>NC_091827.1:123439670-124786336 GCF_038994185.2 Dermacentor albipictus | reverse complement strand
GAGCAGAGGTGTATGTACAAAGAAGTTGTGCGAAGGCTAGGTTTGGTCGTCCTGGTCACCAATTTATGGGAGGCAGCATGAAGAGGTAACTAGGCTTATTCAAGCCAGCCAGCCATGGTGTCACGGGATCTTGGGAGCAGCCGCTCAGGTCGCGTGCACTAGCATGTTCTATTCTTGCTCTGCCTGTGCATGAGCCCATCTTCTTTGCCTATGTTGGAAGTGATAGCCGCGCGGCTACAGAGCCCATCTCCTAGTGCGAAGTGCAATTGAAATAAAGTCCAATGGTAAAGCCCCCAGGTAAAGTGTGCAGACGGTGTCGTCATTGGTAGTGTCGGGTTCTCGCAATCTGAGAGATATACACCAGGCAGCACCGGCAGCATAGGTTGTGAGTGAAGCGCAGCCACATATGATACCAAAGTGAGAAATCGCAACCTGCCACAGGCACTCGTAGATGCACGGGCCTGTAGAAGTCGGAGCTCCAAAAGTAGACCATCTGGCAGCTTGGGACTTGCGTGGAGATAGCGCAAGTGTTGGTCACTCATGTTGTTGACTTAGAAGTGATTCTCGAGCTAAAGAAACCAGATGGCAAAGTTGCTCCTGCAAAATTTCGGTAGGCCATGCATCTGCGGAAAATGTGAGCACAACATCGGAAAGCTTGCCTGCTGCTGCTTTCAGTGGAATCTCGAATGCCGATAGCATCAGGGTTGCAGTGGTCACTCAATGCATCACGAAGGTTGTGCTTGTGGCAACGCCGCGCCAGCGAGAGTGAAATTTGCGCCTTGTTGAGTCGGTGGCTGAGCCTCTGAATTGGCGATGAGTGAGTTGCCCCGAGTGGAAAGCGGGCAGCTTGTGGGGACATCTAAGGAAGAACAGCGACGAGCTGCAAAGTAGCCGAAGGCGCTTGCGTTTAGCCCAGTGTATTTCTTGGAAAGAATCGTCGAGCAGCTGCCTTTGAGCCGGGGGAGGAAGCTCATGGACCACGTAGAGGTTTGATGCTGGGGTCGGCGCATGCCGACGACAGGCACGGGTGGAAGCAGGTGATGTGGGACGACCATATTCAGAATGACACGATAGATGGCAAGAGCTGTTGTGATGGAGCACCAGCTGGAGGAGAGTGAGTGCTCGAGGTGACATAGTGAGCAAGGACGGCTGCCCACGAGTCCTTGTACAAGTCAGAGCAGGGTCTGAGAGCTGGAGCCTGGAACCTTGTTAAGAAGGAAATGGTTGTTTAGCGGGATGAACCAGATGTCCAGCATGTCAATGTAGAATTTCCATGCCCCCTACAATCGCAAGACTTCTGCCAAACCGTGCGAGGCCACGTCACTACTCGCCTTGGTAAAGTCGGTGCGCTGATGCTGGCATGGCAGGGCTCAGTCGTCCTAGTCACCAAGTTGTGGGAAGGCTGGGCTCGGTCAGCTGTGTCATCACTTTGAGGGAGGCAGAGCGAAGAAGTAGCTGCCGTAGCCACTGTTTGTTTGAGCCAGCCATGGTGCCACGGGATCTCGGGGCAGGCTGACACCGCGGCCGCTTTGGTCAAGTGCGCTAGCGTGATCTATTCTCGCACTACCTGCATGTGAGCTCATCTTTTTCGCCTGCGTTAGAGGTGACAGTCATGCCGCTACGAGGTACTAAACATGTTTACTGTTTGAGCATCTCTGAATTGCATGAGCTATTAAATACACCCATCACACAAGTGCAGAGCCCTTCCGCTAAGTCTATCTGGCAGGAGTCTTTTGTCCTGTAAATATTCACGTTTTCCCTGTCCATTGTACAGCTGTATCCTGCTACGTCTACTTGGTTAGATGCCGACGCCAAACTTGGAGGAAAAAGCGGAGCTAGATCCTTATTAAACGACTTCAATGTGATAGAATTTTTACAATTATCAGCATTCAAAATTAGCTCTCATTACAAACCACATTTAAATTTGCAAGAAACTCTCACTAAAAGGCAAAGCTTATACTTTCTGATGAGCCTACCTTGTGCATTTTCATTCCTTAAGAATTTGTGTACTTTTCCTTATAGCTTTTATCTTCAACATTAAGTGAACAGGGTTTTTCAACTTATGGTCAAAAGACATTTACACAAGAACTAAAATTCGTGCTATCTTGTGCTGTCAGGCCAAATTTAAGCTTTTCTGTGTTGTATGTCATCTTGCTTTTGTGTTCAATTTACAATTTACGCACAAACAAACCATTTGTATTACAGACTCTTCAACTTTATATGCAAAAAGTATTGCCATTGCAGACAGAAAACACTGAAATATAGTAATTCTGAGAATTGTTTTCTGCGCAAGAAATTTGGTTGGCTTTGGGCAAGGGTCTAAAAATGTTGCATAATTTGGTTTCCTAAAGTCAGTTTTTCCATAATACAGCTGTAGTCACAGGACATGTGTGTTCCTTAATTACAGACGTGCGCACCACATGTGCTTACACATGTGCTTAAGATACCCCGATAGACATTTTACACACAAACAAACCATTTGTATTACAGACTCTTCAACTTTAAATCCAAAAAGTACTACCATTGCAGACATAAAATACTAAAATATGGTAAAAAATTCTGGGAATTGTTTTCTGCACAAGAAATTCGGTTGACTTTGGGCAAGGGTCCAAAAATGTTGTGTAAGTCGGTTTCCTAAAGTCAGATTTTCTGTAATACAGCTGTGTTACGCGGTGAAGCATGTCAAAAATGAAAAGAGGCTGTTGTCACAGGACATGCGTGTTCCTTAATTACACATGCACGCACCTGCTGTCTCCTGTCATACTACAAATACCGACACATGTAATAACTACTGGCAGCCATTCAAAGCTGTTTGTGTGGAGATTTAAGGCCCATGTTCTGGGGTGAAAAGTGCGGCCCTAGCTGTAAGAAAGTAACATTTTGTTTATCAAGCCAAAGTTTATAGTGTTCATGTTTTTTAAGTGTTTAATATTTCTAGAATAATAGCTACATCCTTGCAAGGTAGTTGAAATAACTGCTCACATTGCCCCAGCCATGTCCAAAGTAGCTCTGATGGCCTGCTAGTACAATAAATAGGTGTATTGGTGCTTTTACTGACAGGAGACGGAGGGTGCACAGACGTATCATTAAGGGGACACTAAAGCAAAACAATAAATCAGTTTAGACTAATAAAGCATTGTTTTAGAACCCTGCAGGCAGTCATTTTAAAACAATAGTTGGTTATTAAATGTGAAAATGAAGTTCGAAGTATCAGTATTTGAAATTCACGCCAAAACCTCGACACAGCTGCGTCAGTGTGATGTCAGGGATTTCAAAGTATATTTTTGCATTTGGGCAGCGTTGGCTGAGTAAAAATTCCAGAAACTTCATATTTGGTTCCTTTAGAACACAATGTAGACAGTCTGTACCGCTATGTACTTAAGTAGGCCCTAGAAGATACCATCCAAATCCATGACGTCACAGCGACCAGGTCTGGGAACTTCAAGGAGGCGTCGCCACCCGTCTTTTGTTTTTGCACTTTTTCTGGTCTACCAAGCATCTTATAGTGGTAAGAGTGGTTTTTTTGGTGTTGTAGAGAGGTAATTTACTAATGCAGAAGAAATAATTTTTCTCTTTATTGTCACTTTAAGGAACACATTATATGTCCCTGACAGTGGCCCCTTTCCACTTTTATAATATGCTTCGCCGTCGTACATTGCATATGCTTCACTGCATAACAAGACCGTATTGTGGCAAAGCTGATTTTAGGAAACTGAATTATGCAACATTTCTGGGAACCTTACATGGCTTCATTCTGTAGAGGCTCTAGGAAAAGGCATGCTGCTCTATATTCGCAGCAAACATAATCTGCGTCATAGAAAAAGAAATGTTTGTGATGTTTATTCGCAAAATATTCATGTAACGTCAGCCAAAATATTACCTGCCGTTTTATTGTGGCACTGCTGCCAGTAAGCCTGAATACCTGAGTGGGTCTGAGTAGTCTGGCTCTGAAAATTGCCCATTGATAATATTTGCATTCCGTTAAGATCAGTTTTTGCCTTTACTAAGATGCAAATGAAAAAATGTTACTGTGATGTAGCATTTAGCATGACCTTTAATACGTCCCGAAGACATGGTGGACCGATCACACTGAAGGCGCAGTTCAATCTTAAGCTGGGTCCCCACAAGAGATGAAGAACACGATGTGATGATGGTCATGTGCAGATGATGAAGTGCCTAAGAAATGCCCACATTATAATTATTTGTGTCAATAGAAGAATTATAAGCAACCTCTAAAAATCTGACTTGTTGTGATGAAATTGAAAAAGTTGGCAGGTATGTATTATGACATTGATGCAGAAAACATTCATTTTGTCATTAAAGAAAGTCATGTATGCATTCACTTTTTCATCTTCCCTCTTGTGCTTGGGCCTTCATTGGTCTGCATTGTGCAAGAGGTAAAATGATGAGAAATATAACTAAAGACAAATAAAATCCTAGCCTGCTAACATACGCCTGCTCAGTACACTATTGACACGCTCTGGTTTATTAAGCGTGCTCACCTGTCAATTCAGGCACAGAAGCAGGTCCTGTTCTTGAGCTGAAACATACACAGCCATGCTTACATAGGAAACAACTTTCAGGAGGCCAATTATTGACACGCATTGCAGATAGTACTATGGATCAAGCATGAAGCTGACCACAATGCCCTCGAACTCTTCCCAACATACATATATTTTCTAGCATCCTGGGCCAACCTTCTGGCCATGCTTTGAAGCTGCTGTCAGGTTTCGAACCAAGCCCAATCTTTCTGGCTTTGTTGTCCTCCTCGTCGTACCATTTCCCCCCTCATTTATGTTTGTCTTATTGAGATAGATATTATGTGATGATTTTTCATTTGTGTGTAGTTTGGGCAAAATCAATTTCGAATAAAACAAGCCACCCACCTATTTTTATGGCCTAATTGTTTTTGCGCTCATTGATCATGGAGACCTACCTGCACGGCTGCATGTATATGGCAACTAAGTTCTCGTCAGATGTTATGTGAATATTTAATTAATAAACTTCATTTACATTTCTGCGCAGCACAGACCCATTGCGGCTGCAACTATACTGAGCTGCATGGCTGTTCGCAGCATCATTACGGAATAAAATCTGCCAGTCTTTATTTAATAAACAGTCAACATAGTGAATAACCGAATACTATTTTGTATATTCTAAATTTAAGTACTTTATGGCTTGCACTGTCGTGTTCTTATAACTTTGGCAGGCCTAAAAATCTCAACAGACCATCTAACTATGTGGAGTGATTTTTTAGCCATTGCATATTCATTGCGTTTGCCTGTTTTCCACATGGCTACCAATAATCAGTAGATATCATGTCGGTTATTTATATTTGGAATTGGTGACTTTCCAAAAACCTCATAGTACCCCCCCCCCCAAAAAAAAAAAAATCCATCGCATACATGCAATAAAAGTTTAATGCACCCATGGAAGGGGAAGTAAATCGTAAAGATTTAAGTTAGAAGCTGAGAGTAAGATGGTATTTCGACGTGAACAGCAGACTACAACAAATAAAGCAGTGGCACAAAACAAACCGAATGAAAAAAGTATTGTTCAGCCAATAAAAACATTTCACTGTTGCTGCAAGGTGAGAAGAGGGAAGCAGCCCTGCACTCAACCCAGCAACTACAGGCTTGACCGAAGGGTCCAAGACATCTCGAACATAATGTCCACACTTGGCCAAAGAAGCGGGAACCATATCGAGGAGCTTGTGTTCTGGCCACAGAAGCGGGAGCTCACAGGCCTTGTGTTAGAATTCTGTAGCCTGGTGAAGTTACAAACCGTACTCTTGTAACGATGTGTTGGCCAGGTTTTGGCTGGTTGCCCTGGTCCAGTGAAGTCTTGACTGCATGTCTTCAGCACAATCCATGGGGCAACCTTCCTATGTGGCTTTCATCCATGTTCCAGCTATTCCCTTCATTTTTGTCACCCGGGGCTTCGTGGTCCGCAGTGATTAGTCCCTTACTTAATATGTACAAATAGGTCCTTTAATTTTCCTGTTTTCTTGCCTTGAATGCCCTCATACCTATTGCAAGCAGAAAAGGAAGATCGCACCACTCTTCTATCATGATTGTCACATTAGAGTTCCATTAAAGGAGCAAGATCAGGGTACCCATGGCATCTGTCTCGATTCTTTACATTTTGTGCCATAATACCCAGGACTCGCACTGTGGCTGCAGGCGTCATCTGTAAGTTTGGGAGGTGGGAGCACCTTCTGCTTGCTTCAGCTCCTGTCTGACCTTGCCCTTCAGCACAACAGTCTAAAGTTCACAAAGCCAGGATGCCCCTGGAGGTGAATGACACAACCTGTCAGCCCAGCCCTTGGAGCAGCCAATGACCTGCCTATCGATGCGAAGGACAACTGCAATGACAACTGCAAAGCTTGCAAGGCTGGGACGATAAATTTCTTCAGTGACATCCATCTTGAAGGCCTAGTCCTTGAAGTGAATGGCGCATAGAGTGCAGACTTATCTTTCCACCACAACGATGACTGCTCCATAGCTCACAAGGCTGGGATAGCAAGTCTCATCGGAAGGCTGATCGTGCAGGCCTAGCCCTTGAAACCACCAACTGTGTGTCTGCCAATAATCTGTGCCTTCATCGTGATGGGCTCTCCAAGGTCTGCAAGGCTGGAATGCTGAGGTCATCCCATCTGAAATTTGGAAGCTTTGCCCTTCAAGCATCCAGTACCACCATGGCAGTATTAAAGATGGGAGGAACTGCAAGGATCACTAGTGTTTACTAACAATTATGTAGCATCCTTGTCTGTGCACTCACAAGTGCCCTAGGGACCTAAAAGACTGAAATATGGGACATTGAGTGGCTGAGAATTATGGGAATATTCTTGCACACTGACATCAAAGAAAAGTAATAGAATACTTACATCTATGTCACAAATAGTTGTTAAGTTCAACTTAGTTTGCTTTCAACGAGAGTGACGTAGAGGCTTGTGAATACTTTGAATTGGACATCTGCTGCAGTAAAGTGAAGCTCGAGGTCCGATTGACCAAATTAGACAAAAAAGCGCGTTACACATCCGCCAAGCCAACAGGGATTTTAATAAGCAGGCCATAGAGCTGGGTTTGTTCACATGACTAGAGGATGCCCATTGATAAAGCTAAGTAACTCGGTCTAAAGAATGCTGCAAGAATTTAACACTACTTTAGTAGCGATATTCTCACAGCAAACAGATGCGTTGCAGAAGCAACAGTCATAGCTCCAGAAGCACAGAAACTCGGAGGCGAATCTGAATTTGTGCCACAAAAGCCATTCTGTTCTCTGTCAGCAGGTCTGCTATGCTGTGTCGGTCAATGGGTGCTGTGTCTGCCCTGAAGACGGCGACAGCTTACCTTTAACTGGGACTGATAGCCCATCTAGCACCACTGCTAAAGTAATGTTAAACATTTATCCTAAAGACAAAAATGCAAAACAAAGCAAGAGGGAGGGGGGGATGAAGCTTGCAGAAAAACGAGACAAGGATTCTTTGAGATAAGGTGTGGCAGTCATGATCAGAACCAGAACGATAAGTCAAAGGAGAGTTTTTGCACTTTCGTGTGTGATCAAACGGACAGGCATCATACTGAAGGCGTCAAGAGGAGCACAAGAATGAAGCAAAGGCACTTGGCAGCTTGGAAAGACAGTCACGCAATTGAATGCAGAAAAATTGCGGGAAACAACTCAAGCACCCGAATGCAAGAAAAGAGTGAAAATAATACGTTATGTTAAAGAAAAAGGATTTCCTTTTGAACACAATATTAATATAACACTGCCCCACTGTACGATACATCAAACATTATACACAGCTTCAAAATTGCATAACTGTGCAAACTCAGCCTGAAATAGATGGAATAGAATTTGTTCCTTGTGAGCAAATCGGGATTGTGGCTTGCATAAGCTGAATGTGTGCAGTTTTTGCTTAGCAGAAAGGTTATTAATTAGTCAAACTTCTATAGTGGTGAACAAAATAGGAGTTCGGCAATGGGAAAGAAAAGAACATTAACATTTGTGTGCAGTAGTGTGAGAGTTAACGTGGGCAGAAGTACAATGTGTAAATAGGGTCTATTTTGGGCAGATATACCGAGATATAAATTGCACTGGTATTGTACTGAATCAAGTTATCTTGACATGAAGCAATAGCCTGCCCTTTAATTTGCATAGATTTTTCCATACAGTCTTGCATGGCTGTTAGACTACTGCATACTTTGGCAAAGCCAAATAGCTGTCATGCTAAATGTCATGTATAAGGCAGCCATGTCTATCCACGAGAAGGCATATCTGTATTTTATGACTGTGCGCAAGTTTATTGTTGACAGATACCGTATGTTGTGCATAACATAACGTATGTCCTTGCATTCATAATGGACGGCAATATTTTTCAATTCTACCCTGCCCCCTCACTCTAGGTCTTTGTCCAGAGAAGGAATGCCCACTGCTTGAGTGCCCGTGACACAGTCGATGCTGCTTCAAGCTTCAACAATTGTTGTGTCAGTTACAGCTATGCAAGGCAATATTTGCACCAAAAAGATGTTACTTAGCTCCTTCAGGTTTTTTAAATAAAGTACTTTACCAACAAAACTATGCCCGGGGGCTGTCCCCCTTCGACTTTTCTTTGGCATTTACAACACATCCTAAGACCATAATTTATTTATTTATTTATTTATTTATTTATACATACTGCAGCGCAATTTGCGCTATAGCAGGAGTGGGTTAAGAAAATGTACAGAAAATGCATGGGAATATACAGCGGTAAACACAAGTGAACACTATTAAAGAGCACAGATGAAAAGGAAAATACAAAAAAATACAAGTGAACACTTTTACAAAAGAGCACTGGTGAAAGAATACACAAGTTATACAAATGTTATACAAATGCTGCCAGGCATACCCATGCCTGATTATGCCCATACCCATACTCATAATTATGCATCTGGGATGGCGGTTGCAAAAATTTGGGATGAACATGAGCGAATGGATCCAGGTAATGAATTCCAGTCTTCGATTGAGCGGGGAAAGAAGCTGAATTTGAACATGTTAGTACGTGCGTAGTAGGGTATTAAGTTTAGGTCATGATGTCTTCTTGTTGATGATCCCGGCGTGAAGTTAATGTAATTATCATTTGAGAGCCTAACTGAAGAATTGACAATGGAGTGCAAAAATTTTAATGAGTCGACACGGCGACGCGAAGAGAGCGTGTTTAGGTTCAAGGAAGAAAGTGCTAAAGAGGGCGAAAAGTCTCGATCGTAACGATGACATATAAATCGCACAGCTTTTTTCTGTATAGCCTCTAGTTTATTAATTTCTAACTGCTTATGCGGGCTCCAAACTACAGATGCATAATCAAGAACAGGGCGGATTAGAGATTTATACATTAGTACCTTTGTGTCTTTAGCTTATGCTTATTCAAAGCTTATTCAAAGCAGCCAATACACTTTAGGCCAAACATTGTCTGCAAAGTTCCATTTGAAGAGGTACTGACATGATATCTTCAATTATTCCTTTTTTTCTCTCATCAAATTAAGGCTTTAGAGCTCTAAAAATATAATAACAAGCCTTGGAGTGGCATGATTTAGTATAATAGCTTTCCTGGAGCCGGTTTCAGTTTTGTTTTCTGGGAGGATACCATGTAGTGACATCACAACACAGTATGTGGTCATGTGAGAAAAGGACATTGCAATGTTTTGACACTCTCTTGAGGCCTCCGGCTAGCTCAGTCGACTTGTGCACTGCAAATTTTGAAGGTCAATGTAGCAGCACAGTGGACGACTGAATGAGCTAGAGCGAGTGTCATAACATCGTAATGTCTTGCTCCCACATGACCATATACTGTGTCGTGACATCAAGGCATAGTATCCTCCTGGAAAACAAAAGTGGCTGTAAAGAAGCTACTATATTGAATTATTTACGGTGTTTTGAGGCTTCACCCCTCAAACGCTGTCTGTCGTCTTCTCTCCGCCACTCTTCAGCACTGGTAAATTCAATTATAAACGTGCACTAACCAGCTCAGTTAAGCACACTCGTGCAGTATGTACTACCAAGCGCTTTTTTATCCCCTTCCATGTCGCACTGTTACCCCGATGGAGGCGAAATGAAAAGGCACCCATGTATTGTGCATTTGGCACATATTAAGGAAACCCAGATGGTCATAATTAATGCGGAATCCCCCACTACGGTGTGCCTCGTAATCATATCATGGTTTTGGCATGTAAAACCCCATAATTCATTTCATTCTGATGAGAAGTGGCTAATGTATTTTTAAAACCTCAGTTGACAACGTGTTTTACCTGCTCAGAAAGAATAAATTTGCTTCTTCTTGTGCTGTCCCATGGATTATGCATTGCCTTCGATCAAAAGCCTGACTAAGCATTGAGACACATCTTGGCTTGTCCATGGCAATGCTAGAGAATGCGAAATACTGTTTATGAGCTGAGCTTGTTTTTGGCCGTTTTTAGCAAAAAGCCACGGACGAACCTAGCTCGTCGAAGGCACGGAAAATGTTAAACATACCACTATGTGTACAAGTATTTCATTTCAGAATCAAGTAGGGGAACACAAGCTGCACACCTGGCAAGTATTGCTTGTACAATTGACGGAAAGCTAAGTCTACCAATCTTGCTAGAAAGCACGCCTGAAATGATGCACGTCAGCAATTCCAAAACTAGACAGCAAGGACAAAAGTCTAAGAATGCAAGGCATGCGGTGAAAGATGTTGGGTAGCTTTTGCAAAGAAACTGCGGGTAAATTATTAGGCTACTATGAAAATGCCTTTGGCAGACCAGTTCTTTTTAATAAGCTTGATGACACAAATTTGCATTGCTTAGACAAAGGAGTACTGTTAAGAGCTTGGGGTCATATGGCTTTCAGTGAAAGGCAATAATGAAGAACAAGTCTTAGCACAGCCACCTACATGCTCTTTTTGTTTGGACAATGATTTAAAGCAAGGGGCCCGGCCCGGGTGGGGGGCTCAGAAGCAGATTAAGAATGATGTATGTAGGACATGCCCACACATCATTAACAATGGCAGATGAGATAGGCGATATTTATGGCTCCTGTTCCAGACATTAAAATATGAACCAGATTCTCTCTACAATGACTGCTTTATCATCAGGTTTATAATATTACCCTTTTTTATACACCTAAACTTATAAAAAGGAGCTGCAGACAGGCTTCACACAAATCAGGTAGCAATGTCTTTTGACAAATTGGCTTAATAGCATCAGCATTAGGCATATACTTCCACAATCCTGTTCATTAAGTACTACTTGGAACATATGCAGAGGAAAGGTCACTTATATTGATATTAATTAGAGCTGCATGAATCTCGGAACTTTCAAGCAACCAGAGGGGCTCCATGCTGTAACGTCTTCCTAGTTGTATTAGTATGTATGGAATACAGGTTTAGTCAGATAAGTACACTAAAGGCAAAACATTTTTCTTAGTGACCATGGTTCTTTCTTTTGTGTTTCTTTTTCAACTTGGAAGGAGAGAAATGAGTGCAAGATGATGGTTGTCAGTACATTTAGATTGCCACAACAGAGTGATTAATAAAAATGGAGTTGCCGTGAACCCGTTAAACGCATATCCAATATATAAAGAAGGGAACCTTAGCAAAGCTGCACAACCATTAGTCAAATCAGTTCAAGTGCATATACTAGTTAAAAAAACAAGCTTAAAATATAATGTACCAAATATTAATTTAGCCGTCATGTATACCACTCATAGGTGCTAGCGTGGCTGAGTTAGTGATCAGAAATGATCCTACAAAAAAACCATTGTTGTAGAAAAAACAAAATCCGTGTTCCTGCTAGGGTTTGGGTTCATGACTTAATTTACAAGCCAGGTGTTCCATACATGACATGGCAGCAGTTTCATTCTTTTCTTTCTAATGTAGACACAATCCAATAATTGTAACCCAGTGTACTTGACCACATTTGAATGTTTCAACAATTCAAATGCTGAACTCTTAAGAGTACTAAAAGTGAAATATTTTTATGTGGGTAGTTCCATCAGTCAATACAGTCATCCTTAGTCCACTATAACTGCTGTTGTCTTAAATATTAAATGGTGGGCAATATTGGGAGATGTTGAACAAGTAAGCAATATCGGAAGATAAATAATTTTTGTACACCACAGGTCTTAGAACAGTTACCCATTGACAAAAAGCTAATAAAATTGACATTGTGCTTAAGAAGCCCGAGTATGTGAAAGTGAGCAAAGGCTTTGCAAGTTTAAGAGCTGTCCATCAAGAAAGATGTGTTTTCAGGTAACACTATATATATCATAGTAAATACAAAGGGCAAGTGGAACAGTAGGAGCTCCAGATTATATTTGGTCATGGCCAGGACATAACGTGAAATGATTATGAGACTTTCAGCTGTCCACAGAGTTGACAGTGCAAGCCTTACCTTAATTAGGTTTCCCTAAAAGGCTGCCACAGTAGGTTGACACCTACTTGTATGTAATGGTTCATTTGAAGTTTTTTGGGTTGTTTTCGTCACTCCACTTGGAAGAACCCTTAGCATACCCCTTTTACTATTGCAAACTAATCCTTGCCTTCAAAGCCTTCCACTTCCCTTTTCCACAGCCTTCATTTTACTCTTACGCACCTGATATCCTCCTCGACCCTTGCGAGCGATGAGCTATGTGGAAATCGGTTTTTAATAAGGCAAGTCCCTTTGTCCAAACATTGACTCCAGGCAGAAGATTCTTTTGTTCAGTGACTGTCAGTCATTTAACTTATTGTGTGGTGATCTACTTTCTCTACACAAAACCTTGCACAATAAGGTGTAATTTAAAACCACCATTAATTTCTGGCAAAGTGGTACCTTAGTTGGCCAGGCCATTGCCTGACCAAGTGTGCTGACCAACTAGCTATCCCTAGTTAAGTATAAGGGCATCTCAGTAATTCAAGTGAGTATGGGAAAGAACATTTCAACAATAACTTTGGTTTATTCTCACTTAAGAATAAGTTATTCTGACAGGGCTGCCTTTGTGGAATCGCTGGATCAAAAAAGCACACATGCATGAATCACGTGCATGCATACTTTCATATGAAAAGCTGACATTTCTATTGCGTCATTCTTTCACGCTACAAGTAAATGATATATTTCATTAATGTGGAAAGCTGGGCTAGTTGCTGATTAATCATCATACCTTGCAGCTAGTGTCATAAATTCTTAGGTGTCTTCGCCTTGTCCTTGTCAGTGCACTGCTTCACCTCCAAGATATGATAATCTATTTCATGTTTTGCAAAGGCTAACTATGAAGCTTTCGATGACAGTAGATACAGAACTATCAACTGACAACTCTGACTACCTAAAAGATAGACCATCAGAACACCAACATGATTGGAGGAAGCAGAGCAGTTCCTGACTGCCACCTTTGTTTCCTATACTAGCGAACGTGCCACAAATGTCGGACACGTAAATTGGGCAGCCACAACACAACGGCTCCTGAATTTCACAGGTGCAAACACCTCGCCAAAAATTCTAATGTGTAGTGCGGAAAGACATTTTTATAGTGTATTCTGTATGTATTGGTAGTGCACTATCAAAGAACTGCGGCGCAAAAAAATCGTGAAGCTATTACGAAATCAGCTATATTTATACATCCTTCACTGCAACCAAGAACGTTATACCAGAAAGGAGTTCCTGCCGTTTACACATATAACCGAAGACAAATTCAAAACCATGCATGTTTAGAGTGTTCAAAAAACAGAGCTATCTTAATAAATTTACAAGTACCGCATCGTTAGCCTGCACAACGCCTTGTATTGCATTGGAAATAAGAAAGGAAAAAATTTAAAAATGTAAATACAACACATAAAAATGAGTAAATCATTGCATATTGTCCCAGTTTCTAAGTACTAACACATACAGCTTTAATGGACAACTGCAAACAGCAGACAGAATGAATCACTGATTGGTAGCGCACACCAAAAGACACGTAGTATGAGCTGAATGAGTACTGATTTGCAGGAACTGTGAGATCACTGTGACCATTGTGAATATGGACAGCAGTTCATGGCGAGAACCAGTAATTTGTTAGTCACTGTGCAACGAGTAAAGAATATGTACTTCTGACATGCAGCTTCTTTGCAGTACAACGTAATAATGAGCCTCACTGACAAAAAACTAGAAAGTTGGAAACATCTCACTCGCACGAAGACATTAAAACTACGAAACTCAAGCTAAACAGCTATTGGCTTAATTTTGTGGGTGGTTTATTGTACCAGTGCAGTGGGATATGTATGGTACACGTCGAATACATTTTCACTGCAGCAAAAATTTTATGCGATGAAGCCGATAGATTTTGGTGTGAAAGCTAGTTCGTCGCAGCCACTGCAACTGCTGAGAACATATCGTAAAAACTTGATTTGCACACACACACACACACACACACACACACACATACATGTGTGTGTGTGTGTGTGCAAATCAAGTTTTTACGATATGTTCTCAGCAGTTGCAGTGGCTGCGATGAACTATATATATATATATATATATATATATATATATATATATTTACTGGCTACCTGCGAGACACTGAACATTGCGAAAACATGATGAAGCGCAATGTGTTTACCGGAGTTAAAAATTTTTACGATAGCGCTTCACTGCATAATACTTAATGCTGCTGCAAAGCCCATTTGCAGACAACAATTATGCATTGCAGCGAATAGCTGGGTTTATTAGTTGGCTTTATTGTTGTTCGCGAGCGGTTGTGTAAAGAGGGCGCAAACAGAGAGGAATCCTGAGGGCAAAAAAACGGTTTAAAACACCACACCAGAAACACCTCTGAATGCATGTCGGTACACATATAAGATGGTTCTGTGCTCATACTGTGACCGGAGACGACGTGTACGCACGTGTGTAATTAGGGACTCTTATTATAGTCCCCGTGAGAGTTGAACTGAGCCCCCTTTCAATCTCAGTATGCTTCACAGCAATGCAGTTAGTTTGTATAACTCACCACATAACTTGTCTGTATTGTGGTGAAGATAAAGCAAAAAAACAACCATTAAGAAACACATACAAGACCTTTGCCCACGTGTAGGTGTGTGTGTGTGTATATATATATATACATATATATATATATATATTAGCACATATGCTCCTCTGCACTGCATTTTGTACAATTTAGCCCACAAGATGTCTATGTTGCGGTCAAGTTTGCCCCCTGTGGGTTGTATTTTGTCCCCAAACAATAATCGTCATTTATCTTGCCCACATTTCCTTTCTTTAATGCTGCGAGGCCGGTACTTCCTAGTCACGAACGGCTTGTGCGTAATCAGCTTGACACAGCAGTCTCAACAGTAAAGTATCGAGCACCGAGTTTTCAAGAAAGGAAATATGCAAGTAAGGCAGATATGACGATTATCGCTGTAGGACAAGAAAAGCCCTAAAGGATGTAAACTTTTTTTAGAGTGTACTGTGGACTGTCAGTGGCTGTGAAATATTCAACGTCTAGCTCTTCTCTCTCTTTCGAGATAAAATTTAATTGCATCTAGAGAAGCCCCAGCCCCAGGCTTGGAAAACTATTCTCCATGTTAGACGGCAAGGCACTGAAGAAAGGAAGTGAGCAAAAGAAGAAAAAAAGCACACTGACTTACACTTACATCCGTGCGAAATGCACTATCGCAAAAGAGATTTTCTCATTGCCTTTGTGGAGCACAGCTCACATATATTTTTGGTTGCACCACAAATCGTGTATTGTGTGGCTACTGAATTCCTAAAGACAGCCCTCACTGTTACAAAGCCTCTGCAAATATAAATCAATGGTCCCTGTCCTAGTTAACACAACAGGCGGGTACATGTATGGCATATGCTAGACAAATAATTCTAAATAAATCCCTCTTGAGCACATGGCCGTTAACAAGACCTTTAGCATTTTGAAATGCAAGTTTAGCTCTGAAGTTTAAATTGGTGATACAGCCATGGTACGTCTCGAGGTAGCATTTTCTTGAATCTACTGTGTGTAAAACACACTCACGATTGTTGACAGTTGAATTGTTACAATTGCAATCAGCAGAGAGACCTAATCTCGGCCTACATAGCTATACATACTAAAGGGCTCAGAGCACATATTCAACATTCCACCATCTTGCTTGAGTACCATCTCGTTTGCTTGAAAGTGGTGAGCTCTCAGGCTACATTTTCAAGAACCATTGTTACTCACTAGCCTCCACTTTCAAAGATGTTTGCACGTGCTGCAACATCACCATTTCCCCTTCGGGGTGAGAGAAAGCTCTATTAGAACTGTTTATGACATCTGGACCTTCTTTGTAACCCCTGGTAATTAGAGGCATACTTGATCAAGTGCCTTTACAAATTCACTGTCCTTCGTTATTAAATGTGACCACTGTAACTGCAAAAAGACCATTGAACACCTCCCCTGTCAGTCTTTGATATCCAATGTCAGCCCTTTTAGAGTTTACCCACACAACTGGATAGTCGACCTTTCACAGAGGCTAGGATCCTGGGTGCTTGGCCATATTAATGAAGAAAGCTATGCATACATGCTCTTATGACTTTCTAAAATAAACGAATCTGAAAAGATACTTATAGACACCATCTGCCTTTTGTGCGAGTGAACTGTCTCGACTTGCCTCCTTTTTTTCTTTTAAACCCTCATACCCTCACCCCCATGCAGGGATAGCCAACTGGATGTACGTCTGGTTAACTTACCCGGCCTTCCTTGTTCCTTTCTTTCTCTCTCAGATGTAAACCCCATGCAGAAAAACCAAAAACCACACAATATCTAGTCAGCCATACCTGTTGAAACTAAGATGCGACATGCTTAAACAATTTCAGACATGTAAATGCACCTAAAATACAAGTACAAAAGAAAGGACAACACACATGTAGCACATGCACTACTGATTCTTGTGCTTTCTTTTAATTGTCCTTGTATCTTATATACATTTACAAGCCTGCAATTCTGAACCAACTCGCCCAACTACCTACATTGCTTAAACCAATTCAATTAATATTTTGGTTAATGTATACCCAAGAATTCGTGCGATGACTGGCAGATTCTTCTCTTGCAGAACTTCATCCGACCAAACACCAGAGAAAAGAGTGATGCTGATACAGACACACAAGTTTTTTTGGCAGTGGAATATGTTAACTGGACAAACTGCTGCAAGCGTTGCATAGCAACATGCATTGAAGCTGGTGAGCAAGTTGAAGTGCATGATCTGCAAATTTTCTGCCAATAATTTGCATTGTCAGACATCTGTGACGAAGGTGCAGAAAGGATTGCTGGCATCTGGACCAGGTTCTTGCTAAGTTCGTAGCAACTGCTATTACACTGGAGGACAAAATAAAGCAACCACTGGGCCACATGAAGCAGTATTCTCGCTTGTTGCTTAATCCAGCAAGGACAGAAAAAGAGTGGAGAATGCTGCCTTCCAAGCTTAATTACAAGCAATGCAAAAGCAACCTTGGAAATCGAATCAACTGCATCATTCTGGGCAGAAATGGGAGAAGTAAAAAGATAGCATGACATGCAAGAGTACAGAAATATCTGTACATTGGCCCAGCACATATTAATTTTATATTATTGCTGCAGCTGAAGGCAGCTATGCTTAAAAAAAAGAGCAGCAGCTGGGCTTGGAGTTTAAAAACTGCATGCCATAATCACAATAATATCAGCTTTTGCCATGACTGGCAGGAGCTATGTCAATGTGTACAAGCATCAATGACCAGCAAATTAAAGTCCACCAAACAGGAAGTGGATTAAACGAGACATTTGCTTGAGCTTTGGCAAGTGTTATCACCTGGCATTTCTACTTTCATGGCCTCATCAATAAAGTATACGCATAAGTAATACAATATTGCTTTTGCTGTAATGGACTTTTTATTGTGTATTTGCTTATGTTAGTATACGTTTTTTTGACGTAGTTTTATAGGTGCAACAAAGCACAAAATTTTTTGTTATAGTTTGTATTGAAAGATTTCAATAATGGGGTTGTTACTCTTACATGTTTTTATGCCAACCCAGTAGCCCAAGTTGTATATTAGCTTGTGTCACTAGATGTGTGGATATGTGTTATGTTTGTGATGCCATCGTGTTCACTGCGTTGTCGTCATTCCAGCTTTGTCATGCGACTCTCACGCTACCTGCGTTGGAACCAGATGGCTCACATGAAAAGATTCAGGTGTCTCAGCAGCAGCACACCCACCCGTTGTTGGTCACCTCCATTTGAAATTCAAAAGGAAGTTTCACACGAGTGTTCATTTCGAATCACCGATAGCAATACCTCACCTTGGCATAGCCAACTACCTGTAAAATACTTCACATAACATCAATTTTCACATTGCGTGGGATTTACGCAAGTTTATCTCATAGTTTTCATGTAGAGCCTTTTCGACCTTTATGTGGGGGATAATAAAATGGCTTTTCAAGTCTAGCTCCTCTGAAATATATATGACACCTTGCATGCTAAGCTGCAGCTTCTTAAGTCCCAAACTGGCATCAAGAAAGCCAGGACTGTAAAATGATACTGGGCTGGACAAATCAGTTTCCAAAGATTTATGTTACGTTCTTGACCTCCTTTCTAGAGTTCCTGTGATAAGTTTGTGTGAAAAGACATTCTCAAAGCTAACATATGTAGAGACCAGGCTGAGAAGCTTTATGTCAAGAATGGCTTAGCTGGCTGATGGTGCCTTTGGTGGAGCAATGAATTGCAATTTTTTTTATGATGTTATGAAGATAAATAACACCATAGCATGCAGACTTATGCTGCAGAAAGAAAGCAAGAAGCGAATGAGTAATTGCAAAGTGATCTGCATATTGTATCCCAGCTGTATTGTGCATGCCACATTACCAGAGAATCCTGCTGACCTTTAATTAACCTTTCCAGCACAACATGTCTTTATCAAGCCATACCTTTACATTGGGTTGATATATGCAGGGATGCCCTTTCACCTTCATGTAAGCTTAGCTCTGTCAACAGCAGATGCACTAAAGCTGAACACTCTTGCTACCTACTTCACATACTGCAACTGAAATGAAGGAAACACAAGTCTTAACAGTAAACTTTTAAACAGTGCATTTAAATACTTGTGCAACCTTCTTTTTGGAAAGACCATGTGGTGCCTAGAGATGTAGCTTGACAAGTAAGAAACTGATGTGCTTTTATCTAAAAATAGAATTGATTGATGTTTTGTGGGACAGGGTGCCTGGTGTCTCAATGAGCACACTTTATGGTTGAGAATATTTTTGCCATTGTGTCAGCTTTGAAAACTTGTCAGAATCTTTAATCTTGGTGCATTAGAAAACACCTTGACACAAAATGAATGTAACCCTTGATGTCATTGAAAGAACAGTGCTGAAAACAATTCGATAAATACAGCAGAATGAAATGCAGAGAACTTAGGTGGGAAATAGGTAAGCAATTTACCAACCACATTATCAATGCAAGCAGCTGACACTTAATAAAATAAGAAAGCCCTGGAGCAAGTCTCTGGCTTGCAGTGCAAGACCTGTGCACACTTATGATGATATTGCAGTATTCATGGCAGGGACGGGACCATTCAACCTTACGCACTGTAACACTCTGTATATCTCTCTGAAATCTTCTTGTACCAACATGTACAAACTGCATGTTGCAAACAGCAAAATCATTGCTATTGTCCTACAGACAGTTTCCATGTTTATTGGATTCTCATTTTAACAGCTGACTTTAAGCTTCCATACTGAGAGCTGGACGAGTTAGTGCATTTTTGAAAGAGTAGAAACAGTGCACAAAGTATGAAGGACAGTGAAAACGCAACAGGAGCACTGACTTGCAACTGAATTTTTTATTCAGGTATACATACAAGAATAATATGCACACACCATGCAATGTGAAAAAAAGCAAGCAAATGAAGTGCAAACTATTAATCATGATTGACATTGCTAGAAAACACAAGCATGAGTGACGTCGTGAGTTAACTGCGACATCATACTAAATCCATGCAAAAAACCATGTTAGAACTTACATGGGCATTATGCGATTCAATGAATTCAACAGTATGCTTATAACCTATGTATTCTAACATTTTACTTGAATAAGGTGCTAAGAAGATCAATCTATATATAGCTACAAATGCCTTAGTCACCAGATTTGAAAAGCGGGAGGACTTTCGTTTGTTTCAGAGATGAAAGAATACCTGTTGTGGGAGAATGCTGAGAAATAACAGCGATACTGAGGAGTCCATTGGGAATAATATAATGTACCAACATGCATTAGGAATTACGTCAGGATCTCCAAATTTATTAAATTTGCAGACATAGTTCTATATTTTAACAATATTATTAAGGCATACAAATTTTAAAAAGAAATGCCACTACGTTAGTATTTGCCATAGCAAATGATTTCCTAGGGGTGCATGTACAATGGCACCCAATTGAATATTGTACAACTAAAGCTCTACCACATGTGTTTGACCCCTGTTGATTGCAAGTCGCACAAGCCTGTTCCCTTAGTGAGTGAAACTCAGTGAAAGAAACTTGGCCTTCTTTGTGGAGCAAAGACAGTTGGCAAAAATGAAGCACACAAAGGTAGAGAGGTTTTGGTATAGCCTGCACAGTGAAAGATCCACTCAAGATCCAGGTGCTGTACCGTATCTTCAGAAGATAAAGCATTCATCTAAACACAAGCACAGGGTGTAAATGATCGCACTCCGACGCATGTGATACATAATGACAATCACCACGAAAGCCTATCGCATTACTATTACTTCCACAGGTAATTTTCATGGCTGCTATGGAATGGCTGTCTCGCTGCACCACAATCTATAGCAACTAATACACTGGGCATTTCAAATGGTTCATGAAAGCGGGTTGGGCCCTGGCCAGACTGAAGCAGCGGCACTCGAGAGACACTTTTCAACGCCCAGCCTCGTGTGAGTCACTTAATTGACACTCGTCACGGACACTTGCTGACAATGCCTTCAGGCGGGAACAGGCCTTTCTGTTAGATTCACGTTTCACGTCCAGGCTTTCGTTACTAGGCTTCTGCGTGCGTAAGGCGACGCGAAATGTTTGAATGCACTTTGCTCATCGACTAAAGGCGCCCTTACTTTGCACAGCGATTTGGAAATGTGTATGCACCCTACATCGACGTCAATGCCGACGCGCACCACTTCTGCGTTTTCGAGCTCGAGAGCAGTGTGTCGACGTGGTGTCCAAGGCCAAATAGGCATCCGACTTTGCCAGAAGGCGTACACACAACTTAAAGAATCGCTACATACGACACACCCTGCAATATGCATGATCCGTGTCGGCACCATATGCAGTCGGCGCTGTGCTACCACGACTCTTCGAAACCGACAGTCCAAATGAGGCGACATGTCGTGCTGTTTCGTGGATGCAGCACAGTTCGTTCGAAGCTTCTGTAGCTTCGTAACGGCAGCGTTATTCGTACTCGCCGATATTACACAGTGACCCAATATGCAGTCGGCGCTGTGCTACCACGACTCTTCGAAACCGACAGTCCAAATGATGCGACATGTCGTGCTGTTTCGTGGATGCAGCAAAGTTCGTTCGAAGCTTCTGTAGCTTCGTAACGGCAACGTTATTCGTACTCGCCGATATTACACAGTGATTTGTACACACCACACAGCCACAAGGAATCGCAACGGTCCTCCCACTGCGTGCACGCGTGTAGGCGCCGACAGTCATTTTCGATTTTAAAACGCTGCACAAAATAAATGCTTTATTTATTTAGGCGTAGTGTATTTAACCACAAAACGATAACGTTAGCATTTCATGTATTTTTTTTCTAAGTTTTCTTTTTGTGACGTCATCATGCGTGGCAGCAGCGGACTCCACTTGGGGTCGTCTGCTGCCACGTGCGTGCACCCAGCGCCGGCCAATATTTTTATGTGGGTAGTTCCATCAGTCAATACAGTCATCCTTAGTCCACTATAACTGCTGTTGTCTTAAATATTAAATGGTGGGCAATATTGGGAGATGTTGAACAAGTAAGCAATATCGGAAGATAAATAATTTTTGTACACCACAGGTCTTAGAACAGTTACCCATTGACAAAAAGCTAATAAAATTGACATTGTGCTTAAGAAGCCCGAGTATGTGAAAGTGAGCAAAGGCTTTGCAAGTTTAAGAGCTGTCCATCAAGAAAGATGTGTTTTCAGGTAACACTATATATATCATAGTAAATACAAAGGGCAAGTGGAACAGTAGGAGCTCCAGATTATATTTGGTCATGGCCAGGACATAACGTGAAATGATTATGAGACTTTCAGCTGTCCACAGAGTTGACAGTGCAAGCCTTACCTTAATTAGGTTTCCCTAAAAGGCTGCCACAGTAGGTTGACACCTACTTGTATGTAATGGTTCATTTGAAGTTTTTTGGGTTGTTTTCGTCACTCCACTTGGAAGAACCCTTAGCATACCCCTTTTACTATTGCAAACTAATCCTTGCCTTCAAAGCCTTCCACTTCCCTTTTCCACAGCCTTCATTTTACTCTTACGCACCTGATATCCTCCTCGACCCTTGCGAGCGATGAGCTATGTGGAAATCGGTTTTTAATAAGGCAAGTCCCTTTGTCCAAACATTGACTCCAGGCAGAAGATTCTTTTGTTCAGTGACTGTCAGTCATTTAACTTATTGTGTGGTGATCTACTTTCTCTACACAAAACCTTGCACAATAAGGTGTAATTTAAAACCACCATTAATTTCTGGCAAAGTGGTACCTTAGTTGGCCAGGCCATTGCCTGACCAAGTGTGCTGACCAACTAGCTATCCCTAGTTAAGTATAAGGGCATCTCAGTAATTCAAGTGAGTATGGGAAAGAACATTTCAACAATAACTTTGGTTTATTCTCACTTAAGAATAAGTTATTCTGACAGGGCTGCCTTTGTGGAATCGCTGGATCAAAAAAGCACACATGCATGAATCACGTGCATGCATACTTTCATATGAAAAGCTGACATTTCTATTGCGTCATTCTTTCACGCTACAAGTAAATGATATATTTCATTAATGTGGAAAGCTGGGCTAGTTGCTGATTAATCATCATACCTTGCAGCTAGTGTCATAAATTCTTAGGTGTCTTCGCCTTGTCCTTGTCAGTGCACTGCTTCACCTCCAAGATATGATAATCTATTTCATGTTTTGCAAAGGCTAACTATGAAGCTTTCGATGACAGTAGATACAGAACTATCAACTGACAACTCTGACTACCTAAAAGATAGACCATCAGAACACCAACATGATTGGAGGAAGCAGAGCAGTTCCTGACTGCCACCTTTGTTTCCTATACTAGCGAACGTGCCACAAATGTCGGACACGTAAATTGGGCAGCCACAACACAACGGCTCCTGAATTTCACAGGTGCAAACACCTCGCCAAAAATTCTAATGTGTAGTGCGGAAAGACATTTTTATAGTGTATTCTGTATGTATTGGTAGTGCACTATCAAAGAACTGCGGCGCAAAAAAATCGTGAAGCTATTACGAAATCAGCTATATTTATACATCCTTCACTGCAACCAAGAACGTTATACCAGAAAGGAGTTCCTGCCGTTTACACATATAACCGAAGACAAATTCAAAACCATGCATGTTTAGAGTGTTCAAAAAACAGAGCTATCTTAATAAATTTACAAGTACCGCATCGTTAGCCTGCACAACGCCTTGTATTGCATTGGAAATAAGAAAGGAAAAAATTTAAAAATGTAAATACAACACATAAAAATGAGTAAATCATTGCATATTGTCCCAGTTTCTAAGTACTAACACATACAGCTTTAATGGACAACTGCAAACAGCAGACAGAATGAATCACTGATTGGTAGCGCACACCAAAAGACACGTAGTATGAGCTGAATGAGTACTGATTTGCAGGAACTGTGAGATCACTGTGACCATTGTGAATATGGACAGCAGTTCATGGCGAGAACCAGTAATTTGTTAGTCACTGTGCAACGAGTAAAGAATATGTACTTCTGACATGCAGCTTCTTTGCAGTACAACGTAATAATGAGCCTCACTGACAAAAAACTAGAAAGTTGGAAACATCTCACTCGCACGAAGACATTAAAACTACGAAACTCAAGCTAAACAGCTATTGGCTTAATTTTGTGGGTGGTTTATTGTACCAGTGCAGTGGGATATGTATGGTACACGTCGAATACATTTTCACTGCAGCAAAAATTTTATGCGATGAAGCCGATAGATTTTGGTGTGAAAGCTAGTTCGTCGCAGCCACTGCAACTGCTGAGAACATATCGTAAAAACTTGATTTGCACACACACACACACACACACACACACACACATACATGTGTGTGTGTGTGTGTGCAAATCAAGTTTTTACGATATGTTCTCAGCAGTTGCAGTGGCTGCGATGAACTATATATATATATATATATATATATATATATATATATATTTACTGGCTACCTGCGAGACACTGAACATTGCGAAAACATGATGAAGCGCAATGTGTTTACCGGAGTTAAAAATTTTTACGATAGCGCTTCACTGCATAATACTTAATGCTGCTGCAAAGCCCATTTGCAGACAACAATTATGCATTGCAGCGAATAGCTGGGTTTATTAGTTGGCTTTATTGTTGTTCGCGAGCGGTTGTGTAAAGAGGGCGCAAACAGAGAGGAATCCTGAGGGCAAAAAAACGGTTTAAAACACCACACCAGAAACACCTCTGAATGCATGTCGGTACACATATAAGATGGTTCTGTGCTCATACTGTGACCGGAGACGACGTGTACGCACGTGTGTAATTAGGGACTCTTATTATAGTCCCCGTGAGAGTTGAACTGAGCCCCCTTTCAATCTCAGTATGCTTCACAGCAATGCAGTTAGTTTGTATAACTCACCACATAACTTGTCTGTATTGTGGTGAAGATAAAGCAAAAAAACAACCATTAAGAAACACATACAAGACCTTTGCCCACGTGTAGGTGTGCGTGTGTGTATATATATATACATATATATATATATATATTAGCACATATGCTCCTCTGCACTGCATTTTGTACAATTTAGCCCACAAGATGTCTATGTTGCGGTCAAGTTTGCCCCCTGTGGGTTGTATTTTGTCCCCAAACAATAATCGTCATTTATCTTGCCCACATTTCCTTTCTTTAATGCTGCGAGGCCGGTACTTCCTAGTCACGAACGGCTTGTGCGTAATCAGCTTGACACAGCAGTCTCAACAGTAAAGTATCGAGCACCGAGTTTTCAAGAAAGGAAATATGCAAGTAAGGCAGATATGACGATTATCGCTGTAGGACAAGAAAAGCCCTAAAGGATGTAAACTTTTTTTAGAGTGTACTGTGGACTGTCAGTGGCTGTGAAATATTCAACGTCTAGCTCTTCTCTCTCTTTCGAGATAAAATTTAATTGCATCTAGAGAAGCCCCAGCCCCAGGCTTGGAAAACTATTCTCCATGTTAGACGGCAAGGCACTGAAGAAAGGAAGTGAGCAAAAGAAGAAAAAAAGCACACTGACTTACACTTACATCCGTGCGAAATGCACTATCGCAAAAGAGATTTTCTCATTGCCTTTGTGGAGCACAGCTCACATATATTTTTGGTTGCACCACAAATCGTGTATTGTGTGGCTACTGAATTCCTAAAGACAGCCCTCACTGTTACAAAGCCTCTGCAAATATAAATCAATGGGCCCTGTCCTAGTTAACACAACAGGCGGGTACATGTATGGCATATGCTAGACAAATAATTCTAAATAAATCCCTCTTGAGCACATGGCCGTTAACGAGACCTTTAGCATTTTGAAATGCAAGTTTAGCTCTGAAGTTTAAATTGGTGATACAGCCATGGTACGTCTCGAGGTAGCATTTTCTTGAATCTACTGTGTGTAAAACACACTCACGATTGTTGACAGTTGAATTGTTACAATTGCAATCAGCAGAGAGACCTAATCTCGGCCTACATAGCTATACATACTAAAGGGCTCAGAGCACATATTCAACATTCCACCATCTTGCTTGAGTACCATCTCGTTTGCTTGAAAGTGGTGAGCTCTCAGGCTACATTTTCAAGAACCATTGTTACTCACTAGCCTCCACTTTCAAAGATGTTTGCACGTGCTGCAACATCACCATTTCCCCTTCGGGGTGAGAGAAAGCTCTATTAGAACTGTTTATGACATCTGGACCTTCTTTGTAACCCCTGGTAATTAGAGGCATACTTGATCAAGTGCCTTTACAAATTCACTGTCCTTCGTTATTAAATGTGACCACTGTAACTGCAAAAAGACCATTGAACACCTCCCCTGTCAGTCTTTGATATCCAATGTCAGCCCTTTTAGAGTTTACCCACACAACTGGATAGTCGACCTTTCACAGAGGCTAGGATCCTGGGTGCTTGGCCATATTAATGAAGAAAGCTATGCATACATGCTCTTATGACTTTCTAAAATAAACGAATCTGAAAAGATACTTATAGACACCATCTGCCTTTTGTGCGAGTGAACTGTCTCGACTTGCCTCCTTTTTTTCTTTTAAACCCTCATACCCTCACCCCCATGCAGGGATAGCCAACTGGATGTACGTCTGGTTAACTTACCCGGCCTTCCTTGTTCCTTTCTTTCTCTCTCAGATGTAAACCCCATGCAGAAAAACCAAAAACCACACAATATCTAGTCAGCCATACCTGTTGAAACTAAGATGCGACATGCTTAAACAATTTCAGACATGTAAATGCACCTAAAATACAAGTACAAAAGAAAGGACAACACACATGTAGCACATGCACTACTGATTCTTGTGCTTTCTTTTAATTGTCCTTGTATCTTATATACATTTACAAGCCTGCAATTCTGAACCAACTCGCCCAACTACCTACATTGCTTAAACCAATTCAATTAATATTTTGGTTAATGTATACCCAAGAATTCGTGCGATGACTGGCAGATTCTTCTCTTGCAGAACTTCATCCGACCAAACACCAGAGAAAAGAGTGATGCTGATACAGACACACAAGTTTTTTTGGCAGTGGAATATGTTAACTGGACAAACTGCTGCAAGCGTTGCATAGCAACATGCATTGAAGCTGGTGAGCAAGTTGAAGTGCATGATCTGCAAATTTTCTGCCAATAATTTGCATTGTCAGACATCTGTGACGAAGGTGCAGAAAGGATTGCTGGCATCTGGACCAGGTTCTTGCTAAGTTCGTAGCAACTGCTATTACACTGGAGGACAAAATAAAGCAACCACTGGGCCACATGAAGCAGTATTCTCGCTTGTTGCTTAATCCAGCAAGGACAGAAAAAGAGTGGAGAATGCTGCCTTCCAAGCTTAATTACAAGCAATGCAAAAGCAACCTTGGAAATCGAATCAACTGCATCATTCTGGGCAGAAATGGGAGAAGTAAAAAGATAGCATGACATGCAAGAGTACAGAAATATCTGTACATTGGCCCAGCACATATTAATTTTATATTATTGCTGCAGCTGAAGGCAGCTATGCTTAAAAAAAAGAGCAGCAGCTGGGCTTGGAGTTTAAAAACTGCATGCCGTAATCACAATAATATCAGCTTTTGCCATGACTGGCAGGAGCTATGTCAATGTGTACAAGCATCAATGACCAGCAAATTAAAGTCCACCAAACAGGAAGTGGATTAAACGAGACATTTGCTTGAGCTTTGGCAAGTGTTATCACCTGGCATTTCTACTTTCATGGCCTCATCAATAAAGTATACGCATAAGTAATACAATATTGCTTTTGCTGTAATGGACTTTTTATTGTGTATTTGCTTATGTTAGTATACGTTTTTTTGACGTAGTTTTATAGGTGCAACAAAGCACAAAATTTTTTGTTATAGTTTGTATTGAAAGATTTCAATAATGGGGTTGTTACTCTTACATGTTTTTATGCCAACCCAGTAGCCCAAGTTGTATATTAGCTTGTGTCACTAGATGTGTGGATATGTGTTATGTTTGTGATGCCATCGTGTTCACTGCGTTGTCGTCATTCCAGCTTTGTCATGCGACTCTCACGCTACCTGCGTTGGAACCAGATGGCTCACATGAAAAGATTCAGGTGTCTCAGCAGCAGCACACCCACCCGTTGTTGGTCACCTCCATTTGAAATTCAAAAGGAAGTTTCACACGAGTGTTCATTTCGAATCACCGATAGCAATACCTCACCTTGGCATAGCCAACTACCTGTAAAATACTTCACATAACATCAATTTTCACATTGCGTGGGATTTACGCAAGTTTATCTCATAGTTTTCATGTAGAGCCTTTTCGACCTTTATGTGGGGGATAATAAAATGGCTTTTCAAGTCTAGCTCCTCTGAAATATATATGACACCTTGCATGCTAAGCTGCAGCTTCTTAAGTCCCAAACTGGCATCAAGAAAGCCAGGACTGTAAAATGATACTGGGCTGGACAAATCAGTTTCCAAAGATTTATGTTACGTTCTTGACCTCCTTTCTAGAGTTCCTGTGATAAGTTTGTGTGAAAAGACATTCTCAAAGCTAACATATGTAGAGACCAGGCTGAGAAGCTTTATGTCAAGAATGGCTTAGCTGGCTGATGGTGCCTTTGGTGGAGCAATGAATTGCAATTTTTTTTATGATGTTATGAAGATAAATAACACCATAGCATGCAGACTTATGCTGCAGAAAGAAAGCAAGAAGCGAATGAGTAATTGCAAAGTGATCTGCATATTGTATCCCAGCTGTATTGTGCATGCCACATTACCAGAGAATCCTGCTGACCTTTAATTAACCTTTCCAGCACAACATGTCTTTATCAAGCCATACCTTTACATTGGGTTGATATATGCAGGGATGCCCTTTCACCTTCATGTAAGCTTAGCTCTGTCAACAGCAGATGCACTAAAGCTGAACACTCTTGCTACCTACTTCACATACTGCAACTGAAATGAAGGAAACACAAGTCTTAACAGTAAACTTTTAAACAGTGCATTTAAATACTTGTGCAACCTTCTTTTTGGAAAGACCATGTGGTGCCTAGAGATGTAGCTTGACAAGTAAGAAACTGATGTGCTTTTATCTAAAAATAGAATTGATTGATGTTTTGTGGGACAGGGTGCCTGGTGTCTCAATGAGCACACTTTATGGTTGAGAATATTTTTGCCATTGTGTCAGCTTTGAAAACTTGTCAGAATCTTTAATCTTGGTGCATTAGAAAACACCTTGACACAAAATGAATGTAACCCTTGATGTCATTGAAAGAACAGTGCTGAAAACAATTCGATAAATACAGCAGAATGAAATGCAGAGAACTTAGGTGGGAAATAGGTAAGCAATTTACCAACCACATTATCAATGCAAGCAGCTGACACTTAATAAAATAAGAAAGCCCTGGAGCAAGTCTCTGGCTTGCAGTGCAAGACCTGTGCACACTTATGATGATATTGCAGTATTCATGGCAGGGACGGGACCATTCAACCTTACGCACTGTAACACTCTGTATATCTCTCTGAAATCTTCTTGTACCAACATGTACAAACTGCATGTTGCAAACAGCAAAATCATTGCTATTGTCCTACAGACAGTTTCCATGTTTATTGGATTCTCATTTTAACAGCTGACTTTAAGCTTCCATACTGAGAGCTGGACGAGTTAGTGCATTTTTGAAAGAGTAGAAACAGTGCACAAAGTATGAAGGACAGTGAAAACGCAACAGGAGCACTGACTTGCAACTGAATTTTTTATTCAGGTATACATACAAGAATAATATGCACACACCATGCAATGTGAAAAAAAGCAAGCAAATGAAGTGCAAACTATTAATCATGATTGACATTGCTAGAAAACACAAGCATGAGTGACGTCGTGAGTTAACTGCGACATCATACTAAATCCATGCAAAAAACCATGTTAGAACTTACATGGGCATTATGCGATTCAATGAATTCAACAGTATGCTTATAACCTATGTATTCTAACATTTTACTTGAATAAGGTGCTAAGAAGATCAATCTATATATAGCTACAAATGCCTTAGTCACCAGATTTGAAAAGCGGGAGGACTTTCGTTTGTTTCAGAGATGAAAGAATACCTGTTGTGGGAGAATGCTGAGAAATAACAGCGATACTGAGGAGTCCATTGGGAATAATATAATGTACCAACATGCATTAGGAATTACGTCAGGATCTCCAAATTTATTAAATTTGCAGACATAGTTCTATATTTTAACAATATTATTAAGGCATACAAATTTTAAAAAGAAATGCCACTACGTTAGTATTTGCCATAGCAAATGATTTCCTAGGGGTGCATGTACAATGGCACCCAATTGAATATTGTACAACTAAAGCTCTACCACATGTGTTTGACCCCTGTTGATTGCAAGTCGCACAAGCCTGTTCCCTTAGTGAGTGAAACTCAGTGAAAGAAACTTGGCCTTCTTTGTGGAGCAAAGACAGTTGGCAAAAATGAAGCACACAAAGGTAGAGAGGTTTTGGTATAGCCTGCACAGTGAAAGATCCACTCAAGATCCAGGTGCTGTACCGTATCTTCAGAAGATAAAGCATTCATCTAAACACAAGCACAGGGTGTAAATGATCGCACTCCGACGCATGTGATACATAATGACAATCACCACGAAAGCCTATCGCATTACTATTACTTCCACAGGTAATTTTCATGGCTGCTATGGAATGGCTGTCTCGCTGCACCACAATCTATAGCAACTAATACACTGGGCATTTCAAATGGTTCATGAAAGCGGGTTGGGCCCTGGCCAGACTGAAGCAGCGGCACTCGAGAGACACTTTTCAACGCCCAGCCTCGTGTGAGTCACTTAATTGACACTCGTCACGGACACTTGCTGACAATGCCTTCAGGCGGGAACAGGCCTTTCTGTTAGATTCACGTTTCACGTCCAGGCTTTCGTTACTAGGCTTCTGCGTGCGTAAGGCGACGCGAAATGTTTGAATGCACTTTGCTCATCGACTAAAGGCGCCCTTACTTTGCACAGCGATTTGGAAATGTGTATGCACCCTACATCGACGTCAATGCCGACGCGCACCACTTCTGCGTTTTCGAGCTCGAGAGCAGTGTGTCGACGTGGTGTCCAAGGCCAAATAGGCATCCGACTTTGCCAGAAGGCGTACACACAACTTAAAGAATCGCTACATACGACACACCCTGCAATATGCATGATCCGTGTCGGCACCATATGCAGTCGGCGCTGTGCTACCACGACTCTTCGAAACCGACAGTCCAAATGAGGCGACATGTCGTGCTGTTTCGTGGATGCAGCACAGTTCGTTCGAAGCTTCTGTAGCTTCGTAACGGCAGCGTTATTCGTACTCGCCGATATTACACAGTGACCCAATATGCAGTCGGCGCTGTGCTACCACGACTCTTCGAAACCGACAGTCCAAATGATGCGACATGTCGTGCTGTTTCGTGGATGCAGCAAAGTTCGTTCGAAGCTTCTGTAGCTTCGTAACGGCAACGTTATTCGTACTCGCCGATATTACACAGTGATTTGTACACACCACACAGCCACAAGGAATCGCAACGGTCCTCCCACTGCGTGCACGCGTGTAGGCGCCGACAGTCATTTTCGATTTTAAAACGCTGCACAAAATAAATGCTTTATTTATTTAGGCGTAGTGTATTTAACCACAAAACGATAACGTTAGCATTTCATGTATTTTTTTTCTAAGTTTTCTTTTTGTGACGTCATCATGCGTGGCAGCAGCGGACTCCACTTGGGGTCGTCTGCTGCCACGTGCGTGCACCCAGCGCCGGCCTTTACAATATGGACCAACCACTTTCGGTTGTGTTACATCACGGCCTGCAGCGAATGTCAGGCGCCGAAGATTTTTTTTAGGGGCGGCACGCTGCGTAAAGGCAAAGAATTATGCAGTGCCGAATACGTGTACGCCGTTCAAGAATTGGGCGGCGAAGTTTTAGCATGGTGTCAATCGCAAGTGAAGCGAGTCGCGTAAGAAGTGGAACTTCAGGTAAGGTTTGCACGCTAGCTGCTAGATTCAGGCGCACAAACGCAAGGAAATGCTTGCTCTAAATGAATCCACAGCAGCGATAAGCAGACATAATGTGTACGGAACTGCTCGAGCACACCACGGTACGCGCCGCGATGTACGAACTGCTCGAGCGCACGATCGTACGCGCCGCGACGGCAGCGGTCTTTCGACATGCCACGAAACGGCGGGCCTCCTGCAATATTTGTTGACTACATGCCGCTAAACAAGTAGTTATGCCTGCGTTGTAGTAGCGGCCATCTGTCCCTTGTAGTAACTGGTAAAAACTGATGCTATGCATATGAGCTCGCACGTACGTATACGAATCGCGCTGCAGCGCGAGCTCGTGTGCTGCTCGCTTGATGTAGCTCTTAATGACAGCGCTCGAACATCAATCTGCTGCAGTCAATACTGCCTTGCTGCGCTGCCTCAACGTGCTGCCTTGAGATCAAGGGTGAGCGCACTTAACTCTCTTAACCTGTGCTGCTCGTAGTGGAGTAGTGAATTGTCATCGAATCAGCCCGGCCATTTGTGATCATTTGCACACACCTGGTCGCTTCACCACTTTGCATCGGTCGAATTGTTAATTAATCGCTGTGGCCGGGTCTCGAATCGTGAATTGCCAGCCATGCCTGCTAGCTGCTATGTCGGTCTGTTATAGGGACTGTAGGTGCAAAAGACCGAAATTTAGAACGCAGATAATCAAGCAAGCTTCAAGATAGGCGAAACAGTCAGCATGGCGCGAACTTTCGCTTACTCAGCGCGACGAACTGCAGCTATGCAGCGCGCCCGTCGCTCCACTTCGTAAGACCTTGAAGGAAAACGGTAGAATCTGATGTTGGGATTCAGGCCTTCTTGTTCATGGCAGCCCACGACGCAGAAGTCATGACGGTGACGCCTTTTCGAGGCTGGGGTAGGTCTCTCCGGATCGGCGTCACTGATTCCTTCTGCTCCCAGCATTACGTCCCACGGCACACTGAGAGTCCGTTTTCGTTAAACTAAAGGCTGCGGTAAGCCCGCAGCGTGGTCGGCATGGTCTGTATAAGAAGTGACGAGCCTTTTCGCTCTCGCAACAGGGCAGAAAAAAGTGCGAATCGACGCAAAACTCGGCCTAGAAACGTGCTTCGCCTCAGCCAGGGCTTAATACGACCCAAGCTGGTACGACCCAGATGTCGTTTCCCGCGCCGCCACCAGGCGCCGCTACTATAGGAGGTATGCACTGAGCTCGACCCGCGAGGCGGCGACAGTGTCGCTGGGGCAGCGGCGCCATATTGACGGTCGGGGAGCATCGAAAAAAATGCAGCGGTCTTACTCGCGCGAACATCTGATTCCTATCTTTTGGCCAGCCGTTCGCCTTGTTTTCTTATCCAGTCTCTGATATATAAGCAGGGCGTTTCAGTGTCTCGAGCGCAGTGCTGCTCTACGTCTACGAACAGGTCTACGTACAATGTTTACGTATCCGGACAGACTACGCTCCGGCGTGGCCGTGCGCCAACTGAGTTTCGGTGTTGCTGTGAGCTGTGCTATGTTCGGATGCAGCAGTGACACAAGAAAGAAACTCGGTGATAGGAATATGTTGTCCAGATTGGGTTCCTCTCGACACGTGGTTTTTTCTTGTCTTAACTGCAACCTTAATGTAAAAGAGCACAACAGCTATGTGCGAGCCTGCCTCTGCCAGGCCTGCCTTGCAGGCGCAGTGTGCCGCGAGCACCTCGCCGTTTTATTTTGCGAGAAGCCATAATGCGAGTGGCTTTTCATCGAATGATTGTGATTGACAAACCTGGGAGGGCAATAAAAGAAAGAAAAAGACTGACGTAACATAAAAATTATGGAGGCTGTGTAAAATCAATGTTTAGTTCTCGGGGGAGGGGTGGGGGGTCTTTTTTTTTCATTGAAGCAAATGTAACGCTATCCTTTGACGACGCAAGTGGACAACGCGGTGTAAATTTCGTAATGAAGGCGATCATGTTACGCGAGCACTTTGACGCGCAGCTGCTGCACCCAGCCGCTCGCCAGATTATTGTGGCCTTCCATCGACTTGTAGGATTTCGAGTGCTCGCGGGTCGCGAAGCTCGTTGCATTCGCAGTGTAATCCTTGATGTCTGCGACGTCCACGCGAGGCAGTAGTCCGACATCGCGCCGAAGCTGATGATCTTTGAGTTAGAGCTGGTCGACACATTCTCACGAGCGCACCTCGTTTTCATAACGCGATTTTTCTGGCTCACTCAACCCGCGCACGTACGTGCTTAGACCCATCGTTGACCTAAGACGTACTACTCTATAGCCAAGTCAGAAAGGCACATTGAAAAGGTCGTTTGACGGTTCGTACGTATCGGTGGGCCACTTGGCGACGCAGGCCTGCTCGCGTGGGCAGCGCTAACTTGCGACCGCAGTTATGGCGGCCTCCGCGGATGCCGCTAGCGCTCCTAGCGGACGACGTCATGTGCATACCTCCTATACCTAAAACTCCAGCGCAAGACGCCCATGCGGTCGTCACGCTAGGGTGGCTAGAATGGGGAGGTGTGAAGAGCGGCCTCCAGAAGCTGGCCCCAAAACGGCGTAGTTTCTCACGGCGTCTGCAGACGCCGTGAGAAACTACGGCGGGTATGCACCCGCAGGTATGCATGCATACCTGCGGGTGGGCAAATTATTTGGTAGCGCTTACTTTTTGCGTTTGAATGCGTTAGAATCTGACGAGATGTTTTTCTCTACATTGTAGATGCTGAGAGAATTTAATTATGTGTTTCGCTGCTCTCATTCCACATAGAAACAGTGGGCACCGACTACGCAGCCGACACAGCACCGGTTTTTGCGACCACCTCTTGCCGAGATTAGCGCGCTTATGCCTTGCCGAAAGTATAGTTCATAGGAATCACCGTGCAAGGCCAGCGCATTGGAATAACCTTGAATGTGTCCCCCGCACATATTAGTCACATATTTGAGATTGTAACATTACTTTAAAGGGAGGAAGTTCATGCAATATATCATCATTGTGATGAAGAAATTCTAGAAAGTACAAAGCGCTTGTGACTTTATACATGTTTATTGGAAATAATACAGTTATTGCATAGCATCACATTTTTAATAAGCGCATCGCCTAACCTTCTTGGCTTTGTTGTGGATGACACACTGATTTAAAGGAACACTAAAGGTTACTATGAAGTCAAGTTAAAGTGATAAAGCAATGCTCTAGAACGTCTAAGGTGTCAATATAATCGCGAACAGAGCTTTAGTAACCGAGAAATTGAGGTAAATGCATGACACCATTTGAGACATCCCAGCGACATTCCGGCACTAGCCCGATGACGAAGGCGCTCCTCACCCCCTTTACTGCTTTTATTTTTATACTAATGAGTAGTTCTAACTGATTATAATGCCATTGTTCCATGGGATATTTCTCTATTGCTTCCTCTATGCCGGCGGCTATTTGCGCTATTTGTTCATCATTTAATTTTGCGTACTCTTTTTGACTTCCCTGCATTTCTCTTTTGAGCAGGGCTCCCAACTGTAGACTAATACGCTTATGATCACTTCCGAGGCTGTACTTCTCCTCTTCGTCTATTTCCATTATTGAGAGCTTGCTATACATACCCTGCGACATCATCATCATCATCAGCCTGGTTACGCCCACTGCAGGGCAAAGGCCTCTCCCATATTTCTCCAACAACCCCGGTCATGTACTAATTGTGGCCATGCCGTCCCTGCAAATTTCTTAATCTCATCCGCCCACCTAATTTTCTGCCGTCCCCTGCTACGCTTCCCTTCCCTTGGAATCCAGTCCGTAATTAACCCTTAATGACCATCGGTTATCTTCCCTCCTCATTACATGTCCTGCCCATCAGTGGCGTAGCTAGGAGGCACCCGGGGCCCATAAGTCTTATGTCACCCCCCCCCCCCCCCCCTCTGATGTAGTCGAGGAAGGCGAGGATATCGACAATTTCTGGGTTTCAGCACCAGTACAGCCGCCTTGGATACCGCGCACGTTCCCCGGGTCCCCATCTCCTCCGCTTCTTTTCCCAGAGATCGCGAATGCAGCAAATATACACGCTGTTTTTCCTGCGCTGAATAACACAGGATGCTGCACTGATATCGTGTGATAAGACCATGTGCACATCCACTGTCAGACTGCAAGGCTTGGCAGCCAATACAAATGCGGTATCGTGGAAAACATGACTCACGTCACAAGTAAGAAAAATATCTTTATAATAAAGCTTTAATTACCAATTTTAGCGGCAATATTGCATTTGCAAAATTGAAGACTGACATTCATATCTTGCGCAACAACAACTTCACAAAAATCGTCGTAGGTACTATGGCATGTAGTATTTTGTCTGTGGGCAGCCCTGAACGAAAACGAAAATTAAATTGTTTGTCAGTGACGCTGATCTCCCCACCCTATTAGAAAACGCTACCTGCCTCCCCGCTGCGCGTGCGCCAATGCTATGTCAATTACGAGTTCATTCTGATCAATAAAGCCTTGTTTTCATTTGCTGCTATACGGACAAACGTGATTATCCGAGCTGCGGTACCACCGCAAGATTGGGAACAGAGTAGAGCACGCTTCGCGCCGATTCTTGGCGTCACCATAAAAAAAGAAAGAAAAGGCCGCGATGAAGCCCGTGCAAGCGAAAGCTCGCACTACTGTTTGTCTGCACTCGCAATGGAGATGATTAAGGGATCAACGTCACTGGTCCACTATTTCGTATTTCTTTCGCTGCTGCCATATACTGGGCGCTGCTCGCAGTGCTAAAGTACTGTAGGTTGTAGCACCCAAAACGATTTTGCTTAAGAAGTTTTTGTTGAGTTAATAATATGACTCTGAGTCCTCAATTCTCGAATTGAAGTGCTTCCTCTACAAGTACTAATTACGGGATTATTAAGGATATGGTTATTACTAATCTGCGATATTTTTCGCGCTACGGCCCTCTTTGCGCCGGCTTGACTGGGCGCAAATTGCAAAGAATACTCCGGTATCCAGTAGCCCGAGCTCAGGCACCCGATGCGTTGCGCCGCAGAATTGTCTACTGCAGCTCTATCAACACCCCATGAAATAATTGCGCGAATGCGCGGGCTAAAAAATTTAATTCGCGAAATGGTCGCTAAACTACTCGCCTTAGCGGAACGTATCATGGGGTGCGCTCGTGCTGTGCGTTCGTGCAGGGAGCAGGAGTCGCTAAACATACAGTGAGGCGTTGTAAGGCGTTGGGGCTCTTGGGTCCCTCTTCCATTCAGAACGCGCAGCGAAGACGAACAAAGACAGCAGCAAGAGGGCGTTCAACCAGCGCGCCCGGCGCTCGCGTTTACGGCGAAGCGTTCGTTGAGAGCGACGTTGCATAAGTGGGGCCGTCAAAAGTCGCGAATGGGATTCTCTGGATCGTCTTCAGACTCTGTTCGCGGGCCCGCCGCGATGTCCGGCTCGCTTTTACTTCCCCTCTCCCGCTCGCTCCGAGAAGCCACTGCGAAAGCTGCCGTTATGTTTCACGCTTTCCTTCTTACCCTCGAAAGTTTCAGAAAACTGTTGAATTGTTGCGTGACTTCATGTCACAAGTACAGTGTCTGTATCAGCTGCACAGAATTTTATAAAAAAAGAAAGGTGACTTTTGTAAGGATATTTCCCCATCGTGATTCTAAGAAGTTATGTCTTTTTGTGATTACTAGGAACTCGGGTGTCTTCAGTCGTAAATGACACCCCCCCCCCCCCCCTACTGGCCCCTTGCACCCGGGGCCCACGGCCCCCCGGCCCCCCCTGTTGCTACGCCACTGCTGCCCATGCCCATTTCTTTTTCTTGATTTCAACTAAGATGTCATTAACTCGCGTTTGTTCCCTCACCCAATCTGCTCTTTTCTTATCCCTTAACGTTACACCTATCATTCTTCTTTCCATAGCTCGTTGCGTCGTCCTCAATTTGAGTAGAACCCTTTTCGTAAGCCTCCAGGTTTCTGCCCCGTAGGTGAGTACTGGTAAGACACAGCTATTATACACTTTTCTCTTGAGGGATAATGGCAACCTGCTGTTCATGATCTGAGAATGCCTGCCAAATGCACCCGGCCCATTCTTATTCTTCTGATTATTTCCGTCTCATGATCCGGATCCGCCCTCACTACCTGCCCTAAGTAGATGTATTCCCTTACGACTTCCAGTGCCTCGCTGCCTATTGTAAACTGCTGTTCTCTTCCGAGACTGTTAAACATTACTTTAGTTTTCTGCAGATTAATTTTTAGACCCACTCTTCTGCTTTGCCTCTCCAGGTCCCCTGCGACATAAGCAGTAGTCAATGGTCGTTAGCCTGTTACGGGATTCCCACGTGATTTGTTCCTCACACTTAGTTTCTCTGTTTACTATAACTATGTTGTGTCGCTCACAGAAGTCTAGCATCAACTCCCCGTTACAATCTCTGTATCCATCCAGATCCTCGATGTGGCCATTCATGTCACCCAGCAGACAAATATAGGCACCTTCTCCAAACTGCTTTATATCGTCATTGAGACATTTCACTAGATCCTTGTTCTCTTGCCTGTATTAGTCCCCTGTCCCTAAATAAACTACTCCTAGCCATGTCTTTTTACCGGCAATTGTACCTGATACTCAGACATGTTTTTTGCAAGTTGACTTTATTATTTGCCAATTTGTTCCTTGATGTATCAGCATACCTATACACCTCCCTTCATCTCCGTTGTTATGTTGCTCCGTTCCCAGACGTAGCCTTTAATAAACGGTGGGTCTTCGAGATCCCCGAGATGTGTTTCGCATCGCGCGTACACATCTGCTTCTTCGTCCTTTAACTGCTGTTCTATTTCTAACGACTTCGCTCTCATTCTACCACCTTACATGTTTATGTATCTGATCCTAGTGTTAAATTTCTTTCTTGTAGTTTTCTTCCTGGACCTCCTAGTGGCCATTTTATTGGCGTCAACTTCTATTGTTGCACTTTCTACATTGTTTCTACCTACTCCTACGCCCTGAGCTGCAGTGGACCCCCTAAAGAAAGCTCACGGCGCCCCCGCTCCCCCGACGGAAGCGCCAAATTTTCCCCCAGTGGGAGGAACGCGCAGCGGGGCCTCCCTAGGCAATGGTGATGGCGCCGCGGTCTTCACACCTCCCAATTCTAGCCACCCTAGTCACGCTTCCTGAGGCCGTAGGGTTCAGAGATAATAAAAGGGCAAAGACTGGTGCAACCACGACCTACTGTATTGGCGACCTGCGCGTGCGGCGCTGCGCCAGCGCCGCTGATTTGCTTTTGCTTGTGTGGATTTTTTTTAGTTTTCCAAACCGCCGCGCAAACAGTGGCGCTAGTGCTCACCCCCACCTAGTGTTCCTGCGGCCTTCCTGTATATGCTCCCCGGGCGCGTGTTTCTATTTACGCCCAAGCCCAGCGCTCGACCGCTGCGCCACTATGCGTTGCTCGCACGAACCACCGTTTTAGGTACTTTTTCACCGAAGCGGCGCGGTACGCGCCCTAGATCTCACTAGGTACGTCCCTAGGCACTAGGGAGATGCGGTACGCCTTGGGCGCACACGCCCAGCACTCTGCTCAGCCCAAGCCCGCTTTGCCTGCATTCGCAAAGTTTGGGCGCGTGTAGGTGCGCTTTTTGTTGTTTTTTTTTCTGCATGTCACGCGATAGTTTGTTTAATATGCGTAATGTGTGGCGCCTGTGCCTTGCTACTGTTTCGCCTGGAAGAGAGGCAGTGATGTGAAGAAGGGCGCTTCATTGCAGCGATGATATGGCTGGTGCGAGAAACGCTCCATATACCACACGATTATCCCAGCTTTTGTAGATCGAAGTGCCTCGCGCACCATATACACCTCGCTATCACGTCCCTTTATCCCCTTATCCATACTGAAAAATTTCGTCGTGTGTTACTCCTAGCGCACGCACGCACGCAACATTTATTTCGGAGTAGCCTAGGCGGCGTGTATTGAAAAACCCATACGCCTTTAGCGACGCGATCACTTGTATCAAGTACAAGTGCTCCACACTGGTAGACACTCGTGCCGCCCCTTTTCAAGGTTCCAACATAAATGTTATTCTTTTTTTGGAACAGTATCAAACGTGGCTTCATACCAATGGAAGCTATCCCCGATGAACTTTTAGCGACTATACTTTTCTGCGATTTAAAACGCGACAATGTATTTTGCATTATTCGTCATTAATTTTTGTCACCCTGTTGCACTCCTGTATTCCCGTTTCACATGGTGAATTCGCGTGTGCAGAATCATATACGCGAGAAACCATGTGAGCCGCGCAATTTTCCGAAACTCGGTGCGAATCCGCATTTGTGGTAATTGCAAATGCTCAAGCAGCAGCCAAAAATTAAGTTATTAGTATGCTCAATGTATGAGGGGCAGTGCTGCAGTTGAACAAAAACATTGTACTCGTTTTCCACTGCCAATTAAACAGTGAACCGCATTTGTATGAAGAGGCCGTACCATTACTTTTATTTGATGTTTTAATGGAGGCCGTATAGCTACATTTCTGGAAGTGCAAATTACAAAAAAAAACGCTGAACCTTTAAAAAAGCACACAACATTGCAAAGGCTCAAATTTTCAACTGAATAGCCTCATAGGCCTCTTACCCACACTGATGTGCTCGGTGGCATTTCCAGCCACATAGATGGGAAAGGGTGCAGTACCTGAGCGGAGTTTCAAGGTGTTGCTTGCTTGAATGAATTTTTTTTATAAGTCCTCATGGGCCTCCTGAAGCTCCGATCCTACAGTGTACACTGACAATTTGTAGAAAAAAAAAGTTTGTTGTGTTAATCATTGTAGCAGCTCCACTGGACTTTGCTATTGTCTACTGCAAGGTTGTCCCACTTCAAGGCTTTCTTTTTTTGCAGGTCGTCAAAACACTGTCATGAGAATGCATTCAAAGAACAGGATACAGAGCGTTGATGTGACCAAGCACAGAGTTGTTCTGAAGGCGATTTTATTATTGGCAGCCAACTTCCGTTGCTTATCATGTGGTGAAGTGCATATTTCCCACTCAAAGTGCTGTACAGGTGCCATATGGGGGATCAAGTGAAGTGACCCACTGTTTTGAGTTTCTCCCCTGCCAATAATTTACTTGTAGCACACAGAGAAAGACACGCTATCTTTTGTACAAAAAGGTGCCTGCAATAGTGTGGCTCTGGCCTGCTGCTCCACCCATTCCTTTTACTTATTGGCAAAGTGCAACTCATTGCTTTAGTTGTTATAGCTACTGGGAGAGTTCATATTGAAGACAATGAGTAGGGTCGGAGAGTCAGTGGCAGGAGAGGCCCTCATAGCATTTCATATCAAGAAATTGGGAAATGTATGTCACCAACACATCACTTTCATTGTACAACACGGGAATTGCTCTCCAGCATGCTGTAGTATAAGGAACGTATTAATACCCATGTGCACCTCCAGTTTTATATATATAAAAAAAATTCTGATGTTTAAAGCAAAACCACCGTATGATTAAGAGGCATGCCATAGTGGATGGCTTCCAATTACTTTTGACGATTTAGTTCTTTTTTAACATTCATTACAATGCAGGCAGCAGATGGATGTTTTTGCATTTTGACTCCATCAAAATGCAGCCACTGTGGCTGCAATTTAATCCCGCTGTCTCATGCTTAGCAACAGTTCTGCCTTAGCCACACATGATGGGTGTTATAAAAAAAAATAAAAACCTGTACTGTGAAAAAAATTCAGTTGGTAGTGGCACTTTGTTTGGATAAACTTTATTTTGTGTACGGTTAGGCACGCATGTACATGCACTCTTCTCGCTGTCTATTTTTTACATCTCTTCTTCATACAGTGGTAAAGAAGAAGGCAAATAACAGTAAAGATATTCACACATCATTCAACACACAGGCTTCTCAGCCACAAGCACCACCTGCACAATGTGTTTGTGCACCATACATTACACAGAACATTTCGATTAACTGCAGTCTCAAGTGCCCAATGTTAAAGGTCTAACACGGCTTCAAGTGTGTATTGGGCACTGTTTCGTCAGGCACCCAATATATTTTCTTCTTTGAAGAGAATATTTAGTAACATCTGGGTGCTTGCTATGTGCACCTTTCTGGTAGTTTTAGAATCGCACTCAACAAAACTCCTGCGATATCCATCCAAATTAGTATAACGAAAGGTGCATAGTACTAAATGTACTGTCGGGAACAAATAGAGACTACTTAACAATACCATGTGTTAAAACAATTTTATGTGGATAATAAATGCATATTTTCTCAGATAAGGAGATTCAAGTAATATTAGTCTCAGTAAATTACAGGTGTACATCTTCAAATTCCAAATGAACATGTCAACAAAATTTAATGCAAATTTGTCTTTACTTTGGAATCATGTGATTGCCAAACTGCACCTAGCTCGTGCAGGAAGAATATTTGACAGAAGCTTCATAAGCGGCACCAGTTTAAAGATATTCCAGATGCAGTGACATCCTGCTCTCTATTCTACGCGCCTAACTATGTTTGGTCAGTGTGTGAAAGCTTTGTGTGCAACGTTTAATTCTAGTGCACATTTCTTGAAGCTGCTGCCAATTGACGTACTTACTAACAAATACTTTCCCGACTGGCTAGCTTTGACTTTCATTACTACATGGCCTCTAAAAGTAATAGGTAAAAATCTAATGAGCAAGCTGTTTGCATGTTCATAAGCAATTTCAATATATGCACCTGATGTCCACCACAGCAAATAATGGATTACTGGAAGAAATGCACAAATATATACAACTCTTTTTTTTTACATTCACTTGACTGAAACACATGGTATGTGTAAATGTTACTGCAGTGTTGCAGTATATGTATACTACCTGATGTCCTGAGAGAGCCAGATGGTCTGGCATCCATTTCCAAGTTACAACACAGACATATCTGTGCACTCCAGTGCAGTTTGTACTCCTTGAGAAGCTTTTGTTTCCACTGGATATAAAACCGCTAAGAGTAAGAGGTTTCTGGCTTGGTAACAAGTGAAATAAGACCTAGGTGCCTCCATAATGCCAAACAGCTTAAGTGCTGACTAGTAAAAGAATCCTGTGGATTGAAATATATAAATCCCTTGCCGTCACAAAAAGTGCATGTTTTCTTGTTAATTTATTTAATGTACCTTAGACTCTTCAAGGAAGCATTGTGTAAGGGGGGGTTACATGACCAATAACACAATACTACATAACTTCCGTCACAAGCTTGAGGTGAATTTTTTGCAGTAGTGCTGTATTATGGATTAGTCCGATTAGTCCATAACTTGTTCATTTTGTGATGTGTTGCACTTTCTTCTTCACTTGCAGTCAAATGCTCTTTTAGTGCTTTTTCGCAAACCTGCTATGGTCTCAGTAGAGACTGGCAGTATTGTAAATAAATAAAATAAATAAATAAATATTTTGTTGTGTTGCATATTTTTGTTCACTTGCATTGGAACCTTGTTTTGTATTTTGCAATTTGCTTTGTTGCATTACATTTTGATGTTACTAGTTTGCTTGTACTTTCATTGTAATAACTAAACCCCCTTACTCAATGCCCTTTGGGCCTGTAAGGTATTTTAAATAAATACATAATCATTCTCGGAAATAAAAGTCTTGAAGCAATCTCATGCCAATAATTAAAAAGTGAGCAGTTCCGATCATTTCAAGTTAATCAAGTGCAACACATAGTGTCAAGAAAGTTAAGGCACCGAAACTGCAATTTCTATCATGAAGAAATCTTTAAATTATTAAATAAAAAATGTCAATGTGTTGTATATGTGTATACAGTAGGTCCAGTATGGGCTACATTTTACAGTGCTGTTGTTAAATATGTGCTTGCTGTAAATGATACTTGATCTCTGAAACACCCCACCCAGCACTTGTATAAAACAGTAATGAGGACAGCCATTCTTTTATGAAAAAGATGCATTTTTATTGCACAACCAGAAATTACATTCAACGATGTATATATGCATCTCAGTATGTCTATTCTTAAACAGTAATTACTCTACTTCTTGGGTGACATGGTAAAAACTGCAATACACAATGCAACCAAAAGAAAAAGGCTTAGTCTTCCACACCAAAAACAAGATTGCTCAACACCAGTGATAAGCAACCACTAATAGTATTATAGTTGAAAGGCTCACACTAGCACGTTGCTCAGAGAGGAGAAAAAATAGACTAATGTAAGTGCATGTTGAAGATTTCACCTTTTACATTTTTTAAATTTGTCAGACTTGGCTGCAAAATTCGTTCAGGTTCACAGTAGTACCAACTGTAATTACTAATTGAACCAAGGTGATCAGTGATTTGCAAGTCTGTAACCTTATATCTTAATAATTTATAATGCATGTACTGCTGCCTTGCTTGTGCTCTCAACTATGTGCACAGGCAGCATTTTCAGCCAGCTACATACCCAGCCACTCGCCGAACAAGCTGACTGGACAGGTGGTCTAGCCTGCAAGATAAAAATGTGACACGTTTCACAGGTCAGCCAAGAAACCAACTAGCCCACCTTGCACCTGAAAATTGCTTTGCTTAGGCACTGAAACGAAATGGCTTCATTTTCCCATTTTTCCCCTCGAAGAATTATCTACACAGTCTAAGGGTACTTTTGTCCTCGTCACGGTCATTAGAACGGCTTTCATTGTCTTGACAATTGTCACTGCTCACAACCTCCCCATGCTAAGTGATACACTCCGAGAAAAGTGGCCCTCGTAATTACTAGTTTTGTGGTACATGAGTATCCACAAAAAGCTTGAGGGGCCCGGAAACACTTTCTATGAAAACTGAAATATGCATTGCAGCGAGCGCATTGCCCTTCCCAAAGGCTTGCCAGAAATAATTTTTCAGATTGGCCGAATATTTTCGGAGATACGAAAAGGATTCTGCATAGTTGTCACCTCTTTGGTTATTATTATCATCATCATCATCAGCCTGGTTACGCCCACTGCAGGGCAAAGGCCTCTCCCATATTCCTCCAACAACCCCGGTCATGTACTAATCGTGGCCATGCCGTCCCTGCAAACTTCTTAATCTCATCCGCCCACCTAACTTTCTGCCGCCCCCTGCTACGCTTCCCTTGCCTTGGAATCCAGTCCGTAACCCTTAATGACCATCGGTTATCTTCCCTCCTCATTACATGTCCTGCCCATGCCCATTTCTTTTTCTTGATTTCAACTAGGATGTCATTAACTCGCGTTTGTTCCCTCACCCAATCTGCTCTTTTCTTATCCCTTAACGTTACACCTATCATTCTTCTTTCCATAGCTCGTTGCGTCGTCCTCAATTTGAGTAGAACCCTTTTCGTAAGCCTCCAGGTTTCTGCCCCGTAGGTGAGTACTGGTAAGACACAGGTAAGACTTTTCTCTTGAGGGATAATGGCAACCTGCTGTTCATGATCTGAGAATGCCTGCCAAACGCACCCCAGCCCATTCTTATTCTTCTGATTATTTCAGTCTCATGATCCGGATCCGCAGTCACTACCTGCCCTAAGTAGATGTATTCCCTTACCACTTCCAGTGCCTCACTACCTATCGTAAACTGCTGTTCTCTTCCGAGACTGTTAAACATTACTTTAGTTTTCTGCAGATTAATTTTTAGACCCACTCTTCTGCTTTGCCTCTCCAGGTCAGTGAGCATGTATTGCAGTTGGTCCCCTGAGTTACTAAGCAAGGCAATATCATCAGCGAATCGCAAGTTACTAAGGTATTCTCCATTAACTTTTATCCCCAATTCTTCCCAATCCAGGTCTCTGAATACCTCCTGTAAACATGCTGTGAATAGCATTGGAGAGATCGTATCTCCGTCTGACGCCTTTCTTTATTGGGATTTTGTTGCTTTCTTTGTGGAGGACTACGGTGGCTGTGGAGCCGCTATAGATATCTTCCAGTATTTTTACATACAGCTTGTCTACACCCCGATTCCGTAATGCCTCTATGACTGCTGAGGTTTCGACAGAATCAGGAAGAAGCTCGAAGCGTGCAGACGTGCTTTGCATCGGCTCCGTGATTTCAAATTTCCCAAGCGCCCAAAATCTCCTGGTACCACCGGTATCAGCGGAATATTCTCAAACATCAAGGGGATTCAACGGCGCCGAACTTCGGTGAGCCGCACTTTCAAGACCAACGAGAGCCCTATTCGTTCGGCCACGCCGACGGTAGGGTTAGCCCTAACGCCGAACGCTGGCGCGCGGGAGCTCGGAGACCCGCAAGCAGCCACCGTGTCTACGGTGAGCTGTGGGGGCGACCCAGCCCGGAACGCTACGATCGTGGAAAACCCAGGCACCATTGCCCACCAACCCACCGACACCGAAACCATGGAAGTTGTACCCGAGAGTCACCCGAGACCCCTGCCTGACGAGGCCTTGCCCGGGCCGTCTCCCATCCTCTCGGAGCAGCTCCACAATCAAGAATCCCAGTGGCAAACGGTCGTTTCCCTCCATCGGAAACGCCGTCTGCAAAAACAACAATCCACTGGTGAGCAAGACCCAGTCTGGCAAACCCCGCCATCGAAAACCACACCGTTAGGGCTAGCTCTAACCCAGGCGCCAGCCGCCGCCGCGAAAGCCACGTCGCAAGCTACCTGCGAAGAGCGTGGAGCCGGAACACCTATTTCTGAAGACGCGGCTGCAAGGAGCAGGCCTCGCCGACGCGCGCCTCCACTCCCGCGCACTGACATGAAAATCATTATCCGACCGACCCCGGGCCTCATCGTTCGAAAACTACAGACCCACCAAGTGGCCAAGGCGATCGTACAAGCCACCGGAGGTGCGCCGACCTGCAAGGGGGATGACTTCATCGTCCGCCTGCGACACGGCTCGAACATCATCATCGTGAGCACCCCTCACGAGGCCACGGCGGCCACCCTCATGAAAATTATAAGCCTCACCTTTCACGGACGATCACATCCTGTGAAGGTGTATCTATCAACACCCGAGGGCCTGCTTAAAGGTGTCGTACACGGCATCGACGCAGGCACCGGCGAAGAAGAGCTTATGGCGAATCTTCGGGTCCGCACACATGGAGTCCGCATCGTGCGGGCCCGTATGCTCGGACAATCCCAGACAGCCCTACTCCACTTCGAGGGACCCCAGGTGCCTAGATTTGTATACTATTATGGAGGGGAGATGCCTTGCCGAGACTACCAGCCGACAAGGCAGTTCTGCTCCATCTGCAGAATCACCGGACACCGACCAGACGTCCGCCCCAACCCAACGATTCGTGCGTGCAACGTTTGCAACAACATTAATCCAGACGCCGGACACACTTGTGTTCCGAAGTGCGCCCTGTGCGGAGGGGCCCATCTCACGGCCGCAACAGGGTGCAACAATAAGCTCAAGCGCATTCCACCCAGATGGAAACCTGCCTCCACCACCACACCCAAAACCCAACGACAGCCCCGCCCGGTCACTCAGTCGACCAAGGCGGCTGACCTTCGCCCGCGATGGTTCAGCTCCGAGCGGGAAGACTCCGACTTCGACTACTCGGAGTCTCCGAGCATCCACGGATCCCGGTCCGGTTCCAACCAGAGGTCCAGGTCCCGCTCCTGCTCTCACCCCCGGTCTCACTTTCGGTCGCCCAGACAGCGATCCCGGTCGACGCCCAAACAAGGACAGCAGGCAGCGCCAGCGACCACGGCACTCAAAGGCAAGGGGCCCCAGCAACACCACCGAAAGACCAAGGAGGCCTCGCTCAAGAGGGCTACCACCAAAGAACACGAGGTAAGCTGGGCAGCAGTAGCCTCCCCTTCGTATAAAAAACCACAAACGCCACCATCTGTAAACTTGGAAGAGGAACTCGCGGCCATGCGCGCACAGATACAAACACTCACACAAGAAAACAGACAACTCAAACAACAAGTGTTACAGCTCACACAAATACCACAAGAGATGGCTCCACACAAGGACATCCTTGACCTACAAACCCATGTCGATGCCATCCGCACCCAGATGCAAGCCTTCATGGACGCTACACGCACCCAATTGGAACAAATCACACAGACTGCAATACAACGCACAGATGCAGCAATAAAACACATGGAAGCCACTGTAGACAGCAAGCTTAAGAACCAGCTTCACTCCATAAAACTACGTAAGACGCTACGACAGAACCTTTACAAGGCCACACCTGTAGCAGCACCAAACCAAATTGTAACATCACCGACCACAACGTCCAACAATGCCTAGACCATACAGGCAAGTCAAAGAAAACTTAGAAATTTGGCAATGGAACTGCCGTGGGTACCGGAGGAAGAAAGGGCTGCTGGCACAGTTTATCGCTCATTCCTCGAAGCCACCTGGGGTCATAGCCCTACAAGAGCCCGGTACCCGACCAACCCTACATGGCTACGAAGAATATCACACAAGTCAAGACGACAAGTGGAAGGTAGCCACACTAGTAGACAGAAACATCACAACCATACAACACAAACCCATAGACGACGTGGACATACTACATGTACTTCTCGAAATAATATACAAAGGCAACCAGAAACAGAGCGCCTTTGTTCTCAACATTTATTGCCCCCCCAGCCAAAGGCGGGCAAACATAGGTAAACTCTTTGGGGACACTCTCCGCCTCGCTAAAGACAGTCCCCTGGTAATCATAGGCGACTTCAACGCTCAGAACACGCTGTGGGGATACCAGAGGCAGGATTGGAAAGGTCTCCAGCTACAAACACTAATTGAACAGTGTCACCTCACACTCATCACAGACCCGACCATACCGACGAGGGAAGGGAACAGCGTAACACGCGATACCACTCCCGACCTCGCCTTCATCACTCAAACCACGCAAGCCGAATGGCTCAACACACTCGAAAACCTAGGCAGCGATCACTACATATTAAACATAACACTACAGACTGGACGCCTACGCAGGCAGATCGGCACAGCTAAAATCACTGACTGGCGAAAAATCAGGGAAGCCCAAGAACAAGACGCCGACATAATCACGAACCTGGAAGACTGGTGCGACAACCTCCGTCGACATAAACAACGCCACACAAAGGACATCGCCAGAACGGAAGAGACCCCAGAGGTGGATCCCCACTTACTACACCTGTGGGATGCCAAACGGGGCCTTACCCGCCGCTGGAAAAAACAGAAATACAACAGGAAACTGAAGACGCGCATAGCAAGAATAACAGCGGAAGCAGAAGAATATGCCATGCAACTCGCCTCCGCGAACTGGTATAGATTCTGTGACTCCTTCGGTGGCACGCTGGACACGGCCAAGATGTGGCACATCCTCAAAGCCATCCTGGACCCCACCAAAACCAAAGGAGAAGGACACAGGGCTCTGGAACGGTTACTACACACCTACCCAGGTAGCCAACAAGACCTCATCGATGCCATCAAGACCAAGTGCTATGGAGATCCCACTCTCACACAAGCATGTAGAACACCCTACACCGGACAACCCAACCCGCTAATGGACGAACCTATTACCGAAAACGAAATGAGAGCGGTCATCGCAGCCACCACCCGTAACACAGCGGCAGGCACGGACCAGATCACGAATTCGATGATCAGAAACCTGAGCGACAAGTCTATCTCCGCGCTCACGGCCTTTGTCAACCAACACTGGGAACAAGGTACGGTGCCGGCGATGTGGAAACACGCACAAATAATCATGATCCCCAAACCGGGCAAGAAATTGGCAATTGAAAACCTTAGGCCCATATCGCTCACGTCCTGCCTCGGCAAGGTGTACGAAAAAGTTATCAACGCAAGACTACAGAAACACTTGGAAGATAACAAACACCTGCCGGACACCATGTTCGGTTTCCGCGCAGGCCTGTCCACACAAGATGTGCTACTCCAAATCAAGGAAGAAGTCCTCAGTAACGTTTCCCGCAGCGGCGAACACGTCCTCCTAGCAATCGACATCAAAGGGGCTTTCGACAACGTCAGCCACCAAGGAATCCTAGAAGGGCTGGCCAACACCAACTGCGGCGAGCGAACGTACAAGTATGTTCAGAGCTTCCTGAGCCACCGCACGGCGGAGCTGAAGATGGGAGAGATCCAGACTCCAGTGTACCACCCTCCCAACAAGGGCACACCACAAGGTGCTGTCATCTCTCCCACGCTGTTCAACGTCGCCATGATCGGTCTCGCAAACAAACTGCAGGACGTAGCAGGTCTTCGGCACGCAATCTACGCAGATGATATAACACTCTGGACCAGAACAGGGTCCCTCGCTGAAAAAGAAGAACGGCTGCAAACTGCAGCAAATATCATCCAGGAATACGTCAGCCAACGGGGACTGCAATGCTCCCCCGAAAAATCTGAGCTCCTACGAGTCTGGCGAGGCCGGGGTAACCACACAGTCCCCACAGACCCAACAAGTAGACTCGAGGTACGCCTCAACGGGGGCCTCATACCAGAGAAGCCATTGCTGAGGGTGCTGGGCATGTGGCTGCAATCTAACCAGCGGGCCACACACACCCTTACACTCCTCAAAACCAGTGTCAAGGCGATATCACGCATGATCTCCCGCGTAACATCCAAGAACAGAGGCATGAAGGAAAGCGACACCCTGCGACTGGTCAGTAGCCTGGTGGTGAGCAGAATCACATACAGCCTGCCTTACTACCACCTCACACAGTCCGAGATGAAGCAGGCCGACACACTTTTAAGGATGGCTTTGAAGACCGCTCTCCGCCTGCCGATGAGTACATCGACTGAAAAATTATTGGCGCTAGCGTTGCACAACACCCTCAGCGAACTAGCAGAAGCCCATTACGTCTCGCAACAACAGAGACTTGCGCGGACTCGCACGGGCCGGCAGGTCCTACAAACCTTGGGGTTCCCAGAAATAACAACACGAACCCAAGAAACCTGTTACATACCTCGTCACGTTCAGGACAGGTTTCACGTTGCCCCGATACCGCGCAACATGGACGCTAACCTACATTCCGGCAGCAGGAGAGCAAGGGCCCAGTACACGGAGAAAGTGTTCAGATTCAATACCACGGCCCGTTTTACGGACGCTGCCATGTATGGCACGAACAACAAGGGCGCAGTTGCGGTGGCATGCGACTACCGAGGCCACGTTACCTCCGCTGCATCGACCCGCCCCTGCACGATTACGGAAGCCGAGGAGCTGGCCATCGCGTTAGCCATCCGCGAGGGCCTACACGCAAACCAACCACTGACGATCCTCACGGATTCCCAGCAGGCCTGCCGCAACTTCCTACAGGGAAGAATTGGAAGACCTGCTGCACAAGTCCTAGCCGGAATACTCAAGGAGGACCCTGAGGACTTCACCATCCAAACCATCATCTGGATACCGGGCCACACAGGCATCACGGGCAACCTGCAGGCCGACAGAGCAGCTCGAGGATTTGTACATAACCGAGCACTCAACACGCCGGCTGCAGAAGACCTGGACCCTGAATGAATGAATGAATGAATGAATGAATGAATGAATGAATGAATGTTTATTTTCATCTTGAATACATTTTCAAGAAAGGTGCAGGGGCAAAAGGCGCACAGCGCCTGACAGGGGCCCCTGTACCCCCAATATAAGTTTTTATTATACATTATTTAGTAGTAATTCATTAGCAGTGAGCGGACACACACAACGTTACATATTGTAACATATTATGCACGAGTTTACACAAAACTGAGAACAGTAATAACATAAATTTTTGGGTTACAGTTTGTTTACTAATATAGATAATATAGATAATAATATATAGTTCACATTCAATAACATAAAGGGTATACAGGTAAATTACCATAGTACACTAAAGTGCAGCATATAACCATGAACATGTACGTATCCACGTAAAACAGAAAAACAGGAAAAACAGGAAAAAAAGGAAAAAAAAAGCGGGTTATAATATATTTATGTAGCAATAATCACTCTCTCAAACACTGTGTGAGTAAAAATTCCTTCACATGGCTCACCCTGTCGACCTCGAGTATTCAGCAATCGTCAACTACCACAGAGGGCGTCGTCTGCTATATCCACCACCCCATCGAAATCTAAACACAGAGGATGCCGCTGCCTGGCGTAGGCTCCAGACAGGCACTTACACGAACTTACACATATTACATAGGATACACCCCACAGCCTACAGGGACGAATGCCCATGGTGTGGGGCCACACCAACCCTATATCACATTACGTGGGAGTGCGCACTACACAACATAGAACACCCACACACGAACACCACGAGGGAGCAATGGGAGGCACTGCTGTCCAGCTAGGCCCTCGACGACCAGCTCAAGCTGATCAAGAGAGCTAAGAAGATGGCAAAAGCCAGCGGAGCCCTGGACTAAGGGCCCCGACCATTAGCTGTTTTTTTTTATTATTTTAATAAAGTTTATCTATCTATCTATCTATCGACAGAATCAAACGCTTTCTCGTAATCAATGAAAGCTATATATAAGAGTTGGTTATATTCCGCACATTTCTCTATCACCTGATTGATAGTGTGAATATCCACATACCCACTTGCAACAGCCTCCCATTAAATGTCAAGCACTCTTCTTCTTTGAGTTCCTTCAAGAAAACATTATTCACTTTTCTACTAGATAGCCAAAATAATCCACATATCTAAGCTATTCACCTCACTCCTGCTCATTTCCTTGCCGTTTTTTTTCTTTTTCTTTTAGTTTTCTTATTCTCTCATTTATAGCCTTTATAAGTATTTTGGTTTGTTATGTTACGAATGCCCTAAACTACTGTTTTAATTGTATGACTCGCTATTGACTTCATATTACTTTACAGTTGTTACTTATACTTTGAATATTCTTCATCATTGTGACTACTGTATTACTGTTTTATGCCTTGTATTTCCTTTAATGTATATATTTTCTGTCAGGAGGTCCCCTTTCAGCCACATGCTCTGGGACCTCCTTCTGTATACTTATGTGAACATGTATGTCTCTCCTTATTAAAGAAATAAACTGAACTGTATAATATGATCTATTGTTGAGTAGCCTTTACGGAATCTTGCCTGGTCCTTTGCTTGACAGAAGTCTAAGGTGTGCCTGATTCTATTTGCGATTACCTTAGTAAATAGTTTATAGGCAACGGACAGTAAGCTGATCGGTCTATAATTTTTCAAGTCTTTGGCGTCCCCTATCTTATGGATTAGGATTATGTTAGCGCTTTTCCAAGATTCCGGTACGCTCGACGTCATGAGGCCTTGCGTATACAGGGTGGCCAGTTTCTCTAGAACAATCTGCCCACCATCCTTCAACAAATCTGTTGTTACCTGATCCTCCCCAGCTGCCTTCCCTCTTTGCATATCTCCCAAGGCTTTCTTTACTTCTTCCGGCGTTACCGTTGGGATTTCGATTTCCTCTAGACTATTTTCCCTCCCATTATCGTCGTGGGTGCCACTGGTACTGTATAAATCTCTATAGAACTCCTCAGCCACTCGAACTATCTCATCCATATTAGTAATGATATTGCCGGCTTTGTCACTTAACGCATACATCTCAGATCCTTGGCAATTCCTAGTTTATTCTTCACTGCTTTTAGGCTTCCTCCGTTCCTGAGAGCATGTTCAATTCTATCCATATTATACTTCCTTATGTCAGCCGTCTTACACTTGTTGATTAACTTCGAAAGTTCTGCCAGTTCTATTCTAGATGTAGGGTTAGAGGCTTTCATACGTTGGTGTTTCTTGATCAGATCTTTCGTCTCCTGCGATAGTTTACTAGTATCCTGCCTAACGGAGTTACCACCAACTTCCGTTGCACACTCCTTAATGATGCCCACAAGATTGTCGTTCATTGCTTCAACACTAAGGTCCTCTTCCCGAGTTAAAGCCGAATACCTGTTCTGTAGCTTGTTCTGGAATTCCTCTATTTTCCCTCTTACCGCTAACTCATTAATAGGCTTCTTATGTACCAGTTTCTTCCGTTCTCTTCTTAGGTCTAGGCTAATTCGAGTTCTTACCATCCTGTGGTCACTGCAGCGCACCTTGCCGAGCACGTCCACATCTTGTATGATGCCAGGGTTAGCGCAGAGTATGAAGTCTATTTCATTTCTAGTCTCGCCATTCGGGCTCCTCCACGTCCACTTTCGGCTATCCCTCTTGCGAAAGAAGGTATTCATTATCCTCGTATTATTCTGTTCCGCAAGCTCTACTAATAACTCTCCCCTGATATTCCTAGTGCCTATGCCATATTCCCCTACTGCCTTGTCTCGAGCCTGCTTCTTGCTTACCTTGGCATTAAAGTCGCCCATTAGTATAGTGTATTTAGTTTTCACTCTACCCATCGCCGATTCCACGTCTTCATAGAAGCTTTCGACTTCCTGGTCATCATGACTGGATGTAGGGGCATAGACCTGTACAATCTTCATTTTGTACCTCTTATTAAGTTTCACAACAAGACCTGCCACCCTCTCGTTAATGCTATAGAATTCCTGTATGTTACCAGCTATATTCTTATTAATTCTCTTCTCCGGTTCTGAATTGCCCTTGAGAGTTTTTTTTTGGTGTTTCACAATATCTGTCAGTGTTTATTGCTGTCTCAGCAGGCAGAAAGTTGACCAACAGTACCCTTTTCCAGTCCCAAAACACAGTTGCCATGACTTTATCAGCAGACTGTGTTAGAATTTTTGTGGCTGGGGCAAAGAGGGATGCCGCAACTTGTGGGACTGTTTTGTCTCAGGTGTAAAGTGGAATGCCATGGTACCCATCTTGGACACACCTTCCGATATTGCAACGTTTCCATTTAAATCCTGTGGATGGTGCTTCGGGAAGCCCCGGGAACCAAAATGCAGAGAGTACCCAGAGTGACCCTCCGATCTTCACGCATGACCTCAATCTTCGGAACTGTCTCTTCGGAAACTGACGCCCTACCGCTCCTTTCTTTGTCGTGAATTTCAGTACAGCCGGCTGTAAACTCTCTACACCACTTGCAAACGTTCTTGACATCCATGCACAAGTGGTCATACACTTCCATCAATTACCTATGAATTTCAACTTGCTTAACGCTTTTTGCATTAAAAAATTTAATAACTGCGCAAACTTCACACTTGGCAGTAGTGTTCAACGGGAGCTTCATTTTCAATGGCTGCCAAACCAAGACTGAGCATCCGAGCAAAGTGCACACGGGCTTATTTGAGAGTGGAGGAAGCGCCACTCACAACAGTGTGGTGAACACCGTATTAACAGTTTTTCTATGTCCCCCAAAAATAGGAGAACTTTCATTTGGAATTTTCCTCGTATGTAGAATAACAAAATCGAAATTACATTCATATTGTATTCCAAGCTCGCTGTTTTTCTGTTAGTAAGGAAAAGCGACTAATATCACACCTTTTTTGCCTCTTTTAAGCCACGAAATGACATGAGCTTGGGTTTTCAGTAGGGGGTGGGCAAATATAAAAATGTTTGAATATGATTACTCAAATCAAACATCAAATGATATGCACATGAATTTATTAGCAAGTTGGTTTAACATGTTGGAACACTGCAATTACATTGTCATTGGTACAAAAATAAACTAGTAAGGTATACTAAAAGATTGTTATCTCTTGAAAATTGAATAATTTCCGCTGGTTGTCTGTTCTCACCAACCTGTGCCCTGTTATACTGCATGAATGTCCTGGAAACTCGGGGGCATTTGACCCTGTACCAGCCGAAACTCATCGAATTTGCTGACAAGCAATAAGCTCAGGATTGCAACCTGCAAAAGAGTGCACCCTCGCTGTTTACAAATCCGTGTCCTTTGCCAGAGAGAGGTTAGCTTCGCTGCACAGCTTAGAAGTCCAGCGGCTAAGCATGTTTTACAAATGAAATTTTGCCAGCTGCACAAAATCGCGAAATTCAGCACAAAATCACGCACTTGCTTACCTTGGTTAAAACCAAACATTATGAAGCGTGATTACTCCTGCACCGAAAGAAATATATTCAATTTATTTCAAATATTCCTATCCAATAGAATATTCAAAAATTATCGAGTACCTATTGTCGAGTCGAGTATGATTAAAAATATTCAATATTTTTGAATATTCGCACACCCCTAGTTTTCAGGGCTCCTGTATCAATATTTCACCTACCATATGTTAAGGTAGCAAGCACACAAGAGAGCGCAAAGCAAGCTGGTGAAGGCTGGTCTGGGAAACTACTACTGGCACTACTCTCTAAAATGCTTCGTTTATATGACCGGTGCACCAGCCAGTGGGAAATCGCAACGACACCGCTGTTGTAGAGGAGTCGTGTGTGTGATCAGTTAATGACAGTTACAAAAGAGGTCCAGAATATTTTTTTTTGTTAACATATTTGTATTAGACAGAAAAACCTATCCACACATTGTAACCGAGACTACTTTCCCCACATACGTCTTTGTTTCACACAGAAAAAATCTTGAATAAGATGAAGTGCAAAAATGTCACATCCATGTTTCAGAATGTTCTAACTTAAAAAGCGAGTGGTATAGAGAATACAGTTTTGTACACATTGAAAAGTCATCTATACAACCTCTCTCACAGAATTAAGGTAAGTTGAGTTTAATCATAGCACGGCATGAACAAAAATGCTAACTTTCCACTTTCACATACAAGAAAAAATTGGTGGCTTATTTGGCATTTTGAAATGATGGGTTAAACTTCAAAGAATTCATGCAGGAACTCCACAGGTGTAGTCCAAGTATGCATAATCATTGTGCCACTTCCTCATCTCCATGCAACCTAGTACCACCATCAATCTTATCAAACTTGATCCGGCCAGTCAGTATAAATGCTTATCAACCCTTAAAGTCATTATAAATCTTATCGCAATTGATTGGCTCCTTATTAACATTTATCTGTCCTTATGGGACACAATCCAACTGCTATCAACTACTATCAACCTTACTAGTATTGCTCTGATCATTATAAGCCCTTTTTAGCACTTCATCCACCCACATTGAACCAGTAGCAACCGTGGCAAGACCAATGCTACCCCTCATCACTCCTTATATCAATTCATTGACTCCTTGTGTATCTGTGCTGCGAGATGCGAAGCACACGAGCCCTTGGAGATCAGTGGCATTTCGGTCGGTGAAGGAACCCTCAATGCAAGGCGCATCACGTGACCACTGAAATACATTGTGGATGTGGCATGTTTGGCATTACATTTTCCCAAAGTCTGAGTTTTCATGATATGCACAACGCTCCAAGATGGCTCTACATGTGGTTCTATAGATGGCTTTTATTCCACCATCATCAAATCTTTCAAAAGCCTTCACAAAAACTCTTCTTGACATTTGTTTTGTACTGCCGGTACAACATTCATATGGTTCAGCTATATTCAGCAAGCGTGGGTATATAGCCCAGTGCATAAGAAACTCGGTATTAGAGTGTGGGGAGCCCGGACCTCAAACTGCAATTCAAGGCCGTCCAGAGGGCCCAAGAACTGGCAGAGCGTCACCACGTTCCCGTCCCGACTTGGGTGTCGCCTACGGTTTCGGCCCAAGGAGCTCGCCGCGTGCGATCTCCAACGGCTTAGACCCCTCAGGACCTCAATAAAGTTCTTGACTGACTAGAGTGTGGGGTGTTAGGTTCAAAATTCAATATTGCCAACATTTTTCTTTTCGAATTTATTTTGTTTTACACATTAATTTCTTTATAGCGATTCATCTTACATGACGGATGGATGAGTTTCCTGGTTGGGTATGCCTAGAACTGCTTACATATGGAAAATCTTTTGCTCTATTTGTAATGTGCTACATAACTTACAAAAGAGTGTATTTACCATTTTCTTTATCGCTAGGAACTGGATGGTAAATGTAAAAAAAAATCATAAGTCAGAATATCAACTATTTTTGTCTTCAAAAAATACAAATAATTTCCGATTTCTGTAAAATTACTTGAGGTTCATCTCTTGTGATCAGTTTCCTGCAAAATTATGTTGCTATGTTTTGTTATTGATAAAAATATGCAACATATATACTAAGGTACTCACTTCACTGTTCAACGATGGGGGTAGTTATCAAGGTCAACAGCATACTTATTCCAATTTTGTTTCCAAGAAAACAAATTTCACAGTAGCTGGAGTTGGTGGAAATCATGCACAGGCAGCCAGAATCATTACTGTGATAAAGGGCCGTTTTGAAGCTATGACGAGGCTATAGGGATCGACTAATTTATCATTCAAAAAATAAATTATGGGTTTTTACTTGACAAAACCACTTTCTGCTTATGAGGCACGCCGTAGTGGAGGACTCCAGAAATTTTGACCGCCTGGGGTTCTTTAACGTGCACCTAAATGGCCGTTTTCGCATTTCACCCCCATCGTAATGCGGCCACCGTGGCCGGGATTAAATCCTGCGACCTCATGCTCAGCAGCCCAACACCATAGCCACTGAGCAACCACGGCGGGTTTATCATTCAAAGCTTGGGTTGAGAGGTCTGTGTCTGATGAAGTTATATGAAAGTGGAAGAACCGTAGCTTTAGGTTTACGACTTCGGAATGTAATTATTTGCGTTATTTGTGCCCAGTAAGTAACCATTCAGAGAAGTAAGTACTAATGCAAACCGAACATTCTTTTTTCAATCTGTGCATGCACACTGCACAACATATAAGGAATTTCATTGGTCAGGTCGCACAATGTAATGTTATTTCACATACTGAATTCACCTTAGTTCAATAGATCTATAGTGAAATGTTTAATGTGTAGAAAACTACTCTCTATACCATGCGCTCTTCCAGTTGCAAAATTTTGCGGCCTGATAATGCGATTTTAGCACTTTTTTACACTTGATATTTCTTCTGTGACAAAGTAGTCTCTGTCCTATTCTGTGGGATGGTTTTCGTGCCTAAAATAAATATTTGGAACTGCTTCTACAATCTGTCCTTATCTAAACACACCCAGGTGACTCCTCCACTGCAGTTGCGTCACTTCCCACTAGGCATATACACTGGTCATGTAAATGGGATGAATTTCAGATATCAAGCTTAATTAGAGAGCAGTGGCAGTAGTACTTTACCCAGACTAGCCTTATGCTTGTGTCATACAGGCACCCACAAACTTCTTTACGATAAGAGAGTTCGACCTCAAGGAAATCGTGATTGTGTACGGCCTATAAAAGAAACCATGAGAGGTGCATTCAGTACAACAATGTAACTTACTGCTAATTATGCTTGTAGCTATTACAGTGAACACTCCTTCCACAAAAATATTCAATATATTTGATGCATGAAAGATACACCTCGTTAAAAAACAAAATGCGCTCGCTAAACAGCAGTGCTGACAGCCACACTAGCCACCCTGTGCTTATCGACATTTTCCTTTGCGGTCTAGTGAGTAGGCTCTGCGTTCTGCAACCTAAACTGCTGCAAACTATACTAAAACGCAACATTTCATGCAATGGTCACCTTGTGAGCTTTCTTATTTGGTCTACCCCTGCATGACTAACACGACAAAGGCTGCACTTACATTTACCCAACGCAAGTGGGCAGTAAAAAATTGGGCTGACTGAGCCCCACGTGACCGCGCTTACATGAACTCGCTTCTGACAAGTCCAGACAACGATGGCACACGGTGTCGAGCTGAGACACCAACGCGTCCTAACTGAGCTTCTGGTTCGTTTCTGTCTGCAGCAGCTCTATTCCGTGGGTCTTACTGCTACGATGAGGTTGGGCTGCACAGTGTTTGTTTTGGCCTCATCTTGATGCTATTCCCGCTGCTGGCACCTAAATTGCGACATCACAGTGTTCCTGCACAAGTCTTGGCATTGGCGGGCCCGACCCTTCTACGTGTGCATACACGCTGCAAACAAGTTGGGCAGCCCAACTCAACACTTGTTCAGTCCAACCAGCTAATGTTGACATGAACTTGACAGGTACCGTATTTACTCAAATCTAGGCTCAGTCCCTAAAGTCCAAAGCCAACAAAAAAAAATACTATATATTACCTCGAATGTAGGCCGAACAAGAAAAGTCAGGACAGCGTTCACAAAATGCAAGCAGCATTTATTGAATCTGAACGTGCAGAGCTCATTCAACGTCATCATCGCTGCGAGACTCGTCGCTATGTTCCTTGTCACTGTCACCTTCAAACAGTGCACTATCTTCGGTACCGTCAAGCACATTAGATAGGCTGCACTTTCTAAAATGCAGCACACGATCAAAGTACCTGGGATGTCGTCCCACGCTGCAGCTACCCAGCCCGCAAGCTGCGATTGTGATGCACGTTTGATGCTGCCCGTTGCCGTTAGCATGTGGTCTTCATCAGTCAGCCAGTCCGTGTAATATTTCCGCAGACGATCCTTGAAAGGTTTGTTGATGCAGACATCAAGTGGCTGCAACTGGCCCGTCATGCCGCCCGGTATGACAGCGAGCATGATATTTCTTGGGAAAGTTTCTCGAGCAGGCAGTGTCTTCCTTTTAAATATCATATAAGGAGGGAGTTTATGTCCATCAGCTCTGCAGCACAGCATCACAGTTGCGTGCTGCTTCCCGTAGCCTGCAGAGTGCACCTTCACCTCCTTGGCACCCTTTTCATTCACGGTGTACGCCACTGGCATAACAAAATACACAGCCGTCTGGTCGGCGTTGTCGATTTGCCCAAGGTTATAGCCTGCTGCTTCTCTCTTTCGCAGCACGTAGCGCTGAAAAGCTATCAGCTTTTCTTCGAAATTGCTTGGCAGCTTCTGGGTGATTGAAGTGCGACGTCGGAGGCTGAAGCCGAAGCACTTCATGAATTTCTGAAGCCAGCCCCGGCTGGCTTTGAAATCATTTCGCGTTAGGCCTCGCTCCCTTGAAAGTTCCCTAGCTTTCGCTTGGAGCACTTCTGTTGTCACTGGAAGGGCGGCTGCTCTCTGCGTCCGAACAAAGTCAGCCAAAACTGTTTTCACTTCGTGGCGATGGCCTTTCTTTGGTCCGCTAAATACCATCCTTGTTGCGGCGCACGCAAAAAGCTGCTGTTGTCCCTTTCAATGACAGACGTTTTTCTTGTCGACGCCAAAGTGCTGCCCGGCTTTAAGGTTCGACGATGCCTCTGCGGCTATCACAACTTTTTCACTTTAAAGCGGCACTGTAGTGGCATCTCCTGCTTGGTGCCATCGTGATAACACCACGGCCGACACGACACAGGTCAAAATGGCGACCTCGCTTGTGTACAGTTGGCTACTGGCACGGCTAGTAGCGGCTGCGATACTGACTTTTCTAGATGGTGCTAGCTATGCACCATATTTAGCAGTTTCAATGAAAAACTGGCACGTTTTTTTAAAATCCTCGAATCTAAGCCGACCCTAGGTTTGGAATATGATTATTTGAAAAAAACTATCGGCCTAGATTCAAATAAATATGGTATATTCCAGCCCGACAAGCCGGCTCAACCTGATTCTGTCGGGTTCATGTAAACACCCTGAAAGACGAAAAAAACACTGTGCCAAGCAGCCTAGGTCAAGGGTATTGTGCAGCAGCAAGTACAACTGCTGCTGAACTGTGCTTGAGCTTTTATTTAATTCAATACAAACGTTCTAAACACACACAACAATACAGTTTAATGCAAGCAATCTCAATTTTACAACAACCAGTATGGGCACGAGAGTGCTCCATTTAGCCGTTGAGGGGTGTCGCCAATCTCCTTTGACCAAAAGCTCCATTAGGTTCCCTTCGCGGAAGGGTGACTGTGAGCCACCAAGTGCATCTCCCTCGAGATAAAGACGGCAATGTTAAAAGGAGTTTGTGGGTGCCCATGTCACAGGGGTATTAAACAGCTCGCTGTGCCCGCTCTCCCATGCTTGCTACCTTAACGTACCGTAAGTAAAATGTGGTTACCAGAGCCCCGAAAACCCAAGTCTGTCATTTCGTGAGTCGGAAGAGGCAACTGCAGAATCTGGGTCACTATTCTTTAGTAACAGAAAAACAGCGAGTTCGGAATGCAATGTGAATGTAACTTTGATGTTATTATTACAACTACACACATCATAGGGCTCTAAAAAATAGGGCCAATCTTTCTGCCTAAAATAATGCTGAATGTTCTTGCAGCACTAGATTTACGACTCCTGTGAGGGTGTACTGTAAAATTTTGGTGACTTCGCCATTTTCTTACAAAATAAATACGCAGTGTAGCTGCAAATTTTTTACGTAAATTTGCAAAAAACTTCTTCGAAGATTTGTCTGGAAATTTTTCGCTTCGCTGCCCTGTCTAAAATAGCCCCACATGGCCGCTGATCTCAGGGTCAATGAGAGGCGCTTGCTGAACAAGAAAAGTACAGCAACTTAAATAATAAAAAAAAAGATTGTGGGTGGCATAAATTTAAGTTTTTTTGGGCCAGTAGTTCCAATAGTTTATTATTACAAATAATATGTTTGGCGGTGTACAAAGTTTTATTTTTGAAGTGATTGGTCTTCAAGTTTGCAAAATCTGAAAGTCGCAAGAATGCTCTTCTCCTGGATTAGACTTTTTCCAAATTCGCGCTGAATTTCTTAACACAAAGGTTGATCGATTCTTTTCTATAGAGGGACTAGAGCACATGCCCACCTCATACAAAAACATTTCGCTGAGAAGGAATAGTCGGCACCCCCCCAAGTGTGTCCTCATCTGAACACGCCTACGCCGTTATTTCTCACTTCCTAGTGGAATTCTTCATTTTCTTCTTCTTTTTTTTTTAACTGATGCTTACAGCTTGCCTGTCTTCTCTTCTCGATTTTGCCTTACATCAAAGTCAAGAGCCGCAGCAGGCGAAAAGACACTCTTTCTTCCCTGCGCTCGGGGATAACACGTAACCTTTTTCGTCGTGTTCCTCTGCGTACATTGCTCTCAACACCATGTTACGTACTGACAACAAGAAAAGCAAATGAGAGCGATCAAGTTCCTAGCATTAGCCTATGATTCAACTCTGAAACAAGGGCGCTCGTACGAGAGACGCTTAGTCAAATGTGATGCACGCCAACAGAAACATCACAGCACTCCTAAATGCTACTGCAATATAAGCAGTCATCGCAAAAAAACTTCATTTACCTTTCCTGGAACAAAAACCACGGTGAATTGTCATGCGAGTCGCGCAGAGTGCTGATGCTACTGGGAGACGCCATGTTTGAAACACTTCACAGAGAGGCCCCTGGTGACAGGAATCGAAAGTAACGGGAAGTGAAAACCCTATTAAAGTTTGTAAACCGTGCGCTCTACCAACAATTTCAGATTAGATCTATAAATGTTCGTGCTGTACTAAGCTACTGCAAAAGCCTTGCTTATGGCATTCACGTAACTAACGTAGCGGCCACATCATGTTAAACATCCGAACGTCGTAACGGCAACATGTGCGTGGAGAGGGCAAGTGGCATTTGGCGTTTTTTGCGCCGAAACCGAAACCGTAAAGTTCTCGCGCTCCAATCACCTGTAATGCCGTTTATTGTTTTATTTTTTGCGTTCCGCGCTTTTTAAGACTAAACTGCTTCTGCGCAGACATGGTGGGAGCCTACCTTAATCTTTCCAAAACGATAGCTGCTCATCGCGTTGCGCCCAGCTTTTTTCCTGCGGTGGCGATAGCAAATGGCTATCACATCCAGCGTGCGGGTAGCAGTGGTGTGTGGTACAAATGTTTACCACCATTTAGCAAAACTGAGCCGGAATCAAAACTGAGCCGGAATCTGGCTCAAATCAGCACAGAACAGCATAGGGAAAGCGGAAAGACGTCAGCTCATGGCAGCTTTCCAGAAGGTAGAGCAATGTTTCAGATAATTAATACTTTTGTTGCGTATACTTAGATACTAATTAGTAAAAAACCCTGAAATGATTTTGACGATTTTGTACAAACGTACCGAGTTGTTAGGGTAGATCTTTCTGATCGTTAATTGACATATCTAAGTGCTCCGCATAAAGCCTGTAATTTATTATAAGGTTTTAAAAACGTACATTGCTACCAATCGCACCATGTCACTCGGCTGAATTTTCAGCCACCCCAAACTATTTGACGCAAGTTTTCCTAATGATGGCAGTATGGTGAGTTATCCCATAGGCTACCTTGAGCGCATCATCTATAATTTTTCTAACTTTATGGTGAACAAATGTTCGTAATAATTGGAATGTTATTAATTTTTTTCTATAAAAAGAAAGTAACACAACGAGAATGCACCAGGACAATTTCTCACTACACTTAAGCACTTGTGGCACAAAGCAAGTGTTTGCTTTTGTTACAACGTGTTCCGTGTAAACAAGAGCCCCACAGTCAGTGTTGATCTCGATCTTTACTTTCACAAGCACCATGGTTCACCCTTGTCACGTTGTGGGCCGCAAACCTAGCAACTGGCAATACGTCAAGCTCCAACCTTGTGTCCCTATGCAAGGAAGCAGACAAGCGGAGTGGCTACAGTGCATAGACTGTTGCTATCTGATCGATGCCATTTTGCGCGTTTGTGGCCGTCTCTTTACGCCTGAGAATTATTACCACAATAGTGTTTTGCATGTCCATTATTTGGGTAAATGCAAGCGCAAGCAGACTAGACCAGGCCATTTGACTGTGCCGTTTTACAGGATGAGCAGAAGTGCAAATGTGAATAGTCTGCACAGTGAAGCCACCTGGTTGCAAAAGCTCAACCAAGGACAGTAGCTGAAGCGAAGTCTATTATACTTTGATGCTGGTGTAAATTTTTCTCAGAAGCATAATCGTGGACACATAGTTTTTGTAAATCTTTAAAACGTTTTACACTTGGTTAAAGCAATATTAGCTCTTCGGGTGGTTAAGCTCTGTACCACAAGGTGGCTGGACCATGCAGACCAATCAGGCCACTCGCATCTATGCCAAAGCTTTTTCATTAGCTTGAGTTTATGCCTCCACCCATCCTTTGAAACACTCAGCTCGCTTGCGGTTACCGAAATACCAGACACGTTCAGCGCTGCGACAGAATGCTCGCAGCGCACGCTGCTTCGATAGCTCTCGCTCACACCGTGGGATTGACTGCCAAGCAGCTGGCGGAGAGGTTGGAGAGGCTTTGAGCGCTCGCTCCTAGACAAATGGAAGTAGATGACATGACCTGTCATCATGACGCAGAGCCAGTGAAGGCGGAGCTTAGCCCCGATCACTCGGTGAACAAGTTGAGGAGAAAATGCATCACTATGGAGGAGGGTAACTTGTACTCGTCCCTAGCTATCTTAACATGCGGCGCTTCCTACGAATTGTGATGTGAATAATCTACTGTAGCTGAACCCTATGCGTCTACAATATTTCTCCAAACTGTTTCAGGGGCCCTTTCAGTAGCAAGAAATTTAAGATATTTAAGAAGACTTGATGCAGTGTCATCAAAACCTCTGGCATGAAACTATGAACTACTGAAGTTATGTATCTATGAAGTCAAATTGTTTTGGTCAGCTTAAATATTTTTTGTGCTCTAATTTTATCTTAGACTGGTAGGTGTACATTGGCTCGGAATGCTTGGATGTCAGGAGGCCTTAGTTTGCTCATTGAACATGGTTTATTAAATATGGCACACTGAACATTATGCAGCTACAGCAAACAATGAGACAATTATCGGAACTTCTGAGAACTGTTCACATTACCAAAATTTTGGGGACAGAACTTTTATCCAACAGCTGCCCTACGATGCCTATGTAACATGGATTCCTGCTTCAAGTGACATGCACCTTGAAATGTGTGTAGTACTTTGCACATTGTGAAGTGCTATAGATAGATAGAACAGATAGAATAGCTTTATTTCCATCTACTTGATGGAGGAGGCTGCAAGTAAAAGCTGCTCCAGTAGGCAGCTTGACGAGGCCCGCAGCCCCCTCTACAGAATATTCGGCAACAGCACACATGCAAGCACATATGCATCATACATACATATATACACATACATTGTATACATACATATATACATACATATATACACACATACTCGTAAATACTCTAATGAACCCACATACTCGCATTTACACATGCACACCCATATTTACACAGAGCCACTGGTGACTAAACCAACAATACTTAGGATAGCTTGTGTGGTTCTCATGGTGATACAAATGAGGCAAGAATACGCCGCTGAACATTATATACACACATATATATACATACACATGCATTCATATACCCGTATATGCATACACACTCGTATGCATACCTACACACACACACACATATACAGAAGCATATATACACACTTTATATACATACTAGCCGAGAGGATGTACACTCAACCAGTAATTTAAAAATCATGCATATACAAGTCTCTCAATTGTTGGGCCGTTATTTGGGTGATATCAACGCCTAGATTATTATATTTATTTAGAAGCATTGGCATTGTGTGGACAGCTTCTCCCTTAGATAATTTGTTCTGGGTGTGACCACCCGCCATATCTCTTTATGACGGGTAACATAAAATTTGTCATTAAGTTCAAGGTTAGAAAGTTCTCGTAGAAAGGAGCAGTTCAGTTTTACTTCCCGCCTAAATGCAGTTGTTAACTTGTACTGGTATAACTTTAACACAGAAATTATGTTGGCTTCCTGAAATAAGTTTATAGTATGGGAGTTGTAGGGGACATTAAAGAGTAGCCGAACAAACTTCTTTTGCAAGACAAGTAGTTTATGCAAATTAACAAAGGTAGTTGTACCCCATACCAATAAGCAATAATAGAGGTACGAATAAAAAAGCGAGTTATAAATGAGAAGTTTAACTTTAAACGGCAATAGTGATTTACATTCCACGTCACGCCGATGACCCTAGATAACTGGATTGTGACTGCGTCAATGTGTTCGTCCCAGAGCATATTACTCGAAAACGTTACGCCGACAGTTCTCATACTAGTAACTATTTCTATCGTTTTTTCCCCGTACATAATGTTGATATGTTGTTGAATTCACTGGCTTATTTTTGGGCCTAAAGAGCACAGCTTTGGTTTTGTTTGTATTTATTTCTAATTGGTTCATTATTGACCAGTCCCTCAGCTTAGAGAGCATGAGGTTCGTTTTATACTCTATATCTGTACAGTTTGTTCCTGAAACAAATATACTGGCGTCATCAGCATACAGGACATATTTCGCGTTTAGGTAAATATTAGTTACATCATTGATATAGGCGTTAAAAAGAAGGGGCCCCAAGACACTTCCCTGCGGAACTCCTTTTGAAATAGGCTTCATACTTGAACAATGCATATCTATCTGAACAAATTGCTGTCTGCTTGCTAGGTAAGATTTAATTAGTGCTAAAGAGTGACCTCGAATGCCATAGCTATAAAGTTTTTCAATCAATGTTAAATGGTGAATATTATCAAATGCTTTGCTAAAATCCACATAGACGCCAAGCACAAGTCTTCTTTCTTCGAACTGGGATAAGATGCATTCCTTTTGTTCCAACAGTGCATATTCGGTGGACTTAAGCTTTCTGAAGCCGAATTGGGCAGGTGATATTATATTGTTCTTCTCGAAAAAATTATTAAATTGGCGATGTAAGATTTTTTCCAGGCCCTTAGAAAAGATGGGCAATATGGATATAGGCCTATAATTTTGGATATCATTTCTGTCTCCCTTTTTAAATAAAACACTCACTTTAGCGATTTGCATTCTTTTCGGAAAAGTTGCACTGGACAAACATAAATTAATAATATATGTAAGGTACGGTGTGACAATATCTAACACTTACTTTATCGGTCTAATTTGCATGCCTTCAAAATCACACGAGGAACTATTTCGCAGTGACGTGAAAGCAGAGAAAACTTCATGTTCAGAGACAGGCTCAAGAAATAATGAGAAGGAGCTAGCAACAGGCTTCAACTTAAGCAATGTCCCAGATGAACTGTTTTGATTGTTGCTAACAAAGTGATCATTAAACATAGTGGCGAGAGGGATGCCAGATATCTCATTGCCATTTATGTTCAGTTTTTCTATACAAAAATGCAATTTATTACGATTAAGGACAGTATTTAACCTTTTCCATAAGAAGTCAGGTTTTGGTGCAGAGCACTCAAATTCAGACTGAATGTGTCGCACTCTACTTAGTTTTATTTCTTTATTCAGTTTATTTCGATAAGGACCCAGATACACTGAAACAATTCAATGTTTCAGTGTATCTGGGTCCTTATTTTGAATAAATTTATGATACAATTCGTTTTTGCGATGTATTTTTGCAAGCAGTTCAGGCGTTATCCACGGTTTACGAATTTTTTTGCCTAAGGTAATTCTTTTTTCGGGAAAGTGGTACTTGTATATACCAGAAATTATATCTATGAACTTTGTATATGCCTCTTCAGCGTTCGCGATTTGACCGATAACTTCCAGGTCACATGTTAACATCATTAATGCCGTGTAGCATTAGACAAAGGAATGATGCACAGAAATGCACCATGGGCCAATGGAACACCAAGTCTTATGATGGGTCACGCAACTAGGCAGTAGTATTAAACAATGTGTATGCACAGTGTGCTTGCAAACTGCAACAAGATTTGGTAAGTCTTTCTTTTCCACTGTGAATCCTCTAGCATGTTCAAAGATGTGAAAACACACATACACAGACAAAAATAAGAACAAATGGAGCTTGGCAACAAAGAAGTGAAATTAAGAAAGAAGAACCGCTGCGCACTCGTTACTGAAGACACATGATATGCACTGTCACATTAGTTATGGAGTGTAAACCCCGTGAACAGCGCAAACTTCGTTTTACTCCTTAAGCCACCCAACTTGCAAGAATACAAACAGATAAGTGACATCTCCCACTCAAACTGACATACTGCGAGCACACATAGCAAAAGCACCAAATATTCACGTTTGCAGTTGTGGAAGGATGCACATGCAGAAATATTAGTGTCGATAACAAGTGTGCACCGCTATAAGGCGCAGAAGCCTATTTCGCCATGTGGTTTCATGCCATGCAATATTTTGTGGCTGGGGGTCAATCTATTAGCGCTTCTTTATTGCAGTTGTTTGCAACTAAACTTGTCAAAAGTAACACGCCGTTCATGTACCTCACAATCCAACTTGCCTGTGAAAAAAAAAAAGGAAGAATAGGTTACATCCCTTTCTTACTGCAGGAATAAGTGAGCTGACTTAATTGCGTGCATCATCTCAGAGGCAATGTGCACTACCTTGTTCACTCTCTCACTCCAATTACAATGTAGAGCCATAGCATAATATCAAAACAGAATCAGCACAGCATTATGGCGAAGCTGTGCAGATGACGGGACATGTGAAAAACGGGACAGGACAAGACATGTCCTGTTGGCATTGTTTCACCATAATGTACAGTCAACCAAAAACAGACTACGGGAGGACCCTCATGCCACCCAGCATGCTAATCCAAATTTGTCATACTTGTACTGCTCTGTCACGTCTCTCACATTCACATAATTTCCTCATTCATGGGAGCTCTGTCTGAGGTAAGAACGTAAATTATTTCAAAAACAAATATCCCAATTCCAGCGAAGGCCTCTTGTGTCACTCTAAACTCAACAGCCTTATTAGTGTGTTCATACCCTTTTATATATTTTAATTTTTTCTTGTTTGCTGCATACTTTATACAAATTAAATACCAAAACAATGCAGCAATCCTGTCTCTCCACACCAAGTAATTTATTCATAATTAGAGCAGAAAAGTTCCAAAAATTATTTTCATGCTTCCGCACATGCAGTGCTATCTCTAAGCTCTTTCAACTGAACAGCTTTCAATTGAGATTAATAAGAGCAACCAGGAAATTTTGGCCATGACTTTTCTTTGGCTAGCATGAACCAGAACGCATAGTACAGAAAAGAATGTCACACACATGCACTCACAAACACACATCACTAGAAAAACTACTATTTATTAGAAATGTGATTCCCATTAAAAGGCAGAAAAAGAGCACGCTTGGAGGAACTAAGCAGTGAGCCCACATGACCCATGCTGATAGGCACAGAACCTACACTAAGAATTGGATATTGAATTTCCACTATCTTGTAATAATTTATTTTTCAAGTGACATTATCACCACTTAAATATATTTTTTGATAAGTTATAACCAATAAAACACAGCACCTTTTACTGCCTTTTCCCAAAGGCCTGTGCATGTAGTGTCGAATTAGCATGAAATTTGGCAATCTTTTTTAACAGTAACAGAAGAAAAGGAACACAGCATACAAGTTATTGTAAAGTAAAAAAAAAATATGTAGCTGAAGAGAAGTCATACGGAAAGCAAAGTTACTGCTATCACTGACACGTGCAATGAAATGAAAAAAAAAAAGGAACATATCATGATACTGTACACTTTCCATGTGGAAATCTTTTCTGGAAAAGTTATACTTTTCAATAGCTGCAAAACTCTGCTTTAACAGAGAAATGGAAATAGCAGATAACGAGATATGCTGAAAACAAAATGCTAATAAAAAAATGCATGCTTGAACTGGTGTTTCAGATTCTCTATGCAAAGGAGGAGCACAAACTGGAGACAGCCATTGCAGAGCTTCAGTCCTTGCCTCATATGCCCATAAATCACAACCTATTATTCCTTAAACTTCAACACTATGGATTTCGCGGCACATTCCTTCAGCTTTTAATAACATATTTAGAGCACCGCCAGCAACGGGTTGTAATTAACAATTCTTCATCGCACTTTAGATCCATTCATTCTGGGGTGCCACAAGGCAGTATTCTCGGACCTACACTCTTTAACATCTATATCAACGACATTGTGAATATTGACAACAGCGCTAAATGTATAATGTATGCAGATGATGTCAGCTTATTTTTTAGGGCTAAAACACTTAATAACTTGACATTAAACGCTAATGAAACTCTGCGCAAATTGGTCGAATGGAGTACTAAATCTTTATTGAAAATTAACGCTACCAAAACCAAAGCTGTACTTTTTAGACCTAAGAACAAACCACTAGAACACTTACCTACACTAACGCTTGGTTTTCAAAGCATTGAAATAGCGGAGTCAGTAAAGTGTCTGGGTGTGACACTGCAGTGCAATCTTTCATGGGACATACACATCGACAATCTGGTTAAAAAAACTTGCAAAATGCACAGGCATGTTATACAGAGTCCGCTCTCTACTACCTCTGAGTGTTAGACTTTTAGTTTATAATGCACTATTTTTATCTAACCTTTCATATTGTCATCTGGTGTGGGGTACAACAACATGGTCAAATACATATAGGTTACAGAAAATACAAAAAAAGGTCATTCGTATCATTGCGAATGCCCCGTTTACTGCTCACACTCAACCTCTTTTCGCATCATTAAAAGTAACACCAATTAATGACCTATATAATTTATTGCTAAGTAGTAAACGATATGAAAGAAAACGGAAAAATCATGACACATTCTTTGATGACACAGCTAACTTACGGCCCAAAGCTAATTACTACACAACACGTAACAACGACGTCTGGCATGTGCCATCCTTTCGTACTAATTACGGTCGTCAAATGCTCCAACATATAATACCAACTCTTCTTAATCGGCGCAATGAGCACTGAAAACCTTACGATACGGGTGTTTTTTACTACGCACCTCCTTCCTCTTTTTTTCTTCTCTTATTGTTATTCTTCATTTTGCATTCTTAGTGTTCCTGAGCGTATCGTGTTAATTCTGCCGCCTTCATTTATTAATTTGTTATTTCAAGAAGATGTTCACTAATATTTATTGAATATGATGTTTACCTATGCACTGTAGTCTTTTTTTATTACTATTGTTCTGTCCATGTTCTGTTGCTGCCGGTTTTTATGTACGGGGGTGCGCCCCTCTGTCAAGCCAGTCATAGGCTTTTTGGGTGCACCCCTAACATCCCTGATGTTGAAATAAAGGTATTTGTATTTGTATTTGTATGTTCAGAGAGTGAACACGTTTCTTTTGCGCCAATGTGAGTGGGTGCTCTTGTATTGTACTGGTGTGCTAACAAGAGGCTAAAACACAACTATTCGGAGGCTTCTGTCCGTATTCTAAAGGACATCATCCTAAACAGAACAAAAGTCTACAATGCAGTAGCTTTAATTGAATTTGTGATTAGTAATTGGGAGAAATATTTCGAAACACGGCTGCTGCGCCACGCACACAATCGGGAACCTACCCACCGAATTGGCTATGAGCACCTTCTGCAAGAAATGCCGGAATCCCCCCCAAAATCAATTCTAAAAGTAGAACAAAATTGCTAACATGTTCCGAATTCTTCTGGAACTGGGACATATGAGGTATAGGCGGACATTGGGCTATGCAGCTGCAGGGCAGGGAACCAGGGTGCTTTCTGTAAGCACCAGGCTGCTGTGCAACAAGCCTTTGGTGGTGCTTTCCCGAACAGCCCGGAGCTGACAGTTGGAGACCGCACAGAGCTTGGCCAGCTTGCCCTCGGAAAGCGTTGTCCAGCAGCAGGCTTTTTCATGCCTTTGACTGCACATGCCCTCACCTTGGCACCCTCATCTGTGTGCGAAGCAGGACCATCGACTTCGCACAAAGACGTAGGGCAGGAGACGCAGACAATCTCCACAGCGCCAGAGGTGCAAGGAGAGATGGCTGACTTGGGCCAAATACATCTGGTACGAGGTTTTGATAGCATTTTCCTTTATAAAATGTGACGAGCTCAATTCTGAACAGGTTTGATTCAACACCATCAACATAGAAAAGATGCGTCCATCACACAATTACACCAGCATTTATAGTACTATGCATTACACGACTTGTCTATATCCACTAATTGTTCTTAGTATTGATTTGAAAGTTAGGTACTTTGATTTCACTAGCTGTTCTCTCTGCTTTCTACAGCAGTGGGAAGAGTAAATTTTTTTTCCTATACACTACAGTTGTTCCTTTTGTAAACCTATGCATGACCCTTACCTCCTTTTCAAACTTCATTGCCACCAAAAAGCTTCTGCCTAAATGCTTAGGCCTAGCATTATACAGCTCTTATAGTGTGCTAAGTACATCTAGAAATGTGAATAACTTTTTAAGATATCCAATTAGGGCTACATACAACTCTTCCACCTTTTAGCTTACTTAACCTAGCCAGTGCCACTCGGCTTCCATTACCAGTTGGTGCCCAAACATCAATAATGGGTAACGCGTCCAAAGGAAGGCATTCACTTTAAATGATTAGGAGGGGGAACAGTGATAAGCTCATGTGGCTTTCTTTTTTAACAAAAAACGTTACCATAATTTTGGCATGCAGTAAAATACCTACAACTTTTGGAGAATATCACTAAGCTGTCATTCAGGAGCAGACACTGAATTATATCTCCATTTCTTCAAATGAAAGGCAGAAGATTAGAATTTGTGGGTTATGAAGAAATTTAGCACAAATTTGATGGTGCTTGTGAGTTATCAATTTTCTAATCTACATGCCTATAGATGCCAATTGGAATTTTAGCATCTCAATTTCTGTGCAAGCAAGTGGCACTTGATGCATTGTAAGAAGTGTAGCCCTTATATCTCCATTACCTGCTCATTGCATCAGGAACTGTATGAAATGACAGGTTTGCTGCAACATTCTATTAGTCCATGTGGTAGCCTGTCACAAATCCAACCAAGTGTATAGACTATGAAGGGTTGCACAATACTGTTCCTCCCCTAAGTGAAGGCTTTTGTACTTTAAGGTAGATATGAGACATAACTTTACTAGTAGTTTTGAATATTGTGCAATTCTATATTCACAACAAAAATAGTTTTTCAAAGTGTAATAGTAATAATCGGCCTTTTTGATTCCGCTTCGTCGCAACACTAGTGTGTCATGCAGTGAAGCATATATACCATGCATACACGTAAGCATTCGCTTACGTGTATGCACGCGCTGGCTACAGTGTCAGTATGAGCACCAAGATGTCTATTAAGTGTAATTGCGATGTCTAATTAAGGTGAAAGCACTGTTATGGCACCATCCCCTTTATACTTCTAGTCATAGCTGTAGTCTAATTGTTAATGCGTGCACTGTTTTACTTTTGTTTCTTCTCATTAACTTACTGCATTCACAAAGGCAGTTGCACCATGCTTTACTATCAATTAACCTCTTTATAGTTTTTGACATTTATTTAACAAGTCCCACAGTACCAAAGTTTGATCTCATTCTTCCACAGAACAATTAGTACAATATTCAGTAGTTACATTCTATAAGCCCCTGTTTCACCCTGATAAATTAAAAAAGTTCACTCACTCATTCATTCAAGTTTGCAGTGAATTCTCTACACAACAGCTATTCAATATTCGATTGAGAAAATGTTCATCCAAAATCAATATTTGCTAGCTCAAAATCTACTATTCGCACATGCCAAAAAAAATTACTGTGTGCAAACAGCTTGTGCATATTGTGGCCTCTACAGCACCTAAAATACACCTTTAGGTGCATTTTTTGGGTGCTTAATATAGCCTTTTTTTTAATGGCTAATATACAATCTCTATCTATAGCTTGTAGATTTCTAGAAAATGTACTCTGTTAAGATGTCCACAAACTAGAACATGACTTGAACAACTTATCAAAGGAGTGTATTTTTGATGACTTCATCCGTCTGCGTCCCTTTTCTCTTCTTTGGCTTTTTCTTTTAACACATATGTAAGTGCGTTGGCTTTAGCAAACATCACTTCAAAGCAAAAAACATTTGTTGGCTTAAAGGACTTTCAAGATTTAAACATGTTCATTTACGTGACTTTTTGCAGGACCACAAGAAAGAGTGTGCTGCATTCAATGAAGCATACCAGCGCGCCCATTGACTTGGTGAATGCATTCCTCAGTATGCTGTTGTTATCAAGTCCATAACAGAAGACCTGTTAAAGTTGAACACCAGCAGCGCTGTGTTTGCATACATGTTGAGGCAAAAGGCCATGGGAAGGGCTATCAGGCATGGTAAAAAAATTAAGGTACAACCAACAAGCTTGGCAAGGCGCCGACCTGGCCTACCGAGAGGTTCGGGATGCATTCCTGCCGGCCGACCAAGAACAGCTGGAAAAAGGAAAACAAAACGTGGACATGTGCTCAGCCAAAGTGTGCGGGATGATGTACCTGGGGCCAAATGCCATTAAGAACTCAAACTTTATGGAGACCTCACAGTTGACCCACTAAATATGTCTCAGCATGCTTAAGACCAGTGAATACGTTGAACACACATCATCTGTCATCGAAAATGCCCATTTTCGGCCTGCACTAGGATGATTTTTAAGCAGTAATTGTAGCTCACAAAGTCTGATTGCAGTGGTTACTAATGCTAACGTGCCCCTTTCCTTTTGCAGTTTGTTATTATTATGAAATTGCATAGCCAGCTGCTCCTGAACCCTATATCAATTGTCTGTCCCTTCTTGAGGTGGTTTAAATACTTCATGCAGCATCTGCACATTACCAAGAGTCCACCTCTAGTTCTGTTGCCTTCATAGTGCCATTGCTTCAAGCGACTTTTCAAGGATGATATTGCTATTTGTATTGAAATCTAGCACTAATATTGTAAGACTGAGACTAACCAAGCTGTCAAGCGCTTTTTATTCCAAAAAGGAAATGCCCCAGCTCATGCGTGAAGAAGTAGAACAGGGAAGATGATGATGGCTATGTACAAATTAAAACGTCGAAGTATGTTAATAGTGCTTACAATATCTAGGTTTGCAAGTAAAAAGATGTTTACTGAACATGGGCCATGAATGCAGAAAGGTCCGTAGCGATGAGCACTGGTTCAGGTCGAGCACTGTCTCGTGCTCTGCATTGGCGATCCTGCTTGCACTTCAGCTGTCCTCCACTCCTTCATTTTGTGTGTAAAAACCACCAGTGCTGTGGTTATAGTGAGCTGTAGGGCTAGCTTTTGTTTATCAGGCAGGGCTTCTTGATTGGTAGCAGTAAGGTACAGCCCAAAGCATTGTATGAATAGCATCCGTTCAGCTTGCAAGTTGCCAGCCTTGCGCATAAGTTGTGCTTCAAGCATTGATGCCACATGGTGGCCCTCGGTTGCTCACACCTCAGTAAATTGTGATTGGCAGTGTTACACTGGCGCTCTTCGTAAATTTTGTTACTTTGGTCACAGGAACATTTCTAGCTGTGTTTGTGTCGTTCTCAACCTAGTGTGAATAGAGTGTGAATTTTTTTAATATTTAATTCTGGGTTTTAAATGCCAAAACCATGATTTCATCATGAAGCACACCATTTTAATTTTTTTTGTAGCGTTAGTCCTGTGTTGATTAGATATGCGACCAGCACCAATACACGCCATGATGCAACATCAAGACATGCCTTGATGCCACAGAAATGCATAATAGAGGTAGACGGTGCACTGCATGAAAAAGGTAACCATGGAAGAGACGTAAGATGAGCTGAACAAAATGCTATCTTCGTTCTGTACCATATCCTTTTGGCATTGTACAGCTCTTTATTTTCTTTGCCACCGCTCCTCTGTGACTTCACTTTTCACCTTTTGTTCTTTGTTGTACTGTCTGTTACGTTTTTGCCGCGCAAATGTGCCAAGTTGTTTTGCAACTGCTGTTGACACGTTTAAAGATTAAATTGTTTTCATTGGCAGCCTACTATTCTTTCTTGTTTCTCTTTCACAACAATCTGCGTCCTTCGATATTGGCACGCAACATTTGCTCTAATCATTTAGTGAAGTTCTTATAACTGAGTACTGACAATGGACATCACATTCCAGCTTGAACAAGCAAATGAGACTAATGATCATGAACCATCTCTTAGTAAACATACCATGAATTATACTCAAAACATTTCACATGAAATATGTAAGCCAACTAAGCGGCCATCCATCAAACTTCTATTTTTGCCAAACTTACCAATCACTATCTCAAAGATCTGTTGCCCTTTCTAAAACACGAATCTGAGCATTTTTTTCCATGTCAGTGTGGATTCATCTAGAGTTACTGATGCACTTGGCTGAAGTTACAGTGCCTGCGCTTATGATCCTCACTACTTTTATTGTTAATATATTTACTTGAAAACATAAAATAAAAGGTGACAATGAATACACATGGCTAAAAGGTGAGAATATTAATGTTCTTAGATCTGGCAATTGTTCCTTCTGCAAACTGTAAGTATGGAGCTAAACTGGAGTAATATTACCATTTAGGTAAGACATTCAGTAGGATAGTCTTACCTAAATCTAAGGTGGGGTTAGTTTTCTTTATTTAGATTTGTAAGGAAGTGAGTATCGGCATATGTGCACATCTTAGTTCTTTGTACATGCAGTCCAGCTAATATTATTGCATTAATGTTTACAGCTTACAAGCACTCACAGATTAGACAAGTGGGCGCGAGGCCAGCAAGTTAGTTTTTTGATAGCTACACGAAATAAGTGCAGGACATATGCAAGTTATCTATTTTTCGCACTTTGATTTGTTTACACCAAGACAAGTCAATAGCGTGCAGGAGACCAACATATTCAGGCATGCCTTGTAGCAAAGAATTTTTTAAGGTACTGTCACGCATTGGCTGGAGCGCTCCAGATGGCAGAAAAAAAAAGCAACAAATGAAAATAAAGCTTTATTTTGGCAAGCTTGTGCCCAACAGGAAAGCCAAGAATAATTCATTAGCAGTGATGACAGAAAATGTATTCAGTAATCATAATATGAAATCCCACAGGCGTCAGCTGTCGTTATTTATCTAAATATCATCACACTTTCATAAGTAATGGCAGCAATGGGGTAAACTGCAGAACAAACACAATCATCTTCAAACTTGCACATAAGATGATATGACGAACCCACTTTCCTTGAAAGAACGGGAGTACTCAAGACACGTGCACAATCCAACTTCACTGGTGCATCATCATGCGACAGTACAACAGAAGCTAGAGCTCATTTGCCCAGTGTCAGATACATGGAGAGTATGTGAACTCAATGTTAAAAGTAATCTGACCAATGGAGCCTCAAGGTACGGCATGCAGCCAACTATGTTAGGACATATTTTGATAGCAATATGATGTGGCAATTCATTATTAAGGAGTTGAAGAACAAGGCTGAGGGCAGTGCCCTGCAGCACACGGGATGAGACACATGCAAAAGGCGAGTTATTTCAGTTACAGGACTTGTTAAAGGGACACTAAAGCAATTATTAAGTCAAGCAAAAGTGATAGATCAGTGCTTGAGAATCTCTAAGGCTTCAAAAACTGCACCTAGAGTCAACCAGGTATTAATTATATGAAAGAGTTAAATTCAAGGTAAATAAAAATATGTTTACACATTGTATTTTTTAGCAGTTGAAGAGAGTAAACCCATACTTCAACTAAATCGCTTGTAATTTTTTCAAAAGACCCAAACCGTGACCACAGTGGTTGAATGTAGTACTTCAAACAAGAAAATAGAAGCCAAGTAAATCATCAATTTTGGCACAGCGTGGTACAAAATGATCACAAAAAAAGAAATAGAGGCATTAATCACATGAGTGAAATAGGGAAATCTAGCGTAGAAAACGTTTCTACATGAAACAGGAAGGGTACATAAAACTAAGACCACATTATGATAAAAATTGAACTTCGTTAAACGCGGTGCGTATACCACGCAACGTGGGTTACAAAAACGGCTAAGTTCTGACTTGGTGTTGCAGAACTTGGCGGCTGGACACATATTTCGCGACGAAAAACGTGGCTCGCGACTTACAACACCAGTCAGAAGCGCGTTAGCAATTAAAAAGCATGTTTCGTGGGCTGATCTGTTTCAAATGCCACAATTTTCACAGTGTATTTGCGACTTCTTCAGTGAAGCTGAGACACCAGCATCCAAAGACGGAAGCGTACGCTTCGGTCTTCTCGGTGAATCTCCGGTGAGAAACGCGGGTTACTGCACCAGTATAGCGTTCAGTATATAACGTTTGCCTTCTCCCAGCCCACACAACAGCCACGACGCAGCCGCCACACAGCGATGCCAAAGTATCACACCAAGTTCAGAAACAAAAACAAGGAAATGCTTACCTCTACACTCTGCGTAGACCCGCAGTGTATGCGCACAAAAACAACGGAGTTCTTGCCGAAGACCCAAACGCGTAGAACGGCGGGGCGTCGCCGAAGGCCGTTGGCGAGCTGGCGAAGCAGACTGCGCGCCCAGGCGTGGAACACATCCCTAGTCCCCCAAGTACCTAGAAGAATCTAGGGGATTTAGAGCGCTTGCCCACAGGCTTGCCGTGGTGCTTCAGCCAAAAAAGTACCCAGAGGCGTGGTACGCGCGAGTGGCGCATGGCGGCGCAGCGGTCGAGCGCTGGGCTTGGGCGTAAATAGAAACACGCGTCCGGGTTCTAGCTTTGGTGTTCCTTATGCCGCTTTGGTTTCCTGGAGGTGCCGCCAATAATGCGAAAAAAATGACACATTGTTGCAATTAGTGAAATTAGTAATGTAACTACGTCCAGCCGCCCACTATTTTGTGATGCGCAGCACCAGTCAGAACTTTGCCTCTGAAGATACGTCGGACAGACTTTCTCGCGCCTGTGGCGCGGGTACTGGGTCAATCATCGTTACCGGCGCTTCATCCACTTGAGTTCAACCGCGGTTGCTAAGGCGCTCTGCTCTGCCTTCTAGATTTTCAATATATGCGGCCCGGGCTCCACTTCACTACGGTCGTTGCTGATCCCACAGAAACATCTGTGATGTTATTTACAAAGTGTACATCGCCGTAACGCGCGAGAAAGCTACGATCCACCACGACTTAGTTGGCTGCGTCACCTACTTTACCGCGCCAGCAGCCAGCGTCCAACCATAAACAACTCGACCCCACTCCGCTTGCCGGCACGCCTAGGGACACACGCCTACAACACGCGCTAAGAAACCTCCTGCGTAGCACCTAGGCAGGGTCATAAATTTAAGGAGCAAAAGGCCCCAAATTTTCTCTCTCGCGCCTGCGCACAAACGACTGGCGATCCCTCAAATGAACATCTCGTAGGTTACGGCTGGTCAGGCTCCAGTGCCTCCCCGCCCACCCACTCCCGAAAAAATGAAAACTTTCCGCCTATGAAGTCCGCTCCCAGGATATCAAATTTTACGTCAGCCACGACAAAATCACACCGAAATGTCTTCTTAAGGCCCAGGTCTAGTGAGAGAGAGCGGTGCCTGTACGTCGATCGGTATTGTGTTGTTGACAGCTTGCAGCGGTGACGCACACGGTCGTTTGCGATCGGCTGGCGACGCCGGCACTACGCCGACTTCTGCCCTGGTCACCCTCATTGCTGGCCCGAGGCGTTTCCCGACTTTTCACATGGCGACAAACAGTTCCATGCAGCATCTCCGAACTTTCGGTGGTACCAGCAGGCTACCAGCATTTCCGTTGCCATGGTGCCGCGCCATGCACGCTGCCATCTGCCTTGGCTGCCACGACGACGGTGTCGGCGAGGTGAAAAATTTCTACTCGCATCTCAAACAGGGTGAGTGGGTGGAGCTTCGGCATGCACCGATGAAACTGTCGGCCTAGCCACGGCTGGTCTCCTTCGCTTCCAACGGACTCGCACTACATGGACTGTACCATGGACCCTATTGAAGTGCAGTTTCACCAACTCGCCTTACTGCCATTCCATCTCCTTCATCCACCTTAATCCACTTTAATTCAATCACTAATCAATCATTATTTAAGTTTGCTAATCATTAATCATCTCTTATACACGGCTAGACATGCTTTGGTTCGCTCCTGGCCTTCCTTAGGTCACGTGATATAATATGTACACGGTCGTCCACTTCGGCTCCGGGCGGCCGGCAGCGGCCGGCGCTCCGCGGAGCGCCGCTCGTGGGCGCCGGGGTAACTAACGCGCCGGCGCACTAGCAGCCACAAGCGTGGCCTGAGCCGCGTCGTCTGCTACAGCTGCGACGTCTGCTACACGGCCGGGTTGCGCTCGCCGTACGGTGAAGCTCCCTTTCTCGTTGAGCTGTCAAAGCGCCGAGGAAATTGGTGTTTACTACTCAGCTGCTTGGCTTCGCAGCAGCTGTGTGCATTACGTGTTGCAAAGACAAAAAAAAAATCGGGTTTTGTTTCTCCCTTCTTATTGCAATCGACGACGTTATTAAAGGCTGGTAGGGGAGAAGCGTTGTCAATTTTTGAAGCGGAAGAGGTTACTCTGAAGCCACTGCCACTATTGAGCTCCAGTGTTCTAACTGAAACTACCACTTAGTGCCCAGCATCCACAATAAACTGGCGACAAGCGGGTGCTTTCATCCGCTGAAAGAGTGGCGCCACATGAGGCACTGCGAAAGGCTTTTTAGATGTGAAGCCAGTTCCTGCGGTACAATATACCAGAGCTTACGTGCATCACAACACGGGCGAAAATGTTAACTATTTGACCCATCAAATAATTGGTTTTTGCAGCGATAGCTGTTAGGCGCCCGTACCTGGATTCCCCGTGGTAGTCGGCGTTGGCGTAGGCAGAGTAACCGGTGGGTGCATGTAGTTGCCATGGTATGGCAACTACATGCGATTTCTGTGGACACTGCAAGAAAGCAGTTGCCGCGTATGAACAGCAACCACGGCCGACGACGAGAATGCGAGCTTCACCGTACGGCGAGCGCAACCCGGCCGTGTAGCAGACGTCGCAGCTGTAGCAGACGACGCGGCTCAGGCCACGCCTGTGGCTGCTAGTGCGCCGGCGCGTTAGTTACCCCGGCGCCCACGAGCGGCGCTCCGCGGAGCGCCGGCCGCTGCCGGCCGCCCGGAGCCGTGTTCAAATTGGAAGTGGACGACCGTGTACCTCACAACACGACCTTGAAACAAGGCCTTGGCCTTAAAGCTTTCCCCTAAGAAGTGAGTGAAAGAGCCCACAAAACAAACGCATATCACCGCTCGCGTCGGAGCTCGGTTTAACGGCCACCTGTGTCTAAAACGGCGCTCCGTTGCAGCTGTCTCTTTGTGAATGTATGACGTAGTTCGCGACGTAGTGTGCACCCGATAAGGTGACTGAGGGGAATTTTTGGTACCATTTCGCTCCACCGTTGCTATGGGAAGGCCATGCGTGATACGTACGCCTGAAGAGCAGCGTATCTGCGAGAAGCGACAGCGAGAGCAGCAGCGGGAGAGAGACCGTCGACGTTGCGCCAACCTGGCGGCCCGAGCAGAAGAGCATGCCTGCGATGTGGTGTGTAAGCGACGACGCATATCGCGATGACACCACAAGGGCACAGTGTCGGGATTCGACGGAGCCTATGCAAGGTTCCAAAGAGACATTCTCGATTGCAACTTCGAACCAAGCTGCCGAGTATGTGATTGCCTACGGTTCGATCACGACCTCTCGGAAATCAACGGCATACGATCGGAAGAGCGATGGTAGAAGGCAGTGGATGTACTGACATGATGCTTTCCGGGCAAGAACGTTGGGGAGTTTGGAGTCTGCGGCATGTGTAAGGAGGCGCTGGTAAAGGGTAAGGTGCCTCGATTCAGTGCAATGCATGTACAGAAGCTCTGCTAAAGGGTGCAGTTCCACGTTTCTCGACAACGAACGGTTATGTGTACCCGCATGCGCTGGCACATCTTCCAAAGGTCTACGCCAATCGGATCAGCTTCGCTGCTCATTTACCTTCACAGAGTGGCATGATTCATGAATTGTTGTATACTCGAGTCACAGCGGCACATTTCAAAGGCCCTTGAGTCAAGGGCATTAGAAACTGCCAAACTTTGTCGACCTCAAAGAAGGTCTGTTGCTGCCACTTGGCACTTGTCAATAACTCGCTTGTTTCAAATTATGAATGAGTGGTGCAATGCTCGCCATACCAAAGTTGCGCAAAAAGCGAGTAAAATATAGTAGATAGCTCTTTCATAGCAATTAGTAGAACATGAAAATGAAACGTGTTTTCACAGAAGCTGCTGCATGTTTGCTTTGAGAACTCACGGTCCAATGCGACGAAAGGGACAAGATTTGCAGCCTGGCGACCATGTTGCAGGTTTGCTTGACAAGCAGCGACCTGCTTCCAAGTTGCTTTGGTGAAGGTACAAGCATTTTGGTCTGGCTCTGTAGTGTCTGGGGCAGCCAGTTGAGTTGCGCCGTGCTCAGCTTCAAGAATGCACTCGCAGCCCCCCCCCCTCCCCCTATGCGCCGTGAATGAGTTCTGCTTCATGCTGGCGGGCACGTCTCTCAATGGACCAAAGCGAGATTTGCCCGTGGACGTCGTTGCCTTTCAGTGCTACTTAGCGCAGCAGTTTTCTCAGTTGGTGCCATTGCAAGTGAAGTAGTAGGCGGTGTGTGCGCACCGCTGATACATGTTGGAGCTGCACTCTGTAGGCAAGGAGGCGTCACAGGCTAGTCAGATGCGAAAGAGAAACCATGTGTGGAAACAGCGTCGTCACCCCAGTAGAAGGCCCCCACCAGGCTACACCGCATTGGTGCCTTTACTGGGCTGAGACTACCGAAGCGCTAACTGTCGGCACTCGTTAGTGTCATGATGCAGTACTTCACTTCACCGCTCCTAGATGGCAGCGCTATTTTATGCATTCTCGCTGATGTCGCATCCATTACAGGAAGTTGATGGTGGACTCCGGCACAAAACACTTTCGTGCTAAAAAACGAATTGTTAATCCATAGCAATATTGGAGCACATAGTAAAACATTTTAACTTGATGCCGATAGCTTAAATTGATGCTGATAGATGCTGAGAAAATGGTTTAGCAGCAGACCTTTCTTTGAAAATGCTCTACGAGAGTGCGTGTGACTGCCACTAGAAGGCCTTCGAGATATCGAGGGAGTTCCATGAAACTTTGTAGACTCAATTGACTTTTGACTCGGTCTCCGTCGGATCTGCTCATGTAGCAGCGCCCAATATGCTGTTGAGTTAGAAGACTATCGGTTCGAAGGCCTCCAAAGTGCCTGTGTGACACCTGCATTAAATTAAAAACTGCAATGTGTTCATTCACAACAACGGGTGTCTTTATTGTGCCATGTGTTCCTATACCCCTATACAGTGTCGCCAAGTGACATCCGTGACAGCTTCCAGTTGGGTGAAGGCTGATCTGCTGCAAGCCAGTTGAAGTCGTCCACTTTGTTCCAGTTGTTGACAGTCTTGTCTAAGCATGATGCACACCAGTCTCGCTCGTCTCCGTCATAAGTGAAGTCGTACTTGGCAAACAGGAGCTCTTTTGAGTCTTCGATAATGGAGCGTGCCTGAATGTGCACTCTGAATTCGCACTTGTGGCTGTTGTGTACTCGCAGCTGCTGACAGGCGATATGAAACGTGCAACGCTCGCACTCTTCCACGAACACTGAGGTGGCCACAGGTCCGCACCGGATGTGGCAGTTCTTGAGCCGGCGTGCGAACAGTGTCGCTGGACAGCCATGGACGGTCACCTCGCAGGTGTCGAGAGAATCGAGTTCCATGTCCTTGCCATTGACGTCAGACAGCATCAACGTTTCCCCTGATCTGCCTTGGAAGCCCAAGGTGGAGGCGTTCTTCAAGGCATCAGCAGGGAAGCCTGGCCTCGACTCGCATTGCCCCGTGGATCTGGCATCACTGCACACAACAATTTATGACAAGTGTCAATGTGACACTGCAATGTAATCATACCAGCAGCTACAATGACAAAAGTGTTTGGTAAAAAAGATCCCCAACCTCCTGTGAATTTCATTTCATAAACTCGTATTCCCTAATACCTGTGCCGCAAGGGCACAAAAAATAAACATGCTAATCACTTAAATTTTAATTCCATTTGCATGACACTATACAAACAAACCTAATGTCATTTGCTTTAATGTTATTTGTTATAGCTTCCGCCAGAACTCATTCGACTGAGAAATGCATACTCTCAATGTCATAGCTTGTGCAGGGCAGTATAATTAAAGCATCTGAATCAGTCTCCTAAACTACAACACTCCCGTAAGCAGTTGTAGTACTCAGTAAGCTTCCTAAGGTTGGCACTGCAATGGCTTCAACGTGGCAAGGTGCTAATTTAGACCTGGGCTTCAGATTTGGCATGCAATGGCTGAAGTTGTTATGGATGGTTGTAACGTTGTAAAAGACGGCAACAAACTGAAGCTAACACCATGGTATGCTTACTTTTACATTTCTCTATTCATTAAGGCACACTAAACTTGCAAATGCATGTTTATTTTTTAATTAGTGCTCTAATAACCTCACACTGGAAGATGCTGTCATCAACATTGTGTCAAATGCAATTAAATTTGGACATGTGGCAGCTCCACTGCAAAAAAAATGTAATTTGGGAATTCAAAATATTCTTGATTACTGTATTTACTTTTACTTGCGTAATGTTTGCACCCCCCAAGTTGGCCATCAAAAATTAATTTTTTTATTTCCTTAAGTAATCATCGCACCCTCAAAAATTGCTGCAACGACCGTTGTCAACTTCATCCGACATCAATGCTTACACGACTCGGGCTATGTTGGGTCAGGGTCACCTTATTTGTCCATTTTGTGACTCTAGGTGTACAGTCGAAACCCGCGGTAACGAAATCCCGAGGGAACGAAATTCTCGCCGCAACGAAATATTTTCGGATCCCCGGCGAACAGCCATAGGAGTCAATGCATTTCCTATCTCGCGACAACGAAACTTTTTTCTATAGCAATCCCTCATCAACGAAATTTTCTGAAACGACAGACCGCAAATAATCTACTCATGTAACACTAGTTGCGTCCGGAAGCTGCTCAAATGCATTTGTTGTGCGCTTAAATTGCATTAACTACCGCCACAGCACACTTGCGTGGCCGCCACCATTATTGTTTACAATAAAAAAAGCCTCGTACCACCTCTCGCGACAGACGACAGCGATGATGATGATGATGGTGGTGGTGGTTGTTAGCCCGTCGCAACGGGGGACTCCGCAGTGTCCGGGCCAAAAATGCAATTACCATTTAAATGATACAAATAAAAAAAGACAAGAACCGTAGGCGATCTCGCAGTGAGCACATTTTATTTAATCCTGTGTGCCATTACAGTTTGTGCTAAATGCGGAGCGAAACGCCTGCGTGCGTGGCAGCCAAATCGACATCTACTACACGTGAAGGCTCCGATTACCCGGATGACGCTTTAGCATAGATATGGTGGCTAGAGGGGGAGGTGTCAGCATCGGCTGGGCTGCGCCGCGTGTGGCGGTGCGGCATTTTTTCATGACAGCGACAGGTGGCGCGCTCGTCGTCTCCGAGATGCCTAGCGTGATGTGTTTGAGCAATCTCTCTGGCTCCAAGCGGGCATCGTGAAGTCTGTGGTGAAGTTAGCTTCGCCTTCCCCGCTTTTGTTTGCTCGTCATAAGAAGTTCTGAGTAGCCTTCTTGACCCACGCCACTGGAAAAATTTGGTCGGTATGCAGAGTAAGCTGGATGATCTCCTGGATGTGGGCCACCTAAATGAAGTTCACGAGATGGTAAAGCATTGTGATGCGATCCCAGATCATCGTGAAATGGTGGGATCAAATAGCGACTCTCGCATACCCTACTACGTTAGCGGGTATGTTACCAGGAAAATGCTAATGAGAACAAAGTGTGAATAGTGTTCTCTAGCTGTTGCTTCAAGCAAAAGACTCGCGCTTGCTTCCGGAAGAGTCGTGTGTTACCAACCACATGGATAGAGGTGGCCTACTTTACCCATCTCAGGCACTAACAGACTTGGTTGCTGCGATGGAAGATGCCTTCACGCATTGTTTCAGCTTTAACAAGTTGAAGGCTGACAGCATCATGGGCCTTATTTCCTCCCTGTCAATAAATGAGCTGGATATGGTTGGCTGTGCGCAGCATAGCGTAGAAATCACCAACAAAGTGATACGGCTTTTTGTCATCACGAGGTTGCACGTCCTTGTCGCAGGAGAGAACGCATCGAAGCAAGGGAAGCGAAAAAAAAATTAAGTACCTCAAGTTGAGGCGCACAACATAACTGCATAATTGCAAAGTTTATATCAGCAAGACCAACATAAAGCGTTTGTATATGTAAAACAGGAATTGTTGACATCACATTGTATGCCCAGAAATATCTGCATATCTGAACAGAATTTCCCACCTGACTAATTATTGTTTGCACTGCACCTTGTTCACCGTTTCTGGGTATATACCTCCATTACATATTGGATTTGCGCTCCATTTCGTGTCATATTGTTTGTTTGAGAGCTAACAACCATGTATATAGAGTAGTGTGTATTATTTTATTAACAATAAATAATCTTTTTAAGGCATTTTCGGCAATATTTGAGCGGTACTAAATACGCGAACTTAGTTTTTTGCAGGTTTCTAATATTGGAAACCAAATTTCCCTTAACGCTCTCATATTGTGCTGAGTTTTGACCATTGGTGCCTACAGTTCTACCTTTCATTGGAAAATTAAATAAACTTGAAATAATCATGGTTCACTCGAGCGGCCCGTTTCAACTGAGGCGCGCACTTCAATGAGGCGCGCACCAACCAGTAGACGATTAGGACAAGCGCCTGTAGCTCAAGGCACTAATAAAGTCACGCCAGACATAACTGCATACGGCACCCCATAATAGTCCCTTAAAATGTTAAAGCGGCACTGGCAAACTGCAAACAACCGCCTACTGCGGAAGCTTTCTGTTTGGTGCAATTACGTGTTTCACAAGTGTTGCACTGAGCGCGAAGCTAAAGCGCGGCGATAAAATGACCAAAATTTAGTACATAGTACGTTAGGCCAGCTGCAGTGATAAAGTCGCCTAGCCTTTAAAATGATTTTCCGATGCGCGTATTGCGCCCCAAGAAGCTGCGGAGCGAGAAAGCACTTCACAGCGGAACCAAATAACCGCAGCGGACCTTAGCCAGCGTACGGGAGGCATCTCGGAGCCGACAGCAGCGCCGCCGCATCGTCCTGAAAAAATGCTGCCTCTCCGGCGCTCCGATGCCGACACCTCCCCCTCTAGCCACCATAGCATAGAGAAAGGGATTGAACAAGAGCGGACACTCGGGGCGCTATTCTGGACATTCCGCCATTTTCTTCGATGCGTGACGCACGCGCGACGCAAACAAAATGGCGCTGGTGGCCCGGTTTTGCTTACGTAACGTGACGCCAACTTGACGTTTTGCCTAAGAAACTGAAATGAAGGCACTGAATGTAGCGTTATCGGTAAAGCAAAACAGTTTTCATCCGCAGTAAAAATAAAGCAGCAATCTCAAAGCGTATGATTATTCTGTCGAAAACGCTTCTCGCTTCCGTCGTCTGCTGCGTACAAGCCGTCGTCTGCTTCAATAGCTAGGATGCGTGTCCCTGGAAAATGGAATGAGTCATCGCATGTTGGCGCCAACGCGCTTGTTTTCTTTCTTGAGACAACATACGCGACCTACCAGTGGTGATGCGCGCACGTTCTAGGCCACGTTATCGCTATTTCGTGAAACGCAAGTGACTCAGCCCGACTCGGCTGGCTGATAAACGGCCGAATATCACCGACAGCGTTGCGCGCGCCAGAGATATCCACTAGAGCGACGCAAGCGCCGGCGCTGCTATCTCTTGTTCATTTCGCTGGTTTCTCGCACCGTGGGAGGAAACTTCAAGGCGCCGCCTTGCGTACATTTCTTTTTATAAATTAGAAAGAGGCCGTTGTCATAACGTCTGACTGTGCGAAAAGGCATCAATCTCGATTACAATACAAATGCAGCAGTGAAAAGTGGATAACATTGCTGAAAGCTTGCTATGTTCAACCAATAATATTTCGTATAAACGCGTTCTTTTAAAAAATGATGGCCCCAAACACAAATGTCAACACCACCCGAGAGCGATGCAAATACTATGAGCACGCGTTATGAACAAAAGATTTTTGTGGCGCCAAACGACGGGGAAAATGTGGCGATACGCATTCCTCTCGGCTGCCATTGCATATGGCTGCTCATTAGCATAATTCGCGCGGCTCGTCGCAGCAAAAATTATGGCGGAAAATCTCAGCAATGGCGGCCCAGTGCAACGTCACGCATCGTCAAAATGACGATTACGAAACAGCCCTTCCTGTGACGCTCCTCACGAGATATTCCTTCAGCCAATCAGCAAGCTGGCATGGCGCATATCTTGAATCGCCACCACATGTTCGCGCAATTGCAGATGCATTGCACTGGCTTCTGCACGCTACCGCTCACATTCTTTTTGAAGCACTAACATCACAATATATCTGCGAAGGACCGAAAAAATGTATTAGTACATAAAATTTGCAGCTCCACGTCACGTTTCGTCATCTCAATGAAAACGCAAAATGACATTTCGCAAAACTTCCGCTTCCCGGCAAAAATTTCAAGGCACGTGAGCTCGCCACAGCCAATCAGAGAGCAAACATGGCGGATAATGGTGGCCGTGCAGCCGCCATGCGTGTCCAGAATAGCGCCCTCGGCGAAAATTGGAAACAAGAAACACGTCACGCTATAGTATTAACATCGACGAATTGGGGTGGCGAGCATCGAAAAAAAAAAGAATAATGTGGAATGAAATTAACAGAAATTTTTATTTTTTTTGTTCCTTCCCGGAAAAATTAAAAATATCTGCGTAAAAATTAAATTAAACTTTGCGGCTTACTTCCATCGCCTAGCGACAGGCGAACCGGCGAATGACGAGCCAGATGTTTGCGTCATTCGTCAGACACACTGCCGAAGCGAGAGAGACCGGCCGCGCATCTGAGCGTTGGACTGTTCGGGCACCCGTCTGCCTGTTTTTCTATTTTGGGATTATATAGCCTGGTTTGGTGGCCTCCCGAAGAATTATTGCACTCATTCGGAACTTCGACATGGCAGCACTGCACTATTGGACTACGGCAAGGTGAGAAACTTTGTTCGACAGTCTGTGACGCACTTCAAGCAATTAGGCTTACTGCCCGGCAACTAGGTTAGACTTGTGACGCAGTTAACGAAAAACAGCGTGGCCGTCGTGGAGCAGTTAATTTGAATTAAAGAATCGTACTGGGAGATGTTTGCGACGCTTCCTGTAAGCCCCAATATTGTTTTAACTAATTTCGGTAGTTTTTGGGCACGCTAGTTGCACAGGGTGCTGTGACGCAGTTTCGCGTGTACTGAATTTTACTGCGACAAGTTTTGGCGCTTTCTCTGACTGCCACCATTATTGAAACTAACTCCATTACTTTTTGGGCTGCCATTCAAGCGCAGTGGGCGCGCCTGGCACTGACTCGGTTAGCGAAAATCAGCTCGGCCGTGGTGCGCGGTTGCGCGCTTTAATGCACTGACAAGTTCATGGCGCTTTTCTTTCTCTGACGCCCAACATTGTTGAAAATTATTTTCGATACCTTTATGTTATGAGGCCCGCTCGCCGCGCCTGTTGTGACGCAGCGAAAAGCAGCTCGGCCGTCGTGACAGTTAGTTTGGCGCGTACTGAATCTTACTGCGACAAATTTGTCGCAATTTTTATGTCCCCGCAACAATTTAAGCCTTCTTTCGGTACCCACACTTGTCGAAAACGCGACGAGCAATCGTCAAGAGTGATAACACGGGAGTGCGTTGCTTGCGCTTGCAGAACGCACAAGTGATAAGCCAAGGAGCTCAAACGCCAGGAACTAGTAACTCGAAAATTCTGTCTTCTGAACGGCACCCACGCATTTTGTCTTGAGTGCGAGTAGGAGGAATTCTGCGAGCGTCCAGCATGTTCTGGTTGAGAGCCTGTGTTGTGGCCACCTCTGTGTATTCGTAGCGTACTATCGCGTCGGTTGTAGCCAAGTTCGCGAAACGCGCCGTTGCCCGCGCATTCGTGCTATTAAAGTGCAGGAAATAAGTATTGGGAAAAGGGGAATGCTTGAAATTAGAATGTTTGTGGTATGTACGGTATTGCTTGGGATGAGTTGGGTATTTTCCACGCCGTGTGTGTAAATACGAACTGCTTTTGTTTGTAATATGCCGCCCACTCACCACTTTCGCACGCTTCGCCTCTACAGGCATTATTCTTACATGTTCATACCAAAATAACGCTTGTAATTTTTTCAGCTCACGTCGTCTGGTGGAGCTTCCTGCGGAAACTACTGCTGCTTACCTGGTGCCACAACGTTGGATGAATGCACAAAAAGCCCGCGACGAGCATTTACGAAGAATAAAGTAAACGTTAATTTTTCCACATTTCACAAGGTGTCTTGCGTCTTTATGAAATTGCTCGGGGCACATATTCAATGGTGGCTTGTGAAGATCGTTCGCAATCAACCTTACTTAATAAAATAATTTGCAATTAAGCATTTCATAAATAAGAAATATGTAAATAAATATTTGCTGCAAAAGCAAAAAAAAAAAACGGAGCCGACGTGACGCGCACCAGCTAGAATTCAAAACACGCGCGCACAAAACCGAAATCGGAAGTGTGCTTCAAGTTTTAACATCCATGGCTTGGTGCGCTGCAGTCAATTCGGCCGCTGGGCTCTATGGGAGTGTCCGCTCTTGTAGTATTCCTTTCTCTATGGCTTTAGTATCAGTGGGCTTTGTGTACCGCCGCACATGGTCATGTGCTCAGTGTCGTCTGTGCTAGAGTGCGTCAATTGTGTGTCTCTGTGCCAATCGGACCATTTGCTTTGACAGCCTGCTAAGATGCCGCCTCCAGCCAAAAAGAGGAAATTTATGACACTGCAGGATAAGGCTGCAATTATTCCCGCGTACATGGCAAACTTGTGGACTGTACGACCAGCCTCTCCGTGCAAGGTATCCTCGCACCGCTGTCTGCCTCTTCGCAACCAGCTTCGCATTCGCCATCATCAGAATTTGCCTCTATCCTCAGTGAATTTCCTGAACTTACCAAACCTACCAATTTGGAACTTCCAGTGCGGCACACTGCGACGCGCCACATCGTCACCACGGGTCCTCCAGCGTCCTGCAAGCCACGACGTCTTGCTGGAGACCGCCTCCCCACACAGCTCGCAGAGAATTTGATCACATGCTGCAGTTAGGCATAATCTGCCCATCGTCAAGCAGCTGGTCATCTGCCCTACATGGTGCCCAAGCGTGACCCCGGAGATTGGCGCCCTTGTGGAGACTATCGTGCATTGAATGCCCGCACCGCTCCCGACCGGTACCCGCTCCCACACATTCACGACTTTGCTACCACTCTTGCTGGAACAACCATATTTAGCAAGATTGACCTAGTCAAAGCATACCATCAAATTCCTGTGGAACCAGCGGACATACCGAAGACTGCCATCACAACACCTTTTGGCCTATTCGAGTATGTCCGCATGCCTTTCGGGTTACGTAATGCAGGCCAAAGTTTCCAACGCTTCATCAATGAAGTCATACGTGGTCTGCACTTCGTCATCGCCTATATTGATGATCTGCTGGTGGCAAGTTCTTCACCATAGCAGCACGCTGACCATCTGCGGTTGCTGTTTTCGCGACTGCAGGAACATGGCTTAACTCTCAACACAGCCAAATCTGTCTTTGGTGTTGACAACGTCGAATTTCTTGGACACCTTGTCACACCTGAAGGAATCAAGCCATTGGACAGGAAGGTTCAAGCTCTGCGGAATTTTCCACGTCCAACGTCGCTTCGCAAGCTCCGCGAATTTCTCGGGCTTCTGAACTTCCATCGACGGTTCCTGCCGAATATAGCGCGCATCATTCTACCTCTGACCGACATGCTGAAGGCTCCAAAGGCACCATCTGCGATCTTGGAGTGGACATCCGAAGCAGACGCCGCCTTCCAAGAAGCCAAGAATGCCCTGGCACAAGCCACCCTCCTAGTGCACCCCCTAACTGACGCACCCATGCGGCTCATCACCGACGCCTCCTCCAGTGCCGTTGGTGCAGTTTTACAACAATTCCAGCACAATCTGTGGTGTCCACTCGGTTTCTTTTCGCAGAAGATGAAGCCGGCAGAAACTCGATACAGCACTTTCGACCGCGAACTCCTCGCTGTCTACCTTGGCATTCGCCACTTTCGCCACCTTCTCGAAGGTACCGTGTTCCACGTACTGACGGATCATAAGCCACTGATATTCGCTTTCCGTGGAAACCACAGCGCACACACGTCCCGGCAAATCCGGCACCTGCATTTTATTTCCGAATTCACGACCGACCTACGGTACATCGAAGGACCCGTTAATGCGGCTGCCGATGCCCTGTCACGTGTCGATGCGCTTTCCACTGCTGCTGTGGATTTCGACATCATCGCAGAGGCACAACATTCTGACAACGAGCTGCATGACCTGCGTGCAGGGTCCACATCTGTCTCGTTTGCTGAGGTGCCACTGCCGTTCTCCTCCGGTACGATTGTCTGCGACATGTCAACAGGCTGTGCCCGTCCATTTGTGCCTTCCTCGCACCGTCGTCAAGTTTTTGGCAAGCTACACGACTCGAGCCATCCTGGTGTTCGCGCCACTCAGCGCCTCATCACCTCCCGTTATGTGTGGCCCGGCATCAACGCAGATGTCCGCCGCTGGGCTCGAGAATGTCAACGCTGCCAACGTGCAAAAACGACCCGCCACACCAAGTCACCACTTCAACCCTTCCGTCCGCCCGACTCTCGCTTTGACCACGTTCACATCGACATTGTTGGTCCACTGTCTTCATCGCGTGGTAAACAATACATCCTCACCTGCGTTGACCGCTACACGCGCTGGCCTGAAGCGTTTCCCGTACACGATATTACGGCGCCAACCGTGGCGTCAGTTTTCGTGGCCGGCTGGATATCTCGTTTCGGCTGCCCCAGCGTGGTAACAACCGACCGCGGACGACAATTTGAAAGTGAGCTCTTCGGAGCGTTAACAAGCATCCTCGGTATCCACCACATCCACACAACTGCATACCATCCGTCAGCAAATGGAATGGTGGAAAGGCTTCACCGCCAGTTGAAAGCCGCCCTCATCGCCCGCGACGCTCGAACTTCATGGGTCGACGAACTGCCGCTAGTTCTACTAGGTATTCGGTCGGCCATAAAAGAGGACCTCGGGTGTACTGCTGCCGAAATGGTCTACGGGACGACACTACGTCTACCCGGCGAATTCTTCGCACCACCTGCAGTCCCCAACCTCTCGCCTCCTGCCTACGTTGAGCAACTTCGGTCGCTCTTTGAGCGCTTGCGACCTACATCACCTCGACAGCGCTCCACTTACGACGTTTTCGTAAGCAAAGACCTCGCTGCCTCAACTCACGTTTTCGTGCGCCGCGAAGGCATCCGACCCGCCCTCACTGCACTGTACGACGGCCCGTTCGAAGTGCTACAGCGCGGAGAAAAGACTTTTACTGTTTCTGTGAACGGCCGTGAAAACGTGATTTCAATCGACCGTGTGAAGCCCGCGTACATGGCAAACTTGTGTGTTCCTCTTGCACTCCCCACTCGTTCCCCGCCCGATTCTCCCCCATCCGAACCCTGCCCCGTGAGTAAACACCTGTCCTGGGCATCAGCGCGACAGCAGCGACCTTTGTATATACGGGGGGGGGCCCTGTAGTGGATCCGATTACGCCGCCGCCGTGAGCGTCTGCACAACGAGCGGATGTTGATGTTCGCGGCGCCGGCCTCCCTGGCGTGGAAGTCACGTACAATAAAGTTTCAGTTTCACCGCCGCTCGGCTGCTCGCCAGTCGCTCTCAAAGTTCGTTCTCTTCTCTCTGCGCGCGTCTGTCTATAGCGGACGCATTTCGCGCCCCTATAATTACCCAAGCTGAAAAGGGCAGGAAGAAAATGGATATCGCCGAAGAATTTGGAATTGCGTGCAGTTCGATATCGACGATTATGAAAAACAAGGCCTCCATTTTCGGCGCACTCGGAAATGGTGTGAGTGCGAAAAACAAAACGGTGAGCGCTGCGGCTTTTCCAGACGTTGACAAGGCGGTGTTTGCATGGTTTTGTGAACAGCGTACCAACAAAGTGCCTCTGTCTGGCAGAGTTCTTCAGCAGAAAGCGCTGGACTTCGCATGCATTCTCGGGCACGCTGATTTTAAGGCTAGCCCTGGCTGGTTGAGCCGTTTCAAAGCCCGCCACGACATAGTGGCCAAAGTCATTTCCGGGGAGGCAGCAGCCGCCGACTCTTTTACAACGTCGTCGTGGCTGCAGACCAACAAAGAAGTATTGGACCAGTACAAGCCCTCGGACATTTACAACGCAGATGAGACGGCCTTATTCTAAGAGATGCTGCCATCGAAGACCCTGGACTTAAAAGGCCAGAGATGCCGCGGGGGGAAACACAGCAATCGCCGAGTAAAGGCTGTTTCACATGCTGCGACTGCAACGACGAAAATCGGTGCTGTCGCACGCGTCGCAATGCGATTTTTAGAGGGCTCATTTCACATGATTGCGATTTCAACAATGCGACTGGTGCGACGCCCAGGGTTGCTTACTGCCAGGTTTCGTGACACACGGTGCATGATTCTTTTATTTTAGTGAATAAAACGTTTACACTATAATATTATTGACTTCTCTTGATTAGAAGCAAATAATATGTGCGTTTACTAATTTAAGAACGTTAGTTAAGATTTGTCTTGGGGTGCGCGACGGCGGTTTTGTTAGTTCAGTGCGACATCGCGCACGTAAACAGCTGTTCGTAGGTGGTTCAGCCAGCGATTCTTTATTCTATGGTTCAGCGTTGTGTGTTGTCTTATCTACATTCTATGACCGTTTCGTTCTGCCTGCGCTTCAACAATCTACAAGATGACCTATCGACAAGTTCATATAGCTACCCTCACCGTATATGCAGTATTCGGAATTCGGCTGCCACGAAGTTGTGTCAGCCCAGCAAGATCCTCGCGCTACGCGTGCTCGGCGTCAGCTTCTGGAGAAACGATGCGTGTATATTGCCCGTCATTGCGCATATGTGGTGCCTGCTCCTAGCCATATTCTTACGCCAAACGCAACAAGAAGCACCAACCCGAACGCCCGCGTGTGCCCCTGAACGAAGCCTCAAACGATCAGTGTGATTAGGACGTGGAATGAAAACTGTGTTGTGAAATCCAACCTTAGCGCTAGCCTGGTTCGTCCATCGCCGTGCTTGCGCTGCGAATATATATATGGGAGCCTTCTCTAAATATTTCTAAAGGCGCAAAAGCCGACGCATTAAATGTTTCGAGCAGTTACCGTCGCTTTTGTAGAAACCTGTACGTTGTAATATAGCATTCTAAAAGACACGCTTCTCGTCCACTTTGTTGTCCCGTGTCTCGCGCTGGTAGTATACTCGGAACTTCTAACAAGAAGACCATATCAATACGCGCTATTCATAATGCAGGATCGTAGGCCCACGGCAGGCGCACTTGCCGTAGAATTTTTCAGCTTTCTGCTCAGCCTCGCACGCCTCTCACGGTTAGCCTGTTTTGTGGAAATAAATATTATTATTATATTATTAATGTTATTAGATATTATAGTTTCTTCACTGTAATTTATAGCAATCATCCAGATTTCTTAAGCTAGTCATGCATTTAACCTGTATTAGGTCAACATTGTTATGACATGCTTATGGGAGTCATTTCAAACTAGATTGCTCAGCCAGAGAAAGTACAAGTGCAAGCTTCAATGTTTATTCCAATTTCGTATTCCTAAACAGATTATATTGGCAGAATTTTATGCCTGCTTGCATTTCCTGCAATTCAATGTTCAGAGCTGGAAAAACTGATTCCTTTTCTTGCTGCCGAAAGGCTGCTCCAATGTCGATAGCAAGCTATAATTATTCATTTCGAAAGTGTTAAGCAATGACTATATGTCTAAGCATATCAATGCGTTTTTGTTCCACGAACACAATAAAGTTTTTCTCTCCCTCTCATTGACAGCCATGGAATGAAACCATTCACTTTCATAAGTATCAGGATGCAAACATTCTGGAGATTGTCCTGAGCATTTGTCTGCATCCTATAGTGTGCATGTTTGTATTAAGTTCTCGTGTTACAATTGCAGTGATCTACACATATTGTTATATTGCAACAAACTAATTTATTTCACCTTGTTTTCAAATCTACCATGTGGCCATGCAGTAATACCATGGCCCATGCATTAATAAGCAAAAAAGAAAACTGCAGATTCAGTGTAGGTGTTGGAATCTATGCAAAGTGAGGTGTCTGTCAAGTGGTCAATTAAATGCTGTTAAAGTAACTGCGATATATACAATTTGTCTTATTTTCAACAATCCAACATGTCATCTTTTGCAAGGTTTGCTTATGCACCGCATAGGTCACAACCTTAATGTCATGTAATCTTTATGCATTACACTGTTCACAAACCATACCGAAACGCAAATGGTAGTTAATGTAGATGCACGCTGCGAGACATCAACACAGTGACGTTTGTTGAGCAAGGAATGGTGCGAGGTGTATGCAGATGAATGAATGACGTGCTTATGTACTTATTTATATACCTCGCAGGCTGCAAGGTTGGAGTATTATGCAAGGGGGAATAAGAAAGTTGTTACATAAGGAAGAAGGGCACAACATTAAGAAAAAAACCAGCAAAAAAAGCAGTACCAATACATTGCACCAACTAGCCCAACATGTTTTACTGGCACAACATTATACAATACTTGACAAACAATAACAGAAAAAGTTACTGCCCATGCACCCTGTACAGACGGTAAACCAGCGAAGCTGAAATGTGCAGCCCCAGTGTTTATCACTGGGTTAATTCCAATGGTTTATTCAAGTCTTTCTATATTATTGGTTATGTCTGTGTTTCTTAATGAGGTTATGCACATGTTTGGCTTGGGTTTATCACATTGTTTATTTGGAATGCCACACATTGCACTTTGCAAGATCACCTTCATAAAAAGTGCAATGAGTGGTTCATTGTGTTAATCCAGCGGGTCCATCAAAGTTTCTGAATACTGTTATGCACTTGTGTTTTGTAATGCGTTAATCATAATGTTTATGACTCAGTTATGCACTGTAGTTACGAAGTGACACACCGGGGCTGCACATTTCATTTAATTAAATACAGGGACACATTTTCGAACCTATTGGGAAGTCTGAAAGAGACTGCTGCACGCGTGCTCTGCTGCTAGAGAGAAACGATGTCACTATCGGTCTAGCCAATGGCCCACCACACCTTTACTGTGAGATAATAATGACATCATGATCTTGTCTTAACCCCATCCCCCTCTGTGTCCCTTCCCTGCAATAATACGCAGATAAATGTATGTTTGAAATGCATAAGCATTTCTATGTCTACCCAACAATAAATGTCTCCGTCCATCATGCAAGACGAATGCAATGGCTCACACCCCTACACTAGGGTTTTTGGGATTGGAGCATGAGTGTTTCACATAGGCATATACAGCTTCACTGTAAAAAGAATGAACACCTTTCTGCTAGAGACCGAGACAGTCATGAGGTGTATTAACAAATGAAAGTTTATTTAACATGCCGAGTAAATGCTGTTTGATAAGCAATAAATCGAATTTACACAAAAAGCAGAAGCAAGATCTGATGTGTGTCAATACAGATCCCAACAGGAAACGCATCCATCTCTGAAAGTGTAATAGCGACCATGCTGACACAAGATTCTCCCAGTGTATTTGCATCTACAGCATCCATAATTTCTCTAGGCAGCCGATTTCCACAGAATGCTAGCTTCTTCCTCTACGATGCACTCTCCACATCTGAATGTGCATTGTAGAGGAAGAAGCTAGCATTCTGTGCAGATCGGCTGCCTAGAGAAGTTACGGCAGCTGTAGATCTAAAAATGCTGGGTTAATCTTGTCAGCACAGCCTCCGTTAGAAATGGATGCATTTCCTGTCAGGAAACGCACATGAATTTTTGCTTCTCCTTTTTGTGTATGTTCAGTCTATTGCTTGTCAGCGAGCATTTACTCGGTGTGTACATTAAACTTTTGGTTGTTAAATCATATCGGTTTTCTTGTTTGTCCTATGTGTTCTCTGGTGCCATTTGCAGCCAGGCTATTCGTTTTTTTTTTTTTTTTAGGCTGCAACAAGTCACTTTAATGGCCCTCATGATACCTTACAAAATTTTTTATTTGGCCAATGTAGCAAGAATGTACAGTGTGAAGCAGTAAGAACAGGGTATGCTAACTTCTAATTAAAAGGTCTATTGTGAAAATGCAGTGATCTATAAAGGCTACCACGAAGTAGTACAGCAATAAAACCTGATAAAGACTAGTGCTTGATGAAACCAAACATAAAAGCAGGAAAGGGAGAAAATACATATAGATATACAAGTCCAGGGAAAAAAACATTGTGATCACCAAGTGTGCATGTGGCTACCTTCCAGGAAACTCATTTTTTTCCCAATGGCATGGAACTGGAAGAATGTGCTTGCATAAGGAAGCGGTCAGTCTGTCTATTGGAATAACAACAGTGTTTCCTGAAAGGTGCTGGCATGCAGGATTGGCAATTGTAATGATTTTTTCCTGCACTTGGAATTTTTCTCTATTTTCTTTCTGTAGCATTTTTATTTATGTTTGGCTGCATCAAGCACCAATTTTTATCTATCCTTCAAAGATGTCTTTCTTTTTGTGAGGAAAACTCGGGGAAGGCAGGAGATGGAAATTCAAGATGATGAGCAACATGAGAACAAGGTGAAAGTAGGAGCCAACGTTTCCACACGTGGACCTTGAAGAAGACAAGTCCACTTGTCGAAATGTTGGCTCCTGCTTTCACCTTGTTCTCGTCCTGCTCATCGTCCTTTTTTTTCTGGTAATTTATATGACTCGCCACATTTTTACAAATGAACCTCAGTTGAAAGTTAGTCCTCATCCATATCTAGTGTCATCCTGTTGATACTGCTTCACGCTATGCACTTTTGCAACATTTGTGTGTGCGCGCGCACACAGGCATGGATTCGGATGTGAAATCGCGCCCTGGGGCAGAGGTATCATTCTTCTGTGCAGCCTCGTGAATTCATTAACTATATTGCAACAGAAATGTGATGGACAGGAACGAAATGAACACACAGAGCGCTTCGTTCTTGTCTGTTGTCTATCTGTTGCACTTTAGTTAATAATGAATACACACAAACTCATCTAGTTTTCAGTTATTATGTCGGGCTTATAAGCCTGCTTGTGTCCTGGAATATCTGCATGGCTACGTATCCTGTAATTTAATTTCTGGCCATGTGCTTGCAAGTCGCGTGTCAATCACCTGATTTTCCTGACAATCTTGTGTGATGTGCAGGCACAGACAGTTTCTGGTGAATCCATGCAGGGTGTTGTGCAGGGTGTAATCTGCACTACAAGTGCTGCTTTGATTGCTTTCAGTTCAGCTTTGCTAGGTATAGGATGACCTGGAATGGTACTCACTTATATGGGGTTTAGTTTATGTAGTGTCGTACTACTGTTACACTGCTATTGCCAGATCAGTGTACTATATGTGCCTTATGTTTGCTTGCATCTTCATGATTAGCAACCTCCTCTGTGTGTTTTGCAGTTGCATATAGTCTTCTGGCCTAATTGTTTGCCCCCATATTCCACGGTATGGGCCTGTTGTGTTTCAAGTTCAGGTACTCCCGACGTTGTGTTTCTGAAGGGAGAGGTAGTCGTCTTTGCATCTCATATGCTAGCTGGCATAGTATCTTGGGACGAGGTTCTGAGCTCTTGAGACAAAGAATTTGTGCTGCAGGCTGCAACTCTACTCCGTCTAGGTGCTTGTTCGTTACTTTCTCATAGAGGTCTTCAAGCATGGTACAGCTGGAAAGACCTGTTATTACTACCCGATGCCTGTATTCAATGAGTTGTCTTTTTGTGTACTGCTGGTAATTCATACCGTACGATACCTTGGACACAAGCACAGCATCTGCGATTTTCTATAGTATCCACTCGTCCACCCCCATTATTTCGAGATTATTCTTTTCACCAGATGTGGAAGTTGCATCCAGGCACTGCATAATTGTTTCACCCACGTGCTGGCTCTGCCGTCATGGGCTTACACTAGCTGAGGATTTGTGGATGTTGACTTGCGGGCATATTTGTCCAGCTATGAGGATCACAATGTGCAATCTGGGGTAGTTCTTGATTCTAGTCTTTTTTTTTCCGACGTTGATATGAGCCGACTTATCAGAAAGCGAGAGGCCAGACTGGCCAAGAAAGTCTGCAGTGTTGTCGAGGGCTTGTTGCATCATTCTTGATTTCTGTATAAGGTAGCTTTCCCATGGACTGTAATACACCATAGGCTGTAGTGTTTCTTGTAGTATGCCCGTGTTGTTGGTGCATGTGGGTCAAATGTACCTCCAACTCTCACCTGGAATTTTCTGTCTTTCAGAAAGTTACTGTTTAAGTGCTCTACCAGAAATGCTTTTGCTCATCGTTCCTCTTATTAGAGCAGCATGAGGTACTGCTGTTAAAAGCCTTTTCACTCTCTTCATTCTTTCATAAGCGGTATTACACAATGTCCTGCAATAAAGTTTCTGCTGCTTATGGCCCACTCATATCTGCCAAAAGGGACAACTCTTGAAAAAGGTTTTCTTTGTGCTATGTGTGCGACGTAGTATAAGCATTCATGCCTTTTGTACATCTGTAGAACCAGCTTCCTGACAGAGTACTTGCTATACCTGATCATGCTTATTTGTGCAGTGCTGTTGAACAATACATATCGATGCAATGAATATTTACACATTCGAATTATCACGAAAGATGGTTGTTTTACAATTCTGCCCTTTGCTTTCTATTGGTGTTAGATTTTGCATAAGCATGCCCCCCTATGCAATAGTATTTTGAAGTGTAAGGGTTCAATAAAAGGTGATGAACTAAATCTAAGTGCAAGAGCTTTTTTTCTCACCTACGACTCCCATCGAAATGCGACTTCCATGGCTGGCAAATCAACCCCTCGCCTTGTGTTAGCAGCAGAATGCTATAGCCACAGTGGCAGGTGAACAAATTGAAGAACAATATTTCTGTCTATAATTTTTTTTCTTGCCTGTATGTAAGTAAAGTTTGGTATAAGTTTGTCATTGCAAAAAAGCCCAGTTTATGGTCTTTTATTGAATAAGCCACATATTGTGTATAGTTGAAATGCAGAAATTTGTTCTGAAATCCTCGGGTGATATATGTTCTTGCAAGTAGCATGGTATTTCATTACTTATAAAGATAATAATCGCAGAGGATATCGTTATATGGATTTACACACTAATATATGTGATCACAAACTTATTAGAAACTTACTAGAAACATGTAAGGCATGAATGTTTCTGCACACTTGATCCGCTGTGAATGTGCAAGAACTGCTTGTACTGGCTGACTTCACTGCACAGTTTTGATTTACTTTTCTTCAGCGTGTCGTTTTATACTGTTTTATCCCCACAAGAACAGGCCGTTTGCCTGCTTTTCGCATTGTTGCACGAGTTATACATAATTGTGCTGGAGGGTACGTTGTCACTTTGCCAATATAGCAAGCAATTTAATTAATCTGCTAGCTGTACAGTTAATTACCTTGCAGAGCAAGTGTTCATACAGATGCAGTAAGGATACAAAGTCCGCAACATAGTCTATGTTTACTGGTTTCTGTGCAAGAAAAAAAAAAATCTCCAGAGAAGAGGTGCAACTTAACGTGCATGTAATATTTTATTCAAGCCACGGATTTAATGCTACCGTAGCAAATTCATTACGATAGCCTACACTTTTGCTCTGTCAAATTTAATAAGAGGCAAGATAAGCTTTGAAGATGCATCGGGAAATTCATGCTTGAAAACCGACAAGAAAATGCAACTGAACGGTACCGCGTTCAGCGCAACGTAGAAACTTCGGGTACTTTGCTGTCTTGTCATTTGCCCTTGCCGAGGTTGAAATAATTCAAGCTGCTCCGTAAGCGCGATTTTTGCATGCTACTCAACAAAAGAAAATTGTGACGACCTCGTCGTCTGCTGGGGATCGAACACCTCCTAGGACTGACAACTCGCAAAGGCGCACGAAGCAAACGTGAAAATGCACTTCATTTGCTGTGTAGCGTGTCAACAAACGCATAGCAATAGGAGAATGCAATCTGTACAAGTTTTTTATTCTCCCTTAATTCGCGCACGTACCTAATTCGACGATCCACGTCTCCGCGATTGCACTTGTCGTGCGAGACGCCATCAAAACAAACCGGCGAAATAGCTCCGTTGACAGCTCTCCACGCAATTTCGACGGAAAATCGCAGCGATCGGTGCGACGGTGCGACTGTGCGACCAACCGGTTGGTCGCAGCCGAAAATCGGGGGGACGGCACTACGACTGCGATTTTCATTGCAAACGACGGAAATCGCACTTCCGGTGCGACGAAAATCGCATCATGTGAAACAGGCATAACAATTTTGTTGTGCACTGACATCGACGGCACAGATAAACGGCCGCTGCTTGTAATCGGCAGAAGTAAGAAGCCCCGCTGCTTCAAGGGAAATCGTCGGCTGCCCGTACAGTACACCGTGAACCTTAAGGCATGGATGACCCGGGCCATATTTGGCAGCTGGCTCGAGGCCTTCGATACGGACATGCGGAAGGCAGGCAGATCGGTCTGCCTTTTTTTGGCCAATTGCAGTGCCCATCATGTCGATGACGAACTGGGAAACGTGCGCTTGGTTTTTTTTCCACCGAACTGCACTTCCGTGCTGCAGCCGCTTGATCAAGGCGTCATTCGTAGCGTCAAGTGCGCCTACAAGGAGAGGCTGATTCAGCGTCTGCTGCTGAACCTCCAGTTGAAGCATCCCACCGTAGTGGAGATGTTCATGGCGCTTGAGATTGCATGGGTTGCGACGTCGCCAGCCGTGATAGCTAATTGTTTTAATCATGCCGGCTTCATTGCCACTCGGCAAGCATCATGCGCTGATCCAGTGGCATCGCAAGAAGATTCGCCTGAAGGTGCACTAGTTGACAGTGCTGACGGCGCAGTGCCGCCATCGCTGGCCCACGCATGGGATGAACTTTCTGCCGTGACAGATGGTGTTCCGGATGGCCTCAGCATCGATGAGTTCGTTCGCGTGGATTAAGGTGTTGTCGTCCATGAAGAGATGACTGATGAGGTCATCATAAGCAGTGTTTGCCAAGGTGCCGACGACCACCAGACACCAAATCAAGAGAGGACTGCGAACCCGCGGGATGTGTTGAATGCCTTCGATGTAATTCGATCTTTTTTTGGTGAGCACGATGACGACGTGGCAATGGACCACTTCTTGCAGTGCGAGTCGAGAGCAGTAAAATTTCTGCAAGGCAAGACTCGGCAAAGTAAGCTGACTGACTTTTGGCAATAAATTTTTTTTTTGCAAGCCAATTTCCTTCCCCGTCTTTTCTGCCTCATTCTCGCGCTAACAAAATTCCCGCAAAAGCGAAATGTTTTGCTTTCCCCGGCGATTTCGTTATTACGGGTTTCGACTGTAGCTATAGGCTGCAAACACTAAAGGGCCTTCGCAGTTGCTGCTTGTGCAGAACCTATGTTCTTATTACAAAGGTAAGCGCGGTTGGGAAGTGCATAACACAGTGTTTAAATTTATATGAACTGATAACTACTGGCAACGAAAACCCCAACTTTCAGCCAACTTATTTTTCATTTTACCATTTAGCACCTAGAACATTTCTCTAGAAAAGTGTTCTCACATAATTATCGCTCCCCCCAACTTTGCATCAATTTTTCACAAAAAAAGGTGCGAGCATTATGCGAGTAAATATGGTAAATGCGATTTTTCATGCCCATGTGCACAGGTACGGGCAGTCAATGACTACAAATAGCAGTTACCCCCTGACTCCTTCATACATACACCACAACGTCCTGAAAACAAGCCAGTCCCCCTAACTCCCAATACATTTAAATACATGCTGCTGCACTTTCTTGAGTAATGTGCTGAATGAATCCACAAATCAACCCAACAACACAAACTGCCTATTGTGAACACTGGTGCACCAGATGAGCCTGACAAAAGATTGTTAGCTTTAAGTATGCCGTGACGGCATTCACAGTGCACTGGTGATTTCAGAAAAGCGGGGACTGTCCTCTCTATTCAGTGTAAAGACTTTTACCGAGTGTAAACAGGCTTGTTACACTGAGAACACCCTAAGGGTATAAGTGAACAACACAATGAAATTTGTTCAATTGAACAAAAAAATTAAAAATAAAATATTGTCCTAAGCATGCCCTACCTTCCACTTATTTCTTAAAGTAGGATGCCCACTGAATCAAAGGAGAACATTCATTAGTAAATAAGTTGAGAAAGAAATGAACGGAGGTGGAACCGAATGAAAACACTTCTTGTGGAAGCCAGACACTCTACCCGTTGCGCCACAAGGCAGTCATGTTGGAGCTGTTCAGATATTGGTATGAATGCATATGATTTGTCCAGAAATGCACATGATCTACTCTTGCGACTGCTGCACGGTCCAAGTCTAAACAATATTTTGATACAGTAGACTTCCTTAAATTCGACTCGAATTAATTTTATTTTTCGTTTAATTCGATCCCGACTGAAGGTCCAGGACAGCACTCATGCCCAAACTCATTATCTCTATGCTAAAATAGGCCTTCACCGGATAAAGTTGACCAGTAAGCATGCACACGCCTGACCCCTATGGTGACCTCAATAGTGACACATTTACTGGCAGTGTCTGTATTGGCAGAGCTGAAGGGACAGTGAATGCTTTGAACACCCCGTCATCTTTTATCAAAAACGCTTATTTTCTGCCTGCCCTAGAACGATTTTCAAGCTATAATGGTAACTGACAATGTCTGGTTACAGTATTTACCTGATTCAATCGTGCAACCTTTTTTCCCGAGAAAATTGGGCCGGAAATGACGTTCGTGTGCTTTACCACATAATGCTCTATTGTGGCAAAGCTGACTTTAAAAGCTATGTGGCGAAGTTGTCTTTATGAAATCGGCTGCCACTGTACAACACAACACACATTAGACTCTTGCCCATTTTTATTGCAAAAATTCAGCTGCGAGTTAGATTTATACTTTGTTTGGTATTTTTAATGCATTAGTTTTTTACTTTAGACAAACAGAAAGTGCACACGTCCAATTTGGGGGCATGGTAGGATCAGGCAAATACTGCTGAATTATTTAGCAGCGTGTTTTCAGATTTTTCTGTCCCTTGTTCAATTCAACCCACTGGATAATTCAATCAATTTCCTTGGTACTGTCAGAGTCGAATTAACGGAAGTCGACTGTATATACTACAGTTGGTCATAAGTAGCCTGAAACACATCTATCTGCCATGAGTGAAGGCAGTGGAATGACTGGATACCAACCAGAGACATATCATTGCGATTCACAAAATGTTATGTTGCAGTAGTAAATCAATGTGTAGAAAATATAGTGCAGCGTTGAATTAAAATTAAAACAGTCCTTAAAAGTGATAGATGTACTGACATGAAAAAAAAAAATTTAGAAATATGATTGTTACATGTTATACAATCAAGTTATATCATTTTGGTTTTCTGTGGTCTGTATGCTAATTGTCTTGATGAACACTAGTGAACACGCTTGCAATGACTGACTGCTACTGTTATACTCAACCTGCCTCTGAAAGCTGTTCATTGTGATCACAGCTTGAAGTGCCGGCTACTTGCAATGATTTCCACAAATCTAGCTCTGCAAATCCAATGCGTGTGATGGAATCCGTGTGAAGCAAAGTTTTCATGAAGAGGTTAATTAAATGCTAAAACGTACAGTGAGATCTTTACATAACGAACTACATGGGACTGCAGCAAATTGTTCATCACTCTGCAAGGTCATTATAGTTAAAGCCCCAAAATGAACCATTCCGCCTATCAACCCATCAGTTTACCGGACGTCACGGTATGAGCTATCCACAAAAACATTGCAGCTGGCTCTTGGCCTGTACTGTTGCTATAGATTCTGCTGCCACACATCACCACAGCACTGCATACAGAGTTGCGTGCACAAAAGATACGCTGATGCCGAGAAAACCACAAAGAGGAAGCTTCATGTTGCCTAATAAAGCTCAATGTTTCTTTTCGTTCGTTCATTTTTCACATTCCTTGCTGTGGACACTGCAACTGTCGTGCTCGAGGCGGACACTTGAACTATTTCAATGTCTAAGGGCGTGCAAATGACACCATTCGGAAAGCGTGACTATGTGGCATCTCAAGAAGCATGGAGGTTACATTTTTCCATGCACATAGCTGGTACACCTGCAGAAAGAAGTGCAAAAGAACGAAGAGTTGCACCTCCATTGTTAGGCAACACTTGTCTGGGTGGAGCATGCCCTCGTAAAACCTGATGTGTTGTTGCCTCCACAATAGAAAGAAGCCACCCACCCCCGGCCCCCATACCGAGTTTTCTGAACCCATGCACTGCAGCATCAGCTTTCTGCATCTTGATGTCTGCTAGCCTACTCTTCTGGCTGCCATGTAGGATACCCAGAAATCTAACAATCCCCAGACTTTGGAATATTAATTCGTAGTACTGAGGCATTAACAAGACGCAAACAATGAATAACGATTGTTATTCTGAAAAGTTTGGTATTTTGAAGTTTGTAGTACTGAAATATCTTTGAATGGGAAACTATCAGCAGGCAGCAGGGCATTTCTGAAATGCTCTATAATGTGGTGTTCATAGTATTGAGGTTTAGCTGTATATGAGACGCATACCATTGTCTTTATTGTCATCTATTAAATGTGCAATATTATGCAAACCTTATGTTTATTCATCAGGAAAGTCAATTTCAATATAATGCAATGTTTATGATTATGCACCACACCATTAACAATCTAAGCTGAGATGTGAAGAGCAGTTCATGTGAATGCCAGCTGTAAGACATCAATGCAGGGATGTTGCCAGGACAAAGGTTGTTTGTTGAGCGAAGAATAGCGAGGACAGATGTATGCTCAGAAAATTACGACGTCAAGTGGTTAAGGATGGCTAGCATTACTTTTCTTGATTCATTTATGTGTCCACGAACTAAGGAAAGTGTGTGTGCACACATGCTCTCGCTCGAACATGGTCTTGTGTGTACATCACGACGCGAGGCACATGGCTATATGGCAACACAGCAGCAGCCACAGTCCAGGAGGGTTCACCAAGAGAGCTCTGCTTTATGAATCATACAGATTCCGCACACTGTGGGAACTGCTGTAGCTTTAGAGAGTCGGCAAGACAAAACGGTACATCAAGATACATTCGCAGTGAATTTCGCATTTCGGTGACAAGCGTGTCCTGTAGGATTTCTTAGCCACAGTGGCATACCTTGCAGAGTAGCGGCAAGCTTTATTCAGGTTCGATATTCACGAGTGATTACCTTCATGAGGTTACACATGACTACACAGAGAGAGAGAATATATATATAGACAGTAAAACCTCGTTAAACCGTACCTGCTTAAACAGTAGTTTCCTTTTAAAAGTAGTAAAGTCAAATCCCTGACTCAGCGGCCATTGAACATAATGTGTTTTGCATCCGCATAAACCGTACCAGCTTATTGCGTACATATTCATTAACACGTAGTGTTTCGACTTTTCGTCGCAACAAACACGACAGTGCGTCGTATCTATCAGGCGGCCTGCCAGCACAAAATGCCTCAGAGATCAGAACGGCCTCCAAGCGCCCACATCAACCCACATCAACATCAACATCATTTCTGCGCTGTGCCAGAGAGCATTGTGGCATCGTGCCAACAAGGAATCCTGTCACACCGAAGCTCGGATAAAAAAGACGCCGGGTGCCCAGCATAGAAGAAAAATTAGACATTGTTCGTGCTATCGAATGTGACACGAAGTCGGCATTGGCACGTGACAGGGACTTACTGTTGACTACGGTGTGTGGATTTGGAATGCGCAGAAGTTGCTTGGCAGCGCTGCTGCGACCACGTGGAGATGTTAGCTCTGAGGTTTGACTCTTCGCCATTGATGCCTCTGTTGTTGCCGGAATGTTGACTAGCGACAGTCATGAGGACGACACGGAAAGCGACAGCACGGGCGATTCAGGCCCGACAGTGGCAGAAGCTGCACATTACATCAGCCTCATAAATGCAATCGTTGCAACGAGAACAGCACCCCGCAATGAAAAAGGCGCTCCGCGACTTCTGCAGCGCTACCCCCCACATGCACAGAGAACATGCAACGCGCCAACAAGGAATATGCCACGTCAGTGTTTGCCAAGAAGAGGGAGCTGGCTGAAAACCTGGCTTGCAGCTACAGTAAGTTTGAGGCCACTGTCGTCGCTGCTAGGCCACGCGGCACTAAATGAAAATAACACTTGTCGCGCGAAGTGAATAAAATACTGCACATCTTTTTTGCTTTTCATAGCACTCCCTCCGAGTTCCATTTTTGACAGGTAAGTGGGCAACCTCATACCATTTCGATTAGGCAGTACAGTAGAATCTCGATGATACTATTACAGTTGATCCAAATTTCGCGATGATACGAATTTCAAAAGTGTTTTGGATGGTCTATGTTATATAGAATATGCTATGATTTGGGATTACACGAACAGTTTCTCAAGCCTTCGCAGATGTATGAACGCGCCAATGATCGGCGCACACGAGCGGGGCGACGCGGCTGGTCTCAGAAGGGGAGAGTAGCCACCGTGGCTAATGCGCGGCTGCTGGCCCTTTTCACGCCCACTTCCTTCACCTCCAGTCTCTGCTGGCCGAGCAGCAGTGGCCACCGGCCCTCCTCTCCACACCCGCCTCCCTTCACCTTCATGTCTTTTCACTTCTGCACCTAGTCTCTGCCGGCCGAGTGGTCGCGGCCACCGGCTCTCCTCTCCACACCCGCCTCCATTCACCTCCACGTCTTTTCACGCTGTTGGAACCTCAGTGTTGACACCCTTTATTGCAGTCGCACCGCTGGCACGAGTTGTTGCAAATGGGTCGCAAGCCCCAAGGGTAGTGTTGGCCTGGCAGCCTGGGGCACAACTGGAAGCATCTGAAGGTCCTGGCAAAGCATGAGTCGACTGCTAACAGAACAACTTGTTTCTTCTAGCATCGCAAAAGAGCGGGCGGTCAGGTCGACCGAAGTGGAGAGACGGGAGAGCACGCTTCTCGACGGAAGAATTCGGAGCCTCTCTCTTGGCGTCCGGGGGCAGCTGCTCTTATACTCTCGGAGTTAAGGGCAAGAGGGAAGGTCACGGGACTAGGTCACGTGATGGTGGGGCACGGACACGCTGAGAGACACGTTGGGACAAGAAGGTGACGCATCAGCCGAGCCGGCGCCAGTCAGACCTCCTCGCTTCACACTTGGGGAGCTCCTCTCCCCGGCTGCTGCGCTTTGACAAGCGTGGGCACACACACACACACGTACACACGAAGACACATGGCACTGAAACACGCCTGGACGCGCTTGGCGGGGAGGCTTTGCGGCAGCTCCGAACGGGCCAAAATGTCCGCCGCTTTGAACGAAGCCCCGGCGTCCATTGCATCCGCACCGGCTATACCGCGCGTCGTAGGCGAAATGTAACAGACCGCCCCGCCGGGGGAAGGAGATCCCAATGGTCACGGGACTGCATCCGCTGTCCGGAGGGGTCGCTCGATGATGCTCATAACCGAAGTCGGTCGTCCCTCGGCGTTTCTTGAGCGCAGCGCACCGAAAAGGCCTCGTATGGTTCTTGAATGACAGTTTAATTAACAGATTTGTCCTCAACTTGTTCATTTCATGGCCTTTACATTTTTCATATAAGCGGCATGCACTGCTTTGCTGGTTTCGAACTGAAATAGTTCTAAAGTTTGTGCGATATGTTTGTTGCTTATTAAATAGACAAAAAAGAATGGAAGCATTGATATCAGTTATTTTGGGCACAATTTTTGGCACACACGATTATATTCTTTTATGAAAAATGACATATTCTACTTGTTTTGGCAGTGCGTAGCATTCTAGAACTCATTTGCAGCACCATTGCCAACGGTAATGCAATTATTATTCATGTATTTGATCCCTCGACAAATTATTTAACAGGAATGTTTAGCTCGGGCCCAACTCCGCCGCTGCCAATTCAAATACGCGTAAAACACAGAAACGCTTTTCTGACATAACCTCTAGATTGCTTTTAATGAAATTTGCTGCATTTGAGAAAGAAAGTTAAATTCTAGTGTCTGTTGGAAGCAGAATTTAGATATAGGGTCTGAATTTTGCTTGAAATATTTCGAAAAATTCGAAAGCTCGAAGAGAATAGAAGCACGACGTTTACAATCTGATAGCTCTGCATCAAGGACAGATATCATGGTTCTGTCAACGGCATCTATTATAACAGTCAAAGCAGATAAATTTGGTATGTCAATTTGTATCTTACAGGAATTGGTTACGAATGTGTACAAGGGTTCCGCAAAAGCCGTATTTCCATAACACTATTTTTTTAGATTCATGTGTAACATATCAATTTTGTCTGCTGTAGATGTGCTAGTAGTTCAAATTCACAGAATTGTGTTATTTTTTATTGTTGAGTTACAGAGCTATAAACTTGACTGCTTTGTTTTCTGAAAATGTGCAATTTTGGCGTATTTTAAATAAAAGATTGACAACCTAAATGAAAAATTCGAAACCAGCAGTCACTAGAATTTAGGTTTGTCTTAAATGTAACAAACATCGTCAAATGTGGTGCAGTGGTTGCCGAGAAAAACGAATTCCCCTTCTACATGTATTTAGATAGGCGTACCCGAGCTAAAGCTTCCTCTAAGGAGGTCGCCAAGCTTCAACGTGAGCCCCCCCCCCCCCCCCCCCAACGAAATTTCTGGCTATGCCACTGGATCACACCCCTGAATTTTGTCGTCAAAATTCAATTTTTTTCTTTCCCATGTAATGATCGCACTCCGAACTTGCTGCAGCGATATGTTGTGTGCCAAGTCTAGCTAATGATGATGGTGCTTACCATTTGTTGAATGCTGTCGAATGCTATGCCAACGACTTTCGAAGACATACCAAGCGATCTGCACGCACCAAACATTCTTAAGCAGATGTCCCATTCCATTCCTTTCATCACTTTCCGCACTTCCATTAAAAAAAAAATAAAGCTACAACCAAAGTTACCTTGGCTTTATTATTTGTAGGCTTCATAATACCGTATTTACTCACATAATGATCGCACTTTCATGTCAGAAAAATTGACGCAAATTCAGGGGTGCGATCATTATGCGGATTAAATTTCCCGCGAAAAAAATTTTTTTTCGTCACGCGTTTGCTGCGGGATGTGGGACACCAAAACAAAAATGGCAGCCGGCGGAGCAAGCCGAACGTGCCAAACGCGATTTTTTTTCTTCTCGTGAGTACATTACGTGCATTGAAACAGTTTCTCCTGTATCAGTGATGAATAATATTGTTAATATCGGCAAGTTTGTGGCAATAACGTAGCCATGTCCACTTTGAGGGGACAGAAACGCATGGTCGGCGTGCTGCGGAAACCGCGGCATCTGTCTTCACTACTATCCTAACACTGCACATTTCCACTAAGGGTGGGCGAATATCTTAACTGTGTTACAAGCGTCGGCGTATGAATAGGGTACACTTTTAATGTATCAGTGTAAACTATCATTGCTGCACGATTTGTTGTGTGCTCACGAGTGCAGATGAAAAGAATCGATAGGCGCATTTTTTTGTTTTTGTTGACCACAACCATTATAAAGCCTACCCATAATAAAGGCAAGTTTGGTTGTACCTCTTTTTGTCATAGAAGTGTGGAAAGTGATGAAAGTAATGAAATGAGGCATTCAGTTACGAATGTTTGGGGCGTGCAGACCGCTTGGCTTGTCTTGGAGTTGTTCGCGTAGCATACGACAGATGGTAAGCGCGATCATTATTAGCTAGACTTGGCACACGACATGTCGCTGCGGCAAGTTTGGGATGCGATCATTACACGGGAAATAAAAAAAAACGAATTTTGACAACAAAATTCAGGGGTGCGATCATTACGCGATTGCGATCATTATGCGAGTAAATACGGTAGTTTTGGTCAACAACAACAAAAAGGCGCCTTTCGATTCTTCTCGTCTGCATGCGTGGGCACACAACAAATCATGAGCGGCAACGATAGTGGCCACATTTACACCGATACATTAGTAGTGTACCCTATTCATACACCGACGCTTGTAACACAGCTAGATATTCACTCACCCTTAGCAAAAATGTGCTGTACGAGGATAGTAGTGAAGACAAATGCCCCAGTTTCTGCAGCATGCCCGCCATGTGTTTTTATGGCTACGTTATTGTTGTAAATTTGCCAATATTATTCCTTACTGATACGGGAGAAACTATTTCAATGCGTGTAATGTACTCACAAGAAGAAAAAAAAAACGTGTTCGGCTTGCTCTGCTGGCCCCCATATTTGTTTTGGTGTCCTGCACCGTTACAGGAAGCCGCCTGTTTGTTGACCTGTTGTCATCCCGCAGCAAAGGTGGGATGAAAAAAAAAAAAAAAAATTCTTTCCGCGGAAATTTAACCCGCTAATGCGTCAATTCTTTTTCACAAGAGAGTGCGATCATTACGCGAGTAAATACGGTAAGAGGGTGATCTCACGCTATTTCAATTAGGCAGTATTACCGTTTAGTACATACTTTTTCCAAGCTCCGGCCAACTACGGTTTAACAAGGTTTCACTGTATGTGTGTGTGTGTGTGTGTATTGTACTGGAGGAGAACGAGCAGCAGGCACTGTTTTGAAAGAGACAACAACGAGTGGTTGAAGCCTTGTGCCTGTGTTGCCTAAGCTGTGTGACCTTTTGCTGCAGTGCTCTACTACCTGAAGGTTCTACCAATTAAACTATAATGCCTCTTGACATTTTGTGGATGTGCTGGGCCCTTTACAAACCTGTAACTCCGCAGCCGGATGCTCCCTACCATTTCTTCCATGCCTCAGGACGACACGCAGCACGATCTTCCACTGGCATCGCCTGTCATCCGCTCCGGTGCTCTACGCCAACGAGATCCTACAGTCTTCAGTGGCAGCGACGAGCATGACGTAGAGGATTGGCTCTCATCATACAATCACGTGTGTGCATATGACAAATGGGATGACACAGCTAAACAGACTAAAGTCATCTGTCTTTCTGAAGTCTCTAATCTCTGGTTCCGGAATCATGAATCCAACCTTTCCACCTGGACAGCATTTATCCATTGTTTCAAAGAAGTCTTCGGTAGGCCTGCTGTGCGCAACGCTTGCGTGGTCGTGCTGAGCAAAACGGGTGAAAACTTCACCAGCTACATTGAAGATGCAGTTGACCTTCGCTAGCGCATTAATCCCGCAATGCCCGACTCTGAAAAGATCAACAATGTTATGAAGGGCATAGAGGATGACGCCTTCCAAATGCTCTTGGCAAAAAATCCTCAAAAGATTGATGAGGTCATTACCCTGTGCCAGAGCTACGATAAGCTCTGCAAACAACGCCTTACTACACCCTGAGCTGCTGCACCGGACGACACGGTTTCGGCTTTAACCAACAGTTCCAGTGCTGCTCCCGCCAACCCTTCGTTCCTCGAACAAATCAAGCAATTCGTTCGCGAAGAAGTCGCGCGCCAACTGTCACTGCTGCCTGCTACCCAGTCATCTGAGTCCTCTTTGTCCCCGGAACTCTGACAAGCCATACATCACGCACTACCTCTCGCTAATAAGCCACCTTCAGCGCTGCTTCCGCTCACGTACGCTGCCCTCATTGCCATGCCAAGACCTCTGCCTGAAGTTGCGCACCACACGCCCACAAGCGGCTTCTATGCCTCGCCTTCTGCAGCTGCGAACTACTTGCCCAGAATCGGCTTCTGCATGCCTCTACAACCCCTGCGCCCAAGCTCAGGGCTGTACAACCCTACCTCGGCCCCCTGTTGATAATCTGTGGCGTACCCAAGACAACCAGCCGATCTGCTTCATGAGTGGCTTTGCTGACCACGTGGCACCACGGTTCTGCTGCCAGCGGAGTTGGTATCCTCCCGATACTGCGAGACTTCAACAGAATGCTCCTGACTCCCCAGTCCCGCTATTTGCCACTAGTTCCACACTTCTCTCCTTCACCTCCTGTTCCCCAATGCTTCAAGATTCGTCAGTCTCCATCTCCCCATCGACGTTCCCTGTCCCCCATCGTCCACTGCCCTCCAGCTGTGGAGGAAAACTAAAAGGCACAGTTCCAGAGGCAAGAACTGCGATATCTTTGAACTGCTCAAGTCCTCATTTATTCCTTACGAACGTCATTGAAGTTTTTGTCGAAGGTATCGCCAGTCATGTGCTTGTAGACATGGGTGCCGCAGTGTCCGTGATTGCCGACCAGCTTCGCTGTACGCTCCGAAAAGTCGCGACGTCGTTTTCTGCCATTTCGTTACCTTCAGCAGGCGCTGAGCCAATTGAGCCCTTAGGAACATGTACCGTCTGTGTCGCCATACAAAACAGTTTATACCACATTGAGTTCATTGTTCTTCCCCGCTGCTCTCATGCCATCATTCTAGGATGGGACATCTCTCATCACATCTCGCTATTGTTGATTGTGCCCGTGTAGAATTTGCGCTGACTCCATTTTGCAGCAATCTTACTGAAGAATTGCTTCCACCTTCTGCTCGAGTGTTTGTCACCACCGACACTGATATCCCTCCTTTCTCTTCTGCCCTTGTACCTGTTTTCTGTCTGTAGTGGCTGCACATCTACCGATAACTTACACGTGCGCTACTGTGACACGCCCCTTTGATAAGAGCTCATATACTGCGGCGCCGAGCGTAGCCGGCGCACTATTTCCCAGCTTATCACAGCCGGCGGCCCAGCTGTGCTGGCGCTCGCCAGTCACCTTGTCAATGGAATAAAGCAATTCCCTTTGAGTACTTATTCTTCTGCTTTCCGCTCTGCATTCGGTGAACTAGGCCACCGCTATCTGATAAATCATGGGCTGTCACTGCATTGTTCATTGCGGCCTTGGACGCCAGAGCACAGTCAACTGCCTTCTGGGAAGTTAAGGGGAGACGCTCCTCAGAAACCTTTCTTTTTAAATATTATTGCTAGGCAAATGAAAATTGTACCACTTATATAGCTTGATATCCTCATTACAAATCTGTTTTTAGTTTTAGGATAGCTCAATGCTTTCATATCCTAAGTGCCATGCATAAGTGAGAAACAGTGCATGTTTGTGCAGCTACTGGACCTAGCAGTTGGCATGATATAGCAGGGCAAGATAGTGTTTCTTGTCGCCAATGCTCCAATGAGTGCTAATAACTAAGATAATGCAATTCCCTTGACAGGCAACATTTTGAGAGAATTTCATATCTGATGCTTCGTTTTCACTGACTGGTACCCAAGGATATTGAACATTTCCATTCTTAAAACTAAACAGGTTACACTAAAACCTAGATCAGTGCATTCTACACATCTTAAAGATGATACACACCAAATTTGGTCTTGCTTGGACCACAATAAGTACATCAAATGTCGTGCACAAAATCCATGTTTGGCCAAAAATATGAAGCTGAGAAAAGCACGATTGAAAGTTATAAATGTTCTTTGTGTTGTAGCGCTGAAATCTATATAAAAATTGTGCATAATGCAGGCCAGGGTACCTAGATCCAGTGCACAACTTTAGAATTCAACTGCGCCATATGTTGTTCTCTCATAGAGTCTTTGTGAGCACCATGCTGTGCTGTTACTTTCCGAGCCAACTCCAAGTTATCAGCCACTGCTTTTGTAGCAGCGAGGTGCACTTTCTTTGTTATGGCGGTGAACGATTTATGGTGCATCGGTTTTGGCAAACCAAGAACTGCACAAAATCGGACGAGTTGATTGTGTCCAGCTATAAACGCGCGCGCCACAACCACTGCCTTGATATTCACGGCGAAACTCTCTCTTGGGCTGGCCGAAGGGCGCGCTCCACCGTTAGCGTCGTCTACCGGAGATGCACGCTGCGAAGAAAATGTTGACGAGATAACGGACGTGGTACACGCTGCATTGTTGCAACACAACCACAAAAACGACGCGAGTCCTTTCCATTTTTCAGCCAACTCACGGATAAAAAGGTCACGCCGTCCGCACGCCGGACATGCCGCGGCGCTCACGTTCATGACGCCGATCTCGCAGATAAAGGTGCTTGCCGTCTCCTCGCCGCTCCTATCTTGATTGTCAAAGATTTTCTACTTTTTCTCCGATGCGCTGACGAATTCGTATGCGCTGTCAATGAAACTTGAGCGGCCGGCCGGCTCTGAACCGTCGAAAGCGTCGCCGTCACCTAGGTTAGGCTTAGCTGCCGCGGACTTCTCCATTGCACGCCGCTTGACTTTGCGGCGAGTCCCCTTGAACTTGTGCTTCGACCGATACTTTCGAGATCGAAAATCGCATTTCTTTGCGGGATCTATCTAAACAAGGAGCAGAAAAATGCGTGAAAGCCTGGGAACACGTCGAGAGAGCGGCACGTCGCAGAAAGAGCAGACAAGCTGCGGCCGCGTCGCGCACTAGCAGCCAATGGCGTGGCTGGAATCGCACCACGTTATTTAGAAATCCAGCAAAAGTGCTTGGTTTCGGAGGAGAAATGTTGTTTTTATTATTACTTCCCGGGGAGATTGTGACACGGCAAAGCCGACCTCTGAGAGAAAAAGTGTAGGCCTACTGCCTTGCACAAGCCCAATGGCTTGCGACGCCGCGATTTGACGCATCACACGCTGGAAAATGGGCCAGATTTGCACCTTTTCTTGCCACCTCGAGTGCTTTCACCGTATTAATTTATAATTTATCGATCACTTACGGTTCTGATTTCTTTATATATGAAAAAGGAGGGATCAATCTTGTTGAAACAGTCGAAAACATAAAACTGACTTTTTTAATGAAAATCGCCGTTTTCCGACCCGCGTCTCTCCTTAAGTGCTTGTCCTCGACGAACAGCTGTCTCTGAATGTCTATTCGCCGCATGCCACACACAAACTTGTCGCGAAGCACATCGTCGAGAAAAGAAACGAAATCGCAGGTTTGAGCTAGCCTGCGTATCTCTTCTACAAGCTGAGCTATCGTCTGCGTTTCGCCCTGCACGACGCGATAAAACTTGGCTCTCTCGGCAATAATGGATGGCTTTGGCGACAGGTGTTTGCTCAAAACTTCCCTTAACTCGCTTATCGACTACGATGTAGGCGTATTGGGAGCAGTCAAGGACTTTAACAGTTGGTAGTTGGTAGTTGGTTTTCGGACCGATGAGACTCACGAAAACGTCGACTTGAAGGTCGGCTGGAACCTTGTTTGCCCTCAGGCACGATGAGAGTCGCTCGTCGTACGACGTCCAGTCACTGGTCGAGTCGTCAAAAGGTTCCATCTGTCGCAGCTGCGAGGCCATTTTGCAGTATTGTCAGTTCCGAAGAAGAGACTGCCAATTTAGCTGCAGGGTCCCGCTGTCGATGCGTTGATTCTCGTCGCCATTATGTGGTGTTCTTCCAGGCAGGCAGGAACCCGGCAGTTGCAGGGAAAGTACGCAAAGGGAATTGCTTTATTCCTAGTACGCAAGTAAACGTGCCAAACCCCAGCAGTGTTATCGCTGTGGTTCTTTTAAGCACGATGCGCAAGCGTGTCCGCACGTACGAGCTACTTGCTTCGAATGTAACCGGCAGGGGCACATACGCAGAATGTGCATAGCAAGAGCGGAACCAAAACACCAGAAGCAGTGTATGCGTACGCTTGAGTGCAAGACCCAGCACAACTTCACTAAGCTCAACAGTGTCGACGTGTCACGAACGGCACCCATAATGGTAGGCGTAAATGTAGAAGGAACTACCGTAAACATGGAGCTCGACACTGGAGCAGCAGTATCGGTCATGTCGCACCATCAGGCTAAAGTGTACTTTCCTGGTGTTCGTTTGCAACCAACAAAGATGCAAATGAAGGCGTACACAGGGGAAACCGTAAAGCCTGTAGGAGTAATGGATGTGCTGGTCCGCCACAATAACCAAGAGGCACGATTGCCACTTTACATTGTTCCGCAAGGCGGCATACCGCTCTTAGGTCGCAACTGGCTACAGCATATCGGGCTAGACTGGGGTGGCGTTCGAGGTCTTTGCAAGGTGTCTGCTGCGTCAGGCAGTTCACCTGCAGCACTAGAAACGCTGCTACGGAAAAACGAAGACCTGTTTAAGGATGAGCTAGGAACCATACAAGGAGAGCAGGCAAGCCTCAAGTTTAAGGATGACCAAGTGCCTCGTTTTCTAAAAGCACGGAGTGTGCCTTTTGCTCTTGTGAAAAGGGTAGAGGCTGAATTAGAGAAGCTCGAGAAGTTGAGAATCATTTCTCGTGTCGCCAGTAGCAAGTATGCTACGCCAATTGTTCGCGTAGTAAAGCGCGACGGGTCGATTAGAATCTGTGGAGATTACAAACTCACGCTGAACCCAATCCTAGATGTTGAGACGTACCCGCTTCCAAAGCTGGATGAGCTTTTCGCAGCATTAGCGGGTGGTCAGAAATTCTCCAAAATTGATTTAAGTCGGGCTTATCAGCAAGTTGAGATGGACGAGGAATCCAAAGCCGACCTGACCTTGAACACGTCCAGGGGCTTATATGTTGTTAACCGCTTGCCTTTTGGCATCGCCTCAGCGCTGGTGATCTTTCAGAAGATCATGGATAATACTCTGAAGGGCCTTGACGGAGTTACTTGTTACATCGATGACATCATGGTCACCGGAAAGACTGAACAGGAGCACCTAAAAAATTTGGAGGTGGTATTGAGACGGTTATCAGACGGAGGCATCAGGGTAAAGAAAGAAAAATGCGAGTTTTTCAAAGACAAGTTGCAGTACTTGGGACATGTCATTAGCGCGCATGGAATTGAACTGGCAACTGACAAGCTAGAAGCCATCGCAAAGGCTCCGCGCCCCACGGACAAGCAGCAATTGCATTCACTGTTGGGCTTGATAAACTACTATGGCAAGTTTGTTCCTAACCTGTCAAACGTCGTTTTACCCCTAAACAGATTGCTGCGACTCGATGTTCCCTGAGCCTGGAGTGACGAGTGCGAAGCAGTCTTCTCGGATATCAAGCAGCTGCTGTCGCAGCCACCGGTTCTCGCTCACTATGACCCCAGTGCGCCTCTGCAACTGTCGTGTGATGCATCGGCATATGGTATAGGAGCTGTCATCTCTCATGTGGAGCCAAATGGTCAGTGCCATCCGGTTGCGTACGCATCACGTACCTTATCTTCAGCGGAGGTCAATTATAGTCAGCTGGAAAAAGAGGCGCTGACTCTAGTTTTCAGCGTCAAACGTATCCACTACTATCTTTTCGGGCGTTCATTTATTCTCGTTACTGACCACAAACCCTTGCAGACAATTTTCGGTCCCAAGACGAGAATACCAACTGTTGCTGCAGCTAGACTGCAACGCTGGGCTTTAGTTCTGTCTGCTTACAATTTTACTTTGAAGTATAAGCCATCGAGTCAAAACGCCGAAGCAGACTGCTTCTCTCGATTGCCTCTACCAAGTGAAAGTGAAGAATGCTCGGATGACCAGTTTTATCTCCTACGCATGCAGTCCTTGCCAATTAACTGTCGCGATGTGGCATACGAAACGGCCCGAGATCCGATTCTAAAGATGGTCATGCAGCACGTAATGAATGGTTGGCCTGAGAACGTCGTGAGTGAAGAAATGAAGCCATTTTTTCACAGACACTGTGAACTTTCTGCACAGCTAGGGTGTCTTCTTCTTGGAATGCGTGTCGTTATTCCTCGGACACACCAGTCGCAGATGCTCGAAGAATTGCACCAGGGACATCCTGGAATTGTTCGGATGAAAGAACTAGCACGCAGTTACGTGTGGTGGCCAGGCATCGATTGCGACATTGAGACCCAAGTGCGTTCTTGCAACCCCTGTTTTAACTCAACGCGCGATGCCTTGCCCGGCTCCTTTGCACCCGTGGGCATGGCCAACCAGACCATGGGAACGTCTGCATATCGATTTTGCAGGACCTTTCAAGGGTGCCATGTTCCTGGTTGTGATCGACGCTCACTCCAAGTGGTCGGAGGTGTGCCAAATGCGAGACACGTCCGCGGAAAACACAGTAAACCGTCTCCACGAAATCTTCTGCAAATTTGGTTACCCTGAAGTTGTGGTATCTGACAATGGACCGCAATTCATCTCAGCTGTGTTTTCAAACTACCTCAAGAGCATTGGCACGCGCCATGTAAGGATGTCAGCCTACCAGTACTGCCGCGAGCTTAAGCACCACGTTGGGAGAGTTTTCGTTGTCTTACAGGAACACTCCACATGCTACCACGGGCGAGGCGCCGGCCACTCTCCTGCTACAGTGTAGACTCCGCACCCGTCTAGATGCCGTCAAGCCCTCGCTGCAGCAGAAGGTTTCGATGCGGCAGTTCGTCCAGACAGTGCGTCGCAAGCAGCGCGCACGTGAATTCGCTGTGGGTGAAAGTGTTCTTGTGCGAAATTTCAGATGCAGTGCAAAGTGGTTGCCTGGGATTGTGTTAGGGCAGACTGGAGCTGTTTCATACAGTGTTCGTGTGGAAACCGGTCGAGGTGTGTTTGCATGGAAGCGCCCCCAGAACCACATAATTCAAGCCAGGGATATGGACTTTCCGTGCATCCCTGAACAGCGAGACGACCCCGAGCAGCCGCGACCCGACAGCCGCGACCCGGTGCAGCCAGCTTCGTCTTCTCTTCCAGCCACGGCAGAGTGGCATTATCCTGCAAGGCAGCGGCGCCCTCCAGACCGCTACGTGCCATGAACTACTTTTTGTTTCAGTGCATGTGCCCGAACTACAATAAGAACGGGGGAGTGTAGTGGCTGCACGTCTACCGATAACTTACATGTGCGCTACTGCGACACGCCCCTTTGATAAGAGCTTATATACTGCGGCGCCGAGCGTAGCCGGCGCACTTCTTCCCAGCTTATCACAGCTGGCAGCCCAGCTGTGCTGGCGCTCGCCAGTCACCTTGTCAATGGAATAAAGCAATTCCCTTTGCGTACTTTCCCTGCAACCGCCTGGTTCCTGCCTGCCTGGAAAAACACCACACTGTCCTGCTTTCTATGATTTCACAGTTCTTTTCACGCCATCTCAACTAGCTGCATGCCGTCATCCCTTCTTGCTTCCCTTTGCCTTCCTTCCCTTTCGCCAGGGCTCCAGCGCCCTTTACGTTTCGAATCCGTTTTCATGTCCATCGAGCTTACATCATGGCGAGTGCCCCGGTTTTGCTGACGAATTCGACACGAGCTCTGTCTACTATGTGCCTGATGACTCGACTCCTCTTCCATTGACGCCATGGCTCTCTCTGTCTCTGCGCCTGCATGTGACCAAATGTTTGCTCCATCTATTGACCCCAACCTCACTGCGAGTCAGCGAACGCAGATTGTCGACCTCCTTAACAGATTTCGAACTTCTCTCAACCTCCAAAAACAATGTTTAGGACGTACCTCCACAGTCGTTCATCACATCGACACCGGCAGCCTCTATGCCAACGTCCATACCATGTGGCCGCGACGGAGTGCCTTGTCATCGATGAGCACGCAGGAGACATGATCCGACGCGGTGTAATACAGGCATCATACAGTCCCTGGGCTTCTCCAGTAGTGCTGGTCAAAAAGATGGGACAATTCATTTTTGTATGGACTATCGGCGACTCAAAAAGATAATCCGGAAAGATGTTTATCCTCTTCCATATAAACGACGCACTGGACTGCCTCCAAGACGCTGAATTCATTTCGTCCTTAGACTTACGATCCAGTTATTGGCAGGTCCTGGTGGCTGATGCTGACTGTCCGAAAGCAGCATTTGTTATGCCTGACGGCTTATATGAATTTACCATGATGCCCTTTGGCCTGTGTAATGCACCTGCGAAGTTTGAAAGAATGATGGATAACATCCTCCGGGCCTCAAATGGCAGACATGCCTTTGTTATCTCAATGACATTGTCATCTTTTCCCCGGACTTTTCTTCTCACCTGCTCCATCTCAAATGCGTCCTCACTTGCCTCGCTGATGCTGGACTCCAGCTCAACTTAACCCTTTAAGGTGCCTTGTACACAATTGTGTACATTGTACTTCTGGTGTTCTTTTTTCACGTTTAGGGTGCGCAATTTTCTATTAGGTTGGCTTTAGCGCATTCCCAAACTTTAAACTGACAACCATGTGCATTTTGGGCGCCATCTGTCGCACTTCGGTGAAGATGTTCATATCAAAACAAGAAATGGCGGACGCCGGAGCAGCAAAGAGCAGTGAGTCAAGTTCTTATTTCTTTTAGAGCCGCTTTTTTTATTGTGGCAGGCGAAAAAAATTAGACGCGCTTGTGCATCATATGAAGTACTGAGGAGTGATAATTTCATCCATTCTGAGGAGATGACCGAACGCTAACGCTCGCACGCGCATGTGTACACGATTGTGTACAAAGCGCCGTGGTCGCTGCAGAAATGAAGAGCGCCGAGAGTTGCTTTGATTTTCTTTCCAGGTTTTTTGGCCATTCGTCGTTCTTCTTTCTACAGTGCAAACAAGCATAAGAAAAACCAAAAGACAGCTGAAAGGCTTTTGGAGCTCATTGCTGATAAATATTTCAGACGTCGGGGAAGTGACGAAGAAGAAGCCACGTGTGAAGCGACCGACGCCTGCGTTGCAGCTCCGTTCACCAACCTCACAGAAGAGGAAGATGCTGCTGCAGGGGAAATGCAAGCTGAAGAAGTGGACACAGAGTGCTTTTTCCTTTTGTGAACCTGGGTATCTGCAATTCTTTGCTGGACTACCACCGCGACAATCAAACGCTGCCTAGAGCTAAACTCCTATATTTGATGAATTTTCGCTTGCAAGCTGCCGAAGCATTAAGTCGGTACTACCCGAGAAAAAGCGTGGAAGGCCTTCTCTTGCAGAGATCCAAGCACCACAACCAAAGATAGGGCAAAAAAGCAAGAATATCGCTTCCTCGCACCGACGCGCACTACGACTCTTTTGACCATTGGCCCGAATCCCGCGACCAGAAGGTGCGAATTAGTTGCAAGCTCGAGAAGTGCACACGAGGCGCCCGGATATTCTGCATGAAATGCGCCGTGCCACTGTGCCTGACGAAAGAGAGAAATTGCTTTCTCGCATTCCACAAGTGAATGTTGTGACCACCGAGGCGCTGTGTACACAATTGTGTACAATGTTGCAAATACCTAATAAAGTTTCATGATAACTTTCAAGAATTCGATGGTTTTTGTTTCTTAGGTCCCAAAAAAGAATATTTATATATAAAAAGATTTTTTTCTATGCATAATTGCAAGTGGCGCCTGAAAGGGTTAAAGAAGTGTCACTTTGCCGCCCGGCAGCTAGTCATCCTTCGCCATGTGGTTTCGAAAGATGTGCTCCCAGATCCAACCAAACTGCAAGCTGCCGCCAAATTCCCACGATCAAAGACCCCAAAAGAACTCCGCAGCTCCATCAGATTGTGCTCCCACTTTCGTCGTTTCATCCGCAACTTCGCCACCATAATAGCTCCTTTGACGCAGCTTCTCACGGGTAATCACAACCTCTTGGACTGGCCATCAGTTTGTGATGCCGCATTCACGACGCTGCGTCGTCTTCTAACCTCACCCCCCATACCTTGACATTTTGACCCAAGCACACCGACAGAAATACACATGGATGCCAGTGGCGTTGGCATTGGCGCTGTTCTTGCACACTGAAAGACTGGCTTTGATGAATATGTTGTTGCTTTCGCTAGCCGCGCACTCACGAAAGTGGAAGCAAGCTATTCCATTACAGAAAAAGAATGCCTGGCTATCATTTGGGCCATAAATAGAGTGTCGTCCTTACCTCTACGGCTGCCCGTTCGAAGTCATCACGAACCACCGTGCACTCTGCTGGCTGTAGTACTTGAAAGATCATTCAGGTCGCCTCGCTCGATGGGCGCTTCACCTCCAAGAGTACGATATTCGAGTGCTGTACCGCTCTGGCCATAAACATTCGGACACGGATGCCTTGTCCCACTCCCAAGTGTCAGCACAGCCCAATTATCAGAAAGTACGAATATGGGAGTCCTCCCTCACTGCCACGGAAATGCTTTCTGAGAAGCAGAAGGATCAATAGATTGTTGCTATGCTGGCTTTTTTGTCAGACCCATCAGCGCTATCTACTGGCCATGCATTGCATCGCCAAGCACACCACTTCGCTGTTCGTGATGGCCTCCTATACCTCCATAACTACCTCTCAGACAGGCACAAATGGTTACTCGTGGTCCCTTGGCATCTACGACTGGACATATGTGCAGCATTTCACGAAGACCCACAATGCGCACATGCAGGAGTACTAAAAACATACACGCTCCTGCGAATTCATTATTACTGGCACGGGATGTACTGGTTCGTCCGCCAATATGTCCGCTCCTGCCTCGCTTGCCAACGCCGCAAGAATACCCCTCATGCCTTAGCTGCTCCCCTGCAACCATTGCCTTGTCCAGGACGAGCCTTTGTCCGGGTCGGAGTTGATCTTTATGGGCCCCTTCCGAGTACTTCAGATTGCAAGCGCTGGGTGATAATGGCGATAGACCATCCTACGCGCTACATGGAAACTTCGCCTCTGCCCAACGCATCTGCGCGGGATGTTGCCTGGTTCCTTCTGCATAACATACTTCACCGTGGAGCCCCCACAGCTGCTGAGTGACAGAGGCCGCGTCTTTCTCCCTGATGTTATAGAAGCCTTACTCAAGGAATGCCACGCAATTCACCGTACCACTACCGCATACCACCCGCAAACTAATGGGATGACTGAGCACTTTAACCGCGCTTTTGGCGACATGTTAGCCATGTAGGTCGCATCTGACCAAACCAATTGGGACTGCATTCTACCTTTCGTGATGTACGCTTATAATACCGCCACGCAGACCACTATGGGATTTTCCCTTTTCTTTCTCCTTTATGGACGTGTGCCTTCCTGCACAATGGATACGATCCTTCCGTATTGCCCTGACACAACGGAGGCTACTACCGTCCGAAGCTGCTGTACACGCGAAAGAGTGCCGAAAACTCGCCCGCACATTTACTTTAGAAGATCAGCAGCGACAGAAGCACCTTTGGGATATTCCCTCCTCTCCTGCATCCTATGCCCTTGACTCACTAGTCTGGCTTTGGATTCCCGCTACCAGCCCTGGACTTTCACCCAAGCTTGTGCCCAAGTACAAGGGACCATCCGTGTCGTCAGTCAAATGTCTCCTCTGAACTATTTGGTAGAACCCCTTGAGCAGCCTTTCGATAAGTGCCGCCGAGGGCGCGAAATCGTGCACGTTCAGCAGCTTAAGCCGTACTTTGATCCACCTGTGCTATCTTGGCAGTAGGTCGCTGAAACGGCTCCTCTTCTTCAAGGAGGCAATTGTACTGGAGGAGAACGAGCAGCAGGCACTGCTTCAAGAAAGACGACAACGAGCGGTTGGAAGCCTTGTGCTTGTGTTGCCTAAGCTGTGTGACCTTTCGCTGCGGTGCTCTACTACCTGAGGGTTCTACCAATTAAACTATAATGCCTCTTAACAATATATATAATAAATTCTGGGGTTTTACTTGCCAAAATGAGGATTTGTTTATGAGGCATGATGTAGCAAGGGGCTCCTGATAAATTTTGACCACTGCTGGCGCTGCTGATGCTTGTTCACTGTCATCTGATGTCACGTACACCCGTGAACAAAAGTATACGAGCAGGGATTGCACGAAAAAGCCGATGTTTTCCTCTTCGTGCGAATGCAACTTGAAATTGCGCACTGCAGTCCAAGCCTGGCATTGTGAACTTTCCAGTGTACTTGTGAATTTCAGGTTATGCAGGTTAATAAGAAATTCAGTTTTTTCAGTGGCTTTGTGGCCCGTATACTTTTGCTCACGAGTGTTCAACATGCTATGTCACACTAACAGCCCAAATACAAAAATAATGTGACGCCAATGTCACCTGACATACCGACACTGGAGTTCTTTTGCGAAATTGAAGGAATGAAAGCTTGGTTTTTGTTTTATCTTTCAGTAATCAACCTCTTACAGCGCAATTAGCAAAAACATGCTTTTCCAAGAATACTTTATTCGTCTGAATCGATTCAGTGTTTTTCTTTAGTGTCCCATTCAAAACAGCAACATTTATCAGGCCTAAAACTGAGAAGTAATGAGGTTTAACAGGTAGCAGTGATAGTGCTGGCTATAACTATACCCTACGTGGCTCACCCGTCAGGGGCCGCTGCTGCCTTTGAGCTGGGGCACCGTGCTGACTTGAAGGCAAATCGCTTGCGTGGCTTGAGCCGCTCCCGGACCTCATCTACCTGTGCTCTCAGTGTCCCAAACTGTTCCCGGACCCAGCGCAAACTGGCTGCAGGCAGGTGGTTGGCTGCTTCTGTTGTTATCATCTGCAAGCATGGCAACACAGGCATGAGCAAGTTAGAGAGAACTGCTTCATTCTCATGTGGCACTTCTCTAAAAAAAATTGCCTAAAATGAACAGGGTTAAAATTAAGCAGCAATATGCAATTGCAAACGTACAGGAGACCGTGTAGAGAAAGATTTTTTTGACTAACCCCAAAGAGCTAATGGCAGGTTTCACCAATCACAGAGGGCTAATAGCGGATTTGACCAATCAAGGAGGGCTAATTTGGAATAAATATCTGGGCAGAACTATGATTGCTGTCCCAAAATGTGAATAGCCAAAATGCGTCATGTACGAGGTGTGCTGCGCTCCTCTCTCATGCTTTCCCCTGGACATGCTGCACCTTTTTGTGGTGCTGTTGTAGAGTCCGCACTTATCCCGTGGCACACGAAAAGTGAACCTGCTTTGTGTCAAAGAGGTTCAATGAAGAGTGGCTCATACAAACTGGCACATACTCAGGTTTGCATCAAAGTGCTTCATTGAAGAGGGGAACAAACACAGTGGCACATACACAAACGGCTCACATCTTGAAGGCAGTGTCTTCCTTAGAGAAACCTTTTTCTGAATCGGGTATCTGGGAAACTTCTTGCCTTTTTCGTGGGCTGATCCCGGAAATAGTGCCGCATAAGAACATGTGCCAATCGCGAACTTAGGTCTGGTACGGTGGTAGCACTGTGTGGCATTGCTGGTATCAGCACCAGTGACAGTACCAGCAGTATTAGTGCACAGTGTGTACCAGTAGCATTGACACTACCCTGCGGTGCCAGTGGTATAAGCATCATTATTCCATGTGGTACCGGTGATAACCATGGTGTTAGAAATATAGGCACCAGTGATACCACTGTGCATTACCACTGCACTATCGTGGTACTGCCTAGTAGTGGTAACAGCGATAAGGAGAGTATCCTCACATTTTTCCTTTGTGATAGCTATACCACTCTGAGATGCTGTCGTTGGGATGCTGCACTTGTGGTCGAAGAGCCACTCTCGCTTGAGGTGCTGCGGGCCTCTTGGAATAAATTACAGTCGCCGACAGATTTTCCGGACTCCAAAAATTCGGACATGCCCGATTATTCGGTCAGCTTTGCGGCACCGCCATTCTCCCTATAGACCATAATGTATAACAAATGCCGAAAGTTTGGACACCTTGCAACCTCCCGTCTGATTTTTCGGACACTCCTTGAGCCAACTCGATCGCACCATGCACCATGCACCGACTCTGACCGGTTGCGACTTGCTGAACGCCATTTTCGTTTTGAACTAAGCCTCCTTGCTGCCCCACGAAGTGGCGCTACTGGAAATCCCCGCTAATCATCATCGTTTCTGCCTGGTTCGATAGAGTAGCCGTACAGCAGTTCCGGTTTCAGCTTAGTAAGCCATGTCAACACAATCCAGCAGCTGATTTGTTTCTTTCGCGCACGACGCTGCGAGCAGGCCACGTTTTTCGTTTGTGCGACTGGTGTCGGCACGGTGGTGTTTCCTTTGGGTGCTGTGTCGAGGTTTCGGTGATCCAACGCGGCGTACGGAAACATCGCGTCAAGTGTCTAATGGCGCCGACAGTGCCCGCGCAGAGTGCGCTGGGGAATGCCGGCAAGCGGGTGCCGGGAGGCCTAAGATTTGTCGCCTTCCGATGTGCTCCCTACTGACGCGGAAAATGTTCTGCCGAGACCTGCGCAGTGGTTGCATTGCAATTCCGGACACCGTCTCATTTGACAGTTTCACAGGTGCTGACACTGCTGTACTGACATGTGCAGAACTCGACGACGGAGAGATCATTCGTCAGGTTTCTGCTGCACCGCCGGACAATGACGCACCATGTGCTACGCTGCCGTCGCATGTGGAGCGTGCACAAGCAGTGACTGTGCTTTCAGCCGCCTATAGTGACCTTACGACCCTCTCCGAGATTCAGGCTTATCTGATTGCGCGTAAACGGAACAGCGTGCAACGGCGCACTCACGATTTCTTCAAGCCTACTGCCGAGCCGGAATAAGTGCGTGGAAATAAAGGATTTTTTTTTTCTTAATCTGCTTTTTCGGACACCTGTTTATTCGGACATTTCCACAGTCCCCATGAGGTCCGAATAAACAGTCGGCGACTGTATATGGTTCATAAACACATTCTCACTCCCAGCTTGCCGAGAAAAACATTCTCTTTCATAGACATCAACTAGAGGTTCAATCGCCTTCCAACTTTTTTTTACACAGCACTATCCTCCTGAACGGCCAACAGTTTTGATGGGATAGCTAGATGGCGCAAAAAATAACCAGTCCGACAATGCCAAGAATGCTATTCACATTAAAAATAAAATGGTATAGTTTTATGTCATCGTGACACTAGACATAAAAGATCTTGGCACTGTTCTGCCAGAGTCATGTTTCTACAAAATCCAGAGGTTTACACACGGAGAGAGTGCAAAGAGGCAAAATGTTTTTAAAACAACAGCTTTTAAACATGTTCTATCTGCATAGTGTGCGCCGATGGACGCGCCACTGGTGGCGGCCTTGCGCAGAACACACGGGAGAGGAGCCAGCCGCGTGCCGTAGTTTGTTGCGTTGTTGATAGTGATTCTCTGTCTTATTCACGTTTTCAGAGCAAGATAGGTAACACCCTTTGCATGTGTGGGGTGGACAAAGCTTCAAGTAATGTCCAAGAATAATTGTTGCAGGGTGGGGGGCTCAAATACTGGCGAAAACATGCCGGCGATACTGATCTAATCATTCCCCGCAAAGCCTCATCAGCGGCAGCAACGGTTGCAATGAATCGTCGCTTTAGCGGGAAATTTCTTGTTTTCATCCTTTCCTTTGTGGCCTCGGTGTTTTTTTCCAATCAGTCATAGTTAGACAAGTAAGCGACGAAGTTCGTCTGCAGTGCAGCATGCGGTTTAAATGCTATTCGCTAAAGTTCGGAATGCCGTTTGCCGCTTATATTGTTTTCCGCCTCTTTACTGCGTTGCGATAGCGAGGCAGGACGACTGCCCAAGCACATTGTATTGTATGTGAAAGCTATTAAAGTTTGAAAGAACTGAAATTGTTGTTTTTATGTGGCCCGGTAAATCCCCGCACCAGCTGTCGCGCACTTCATGTTTTTGCATCTATTTTATGCGTGGCTTCGCACATGTTTAATTGTTGCTAGTTGCTTCATGAATAAGTCTTGTTGATTCTTTTGAGCTGCGAGGTTTTCACCCTGCCTTGTTTGTAAATGGTATAAATCATGCTGTGCCTTATCGGAATGATACCAAGGAAGTGCTTCTTTAACAGCTTTATTCTTTTCGCACGAGGGCATCTTAGATATTGTGGTTCTTTAGGGGAAAATGTGTTTAGAAAATGGGTAGGTCAGGGCGAGAATTGCTAACAGTTGCTACATATGAAGTTTTTCTCCCATTTTTTGCTGAAAAGCTCGCGTCCCGTTTGGGAAGTAATCACACCTCGACGCTGCCTGAGCAGAATTAACACGCCCAGTGATTTGTTCGTTTCACAACGTAGTCTATTCTTGCATGCGAATTCTGTACTCAACTGAATTATTTATTGTTATGCTTACACTGCAGAGGACTAAACTTGGCCTTGCCGCCAGTGCTCATATACTTTGACTGGCGCTGCTCTGCTTTTAAATATATCATGTGGCACCTCTCTATAGTAATATTAAAAAAAGTACTGAAAAATTAGACTTTAGCTTGGTATGTTTCCAAGCTGCTACCTTGGGGATTTCGAAATTGCAAAAACTGCAACGGGAATGGCAGTTCATCGGCGTATGCAACAGAATTGCCTCGGTGGTACAGTACTAATACGCGCTTTTATTAACCTGTGCATTTGATGACTTCGTTGGCTAGTGTGCGCGTTTCCATCAATAAATTCACAATTACTGTTCTTGAGGTGACTTTGACTGCACTTACTTGGTGATGCCACATGTATTCATCGGCAGAAAAATCACAATGGCATATACAGACATTGCACCGTGCGGATTTGTTTGATATAAGTCTGCACTAACGGCGGGTGCTTATTATTGAGATACAGAAGCAGCATTACGGTAAGGGTAGAATTTTAAAAAACTATCGAGACATCGCATTATTCAACAAAATTTATCGGCTCGTTAACATGAGCTCCACTTCATGCAAACGGGGTCCATGGCGTTGGTCTGCGGTACGCACCTGGCACATATGTGGACCATGCTGCCCCAAACACCGGTAACATCGCGTTCATACCCGCTCCCACCGAGGTCAGCATGTTCCCTACAGCTGTCACCGCAGAAGAAGCAGTCTGGCAACCGAACAAAGGAGAAATCACAGCCGCGAACTTCAGCCATCCTTGCTGCAAAGGGTTGTAGTCTGCTACTGATCTCGCGCGTACTGTTGGAAGTGCCCGCTAGGAGGCTATCAGTGGCGCCTCCATAGGCGGTGCACTAGGCGTATAGTGATGCATGCATATTTTGATTTTCCCTATTCACTTATATGACAGGCATGCATTAAGTTGCCGCACAAGATGTGCTCATGGTATCACACAGACCAGCTAAATGCTCACTGTGTTGGTCTGACAGACACAGAAATGCATGAAAATTTTGAAGCCTTGGCCAAAGAACAATGAAAAATCATGCATAAATCCAACATCAGAACCACCAAAAAAGAAAGAGAGAATGGTTACTCATGCTACATCAGCCTACCAATTTAGGAGCCAAATTTTGTGACGTGAAAAGGAAAATACCACTTTGTTGTATTGCTGCTCATTTGCTACGGTTCTTTCAGAATCAAACACCATAAGTATTCAGCTTCTAATCTGTCCCTGTTCCATGTGACCATGTCCCCGTTTTCTGAAAGAAATCAATTTTCAATGTGTAACAATTGCAGGAACAAAGAGTTCTGGGGTAATGCTTAGCACATGGCATTGTGTATGAAGCAAATATGATGGAACAAAAATACACTAAGTTAGGGCTGAAGGGTTACACAACGCTGAGACTTGCCTGCAACTCCTGCAGCTTTCCATCCAGCTGTGCCAAGTCACCATTTGCGTCGAGGAGCTGCTCAAGCTGCCGCTTGGCCTGGCTGAATTTGTCCAGGACACTGAGGTGTTGCTCGTGTTGTGGTCGGCCACTGTCACCTTCTACCTCTAAGGACCCCATGTTGCCAGGGCAGCCACTACTGGCTCACTCCTCAATACCCCATGTCTTGTAGTCGTATGTGCGCAAGGTGTCCTTACCAAACGTATCTCCAAGCTTGTAGAATGCTGGAAGGTTAGGGCACACAAACACCACAGATTAACACTGCATCCTGTCTACTTTATTTACTTGAATACCATAAGGGGCCATTAGTGCATTACATGGGAGGGGTGTACATAGAAATTGCAAGCATAAGCACAATGTGCACAACAAAAATGAGATAGCAGAACAGATGCAACAAAGAAATGGCATAAAAAATGTAACCAATTTCCTAGCACTTTAACAACAATGTGTATGCAGTTCACGCTGCTCAAGCTGAAAGAGTTTGTATCAGGACAAGTTGGGTTAAAGTACAGTCAGAGAAAAAAATACATAAAACAGCAGAAGGAATCGACTAGTAAGGCAAGAACATGTGCTCACAGAACCACAGTATGGCAAGCTTGTCTACTACAACAAAATAGTGAACTTTGTGATTCAGCAAGTATGCATGCAAAAAACTGCACGGGTCCTTTTGAGATAGGTTAGATTGAGAGCTTTTAAATGCTTCATGCCTGGAAAAACTTCAGGGCTTTTTAATTTACAGTGTAGAGGAGTGCTTTCATAACATCATGCAGAGTGAGCAGAGAACTTTGGTGGAGCAGCATAGATATACTGGGATTTGGAAAACACACCTTCAAGACCAGGCCTGAAGTGCTGGTACAACCAGTATCGGGACTCTGAAAAGCAGGAAAATGTGGCGCAAGATTATCCCAACAGCAAAAAGAAACAGAATATTGAATAATTATTGCCGTGAGTACTGAACAGGGCAGCATACAATAGTGTAGCAGGAAGACAAAGATAGTCATACTACACATGCATGATGTAACAATGTTTTTACAAAGTGGTTCTTGAGTGTCTAGAGGTAGTGCAGGCCTAGTTGCCTAGAGCTTGACTAGCATGATCAGCAGAGAGGGCAGGGACACACATGAGATGAAGTAATGAAGAGCAAAATGTTTATTTGCATTGCTATGTAAAAAAAAAAGAAGTGCGGATCCAACACACTTTGGCAACAGGTTTAAGCAATGATTTCATTGGTGTTTGCAATGAATGCCGTTCTTGTTCAGGGACCATTTTTAAGTACAGTCACCGATTGATTTTTCGGACTCCAAAAATTCGGACATGCTCGATTACTCGGTCTGCTTTCCGGCACCGCAATTCTCCCCATATACCATAACGTATAACAACTGTCGAAAGTTCGGACACCTTGCAATCTCTCGTCTGATTTTTTGGACGCTCCTTGAGCCAACTCGATCGAGAGCACCATGCATTGACTCTGACCAATGCGTGGTTCGACTTGCTGAACGCCGCTTTGTTTTGAACGGAGCCTCCTTGCTGCCTCACGAAGTGGCGCTGCTGCAAATCGCCGCTCATCATCATCGTTTCTGCCTCGTTCGTAGCTACAGCAGTTCCGGTCTCAGCTTAGTAAGCCATGTGAAGACAATCCAGCAGCTGATTTAGGTGTTTCTTCATGCACAATGCTGCGAGTAGGCCACGTTTTTCGTTTGTGCGACAGGTGTCGGCGTGATGGCGTTTCCTTTGTGTGCTGTGTCGAGGTTGCGGTGATGCAACGCAGCTTATGGAAACATCGCGTCAAGTGTCTAATGGCGCCAACAGTGCCCGCGCAGACTGTGCTGGGGAATGCCGGCAAGCGGCTGCCGGGAGGCCTAGGATTTGTCGCCTTTCGATGCGCTCCCTACTGACACTGAAAATGTTCTGCCGAGACCTGCGCAGTGGTTGCATTGCGATTCCGGACACCGTCTCATTTGACAGTTTCACAGGTGCTGACATTGCTGTACTGACATGCGCAGAACTCGATGATGGCGAGATCATTTGTCAGGTTTCTGCTGCATCGCCGGACGATGACTCTGAGTTGGAAGATGACGCACCATGTTCTACACTGCCGTCGCATGCGGAGCGTGTACAAGCAGTGACTGTGCTCCAAGATTCAGGTTTATTTGATCCACGTAAGGGGAACAGCATGCAACGGCGCATTCACGATTTCTTCAAGCCTACTGCCGAGACCGAATAAGTGCGTGGAAATAAAGAATTTCTTTTTTTTTTTGCTTGATCTGCCTTTCCGGACATCTGTTTATTCGGACATTTCCGCAGTCCCCGTGAGGTCCGAATAAATGGTCGGCGACTGTATAGAGAACATGACCAAGTTTGACACATTTCACCAGGATACGCCTTGCTCAACATAAACTTCAGGCATTCAATCATACGCATCCCATGCATGATGACAACTGTATGACAACAACGCAATGACGAAGATGGAATGACCACAACTGTATGAAGATGACGATGGCATGATGACACTGGAATCATGACAGATGTCAACAATGGAATCAGCACAAATGCATAATGACAATGGAATGACAATAACATCATGATGATGAACAACAGCCACAACGGCATGACGTTACTGGAATCACCACGACAGAACAACGATGGAACAGTGATGGCACGATGACAATGGGATGACGATGCTGAAATGATAAAAATAGTATGATGGCAACGACATGACGACAATAGGTGACTAAGCTCGAACAACCATGAAGGCATAATGACTGCGTGACAATGATGTTATGACGATGGCGTGACGACACTAATGCGACAATGTTGAAATGATGAAGCTGGCATGAAGACAATGCAATAACAGTGGCATCACAACAAAGACGTGATAATAATGAGATGACAAGACTGAAATCACTACGACAGCGTGAGGATGATGGAATGAGCATGATGAAATGAAGGCGATGGCACGACAATGGTGACAATGACAATGTTATGGCAACACAGTAATGACAACAGAGTGAAAATGGTGGTCATGTCCATGTTAGAGCTCCCGCCTGTGCTTACACATAAATGACCTGCTGCCCCAGAAAGCTTCAGCTTGTGCTATATCCGGTGCTTGTTTGCAATATGTCCAGCTTTACTGGAAGCACTACATTTTTAACATTTTTAACTACCCGAATTGCTGCCGTTGTCCGAGCAACAGCTTGAACAATTCGGCATTTTGGCTGCATGACACGAATGTTAAACACACAGGTGAGACGTAACACTGTCGAGTTTGCTGCATGAAACCCATGATGAGGAGGTGTTTTGTGGTACAAGGGTAAGATATGACCAAAGAGCACAAAAAGAAAATTGAATGGTGGAGTGTTGCATGCCAAAATAATAACCCGATTATGAGGCATACAGTAGGAGGAGGCTCTGGGTAAATTCTGACCACCCAGGGTTCTTTAATGTGCATCCAATACATAAGTGTTTTTGCATTCTGTCCACATTGGAATGTAGCTGCCCCAGCTGGGTCGCCCTCATGCTCACCAGTGCGACACCATAGCAACTGGGCTACAGCTACCTCTCCATCAAAGATGACACAACAGGTGCGCAATGTGCAAAATAGAGAAATTTTTGCTGATGGCTTCAATTAGCAGTTGGAATCTTGCTGCTGAATAATTTTGAACATAATGTCCAGTCATCGCTTATTAGTGAAGCAAGTCGGCTGAAGGAAAGGAAGTGTGTGACTATGTTTTTTATTTATTCAAAAGAATGTTACAGGTCCTATCACAGGGCATAAAGTAAGGGGGGCATTTTAAAAAGTAAAGATATATAAAGTACAAATTTCCTACAGGAACAGTGGTACGAAAAGATTGCCGTGTTATACAATATTGAAGGCACAGGGAATACAAAGCAATATCTGAAGTTTGAAAGTTTATTTAACATAATGAACGTATACAATTGCAAAGTACACACTTTTGGGACCCAACAAATTTGTTAAAGGGTCCCTACCAATTGTTATTAGGAAAAAAACAGTTATATGGCAGCTGTTTTTTTTATACTGTAAGATCACATAAAACTGAAATAGCTGAATAAGTAAAACAAGAAAATACGGTAGTAGGGAACATTTCACAAATTAGATACATTTTTCTAACATTTTCTTGGCACACGAATACTTGTTACCATTAACAGAGCAAAAGGAATACTGTTTATGAAAATAATATACCACATTGGAAAAATGCACAATCAAATACACTAGGCTGGGCATTCGTGAACAGTACTAAATGGGTAAAGTGTGAGTAATTGATAGCGGAATGTGTCGTGGTTAGATATGGAGGCTATGTTATCAGGGAGGTCATTCCAGAGACCAATGGCACGAGGTAGTGCAGATGAATTAAATGCATTTATTTGTTTTACCGTATAAGCGCATGACTGAACTGATTATGTAATCTGCGTGAGAAAGAGTGGGCTATTTGCAGTTGTATCCGGGTTCGTTTATTAGCGTAAATATATTTGTGGAATAAGTACAGAAGAGCGACGTTGTGGTGGATATCTAATGGCGGCAGTAGGAGGTATAGTTTAATTTGTGTAATACTTGAGTTTATACCGTAATTACGTGTTATGAACCGCGCTGCTTTATTTTGTATCCTTTCCGTCATACTTATGAGGTAATTTTGATGAGGAGACCAAATTGGGGAGGTGAATTCTAACTGTGGCACAATTAATGTTTGGAAAGCGAGTTTTCGAATGTTTGTCGGGGCATTTCGCAAATTGCGTCGTAGATAGCCAAGAGAATGTGATGCTTTGGTGCATGAAGCCCATGAAAGATTCTTTGTAAGAACACCAAGGTACTTGTATGATGAAGTGTGGGAAAGCATAGTGTTATTACGATGAGGGAGAGAGAGAGAGAGAGAACAACTTTATTAAAGATGCCTGCAGAATCAGTTAGGCTCCCTCCAAAGGTAATACTAAAATTTAAATTTACACATTTTTGGCTGAAGCACATCACCTCGTACTTTGTAAAGTTTAGTGTCATGAGCCATTTGTTACACCAGTTAGCGATAAGGTTAAGATCTGCTTGAAGTGCCAAGTGATCATCAGTCGTGTGAATAGGACGGTAGATAACGCAGTCTTTGGCAAAAAGGTGCACGCAGGAAGTGATCCGGGTGGGTAAGTCGTTAATGTAGATAAAGAAGAGTAAGGGGCCGAGGACGCTGCCTTCTGGCACACCAGAGCTAACAGAAAAAGGTGGGGAAGAGAAATTGTTAACAACAGTAAACTGTTCTCGAAAAGAAAGAAAATTACGAATCCAGGATAATGTTAAAGAGTCAAGTCGTAGGGCAGATAATTTAGAAATTAGGTGGCAGTGGGGTACGCGGTCAAAAGCTTTAGGAAAGTTGAGAAACATACAGTCCGTTTGAAGGTTGCAGTCCTGTTAGATATGGCGCCGTTTCCTGAGGCTACTTCGAGTTCCCCAAACCACTTCGAATCGCAGCACAGCTAATTGAGGAATGCAGAAGCAGGAAAGCACATTCCAGAGGAGCACCAGACAAGGGCAAACAAGTTGAAGGCCACAAGACAGATGCAAACCAAGATGGCGGTAATGCGCCGTGACAGCCAGACGTGCCGGGAAGGCCCAAGCGTACCTCTTCATCGCCTTTGAAGAAGACAATTGCTACCGCTGAGGGGCCGCAGCACCGGGATCAAGTGATCAAGAGAGGAGGACCAGGCGCCGACTCTCTTCGCCGGGTATGACACCATCGCACGGGCGCCTACCATTGGCTGAAAGTGGCGTCATCTGAGCGGACTCTCCCATTGGTCGAACATGACGTGACTTCCAGTGCTCGAAGGGTTTATAAGAAGCGTTCCAGAGAGACCAGAGCATTCCCTGATTCCCTGATTCACCTCTCTCGAACTTCTTGCCATGGGCCGCAGCGTCCGAGTTGCTGCCGGCCCGTACTGACTGTACGAATGTTACTTGTCGCTCACCTCCCTGTATATAATGTAAAATAAATCTCCCAAGTTTGGTTTTCATCCCGAAGTCCGTCCTCCAACCCCTACATCTGGTGGCAGCGGTGGGATCGCCTCCGAATGCAACAGTTCGTGGCAGCGCTACGGATCAACCTTCGTCGAGAAAGATCCTAAGGAACCGGGAAGAGCGAAGAAGACAGAGCCTTCGTCGAAAGAGGTCCGAAGAAACTGGGAGTAGCGAAGAAGGAGTGAGCCTTCGACCCAGGGAGTCCGGAGGAACCGGGAACAGCGGACGAATGAACCGGATGGCAGGGTGCTGCAACCGTAAGTGAGCGCGTGGTTTTTTTCCTTATGATTCGCCAGACTCAAATGTTGTGTGTTCATTTTGATAGTTCTGGGAATCGGGAGTTTGATGCATTGTGTGTTTGCACAAATTAATTAAGGAAAACAGTTTTAACCACCTGACGGGGCAGCTGCCATGGATCTTAGAAGGTTGACGAGGTTAGACTTGTTGTTGGTGTGCGACGATTTGGGAGTTGAGGCGGACGAACGGATGGAAACGCCAGCTATCATAAAGGCGATTAACGATAGTGGCAATGATGACAAAAGCATTGAGCTTGCTTGGGAGGTGATACAGGAGCCACGGGAGCGTGTGCGTCGTGAACGTTTGCGGGAGCGTCGTGAACTTGGGAGTAAGCGTAAGCGTGATGAACGCGAGAATGAACGGAAGCATGAGCTTCAAGAACTTACTCTTAGGTATGAGCATCACGAACGTGAGAATCAACGCGAACGTGAGCGTGAGCAAAAGTATGAGAGAGAGAAGGCAGCACTGATCAAAGAGATACAGTATTGTGATCAGTTAATGGCACAGAGACAACGGCTGTCTGAGAATTCTGTAGGTAGTACAGAGCGAAAGAATGAGGAAGCACTTGCAGATTTTCGCCAGAAGCCGACGAAAAGAGTAGTGCCTGTGAGATTGGCTGTAGATTCATAAGTGAAGGGAAAAGGCTAGCTGCTAACGATGCCTTAGTGGCAACAGAGGCCGTTAAAGGCCGCAGTGAGAGCGACGAGGTGCTGTGCCAACAGATGACTGTAGAGACAGCTAGGCCAGCTGCGAACAAATTGGCACAGTTACCGTGCGTGTGCGTCGCTGGTAATGTTAGCGAGGTTGCTAGCGAAGAAAAGGGTACTGTTGACGCGACAGACGCGAGCACCCATGTCAGGTCAGATCTGCTTGCAGAAGTGAAGTGCGAACTGGACGATGCAGTTGAGAGTAGTTCTCGGGATGGCGAGCTCCGTAGCTCACGAGAGAACAACTGCATTGTTCAGGGATCGGTGCGGCTCTCCGCCAGTCTAGATAGCCTAGATAGGGATGATTCCGTTATTAATCATTCGGACTGTGCGCGTGAGACAGCGATCGATACCGACGGGCTGTGTGCCGATTCACAGCGTGAGCTGGGCAATGTAGTAGAGGGCAGTTCGCAAGAGTGCGAGTTGTCTTACTCGAGTAAAGCCTGCTGTATTGTGCCAGAGTCGGTTGAGCTGTCCGCCAGTCGAGGCAGAGTGGGTGTTGATTTAAGTGAGAATCACTCAGACTGTGCGGGTAAGAGACCGATCCGGGCCGACGAAACGTCTACCGGCCAGCACGAGGCACGAGAAGGCGTCATGAACGCGAGTGCAAGGAGAAAGCGCCGTAAAAAGAAGTGCGGTAAAGACCGAAAGACGGTAACTTATGTAGCGCCGCCAAAGATGGCCAGAAACCCAAAAGGGCAGGGCGCGAGGAAAAAGGTGCGGTCGTCAAGGACGATGTTGACGCATCCAGAATGGTCGAGCCACCGGTCAAAGGGGGACCGTGAAGAATGTTCTGCACAGACGCGGACAAAGGGCACGAGGCAGTTAACCTCCTCGTCGTTCCGTAGTTCTTATCAAAGCTCAGCGTGCAGTTCGAAGAAACGCAAGGTGGCAAGACGAGACCAGGTGGGGAGTAGCGACGCGGTCAATCGAGTTCGTGTTGAAAGCGGGGCGCCAGGACGCAAATTGGCAGGAGACCATAACGTCTTGAAGGAGCTGATAGTGAATCAGCCCTTTTGTTGTTCCTCGGCAACCAGAGTAGCTTTCAGACCACGCCCACCCCAGGTTCGACTCAAAGTATGAGTCAGACGTAAGCGTTTGGAAAGGGAGGCCAAGAGCGCTTCCGTAGAAATGAAGTGTTTGTTTTTATTTTGAGCATCGGAAAGTTTTCGAGAATTGAGACTAGGATTTCTTTCAATGTGTAAGGTTTGAGCTTTGTTTATGTTTTCGTTCGAGAAGCTCGAGATTTGAAAGATGCGTTTTAGGTAAACATGTAGTCTCGCGAGATGCTCATTAATAAGTAGATAGGCTTTTTTTTTGTGTATACGTGAGTAACCTGAACGTCAAGGTTATCGTTGAGAGGCCTATGGTAAAGCGCGTGTGTTATTTAACCTTCTTTCTTTTTAAGTGTTGAATTTTCTAAGGTTAAGCGCGTAGATTTTCAGTGAGTGCATGATTTGCACGGAGAAGCGTTCTTAGTTCCATTAGCGCGTGTCCTGTGTGGACGGAAGGAAGCAGACTTTATGACTGGGTTGCTAGTGTGTGTGGAAGGCAGCCGTATTCTGACTTCTTTAGTGAGCGTGCGTGGAAAGAGTTAGTAGAAGACGCATCATTTTAAGAGTTCTGCGGAGTGTGTAAGTCCCACGAGTTTAATTGTTCGTTTAAGTCACGTGTCCTAGAGGGACTAAAGGAAGAAACGTGAGTAAGCGTAATGAAGAGTTTGCCTACGACACAAGTATGCGTTCTGGATAGTGACCACAAGGCTAGCGCGCTTGTGATTACGTACTTGTGAGCTTGACCAGATTGTTCAGTGGGACCAATACGTGCGATAAGTACACCACTGCGATAGATTGGAAACATGCTGTTCGTGTAGCTAGGCCACTTAAGTTATGTTCGGCTGTTTTCATTTGTTGATTGCATCGTCAACGACCCTTTTGTTTTGCAGCAACAATAGTACTCTGGTCTTGTCGGCATTCGAGGAGAAATGGATAGCTGTTTGGAAGGGTGGTTGGAACTGTTTTGTCAAAATTGGGGAAATAAAAGATCAAGGTTCATTTTGACTCAGTGATAGCCTGGCGAGTCAGGGGTGAAGAGCCTGCGCTTGCACGTGGTGCAGCGCTGTGTTGTTTGGTTTGTTTGACGTTTGTTTTCCAGGGCCTAGGATCCCGAAGTTCGTCAAACGAGGCTCGAAACCAATACCCTGCAGGTTCTTTCAGCGTTCCTCATGGCCAGCGAATTGAGTTCACCGGCCATTCAGAACAACCGGGGCGAGGACGAGCTGTTAGATATGGCGCCGTTTCCTGAGGCTACTTCGAGTTCCCCAAACCACTTCGAATCACAGCACAGCTAATTGAGGAATGCAGAAGCAGGAAAGCACATTCCAGAGGAACACCAGACAAGGGCAAACAAGTTGAAGGCCACAAGACAGGTGCAAACCAAGATGGCGGTAATGCGCCGTGACAGCCAGACGTGCCGGGAAGGCCCAAGCGTACCTCTTCATCGCCTTTGAAGAAGACAATTGCTACCGCTGAGGGGCCGCAGCACCGGGATCAAGTGATCAAGAGAGGAGGACCAGGCGCCGACTCTCTTCGCCGGGTATGACACCATCGCACGGGCGCCTACCATTGGCTGAAAGTGGCGTCATCTGAGCGGACTCTCCCATTGGTCGAACATGACGTGACTTCCAGTGCTCGAAGGGTTTATAAGAAGCGTTCCAGAGAGACCAGAGCATTCCCTGATTCCCTGATTCACCTCTCTCGAACTTCTTGCCGTGGGCCGCAGCGTCCGAGTTGCTGCCGGCCCGTACTGACTGTACGAATGTTACTTGTCGCTCAACTCCCTGTATATAATGTAAAATAAATCTCCCAAGTTTGGTTTTCATCCCGAAGTCCGTCCTCTAACCCCTACAGTCCATGTTAAAGTGCAGGTCCGTCGTTAGTTCAAATAATTGTGTGTCACAGGAAAATCCCTATTTAAAACCATGCTGATTAGAAAAAAAGAAATTGTGAGCTTCAAGGTGGCTTACACATGTGAAGTGATTATGTGCTCAAGCATTTTGCAACATACGCAGGTTAACGATATGGGCCAATAGTTTAGTAGAACTTGTTGGGCAAGTTGGTAGATATCAGCGAACATTGTTTAACTGCATGAACAAACGAACCACAATGACAGCGAGGGACAAGGACGGGCGCAGACTTGCAACTAAAGTTTATTCCACAATGTACACATATAAGTACACACCCGACATACACCACTGCGCGTGCGCGAAAAAAGGCAAGGTAAAAGAAAAGTAAAACCTTGTATAAGCGAAACGCGACCTACCTACGCTCGTGAATAAACCTCATCTCACTGTTATGTAAATAAACTGAGGTGTCACTGACCAACTGAGGTGTCACGGGCCAATAGTTGTCAGGCGAGTGAACATCTCCAGATTTGTGAATTGGTATTATTTTTCCTATTAACCAATTGGTGGGTAACTTCGCAAATGCTGGGATTGTTGAAAAATATGACATAAAATCTTGCTTGAGGCAGCGACGGTGTTCTTTAATATCTTGGAATTAATGTTGTCAATACCGGCTTAAGTGGATATTTTGAGGTTGCTAATGAGTAATTTAACGCCTTCAACAGTGAAAACAATTGGTTCCATGTATGCGCCGTCAAGTTCGGGAAAAGTTGGAACATTGGAACAGTCCCCCTGAGTGAAAACAGGTTAAAAAATACGTGTTGAATACGGTGGGTCAATCGGCGCTAGAAATAGGCGTTTTCTGTTCCGTGTAAAGTTAGGGTGTTAGTATCTATTGTCGGAGATACGGTTTGCCAAAATTTTTGGGAATTGGAAGTTAGCAGCGATGGTAGGTCTTGCGAGTATTTATCTTTAGTGGAAGATATCGCTGAGCCGTAATTGTTTAAACAGTCTTTGTATATCTGCCAAGCCTCAGCAGTGCGCATGTGTTTAGCCCTGTTATACGAACGCTTTTTTCTATTCCTTAGTTTGCAAAGAGATTTGTTGAACCAAGGGCTGGATTTGTCGTTAGTTATGGAGACTATTGGGAGATACCGGTCTACTAATGCAGTTAATTTTTCCCTGTAGAGTACCTAGTTTTTGTTTACCGATCGACAATTAAATGAAGGTAGTAGCACAGTAGTTATTCTCATCGTAATTTGCTCTGTTATAATCGCAAATTTGTTTTGTTGTTGTGCCAGACACGGGCTTTGTGATGCTAAGAGCTAGTTGAATGAGGTTATGATCACTAAAGCCACTCATTTGAAATGGAAGTTTGAAGGCATGGAAGGAAGTTTGAAGGAAGGAATGGAAGTTTGAAATGGAATAGTGAAGGCACATGTAGGTGCCTTCACTATTTGGAAGAGGTTAAAATCTAACGTTAGATTATTTAGTTCCAGAGACACATGACATGAAGATGACATATGTTCCCAGTCCATAAGCGAAAAATTTAAATCATCAAGAAGATAAACGTGGTTGGATGGACACAGCTGGAGCTGTTTAGTAACACTCTCGCAAGTCATTCAAAAAGAAATGGTTACAATCTGGTGCAATAACGCTAAGCCCTCTAGGGAGGGTATTACATATGGTAAAGGTTACATAGGGTTAGGCCGCAGAATATGAGCATTTGACAGTACACAAGCAACCACTGTTGCATGGACGCTATCAGAACTGTTCAAAAATAATTTTGTTATAGAGACTTCGACGCCTATAGCTACAGCAGGTGTGATGTGCCGTAGCAACGATTCAATCTTTCTTGTCTTCTAAATTCTTGAACATTTCAATATTATTTCTCAAGTTGCATCGCACTGTATGTTTATCGGTCTTCTCAGCGTGTGATTTCTCTCTGCTTCTTTTTCGTAATCAAGTGCATTAATTCATAACACAAGCATGACCATATGCCATGCCTTTATTTAATGCGCGTCTTACCACTCCCTTTCCATTCCAGTGAACTTGCCAGTATCTAGCAAACAAGTTCATAGACCAAACCGTCATGACATTAGCCAGACAGTGGGCGAGCGTCTCAGTGCATGTTTTCTGCTACTGACCGAACATCGCAGTCCCGGCGCTGTAGCAGAAATCTTCCTTGTGTCTGTACTTGCTGCGTACCCGCATTGTAGCCAATGGGTATTTGCCAGTTCTAAGTTTCGCGAGCAAAGCCTCACGCAACTTCTCGTCGTGCGGTTACGTGCGAATAAGGCTGACACCAGATTCTCTTGCGCACATCCGGCACTGCGGCACTGAGCAGTAGCCTACCATACTGCATGCCTCCAAAGGCAGCCACTACCTATTATAGTGCTTTCAAATATTGCCAAGCGGACACCCACGGTGTGAAAGCCTCATCACTTAATCAGAATCACAGCGCAGGTGGGATTTAAAACTTTCGTTTCCTGCTCGCTTCCGCGCATCCGAAGCAGCCAACGCGGCCACTGTGTCCACAGGACGTCATGCCACGTCACGCCAACGGCGGGTCCAGCTTTTCCAGTGGTGGAGCTCGCTCCAAATATGTGCGAGCGAAGCCGACGATCGGTGCTCAATCTGGCGCGCACGAACGAAGATAGCGGAGGGCAAACGCGCTGTTTTACACCTCGCGAGAAAGGCCATGGTGGGACAGCAGGGGGGGAAGCAAGTGCGTATTACGCGACCGGGGAACTGACGATCGCGGCTCAATCTTGCGCGCCATATATGGAGGGAAGCAGCGCTGAAGGGAAGGGCCCTATGTTGAAAGGGATCTGCAGATGGCTCGCACCCTTGTGCGCGCGGTGTTCTCGCTGCTCGAGCTTCGTGTTGAAGCGATAGACCGCGCGAAGGTCACTTTGCTCGCTGCTACTGCCGCGCTTGGTCATAACGTTTTGATAGCGAGTGTCCGCGCTGACATCATGCTTGCTAATTCACTCTGTAAGCGAACGTTTCTCAGTTTATACGACCGATAAAACTACTATTCTACTCGCATAGCTGTCGGCTAACTTTCTATCGCAATCGATGCTTCGCCTTTCGGGCAAAACTGCGAATTGTTTCAGTTTTGTGTTACCGGCACAATCTTCATCGTAGCTCAGTGCTCCACACTCAGCTGCTTAATTTTTATGCCTACTTTTTCACTTTTCTTTAGTTGCACTCTGTTGCCGACTTCACTCCATGCCTCTTGTATTTCCGGGCACACCTACCCAGCGGCGCATACTCGTCCCGGAGGATCGGCCAAGAACGTTCACACGCCGCACATGCCCAGTGGCACAATCCAGTGACCCAAGTGGTCTATTCGGGCCACTGGCCGCCTACCCACGAGCCCCCAAGTTCACACGCCGCACATGCCCAGTGGCACAATCCAGTGACCCAAGTGGTCTATTCGGGCCACTGGCCGCCTACCCACGAGCCCCCAAGTTCACGTAAAAGAGGTTAATGCCGGCGGGCATTCCAAAAAGTGCCCAAGTTCCCATTCCCAAAGACTGACAAAATCTACTTTCCTACCTTGTGAGCGGTCCAGACGCCGGTAGTAGTAGTAGCAACCACCAATGGCAGCAACTTCCACTACTGCTGCAACGAGCCAGCCGGTGCCAACGTAATGCACGATGGTCCTCCTGGCACCGTCTTTCCGAAGCATTTGTCTACATGAGACAGGACGGTGCAAAATGAATGCGGTGTGCGTGCACTCGTCGTAGCTAAAGGGATAACATCAAGGTACTGCGAAGGCTGGAACTTCGCACAAGGAGACCGCTTTCTTTTCTTTCAATGAGTGGCTGATGGTAGCTCGGTCGCCTCGTAGTGAAGTAAGCGGCTGGTAGCGGTTCCTCTTCGGAAACGTCCCACTGCACTCTACCGACGCACACACATTCAGACATATGCCATAGAAAAAAGTGAAAAAAGAATGGTTGTGACTACAGCGACGGGGCCCTTCACTTTAACACTGTAGGGACCAGTAGGTCGTAGCAATTGGTCGTGGCAATTTATTACCTAGAGAAAAATCTGGCGCCACCATCAATGGGAGTTTCTTTTAACTACAGACCTGCACAGATCTCCCTCCTCCAGCACGCCTGGTCTAGTTCGCCCATTTTGCCGCTAGGGAAAGAACGTACGAGCAGAGTGGCGCTAGTTATAACCGGTTCGTTGTCGTCTGCTTCTGCGATCTGTTCAGCGCTTGTCTTGCCATTTCGGCAGGCACAAAGCGCTTGTATTGGCGGTAAATTAATAAATTCACAAATATACAAAAAATACATATTTGCGAATGCTTTGCGTTTGAATAGTGAAACTAGAAGAGGATGAGTGGTGCAAGAAATGTAAACGACGAGCATAGGTGGCCGTTGCAATGCTAGATCGACGGCATAAATTTCCCTTTCCTAGCCTCCTTAAGAGACTGGAAGAATTGTTAAAAAAGATTCAAAGGATAATCTAGCTTCTTTAGTTGATTACAGACAGCCTAATGTCGTAGATGACATTAGGATTTACTGATGTGTGCCGTGAAAGGAGGATATTTGGTAAAAGTATAGTAAAAGTATTCACGAGTAAGCTTCCTCCGCCCGATATGTGCAATAGGTTGATCGATTCTGTTTCAAGGAAAGGTGCGTGAGCATTTCTTATTTTTAATGTCGTTGGATGTCTAGCTCAGTATAAAGCTTGCAAAAATGATCCCAGTGCTTTAAAACGTGCTGCACTGCAGGCCTTAAATCGCGTCACGGAACTCTTTTCAAACTGTAAAGCTAGGTTTCCTGCGTGGTAAGGCGGCAGCGTAATGGTGGTGCTTAAGATACGTACTCAGTGAAGCTGTGTGCGTAATTCACTTTTTGAACTCACGACGCATTCACGGACAACTTTTAAGAGTTAAAATGAGTGGTAATCGTTCTGTCGTCGAACATTACGGTGGCTTCAAGTTTCTAAAGAGCGCAGAAACGAATTTTACAACGTATACAATGAAACTGTTGTGTACTTTACGAACTCTATAAGCAATGTGATTTATAATAGTATGCTTGAAAAAGGCAATAGGAGCGGCTATTTAACGCTATTTCATAGAGCAGCGGACTACACGCTCCAACATTTTGTAGGTTCGGGCAGTCAACTTTTGAAGCCAAGTGACCGATCAAAGCCTTGTGACATCACTGTCACTGTGTTAGCAAAAATCATCAACTAGACAAGCAGTTCGTCACAACACCACAGCTGCCGTACTAATTACAACGCCGCACAGTCGCCCACCGCGTAGCAGACGAACAGGTTATAAAAGCGCTACCTACGGCCGTCGGTTGAACGAAAGTGGGCGCAAGCTGCTCCCATAGAAGCATAGAGTTAGTAGAACAACTCTAGAGGAAAAGCTGGGCCGGAAAAGTGGGAACCTCTAGGGCGCCGCCCTGTTGCTACTGGTCAATGTGGCCAGCGCAATTACTATTGAAAGGGCTAAAAACAAGTACAGGTCACCTTATGCTTTGTCATCTAAAAACGCATACCTGATGGCTTTATGAAGGTGATACGTTAATATTAGGTATACAGAAAGCGATTGCTAAGTCCGTGACTTATGTAAATCACGATGTACGCATTCATGCAATAAAGGATGACACGAATTTCGGTTTCGAATCTGTTTTTTGGATGCGTAGTAGTTTCGTTTAGGTTTGACATGCGATCGCGCGTCGACATCGGACCCTATGGCACACTCGTCATAGCACTCGTGCCTTATGTGCCACCGAAGCCCCGAAGTGGTCTGGCATATACCTTCACATGTAAGTAAACGAATGTATCTCCTTGTTGAGAATATCACGCGAGTAGGCAGCTCTTGTGGTGCATCACAATCGTTTGAGAAGCGTCACAGTAGAGCATTTTTCTGCATGCGGAGTGGTGTTTTTATTTGCAGGTTTCCCTTGAGTAGGAAATTGCTGGACAGGCGGACCAGCACACCGGAATTGTAATGGCGAAGCCACAATCAACTCAAAGAATCTGTTTAATTGTTGCACTTTGAACAATCATGCTTCTACAAAGGCCACAGCAGAAAAACAGCCCGATGCCGAGTATCTCTGTGCCACGAAGTAATCAAGAGTGCCTAATGCGTATGAAATCGAGTGCATCGAGACTTAGAACGACAGAAAGCTGAGCTAGTTGGTAAGGATTCATTATGCAAAACAGAGGTGAGGCGTGCAGACAGGACACAAGAGTAGAGAAGTGGGCGGCGCTCGTGTTGGTTGCTTGTAAATACTCTACTCCTGTCTGCACGCCTCACCTCCGTTTTGCATAACGAGTACATCAACCCACATATTAATAGCGTAGGCGTTTTATTCACTGTGCAATATCTTCAACACTTCCTTGCATGCCATTCCACGTGGCATATTTTTTCTTGCAAAAAATGTGGGCAGCGAATCTATCTGCATGATCGACTCCGGGCCTGTGGGACCGTTCACTCGCACTTGATGCCGAGCCTTTTACATGTATCCTTAAACTGCAGATATGCACATCAGATCCCTGCGAGCATTTTCGAAATTCAATTATTTTAGACAACAGACACATATGCAATACTGACATAATCCCGAATACCACTAAGCAGAAAGGATCAGACAACACGAGAACGACGTCAGGACATTCAACCGTATTCGCAGCGCCGTCGCTGAACACTCTGAAGTCGCCGACCACAAAATTGCTTTCAAGGAAACTGAAATCCTTCAAACAGAAACGAACTGGCGAAAGAGACTACTACTGGAGTCATGGCACATTCAGAATACGGAGAATAACATAAACCGTGTGAAGGGCAACCTACCCTCGGTCTATGTCCATGGCCTTGGCGACATGACGAAAAGAAGAAAAGGACGCACAGCCAGATAGACTCCCGCTCGTTTCACCAACACAGAACGTCGGCGCGACCCTGTAACCTCACCCCCCCCCCCCCCCCCCCGCGGCCCATCAAGGGCACCCTCGTGAGCACTCCACCCAGCACCGGTCATCGCAGCACCTTGGAAGCGGTCAACAACACAAACCCCCCTTTCCTTTTGTTCCCCCCCACCTTTCCGTCTGTGGAGTGTCTCCCCAACTCCCGTGTTTCCCCCCCTCCTTTCTTCAAAAAAGACGCTTTAAAAGCGGCACACCGCCACCCCCCGAAGAACAACCCCCTGAAGAAGGAGCCGAATGGGCTCCGAAACGTCGGGCTAATAAAATTCAGTTATTTGGTTGGAGTCAGTCTCAAGTTCTAATCAATTTCCCAACCAGACAGGCAATTCTGTCGAAATGTTTAGCTTCACTAAGCAGCTGGGACACATTTTTTGTTGACCATACTAGCTCGCAGGTAAAATAAGTACATCATGTGGACAGCTCCAGCTTATTTTCCTTAAATCAGTGTGTACAAGGGGCATGCAAAAATAATTTTTTTCTCGCGCACCGATTATTTTGCTGTTTAAGCAAGAGAACCCACCACGTTAGTGTAAGGTATCTTGTAGTACATCACACTAATAGGTGCTTTAATTTACCAAGTGAGATGAGTTACTCTTATGGCTCATTCAGTCATATCACACTGCAAGCTGCATTCATCAATCTTCACTTGGATTTTGCAAATGTTTAATATGAAACATGTTTCCCTTTTATGCAGATATGCAATGGCAAGCCCTTCCTTGTGTTCCAAAGGTAAAATTTAAGCTCTAAATTAAACAAGACATTTCTAGTCAGAAACAAGCAAAAATGGTGAATGCAGAGTATCAGAAGCCCAAGGTACAGAAATTATGAGAATTGTGTCGAATGATCTTAAGGAAAGAGTCGTATTTGAAAATGCAAGACTCTTTAGTGGAGGTCAAGCAAGTCAATATAGGTAGAATACTCTGCAAAATTATGCGAGTGAGGGGATGTCAAACAATGGGTCAGGAAATGCGTTGTTTTTTCTGCAAAACTTTAGCATCATGAGACTGCTGCTTGATAAATTCAGAAATAAACCAAAAAACAAGACACGCAAAAATAAAAAAACAATTTAATCATGCTCTCTCCACACTGGGATAAATAAAAACAAACACATCACATCTACTGTGGACATATCAGACGCCTTGTGAAACACTAAAGGAAAAATTCAGTTTCGAGCTATGGCACTTGCCGCATAGATGTGGGGGGCCTTGCACTAATAGTGATAGTTACCACTGCATTTGGAAATTGAAAGCATTCGTGCAGACAAGGATGATTCTTTATATTTTTGACTACCACTTCAAATGCCTCCACCAAGTGTTACAACGCTGCACGCAGCCATACTAAGGATCTCGCAGCAACACCTCCAGGTAAAAAGCAGAAGCAGTCAAAGTGCTGGTGTGTACTGGACACTATGTTTGAAAACTTTTAGGCAAGAAGAGTGCAAGAAGCAGGTATAACTGAATTTATTTCCATAATTACCCATTTGAATGGCCTTTCCTTTTGCTTAGACAATGCCTACGCCTAGCCACAGCAGCTCCCTCATACAGACTCCGCAAGCCAAGAGGCCGTGGACGCAAATGCAGGTAAGAGGCAAGAAGCAATAGCACTGGCATCGACATTCATCTTTCTTTCTTTCTTTTTCTTTTGTTCAGGCCGCCAGCACACCCCGAACAGCCACCTTGACTGCAGGTGTCACCCTAGTCGCCAAGGAAACATTTGAGGAAAAGCGACAGGCAATGTGAGGAGCCACTTCTCCATGTAAACGATACTCTTTCTCTCGGATGACTCCTACGCCTCGCCACGCCAGCACACTTGTGCACAAAGATGCCGCGGAGGCACGTGCAGGTCAGAGGCAAGAAGCAGTGACACTGGTGTCGACATTCACACCTCGAACAGCCACCTTGACTGCGGGTGTGTCAGTAGATTCCTGTTGTACATATGCTCATAATAAACTTCAGTAAACTTGAACTTGATAATAAACTTGAAGGCAAATGGGACATTGATGCATTGTATTTTTGAACATTTATTGTACACATACAATATACGTTATACTTTGATGTGCTACAGAGCATATTTTGAAGCTTCCCCCTATATTTTGCACCTTTAATTATGCATGTGTGGTGTGGCCCTCAATGCAGTTCATGTTGTAGCAGCTGCTTTGTCTGTGTATCGCACATTGGCTTAAGCTCGTGATATCCACATACTTCTCTCACATATACAAAATAAGGTTCTATGTAGTCCTCAGTGTTACAACTGTAACGAAGAAGAGTAGCCGCCTGCGCCACAGCACCATCGCTACCGGCATGAGCTCGTGGTTGCTGTCTTTCGCCGAACGCTTGTGACAGCTACCCGTTCGCGCCCGTTGCTAATAAATCTCTTAGCAAGTGGTGGAGGTGCGGGGTTTCGACCACCCTGGAACTTCGGAGTCGCACTCTACCCCCCATCATGCCCGACGACGCACGCACTCCTCCAGCTCCTCCAACGGCGCCGGCCACCTTGGTTTGTGCCGGTGCCTTGCGTCAGCGAGATCCCCCTATCTTCTCCGGCACAGATGACAAAGACGTTGAAGATTGGATCTCGTCTTATGAGCGAGTGAGTGCCCATAACCAGTGGGACGACGTTACCAAGTTGAGAAACGTCGCCTTTTATCTTACGGACGTTGCGAAACTATGGTTTCTCAACCATGAAGCCGACCTCACTTCGTGGTTGGTCTTCAAGACCAACTTTACCCAAGTTTTTGGTCGGCCTGCAGTAAGAAAGCTTCGTGCAGAACAACGTTTGCGCACACGTTCCCAAGAGACCGGAGAAAACTTCACGAGCTACATTGAGGACATTGTCGACCTTTGCAAACGGGTGAATGCGTCAATGTCAGAGGAGGAGAAGATCAAACATATAATGAAGGGTATTCAGGACGACGCATTTCAAATGTTATTATCGAAGAGTCCTCACTCTGTCGCTGAAGTCATCGAATTGTGCCAGAGTTACGACGAGTTGCGCAGGCAACGGCTTCACACCCGACGTCCCACCCCGCCCGCCGACTCTCTATCCAGCCTTGGGGTCGACGACTACAACCATGCTACTCTCTTCATCAAAATCCAGGAATTCGTTCGCGCAGAGGTCGCCCGCCAGCTATCGTTGATATCTTCTGTCCAGGAACCACCCCCTGCTTTGCATCCTACGATCCGCGACTTCATTCAAGAACAAGTCTCTCAAGCCGTTCCTCCAGCCGTTGAGCAGCCACCAGTCACGGCTCCTCTCACTTACGCTGAAGCAGTTTCCCGATCTCGTCCACAAGCGCCCCTGCCGCCCTCTATGCATCGACCACCGACATTTTTGCCGCCATCTATGCCGCTTCACGACCGCCGGCATTTTCCTCCTATGCCGCTGCCCGACCGACAGCCTTTTCCGAATGCTCAACCGCGACTCGGACCTTACCCCCACCAGTGGCGCACCTTCGATGACCGCCCAATATGTTTTGCTTGCGGTGGTGCTGGTCACGTGGCGCGCCATTGTCGTCGTGGCATGCCTCCTCTTCAGAACATCCGGCGGGCGCCACCTTTCCCCGCTCCGTTTTCCTCGTCGCCTTCCAGCCTTCCTACTTCTTCCTTTTCCCCTGACCGCCCAACCGCCTCTACTCGCCGCTCACCATCTCCCCGCCGTCGCTCGCTTTCTCCGATGCGGCGTCGTCCCGTGTCCACCGAGCAGGAAAACTGATGGCCGCAGTTCCCGAGGCACGAACTGCGTCCACGTCGCAATGCCCAAGTCCTCGTCCCTCTCCAGCCAACGTCATCGAAGTCTCTGTCGAAGGAATCGCCGTCCTGGCGCTTGTAGATACAGGAGCCGCCGTATCCGTAATTTCCGCCGAACTCTGCCGCACACTACGAAAGGTTTTGACGCCTCTCTCCGACTTCTCCCTTCGAACCGCGAACGCTCAAAATATAACGCCTCTCGCTGCCTGTACTGCTCGCGTCTTCATTCAAGGTCTACTGTATACCGTCGAATTCGTCGTGCTGCCCACTTGTTCCCATGACATCATATTAGGCTGGGACTTCCTTGCAAATAATAACGCCGTTATTGACTGTTGTCACGCCGAACTCGAACTTTCTGCACTTCCAGACGTCGAGCCTATCGACAACGACCCTTCCAGTGTTAAACTGTTTGTTTCCGAAGACAATTCCGTCCCTCCACGCTCTTCCCTGCTTGTGCCTGTGTCGTGCGCCGCTATTTCTGATGCCACTGTTTTCTTTACGCCCTCTGAGCTGTTCATTCGCCGCCGATGTTCTCCGCTGCCCTTTGCTCTCCTTACTCTTCGCAATGGCGTCACGAAAATGGTCGTCGCCAATCCCACAGCCTGCCCTTTAGCTTTATCTCATGGTGAATGCCTAGGCCTTGTTCAACCAGTCGACACCTTTTGCATCTTTGACACTCCTGCCGTTTCTACTTCTGCGGGCCTTGGCGCACTTACTTGTGACTCTGCGGTTGATCAGTCACTCCTCGACGCTTTCCACTGCTCCATCGACGATGGCACGTCATCTTCAGAACGACGCCAGCTTATTGCTCTCCTGCAGAGGTTCCGCGCTTCTTTCGACAGCCATGCTTCCGGTTTGGGCCGCACATCGACCGTTTTTCACCAAATAGATACCGGCAGTCACGCACCTTTACGGCAGCGCCCTTACCGAGTTTCCGCCTCTGAGCGCCGTGTCATTGACCACCAGGTTGCTGACATGCTCAAGCGTGGCGTTGTGCAGCCTTCCAACAGTCCCTGGGCATCACCGGTCGTCCTCGTTAAGAAAAAGGATGGCTCTATTCGATTCTGCGTCGACTACCGACGTCTGAACAAGATAACGCGCAAGGACGTTTACCCGTTACCGCGCATCGACGACGCCCTCGACTGTTTGCAGGGAGCTGAATTCTTTTCTTCGCTGGATTTACGTTCCGGATACTGGCAAGTCCCCTTGGCACCATCTGATCGACCTAAAACAGCATTTGTGACACCTGACGGATTGTACGAATTCATCGTAATGCCTTTCGGCCTGTGCAATGCTCCCGCCACTTTTGAGAGAATGATGGATAATATTTTACGCGGCCTCAAATGGAACACATGTTTATGCTACCTGGATGACGTAGTTGTCTTTTCCGCTGATTTCCAAACCCATCTCAGCCGTCTCGAGCAAGTTCTCAAATGCCTTACTGTCGCGGGACTTCAACTTAACTTAAAAAAATGTCGTTTTGGTGCCCGAAAGCTCCCTATTCTTGGCCATGTTGTATCACGAGACGGCGTCCTTCCGGATCCAGCCAAGCTCCGCGCTGTCACCGACTTTCCGCAACCAAAGAAGTTAAAAGAGCTTCAAAGTTTTCTTGGTTTATGCTCATACTTCCGACGTTTCATTCGAAATTTCGCTTCCATAAGTGCACCCCTGACAGCCCTTCTAAGTGGCGACAAAGAACTTTCCGCTTGGTCGCCCGCCTGTGATGACGCCTTCACGAAATTACGCCGCCTGCTAACCTCGCCACCTATCCTCCGCCACTTCGATCCTGCAGCGCCCACAGAGGTCCACACCGATGCCAGCGGCATCGGACTTGGCGCCGTACTCGCACAACGAAAAGCGGGCTTTGATGAATATGTCGTTGCCTACGCGAGCCGAACTCTGACAAAGGCCGAGGCTAATTACTCTGTTACAGAGAAAGAGTGTTTAGCCATTATTTGGGCCCTTGGAAAATTCCGTCCTTATTTGTATGGTCACCCTTTCGATGTCATCACTGACCATCACGCCCTTTGTTGGCTGTCTACCCTTAAGGACCCATCTGGCCGACTTGCTCGCTGGGCCCTTAAGCTACAGGAGTACGACATCCGCGTCCTCTACCGTTCCGGCCGCAAACACACGGACGCTGACGCCCTTTCTCGCTCACCGGTCTCCGCTGACTGCGCTTGCCTATCCGCCCTTGAGCCCACAGTTCCATCTCATGCACTGCGCAACATGCCGTCGGAGCAGCGCAAGGATCCCTGGATCAGTGCTCTCATCAGCATCCTTTCTGATCCATCCACCTCATCACCATCGCGCGCTCTTCGCCGCCAGGCTACCCACTTCTGCATTCGCGACGGCCTTCTTTATCGTCGTAATTACCTCTCTGACGGTCGCAAGTGGCTTCTCGTGATACCCCGCCATCTCCGTGACCTTATCTGCGACGCTTTCCACGCAGACCCTCAGTGCGCACATGCCGGCCTCTTCAAGACCTATGCTCGACTACGCATCCGATTTTATTGGCGAGGCATGTATAACTACGTCAGAAAGTTCATTCGCTCCTGCGCTCCGTGCCAACGCCGAAAATTACCTCCCGGACAAGTCTACCCGTCACAACCCCTTCCCTGCCCTCGTCGGCCTTTTGATCGTGTTGGCATAGACATCTACGGACCGCTACCCTCCACACCAGCAGGCAACCGCTGGATTATTGTTGCAGTGGATCACTTAACCCGCTATGCTGAAACAGCTGCTCTGCCGACTGCCACCGCCCGCGACGTTGCATCGTTCCTATTACGACATATCGTTCTTCGCCACGGTGCCCCTCGCGAACTTCTGAGCGACAGAGGCCGCGCCTTTCTTTCCGATGCTTTGAAGGCACTACTCGACGAATGCCGAATCGTTCACCGCACCAGTACAGCGTACCATCCGCAAACTAACGGCATGACCGAGCGCTTCAACCGTACTCTTGGCGATATGCTCTCCATGTACGTCGCCTCTGATCATTCAAACTGGGACCAAGTTCTCCCTTTCGTGACGTATGCGTACAATACTGCGACCCAGGCAACTACTGGTTTTTCCCCTTACTTTCTCCTATACGGACGAGAACCTTCTACTACTCTCGATACTATTCTGTCATATACACCTGACGCGTCCGAAAGTACTCCGCTATCTGAAGCTGCTCGTCATGCTGAGGAATGCCGCCAGCTTGCCCGCTCTTTTTCCACCGAGGACCAGTGGCAGCAGCAATCCCGTCAACCTGCCGGCCGTTCTGCACCAACTTTTTTGCCTGGCTCTCTCGTATGGCTTCGGGTACCCGCTACTACACCCGGCCTCTCCTCAAAACTTGTCGCAAAGTACCTAGGACCCTACCGCGTTCTCGAGCAAACGTCCTCCGTCAATTACATCGTAGAGCCCCTCACGCCATCGCCGGACCTACGCCATCGCGGCCGCGAACTTGTCCACGTCTCTCGCCTTAAGCCGTACTACGACCCAATAGTAGTCTCTTCGCCTTGAGCCGCCAGGATGGCGCCTTTTTCTGCGGAGGGCGATTGTAACGAAGAAGAGTAGCCGCCTGCGCCACAGCACCATCGCTACCGGCATGAGCTCGTGGTTGCTGTCTTTCGCCGAACGCTTGTGACAGCTACCCGTTCGCGCCCGTTGCTAATAAATCTCTTAGCACAACAAAAAATAAAAGTAAACAATCCGATCGTGGAATTGTGTTTATTACAGTGATTCCTATGACAGTTACAGGCAAGTTGACAACTTGAACTGGTCAATTCGTCCATAGCATCCTCTATTTTTCAAAAATAAAGGAGGCTATGATCCGTCATGGCAAGAAATTTTATGTACACATAAAAAAGGGGGTATGTGTGTGTGCTTGTAGTGGGGGGTATAGGATTAGGGCGGTACACAAAAATGTACCAACACCGTCCTCTAGACCCATTCCGTTAAGGTGTAACAAAGCGTATTATGCATAAAGTTCATACAACCAACTCTAACTACACACGCCAGGCGACGCGAGCTACATTTGTCATGACGCATTCGCGACTGCACCGGATGCCCTCCATATTATTCTCGTTACTCGTGTTCACTGCACCGAGGCAAAAGAAAGATCATGGGCGCAGGTGCCTTTAAAGTATCTCGACCTTGCGAGGCACTGCTGTGCGTGCCAGGGGAGCTGTCCGTGCGAACACTCCCTGGCACACACCTGCCTCGGCGGCCCCAACCTACGTACCGTTCTGCTTCGAGCTTTGATCCCCCCACTGTCCCTTGGGTGCACTGGAGTTCCTGCGCCGCCTGCTTAATTATAATCTCAGGTGCTCTCCTGAGACTTCCGTTTGTCGGTTACATGTGCCCTGCAGCTGGATCAGTACTTATAATAATAAAAAAACCCCGATCTATCGTCGCGACGATAGATCGCGAAAGCGGGTTTTGCAACATACCGCACCCGTGCGAAGAGAATTATGGAACGCCAACGAGGAATCTGACCAAAGCTTCGAGCTCGTAACCTCGTCGAGTGACACTCCTGCATCAGGCGTGACCGCTGAAAACCGCATACCGCCGGAAACTTCAACAGGATCATCCCTCGGTTGCATAACTGCCACCTGTACGGCCAACATGGACCAGACCCACACCTTCCCGCAACACAGAATAAAGAACCAACTTATAAAGCCCAAACACACGGCGGCACGCACACACCACAACACCACAAGCGAGACGCCATGCTGCTACGGTTGCCGGATTAAAACTGACTACTGTCACCAAGTCTAGCAAGCGTCTCAAGAGCTGGCAACCTCGGCGCGTAGCAACATGGCGGCGCTCTTGCGGTTCCCGATTTCAATGCATGGGCCCTATGGGTAGCTTGTCCTCTAGAGTCAGTATAGTAACTCTATGCATAGAAGCCGGATATCTGTGCAGGTCTGGAGTTCCAGTAGGTCGTGGGAGGAAGTATGTGTCTGCGAGGCTCGTGTTGGCTGGTGTTGTAAGAGGCTTTGTCTAGAACATGGATATGACTACATAAATAACGAAAGTGTCTGCGTTCACCCGGTGAACGCAGCGCAAGCGTTAGGTTCACCCAAACGTCACGTCCGGGACGCCACATCTGGTTCTCATAACGCGTTCTCAAAGTAAAATCTTAATGAAATATTTCCATTCCCGCATATTACATCTTTACTCACCCACACTGCACGACCAAGTGAAGAAAAGCAAGAACAGACGACCAACTGTTTCAAAGCGATCGCGAACCTTGTCGTCTGTCCTCCAACTTTAGCAGCCCGTTGATACTTTTATACACGCTATAACAAGTTTGTATAGTTAAACAAAACATGTTTTGGCGTAATAATAAAGCTAAAACAGCATTTTACACGCTGTTTTAGTAGAAAATGAATCATTGTGACAGACTGAACCATAGAGTTTCTAAACATACCCTAGAGGGAAATGTGGCGCTAGTGTCTACGGGGGCTTCGGGGCATAGAGTTGCTGGCGCCACCAGCTCACCAGCGTGCATCATGGCGCCGCGCTCAAAGATATCTGAAAACGAGTTTGAGTGAAGTTGGAGGTCGCGGTTACGTTACGGATTCGTCTCTTGTGGCATTTTACTAACGAGCAGTGTATTTTGTTCGTAACTGCCTTGCGCAAAGCGAATAAGGTATGTGAAATGGCGCAGGGTCCTTTCCTCTTTCCGGCGTATGCAACTACGAAAGCAGCAACATCGCAGAGTGACGCCAGGCCGGTGTTGTTTCCAAGTTTCAGTTCGTCATCACCACTGACGCAGGACAAGTCGGACCAGTCAGCGCCTTCAGAAAGTTGGTGCCAATATTTTGTGTTCTAAATTGTCACATGCGTGGCGTTTTGACTCATCTAATTTTGATTCCCTTTAGCGTTGGCCTAGGTTGTGCAAAATAGCATTGGAATCGGGTGCCTGTCTCTGTAATCCATTGTTTTTTCGCTGCCTGTGGCCAAGATTTCTACAAGTCAGCCCGATCGCAACGGCTCTGAGCTACCATTTCACGTGTTCATGGTTGTTGCCTCTTCATCCTTGGGACAGCATACCTATTGTGTGGCGTGTGCGGTAGAGTTCTGACTGGTGTGGTAGAAGTTTGCCAGACTGCCTGCCAAATTTGACGAGGAAAAACACCGTCAAATGTAGCGAATGCAACCGTGAATGCAATGACGCTGTTTCCGAAGCGCACAGGGTTACGAGATCAGGAGTATAACGCCCGTGCACTCTCCCAGCTCCGTATAGTACCGTAAAGTTGCTGCATAACCCGTGCGCTTTCGAATCGCTTGCTGGTTGCGGGCTCTGTTCTCCGACGGTACGGAGCGTTTTCTTTCGCTGCGCACGCTGTGCCTGGTCCGCACGGGATGAGGCTTTCGCTGGATCTGAAAGCGAGACGCGTTGCATAACACTCGGGACGCGTTCTATAGCTATGCGCGATCGCTGCAACTGTAAAAAATGGTTGCCTTGCTTTGCATAGGCAATCTCCTGGGGCTTATGCTGCTCGCAATACAGACTTTTCTGCATAATACTCGGGGTGCTTTCTATCGCTGCGCGCGATAGCTGCAACGGTACGAAACGGTTGCATTATCTTACTTTGCATGGTGACAGACAAGAAGAAGAAGCATATGTATTGTGCAGGTAAGAATAACTTGCAGGTAGCAAAAGATCCGTGCTGGTGCGCTACGCACTTGCGGCAGACAACGCGCGCATAGCGAGAAAAGCCCCGGGCGTTTTTGCGTTGCGTATCAGAAAAATTTGCTACGCAGAGAAAGGCACAGCAAACACTTTGCCCCGTTGCAGCGATCGTGCGCAGCTGTAGAATGCACCCTAAATGTTATGCTGTCCGTCTCAGTTTCAGAAAAGACTGTATTGCGAGCAGCATAAGCCCAAGAAGATTGCTTATGCAAAGCAAGCAAGGCACATAGCTATAGAACGCGTCCCGAGTGTTATGCAACGTGTCTCGCTTTCAGATCCAGCGAAAGCCTCATCCCATGCGGACCAGGCATAGCGTGCGCAGCGAAAGAAAACGCTTCATACCGTCGGAGAACAGAGCCCGCAACCAGCAAGCGATTCGAAAGCGGGCGGGTTATGCACCAACTTTACGGTACTATCGGGAGCTGGGAAAGTGGCCGCGTTATACTCCTGATCTCATAACCCTGTGTGCTTCGGAAACGGCGTTTTTGCATTTGCTACATTTGACGGTGTTTTTCCTTCTCATATTTGGTAGGCAGTCTGGCAACATTGACCCACAAATTTGGCAACAGACTTCTACCACACCAATCAGAACTCTGCCTGTGCATTGTTCAATGAATGTGGCTAACATGAAATGAAACGGTGAATGCGACGGCCGTGGCAGCAACGTCACGGCACTAGGTGATTCACTTTTGACGAGCTCTAGAGCTAAAGAAACATGTTTATTAATTCCTAACACTAAAGTTATAATATGACCGCAAGCGTAAACTGACGTCCTTAATTGGTAATGGCACTTTACATTTTATTCAAAACGCTAACAGCCACCTTGCAGAATTCAGTAGGCAGTTCACCCTAGACACTTGTGCACCCGGTTTGGTATTTCAACACTCAAATGACTGTACTCTTCATGCTGTTGTGCATCCTGTATCGACAGAGCTGTTTTCCTTTATTCCAAATGACCTACCAACAGGCTCCACTACGCTTCTTACGTTGGAGTGTACATTATGCCAAAAAGCTTGTGAGCTTACCTTATTTGTTGTGCAACAAGCAAACTATTAGTAATATTCTTATGTGGAAGGATGTGGAAACGGGGAGCACTTCTTCCGTGAGTATTGCAGGTGTTAATGGCTTACAGCTTTAATGAAATTGCTGAACATAGTCGTGCAGCATATTGTTTCCCAGCTTAGGCCAAAAACTAAGATGTCGCCTGTTGTCACCATAGCTTTGCAGTTTTACACAAATGGCCGAATACTTTAGCTTTCGTCATATATTATTACATGAATGTTCAGAGGAGGAAAACGCTGTGTAGAGTAGACATCAAGATGAAAAGAAGAAAAAGAAGCTAGCACATTGTTAGCTCCAGTAACAGTAAGACTACAATAAGTTAACCACTCATGGTCAGGCTACTTTATTAATGCTATGTCATCGTATAGGCAATTATTCTGAACCCTCATTTCAACCCACAAGATACCCTTATAGTGAAGATAAGCTTATTAGTCCACAAACAGATACTGTAGAGCAGAAACATTTTCATGTTGCATTTAAATAGTTCTAACAACAAATTTGCTACTGATCATCTCTGCCTTAGAGACCCGATTATGACATAAAAAAGAACTGAACAACTTGGTGCACAGCTTTGAGGGTAACTCTAGTAAAACATAGATGGATGACAAGAATGAGAAGCGTGCAGCATCTACTTGTAGCTTGAATTTTATTTGATGTGCGAGTGCTCCTTGTGTACCACAAATTACAGGCCAGCATGTTGCATGATGAATCCCACTCTTATATTGACGAACACAGCATGTTCAGTGTGCAGGCATGCATGACATGTGAAAATGAAGGATGTTCACATAATTGAGCGTTATGGAACATGAAAAGCACTGACATGGGCTCAATACCAAGTAGCAGTCACATGAGGAATCAATAAGTTTATTTAGCCTGCTTTAGTACTAGCTTTACAATACTAGATAACAATGCAGTTTAACATGTAGTCTATCAATTATTAGAAAAACAGAATAACAAGATACAGTTAAAGAAAACATACTAAAATAGTGGCATGTACAGACCAGTTTTGGTATGAACAATTAGCAACCTTCCTATATTTATTTTAGATATGATATGAGAGCAGACATGTAAACAGTTGCACCATAGCATTTACGCAAGCAGTCAATTATTTACTCTCCTTTCGTACTGGTTTTTCATTGGGCAACTTCTGTATCAATTCTTCAATGCCAAAATTCTAGAGGACTAGCATTCGGATGAAGTACACAGAAAATAGCGACACACACATTGTGTTAACTGGCAGCCATATGAGTTCATTGCTTCTTGAATTGAACTTTATGCATTCTAAAAGAACAACAAAGAAAGGAAAAGGGGAATTGGAAACATAAGTCAGACCTGTCGTGATATTTACAATATCTCCTTTTTGTGCAAGAGCAGTGACATCGTGCTGATGCTAAGGCCTCCTTCTTTGTGTATCAAATGGGCTTCAGATATTTCCCGTGTGCTCTGCTTGCACTATTTTAGCTCAATCTGGCTCTTGTTTAGATGAGGGTGACACTTGGACTTGCCACAATGTACAGTGAGGTTGCTGCCCATCGAACCCTTAAAAGAATTTGCGTGTGCTCTCAGCCAGGGAAAATGAAAGCCAAGGTATAATTTTTTGAAGTTTGGACCGAAATGTCAGTTCAGTATCATGGATGTCAGGGTGTTTTTTTACATATTTGGGCTCATTGTGGCTCAGTAAGAGTTCCTAAAACTTGCCATGTCCAGTCTATGGCTCCTTCAGAATACAATGTACTCCACCTTTACCAACAAACCATTCCCCCCCCCCCCCCCCCCCCGGTGTTTCGTGTGTTTTTTTTTTTTTTTGCCTGTCAAGCCATCTCTCAGGGTGACAGAGGTCTTTTTGGTCTTCTAGGAAGGTCATTTAGCTCAACTTGACTCTTCTCTTTATCATCTCTTTAAGGATAATTTGGTTAGCTTTTTCTTATAATCATGTCATGAACGCTCCATGATGCAGCAACAAACTAGCCCAGATCCAATCCTTAAGGGAGCAAGCACTTTGAAGGAGTATGCTGTGCTGGATTTGGACGCCAACAAGCCAGAGAGCTGTGTGTGACTGATGTGCTTTGTTTTTCATCAGGTGCACTCCCGGATTGGCTCTGCAATGCTAGCTATGATCCTGCCCTTCAGGACCTGCTCAGGTGAGTTGTGATGGGGTCTCTTTGAAGCAGGCTTATGTATTACCTGAATGCCCTAGTCAAGTTACTGCAGCCCAACCACTTCTGTGAATAACCTGGTAACTTCCAGATACTTTTGTGAATTGGCAGTTTCAATTACAAGAGCTACCGTAGTCTGAAACAGGTGGCACCACTCCAATATTTTGCTAATTGCTTGATTACTTTCCTGGGGCAATATTTGGTAACTTGTAATCAGTTACATTTTTGAAGGAGGTGATTGTAATTGTAATCGGTTACTTTTTTTCTGTAACGTGTACAAGCCTGGTAGATTACTTTCCTGGGGCAATAATTGGTAACTTGTAATCATTTACACTTTTGAATGAAGGGATTGTTATTGTAATCGGTTACTTTTTTTTCAGTAACATGTAACAGTAACATTGTGAGAGCCAGCGCATGGGTGACGTGTGGGCGCGATTCACAGACAGACCTCCCAGATGATGCACACTACTCTGGCGCCTTCTCGTAGCCATTGTCACTACTCTACACTTCTCACCATACCCTCTTCCACTTTCCACCTCATTGTTCCGCTGCACCCTCCTCCTCCACTTCTTGCATCTTTCATCCCCCGTTTTGCTCCGCATTCTCACTCACTTTTTGCTGTGCTCGTTCGCTTTGGTTACGCTGACGCTCGCTGCACGAATGGGCGCCTAAGAGCTGTGCTCTAAAACAAGTGTACATCCATATCAGAGGCAGATGCCTAGCTGAGACATGGCCTGCATGATCAGTTCTCACAAAATAAGGTGCATTGGGTATCATCAGCATACATTCATGTGCGAACTCGAGCACCAGTTATGCTTGGGATTGCCAAGTGCACTTGTTTTATAGCTGGTTTCTAAGCACACTTTAATCCTAAATGTACATTTTAGAGCCTGAATTGAGGACTGATATGAAATTGGGCAACACTGAAAACAAGGCAATGCAATCTAGCCATTTTTACCTTGTTTGCATTTGAATTCTTGCTAATGGTACATCCTTGCATGCTGACTTGCGGGAGCCAGCAAGAGTGGAAAAGCAATTGAAATCAAATCAAATGATAATTCATTGAGCATCACAAGAGGGATGGGAAGCGCAGACCTGTGCAAAAGTTTGTCTCAAGGAAACCTAGGTTTTGCAGACAGCGTACCTTTGAAGTAAAAAAAATTGGATTGTCTATACATTCAGCTCACACACATACAAAAAAAGAATAATTACACTAGTTAATGGCACAACACTGTGCGGCCGACTGACACAGTGCACAGCCCTATACTGTGAATCGCTGTTGCACATACATTTCTTTCTCTTCTAATGTATTTTATGTATCCTCATTGTATTTCATGTATAATCATGTACTTCTAGAGAAAAGACGGGGAATGCAGGAGATGGAAATTCAAGACAATGAGCAAAATGTGAACAAGGTGAATGCAGGAGACAACGTTTCGACAAGTGGACTTGTCTTCTTCAATATAAATAGTGGACTTGTCTTCTTCAACAATATATCGGTGAAACAGGACAATCAATGAACGTCAGATTAAACGGACATCGCGCGGACACAGCTAAAAAGCTTCCCAAAGCCGTCGCCGAGCATTTCAACCAACCAGGTCATAACTTTGATGAAATTAAACTCTACATCTTACAGTCAAATTTCCGTTCTGAATGAGAAAGAAAATACAGAGAATCATACCTTATCCATAAGTGCAAGACATTGCAACCAATAGGCATAAACGTTTCAAAGGGAGCTTTAGAATATGTTCGCTATGCTAAACTTCAAGCTATAGGCAATGACACTTAGTTTGATTTCTTGGCGTATTGCCCCCTCCCTTTTTTTTTCTTTCCTCTTTCCTTTTTCAGCGGGCCTGTCAGACGCCCTTGACACGCCGACTAACGCACGTGGGTTGACAGACCGGGGTGAAGTGGGGGAGGGGAAGGGGGTTGCCCTGGCTTTGACCTTGTACACAGGGTTCCTTTACTCTCAATTCGACACGCTAACATATTTTCCCTCGTTTCCGCGTCCTCCCGCCTCACACCCTCTCCCCTTTAGAAGAACCCCACCTATATATACTGCGGCAAGGGAGGCATACGTCGCCTTCAAGAAGACAAGTCCACTTGTCGAAACATTGGCTCCTGCATTCACCTTGTTCACGTTTTGCTCATCGTCATGTACTTCTAGGTATTTCCACTTTTCACTTCTTTTTTGCTATTCTGTCTACGTCTTTTTATGGTAACTTTCGCATGCCCTGTCTTTTCACATCACCTGCATCTTTCTCATGGCGGCGGGACAGTTTAGTTGTTCATTTACAAATGAGACAGTCATGATGCCGATGGCCCTTCATTTCCTACCTTCGTATGTCCTTTTTACAACAAACTGCTGTAGTTAATGGAAATAATAAATACAGTAATATCAGTGCACCCAGTCTGTGCAGAAACAGAAAAACTGCACAATGGGTGCATTAAAATGTTATCAGTGTCATGGTAGCTAAAACAATAACAAAAATGTACTTGCTCTCATTTTTCATTCTGCATATTCATTTGAAACCTCAGGCTTGTAGAGTGGCTGTAGGAATGAAGAGCTAGGCACCTACCAGACGTTGAACCAGTCGCTCACGGGAGCTTTAAGCTGGCCTTAAAACTCCTGTGCAGGCCGAACGGTGCAGATGATGAGACAAGGTCAAGTAGAGCGACGAATTGGGCTAGCTTCAGAGGCTCATTCGACTTGCAAAGTTTCATTCGGCCAAGATGAAAATAGGCAAGGTTATCTGTCGTGTTTGTACCACTTCTCCGATTGTCTGTGCTTCTCATGCTGAGCCAATTCGTGCTGCCACATTCTGGGCTGGTATGATGTAACGATTCACTTAATAATAATAATGATGGACTCGCATCTGTACAATCTTAGTAGAGGGGGCGGAAATAAAATCAACTATCCACTTGACTACATTCTCACCCCTGTACATCAGGCAGAGGCTGTGGGGCAACAGAACACAATGCAACCCAGTAATTTATACATGGCTAAAATTAATACATAGACAAGGCAGCAAAAAAGGGCAAAAACATAAAATAGAAGTGAAGTACCTTTTAATAAATTTACTGCCGTCAGTTATGACAAAATTACTTATTAAGTAGTGATAATTCAAAAGTAGGTAGACGCTTTATGCGTGGATACATATTGCAATTCTTTTCCTTTCCGCACTTTGTCAGTGGTTTTAGTGGTACCTTGCATACATTATTGCCACAGTAAGCCAGTCAAGCATGCTGGTGGATGACAAAAAAGGAATAGAATCAAGTCAAAAGAATCCTTAATTACAACAGCCCTGGTTGGGGGGGTATTCTGTTAAGTGTCCACCTAGTGGATGTGTTCATTTCGTCTGCTGCTGAAGTTGGAGACAGGCGCTCCGAGCCAATGAATCAGCACTGCAGCAGCAGCAGACGAAATAGACATGTCCACTAGGTGGACCTTCCCCCCCCTCCCCCTTGGTTGCGCAGAAGAGTGCAACACAGTTGCGTATCTGCTCCTTTTGCTGTTGTGGAACGAATGAATGACCATCATTGCATTGGGGGGGGGGGGGGGGGCATATCAGGCTTTTGTGCTTCACTCTTAGTCTGCATTGGCTGCCATGAAAGTGTAAAAACAGCCATGTGCTGATGATATTCAGATGCTCATAAAGGGACCCTGTGTGGTCAGAACTAACCTAGGATCCTTCACTGTTGCCTAGGCATAGCTTTGGTATGTAAAAAACATTGATTGTTCTGTCAATCCATTATTGATTGAGTGACAGATAAACATGTGAGGGGGTAATTTGAATTTTCTCTGCCTTTGCTGTTTCACATAGCAGAAAATAGCTCCCTTTATTGATAATGTTTCAAAGCACATAGTGGCTGGACAATGGTGAAGCTACTGTCATCATCATCATCATCAGCCTGGTTACGCCCACTGCAGGGCAAAGGCCTCTCCCATATTTCTCCAACAACCCCGGTCATGTACTAATTGTGGCCATGCCGTCCCTGCAAACTTCTTAATCTCATCCGCCCACCTAACTTTCTGCCGTCCCCTGCTACGCTTCCCTTCCCTTGGAATCCAGTCCGTAACCCTTAATGACCACCGGTTATCTTCCCTCCTCATTACATGTCCTGCCCATGCCCATTTCTTTTTCTTGATTTCAACTAAGATGTCATTAACTCGCGTTTGTTCCCTCACCCAATCTGCTCTTTTCTTATCCCTTAACGTTACACCTATCATTCTTCTTTCCATAGCTCGTTGTGTCGTTCTCAATTTGAGTAGAACCCTTTTCGTAAGCCTCCAGGTTTCTGCCCCATAGGTGAGTACTGGTAAGACACAGCTATTATACACTTTTCTCTTGAGGGATAATGGCAACCTGCTGTTCATGATCTGAGAATGCCTGCCAAACGCACCCCAGCCCATTCTTATTCTTCTGATTATTTCTGTCTCATGATCCGGATCCGCAGTCACTACCTGCCCTAAGTAGATGTATTCCCTTACGACTTCCAGTGCCTCGCTGCCTATTGTAAACTGCTGTTCTCTTCCGAGACTGTTAAACATTACTTTAGTTTTCTGCAGATTAATTTTTAGACCCACTCTTCTACTTTGCCTCTCCAGGTCAGTGAGCATGCATTGCAGTTGGTCCCCTGAGTTACTAAGCAAGGCAATATCATCAGCGAATCGCAAGTTACTAAGGTATTCTCCATTAACTTTTATCCCCATTTCTTCCCAATCCAGGTCTCTGAATACCTCCTGTAAACACGCTGTGAATAGCATTGGAGAGATCGTATCTCCCTGCCTGACGCCTTTCTTTATTGGGATTTTGTTGCTTTCTTTATGGAGGACTACGGTGGCTGTGGAGCCGCTATAGATATTTTTCAGTATTTTTACATATGGCTCGTCTACACCCTGATTCCGTAATGCCTCCATGACTGCTGAGGTTTCGACAGAATCAAATGCTTTCTCGTAATCAATGAAAGCTATATATAAGGGTTGGTTATATTCCGCACATTTTTCTATCACCTGATTGATAGTATGAATATGATCTATTGTTGAGTAGCCTTTACGGAATTCTGCCTGGTCCTTTGCTTGACAGAAGTCTAAGGTGTTCCTGATTCTATTTGCGATTACCTTAGTAAATAGTTTGTAGGCAACGGACAGTAAGCTGATTGGTCTATAATTTTTCAAGTCTTTGGCGTCCCCTTTCTTATGGATTAGGATTATGTTAGCGTTTTTCCAAGATTCCGGTACGCTCGACGTTATGAGGCATTGTGTATACAGGGTGGCCAGTTTCTCTAGAACAATCTGCCCACCATCCTTCAACAAATCTGCTGTTACCTGATCCTCCCCAGCTGCCTTCCCCCTTTGCATATCTCCCAAGGCTTTCTTTACTTCTTCCGGCGTTACCTGTGGGATTTCGAATTCCTCTAGACTACTTTCTCTTCCATTATCGTCGTGGGTGGCACTGGTACTGTACAAATCTCTATAGAACTCCTCAGCCACTTGTACTATCTCATCCATATTAGTAATGATATTGCCAGCTTTGTCTCTTAACGCATACATCTGATTCTGGCCAGTTCCCAGTTTCTTCTTCACTGTTTTTAGGCTTCCTCCGTTCCTGAGAGCATGTTCAATTCTATCCATATTATACTTCCTTATGTCAGCTGTCTTACGCTTGTTGATTAACTTCGAAAGTTATGCCAGTTCTATTCTAGCTGTAGGGTTAGAGGCTTTCATACATTGGCGTTTCTTGATCAGATCTTTCGTCTCCTGCGATAGTTTACTGGTATCCTGCCTACCGGCGTTACTACTGACTTCCATTGCACACTCCTTAATGATGTCCACAAGATTGTCGTTCATTGCTTCAACACTAAGGTCCTCTTCCTGAGTTAAAGCCGAATACCTGTCCTGTAGCTTGATCTGGAATTGCTCTATTTTCCCTCTTACCGCTAACTCATTGACCGGCTTCTTATGTACCAGTTTCTTCCGTTCCCTTCTCAGGTCTAGGCTAATTCGAGTTCTTACCATCCTGTGGTCACTGCAGTGCACCTTGCCGAGCACGTCCACATCTTTTATGATGCCAGGGTTAGCGCAGAGTATGAAGTCTATTTCATTTCTAGTCTCACCGTTCGGGCCCCTCCACGTCCACTTTCGGCTATCCCGTTTGCGGAAGAAGGTATTCATTATCCTCATATTATTCTGTTCCGCAAACTCTACCAATAACTCCCCCCTGATATTCCTAGTGCCTATGCCATATTCCCCCACTGCCTTGTCTCCAGCCTCCTTTTTGCCTACCTTGGCATTAAAGTCACCCATTAGTATAGTGTATTTAGTTTTCACTCTACCCATCGCCGATTCCACGTCTTCATAGAAGCTTTCGACTTCCTGGTCATCATGACTGGATGTAGGGGCGTAGACCTGTACAATCTTCATTTTGTACCTCTTATTAAGTTTCACAACAAGACCTGCCACCCTCTCGTTAATGCTATAGAATTCCTGTATGTTACCAGCTTTATTCTTATTTATCAGGAATCCGACGCCTAGTTCCCTTCTCTCTGCTAAGCCCCGGTAGCACAGGACGTGCCCGCTTCTTAGCACTGTATATGCTTCTTTTGGCCTCCTAACTTCGCTGAGCCCTATTATATCCCATTTACTACCCTCTAATTCCTCCAATAGCACTGTTAAACTCGCCTCACTAGATAACGTTCTAGCGTTAAACGTTGCCAGGTTCATATTCCAATGGCGGCCTGTCCGGAGCCAGTGATTCTTAGCACCCTCTGCAGCGTCGCAGGTCTGACCGCCGCCGTGGTCAGTTGCTTCGCAGCTGCTGGGGACTGAGGGCCGGGGTTTGATTGTGTTGTTCATATAGGAGGTTGTGGCCAAGTACTGCACCAGGGTGGCCAATCCTGCTCTGGTGAGGGAGTGCGTTACCGGTTCTGGTCACCGGGATCAGGCCACACTCCAGGCCTGTTTATGCAATTTTGTCAACACGCGGATTTTTTTTTTTTAAATCCGGTGGAAAATTGCCGGCACCGGGATTCGAACCACGGACTTCTTGCACGCGAGGCGGGTGTTCTACCTCTACGCCACCGCTGCAACCAGAGACGCTACTGTGTGCTCTAGCAACTACAAGTGGTGGTTTATATGGTTACAAATTTACCATGACATGCTCGATTCTTTTTTCTTTTGTTTGTTTACCATTGTCGTAATCACAGAAATAGATTTAAGATCCAGTCCAGGGCCAAGCAGGTTTTTCCAAGTGGTTTTTTTCAAACCTGCTCAGTTCTTTCAAACCTATGCCTGTAGCACTGCCGCCCACTCTGTAGAAACAAAATATATTGGAAACTTAAATTTTGCCCCCCATCAGATAAATCTTTCATAAATACTCCAAATAATTGTGCCTCTGCGGTGCACATCGTTCAAGATGTAACTGTCTAGGGTGGAGATCTAGTGCCTCTTCACAGCAATCTTATGAATGACAAAGTCTACAATATTTAATAAACAGTTATCATCTTGAGTGAAGAAACATTTAGTATTTTTTATGCCAAATTTCGGTGTTCTTCTTTTGTTTCGACTGTGGTATTTGCTTTAATTTTAAGGTTGGCAGGTATGCATATACATTGTGTGTCAAATTACACATTTCGTAACTGAAAAGTGCTGTGCTTTGAAGCCCACTATTGAGGTATCTTCCTTTGCATCTTCTCATTTGACACACTTCGCTGGCTCCCTGAAGGCATATTGTGTACTTTCAGTGTATGCAGGAGTCAGTAAAATGACCTGATATCAGACAATGGCATGACTGCCGCTGTGCTAAATACTTGTTTGTCAGCATTACTAGGAGAGAGCGAAAGAAAGTTTAATAGTTTCTGGAAGGTGACACATAAACATGTGCGGGGCAAGTTCAAATGCTCACTGCCTGTGCTTTTCAACATTAGCATTTCTCAATCATGTAGTGAATACAATGGGCCATGTTGCTAAGCATAAGACAAGACAAGAGGGCAGTGAGAGTGCAGTAATAGATATTCATTAATTTTGCTCTTCAACGATATGCACAACTACACCTGCATTAATTATACTGTTATTTTTAGTGTTGCTTATGTCTTGTTGATTTCTTTCAAAAGATTGATGCTCACTTAAGTGCAGTCAATAATGCAAGAAAAGCAGAATCATGCTAATTGAGAACTTCAGTTTACATGGTTGATTGAAGGGGCCGAGTTTCAGGTCCCTTGCATCACTCACACGCTGACCTAATGTTAGAGACAATGGTAACTCACAGCTTTGTGCAAGTAGTGAAAAGCCCAACACGCATATAGGACCAGCATGAATCCATTATTCATCTGCTCTTTCTGCATGACAAAACATTTTCCTATAAAGTTGCAGTTGAATATGAAATTTTGGACCATAAATCAACTATAGTTTATCTTAGTGTCGCGAATGAAAGACTAACAAAAGCCCAACAGCATGTGTGTACAGTTTTCAAGGAGTCGACAACATGTCAATGCTATAGTAGAGGCGCGATGTGACCAGCACAGCGGCTGCTTGTCACATACTGACCTTTTAAAGGGCCCATTACCAGGCCCCATAGCAAACTTTGGTCATAAGCTGCAAGTTATTACATGTCAGGGAGCATTCTGCTGCAAAAATTTTTCAAATAGGCTCATTAATAGCTGAGATAGAAATATTTCAGTGCCACGCACCCATGATTTCAGCAGGCAGGCTTTACTGCCAAGCAAGACGCTCTCTCAACTTGCCCCGTCTAGCCTCCGCAAGTGAAATTCCTTCCCTGTATTCTCTCATACAGGACCTTAAGGATCGCATGACGCATACATTACATTCATTTCTTTTCTCCTTGCTTTTTTTTTTCTGGTGCTGCACACTTTCGCTGACAGCGTCGCGTGCAAGCTGTTGTCCCATTCGTGCAGCGCATGATTTTGCACGCTGGGCACAAGGACACATGACTAGCGGTATAATTCAGTGCTACATGAATACTGAGGCCAAACAAGCAGATCGAAGAGCATGATCACGCGCTGCAACACGGTAGAAAATGGCATAGTTGCGGTACCTGCGCACATGACTGCACGACTGTGGAAACAAGCTGACGAAGCAGAAGTACATCTGTCATGCTTTGGTGCGAAGTAAAACAGAAAATTCGCAGACATTCTGTTTGTGTGTTTTATTATTTCTCTAAACCTCAATTCATCAATTCAAGCAACAAATAACACAAATAACAGATGGGGCCTTGAATAATTCTCAAAGTCGTGTGCCACCACGAGTGATGTCACACTGCAGACCCGAGTATGTAGGCGCAGGGATGCGAGTACGTCACCGTCCGGCTTGGAGCAGAGCGGCTTTGAGGAGAAGGGAAAACGGCGTTCAGATTGAAATTTCACACCTTTCCGTGATGCGTAGTGATGTAATTCTTTGCAAACATGATTGTTGGCATGCATTGTATGCTCAGCATTTGTCAGCCCGAAATGGCCAGACCTGGTGAGGGGTTCTTTAATAGACATTCCACCATTGTATACAAGCACAGGGATGCAGGGTTGCCCGTATAAACACTGAAGCCAAAACCAGGTAAAATATATACATGATACAGCCTAGTTACCCTCCCGCTTTTCTTTTGTGAATGTGTTAGTTCGTTAGTAGGTTAATCACGCTTCATTTGTACATGTCAACAACATCGAAAAAAACATGAAATACACATTAAAATATATATATGTATAAAAAAAATACATCATATGCAAAAAAAGGAAAGATTGGTACACATTCACAGCTTGTCTCTATATATCTGGCCAGTGGCTGTCTGTGTTGGTGTGGCTGAATATTATGGCCAGAGGGGCATGACAAGTGGTTCCCTTCCGTAGTGTTCACAGGAGGGCATGCCACAGTCCCTGATGCAGGAGGCCGTTCTGTGGCTGACCTTATTGGTGAAGGGGGATCGCACCTTGCCCTATGCACTGGCTGCGAGGTTGCAGTGTAAAGTGGAGCATCAAAAAGATCCTTATGATTTGGTGGGTCATGCCATGCAGCATCTTGCTCACTGCTCTTGTGGCCCGTGCGGTGAGCAGTCACTTTGCATAGCTTTGCCACGTTCCACATTCTGCCATCATCGAGGACGAAGGATGCTGGTCTTGGTTGCCCAATGACTTCTCTAGGCTTTGAGAAGGAAGTGTCACCCTTGTATTAAACCGATGGCTTCTTCAGCTGTACCACATCTCCTACTGCCACCATTGTCAGCTTTGCAGCTCGCCTTCTGTCAGTGTAGGTTTTGCTGTACTGTTGCCTGCGCTTAACATATTGCCGTAACCTGGCCAGTTCCTGGTTGGGTGTCTTTGTGAATGACTCAGGCGATAAGCTGAGGATGTAAAGTTTGGTGCTTGGAAGCCTGCCGTGAAGTAGTACCGCCAGGGCTACTCCTGTTGTGGGGTGTGGTGTGCACCCAGTCTTGTGCAGCACTTCGCAGGAGATGCAGTTCCAGATGCGCCAGCTGGATGTACGTCTTGAACTTGCGAGTAAACCGTTCGGTCATCCATTTGTCTGTGGGTAATAAACAGATGAATGCGACAGATGAATCTAATCCAAAACAAACATGTTAAAAATGATATAGACGTTCGTGTGTGATAAAAGCTGTCAGATCCCCACTGTCAGGATCCAGAACCTGATGATAGGCATTTGCTAAGTCAAGTTTCGAAAGTATGTTGCCCCCACCAAAGCATAAAGAAGCTCTTCCATGTGCGGCAGCTGAAAACTGTCCAGAACGACTGCCTTGTTAGGTTCATGTAGATCTAGGCAAAGCCTAATACTTTCATCTTTCTTCTAAATTACAGCAATACAGGACACCCATTCTGGCGCATTGGTATGTTCAATGATGTCCGAGCTTTCTAAGTGCTGCAGCTCAGAAGACACGCGTGGTCGTAACATTTTTGATGCTGCCGGCCGAATACCTGCACGTGTCTTAATTCTGTGGAGAAAACATTTTGCAAGACCCAGCTCATTTGTGAAGAGCGAGCTGAACTGTTGCTGAACCGCTGGTGGCAGCTGTGTGGGGGGGTCGACCGGACCTGTCGGAGCTATTTCCGCAATCGGTACTGTGCTGGTTTGAAAGCACTGTAGTCGAGACTACTCGCAGCACAGCTTCGATGCCTTAATACCGTCCAAGCCAATGAGAGAAGTGCCCTGTTTGACAACATAAAACAAAGGCAATGCGCTGCGATTCTTGAAGGAGACCTCAGAAAAAAAGCAGCCTCGAACTGAAATTGGTCTCTTGGAATAATCCAGAAGTGCGACTCAAGGAATGGGAAAGAGGAGCATACCCGGCAAATGCTGGTCAAACATCTTCCGTAGACAATGGAAGCGGAAGAGCCAGAATTGACCAACAATTGCAGAGTGACCTGCCTGACTTGAATGTCAGTCTAAATTCCAGATGTAAAAGGCTATTGAACCACAAGTATCTGGACGGTTTTCTCCTCCTGTGAGCTATCAACGGAAACTTTGTGGACAGCTGCTTGCGACTGTCTCTGGTTACAAACATTTTGAAAATGCCTGATATGGCCACAAAATAAACATTTTTTCCTTTTAGTTGGGCAACGTGGCCATGAAGTGTGGTGCCAGCTATAGCCACTAATGAAGTAGTGGGAACTATTCCTGTGTTGCTGCAAATGTGGGGGACGCCGCTCTCAAGATGGGGGGTGGTTCCCATGCGTAGCTGTCTAGCGGAAGTGCTTCAAGGATAGGTAAGCTGCCGAAAGCTTGCAGCCAAAAGCGCTGTACCTTGTCTCTGCTTCTGATAATTTTGTTGAGAAGAAAGCGAGTGGATGCCAAATGCCAGCCATGTATTGTTGAAGCGCTGTGCCGATGGCAATGTTGGAAGCATCCACCATGAGGGCAGTGGCTTGGCCTCGGGTGCTGGGTGTACTAGCAAAGTCGCATTCGCCAGTTGCATTTCAATCTCCATGAAAGCTTTGCCTATCGGCTCTGATGACAGTAAAGGGAATGTGGGCTTGATGGTGTTGAGGAGAGCTTCCAAAGGTTTGATTTTAGCAGTGCAAGATGGAATAAAATGTCTGTAAAACTTCACCAAACTGAAGAAACGTCCTAACTGCCACATTAAAGGGGGCAAGGAGAGTTGGTGATGGCCTCGACATTGGAAGGAAGTGGTCTGATGCCTTCATCTTTCAGAAGATGACCGAGGAACCAAAGTTGCACTTCGTGACGTTGGTGAAAAGGCTGTGAGACTGAAGGCAGTGAAGAGAAGCCATAGGTGCTCAAAGCGTGTCTCTAATGTGTTACTGGCCATGAGCATGTTGTCAATGTTGTTGAAAATGAATAGCAGTCCGCCAGCTACCTCATCAATGAAATGCTGAAATGTCTGCGTGGCATTCTTCAGGCCAAAAGGCATCCACAGGAACTCGGAGAGGCTGAAAGGCGTTGTGATTGCTGTTTTCGCTGTCCTTTGAAGCCATAGGAATGTGATGGTAGGCTTTGGGTAGGTTGTTCTTGGAAAACACTTGGTCATCGGGGAGACTGACACTTATTTCTTCTCTAATTATGTGATGCTGAACACTGAATCACTAGTTTAGTCCAGTTGGGTGTTCGTGAAGGAGGATGGCAAGTGGCTCCAGTACAGCATGTTGCACCGTGAAGGCTATTGGAGCGACTGGAGAAGGTTTGCCAGCTATGCTGGATCTGATAGTGGAATCTAGGATCCTCTTCTTGGCCATGACAATGAGGAAGCTAATATGAGAGAAGTCGGCACGTAGTGTAGGATGGATTAAAAAAAAAAAAGAAAGGGAATAGCTACTGGAAAGTTCTACTGAGGCCGAGGTTGAGGGTGAGTGATTTGTGACAGAAAACGGAAATGCTTGGAACGATTCATGGCTTACAGTTACAGAATGGGTGTGCAGCGTTTATCCTCTGATCTTGCCTGCAACATGCTTACCTCAGCACTTGTGTCAACGAAAAATTTCAGTTCATTGACAGATTCAGGGATGAAGATAAGGTGACTGGAGTTTTCTTAGGGGTCACTTGTTGCTGCTAGTGCTCCCAAGGACTGTTTCCCATCCAGGAGCATGGTCGTATGCACCGGCATGCTGAAACACTAAAACATTGATGGTACCAGTGCAGGGATGGGAGCTGGTGAGGGGATTGCTTGTGAGAGGAGCAGCAAGCCAGTGACGATGACCGAGAGGGAAACATACGGTGAACGCATGGGTTGGTGGACATACTGTTAAATGCAGCAGCGACAAGATCCAAGAGGTGTCGAATATCCTTGTGAAGGGTAAAAAACCATCATGCTGTGGGACCAAAGGGTCGGCCATAGTATGCTAGTTTGTAAACAATCGTGAAATAGGTGGATGAGCCCTGGCATTGTCAGTTTCGGCCACGGTCACTTGGGAAGCAACGAGGCTTGGAGATGACATCTCACAGAGTTTATTGGCCAAGGACGCAAGAGCAGAATGGCTACGATCTGATACACCTAGTAGCACCATTTGGATGGGAACTAGGAGGTTTCGGAAGAACAGGTGCTTGAGAAGTGCCTCATTGAAGGTGGAGGCCTGTGGTCCAACTAGATGCTTCATATGTCGAAGGAGCTGGGATGGCTGACGATCGCCGAGCTCTGTGGTGGATGGGAGCTCTTGCAGGTGGCGTCTGTAGGAAAGGACCGTGCACTCCAGGATGGTGGCCTTGAGGGCTTTGTAGGGCATGCGGGACAGGTGCAGCCAAGAGCTTGTAGGTGGGCATAGTGGGTTTGCTGAAAGGTTACGTGCATGGCCTGGAAGCTGACCTCCACCTGATGAAACCAGATGTCAGGAAGCTGGTGGCTGTACGGTGGCATCTTGACAGCGTAGTGCGCCACAGGGATCGAAGGAGGAGCGGCAGTGTCGAGCTGAGCCATCAACGTCCCGTTGGAAGGTGTGGCTGTGTCCATGGTCCAAAGTCACCAATGTTGCGAGAACATGAAAGACCTAAGACACAATCTTCTTGCGAGGCTAACCCTTCAGACTGAGCTTTATTTTCTTTTGAGCGCTGAGCTCGCGCCTCTCCTGCCTTTTCTTCTTTTTCCAGCACTGCGTGCTCTGGGGCCATACTACACCACACTACCATACAGCCTGGCTTCTGCAGGTGCCTTTAAACTGTTATGCAACCCATTGAAACAGTTTACTATTTTGTAGGAGTAAGTAACTTAAAGGAACAAGTTGATGGAATTGCCTTGGATTTCTCAAAAGCATTTCACAAACTCCGTCAAGCGACACTTAGCAAAAAACTGAAAATGTATGGTGTCAATTCAATGGTCATTTTTTGGATTGAGGCATAAATTCAGTGGTCATTGCTTGGATTGAGACATACTTAAATAAACGAGTAGTTCATGTAAATCTCTGACAAGCACTTAACTTCTTGTCGCATCTGGAATTTCCCAGGGTTCTGTGATAGGACTGTTATTATTTCTTCTCTATGTTAACGATATCGGTAAAGGTGTGAGTCCATATATTGAGATTAGCCTTCTCGTGGACGTTTGTCTATTGTTCTTGTTTTTTATTTATTTAAAGATACTGTCGGTCCGCATCAGGACCCAGACAGGAGTGGTAACAATATATCAACATACACCAAGCAGTGAACGAAACAATAGAATACAGCGATACAGAAATATATGCCCTATTGTTGAAAATATTCGGACAAAAGTTCGGAAAACTGCTCACAGGTCTCTGCATTTACTATGTTTGCAGGGAGACAATTCCAGTCGCGTGCTGTGGAAAGGAAGAATGAGTATTTGTAGCAATGCTTGTGAAATCGATTTTCCTTAATGTGTCTGCAATGTTTATTTCGCACTATGTGGGTCTTAGATTCATTTATGTAGCGAGACTTATCAACAAGTAGCAGCTCATTAATGATTAAATAGAAAAGGCAAAGTCGTTTTTCCTTCCTCTTGACATCAAGTAGGGGCAGGTTTGCCTTCGCGTAAAGTGGTGTTACGGCGTCTTGCCGGCGGTATCGGGAATAAATAAACCGCAATGCACGTTTTTGAACTTGCTCCAATTTTGACAGTGAATCTTTCAAATACGCATCCCATACTTCACATGCATATTCTAATATTGGGCGCATGAGCACTTTATAAGCAATCAGTTTCGTGGCTGGAGAAGTGGGTTTAAGGACACGTCGAATATAACCTAATCTCTGGTTGGCTTTCCCAAGTTTCTCTGGTTTTGTGGAGTGTAAAGGCATTCATCACCAAATACTGCTAAATGAGTCCTCAAATATAATTTCAGACTGGTGTGCTACATACAGTATGCAAACTAACCAACAAATCAGTATTCAATGCTACGCACTGAATGCGCATGGACATGTTCTTGCCGCGCTCCCCGATACCACCATCTTTACGTGTGTACTGCCATTTCTTGTGCTGACATGCCATGATGGGTTCAAAGGACAAGTGCAATTCTTGTTTGCAGCCGTTTTTTGGTTGTCAACAATTTATTCGATGCTGTGGGCCTTGTGGCTGCCAGTTACACTGCAAGTGCTTCAACATGGTTGATGAAGAGTACGAGCTGTACCTGTCCACACGATTAAGCGCATACAAGTGCTCACAGTGTACTAGATGCAACGGGTGCAACAGTATAGGGCTCCCTATGCCGGCTGTAAGTGCCCCGCTGGACCAAGACGTCACTGCTTGTTATGGAGCCTGTGGCCAACTTTGTGTCGTCGTGTTGGCCCTGTGCGACAAAGTCGCGTCACTTACAAGTGTGGTTCTTGATCTGAAAAAGGACGACAGCCTTCGCTTGCACTTGGCCCTGAACACAGAGCTATCGCAGAAATGTGCGCAGCAGCAGGAATGTGACGGAAACTGGTGGCTCCCTTTGGCGCCTTCGTCGATGTCCCTTTGGTCACAGGCTGCAAGTCTACCTGTCCTATCCACCGACTTCGCGTCGGTATGTGAACAACAGCACAGTGTCAAATCGGCACCCACTCCAGTGGGTAGGTCAAAATGGGAAGCAATTGTGCATCTAGGCCTACAACTTATTCAGTTCTGTCCCAAGACGAGGGCGAAGCTGTTGCTGGGGGCAAGTACTTTAACACGCTGGTTTCTGTGCCGGGAAGGTGTTTGCTTTTCGTGTCGCGCTTGTCCCCTTTGACAACTTTCAAGGAAATCTGTGCTACGCATGAAAAAGTTGTTGATAGCAACAATGTTAACTGCCAAAAGCTCAAAGCAAAGCATGAGAGTTCCACTTCTTTCCGGGTCACAGTGAACAAGAACGTTTAAAAAAAAAATCAATTCGATAAACATTTGGCCAAAAGGTTGCCTTTTCCATGTTGACCATGGCTACTTCTCCATGTTGACCAGCGGAAGCAAGCCATTTGCACATCAATGAAATTCCGCTAAAGCTGCTAGAGAAGGGCTAGTTGAATACTGCTTAGTCATAAATAAAAGCCACGACATTCCCTACGCAATATTGGATGACTTGTGTTGTTGCATTCAAAAGGGCTCATCCGTGCCTGTTTCTTAGGTCGATTCTGAGGCACGACTGCGCTATTCTAGACACGAGCCTATAGTAATCATATATGCATGTTTAAACCACAATATAAATTAAGCTTGAGAATATATTTATAAACCATCCTACCACTTCAGCTTTAAAACAGGAATACGAAGGCCGCACACTGCTAGTCTTGTACGACTGAGTGCCCCCGATGGTGTGGTGCTTCACGTCAGTAGCACACCTCATTGTTGGGATACCTAACATTAACGGCACATTTTATCTGAAGATGCCTCACGTACACACTCCTCTTGGCTTTTCATTAAAATTTTCCCACCAGGTACGAATGACGTATGTAGAGTGAAGGAGAAAGTAATCAGGAAATGTTAGAGTACAGTCCAATACACGACATACTGACAGTATTATGCTTCTAATAAGCCCTATTTAGAAAAGCTTCAAGTGCCAATGATGTGTTTGTTCACCGATGGAGTCAATTCAAACTTTACATCAACTTCACTTTCTTTTTCACAGAAGCAATGGCTCAACAAGCAGTCAGCTGTTTGCATGCATCCTTTGCAGCGAAATGCATTCACAAGACAATGTAGAACTGCAACAGTTCTGCAGTCAGGTTGTTCTTGGGAGTACTGCATCCAACACCTTTAATACTGCAGCTCTGGAGTGAATCCAGGATGTCCCAGAAGGTGCGCATGCAGAGGCTGTTTTCTTGCAGTAGATTGGAGATATTAGTCTTGACGCTTCTAAACATCTTGAATAAATCCCACAAAGGACACTTAAGGTATCCTTTCTTGAACTCTCTAGTGTTAGGAAAGCTTTTAGGCACTCTGTACCTGACTACTGGATTTCGCTGATGCATGCAGTACACTTCTGATGTTTCAAAAAAGTGTGTAGGAGATGGCCACAAATAGTACACAACGCAATCTTGTGCAGCTGGCATGCCGTATCCATGATCTGGTGCAGTGCTTCCCTTTGCCAGATCACTCTTTGGAGAAGTGCATAGCTTCGACAGGTTTAACCACAGCTTGGAGCTGTTCATGTGTTGCCAGCCGTTCCTTGTTTCCTGCCTTCATGGTTTCTTGAACAGCAGCAAGCACGAAACTTGGCTTTGCCATGACATTGCCAGTGATGCAAATCTTTATAGGTGTGTACAGACTTAAAAGTCTGTATATGTGAGAAGCTCATGATAGCTAGGTGGTCTTCATCCCCTGCAAAGCATCTAGTGACTGCGAAAAATCTCTGAAAGAAAAGTGGAATGACGTCTGTTTCCCTGAAACATTTCAAAACACACGCGTCCCTGTACCAACAGATATGTAACATATGTAACCTTTCGAAAGGTTTCCCCATTTCCTACCTCCAAGGGATCCTGGTTGAGTTTTCCTGTCAGGACATAGTGACTCAGAGTGTCTACCAACCGGGAAAACTGGGAATTCACAGGGATTTTGAATAGTCTGGAAAAACTCAGGGAAAACTCAAGTAATTTGTGCTTCAATCAGGGAAGATTAGCTGTCATTTTATTGAAAGGGAGCGAAAGTCGCCCTACTGCTGGCTCGAGTAAAAGAGAGGAATCGTAACGAATTGTCTTTGACGACGTGTCGTCACCTGGAGGAGTTGCCAGTGTACAGTCAACGACCGATTTCCCGGACGCCTGATTTTTGTGAAAGACCCAATAATGCGGACGGCTTCGCGGCACCACCACGTGCCCCTAGAGTCAATGTATAAGAACGTGTGTAATTTCAGACTCAAGAACCCTACGCTCTCCGATTTTCCAGAATTTTTGCCGCGACTGCAGGTCCGAAACTGCAATAATTAAAGCCAATACCGCCGTTTTTTTTATCTCGCCGCCTCGAACCAGCGCTCTCGCACGCAGATCCGCTGGCAGCCGTAGCTACCATCGCGGCAACGCTAGGTTTAGCTGCTTCGACGTTAGCTATTAAGGTTCTTCCCGTTCGGTGCGCTGTTTTTCATTGGAAGAATTCGCCGCTGTCAGTAATGGCACTGACTCGGTCTCTGTAATCCTCACAATTGGCTTCGAAGCTTAGAAAGCATAGCGCATTGCATAATGCCTGTTCCCGAAAGGTAGCTTCGCCTCAACACAGCGACGTTACGCAGTTAAGCATGCGTGAAGTATTGCGGTGAAGCTTAAGCGTGGGAAGGGGCAATTGTCACGGGACACAGTACGTATTCCATAATTATACACGCGTGCACTTGCCGTCTCCTGTCACAGTACGAGCACCGATATGCCTAATAAGTGTACTGGGAGGCCTTCAGAGCTTTTTGCGGACATGCCTGTGAGGATTTGAGCCCGGGCAGTAAAAGACGCATTCATTTTTTCGGATTGCCCGATTTGATTTTTCGGAAGATTTCGTTCCCCCTTGGGGAGTACAAAAAATCAGATGTTGACTGTACAGCTGATCAAGAAGATGCTTCAAATGGTCCGGGGGTTGAACGCGTGGCTGAATGAGGACAAGAACAGAAGTGACCATTGCATTGAGGAATGATCGGGAAAGGAACTGTGCCGCCTCTTTGAGGGAGCTTGAGCTCAAAAAGCAAAGTGTTGGCTGATGCAAAGATACAGGTGACCCTCATCCAAACTAAAATAAACTCTTGAAAGCAGTGAAACACAAAACGGAGACATTGAGCGTGGGCTAAGCGTATGTGAGGACAGTTGAGATTGACTTTCCAACTGCTGAGAAAATCTTGTGACAAAGTTTGGGCAAGACTTCTATCAAGGATCTTGCTATCACTTGATAGAAATAGCTCATTTTCGAAAATATTTGCTTCTGTATGCATATCTTTTTATTCGTTTTTGAAAATGTTCGACTCGATTTACAATGGGCTTTATCTATTTTCTTTTTCCAATATATTTTATTTTCTGTGCATTTTACTATCCCTTGCCTTCAGTTTTCTATTTTGAATAAATTAAACACTAACTATTCAAACTGGATTAAGTTGTTTTCTTTATTTTTTAAAATGCTTACTTGAGAATGACAGCATCGGGCAATGTGGTGTCAGCCTGTCTTGACATAAAATAAAGTTCTGTTGCTCAGGGAAAACATGGAAAACTCAGGGAATTGGAAAATGTCAACTTGGTAGACACCCTGAGTGTGCTCCTTTGGAATGAAGGTCTCTGATCAGAACCAACACAGACGCGAGTGTGACTCGGAGGGACTCCATGGTTACTTGTGAGGAAAATGGTTCTACTCTGTCACATATACAAGTAGAAGGAATTCTTGGACCAACTTAAAGGTACACCAGCATGTAACATTCATTATTTAGGATGCGATAGCACTATGGAATGGCCTGCCAAATACCATCTCATCATGCACTAACCGCAAATCATTCCGGGATAAACTAAATGACCATTTTTCATGAGGGTAGAAGGTTCCTGCCATATTCAGTTCGGCACTCTGAACAGCTGATTATTTTTTATTTTTACTTGTTTTCCGTGTGATGCCTTTTTCAGTGTATTAATTGAGTGTTTCATATATATATCTTTTTTTTTTCTCATGTTTCAATCCCGTGAATTTTACTTTGCATTGTATACGCGTAACAAGAACATTTCACTGTTACATACTCTTTTTTTTGTTATTGTTGTCTTTTGTCAATTTATTCTTTCTCTTTGACCTTGATTATGCTCCCCCCTTATGTAATGCCTTCGGGCCTTTAAGGGAAAAAGTAAATGAAATGAAAGTAGTCCACAAGAAAGTAAAAGATCAACAAATTAGTTTTGCGCCGCTTTCTGCACTATTGCACACTTGCAACAGTGGAGAAAGTAGCAACATGAACAGCACATGTGATTGAACAAGCAAGTTTCATGCTTGGATGATCACTATACTGTTCTAACCGAGGCTTATTGTGGTCACCAAGTTTTCTCTGTTCATTTATGTGTAATCAGTCTGCACTAACCATGTTTACTTAGCTAGTGTTTACTGCAATTCATAGTGCCATTGTACGTACAAGCATTATTTCCTGTAAAAAGCATGTTGCTATCGCATTCATTGCTTAGCCTTTCTGACAAAACTGACTTGCTTTTGCATACCTCAATTTCTTTTGAGGAACTTCGTATCCCAAAATGTGGCAGCTTCATGTTTAGTGCATCAAAAAGATTGTTCACCAATAATGTGTACTGTGTTGTTCCATCACAGCTTTCAAGGCTGGGATGTTGAAGTCTTCGGTACATGCAAGTCTTCTGTACATTATAACAGCAAACTAACTATTCTGAGCGTACGCCGGCGACAGACAGCGCAGACGAACACTAAGAAAAGCACTGAACGTGCCCACTGAAAGCCGGCGGCTCGATCCCAGCGCGACGCAAGCACCACCTCTCCGAAAGGATACGGGTTGGAGCCACTCCGGAGTAGACTTTTCCAACTGACCTAACCTAAAGACATTGACGCTGTTGAACTAGCCAATCTGCCGCGTACGTACACCACTACGTTCAAATGGCACCCTCGGCGCGATCAAGGAAGTGCGGGAAATGCAATGCGTTGTCAACCCTGTCGAACTAGCCAATCCGCTGGGTGCGTATGCCGCTACGTTCAAATTGTGCCCTTGGCACCATCAGTGTGTGCAGCTATAGTGCGCAGCAGTCGGGAACGCCCATCGTGGCACCGCTATCGCATCGTGGCACCGTGTTGCGGGAAAGCTCACCACCTGTCAACAGAGCGCACGTGGTCTGGGATGGTGGAGCTCGATATATCCATTTTACGTCTGACCCCATGTGAAATAAAAAAATTAAAAATGCATGTATGGCAAAGGAGTCCCACACGGCTGTGGACGACATGAAGGACGTTGACAGGAAGACGCAACAGTGTAGGCTTAGACACTCACACCAGGAACAGCGTCTAGCCCGAGCCCCACTTCAGTAGCATTGGCGATCCGGCTGCGGAGCTCTGCACGGCGCACTTCTTCCTCTCAACTTCCCCCCTCACTGAAGACGAAACCGCACAGGAGGCCTTAGACGTTGTGAAGACGAAGGGCTCGTGTTACGGCTTGAGCCGATCTACGTGCACAGTTCCGCGGCCTCGGCAATGCAGCTCCATAGGGGGCGTCATAGGTTTGATGACGTACGTCACCGGAGAAGTTTGCTGTAGAACCCGGTAGGGTCCATGGTATCGGGATACAAACTTGGAGGAGACACCTGGTGTCGGAGTAGGAGGCACCCACAACCAAACGAGAGCGTCAGACGAAAACTAGTGGGGGGGGCATTGTCATGACAAAATTTCTGTAGGGCTTGTTCTTGCTTTGTAAGGGAGCGAGCTAGTTGCCAACATTCTGCATGCCGGGCGTCTTCGGAAACCAGTGTACCCTCTGATAAGTTGGGACGGTAAGGAAGAATAGTGTTGATGGGAAATGATGGTTTGCGGCCACATAGAAGAAAGGAGGGAGAAAAGGCCCGTTGTTGACTGAGGTGCCGTATTGTAGGCGTACGTGACATAGGGAAGGATGAGGTCCCAGTTGGTGTGGTTGGAGGCCACATACAGTCGATTCCCGTTAATACGAAGTTCACGGGGACCGCAAAACACTTCGAATTAAACGAACTTCCAATTAAGCACAAAACACAAAAAACAGCACTTTATTTGTGGCGAAATCGAGTATTTTCTCTAAGAAAAATAGTCGGTAATCTTGCTTTGCTTCTTCTTGCCGAATCGCGCTGCTGAAAGCAAGTTCTGCAGGCTGTAGATGTGGCGGAACGCTTCTTCCGCGTTACCTTTAGCAGCAAAGAAGCGCTCCGCGAGAGCAAGGCCCGCAGCTACATCGGCAGCCTTAGGTTGCGGCTTGCCTTCAACGTCATCATCGCTTTCCTGGGTCGCTTCCTGGGGCCGAATAATCTCTACAATTTCGCTATCCGTCAGCGCACTGCACGTTTCGACCGCCTTGTCTATGGCGACGTAATCTTCAAAATTGACGTCCCCGAGAGCATCACCAAAATCAGTGCCGTCAAGCTCGCTTGTTGACGCTTCCTCCACTGAAATTTCAGAGGCATTCTCCGAAGAAGCTGCCACAAAACAGCAAGCCCTGAAGCAGTTTGCGATTGTTTCTTCCTTCACACGATCCCATGCTCGCGCCAACATGTGGATGACACTAAGCAGGCTCACCTCGTACTTTGTGGAGCTATCCATACACAAAATCATGCGCTTGAGGAGGTGCCGCCTGTACAGGACTTTAACATTCTTGATGATGCCTTGGTCCATTGGCTGCAAAACAGCCGTTGTGTTTGCAGGCAAAAATGCGAGGCGTATTGCACTCAAGGCTGGCACATTCACGTGAGCACTGCAGTGATCGACAAGGAACAACACCTTGCGGTTCGAAGCAGCAAACTTGTGGTCCAATTTGCTTATCCAGCTCTTGAAGATTTCGGCCGTCATCCACGCTTTTTTGTTCGCCTCATAGTCCACAGGCAGCGTCTTCACGCCTTTAAAACATCTCGGCTTCGCAGCTTTCCCGATCACAAGTAACCGACATCGTTCCGTGCCAGTCATATTTCTGCGATCAGCACCGGCACTTTCTCCTTGCTGCGTTTGCCCCCAGCACAGTCGTCGTCCTTGAATGTCAGGGTCTTCTCTGGTAGAAGCCGATAGAAGAGTGCAGTCTCATCTGCATTGAAGAAGTCTTCCGGTCTGTATTCGGCGAGATATTCACGCAGCTTTCCGTCCTTCCACGTGGCGCATGTTTCCAGTTAACGGACGCCTTTTCACCACACACGCTCTTGAAAACCAATTCATGGCGATCTTTAAAGCGCGTCAGCCATCCATCTGACGAAACGAAGTCATCGATCCCCAACATTGCTGCAAGCGTTCGGGCTTTCATTGCAATGATGTTTCTGCTGAGAGGAAGTTAGTTGCTCCTGGCCTCCCTAATCCAAATCAGCCGAGCCTTCTCCAACTCTGGGTAAGCGCCGGTGCGCATTCACTTCCGAGAAGTGTTGAACTTGTCGTTCTCAAATGCATCCATTATTGTGCACTTGTTCTTGATGTAGTTATAGAGCGTGTTCGGCTTGATCCCGTATTTCCGGGCTATGTCTTGTTTGGCGGCACCTCCCTCTTCTCAACTTCCTTCAAAACTTCGACTTTCGTTGCCAGGTCGAGCGTGCAATAAGAGTCACTGTTTGCCATGGCTATAAACTGCGCGGCTAGGTACAGTCAATTCCGAATCACCCGTGGAACAACCTAGCCTACGAGCTACCCGCACTACGGCGCTCGACCAACACACGCACCGACATACGCTGTGCACGCTGCAAGACTAATCTCGCACAATCTTGCCAATGCCAGTATGCGGCGCTGCGTGCACCTATGGCACCCGCGTTGCCTCCGCGATCAGCTCCGGCCACGCGTGGCAGCCGCGCGTGGCCTCTGGCGGGAGCCGCTTTGCCTCCCGTCGAAGTTGTTCGCGGAGGCCACGGCAGCCGTAGCAATGAATAATCGCGCCGCTCCAAGAAGGATGGCATTGCGGGCGGCTGCGGTGGCGATGACACCAACGCGGAGCAGGGAACTGTTGCAACACTTGAAAATTGCACATTCTACCAAAGAATGACGGTCACCTCGAGGATCCCGGCTGAAAATTAACTTCCAATTAAACGATATTACTGGATGAGGGCTTCGAATTATCGAGCGATTTCTTCTATAGGATTACATGCAAAACTGACGGGACCAGCACTCTCACTTCTAATTAACCGAAATTTCCAATTAAGCGGCTTCGAATTATTGGGAGTCGACTGCACATTGAAAGCATGTCGCCAAGAGTTCGGTTAAAGCACTCTGTCAATTCGTTTGTTTGCGGGTGAAACGCGGTGGTACAGCGATGAATAACACGGCATTCAGCGAGAAGTTCTTGAATGACATCGGCGAGAAAGACGCGGCCTAGGCCGCTCAGGAGCTCGCGGGGAGCACCGTGACGTAGAACAAAGCGTTGAAGCAGGAAGGAGGCAATGTCACGAGCCATGTCGACTAGTAGAGCGGCCAATTCTGCATACCTCGTGAGATGGTCTATAGCTATAATGACCCAGCAATTGCCAGCAGCTGTGTATGGCAGAGGTCAGTATAGGTCTATCCCAACCCGGTCAAAGGTCGCGAAGGGCACGGCAAAGGTTGCATTGGTCCAGAAGGGCAGGAAGGATCAGGCTTGTGGCGTTGACATTCTGTGCAAGAGCTAATGTACTTTTGCACATATGTGTACATACCGCGCCAATAAAACCTGTCACGTAGTCTGGTGCAGGTCTTGAAGAGACGAGTGTGTGCGCACTGAGAGTCGGTGTGTAAAGCGGCAGTGTGGAGCTGCCGGTAAATACCCCGGCAGCTCCACACTGATGTGGAGCTGCCGGGGTATTGCAAGCAGCCACTTGCGGCCATCGGAACTGTAGTTATGGCGGTAGACAATTCTGTCACGGATGGCGAAGTTCGAAGCTTGTCGACGTAACGCTTGGGATGGTGGGCGTGCAGGTGAATCAGAGATGTAATCAATCAAAGATGAAATCCAAGAGTCCTTGCGCTGCTCCAAAGCCATGTCGACAAGCGAATGGGAGAAGTGGGTCATCTAGGACGGAGACGCTGGCAATGTCAGCGTGGACAGGTGAGCGCGAAAGAGCATCGACATCGGCGTGTTTCTTGCCTGAGCGGTAGACAACCCGAATATCGTACTCTTGGAGCCTCAGTGCCCACCGGGCTAGGCTGCCGCAGGGATCCTTGAGAGACGACAACCAGCAAAGTGCATGGTGATCGGTAACGACATCGAAAAACTGGCCATATAGGTATGGACGAAACTTTGTGATGGCCCAGATGATTGCTAGACATTCTTTTTCCGTGACTAAATAGTTCGCTTCAGCTTTTGTGAGAGTGCGGCTCGTGGAAGCAACAACATATTCTTGGCAGCCGGGCTTTCGCTGGGCGAGCACAGCGCCAAGACCAACACCGCTAGCATCTGTGTGGATTTCCGTGGGAGCAGTTGGATTGAAAAGGCACAGTATCGGTGGTGTTGTGAGCAGGCAACGTAGTGTCACGAACGCATCATTGCAAGTCAGGGACCACGTGGAAAGATTGGGTCTCCCCAAAGAAGCTCTGTCAGAGGTGCCATAATCGAAGTAAAATTTTGAATAAAGCTGCGGAAGTACGAGCAGAGGCCAATGAAACTGCGCAAGTCTTTTAGAGACGTTGGCCTCGGGAATTCTTTAACAGCACGGAGCTTAGCGGCATCAGGGAGAACGCCGTCCTTCGACACGAGATGTCCGAGAATCGTCAGCTTGCGTGCCCCAAAGTGACATTTTTTTCAGATTTAGTTGGAGGTCAGCGTCACTGAGACAGTGTAAAACCTTCTCCAAGCGATGAAGGTGAGTAGGAAAATCTGGTGCGAACACTACTACATCATCCAAATAACACAAGCACGTGTTCCATTTGAGACCTCGAAGAATAGTGTCCATCATCCGCTCAAAAGTCGCGGGCGCATTGCAAAGTCCGAATGGCATCACACGAAATTCGTATAAGCCATCTGATGTGATGAAAGCAACTTTAGGCTTATCTTCTGCAGCCATAGGCACCTGCCAATAACCAGAGTGTAGATCGAGGGAGGAAAAGAACTCTGCACCTTGTAAGCTGTTGAGGGCGTCGTCGATCCGCGGCAATGGATAAACATCCTTTCGGGTTATTTTGTTTAGGCGACGGTAATCCATGCAAAAGCGGATAGAGCCATCCTTCTTTTTAACTAAAACTGACGATGCCCATGGGCTGTTGGACGGTTCAGTGACACCACGCTTTAGCATGTCACCTACTTGCTCATCAATGACGCGTCGTTCTGTCGACGATACGTGGTATGGTCGCTGCTATAGCGGTGAGTGAGAACCGGTGTCAATCCGGTGACATACAGTCGTCGTTTGGCCCAGAGAAATGTTATGGCTGTCAAAAGCAGGGCGAAATTTCTTGAGGAGACGGAGAAGGTCACAGCATTGCATGGGGTTTAAGGCCTTGTCGATGGCGTGGCTGAAAACGTTTTCAGGCGATGTGGCAGGTGTGGGACTGCAATAGAGGGTGTTGGCCTCCGACGATCCAATAGGAATTTTCCACGTGGTAATGGTGTCGTAAGGCTCCACAGTGCCAAGAGATTCACCATGAAGCAACATAATCAGGAATGGGAAGTGGTGTACAGGAAGGTGAGTAGCACCAGCTTGAAGGCCAAGCAGCGCAGCTAGGAGTGGTGAGAGGTGGCAATGAACGAAAGCAGTGGAAGGTGTGAAGAGTACGATACAGTCAAAGGCAACGGAACAGGAGACAAGTGGCAGAACGGATGCGTGCGGAGGTATTTGGATGTCGTCAGTGAGGGACAACTTCGTGCAGGAAAGCGAAATGTCATCAGATATGGCATTGCCAATTGAAGAGAAGGCGACTTCTGTACAGGAGCAATCAATGACAGCTTGGTGATGGGAGAGAAAGTCCCGACCTAAAATAATATCGTAGGAACAGTAGGGAAGAACGACGAACTCGACTGTGTAGAGCACTCCTTGAATTTCAAGTCTGGTGGTGCACACAGCCACCGGCTGGACGGGCTGTGCTGTGGCCGTGCGGAGTAAAGGACCGAAGAAAGGTGTCGTGACTTTTTGTATTGAGCAGCATAGTTTTTCGGCAATTACAGATATGGCGGCACCTGTGTCAATGAGGGCAAGCACAGAGACACCTTCAACAGTGACATCAATAATGTTGGGCGGCGAAAGAAGAGGGATTGAGCGTTGTGACGATGACGCAGTTCTTGCCTCGTGAACTGCGCCACTTAGTTTTCCGTGTAAGTGGTAGAGGGACGTCAACGCATCGGGGAGAGCGAGCGACGAGGAGGAGAAGGAGAACGGTGGTCGGAAACTGGGCAAAGGCTTGGGCGGGGAAGGGGTAAATCGTGGTCTTGAGCGTAAGACAACGGATGGTCGTATGCGGCTGTGCGTGGGTCATCACGTGGATGAAGTGGACAGCGGTGGCACAGGCGTGCAACGTGTTCGGGAATACCGCACGAATAGCAGATGGGCTGATTGTCCGGTGTGCGCCAGGGATTAATTACTCAATGGGCTAGAGGTTGTGGCAGTGTGGGGGTAAAAACAGGGCTAGGCATCAAAGGCGGAGCCCGGAAGGTCGGCGGTCGTGGTCGTGCAACGGCGCCGGCGTAAATCAATGGGGCGGTGAGTTGAGACGCCTGTTCCAGAGGAAGGGCCTCGGACACTTGTTCTTCTATAGCGTGTCGTAGGGTCGGACTAAGGAACGAACTTGACTTCGGCGGGTTGGAGATGAGGGAGAGCTGGCGAGCAACTTCTTCCTGGACGAAAGCTTTGATCTGCGAGAGGAGGGTGGAATCTTGAAAAGGGGAGGTCAAGCCGGTCATCGGTTCCTGATAGGGAACAGGACGGCGAGTGAGGATGCGTTGATATGGTGGAGCTCGTCATAGCTTTGGCACGGTTCAATAACTTGGGCAACAGTGGAGGGGCTCTTTGAAATGAGAATCCTAAATGTATCCTTGTCGATACCTTTCATTATATGCTTGATTTTATTGCCGTCACTCATGGATGCATCGATGCGTTTACAGAGATCAATGACATCTTCGATGTAGCTGGTAAAGGTCTCACCAGGCTGCTGAGGGCGCGACTGCAGACGCTGTTCGGCACAAAGCTTTTGAACAGCAGGGCGGCTGACAACCTCGCTGAACTTTGTCTTGAACATCGTCCAGCTTGGGACTTCGTTTTCGTGGTTCCAAAACCACAAGTGGACAATTCCGGTGAGGTAAAATGGGACAGTGGTCAATTTTGGGATGTCATCCCATTTGTTGTTCAGACTGACACGTTCATATGATGAGAGCTAGTCATCAATGTCGTGGTCATCAGTGCCGCTGAAGATGGGAGGGTCCCGCTGACGGAGTGTGCTGGTGCATACGGAGGACTGGGGAGCAGGTGGTGGTAAGCTCGTGGCGCTTGCGATGGTCATGATGGCAGGGAGGGCCCGGTTGCGCAATTCCAGGACTACAGGAGGCCCAGAAAACCTCCACCAATTATGGCAAAGAAGTTCGACATGGCTGTGGACGACACAAAGGACACCGACAGGAAGATGCAACAGCATAGGCTTAGCCAGTCACACCAGGAAGAGCGTCTAGCCCGAGCCCCACTTGAGTAGCATTGGCAATCCGGCTGCGGAGCTCTGCACAACACACTTCTTCCTTACACATGCGATTTTTTAGGTGATATAGAAAGTGCTCGATATATGCAATAATTCAATATATCGGTATTCTATATACCAAGGTTTGATTGGTGATTTTAATTTTCCGTCTGTTGTTTGGGATTCTTCATGCATGACATCCGTGCCTTTATCATCCGCTCACTGTGATGTGCTGTTCTTCTTTATCGAATGTCTTGGATTAATGCAGTTTAACACAGTTCCGAATTCCACTGGCAATGTTTTAAATATGATTCTGGCTAATTCCTGCATTTCTTATTTTTCAGTTGCTATTAGTGGTTTGGTTCTTGTTGACAAATGGCATCGCCTGCTCGAATTCGCAATTTCTGTAGAGGTGATTCATGTGTTGAGCGAGCCTGTTTGTTCATTTGTTTTTTCAAGCGGTGACTATCTATGTCTTTACCGCTACTTGAATGATGCCGACTGGTCTGAATTGTACCATGCCGCAGATATCAACAAAGCGGTTAGCATCCTTACTGATAATGTAAAATGTGCTTTGGAAGCCTTCATTCCCTGCAAAGAGTTTCGTCCTGTTCGCTATCCTATGTGGTTTTCGAAGTAATCATGCGGTCTACTCCATAAAAAGCTAAGGTGTCATAGGAAGTTCAAGAAAACAGAATCATTGGAGTGGTACGAAAAATTTAGTGTCTTGCGAAGCCATTTGAAATGTGTAATGCGTAGAGACAGTGATGCACTCATTAAATTTGTCAATGAGCATGTAAAATACGATCCAGAACGTTTCTAGTCCTATATAAAAGATTACAGTTCTGAGCAGGCTGATAATAATGTGCAGGGTGTCTACCAACCGGGAAAGCCGGGAATTCTTAGGGATTTTGAATAGTCAAGAAAAACTCGGGGAAAACTCAGGGAATTTGTGCTTCTATCAGGGAAAATTAGCTGTCATATTATTGAAAGGGGGCGAAAGTCACCCAATGCTGGCTCGAGTAAAAGAGAGGAATTGTAACGAATTGTCTTTGACGCCGTGTCGTCGGCTGGAGGAGTTGCCAGTGTACAGTCAACGACTGATTTTCCGGACGCCCGATTTTTGGGACATGCCCGATAATGCGAACGGCTTCGTGTCACCACCAAGTACCCCATCGAGTCAATGTATAAGAACGTCTGACACAAGAGCCCTTTGCCGTCCGATTTTCCGAAGTTGTTTCCGTGACCGAAGGTCCGAAACGGGAATAATCAAAGCCAACACCGCCGTTTTGATTATCTCGCCGCCTCGAACCACGCTCTCGCACGCAGATCCGCTGGCAGCCGTAGCCGCTACCGCGGCAGCGCGAGGCTTAGCTGCTTCGACGCTCCCTATTAAGGTTCTTGTTGTTAGGTGCCGTGTTTTTCATTGAAAGAATTCGCCGCTGTCAGCAATGGCACTGACTCTGCCTCTGCAATCCTCGCGACTGGCTTCGAAGATAATTGAAAGCATGACGCATTGCATAATGCCGGTTCTCAAAAGGCAGCTTCGCCTCAGCACACAAATGTTGCGCAGTGAAGCATATGTAAAGTATTGCAGTGAAGCTTAACAAGCGTGGCAAGGGGCCATTGTCACGGGGCACAGTATGTATTCTCTAATCGTACACGCATGCACCCGCCGTCTCCTGTCACAGTACGAGAACAAATATGCCTATTAAATGTACTGGCAGGTCGTCAGAGCTTTTTTGGACGTGCCTGTGGCGATTTGAGCCCTTGGAGGCAGTAAAAGGCATGCATTCATTTTTTTCATACATTTTCGCGGGCCCTAGGGAGTCTAAAAATCGGACATTGACTGTACAACTGTCCGAGAGGGTGCTTCAAATGGTCTGTGGGGCAAATACGCGGCGGAACGAGGCCGAGAACAGAAATGACCGTCACATTGAGGAATGATCGGGATATGAACTGTGCCACTTCTTTTTTTAAGGAGCGTGAGCTCTAAAAGGAAAGTGTTGGCTGACGCCGAGATGCAGGTGATTCTCATCCAAACCATAAACTCTGTAAAGCCGTGAAACGCAACACTGAGGTGTTGTGTGCTGGCGGAGAGTATTTTATGACAGTTGAGACACTTACGAGCTGTTGAGAGAGAATCTCACTTGTGACAAAGTTTGGGCCTAATACCAACGAGCTTGCTATTAGATGATGGAAGTAACTCATTTTCGAAAATATTTGCTTCAGTATGCATTCCTTTTAATTCGTATTTGAAAATGTTCGACTCAATTTGCAATAGGCTTTACCATATTTTTTTTCGAAGATATTTTATTCGTTGTGCATTTTACTAACCCCTCCCTTGAGTTTTCTGTTTTGAATAAAATAAACATTACTCCTTACTATTCAAACTGGAGTAGGTAGTTTTTTTGTATTTTTTAACATGCTTACTAGAGGGTAAGCATGAAAAAAAACAAACCTTGTTTCTTTTCTTGATGCTGCAAGACCCTCTGCTGCTAACTGAAGACAGTTAGGCACTGTATACTTCGACTTGTCAAAAGCATCCGATGTTGTATGTCAGGGTCTTCTTATCCATAAACTCTTGAGTTACGGCATTAGTGCATACTGTATAAAGATTACCTGTCAACTCGGTTAAATTATGTTCGCGTTGGTGCTAAGTACTCTTTGCCTAATGAATCAACTTACGGTGTGCCGCAAGGGTCGATCTTAGGCCCATTATTTTTTAATATCTTTTTTAATAACCTTGAAGAATGTTTGCATTATTCACATCTCCTTTTATACACTGACAATATTAAACTTCACCATGAAATAGAATTGGAGCAGGATTGTGAATTATTACAGGAAGATTTGATTTCTGTTGCAGAGCAGTGTGCTTCCAACTTTTTGTGCGTTAATCCAACTCAGACACTTGTTTCCTTTGATCACGAAATGTACCCTTTACTATATGAATACTCACTTGATAACATTCCTTTGAAAAAAGGGAGTTGTACACGCGAGATAGGAATATTGGTTGACTCCCAGCTAACTTTGAAGAACATGTTTCAAGCATCTTAAGGCATCCTACAGGAAGTTAGGCCTCGTATCAAAGATGACTAAAAACTTTACAAACATGAACTGCCGTATTTTCTTCTATTCTTCTTTTGTCCGCTTGAAGTTAGAGTTGAGTTCTGTTGTATAGAACCATATTAATTTTACCAATGTTGCGAAAATTGAATGTGTTCAGCGACGTTTCATTCGTATCCTGTACGATCGATTTCTTGGACATTGTGTATTTTAGGCTTATGATCGTGTACTGCGCATGTTTATTGTTAGACCCCTAGAAGTAAAGTGGAAATACTGTGATTACTTATTTTTGTATAAACTAATTTACAACCACTTCTCCTGTCCGTGGTCACTGTAAGCTGTAATGTTCTGCGTGCCTCATAATCCTAGCATTTTCTATGTGAATTCCTCTTGCACCACTAACACTATAACACGTCTTGTAATGCAGCAAAATACCTTGCATCATGATCTTGATATATTCTGCTCTACTATTTGCTCATTATGTGACTTCTGTCATTGATTAATAAAATTTTTTGTTGCCCTTTGTACCACTGTTGTTTGAGATATTCTGTTTTGCTTTTCGGTGTTATGTGCTTTGTGTAACACAAGTGCACCAATATTTAGGTGTAAAGCTGTTCTTGAGCACTTTCACAAAATAAATAAATGAAATAAAAAATGAAATGAAATGACTGTTCCAACTAAGAAATCATCACTTGTATTGGATTATAAAATTCGTAATAGATTCATTCAGCAGACGATGAAGGTTGAATATCTCAGTGTGACTATCGCACATGATCTGAGCTGGAGCAGACGTATTAATACCATATACTGAAAGGCCTAGAGAAATCTTGGAATACTGCAATGTAAATATAGACAAGCGGCTCCTGACCTAAAACTGTATACTTACATGATAACTGTTAAACCTGCATTGGAGTGTGTGACTGCATTTTGGGACCCGTAAATGATCCTTTCAAATAAACCAGATTGAGCCAGTACAGTGTCTGGCTGTGTGATTTATATTTTCTAAATATCAGAAATGAATCTGTTACCACATTTCTCGCCAGGGCTAGAACTTGCTTCCGGAACTTGCTACATGCAGAAAAATAGTGAGGTTAATATTTTTTTGTGACTTGTACAATGGCATGTTAAATAAAAGTTCCAACCTGTACTTGTGGCCTACTGCAGGGTGTTGTCTTGTTACGGTCACCCATATACATATTTTGCCTAGGGTCGACTCAACACAGAGGTATTTGAAGGTATGAATTCCCTAGTGATATTTAAAAAGAAATTGTACTTCCTACTTGTTCGATTTGGGGTTCTGTTGTCCTGCTTGTATGCCGTTTGTGTGCTGTTAATGTTGTTTCTATGTTGAAATTGCATCTTCTTATTTGCTTCAAGTTTGCTATTAGTTCCATGTGCCATGTGTTCTTTGTATATGCAGTATATGCCACTTAAACTGTGTTATTTGTGTGTTATCTTTCCAGTTTTGATTGTTAATTTTTTTTTGCCACTTGTATTTTGTGAGCTTGTCTTTTCTTTCTTTTTTTCTTAAGTGAAAATACCCACCTTGTTACAGTCCGAGAGGGCTCATCATCATCGTCATCATTTTGTGTCCACTGACTGCTCGATGCACTGTCTTACATAAGTGTAATGTGCAATTTAGATTCACATGATATTAGGAGTATTTCAGAAAAAAGCTACTATGTTGCATTTTGCAACAAATGGAAGGTGTTGTAACCATGGAAATGATGCCATCAGGATGCTGAGTACATGGCACACTAACTTCCACCTTGTGGCAACTTCTATCTTGGGGAAGTTGCCGTACCCATAGAAATGACATCATCAACAAGTTAAGCTGGATTGGCAATGGTGGCATGCCAACTTCTGCTATGTAACATCAATGCTGTGTTGCCATTGGGCACCACAGTTCTATTTTATGGGAGAATGAAATGTGGCATCCAGAGCTGGGAAAATTGTAGTCAAGGGTAACTCATTTTACTTGTATTTTGTGATTTATACAACTAATAGGTTGGATTTGTGTATGTTCATTATCATGATTCCTTTTGCCCTTACTTCTTAGGCATGGTGATGATAGATCTAGAACGAAAATGGTGGCCTTAACGAAGAGTTGCAGGGCCTTAACTTTGAAATAATAAGCCCTCTCCTTGTGCTTTCTGCAGTGTAGTCAATAGTCGGCAATAACTTGTGTGAGATGTGATTCGTGTGGAAAGTGACAAAGGTTGGCGCCATTTACTCCTGCACCTCTTCAGGGCGCACAGAGGTCAGTGCCGAATATGTGTCGTGAAAGGGGAGTGTAAAAAAGGACAAAGCTAGCCCTGCGTGCATTGCAGGAGACCCGAGCAGCAGCAGGATGCAGAGGAGGAAGAGTCATCAGAAAGTGAGGAATCGAGTGACGCATCAGTGGCAGGCCACTCACTCGAGTCAGGTGAGGCTGCCAGTGATAGCTTGTCAACTGGAGAAAGACGGACCAAGCGTCAACACCACAAAGAGCGAAAGAGAACCAAGCGAAGAATGGCCGAGGCAGCTGTACAGCCAGTTCCTGAAGGAAGAAGGTATGCTGCAGCTTCTTTATCATCGCTGTTTACTTGTGTCCAATGCAGGATGAAGGCCTCTGCTAGGGATCTTTGATTACCCCTCTCCTGTGTCATCTGACCGCATCCTATGCAGGTCTACTCATTCGGCACCTTTCTTATTGCTCTGATAGACTGGTAGTTCTCTGCTCAACGCATAACCTGCTTGACTCCACACTTTTCTCTTGATCCTTCGTGTATGAAAGGTGACCTGAGCTCGACAAGCAGCTAAAGGCAAAAAAAAAAAAAGATGGACAACAAGCTCGACTCATTCAGTCCTGTTGTATTTTTTCTGCAGCCCTCACAACGATTTGAACCCATCTGTTACTCTGTGCTATGGTGCAAGGAGCCTGTTGAAGAGCGAAGTTTTGAACATAAACGTTGCTGTTTTTATTATCGTGTTGCCAGTTGTCTATTTCAAACTGGCATAAGTGTCATTTATACCATACATAATATGTACATACAGGTAGTAAGTATGTACAGGGGTATGCACAGCCTTTCTTCTTTGTCTATTCTAGAATTGCATCCTCCTCAGGACAAGCAAATGCTTAGCCATACTGAAAAGCTAAGAATTTGGAGAGCTTGACTTCTTCGACAGAACAGTTTTGCGGCAGTGCGTTGTATTGAAACGTGTAAATAGAGAGTTTTAGTTTAATGTACGCTTCGATCCCATAGATGAAATGAAAAAAAAAAAAAAAATATATATATATATATATATATATATATATATATATATATATATATATATATATATATATATATAATATTGTTATGTTTGGAAATACACAGATGAAAGAGGCTATATACAGGCTATTTACACTTGAGCCAGACCGCCAGGCCAACACTCGCTCGCGCCAAGGGCACCGACCCACTTTGTCGTCGTTCTCGCGGCGGCTCGTCCCTTGAGCATCGCTGGATGATATGCTACCGTAATACTACCTCCCGGTGGCAAAAGCGCTGTCATGGTGCTGTTAAACATCCAAGGAGCGGGGAGAGTTGTATAGGTTTGAGTCGGGCGACATGGACAATGTCACTGGTTGTCACAGTGGAGGACGTAGTGGGCGTGGCTAGAACGATTTCGTAGGTGACAACGGTCACTTGTCGAAGCACGCGATATGGGCCGGTGTAGCAGGAAAGCAGATTTTCACAAAGGCCAACCTTATGCAATGGTGACCAAAGCAACACGAGGGTGCCGGGCACAAAATGGACATCACGGCGACGGAGGTCGTAGTGTTGCTTTTGTTTGCCTTGAGAGACGTGTAGACGAGCGAGCGCAAGTTGGCGAGCATGGTCAGGATGGGCGATAGCATCACGGGCATAAGCGCTAGCTGAACCTGTGATGTACGGAAGCACAGTGTCCAGTGGCAGCGTCAGTTCACGGCCATACAAGAAGTAAAAAGGTGAAAAGCCAGCAGTTTCGAGACTGGAAGAGTTGTACACAAAGGTAACGTAAGGTAGAGCTTGGTCCCAGTCATGGTGGTCGTCTGAAACATATTTGGATAGCATGTCTGTAACGGTGCGGTTCAATCGCTCAGTGAGGCCGTTCGTTTGAGGGTGGTAGGAGGTGGTAAATTTATGCTGTATTGAGCAGGCATGCATGATGTCGTCAATGACTTTGGCTAAGAATGTACGGCCACGGTCTGTTAGCAATTGACGCGGAGCACTATGTATCAAAATGATATCATGCAGGAGCAAGTCCTCAACATCAGTTGCGCAACTGGTCGGAAGAGCGCGGGTTACGGCGTAGCGGGTCGCGTAGTCCGCCGCGACTGCAACCCACTTGTTTGCTGATGTAGATTCCCGAAATGGGCCGAGAAGATCTAAGCCGACACGATGGAAGGGCTCGGCAGGGATGTCGAGCGGCTGCAGGTAACCAGTGGGTAGCTGGGAAGGCTTCTTGTATCGTTGGCAAAGTTCACAAGCGCCGACATAACGTCGTACGGAACGGGCATAGCCCGGCCAGAAAAAATGGTGACGTACACGGTCATAGGTTCGAGATACGCCGAGGTGTCCTGCCGTTGGTGCATCGTGAAGCTCTTCTAGAACGGTTGAGCGGAGGTGTTTAGGTATGACAAGTAGGAACTCAGAGCCGTCTGGATGAAGGTTGCGACGGTACAGAGTACCGTCACGCAGGACAAAGAGGCGTAGAGTAGCGTCGGCCGGAGAGTGTTCAAGACGTTCGACGAGTGCTCTGATGTAGGTTTCACGACGTTGCTCGTCGGCAAAATGAAGCAGCTGCGACACAGAGAATATGCAAGCAGCACTGGTAATATTGGAGGAGTCAGGGTCGTCAACAGGGTAACGAAACAAGCTGTCAGCGTCTTGGTGCAGGCGGCCAGACTTGTAGACCACGGAATATGAAAATTCGTGTAGCCTGAAAGCCCATCGACCAAGCTGGCCTGTAGGATCCTTTAGCGATGAGAGCCAGCAGAGAGCATGATGGTCAGTGACTATGGAAAAACGGTGACTGTAACGGTTGTGGGGTTCTCCTCCGTACTCTTGGAACAAAGGAACAACGCAGTAGTGCAAACAATCACAAGGGCATTTGTTGCACCTTTCATAGATCAATGGCTGCTAGCCGAGTTGCTATCCACAAAACATGCCGATGGGCACGCGACAAATCTGGAAGTTCGACTTACCGCGACCTGATAGCGAGCGAATATGTTCGCCCCATGCTGGATCCCAACGCCTGGTCGTTCGCGCGTACTGTCACGCGAACGGTGTCCAAGGCGGCCACGCGAGACGGTCTCGCAGAAGCATGGGTCGGCGCACGCCCGGAACGGCACGTCCTTCCCGCTTGCTTCCCGAACCCAAAGAGAGCAAGAGCCTTCCTTTCTGCGCCCAAGTAACCTCGCCTGTCGGCGGCGTTAGCAGTGCAACACTCGCGCCATCTCTCGCACTGCGCCCCAACCACATCGACCGCTGCGGGCATCACGCAGGCCACACGGCGAAGCCGCATTACAGGAGACGCGTTGCGCGGGAAAAACATCGGGACGCGCGAGAGTCGCGCATCCCCACATCCCCCCAACCTTAAATCACTTCTTGTTCCGGTGAAACATGTGACACGGTCTAACATTACCCCTTTTCGCGAATAAGATAGTACATGCAACAGTGGCCGCGCTGAGGAAATGTCCACACGCTGTCCATAGCATGCGAGCCGACTGTCCTTGGTTACACCGCTGGCGTCCGCCGGTCACGGCAGCAGCTTTGCAGGCTCGACGGCACCATACCAGGCCAAGACTCTGGAAACGACGACGCAGTAGTCGGTACGGGCAAGCGTCGCTCGCGCCGACGCGCCCTGCTGGGAAGAGCCGCCCTAGCTGTCGGTGACCGCCGGATCTTTTGTCCGCGCCGAAGGTTGCGAGCTGGATGCAGGAGGCCGCCGAAGTTGCTGCGCCGAACTGGCCACAGCATCACCATCGCCCGGGGTGACTCGATCGTAGACTGGGGCAGCAGCGCAGACGATGTGCAGGTGACAGCAGACCAGGGATGACTCCAATCACGCTGCGTAAACTCAACGCACTCGGCAAACACTAAAGTAGTGCAAGGGAGACGAATTCTGCATGTGCATCGCTCACATGGTACGATGTTCAACTTGGCTAGCAAAAGATCGGGCAGCTACTCAGATGCTAAGTTCATGTGAACGAAGCTCGCTTCCTTGAGTCGAATGAGTAATTTCAATTCGTGCGAGGCTAAATAGAATGAGGGAAGCAAATCGCAACACCTCAACGCCACGGTCCACCAGGTTGTGTCCCACGTGTGACAGGCAGCTTTGTAAAGCTTTAGGCCTAAAGCGTCGCTACCCAGACAACAACCGGCATCCTAAAACAACATCCAAAATGAGTGCAAAACAGGCAGCCACGAGGAGACGTCAGCTCTGTGAGGTGGTCCTACTCCGCTTGGTGCACACAGCATCCGAGTTGACGGCGTCCACCGTCCCAGACGGTGTCGGAGCGCCCGGTGCCAGGCCGCAATACCAGTCAGCCCGTAGTGGCACCCGTGGCCCGCGGCCACCCGGCTCCCAGAGCCGCGACTTCATCAGAGTCAAAGAGATAGGAGAAGCTATTTACATGAGAAATTCGGACCACCCACGAGGCTTCCGTACTCACTCGCTTCAGGCCTGCCAATATGCTCCACGGGCGCTATGCCTCGCTCTCCCAGGATGCGGACCACGTGGCTCTCGTACCGACGAATGTCATTAAAAAAAAAAACACTTGCAAAAAGGCTTAGCATGTTGACATGTTCAAACACACTACAGCCACCATCACCTCGCTCAAGAAAGCACGCCGCCGACGCTAGTGATCAAAATTCACGCTAGGCCTACGCTTCGGTTCAAACAAAAGTCTCGAACGAAGCAAAACTGTTAAAGCTATCGTCCGATGCCCCAAGAGCCCCTCGTTGGGCGCCAGATGTGGGGGTTCTCCTCCGTATTCTTGGGACAAAGGAACGACAATACAGTAGTGCAAACAATCACAAGGGCATTTATTGCACCTTTCATAGATCAATGCCTGCTAGCCGAGTTGCTATCCACAAAACATGCCGATGGGCGCGCGACAATTCTAGAAGTCCGACTTACCGCGACCTGATAGCGAGCGAATATGTTCGCCCCATGCTGGATCCAAACGCCTGGTCGTTCGCGCGTACTGTCACGCGAACGGTGTCCAAGGCGGCCACGCGAGACGGTCTTGCAGAAGCATGGGTCGGCGCACGGGCGGAACGGCACGTCCGTCCCGCTTGCTTCCCGAACCCAAAGAGAGCAAGCGCCTTCCTTTCGGCGCCCAAGTAACCTCGCCTGTCGGCGGCGTTAACAGCGCAACACTCGCGCCATCTCTCGCACTGCGCCCCAACCACATCGACCGCCGCGGGCATCACGCAGGCCACGCAGCGAAGCCGCATTACAGGAGACGCGCTATGCGGGAAAAACATCGAGACGCGCGATAGTCGCGTATCCCCACAAGGTAAGGAGGGAACTTCGCAACCGCCCAGACTACAGCAAGGCATTCTCGTTCCGTAATGGAATAGTTGCGCTCCGATAGTGTGAGGAGGCGGTGTGCATAAGCAATAACGTGATCCTGGCCACGCTGACGCTGGGCTAAGACGGCACCTACGCCATGACCGCTGGCACCTGTATGCAATTCTGTAGGGGCATCAGGGTCGGAAGTGGGCGAGAATGGATGGTGACGAGAGAAGAGTGACGAGACGAGAGAAGGCGGCAGCTTCTGCAGTACCCCACGAAAATTGTATGCCTTTCTTCAACAGATTAGTGAGGGGTCTAGCAATTGCTGCAAAATCTTGAACAAAATGACGAAAGTACGAGCATAGCCCTAAAAAACTTCGAACGTCTGCGGCTGTCTTCGGAACCGGAAAGTCTCAAACAGTGCGAGTTTTGTCGCGATCAGGCTGTACTCTGGAAGCGTCAACGAGGTGGCCCAGAACAGTAATTTGGCGGTGGCCGAAACAACATTTGGACGAGTTAAGTTGTAGCTTCGCCTTTCGAAATACATCAAGTATAGCCGTGAGACGCTCAAGGTGAGTGTTGAACGTGGGCGAGAAGATGATGACATCGTCGAGGTAGCAGAGACATGTGGACCATTTGAAACCTCGGAGCAAGGAGTCCATTATATGTTCAAATGTGGCAGGGGCATTGCATAATCCAAACGGCATTACCTTAAATTGGTGTAGGCCATCAGGTGTGATGAACCCGGTTTTTTCTCTGTCCACATCGTCAACAGCAATGTGCCAGTATCCAGAACGAAGATCAATAGAAGAGAAATAGCTGGAACCGTTGAGGCAGTCAAGGGCATCGCCTATACGTGGGAGCGGGTAGACGTCCTTCTTAGTAATGTTGTTCAGATGACTGTAGTCTACAAAGAAACGCCACGTGCCATCCCTTTTCTTAACCAACACCACGATGGAAGAATACTTTAGGTGAGCGAACGACGTCGGCAGCCGCAGTGCGCCAATGCTCTGCTTTCAATATGCGCCACCAGTGGCGCTCTGAACTGAGGCCCTCGATGTTCCGTAGGCGCCTGAAAGCAGACGGCGAACGTGCAATTTGCCGCGCTAGCGCCTGTACCGATTTGAGCTGGTAACTTCGGCCGCCCGCGCAAAGTACATCAAAGATGTGTTCACTGACAGCTCTTATATGCCCACTACCCGGGCTAGGTGAAATAACCATGTATCGTCGCTGTTTCAGCGTGTGTTAAAAAGCAGCACGTAGAAGTCCCGATCAAAATTTTACGGGACGCATGTTTTCAGAAAAATGCTTATTGTAGCTCTACAGTTAAACCGCGTTAGTTGCGTGGTATTGCCGCAAGCAGATAGCGCATGCCGAACCCCTCATACCTTGAAACATCCCAGGCGACTGCAAGCTATGCAGTGAATAAATTCTTTCCGAGCACTCGATCGCGTTGCTGAAAATTTCGAGCATGATAGTACATAGTTCCAGTGGGCGCTTTGATTTTAGTTACATTGCATGTGCAATACTATTTCCACGAATTACCGAAAAGGCTTCATATGTTTCGTGTACGTTTCAAAAGAAGTCAAAACCGTGTGCGGCATGAGGTGAAGGCGATTTACCGACGTGGCTGTGCCAGTTTCAACGGCGTGATTCCGCGATCGTTTATCTGTTCTGTCCACCTAATGGAACCTACTTACGAGCATGTTTTCAAGCAGTGTAATCACCCCATGTAGCACTGGTAGAGAAATTGATGCACCAGCTGCTTTATGTAACCACCAAGAAGGTATGTACAGTCCCGGGCAGAACATCATGATGAGACCTTATTTTTCAGGTTTGCAAATAAGTAAACAAGGCACAATTTATTTGACCACATACCATCAAAGCACTCAGAACATACAATAAAAGCGATGCGCTATACTCAATAAAGCAAAAAGAAAACACTGACACGTTATGACAATTACAATCACTGAAGTAAAAAACACTGACACAAGTTTATAGGTTATGACAAATACAATGTTGAAATTGTTCACCACTGACTTCAGATGCATGAGCTCAAACAAGATTAGACATCTTACGTAAATCTTGGCTTTTCTTTTCATTTTTAGCCTTTAACTGCCGGCAGTACTGACGCATACGGATACAAATGTAATAGTGCAGTAACTTGGCCAATATATCTTCTTTGTGGAGACTGCAGGGGAATGTAAAATCAAAATGGACCAGCACAGTATCTGTAGTCTTATCATACACATCCCTTTGGTCTGCATACTTTGCAAACTCTTGCTCAGTGTGCCTAAAGAGCTGGAAAAGGTGTGCATTTGGATGTGTTAGTCTCCCTCTAGTCTTGCAGTTGACAAGATCAACCTCAGCTGCATTTGAGAAGCCTTTGTGCCCTTTAAGCGCTTCTTTGCAAACAATGCATGATGTCTGACTGACTAGCTTTCTTGTTACAAAGCCGGTGACATAATAGATAATGCAGTCAACAACAGTTGCATTACAATAATCATGCTCAAATATTTCTTCGCACTCCCAGTTTCCTTCGTTGATCAGGCCATCGAGCTTATGCCTCAGCTCTTACAGCTTTTTTGGACGTTCAGCAGTTCAAGTCTTGTATATGCCTCTCAGGTTGGCCAAAGTCACAAAAGCAGACTGGCTGCTTTCAGCAGCTGTGCAGTTCCCAAACTGTGGTGGCTTCAGCAATGAATACAGTGAAAGCATTTGGTAAAGTTGCAAAAATGTTGGAAATGTAGGATGTTCATTCTGGCCTCCTGCTTGCCTTATGATCCCCCCCAAAAAACATTCCAAAGGGTCTTGGTTCAGCTTAGAGGAGAGAACATATTTGAAATTGCATTCCGTCAAGAGGTAATTTGACAGCTCTCGCACTGACTTCAATGTCACTCGCAATCCCTCCGTGGTTGACTGGGTCAAGAAAAGGTCTTTGAGAATGTCGCCATCAACAACTTCTTGCTCCCACTTGTCAAGCCACCTGGAGGCATTCTCCATTACTATGAAGTCCTTGCATGCAAGAGTGAGGCCTTCTCCTGGGAAGCTCCGGTTAAGGGCATCAAATAGGTTAAGAAAGAGCGTAAACTCGACAGTTGGCTCTGCATTATAAAGCCGAGCTGCACCTCTAAGTGCATAAAACTGCATGCCTTTTGCGACAATTGCTGAAAATTTGAGTGGCGAGTTTCACTCTCATTTTCAGCATACTAGACGGGTTAACGTGATTGTATGTCAACTTTGGACATACCCTAAGCTCAGCAGCATGCTTTGTGTCTGCCACATAAAGAGCATCATAGCAGGACCATTTTCTGAACCGGCCTTGCCTTTTCAAAACTTTCTTCGCATAAAGACGATTTCATATGCATTTAAAAAGATGAGGAACATCTGACACAACATACACTTTTCTAGATGAGTCCAGTGGATGATTAAATGCATTTCTAACATTTCCCAGTGCACCGCTAACCCCGAGCTGTCTCCACATAGCGCGATTAGTTGAGGCACCGTCGCACACAATACCATCAACAAAAACGCCAGCACGCTCTAAGTGCACAATGCATTGGACGAGTAGTTGAGCAAGAAAGGTGCCCTTTGTTGGTCCTTTCGAAGCAAAAACAGCTACCGGCAGTAAGTAGCTCTCTTCAAATGGCGAAAAAGCAAAGACGAGACCATGGTCAGCCAGCTCATTGCATTGGACACCCTGCTCTCCATAATCAACCAGTCCAGCATACATCATAGTTTTAGAGTACACAGTCATCTCTTTTCTCACATGCATCTCGTCAAAAATGAGCATTCCTCTTTTCTGAAATGCTGTTTTTTTGGAGATTTTCATTTTGAAAGCTTTGAAAAAGTCGCCAACAAAGCCACATTTGAGGCCGACCATACTAATATACTTCCTTATTGTGGATAGACAAGGAAGGGGTAATATGTTATTGCCTCGCAAGAAGAAATATGTAGCAGGGCTTCGTATATTCAGAAGCAGGCGCAGCAGAAGCCAGTCATCAGTGTATCTTCTGTTTTTTTTCGTTGCGCACTTTGCAGCAGCAATACATTCTTTCATAAGAAGTAGCTGCGCTGGTGGCACATCAAGAGCCTGCAACTTTTCAGAGACGTCTTCTTCTTGCAGTTTTATCATTTCCTTCTTGCTTTCCTCAAGCTTTTCCATCAGAAGCTTGTTGCATTTCTAAAGTCTTGCTCGTGAGCGCTGCAGCGCAGCTCTGGAAAGGCGCAAGGCATCAAGCCTTTGCTGCTTGGCAGGCAATGCAGCTTTGTGCAGTGCTAACACTCTTATGCATTTCAAATGGCTCTTTTGTTTCGATCTCATAGCTTGCCGGGCAGCATGTATTCTCAAAGTGTCTGAGAGAGTACTGCATGGCCGACATACGCACCCTCCAGATGTCACCAATGGGCGCTTACTGTGCCTCCACTTTCCTTGGCTGTCAACAAAGGTACACTCTGGAAGCACGGGGGGAAAGCTTTTGAAACTAGGTCCCCCACAACAAACGCTCAAGTTACTGACAGCAGCTAACATTGCGTCTATTTCGGTAACTGAATTGGCAAATGAACTGATCCCAGCAGTACCACATTCAACTGGCTTACCCAAAACATATACTTGAACAGACATGTCGCTTTTTTTGTGCAGTGACTTTTTCGTAAACACAACAGTGGACCCATCACTGTGCTGAATGCAAGCGTCGTTGAATAGAACGTCCGTGACTCCCTCGGCGTCAATACGGTGAGCGGCCCACGATAATCCAGGAAGGCACATGCTTGGAGCAGCGTCGAATAATATTTCAAACGGCGTCTTGTTTGGTTCTGTGACGCAGCTCTCTGCTTCATAGTCGCCTTAGTCGACAACGCTTGTTGCAGCACAGTCAGTCGTTGGCGCTCCATCAGAACGCACCAATTCAACAGCAGAAGACCCGCTAGGCTGCAGAACAGTGCTGCAGGAAGCAAGAGCACGAGACTGTCGCCTTACGTGCTTGCGAGGGCTCTTTACTTTCTTCGACAGGTACTTCGGTGACCCTTCGAAAATTGTAGGCACCGCACTTTTCGCGAGGCCTGCCCTTCTCGTACCAGACATGAGCACACGGCCATCGATTTCTGCAGAACAAGTCTTCAAAATGAAATGTGGCGCGAAATGTCTCTCACACACACGGTCAGTCCTCTGAAGCACTCTGTCTTTGCGCGGTATTGCCCGCCTCCAAGCTTCCAGCCTCGCTTCATTGTCCGGCGGCTTGAAAAGGGAATACTTCTCACACGTCTTATAGCCACTGTTGCAGAAGGGCACAAAGCACTTTCCCATCGCACCGCCGCATAAAGCTCATCAAATTACCAACACACAATGCAAATACGACTGTCTCGTAGCGAAGGTATCACCAGAACAGAGCAGGTGCTGGCAGGTGTGCGGGCACCGGCGGGAAGCAAAGCGGGCACTAGTCTTGCACGCCCTCTCTGGTCGCACCGAGTTACCAGAACGCCGCCCGCGCCTTTCCACAGAGCGCTGACAGCGCTCCGTTCTCTCACCTAGTCTATCTTCCACCGTGACCAACACTACAAGTGATGCTCAGGGACTCGAAGAAGACTCAATGATGTTTTTATCGAGCATTTTGTTGACTTCGTTTTGAATTACTCAGCGTTCCGACGTAGAAACTCGATACGGTCGTTGGTGAATAGGCGTAGCATCGCTAGTAAGAATCCGATGCCTGATCGCGAGTGCTGGCCTAAAGGGCGATCGTCGATGTCGAAAATTCCTCGGTAGGATGATAATACTTGGCAAAGCTCTTCAGCCTGCGCCGAGGACAGGTCCGTCGCAACCATTTTCTGTATCTTGAAATCGACGGCCGAGGCTGGTACGATGGGCCTGCTAAGCTCGCAAGAAGCATCGGTCAATAATGTTGCCACGTGATGGTCGCCGAGACAATCAATGGTGGCAAGGCGAATACCTTGCGGTAGAGTTTGCTTTGCCAATCCAAAGTTAAAGATATGCATGAAAGTGGGGTTCACAGTAATAGTAAGTTTACTGTGAGGCACAGTAACGTCATACTGCAGTGGAATGTTGGGCAGAGGAGTGACGAGGTACTCACCATCAGGAACTGGTGGGGAAGACAAGAGTTCAACATAGGCTATTGATTTTGGCGGCAGGCGAATAAAGCCGGTGGCGTGTGGGCCGCACTGGGGTGCGTCAGAACGTTCTGCGAGAATCGGCGACTCAAGGCGAAGGGTACTGGCTGAGCAGTCAATAAGAGCAGAATGCGCAGAGAGAAAATTGAGGCTGAGAATGAGGTCGTGGGGGCAATAGCAATCACGGTGAAGAGTACAGGAGTGTGGCGGCCAGTGATGCTAACAGGTGCCGTACACATGCCTATGATAGGTACAGTACTGCCATCCGCAACGCGGACGATGTGTGTCGACGCTGAGGTGAGGAGCTTGTTCAGTCGTCGTTGGAAGGCAGCACTCATAACAGAAAGATGTGTACCTGTATCGATGAGTGCCGTGACAAGATAGCCATCATTTAATGTCAAGAAGGTTTTGGTTGGTGTGTAACGTGAGCAGAGGATTTGAGGGCAGGGTGGACAACGGAGCTTCACCTCCAGAAGCTGCAGTGCCTAGTTTTCCGGCTGGATCCGGGAGGCGATAGGCGACGGAAAGAAGCGACGGGGTTGGGGCGAACCAGACTGATGGCGGCGAGGTGAGGGCGAGCGGCTGCCGCAAAGGTTCGGGGCAGGAGCATCAGCGGCAATGGGTTCATGGCGGGTGGCATAGGAAACAGAAGGTCCAAAGGGGCGGGAATGAGCGGCGGTGTATGTCCGAGGAGGTGGTGGCCATTGGTTGCGGCAGTGACGAGCGACATGGCCGATGCAGCGGCAGTGGAAGCAGATCAGCCTGTCATCAGGGGTACGCCATTCGGACGGGTTGCGGCGACATGTGCCAGAAAAGGACTGCCGGGGACGAGGAGGGCTGCTAGAGAACTGGGGAACCCTGGGTGAAACGATGAACACACGGAGTTGAGACCAATGTTCTCAAATTCCTGTCTGACGACAGCCTGAATCATCGCAATCGTGGTTGCTGGTGGATAGGGAGGTGTCGCGGAGAAAGCTGGCAAACAGGCGACCTCGAGCTCACGGCGAACAATACAGGTTACGTCGTCACAGGGGGTGGTCTGACGCGGTCAACCCTCACATGTCGATGCAGCAGCAGTGTTTGAAAGCCGCGTGATGTGATGTGCGATACGGCGGCTCTTAGCTTGTTCAAGGCGATGGCATTCTTTGATGATGGCGTCGATAGTCGAGACATGGCCGAAAACAAGCAAATTGAAAGCATCGTCGGCGATGCTTTTTAGCACATGCGACACTTTATCTGCTTCAGACATAGTATCGTCTGCTTTGCGGCAGAGAGCCAAGACGTCAAAGACGTATGAAACATACGGCTCTGTAGATGTCTGGACACGAGACGCAAGAGCCTTTCTCGCGACAGCCTTGCGCCAAATGGGGTCGCCGAACAGTTCCCTGAGCTTTTCTTTGAAGCTCTCCCAACTGGTTATCTCGTCGTCATGCGTTTGGTGCCACACGCGTGGGGTGCCGCCGAGATAAAAGATGACATTGGCGAGCATGATCGTTGGGTCCCACCTGTTATTTGCACTGGCGTGTTCGTAGAGCTTGATCCATTCGTCACCGTCCTCTCCCTCCAGGCCAGAGAACACACCAAGGTCGCGATGTTGGACAACCATGATGATTGGAGCAGTTGGACAAGCAGAAGCCGTTGCAGAGGCGGTCTCATCACCGGAAGGCATGGTGACAAGTTCGATGTACCGACCACTCCGCAGTTCCGTGGTGAGGACGGGGATCGCTGACCTCCACCAGACTGTTATGTGCGGAAATACACAGATGAAAGAGGCTATATACAGGCTATTTACACTTGAGCCAAACCACCAGGCCAACACTCGCTCGCACCAAGGGCACCGACCCACTTCGTCGTCGTTCTCGCGGCGGCTCGTCCCTCGAGCATCGCTCGATGATACGCTACCGTAATAATATATATATATATAAAATTATCAGTCATAGCACTCGTAGTACAGCCCTCTGGGCCATTCTCTTTTCGAAAGTAGTATATTGGAGTTATAATAATTACACAAAGGTATTTCGCTCTCGTGAGCAGCAGTCCTTGGGTAGTTACACCGTCTAGCTTCCCACGCTAAGCGTGCCACGCACACCTGTTTAAGCTTTTCCTAGACTGGAGCCACTCGAGTTTGCTCGATTCAAACTAAACAATGTCTGCGCAGCCTTGAGCGATCGGAACGCACACTATCTGCACTTGGCCGGCAGAGAAGGGGGGCTTTGTTCCGGCCACAAAGCACTCCATGTCTCAGTAAGGTGCCTGGCGTGGTCTCGTGCGGACGCCGTCCTCTTGGTGAGCGCATATTCCCTTATCTTTTTAAATAGTTCAATACTTACAAGCATTTCTCTCGCAAAACATACTTATTTCAAGGGAATTTTTCATGTCTCAACAATTTCTCTCGTCGTATTCGAGTGCTGATTGCCATGTTATCGGTTGTTAACGAAACTTTCCCCCGAGTCTCCAAATTTATTAAGGCAGTTTGTCGGATGCGTATCATGGCCACGCACGTTTATATCTCCTTCCGTTTCTCTACCGCGGGTGCGCTTTAAAACCACGGCGCTGCAATTATGCTTCCGAAACTTTCCTTCCCTTTTTTCTTCTCCTCCCTTAAACTCGTTCTTTTAACTACTACACGCAGAAACAAAGCAACAGTGCTCGCATTCGATCCCCTAGATGAGATGAAAAAATATATATATATATAGAAAATTATCAGTCATAGCACTCGTAGTACAGCCCTCTGGGCCATTCTCTTTTCAAAAGTAGTCTTATTGGAGTTATAATAATTACACAAAGGTATTTCGCTCTCATGAGCAGCAGTCCTTGGGATAGTTACTCGGGCTAGCTTCCCATGTTAAGCATGCCGCGCTCGCCTAGCACCTGATCAAGCTTTTCCTAGTCTCTAGAGCCGCTCGAGTTCGCTCTTATCCACGGGCGGCCATTTTTCCAAGAAAGTACGCTTTCCAACCACTCGGAATCAGCAAAAATCGACCATCGCGGACAACATCAGTCTCTTTCCACGTAAGTATGAGGCTCTGGACAGGAGCTATGGCGCTTCAATGTAACCTGGGGCCTGACGGACCAACCGACTGAGCTATCTCTCCCGTAAACATCCAAGGGCCACGAGTTCAAATCCCCTGTTGTCTTCCTTTTTTTTCCCCTCTTTTTAATATGTCTTTTAGTTTATCATGTACGGAGACTCTCTTAAAAAAAGAAAAAAAAATCTCCTCTATTATGTATGGCCACACATGTGCAGGTCATAAATACCAGTTGTCTCTAGTTGAGTGGCATCTGTGCGGTTTAACCGAGCTCACATTGGTCCACCTTGACTGATCAAAGAAGGCACCACTGTAGGTTAAATGAGGCTTACAACTGCTGCGGTGGCGGTAGAGTATCCGCCTTGCATCCAAGAGGGCCGGGGTTTGAATCCCGGTGCCACGTAATTTTCCACCAAAAAAAAGACGTGTTGAGAAAATCGCACTAACAGGCTTGGAGTGCGGCCTGATCCCGGTGACCAGAACCGGTAACGCATTCTCTCACCAGAGCAGGATTGGCCACCCTGGTGCAGTACTCCACAACCTCCTATATGAATACAACAATCAAAACCCGGCCCTCAGTCCCCAGCAGCCGCGAAGCAACTGACCACGGCGGCGGTCAGCTCTGTGACGCAGCAGAGGGTGCTAAGAGTACCTGGTTCCGGACAGGCCGCCATTTGAATATGCACCTGGCAACGCTTAACGTTAGAACGTTATCTAGTGAGGCGAGTCTAGCAGTGTTATTGGAGGAATTAGAGGGTAGTAAATGGGATGTAATAGGGCTCAGTGAGGTTAGGAGGACAAAAGAAGCATATACAGTGCTAAAAAGCGGGCACGTACTGTGCTACCAGGGCTTAGTGGAGAGATGAGAACTAGGAGTCCGATTCTTGATTAAGAAGGATATAGCTGGTAACATACAGGAATTCTATAGCATTAATGAGAGGGTGGCAGGTCTTGTTGTGAAACTTAATAAGAGGTACAAATTGAAGGTAGCACAGGTCTACGCCCCTACATCCTTTCATGATGACCAGGAAGTCGAAAGCTTTTATGAAGACGTGGAATCAGCGATGGGTAAAGTCTAAACAAAATACACTATACTGTTGGGCAACTTCAATGCCAAGGTAGGCAAGAAGCTGGCTGGAGACAAGTCAGTGGGAGAATATGGCATAGGCAATAGCAGGGGAGAGTTATTAATAGAATTGGCAGAACAGAATAATATGTGGATAATGAATACCTTCTTCCACAAATGCGTTAGCCGAAAGTGGACGTGGAGGAGCCCAAATGGCGAGACTAGAAATGAAATAGACTTCGTACTCTGCGCTAACCCTGGCATCATAGAAAATGTGGACGTGCTCGGCAAGGTGCGCTGCAGTGACCATAGGATGATAAGAACTCGAATTAGCCTAGACTTGAGGAAGGAACGGAAGAAACTGGTACATAAGAAGCCGATCAATGAGTTAGCGGTAAGAGGGAAAATAGAGGAATTCCAGATCAAACTACAGAACAGGTATTCCGCTTTAACTCAGGAAGAGGACCTTAGTGTTGAAGCAATGAACGACAATCTTATGGGCATCATTAAGGACTTTACAATAGAAGTTGGTGGTAACTCCGTTAGACAGGATACCAGTAAGCTATCGCAGGAGACGAAAGATCTGATCAAGAAACGCCAATGTATGAAAGCCTCTAACCCTACAGCTAGAATAGAACTGGCAGAACTTTCAAAGTTAATCAACAAGCTAAGACAGCTGACATAAGGAACTATAATATGGATAGAATTGAACATGCTCTCAGGAACGGAGGAAGCCTAAAAGCAGTGGAGAAGAAACTAGGAATAGGCAAGAATCAGATGTATGCTTTAAGAGACAAAGCCGGCAATATCGTTACTAATGTGGATGAGATAGTTCAAGTGGCTGAGGAGTTCTATAGAGATTTATACAAGGTTCTGTCATCTCTCCGACGCTTTTTAACCTTGCGCTAGCCGGCCTAGGCAAGAAACTGGATCAAATCGAGGACGTCAAATACACTATATACGCCGATGACGTAACGCTCTGGGTCCCCGGAGGTAGCCTGGGATCAATTGAAAGCACTCTGCAGGAAGCGATCGACGTGATCGAGGAATACCTCGCTCCCACCGGCCTGCAATGTTCGCCTGCGAAGTCTGAGCTCCTCGTCTACAAACGATCGAGGAGCAGTCCCAAACCAAAGAACGAAATCAGAGATACACACGTCATTACTCTCAGAACAAAAGACGGAGGAACCATTCCACACGTCAGCAAAATCAGAGTCCTTGGGATGTTCATTGAGAGCAACGGCTCTAACGCCGCTACAGTGGAGAAGATCGTGACAAAGTCGAATAATGCCTTGAATCTCATACGATACGTAGCCAACAAACAACATGGCCTTAAGGAAGAAAATCTCAAGCTAACACACGCCTTTGCGCTATGCCACTTCACCTACGAGTCGGCTATGCACAGATGGAAGGTAGCGGAGAAGGACAAACTCAATGCACAACTGAGGAAGCTAGTCAAACTAGCGCTGGGAATCCCCAAGAACACCGAGACAGAGCTCCTGCTGCAACTGGGGGTACACAACACACTTGAAGAAATCGCCGAAGCTCAAGAACGGGCTCAATGGACAAGACTCTCTGGAACCAAACCGGGTAGAGAAATCCTAGCCAAACTAGGTCATGACACCGCAGTAATCGAGAATCTATATCAAAGCGTTCCGACGGACACACGCAACTCCTACACGGTTCGCCCACTGCCGCGGAACATGAACTCCGCGTACCATCAACCCAAAAGGCTGGGACGCGGATCGTTCATCCTGCGCGAAATACGTGATAAGAAGATCCTAGCCTGTTTCGTTGACGCGGCACAGTACCCAGCCAGGAAGGCCTTCGTTGCCACCACGATCAATAAGCAAGGTCAAGTGAGAAACGCTCTCACAGTCAAGACCCACAAGTCCGAGATAGCAGAACAGGTTGCCATCGCACTCGCGCTCGCAGACCCGACCACTACCCATGTCTATAGCGATTCACGCTCGGCCTTCAAAGCCTTTCAGAAAGGAGCAGTTGCAAGACAAGCACTGCAAATAATCAATAGATCCACACCGCTGCAGCATCACACCATCTGCTGGTTCCCGGCACACCTCGGAGAGATCGAGGACGCCCCTCGCAATCTCAATGAGATGGCTCACAGGAGCGCGCGGGACCTAACCTTCCGCGATGCTCCATGTTCTGGTCGTGACCATCCCAGCGAGAATCGGGACCCTCCCTCCACATATAACGAGATCATAAAGCACTTTTATCTAGACCGCAGAATATAGAGCACACCTCACAATAAGCTCACCAGGCCTCAAGCCCTGACGTTCAGAGTGCTTCAAACAAACACGTACCCCGCGCAGAACAGACTACATCACTACATGCCTGACCTATACAAAACATCATATTGCGAAAATTGCCATAGCACACTAGACGTACATCACTTGCTCTGGCCATGTGGTCAGACCCACGCAAACAAGGATCAAGACTCCGCCAGGCTACAAGACGCATTACGCAACACGGACCTAGCGGAGCAGCTCTGGGCCGTCCAGCAAGCCCACGATGCGGCCAGGGAGTTACAACTCCTGGTCCCAACGTGGGAGTAGCCTGCTCTATGGGCCTTTGTGCCCCATAGCTCGCAGGACCTTTCTATAAAGTTACTTCATCCATCCATCCATACAGTACCAGTAGCACCCACGACGGTAACATGAGAGAGAATAGTCTAGAAGAACTTGAAATCCCACAAGCAATGCCGGAAGAAGTAAAGAACGCCTTGAGAGCTATGCAAAGAGGGAAAGCAGCTGGGGAGGTTCAGGTAACAGCAGATTTGTGAAAGGATGGTGGAAACATTGTCCTAGAAAGACTGGCCACCCTATATACACAATGCCTCATGACCTCGAGCGTACCGGAATCTTGGAAGAACGCTAACATAATCCTAATCCAAAAGAAAGGGGACACCAAAGACTTCAAAAATTATAGACTGATCAGCTTACTGTCCATTGCATACAAAGTATTTACTAAGGTAATTGCAAATAGAATCAGGAATACCTTAGACTTCTGTCAACCAAAGGACCAGGCAGGATTCCATAAAGGCTACTTAACAATAAACCATATTCACACTATCAATCAGGTGATAGAGAAATGTGCGGAATATAACGAACCCTTGTATATAGCTTTCATTGATTACAAAAAAGCGTTTGATTCAGTCGACACCTCAGCAGTCATGGAGGCATTATGGAATCAGGGTGTAGATTAGCCATATGTAAAAATACTGAAAGATATCTATAGTGGCTCCACAGCCACCGTAGATCTCCATAAAAAAAGCAACAAAATCCGAATAAAGAAAGGCGTCAGACAGGGAGATACAATCTCTCCAATGCTATTCACAGCGTGTTTACAGCAGGTATTCAGAGACCTGGAGTGGGAAGAATTGGGGATAAAAGTTGATGGAGAACACCTTAGCAACTTGCGATTCGCTGATGATATTGCTTTGCTCAGTAACTCAGGAGACCAATTGCAATGCATGCTCCCTGACCTGGAGAGGCAAAGCAGAAGGGTGGGTCTGAAAATTAGTCTGCAGAAAGCTAAAGTAATGTTTAACAGTCTCGGAAGAGAACAGCAGTTTACGATAGGTAGCGAGGCACTGGAAGTGGTAAGGGAATGCATCTACTTAGGGCAGGTAGTGACCACGGATCCGGATCATGAGATTGAAATGACCAGAAGAATAAGAATTAGCTGGGGTGAGTTTGCAGGCATTCTCAAATCATGAACAGCAGGTTGTCACTATCCCTCAAGAGAAAAGTGTATAACAGCTGTGTCTTATCAGTACTCACGTACGAGGCAGAAACCTGGAGGCTTACGAAAAAGGTTCAGCCTAAAATGAGGACGATGCAACGAGCTATGGAAAGAAGAATGATGGGTGTAATGTTAAGGGATAAGAAAAGAGCAGATTGGGTGAGGGAACCAATGCGGGTAAATGACAGCTTAGTCGAAATCAAGAAAAAGAAATGGGCATGGGCAGGACATGTAATGAGGAGGGATGATAATCGATGGTCATTAAGGGTTACGGACTGGATTCCAAGGAAAGGGAAGCGCGTAGCAGGGGGCGGCTGAAAGTTAGGTGGGCAGATGACATTAAGAAGTTTGCAGGGACAACATGGCCACAATTAGTACATGACCAGGATAGTTGGAGAAGTGTGGGAGAGGCCTTTGCCCTGCAGTGGGCGTAACCAGGCTGATGATGATGATGATGATGATGATGATGATGATACCATTGCGTGCGCTATATTATAGCGGGTTGTTACTGCATATGTGCAGAACTCTATATGACCCATAGCATATAGCATACATGCACATTTTCTCAGATTTAGCGTTAGCCTCTTTGCGTGGTTTGTTAGTTTGCGTGAAACATGGCTGCACTCCTGGATGCCCGCTTCAAATTGAATTTGGTGTGTATTTTGGAAAAATTCACTTCGTTTGTAGCAAAGCACTGTGTAAACAGCTTTCGCTTATTCTCAGGCTGCTTCGATCACAGAAATATTGGGGATAACCTTGCATAGTTTTCGAGATCGCTTCTCGTTTCGAACGAGTCGAAGCCTAATGGAAGAAACATTAGAGATGTCAGCGCTACCTATCGCTCCAGTCGGGAGATAGCCGCAATGACGGCATATGGCCTCTGAGATCCAAACATCTCACAGGGCAACTAAAGCTGTAACAAACGTGCGCTGTTTAGCATACGCTATACTATAGCATATAGCGCATACTGTAGTTGCATGCGTTAAATTAAAGCTGTCTTATAAGAAACGCCAAAATGTGCAGTGAAGCCTACATGTGTGCAGCAAAGCGCACCTTTGTTACTGTGTGAATGAACGTGGGCCTTTTTTCATTTTTTAACAACAAACAATTTTTTTTTCTGACAAGCTTTCCCTTTCTGGCACTAACTTCTTGCTTGCTCTTGCTTTACTTAATCAACAGAATAGCTTGCATGCAAAAAAAAAACAAAGAAATATTTGCGACTTTTTTGCAAGATTAAAAAAAAATGTTACTGTCCCTAAAGGTTAAAAAAAACAGGCTGGTGAGTTAGTTGGTACTGCATAACTTGAGGTATAGCGCAAAAGGGCCTGCACATGTTTTTGTCTCCTCTGTCGTCCTGCGTGCCCTTTAGCACTGTGCCTCCAGTCCCTAAAGGGTTAATCTCAACTAGAATATCTGTTACCTGGATTTGCTCTTGACTCCATATTTCTATCTCCCTGTCTCTGTGTACCTGCCAACTCTCACGAATTTTCCATAGTTTTCGTGTTCCTGAAATAGGTGAAATGAGCAGTAACACAGCTGTGATCTGAAGAGAGTATTTTGCTTGTCACTTTGTGCTGTTACAAGTTTGCTGTGTCTCAAGGTAAAGCAACGGTATTAAGTATCCCATAAAAGGTGTGTCCTGAGAGCAAAAATGAACAGCTAGGCCGCACCACAGTGAATGGACAGGCGTCGACGAGCAAGATACGTGAGGTTATTCAAACACATTAACTTATAGGAAAACGAGGTGCAGGGGAAAGAAGAAATAAAGTAACAAACAATGCGCAGTGTTCTATTGTGCAACCGCTGCCTTGCAGATTGCCATATTTCTCTTTGCTTAGAATCCATAACGCTATGCAGGTTTTTTTCATAGGTGGAGTGACACAGTTGGGGTTGAGTATCTGTGACGTCCGCCGGCACTTCCCGATAGGGGTGCATTTCCGTCACTGGACCGCGTACTGGTCTTCTCCATGCCTATGCTTGGGACTGCATTGGATGTTACATCGGGCATTCGTTTATGAATCTGGTCTGCGTGCCGGTGAATGGCACTGTTGTTCATCCCTACAGACACCACTCTAGAACCCGCTGTTGACTTGATCTTGCCCGGAGTCCATTTGTCTCCGGTTCAATAATTTTGAACATACACTGTATTGCCTGGCCCGAACGTCCACTGCGCACTGGCCATCCGACTCGTCTGGGGGGGAGGGGGGGGGGGACGGCCGACAGGCTCCTGGGGGGAAAACACATATCAAGTCTTGTTGGCAGCTTGTAACACAAAAGAAATTCCGAGGATGAAAGCCCAGATTCTTGCGGCGCGTTTTGATAATGGCATAGAAGCCTTGCTAACGATGCATGCAAGTCCATCGCGCCTACATTCTTCAAGCCATCCTTTACAGTGTGTACAGCATGCTCTGCCATTCCGTTACTCTGAGGATGATAGGGGGGGGTACAAATATGAATGCCGTTTCTCTGTATAAACTGAACAAATTCCCGGCCGAATAATTGTACCCCATTATCTGAGACAAGTGTGCGAGGTAACCTGAAACGGCTGAACAGAGTGCGCAGGGCTTTGACTATGCTACGGGACGTTGCCTTGGACGACGGAATGGCTTCTGGCCATTTACTATGCGAGTCGACGACTATGAACAACATTTTGCTTTGAATCGCTCCTACGTAGTTGATGTGTAGCCTAGACCACCTCTCATGCGTTTCAGGCCAGTTTACTGGTTTCTGCGTAGGTGGTATTGGCAGTGCTTGGACGCGGTTTTTACAACTCGAGACATGCCGAGTGTCTTCATCTAACCTGTGCCACCAGAACTTCGACCTGGCAACTGCCTCCATGGTAGAAACCCCCTGATCAGCAGCATGCAACAACTTCAAGAGCCTCATGTTTACCACTGCTGGCGTTATAACCCGATGGCCCCTGTACAGCAACCCCTGATGAACCGAGAGCTCTTGCCACTTTTTGTGGTATTCAGCAAGGTCTGGTTCATAGCTGCTTGATTTTCCTGGCCAGCCATCGACGACGTACCTGTACACTGCAGAAAGCGTGACGTCGGTCGATGTTAACGCTTGTAGTTCCTTCACAGGAATAGTCGGCTCATCCCACTGGTGCAGCATGAGCTCTGTCGCATGAGCTCTGTTGAATCTTCCTAGGCACCAACTTCATACAGTGAAGGTTGAGGCAAACGATTCAGTGCGTCAGCTGTTAGTAGGTGTGTACTGGGCTTGTAATGCAGACAATACTTGTAAGCACCAAACAGAAGGGCCCATCTTTGAATTCTCGCTGCAGGCATCGTGGGCGTTTGATGGTCTGATCTTAGCAGACCCAGCAGCGGCTGGTGATCCGTAACCAGACTAACCAGACTAAACCCTTTCCATTGATGTGATGTCCAAAATAAGTTACGGATGGTTCCTGGAAGCAGCATTTTTCTGAACGAAGCTTTATACCATGCTCACAGAAGCAGTGCAAGACTGCTTTCAAGTTTTGGTTGTGCCTCCCCTTTTATTCTGATACGAGAACGTCATCCAGGTATGCTTGCACTCTCAATAACCCTTGTAATAATTTCTAAATTGTTTTCTGAAATATTGCCATCACTGAAGAGATATCAAAAGGCACCTATTGCGTTGAAAAAGTCCCTTGTGTGTGTTGATAACTGTCCATTTCCGTGTGTCTTCATCTAAAGGAATTCAATTTAAGCATCTTTTAAGTCTAGGATGCTGACTGGTCGCGACTGTGCAAATTAGCAAACATATCGTCAATCACGTGCAGCAGATATTGTCCAACTTTGCATACTGCATTCAATGCGACCTTGAAGTCACCACAAATTCTTACTGCCCAGCTTTTTTTAGCACCGGAACTATTGGGTGTGGCCCATTCAGAGTTTGTGACGGGTGATAAGATTACCATGGCCACCAGCCTGTCTAGCTCATTCGAAAATTTATATCGCAATTCAAATGGAACTTTTTCTGCCTTGCAAAATTTGGGCTTTCCTCTGTCCCGGATCAGCATACATATTGGTGACCCTTTGACAAGTCCAAGCTCTTCCATGAATAGGTCCGCAAACTCTTCCTTAAGGGTAGTGTCTATGCTCTTACGACTGGTCAATGCAGCAACATGCCAGAGCGATTGTCCTTTGGCATTCAGCTTCTGCAGCACTTCACACCCACAAAGGGTCATGCCATTGCAGCCTAGCACCGCCAAACTGCATGGAACTGTTGCTGATTTGTTCGAAATGTGCAGTGGCAGTATGTCGAAGACTGGAAGTTTTCTAAGATAACAAGATAGCGTGATATTTGATTCCTGTAGTGGCGGCCACTGTTGACAGTGGGCTTCATAGACGTCCCATGGTATAACACAAACTGGAGAGCCGGTGTTGATGTCCATATTTCATTTCACGGAATTCTACTTTAAAATTTATTGTATAGGCGGAACCAGTGTACGAGCGGTGGTTACGGACCAAATTTGTGACACCTCACTGTCGCTTTCATCATTCGCGCCCTGTACCATCATGGCCATCGTTCTGTTTGCAGTTTTGTGCTGTCTACTTAAGACATCTCCAGCATACCATTAAAGCTTGTTTCTCTCTCTCTCCCTCTCTCTCTGTCGCACATCCAACCTAATTGCCCTTGTCGGCTGCACTTAAACACCTGCGCTTATGTACCGGGCAAGCCGCGCTGCATTGACTCGAACTACCACAGCACTTCCACTGTTTTTCGTCGCCACGCTGTTAAACTTTTCCAGATGTAGACTAGTGCCGTTGCTTTATCCTTAGAACTTTTCCTTGATCCGACGACGCTGTGCCCATACATATTGCATGTATTTCTACATTTTTTGCAGCTAAGCATCCTTCAGAGTCAATTCTTTCTTCGCAAGCAGCTGCATTTGTAGGTTTTTTGATTGCACGATGCATACAATCCGGATACCTTAGCATCCCGTCCCTCATAGAACCAAAGTCACAGTTTTGTGCAAGCCTCTGAATTTCTACCATGAACTTGTGCACTGATTCTCCTTCCTGCTCACATCAGCTAGAAAACATGAAGCTTTCTGCAATTTCACGTGGTTCAGGATCGTAATAGTCATTAAGTGCCTTCACAGCTTCATCATACTTTGCGAAGCTCGGCTTGTCTAGTGCAAGTCTTCCACTTAAAGTATCGATTGTCTTCGGTCCAAGTGTGGCAGTCAACAATGCTTGCTTCTTAGCATCGTTACTGATTTCATTTGCTTCATAATAGGCTTCAGTTTTAATAAGGTAGGGCGACCACTTCGTCAAACTCTGTCAGCGCGTGGCACGTGGTGGTCTGTGAGTCAGTCCACTGCAACGTTTTGGCCATTTGTGATTGAAAACCTCGTGACCACTATTGCAAAAGTGAGCGGCTAGGCTGCACCGCAATGAACAGATAGTCACCGACCAGCAAAAGACGTGTGGTTATTTGAAACACGTTAAGTTATAGGAATATGTGGTGGGGGAGAAGGAGAGAACAAAGTAATAAAGCATGCTCAGTGTTCCACTGCGTAACTGCTGCCTTGCAGATTGCCACACTCACTTTGTGCTGTTGCAAGTTTGCTGTGTCTCAAGGCAAATCATTGTTATAAAGTACGTGGGTGTCCCACAGATGATTCCTCAGAGCAAAAAGAAAAAAAAGTGCTATTCTCTCTTACAGTGTTGTGTCCCTGAGATATTTATAGGTTTTAAAGCTCATGCAGTCGCAGGCATTTCTCTGTAATATCACATGTAATTTTCTATTGAAAATGTATACTTTGTGTACATGTAGTCAGAGGTTCGACAAAAATTTGTCTAGTTAAGTAACATGGTGAATGTACAGGTTGTGGTCACTGACTATGTCAAGCTGAAAAATAAGAGATGGTTCGTAGCCCATGTGGCTTCCTTGGTCCCACTAAGGCAGACAAAAATTGCTCTTCCTTTATGCCAAGGTATGCAACAGTACAGGCGAGAACGTATACCTTCTATCTACTCTCGCTCGCTACGTCATGTCTTCGCATAAATTGTATGAACAGGTCTTGTACACCTTAGTGTGACCAAGGAACCAGTATGGGCTCTTAACTGTCTGCTTTTTCACCTTGACTTGACCACAACTACTTCAGTCTATGCACTATGTGCTCATGGAAAAGTTTAGGGAGTGTTATGTCACAGCACTACAAATTTGGTCACCAAAGGTTATGTGGACTCTGATCTACGTGTACGAGCCAATATTAGGAAACTGGAAATGGTGTAAAATCGTTAGTAAGCCTTATATTGTTGCATATGTCTTGAGGACGTCATTGGTCTCAATCCTGGTAAAATTGGGAGTGAAATGAAAAAAAGAAAATCAAAATAGATTACAACTGTTGTGTCATTGTGACTACCTGAATAACACGTCACGGTAGCTCAGTGGCTATGGTCACGGGTTCAATTCTGGACCTAGGGTGCCGCACACCGATGGAGCCGCAATGCAAGCACATTTGTATTTGGTGCTGCACCTTAAAGAACCAAAGGTGGTCAAAATTAATGTGGAGCCTTCCACTATGGCGTGCCTCATAACCAGGTTGTGGTTTTGCCACGTAAAATCCCAGGACTAAATAACTAGTAATTGATAAAATGACAAAGCTGCACTGCTTTATGCTGATGTTGTTGGCCTGGAAATTAATTGAGGAAGCTCTTCATGATGTCTCACAGTAGCGACATGCCCTGAGAGGATCTTGCACGTGGAATGTCACTCATAAAAAGAGTTCGGGTAGTGGCAGTGGCTTTTCTAATATGGTGGTGTTGCCACTTCAAAAGGCAGAAAACAAGCAATTTTATTTTCTTAGATTCAGGCACTATAACCCTATAATGTTGCCAGATTACCTCCAACCGTTGAATGGTCTACTATTGCTGTGTATAAGAAGTAGCACTATTTTTCAAACCAGTGGGGCCATATGACACAATTTTCACACCTGCTCCACCCAGATCCAGCTCTGCAAGTACTGTGTGTGTGGGGTCTACATCAGTGTATGTTTGTTACCTTTTCTTTTTTGTTGCAAAATCTGCCTAACTGTGCTGCAGCTAGTATTTTATCTGCTTGTTTGAAATATCACCTGTGGCAGACAGAATCATTCAGCCTCTGTGGTTAGCTTATTGGACATTACCTGCACATAAAATGAAATTGTTCAATTAGCTGATCAGCAAAGTTTCAGGAATTGACTTTTTATACATTCGTGTTTAGGCACACATTGAAATTGCACAAGTGAAACCGATTGATCACAAGGTTGCCGAAACCCCTAGGCTACCACGAGTTGTGAGATGTCCTCCTTTAAGATTTACCTCAATATACACAGAATGTCTTGTAACCAATCTTCCAAGAGCCCGCACTGTACAATTAAGGAAGGAACTAAGTAACATGCGAGTGCTAATCTTGCAAATATTAGCTGTGCATCCACAAAGAAGATATTGCAGGACTAGCACTAGTTTTGATGCCGTTATTATGTGGCTTTGTCTTTGCAGTTGCAACACGTCGTGACGCTAATAATTAAAAAAATATTTAGGGAAACTTTGCGAATTAGCAAATCAGGTTGCACATTTTTGTGTAAGTAATGTCTAACTCATCAAGCAGTCCACCTGGGAGAAACTCTATTAACAAGGTTGTACAAAAATGTGCAACTTGGTTTGCTAGTTAATGAAGGTTTGCTAAATATTTTTTAAATTACTGGCAAGATGTAATTGCATTAACTGCCACAGGCAATAAAAAAAAAAGATGGTTTGGAGTAAACAAAAATTGCAGTAAGCATACTTGCTGCAGCTAGCATATTTGCACATCATGTTTTACAAATTCTGTGTGCATATGCTTTACGTGTTGTGTGGTATCTGCATCAGTAAAAGGGAGCCGCAGCGAATGCGTTCACATGCACTGTGTGGTCACAAAAAGTGAAGCAGTGCAAAACTCTTTTTGACAGCACCACTGTTCTTTATTAACAACTAGAAATAATTAGGTTCTATACATAAAAAATTGTTTATGCACAGCTACACGCATCAAAGACCTTTTTGGGTCGTGCTCAAAGATGGGGTGTGGCAAATGGCTTGGTTCTCTTGGCATATTTATTTGTTGTTTGCTACAGTAGTTTATCAAATTGTTAAGCCAGCTTCACCCAAACCTAACCATTAAGCATCATGGCCAAGTGGGTGCTTAGGGGACTTTATGCTGTAATGTTTGGAGCATAGTGAAAATAGTTACAGTGATGGCATAACATGCAAAATGTGTCTAAGAGCTATGGTTTACCATGAAAACTACATAAACGGATAAAAAGAAAAAGGAAAACCAACATAGGAACAATTGGCTGTGAACTTGTGGCATGCAAGCATCTTGTCTTGATTTAAGTTGCACTGTGGTAAAGGAAGCCCTTGTGCAACATGTCACATCCAGCCGCCATTTCTTCCCCTCCACATTTTGGTACCGACTAATTGAACCCCCGGTGCCATCCACGTGGCTACTCAGAATGCCCGCTCAGCCAGCTTGCAATTCCTGCAGCATGGAACCAGATTAAGCTCGTAATTACAGCATAATTGTTTGTATGCTGCACTGTGAAGCATATCCGTAGAAGACTGTCCTTGATCGTCGTTGTGCAGACGCTTCCGCTTTCTGTTGGGCATTGCTGGGGAGGAGCACTTCTGTGTGGACCCCAAGCCCCATCGCAGCCTGCTGGCCTTTGACTGCCTGCCCTTCAACGAGCTGGCTGTCTTCCCCCGAGGCTGGCGGTGTGACACTGCACCGATGGAAGCACGGTGAGACTCTTTCGCGTGGTCCTTTCTCGTGCCGCCTGCATTTATTTAGTCTTGCACAGTGGGGTACCAGTTGGTTGGGCTCGGTCGGCGGATGGTGGTTGGGCGTTGCTGTCGCGGCTGCGTGCAGTTGAATTCGAGCAGTATGGTAAAGTCAGATGAAGGTAAATTATATCAAACGCACAAAACTTACTGCGAAACTTGCTAGAGTACTTACTTACTCATGTAAAATAATTCCCTGATAATAAACTGGACGTTGGCTATATTGAGCAGTTAAGGTGTCTACTTCCAGAGCCATCAAGCACTTGAAGGGGAGGAGCCGCCTCGCCCGACGCCCTCGGGACGCATTTTTTGTAGTGGATGTGTTGAGAAAATTGAACTGAAAGGATGCACAGAATCTCACATGTTGAGTGCACCGAACAGTACAAGGCGCAGGTAGAAATGACTGCCTAATATGCATAGTCCTGTTTTGAGGAAATGAATTCTTTCCTTGCTCTTTTTTCCACTGGAGATAAATTTATATATGACGAACACATCACAAAAGTTTGAGTTAATTGTATGCAAGTTTGGGTATATCCAATTACCTGGTGCATATCAGACTATTCTTAGTGATAAGCAGTTGTGTGTAGGCTAGTTGGTTCTTGAATATGAGTGCCAAGTTGCAGTGTGTAGTTCCAACAAAACACAGTCACCTCCTAACATCATCTTGTGTGTTCCATTAGAATTCTGCAGTGAAAACTTGGCATCAGCAAGTTAAACTGTGTATCTGTGCACATCTGTGTATATCTGTGCCGTTTTATGTTTCCATGTCAGGGGACCTTCGCAGATTTTGCTCTAGCTCAATAGGTTGTCTGCTATGCTGCTGCACCAGGCCCCACAATGAGTAGCAGCACAGCAGACAAGGAATTGAGCGAGTGATCTGGAGCGAGTGCCAAAACATGGCAATGACCAGTTCCTCTGTGACCACATTCTGTATCACAACATCGCAACACAGTCAACTCCTGGAAACCGAAGCTGGCCCCAGAAAAGCTAATATATATTAAATTATTTAGGGCACTCTGATGCCTGCCAGTATTTTTTTTAGAGTTTAAAGTAGGGGTGTGTGAATACTCAAATATCACCAAATCAAATCAAACAGTGAATTTTCTAATAATTCAATTTGTGAATTGAATATTTAATATTTGCTTTTCCGAATATTCAATATATTCGGTGTAGAGGCCCACGGAGTGCCACATGTTGATTGCGCCACGGAGCTCCTTGTGCTTAACACTGCCCAAGCACTTCAATTCATTTTTGGCGCAAGAGGAGCGCCTAGTGCACTGCAGACGGGCCCCACCGGATGCAGACTTCGGCCTGATGCGAGAATAGGTGCACACGTCGGCTGGCGCCACATCTGTAGGTACAAGGTTCCTCCTGGTCGACAGAACGGATTGAAATGATAATGCGGTGCAGACAGAGGGAACGGCAACAAAAGCAATGCATATTTCGTAAAGTGCATGCGAAAGCATGTGCGAAGGTAGGGCCGATTAGCTGCCAGTAGGCACACAGATTGTGCTGGATGTGCAGCGACAAACTTCACGTTGTTTCAACAGCCATCAGTCTAACCTGCACACAAGATCTTGGGGCCGTTCGCTGATGAGCCACCATTGTGAACGTATTAGCGGCAAGCATTCTGTAATGGCTTGTGACCTGTTACCACGTGAACCGGCGGCAAATTTATGTCCTGGCCACACTGCCTTGGCCATTAGGCCTAATTGACGCTGCTTTATCGGGCGTTGGTGACTGAAGTTACGGTTTGGTGCCGAATTGACACAGATCCATTCGCAGCAGCCACGCAATACTCAGAAAGCTGACAAACCATGTCTCAAATGAAAGCGAGTACACGAGATCGATGTAAAGTTGTTTACAGCCGCAATCTTTGCGACACACTGCACAGTGGCCCCTCGTTCTCAATGCCATTCGTAGATGCACATCAGTCTCATTTTGTAGCTTCGAGCAACCCGTCACAATACTAGTTTTGGATTGAAACGGTGGGCGTGAAATTGTCGTGTGGCTAGTGCGCTGACTGCCTGACTGCATGCATTTGTGCGAATGGCAGATTTTGGCCATGACCCTCTAGATTCCTGCATCTTTGACAGGGGGCAGATCGCACTGAACCTGACAATGAAACAGTGTGGATGTGCCTGCTCTTTTCTATCGGCACCGGTTATGCACAAAGCAGTAATCGAGTCACGTGATGTGCGGTCCGTTCGTATTTTGTGCAGATTAGTCTTACGATAAACCACCTCCCATAAAGTTAGCATAGCCCTTCTGGGTTTTGGAGAAAAACTGGAAAGCAAATATCGGAGGTGTCCTTAGCTATTGCCTGAGAGACGCGAAGGCCAAAGCCTTGTAAAGCCTACTATAATTACCTTAATCCACCCTAATCCACCTTCATCAACATTAATCTACCCTAATCCTCCTTAATACACCTTAGTCTATCTTAATCCATCCTAATCCACCTTACTTCAATCACTAATGAACCGTGAATTAACTTTGCTAATCATTAATAGTCTCCTATAACGGCTGAGCATGCTTTGGTTCACGTCTGGCCTTCCTTGGGTCATGTGATATTTTCTGCACCTCATAACATGACCTTTAAAGATCTAAGGCTTTCACCTTAACACTTTATATGCAATAAATAAAAGAGTGCCGCAGAACAGAGGTCCACTATTAGCTTGAGAACCTCATTGGTATTCACTACAACAGAACGTAACAAATTCATTAGTTTCAGAGGAAAAAGGTAGCCTTATTTTATTCAACAGGAATTCTTTTGATAAAAAACATATTTCCGGACCTTCATATACTAGAACTGAGCTGTAAGCAATGCTGGTATACTAAATTGTTGTTCCCCTTAATAAGAGTAGACTAAAATCTTGATTTCTATGTACCTAAGTTACTGATAGCTTGCTACATTCTTGTTATTTAATACCACGAGACGCCCGAACATGTGTAGCACTGTATTTCTCTGCCCAAAATTTGTGAACATTAAATTTTGTGAAAAAGTTGTTGATATTCGGCATTCGATTGTATATTTGGCTTTTCTTTCTTGATTCAATTCAGTATTTTATTTGAAATCTACTCCTTGGTATTTGCACACCCATAGTTTAAAGGTTGAGGAGTGCCAGTCAATGAAGAATAGAAAATGTCATATTGGTACTCATTTTAACACTAAAAATGAAGGGAGACCAAATTTTCTTATAACATTTCAATGATTAGTTTTGTTAGTAACCATAGTCTTTTACACACTGTAAGAGTCTTCTCTTTTGAAAGTTAATGTAGACTCAGCAAACCACATATATCTATTGGACGTACCACAAAAGTCCAAATATCCAAGACATTTAAAGACGTCTAGTTCACATCTATAAGCTGTTCCGCTAGTAAATGGCAGTCAAGGGTCATCCAAAGGACATTCGAGTGTCTTTGTGATTTGGACATTTCTTTGAACGAAGATTGCTAGGCATAACGTTAAGAGACAGAAAGAGAGCGGTTTGTATCAGAGAGCAAACAGGAATAGACGATATTCTAGTTGACATTAAGAGAAAAAAATTGAGCTGGGCAGGGCATGTAATGCACCGGATAAATAACCGTTGGACCATTAGGGTTACAGAGTGGATACCATGAAAAGGGAAATGCAGTCGAGGACGGCAGAAGACTAGGTGGACCGATGAAATCAGGAAGTTCGCTGGCACTAGTTGGAATCAGTTGGCGCAAAACACGGGTAATTGGAGATCGCAGGGAGAGGCCTTCATCCAGCAATGGACATAAAACAGGCTGCTGATGATGATGATGATGGACATCCAGAGCTTCCGCGCATTGATCGTATGTTGTGTTGCAACTAGATGAAAGCACCATTTTAGAACGACGAAAGCTGAGCTAGTTGGTAAGGATTCATTATGCAAAATAGAAGTGAGGCGTGCAGACAGGACACAAGAGTAGAGAAGTGGACAACACGAACGCCGATTATCAACTGAAGGGAGCACTGAGACGAAAAAAGAAAGAAGACACAAAACTCATCTGCGCAGGCTCAGGAATGGTAACACCACGTGTCAATCGGGTACACGTGCGGGTCTACGTGAGAGATAACTGTTAAGGCACACAAGAGTTATGCATGAAGCAACTAGCAACAGTTAAACGTGTGCGAAGCCATGCATAAAATAGATGTAAAAACATGAAGTGCGCGACAGCTGGTGCGAGAATTTACCAGGCCACATAAAACCAAGAATTTCAGTTCTTACTAACTTCAGTAGCTTTAACATACAACACAATGCGCTTGTGCAGTCGTGCTGCCTAGCTAGCGCAACGTGGCAGAGAAGCGGTAAACGGCATTCCGAACATTAGTGAAATGCCTTTAAACCGCATGCTGCACTGCAGACAAATTCGTTGCTTACGCGTCTAACTATGATCAAGTGGAAAAGAACACCAACGCAACGAAGAAAAGGATGAGAACAAGAAATTTCCCACTGAAGTGACGATCCATTGATACCGTTGCTCCCGCTGATGAATGGTCTTTCGAGGAATGATTAGAACCGTACCACCAGCACATTTTCGACAGTATTTGAGACCCCACCCTCCAACAATTCTTCTTCGACATTCTTTGAAGCTTTTACACCCCACACATGCGAAGAGTATTGCCTATTTTGCTCTGAAAACATGAATAAGACAGATAAGCACTATCAATGACACAACAAACTACGGCGCGCGGCTGGCTCCTCTCCTGTGTGTTCTGCGCAAGGCCATCGGCGCGCACTATGTAATAAAGGTACAGTGCATGTCGTTGGCCAGTTATTGTGCACGTGCGTGGCCATGTGGTTCTTGTGCAGAGTGCAGCGCTACTCGCCTTACTATGATGAAAATCACCCTTGTTTTGTCCAAATGTTGTTTTCTCATCTGTCTGTGGCAGTGCCATTCCCACCTGGCTGTAGTACACAGTTATGGTGGCTAGCACCATCGCTGCATCTGTAGCATGATATAGCTGGCAAGAACCCAGTTTTTTAATGTCCATTGCTTTGCTTTTGTTACCACCATCAAAGCTGCCAGTACCTAATCGTAATTTGAATAGCACCAATAATGTATTGCACTGGAGGAGCGACAACAGTGCTAGCCACCTTAACAGTCATAGGTAGGAATGGCACTGCAGTCGCGGGGTGAAATACAACCTTCAAACGAAATACAGCACTAGGACAAGCAGCCCCGCCTTCTGCATTGAAACCACATGCGCATGCATGTGTACAATAACGGCTGGCCAACGCCACTCACTATGTTCAGTTGTGTTTCGGCCACACGCTCTGCTGTTCACATTTCATTTGTATTTGATAGTACATCTGCTGTTGCACTTGAAGGTATGCAGCTCATTATAGCGGGAACAGGAAAGATCCATTAGTTGTTCGTTCTCTGAACCTCCTGTATACCTAAAAGGAACATCTATTAGAGGTTACTTATGTCCAGCTGCGACATCCTTTCAACGTTACAGCAGCGTGATCTGGATGGGACATCGATTATCCATAATATGTATTTGTAATGTTGTTTGGCGAAAAATAGATATCTATCTATAGATAGATAATATCTATCTACCTAGATATCTATCTAGGCTGCCACCAGAGGGTGGCGCCCCCTGTGACCTGTGTGTGTCTGTCTCCATAGAGTTTCCTACAACAATTACTAGTGGGAACTCTGGCGCTGCAGTCGTTGTCCTACCATGGGAATGATGGGAAGTACATGGATTTGTCTGATCTTCGTGCTTGTGGATTCAAACGTTCTTGTGGCTTTGTATATTACGCTATACAAATCTTATTGTTTGATTTATTGATTTGATTTGATTTATTGATTTCCATTTACACACACACATGTACAGAGGAGTGGTAAATGGAGGTGAATGAGGGAAAAAAGCCGCACAGACTCGGCTTGAGGTAACCTCACCCCCTTAGGTACAATATGGCTGCATGGGGTAACACAACAAGCACCATATAAATTACATTTATCTAGTGGCCATAAAACATTGCAGTTATATTATATATGAAAGAACAGTGAAATATTTCCACAATAACAATGCAAAACACACTGCGGCATTGAAATAAATAAATGATATACACTTGGTAACAGACAAAAAAAAGAGGAACATAACACACATTATTAATCGTTAACAAACGTGCTCTAAAGTGAAAGCAATAGAGTTTTAAATTCTGACAGTGATAAATCCTGTAAATTGAAGCCTGCTCTGTCGTATAAATTCAGTAATCTTGGAAGGTTGTTACACAACATTTGACAACCGTAGTTAGTTCTAGAGCGCGGAACCTTCCAGACTTCAGGTGTACGAGTTGAATAACGGTATGAATTGACGGACAGATTTGCAAGTTCTACAAGTAAAGTATTGTTACGTTTGGTATTAAAGTAATACTCGCGTAATAGTCTGGAGTTATAGATTTTATGGGCTGTTGCAATGTTGTATTTCTTGAACAGGTTTTCAGTATGGGCGGCAAACGGTACATTAGCGATGACACGTATTATTTTCTTCTGCATACGAAATAATTTACTCAAGTTACATTCAGTTGTGGTTCCCCATACAAGATGCCCATAATGTATGCGAGACATGAATAAGGCATTATAAATTAATAATTTTACAGAGACGGGTAAAGTATATCTGTAGCGATTTAAAACACCTGTTGTGCGGCTAAGTTTTTGGAGCACAAAGCTTACATGGTCGTCCCATTGCATGGTACTCGTGAAGTGTACCCCTTACACCTTTGCAGAAAGAGTGAGTTCTATATTTGTGGATCTATACGCTAATGTTAGATCTGGAGGAAGAAGACTCATGCCTTTGGTATGAAAAATTACGGCCTTTGTTTTCGCCATATTTACTTTTAGACTGTTCTCAGTGGACCAATAGGATAGGCTGCGCAAGAAGTCATTTGCCATACTAACTAAATTGGTACAAGAACTGGACGAGATGAAAATACTTGTATCATCTGCGTAAATTATAAATTTCGCCTTTTCGTAGATGGAAGTAATATCATTAGCATATAAGTTAAACAGCAACGGGCCCAAAATGCTACCCTGTGGGACGCCACAAAGTATTTCTTTGGTTACCGATGTATTGTGGCCTACAGAAACAAACTGGCATCTGTTAATAAGATAAGATTTTAATAATTGAAGTGGAATGCCTCTAATCCCATATTTCTCTAGTTTGTAGAATAAAATGTTGTGAATAATATGATCAAACGCCTGTGTAAAGTCGACAAATATGCCTATTGTTAATAGCTTATGTCGAAGTTCTGCAATATAAATTCCTTTTGATCGAGAAGAGCTAATTCAGTCGACCTGTTCTTACGGAAACCGTATTGAGCATTTGAAATTATCTTGTACTTTTCACAGAACGAAGACAACTGACTTAGAATCATTTTTTCAAGACCTTTTGAAAAAACAGGGAGGATCGAGATCAGGCGATAATTTTTTATATCCAATTTATTACCCTTTTTAAATAATACTACTACCTTAGCAACCTTCATATTTTCTGGAAATACGCCTGTAGAAATGCACAAATTATAAATATGTGTCAAAATAGGGGCTATATCATATATAACAAATTTTATAGGTAGAATCTGAAGACCATCGGCAAAGCAGCTGCGAGATGTCTTGAGTCTTAGGTACACAGAACATACATCCGAAGGCATGAATGGCTGAAAAAATATTGTGTTTGCATTCGGAGTAATGTGCACATAGTGAGGCATGGGATGATTGAGGTCAACGTCTCTGTGTACAAAATAATCATTGAAAGCATTTGCCAAATCCTCCTTTACCAGCAATCTACTGTTTAAACTAATTTGTTCAATTGGATCATTCCTCTGATTTCTGTTCATAAGAGCATTTAGTCTATTCCATAGTTTCTTTGAGTCATTCATACAAGACGAAAACATCTGCAGAAAATAAGCATCATGTGCTTTCCGTAGCTCTTCGCTTAATTTGTTACGAAACATTTTAAATGTTTTTAAATCCAGAGGCTCTCGGGTTTTGATGAATTTAGCATATAGTTTGTCACGCTTCTTCATTCTTTTACAAAGAGCATTCGTTAACCATGGCTTTCTGAGGCATTTTTTTCTCCTGTTAACTTTGTAAACAAAATTCTTTTTATACACGGTAACAAACCTGCTAAGAAAAATATTGTACGCTGATTCAGCATCATGTTCCTGTAAAACGTCATCCCAGTTAATCTGCTTCAGCTCTGTTTGAAAAGATGTTAGGGTATCCTCGGTTACTTTCTGGAAGGTTCCGCTTGTGTCTCTGTGTGAGGTGCTAGCTGTTCTAGTTTTGACAAACATGCAAATAGGCATATGGTCACTTATAGCACTACTCAAAACAGCACTTACGATACACTGAGGAGAGTAATTCATTATAAACAAATCAAGCGTAGTTTCCATATTTTCTGTGACTCTAGTGCTGGAGTGAATTGTATTTAAACAACCACTTGAAATGAATACCCTTTCAAAATCGGGCCGGCGTACTGTATCCGCGCCAATGTTTACATTAAAATCTCCTCCAATAATTATGTTTAGGCGGTTTTCATTAGCAAAAGATAACAGATCATCAAAAAATTCAAGAAAATGGTAAAGAACACCATCAGGAGGGCGGTAGCATACAGCAAAAAGGTCTTTCTCTGAATGAACACGTAGCACTTCGTAATCACTTGTTGTACGCGAAAAATTAGGAAGTATATCGCAAGGTATAAGGTCAGACATCAATAGGCACACACCACCCCCGCGTCTTGTTAACCTATTAAGGTAAAATGTTTTCATGTGCGGAAGTTCTAAAATGTGGCTGTCATTCGTATACCAGGTTTCGCTTATCATAACAATGTCACACAGCTTATCTATCCCCACAAAAAAGCTTTCCAGTTCTTCTATTTTGCTAGAAACGGATTGAGCGTTAATATGAACACAACTAATTCCCTTTTGTTCAGCTTCTATGTGGGCAAACCATTCTTGTTTAGAAACCGACCCTAAGTGATTCATGGTGCTGAAAAAGAAATAAGATCAACAGCAAGGAACATTAGCGAGGAATACTAAGTAAGAGTCGAAAGCTCATCCTCGTGCTTAATGACTACAGCCTGGGCACCATTTTCTTTGCGTACAAGCACATGTCCGTTCGCGTACCATGCATATTTATACCCGGAATGTTTTGCCCATTCCTTAGCGGCAGCCAGAAGCTTTCTAGATCGAGTTGTCATGTTCTCGGCAATAAAAACTTTCATGGAACTATCTCTAAGTGATCGTTTCTTAGCAAGCCAGGCATTTCGCAGTTCCTGACGCGCGACGCGCACAATTATGCCATGGGTCCTGCCCGACCTAGCTGGCAGCCTGTGTATAGCCACAACGTCCTGCTCTGATAGACATTCGATGTTAAGTTGACCCGCCGCGGTTGCTCAGTGGCTATGGTGTTAGGCTGCTCAGCACGAGGTCGCGGGATCGAATCCCGGCCACGGCGGCCTCATTTCGATGGGGGCGAAATGCGAAAACACCCGTGTACTTAGATTTAGGTGCACGTTAAAGAACCCCAGGTGGTCGAAATTTCCGGAGTCCTCCACTACGGCGTGCCTCATAATCAGAAAGTGGTTTTGGCACGTAAAACCCCATTATTATTAATTATGTTAAGTTGTTGTGCTATTTCGTTCACCAGGGATAACAAGTTCTCACCCTCAGTCTCAGGAACTTCATGAATTTCAAGGTTCAGGCGCCTGCTGTGCCATTCAAGAGCGTCAATGCCATCCCTAAGTTTACTAAGGTCCTCAGGGGCTCGAGCCCCTTCCATCTTTTCCACCCTACGCTTTACATTGTTGATGTCTTTTTTGTGACAGTCCAGACGTCTCTTAATTTCATCAAATTGGTCAGACAGCATTTGGATAGATTGCTCAATGCCACTTACTTTACTTGGCAACTCCAAAAGCAAATTAAGCTTCTTATCCAATTCTACCAGCTTCACCATGATTTCCGGATCTTTTACCTGACCCTTTACAGCGCAACACTTTTGCTTCCCTTCCCTTGACATGTCTCACACTTCCAATTTTTCTTGAAGGCTCCTCGTTTGGCCTCATTCACGCCCGAACACTGACCAATATGAAAAAGAAATCCGCAGTCGGAGCACGTCAGAACTGAGTCATGCTCGCCGATAAGTAAACGGCACGTGCAACATCGGGACATTGTAGGCAGCTTTTACGTACAACCACTATCACCAGCATGTGTAAGAAATGGTGGAGCTACAGTGGCTAAAACGCATTAAGGATCAACGCAGACAATCAGTTTGGCAGCAGACACAGACAAGCAGTTTGGCAGTGGCAGCAGCGGAGCGCAAAAATAGGAAGGTTCAAATTACAGAGATAGACCAACCTGTAAAACAGAAGACCGTTCCGGCTCTCGTGCACGATGCGCTCCACCGCTGCAGCCAAAATGACGCGAGACGCCCCCCGCTGAACTGGCCGTGTTATTCGGTCGCGTTTAGCGGATTTTCAGGAAAGGTGGCAGCACAGGCAGCCAGGTAGTCTCGAGGCGCGCAGATCAAACATCAGGTTTCCCTGTTGATGAAAGGCAGGAATGTCCTTCAAAGGTAGAAACACCGAAGATAATCCTCTAGGGCTGCGACAACACAGGCCACGATGTCCTGCCAAGTGGTCTGTAGCAGTACCTGTAAAACAGAAGACCGTTCAGGCTCTCATGCACGATGCGCTCCACCGCTGCAGCCAAAATGACGCGAGACGCCCCCCGCTGAACTGGCCGTGTTATCTGGTCGCGTTTAGCGGATTTTCAGGAAAGGTGGCAGCACAGGCAGCCAGGTAGTCTCGAGGCGCGCAGATCAAACATCAGGTTTCCCTGTAAAACAGAAGACCGTTCAGGCTTTCGTGCACGATGTGCTCCACCGCTGCAGCCAAAATGACGCGAGGGTATATTTCTGCGCAATCTATATTCTTCGAAGTGCAGTAGACGCCGGGAACGCGTACAATTGCTATAAATTGCAACGATTGAGCTCGTCCAGGTGGCCAAATCGAAACGCGCCAAGCGTCTCAAGGCACTGGCATGCCTGCGATAAATTCATAAGGGCGTTTCATTCACTTGTCGATACATGCGTCCATGGCTTAATAGTTTCAGTATCAGGCTTCTGTGCTGGAGTCCCTGTGTTCGAATCCTGCGGTCGGGCAATTTCAATGATGTTTATTTAATTGTTTATTGCGCAATAGATTGTTGAAAATGACGAGTTTGCAAAGTTACGAAGCCGTTTGAAGCCAAAAGGACGAAGTTTAGGCAAATCCATGTACTTCCCATAATTCCCATGCTGGGACAACCGCTCCCATCACCCGCCGTGGTTGCTCAGTGGCTATGGTGTTGGGCTGCTGAGCACGAGGTCGCGGGATCGAATCCCGGCCACGGCGGCCGCATTTCGATGGGGGCGAAATGCGAAAACACCCGTGTGCTTAGATTTAGGTGCACGTTGAAGAACCCCAGGTGGTAAAAATTTCCGGAGTCCTCCACTACGGCGTGCCTCATAATCAGAAAGTGGTTTTGGCACGTAAAACCCCAAACATTATTATTAACCGCTCCCATTGCAACTCCTGTAGACACTAGCGCCAGAGTTCCCTCTAGTAATTTTTGTAGGAAACTCTATGTCTGTCTCTATATATGTTCGGGCCCAATAAGAAAGGGCATTCCCTTTTCGTCCAAGCAAAAGGCCGTACGTTTAGGTCCGTCCCTCCGTGCTCGTGCCCCGCGCGGCACTAACCATGCGACATGGTGTCAGAAGTGGCCGGATAACGGCCCCCTGCCTTAGCCCTCACCTCATAGGAAGGCACCAAGATGTCCCTCGAGACTGGCGAGCCGCCGAAACTGTACGGCGTCAACTTCCAGCCGCCGGTACCATTCGACTTCGCGAACCCTCCAACGTGGGCGACATGGCTCAGCAGCTACGAAGACTACGCAGCGGTTTCAGGACTGACGCAAGCGTTGGAAGACATGCAGGTACGCTCGCTACTGTACTGCACGGGCACAGAAGCCCGCCCGCTTCTCGAGACCTTTTAGCTCGACGCCCAGTCGCTCGCTTCATACCAAGCCGTTGCCACCCGCTTCACTGAGCACTTCGTGCACCCGGCAAACTAGCTTTATGAATCGTCACGGTTCCACAGACGTGTTCAGCTGCCCGTCGAAAGCGTCGGCACGTACTACGCAGAACTGCGCAGGATGGTTAAGCGCTGTAACTATCTGTCTGATGCTGTCGAGGAAAGGGTTGTATGCGACCGGTTCGTCGTCGGCCTCCGCGACTCCCATTTCTCGGACCAGCTGTGCCGGAACGCGAAGTTGACACTCCAGGATGCTTGGACACAAGCCCGTCAATCTGAAGACGCCGACAGGGAAAAGGCGTTGCCCCAGAACCACACCGAGCACTCCCGCGAGCTCAACCTCGACGCCGCAAAAGCTAACAAGTTCCCCTCTCACCGTCGCTCCGCCGCTAAGCCTCGTTCGCCGCAGCCGCTAGCAGAGCGCTCACGCGAGCCGTCCACATGTGAATTCTGCTGCCGCGCGCCTTATCGACATTCAGACTGCCCGGCCCGTCGCTCCACCTGCAGCTTCTGCAAAAAGAAAGGCCACTTTGCTGAAGTATGCCGCTCGCGGTAGTTCAAGCAGTACAAGCTCAGCTCCGTTCACCTGCACGCCGTCACGACGCCCGCCTTGGCAAAGTTCGTCGACGTCACCGTTGATGTCTACACAGCGCAGTTCAGTTCAAGGTCGACTCCGGAGCCGAAGTATCTGCTGTTCCCAGCGAGTTTCCTACCTTGCCTGCCAAACTCGACCAAGTCGACACTCTGCTCACTGGCCCGGGAGGACAGCCACTGCACGTGCTGGGCTCGTATGTGGCACGACTTCAGTGGCAAGGGAAAGCAAGCTGTCAGCGTCTCTACGTGATCCAATCTCTCACTGTGCCTCTTCTGGGACTGCCAGCGCTCCAAGCCCTCCAAGTAGTTCGGTTTTTTGATCAACTCAAGACTTCAAAAGCGACGCTGCACGCCGAGCTCTTCAATGGATTGGGCACCCTCAAGGACGAATACAACATCCAGTTGAAACCTGATGCCGTACCTTTCTCGCTAAGCGTACCTCGCAGGATCCCCATCCCGCTGCTCGAGATCGTCGGCTGCGAGCTGGACAAATTGGAAATCGCAGGCATGATCCGTAGGGTCGACAAGCCAACACCATGGTGCTCGGGTCTCGTCGTCGTCCGGAAAGGCGATGGTTCCTACCGCCTCTGCGTCGACTTAACACAACTCAACAAGGTCGTCCTTTGTGAAAGACATATTCTGCCAACTGTCGAGCAAGTCCTTGGCCTCCTCGGCGATGCAACAGTTTTTTCGAAGCTGGATGCGACCGCAAGCTTCCACCAGGTGCAGCTCTCTGAAGACTCCCAAGAGCTTACGACATTCATCATCCCATATGGCCGATACTGCTTCTGCCGGCTCCCCTTTGGCATCACCTCCGCACCAGAGTACTTCCAAAAGCAGATGGCAAGAATCCTGGAGGGCCAAGAAGGATTCGCCAATATGATAGACAATATTTTGGTTTTTGGACGCACCTGCCAGGAACATGACGCCAGACTGAGCCAGGTGCTATCTCGCCTTGCAAAAGCAGGTATCACATTGAACCAGGACAAGTGTCGTTTTGGGGTACCCGAGGTCTCCTTCCTCGGAGTTGTCGTCTCAGCACAGGGGCATCAGGCCAGATCCGCGCAAGGTCGAAGCAGTGAAAGCCATGGAAGCCATGGACATCGCTGGCGTTAGAAGACTGCTCGGAATGGTGAACCATCTTGCCAGATTCTTGCCACACATCTCGGACGTCACAGCTCCCATCAGAGCGTTACTGAACAAGTCTGCGAGTTGGGTGTGGCAGCATGAGCAAAAGGCAGCATTCGAGAAAATCAAGGAACTCTTGACGTCAGACAGGTGCATGGCAAAGTACCACCCGTCGTACGCCACTACGGTGTCTGCAGACGCAAGCTCATTTGGACTCGGCGCAGTTTTGCTACAGACGCAACCCTCATGAGAGCGCCGCACAGTCGCGTTCGCTTCGAGCTCAATGACCGATACCGAGCAGCGTTACAGCCAGACTGAAGAAGAAGCTTTGGCAACGACGTCGGCTATCCAAAGGTTCGACGAGTTCGTCCGTGGCATCCCCTTCGACATCGAGACTGACCACCTGCCACTCGTTTCACTTCTGGGCAAGATGGAACTGGACATGTTGCCGCCTCGTATTCAGAGACTACGGCTGAAGACCATGCGATACCAGTTCCGTATGCTGCACATGCCAGGAAAGCTGCTAGCCACAGCTGATACGTTGTCGCGCATCACCTACAAGCCACCCACTCCTCTAGACACTATCGAACTTTTTGCAGCACAGGTAGTCGGCTGTACGTCGGAAGTCTTGCCACTCAGCCCTAAAGACGTGCGACAGGCACAAGAGTCCGATGGCGAGTGCAAAGCCCTCGCTTCCTACTGCCAGAATGGTTGGCCTAAAAAGACCACGATACCACTGCACCTCTCAATGTAGGCCTCTGTGGCAGACGAGCTCTCTGTCTGCGACGGTGTTCTGCTGAAAGGCGCCCGGATAGTCATCCCATCGTCCCTTCGGCCAGCGGTCTTGACGCTGTTGCATGAAGGTCATCAGGGCATCAACAGGACCAAAGCCCTAGCTCGGGAGTCAGTTTGGTGGCCCGGTATCTCGACAGACATCGCCTTTCTCGTTGCCAACTGTGAACAGTGCGCTTCCACCCGCATGAACTTTGCCGAGCCCCTGCTCTCCACGGCCCTACCTGGACATCCCTGGGAATTCCTTGGAATGGACTTGTTCCACCTCAACGGCCAGACGTTCATCCTGGTGGTGGACTATTACTCGAAGTTTCCTCAGGTGGTGACCCTGAGGAGCACGACAGCTCAGGCAGTCATTGACCCTCTCAAATCCATCTTTGCCCGCCATGGAATCCCGCAAGATGTCAGATCAGACAACGGCCCACCGTTCTTGTCGCAAGAGCTCGCAGCGTTTGCAGCGTCATACGGCTTTAACCACAGGACCAGCAGTCCACACTACGCTCAATCGAACGGAGAGGCAGAGAGGATGGTGAGTACTATCAAGGACCTGTTTCACAAGTCAAAGGATCCTTATCTGGCTCTGCTCAGCTATCGGGATACTCCAGGAGTCGATGGCTTTAGTCCAGCCCAGCTGTTGATGGGACGTCAACTCAGAACCAAAGTCCCAAAGCAAGGCTCCCAGCTATGTCCCAACTGGCCCCCAATGAAAGACGTCGCCGCCAAGGATATGGCTTACAAGCAGAAGCAGGCCGACAACTACAACAGGCATCATGGAGCTCGAGACTTACCGCCACTCCAAACAGGTCAGCGTGTCTGGGTGCGACCTGATCAAGTGCAGGCTACGGTCCTCAGTCCGGGGCAAAGACTAAGAAGCTACGTGGTCGAAATGGAGTGAGGTGGCACCCTACAGCGCAACCGGCGTCACCTAGTGCCTTTTGGGCCAACAGCCTCCGGAGAAGAACCGCCACCACTGCAGCAACTTCCCTGTCAGGAACCTCGGCCTGCCAACATCGTGGAATCAACGGTCCCCCTCGGACAGTCTGTGCAACAGTCCCCTGCAGCCAGGGACCGCAGTGACGGTGTGACACGAACATGTTACGGCCGGCCTATTGTTCTGCCGCGCCGTTTGAACTTGTGAAACTTTTGACGTGTTTGGCTTCCTGAATCTCTCCCGTCTAACCTCCGATGCTTCAAGAGGGTAGATGTAGAGGTCGCCACAGTTCAGCCCTGTTTGTTAGGCTGCCACCAGAGTGTGGCACCCCCTGTGACCTGTATGTGTCTGTCTCTATATATGTTCGGGCCCAATAAAGAAGGGCATTCCCTTTTCGTCCAAGCAAGAGGCCGTATGTTTCGGTCCGTCCCTAACCACGCGACACGCGACACTGTATGTCTGCAATGTCTAAAACATAATGTTCTATGGACATCTATTAGACAAAAATGGTTCACGAGGGAGTAATGATATTTAGTACAGCTTTGTATCATTTTCATTAAAATCAAACCAGTTGTAGGGTATTCTGACCTCTGTCTCCTCTGCGGAGTTCAGTTTTGTCATTGACACAGACATGCAAACATATATGCCACGTTTACCTGACGTGCATGCGCATGCACAAGTTGCAAGAAAGAGATGTCGGGACTGCCTCTAGGTACTGCGAATGCGGACATACTTTCGCCTGTTTGTCCCTAGCCAAGCTGCACTATGTGGCCACCAATAAATACTGAGAAATATGCTCTCCTCCAATTCATATTTCATGGCGTGGTGGTCACGGCACTGCGTGTGTAATTGGGAGGCCAGTAGTTGAAATGCGTGTTTGAACATATTGTTTCTCTTGTGGTTTTTTTAAAATCTACATTATTGTATCATTTTCCCCTTTCACTTCTGCAGTAGTCATTCTTTACCTATGCTTCACTGCCAGGCCTTACAGGGAGGGTGAGCGAAGTGATCCGGCACGAAGTGATCCGGCACGGGGGCTTACGTAGATGCAACATTAGCAACTGCAGACAAATGAATAATCACATGTTGTTGCTGCACATTTGTTTTTTTGTGTTTCCCCATTACAGACTCTGTATCGGCTGTGGTGATCTCGTTTGAACAGTTAAGCACTGGTTCACAGGCAGTGCGCGTTGCCATCGGCTAGGGACGATTGGAGCAAGTGTGTACTCCTCCGTAATATGTATGTACCGTACTTACACAACTGTAAGTTGACTCAAATGTAAGTCGATCCCCCCATATAGCATAGGACAGGAAAATAAAAAAGAAGAGCATACCCGAGGGCACATTCGATAACGAAAATTTATTAGTACCTGACATGGTCACTGGACTACTCGTCTTCACTAGTGCTGCTGTCGTCATCGCTGCTACGGTCTCACAGCACGTCGTCGTCCAGCAAAATTCCACATTTGGCAAATGACCGCACCACGACATCTTGTGGAACAGCAGCCCATGCCGAATGCACCCAACCACATGCAGCCGTCAGGGAGGCTCTTTTGACAGGTCTGCCAACATCATGTCTGGTTGACATAAGTTTGCGGTCTTCTGCCGCCAGCCACTCGTTGTGGTCATGGTGGAGCAGGTCCTTAAAAGGCGAAGATCCGGGCTTATTTCATGACCATGTCATACTTCACTGGTAGGGACTGATCACTCATTTCAGCAGCATACGCCGCATGCTTGACCTACAGCTCCGAAAAGCATCCAGACTTCGGCACGTAGGAAATTCCTCACTTGCCGTCAAAAGTGAAAATTTCGCTTCGCTGCAGTCGCCACTCTCGCGTCACCCGTTCAGAAACATTGCACTTGCGGCCCGCTGCGCAGTGATTTTTTTCTTCGGCGTAAAGGATGGCAGCCCTCTTGAACGCTGCTGTGAACGAGCGTTGAATGATTAAAGGGCCTGGAGCACTCATAATGACTGAGGAAGCATGGAAGTAGCACGTAGCCTGCATTCAAGTCAAACGTGTCAAACCAATGCCTTTGGTCAAACTAAGAGCATAGAGAAAGCTGAGAGCTACAGGGAAAGAGAAACACGTGAGCGGTGTCTGCTCTTCTGTAAACTACTGATACTCCCCGCAAGAGCCACCGTTCTGAGGGTGCCGCCGCGAATGGAACAGCGCCGCTTCCATCAACTATTGGCACCCCCCCTTGAGTGTTGTGTGCACTGTAAAACTCTCAGAAATGTTGAAAAACCCTCCCGAAAAGCGAACACGCGAGATAGCAAAAAGCTACGGGTAGGGCCATAGAGCAAACATAAAATTTTAACTACGTTGTAGCTCCTGTTGCTCTCGCTTTTTTGGCAGTGCCATGTTTTGGTTTCGATTGCAAGTTGACCCCCCACTTCAGATTTTCAAATTTAAAAATATAGGTCGACTTACAATCGTGTAAATATGGTAGTTGCAGTCCAAGGATACTTCTCTTGCAACTCACGCATTGCATACAAGCATCGGGCAAAGGCAGCACAGCTCTCACGTGTCTGGGCCATTAACAAAACGGAAATATGCGTCTCTTCTAAATGTGACCCATTAAAGCTATCTTGTGAACTCGAGATTAGTGTTATAGCACAACTTATTCTTGAGAACAGTGTGGTTTAGAGAAGTGGTAGAGCACATGCACACACACATCTATAGGGTACTTGGTTCAAAACAAAGAAGGTGAACTATTTCTTATTTTATTTGCATAGCCACGGCATTTGAGCGTGATATCACACAGGTAGCTTGATTCCTAGCTTATAACTGCTAAGTGCAGTGAAATAAAAGCAAGAACACGGTGTACTGACTTTGCAGTGGTCAGTATAGCACTAGTGTTCCTGCCAACAATAACATTATTATAGTTATTGTCACTGCATCCTGCACTTGGCACCAAACTGCAACTTCAGTGGCCAACTCTGATGGAGCAGCGTGGCGGTTTTGGTTAGACCTAGCCAGCACTAAGCGACGGGCGGAGTGTGTGGCAAGCCATAGCAAAGTTCATTACGTTGCATTAGGTTTGAAAAGAGGTGCAGGTGCTGAAGGAAAGCTGCATAAACTGTTCATTGTGACAGGCTTTCCAGACTTCGTTACACTAAATCTAATATCACATTTTGTGGGCTTGTTGTTTTTGTTCTCGTTCTTTTGAAGTGTCTCACTCCTTTAATATGCATTCACTTCTGTAGTATGCACAATTGACTGTATAGACGGATTACATGATAACAGGATGGATATTTACTAAGGTTCGAGAACCTGCTAGTCCTAAATATTAGAGCTGTGCATGGGCCGTTATTCTGAGCCCGCGCCTGGCCTGGCCCCTACACTATCACAGGCGGCCCGGCCCGGCCCGACGCTAAAGAAGCCTGAGTTCGCCCAGCTCGACCTTAGGCCAGTTTAGGGCCCGGCCCGGGCCTGGCCCGACCTGCATTAAAGCGTAGCCGACACAAAAAGAAACAATATCAAGAAAATTAGTTTATTTAAATGACCTTATAATGTTGAACTCTTGCATTCCATATGACAAAATCGTGAATATATACAGATGCAGCACGCGCACACAATTGTTATTCTAAGTTATTGTGCAAAAACAACAAGTTGTCCATTGGTGAAGGGTTAAGGCAAGCGCTTCCGGGTGCGCATCTTTGGAACTTTGTGAAGCCTCGTCCTGAGAATGCCACGAAACACCTGATCGTCCCCTTTTTTGGGTACCGACAGCGGCGAGTGAAAAAGTTCACCCGTTTCTAAGGTGCTGCTGAAAGAAAACAGTGACCTTTCTAGCATGGGCAGTGACGACATGTGCTTCCTGTTGACTTCGGTCAACGACCAGTCTTGGAAAAGCCCCCTATACGCCACCGCTTGGATAATTTGTATGTGTGGCGAAGGTGACTCCGCGTGCACCGTACTCAGACTTATCTTCGCTTCCCAAACGCTTCCCTTCTCAGCCCTTTTAAAGGGAAGCGCCTGCAAACGGCGGCTTTTCCACAGCGTCGGTACTTGGTAGAACCAGAAACGCATTCCGAGCCTCCGCTAGCTTACGTTTGCCTTTTGATAGCGTTTGTACTTTTCTCCTGTTCCTGTAGATTCCATTTTTGATGAATAAATACATTGCACTTCCTGCTGTTCCTACATGCGAGACGACAGGCATACTTTCGCATAAGGTATGCAGTCGAGATCGGGGAGCCCGACCGGTCCGTCCGAGACATAGAAAGCCTGGCCCGGGCCTGGCCCAAGCCCGAGTGAGAGAATCTCTAAATGGCCCGAGCCCGGCCCGTGGGCCGGGCCGGGCTGGGTCCAGGCTTTTGGGCCAGCCCGAGCCCATGCACAGCTCTACTAAAAATATATCCGGGCTAAGTTGGTCATTTCTGAGCAGACACACTTGCGCCTACCTACCCAATTGATAATGATGAATCTCATGCTGTGGGTGATGATAGGGGTCCACTGCTTTGCTTAGTATGTACTGTGAAACCTCGTTAAACCATAGTTGGCTGGAGCTGGGAAAAAGTACGTACTAAACGGTAGTACAGTGAAATCTCGGTACAACGAACTTCAGGGGACCGCGGGAAAATGTTCGTTATTCTGAAAGGTCGTTATAGTGAAAGCCCAAAAATTAGCCATAACAATAGCATTTCAGTAACGCAAGCGTCCTACCTTTGAAATGGTACCTCCTTGAACTCGTTTCTCACACAATGCACACGTGATCGTCAGACAAGGCACATTTATTTGAAATAGTCCGTGATCGTCTGCTGACGGGTGCAGCACAGACTCTGCAGCACGAACGATTCCAGACCGTCCGCATTCTTATGCACGCCTTCGGTCGCTATGCCGCTTTTGGCTATAAATATGCGGAGTTTTCGCAAGCAGTCCAACGCATCTGTGGCCGACACGGACTCGTCGCGGTCTTCGGGTGCTGCCGTAACGTGCAGCAAGATTCTTGCTGGTGCTTAAAGATTTTCTCCTTATCTTTGAGAATCGTGGCGATCGTCGACCGCGCCACTCCACGTTCTTTAGTCACGATGGATTGTTTCTTCCCGTCTTCTATCTCGCGAAGAATCTCTACTCTCTCGCTCAAAGAAAACTGCTTTCGCTTCTTCGCCGTGGTTAGAGTTATTGAGCTCTTGGCAACGCGAACGCCGGCACGCACTTCTAACACAATAATATAACCAGAAGAAAAACAAGATGGACAGGCCTGATACAGGTGACAGCACGCGAACAACTGAGAAAACAAGCAAGAAAAACGTGATGCGTCGTCACCTCCGCAACAGGAAAAAAAAAAGGCCCACTTCAGCATTAATTACTACTTTTCTTTTTCTTCTGCCGCACCGTCTCGGGTTTTACGAGCCCATGCTCCCCGCCTCTCCACTCACAAAACCTGGTGCGTCGTTGCCTCCACAACGGAGAAGGAAAAAAAAAAGTCTCCGCCCGCATCTTTCTCCTTCCGTGCCATCTCAGGTTTTTGCGGGAAGCAAGTTGCAAGGTGGCCCGCTCTTCGCGCTGCGTCGTCTGCTAGCTTAGAGCTCCGACTGCCATGACGGATACACTGAAATCTAAGAATCCTCGCATTTCGGGATATGAGTTCGTAGTACTGAGGTGTTGTTAAGATGACACGGAAATTAAATAACGATCGTTATTCTGAAATGTTCGTTATTCTGAAGTTCGTAGTAGTGAAATATTTTTACATTGAAACTATAAGCAGTCGGCACGGGATTTCATAAAAGTTCGTTAATCTGGAATGTTCGTTAATGTGGTGTTCGTTGTAACGGGGTTTGACTGTACTGTTTAATCGAAATAGCACAAGATCGCCCACTTACCTGTCAAAAACGGAACACGAAACTCAGTGAAAGTGCTATGAAAAGGGAGAAAAACATGCAGTATTTATTCACTTTGTGCGACAAAAGCGTTATTTTCGTTTGATGCCGCGGCGGCGTAGCAGCGACGACAGCGACCTCAAACACACCGAAGCTGCGAGCCAGATTTTCAGCCAGCCCCCTCTTCTCGGCAAACACTTGCATGGCAGATTCCTCGTTGGCATTGCATGTTTTCCGTGCATGCGGGCAGTAGCGCTGCAGAAGTCGAGGGCGCCCTTTTCATTGTGGTATGCTGTTCTCATTGCAACAATTGCATTCATGAGGCTGACGTAATGCGCAGCTTGTGCCACTGTTGGACCTGAATTGCCCGTGCTGTCGCTTTCTGTGTCGTCCTCATCACTGTCGCTAGTCAACACTCTGGCAACAGCAGAGGCAGCGATGGTGAAGAGTCGAACCCCACAGCCGACATCTCTACGTGGTCGCAGCAGCGCTGTCGAGCAACTTCTTCGCATTCCAAATGCCACACACCGTAGTCAACCGTAGATCCCTGTCGCGTACCAGTGCCGACTTCTTCGTTTCACGTTCGATAGCATGAACAATGTCTAATTTTTCTTCTACGCCGAGCACTCGGTGTCTTTTTTATCCGAGCTTCGGCATGACGGGAGTCCTTGTTTGCACGATGCCATAACGCTCTCTGGCACGGTTTTTTATTCTATGGCACAGCGCCGAAATGATGTTGATGTTGATGTGGCTTCACGCGCAAACGCACATGGCGCTTGGAGGCCGTTGCTCTGATCTCTGAGGCTTGTTGTTCTGCTGGGCCGCCCAATGGAGACGGCACACCTCCGTGTTTGCAGGAGGAAAAGTGGAAAAACTGTGTGTTAACCGATACGCATGCAATAAACTGGTACGATTTATGCGGATACAAAACACACTATGTTCAATGGCTGCTGAGTCGGGGATTTGACTTTACTACTTTTAAAATGAAACTACTGTTTAATTAAGTGGGTATGGTTTAACGAGGTTTTACTGTATCTTCACATACGGCACAGCTATATCTGTGCAATGGTTCTCAGCTGAGCTGGTTGGCTCATACTTTCCAGAAAACCAGCAGGCACCTATTTGTGTCATCTTCTTTCCGTCCAGTCAAAATAAGTCTTCGCTGATTCCCCTGAAAACTATCTGTTTTACAGTGAAGCTGTTAGCCTCTAGTTGGTCGGGATTTCTCGTGGCTTGCTCACCCCACCCCCAACCGCCCCCCCCCCCCCAAAAAAAATAAGTGGCAGCTGGTAAAGGTGTTTGTGGTTGAGTTTTCATGTAACAGAATTATGTTTTTCTTGTATATTTTAATTACAGTCTGATGCTATCATGTCTGCAGGTTGTGTGTAAGTCATACTTCACGAATTTTGTGGTACAGTTTACTTTGAGAAATTCAATTAGTTCAATAATGCACTTGCGCCAGGTGGAGGACATGCTAGAATGAGGATGTATGCTGCAGCTCTGCACATGTGTGTGCATGTGTGTCGAATGTGTGCACACAATGCCCTTGATGCGTGGGCGCTCTGCCAGTTGCACCTGTTACACAGTGTGTGCTGCGACCTCAATCAACATTATGGCAAACACTGTCCAACAACAGTACCACCGCGGCTGCTTGAAAAGGGGTTTGTGTTTGAATTTTGGCATAACATAATTATGTTTTCTCATATATTCAAACTAAAATTTGATGCTATCATGTTTGTAGGCTGTATTTAAATTGTACTTTATGAATTTTGTGACTAAGTTTACTTTGGGAAATTCAGTTAGTTCAATAACACACTTGCACCAGGCAGAGTGCCTACAAGAATGAGGATGAATGAGGATGGACCTCTAACGGTAGCTGAAAAAGAGCTTTGTCTTTCAGTTTCCACATAACAGAATTATGTTTTCTTGTACGTTCGTATTACAAACCGAAGCTGTCACGTCCGCAGCTTGTGCGCAAATCGTACTTCACTCATTTTCTGCTGCAGCTTACTTCTAAACAATAATTTAGTTCAATAAGGCCATCCGCCAAGTGTACTTGGCTGACAGCCTAAAAGAGTGAGGATGTATGCTGCACTTCTGCACATGTGCATGCACGTGATGTATGTCGCTTGTGTAACGCTGTCTAATGTCAGTTGGGATGGTGATACTTGTCTAACGTCTGCACCAGCTTCGCTGCACATCCGCTTTCACAAGGTGGAACGGAGATGGATTTTTTTGTCCATTGCCTAACTACCTCTCTTGCACTTGCGTACAACGACCACAGTTTGCGTGCATCTTGCATGTATGTGTGGCAGGGGTCGTCAAAAGAAGATTCACCGCTACTGGCACCGCAAGGCCTTCCCACCCTCCTGCGTGGCCAATGTTGCCCAGCCACACGTTCCCTTCACCCACAGCGAGCACAACCTGGTCTACGTCCCCGTGTGTGACTTTTTCCCAAGTCGGACTGGGAATGGTGACGTTGACCCGCTGCGCATCCATGATGCCTCCACCCGTAGCTACCTGCAAGGTAAATGGTTCCTTTGAGCAAAAGACCCCCATAGAGGGTGCCCTAAGGAGACTGCTAATGTGTTGCTTAGAAATTGAATTGGTTGCTCCTCCAGCACACGGTAAGCGTAATTGCACGAAACATCAGGCACCCAAGGGGTTAAAAGAGGGCTAACACACATTTTTAAGATTGTAGAAACATTACGGTCGAACCCGACTATATCGAACCCGTTTACAACAAATAATTCTGTATATCAAACAATTTCTGAACATGGTATAGTTACAATAAGTATATATTGGAAAAATTAAGCTTACATCGAACAAAAATAGCAGCGACTCCTGATATATCGAATGACAAGCAGCGCAAAAGTGCCCCCAGAAGTTAGCTTTCCCTCGCGGCAGCACGGCTTCATTCAAACACTCTCCCTACCGTGAACGCGCTGTGTCGGGCGAGCCATCGACACCTCTCTGCAAAAAATGATCCTGGCCCGCCCTCAGCAGTTGCTCGGACAGCCCATCAGAGGCTCTTGTGCCCCTGTCGTGCAAGATGGTGCATGTGCGAGTTGTCTCGCTGGTTTTATGGTTAATTTATTTTGCGCCTCGTGGGTCTTCTCCCGCAGTGTTGCCGTGATGAAGTGGCAGAATTAGCTTTTCGCCATGAAGCTTTAAATCATATATTGGGTCGAATGCGGTTAGAAGTCGGATGCCCTTGCAGTGTGCAAGATTCTGAGGAGCACTCTCGGCACGATCTTGAAGGGCGAGACTAGGGCTAAAGCGGACAAACTCGCAACCCGGTCCCTGTGGCACCCGATGCGTATGCACGGCCGTGTACAAGTGTTTCATCCAAAATTGCTTCAGATGTGCCAGCTTCTGCGTGCCCGGTGATGATTGTCAATTCTGATGAGTGCGTTGCCAGTGTTGCCGAAGTATGGACCGAGCTGTTTGAATTTCCTGAAGCCGTTGACGAGCCAACAGTCGACGAATTTGTGAGTGCAGATGATGGTGTCGCGACCACAGGAGAACCCAAAAACAAAGACTACATTTCCGACACGGTACTGAGCACAAGTGAAAGTGGGCACAATGAGGAAAGCAACGACGGTCCTTTGCCCACGTCCTTCGAGGTGAGTGGTGCACTCGCACTAGTCTGGTGCTTCTGCACGAACGTGGAAGGTTGGGGCTTCAGCTGCTCCGACTCTTTAGACAATAAAGTTTTAGACTAGGGGACGCAAGCAACTTGCATACACAAGAACTAGGGGCCATGGTACTGCACATGCGCAGACCCCTACGTTTGGGTGTGCACATGCGCCCCTAGTTCTTGCGTACACAAGCCGCTTGCATCCCCTAATCTAAAACTCTATTATGTGGAGAAGTGCATGCGTCGCAAGTAGCGAGATTGCCCAAGCATAAGAAAATACAGGACTATTTCATGTGAAACTAAGCTAGTTTCATCAATAAAGTAATTTTATAAATGGTATGTGTTTTTATGATGGCCAATTCTTTAGCAGGCTCACATTGAATTATGCCCTATATCGAACTGATAGGCATTTTTTTTTTGCAAGTTTGATATAGCCAGGTTCGACTACTGCATGCTTCTTGCGTGCAGAAGGGTCACATCTTTAAAGCAGGAACGTTCAAAAATGATCAAATTGAGAAAAAGCAAGACAATCTGCAGAACACATGCACATGGTAGCATTCTTGATCATTTTTTTAAACATTGTTTGATCCCATGTGCATATGGAATGGTTGGAATAATGGCATACTGTGTATGTACATGGCACTCTTTATTTTTATTTTTTCATATAAATCTGTCCGAATTACCTGTCAAAAACGGAACACGAAACTCAGAGAAAGTGCTATGAAAAGGGAAATGATGATGACACACCAACTAGCCCAGCTTTCTGCCTTGACCGAATTAGTGTTATTCTCTTTCTTGGTGTCTGTGTTGAGCTCTTGTTTAAGCAAAACAAAGCTGTGTACAGGAATGCAAGCAGTACACAAATGTTGGTTTGCACTGTGGCCTTTCAGCAATGTGTGTTCTTGTTTTGGTACCCATTCTGTTGAAGGGGCGCAGTGACACCTTTTAATAAAGCTGTGACGTGACTTTGCCATTGAAGGGGGCAGCTTCATGAATCTCCTTCAATGAGAAGAATTTAATGAAATACTGTGAGAAAATTATTGTCCTTTTTTTAATTTCTGCATTTGATAGCTGTTTACCTAGTAATTACCAAATGGAGCTTAAATTGTTTGAAAGTACAATAAACAATTAATTGTGTTTCCTTTTAATGCAACCACTTCAATATGTGCACAAAGTGCAGTGTGCTTCCAGATTGGAAAAATTGCCATGTTTACTGGTGTAAGGCCTGCACTTTTGCTTTTTAGGATTTTTTTTAGGATGCAGGCCTCACACGAGGCATCCTTACGGGTACTCACTGAAGCCTTGAACTGCGCTCAGACTGCTATGAAAAAATAACACAACTACCAGCAAGCGACTATGAACACTTCTATTCAGTTATCCTTGTTGCATCCGCTACCCTTGTCGCTTAAGAAGCTTGCCTCGTCTGCATTCTGGCAAAGCTGACCATCCTGTGTACCGTCTATTAATGTTGACAATCAATGAATATCAGATTAAACGGACATCGCACGGACACAGCTAAACAGCTTCCCAAAGCCGTCGCCGAGCATTTCAACCAACCAAGTCATAACTTTGATGAACTTAAACTCTACATCTTACAGCCAAATTTCCGTTCTGAATGAGAAGGAAAACAGTGAGCATCGTACCTTATCCATAAGTTCAAGACAATGCAACCATAGGCATAAACATTTTAAAGCGAGCTTTAGAATCTATTCGCTATGCTAAATTTCAAGCTATAGGCAACAACACTTCGTTTGGTTGCTTAGAGCTTTTTTTTTCTTTTTCCTTTTTTCGTTTTAGTTATTTATTTATTGCATTTCAGTATTTTCTTAAAATATTTTATTTTTCACGAGCACAGGTTTCTGTCGCTCCTTCTATTATGTCTTTCAAAGAGACGATAGCCCACGACCACCAATGGAACAGGTGATAGAGGGCTGCTGTGCACACTGTTGACACGCTGGCTGACATACGGCCGTTGACACGTGATTGACAGACAGCCGTGTCCCTGGCCTTGTGCACAGGACTCCTTTATTCTCAATTCGACACCCTCATAGCTAACACACCTTCGCTCGTTGTCGCACCTACCCGCCTTAACGTCCTCTCCCCTTTAGAGGAACCCTACCTATATATACTGTAGCGAGGAAAGCATATGTCGCCTTGAAGAAGACAAGTCCACTTGTCAAAATGTTGGCTCCTGCTTTCACCATCTTCTCGTTTTGCTCATCGTCTATTAATGTTTGAGATTCCTGTCACCTTGAAGCCCTTGATGACAGCCTCAGATGAAACTCCACGCCATGCATTCAATAGCCATGTGCAGACTTCTTTTAGTGATGTTTCTTAATGCACCCAAAAAAATGATGCAGCTAAACAGGCCATACCTGCTGAATGACACATCTCAGTACCGCCGTTACCATGGAAACACACTGGCTCTATGCCGTGCGATTGTGATTTGGCGGGATACTATGGGGATATAATGAAAATGATGATGCCATCGTTGACAGGACAGTAAAACATCTAGTTACCGAGCATAGGAATTGTGTGGCCTCTGAGACTGTAATGCACACTAGTGCAGTCTCAGAGGATATGTATGTGTACATCTGCATGATACTGAGTGAAAGTTTTCCCGATTTTCGCGCTACGAAGTGAGTGTGTGAGCCTTACAAGTGTGCAGGCCTTATGCACGTAAATGCGGTATTTGTGTAACTAAAACTTGGTGTGGCAGTGTCACGGTACCAGGCATATGCCACACCAGATGCGTACACCCAGACCGTGCTGCTGAAAGCTCAGTCAATTCAATCAATGGGACAAGGGAGGAGAGTTGGTACCCTGCAATTTCAAAAGAAGTGCACATTTGGAAGGGCCAATTTGTCAGTTTTTGGCAGCATTGTTATTATGTGGTCTTCAACCACTGCACCGAGCAAACTGGCACGCTCTTGAGTATGTGACAGTATGTGACCACCATCTTTTATTTATTTATTCAAAATGCATTACAGGCATGAAGAATAGCCAATGGCTAAGGGGAGCTTCAAAATTTTACATAGTATAAGGAGCATATGATTACGCAAATCATAAAACGCTTTGTTCATAATCATACAATGAAGAATCAAGTTAACACAAAGTCAAAATATCCTCAGAGCCAAAAAGACAAGAAATGTATACGAGAAGCAAAGCAGACAACACCTTAATTAAAGCATTGGACTTGCTTGCTTTGGCAAATTTTCCTGTCGCGCTCCTAGAAATGTTTCTCTTTGTTTTCAAATCTTTTTTGTGTTATAACCCACTCCTGCCTAAGGCCCCATATGAGAGGTCGGCAGTACTTCTGAAATAAATGAATAAATAAGTGCATCTTGATGTCCTGATGGAATTTGTCTTTGTTAGCTCTAACTAACAGGATTTATTGGGAAGGTCGTTCAATAAGCGAATGATAGGTGGAAGAGCAGATGAGTTAAAAGTGTCTGTTTTACCATATATGCACATGAAAGAAAGACAATTATGTAATCTTTGTGAGGTGAATGGAGATACTTGCAGAGTTATTGGTGATGGCCTTGGTCCTGGAGCATACTTGTAAAACAGCGATAAAAGCGCTACATCCAGATAAGTGTTCAAAAAAGGAATTGATAACTTGTTTTTCATTTGTGTTATGATTGCGTTGTAGTTGTAACTTGTGACAGGGTTCTTGCGGGTCCTTGAAAACCTTTGAATTTGAAAAGATTGTTTTCAAGGCCTTGAAAGTCCTGGAATTTTCGGAGATCCTTGAATATCCTTGAATTTCCTAAATTTTTACTTTTAATAAACTTCCAGTGATTGTATTCGAGAAAATTTCAACCCTCCTGAATCCCCGTTGCGATTTTGTAAAAAAAAAATGGCTGTGGCTTAGCTAAGGTTAGGCCCAGGATGCGAAGCATACTAGCCTTTATTTTAGTTGTTGAACCATTGTTTAGCCTGGTGAACTGCTGTTGCTTGGCTATATTTGGTGCGGCTAGACGAAGAAACAACTCATGCGTTACTCTGATTCGCCTTCAAGAGTGGAACGCGACAGCGTTCCCATCGACCCGCCAAGGGGTGTAAGACAATGGGCTACGGCGCAGCGACTACGCGCCCCGCATCGGACGCGGTGAGCGTCGAGCAACGCAGCGTTCGGTGCGGCAACGAAATGTGCGCCTGAGCAAGCGACGCATGCCTGAGCCTTAGAAACAGCTCGTTTCTAAGGCAACACCGCATTCACTAGAGGCGCTTTTGTACCGCTTTGAAGCATCGTACTCGTGGCTCAGTGGTAGCGTCTCCGTCTCACACTCCGGAGACCCTGGTTCGATTCCCACCCAGCCCATCTTGCAAGAGTTGAGCCCGGCTTGCAGCTGTTGTGACGTCAGTGCCCTAGCGGGAGGAGCGGGAGTTAGGCCACAGTACCATCTGTGCGACCGCAGGCGAGCGCACGAGCTGAGACCCGGCTATGTAGCTACGCGGCCGCAAGCGAGCGCACAAGTTGAGCCTCCGCTTTTGCAGCTGTTATGACGTCATATGGTAGCTACGCGGCCGCGCGCGGCGTAGCAAGGAAGAGCGTGGTTGTGCGGCTAGTATGCTTTGCATAAAAACGGGAATTCTCAGGCATTTTGAATTGTCTGGTAAAACTCAGGGAAAACTCAAGGAATTTGTGCTTCAATCATGGATAATTGGCTGCCATTTTATTGAAAGGGAACGAAAGTCGCAATCTACTGCTGGCTCGAGTAAAAGAGAAGACTCGTTACGAATTGTCTTTGACGCCATGTCGTTGGCTGGAGGAGTTGCCTGTGTACAGTCAACAATTGATTTTCTGGACGCCCGATTTTTGTGAAATGCCCGATAGCGTGGACGGCTTTGAGGCTCCACCACGCGTCCTATAGAGTCGATGTATAAGAATGTCTTTAATTTCAGACGCAAGAACCCTTCGCTGTCCGATTTTCCGGAGCTTTTGCCTTGACTGCAGGTCCCAAATGGCATTAATCGAAGCCATCACCGCCGTTTTGATTATCTCGCCGCCTCGAATTATCCAGCGCTCTTGCACGCCGATCCGCTGGCAGCAGTAGCTACCACCGCGGCAACACTGGGCTTCGCTGCTTCGACGTTCGCTATTAAGGTTCTTGCCATTCGGTGCCGTGTTTTTCATTGGAAGAATTCGCTGCTGTCAGTAATCGCACCAACTCCGCATCTGTAATCCTCGCGTATGGCTTCGAAGCTTAGAAAGCGTGGCGCGTTGCATAATGCTGGTTCCCGAAAGGCAGCTGCGCCTCAGCACGGCGATGTTACGCGGCGAAGCGTACGTGAAGTATTGCGGTGAAGGTTAACAAGCGTGGGAAGGGGCAATTGTCACGGGACACAGTACATATTCCATAATTATATACGCATGTATAATTATGGCCCTGCATGTGGTCCTTGAAAATCCACACACAGGACCTTAAAAGTCCTTAAACACCCTTGAATTTTTGTCATATACACCAGCATGAACCCTGTGTGAAATTAATCAGTGGCTTTATTCTTATCTGATTCTGGCATAGTGGTTCAATAAACGTAATGAGGGGAGGACACTGAAGAAAAACAATCAAGTTTAGGGTGAACAAATGTAAGATAGGCTAATGTGTGTGCATTAGTCAGCAGTGTAAATAACCCAAGGACTGGGAGGCGTTTCCGCAGATGTTGATGTATGTAGTTTAGGAAAGGTTTGATGTCACGGTTGCGCCTAGATATTTTAAAGAAGTAAGGACAGACGCAGGGTTGTTATTAATATAGCATGAAAAGCTTGAACTGAAATGTTTGCGAGTGAAAGAAATTACATTTATTTGGATTAAGCGACATTAGCCACATGCTACAGCAACTGCTAATAAGGTCAAGGTCATTTTGAATTTTTACGTAGTCATTAGTACTATAATCACCCAGTAAATTGTACATTTGTTGGCAATAATCTGCGCATGAGAAAATATGTTATTCGGTAAGTTGTTAATATATATCAGAAACACCCGAGGAAATGTAAGAGAGTGGGAAGAAGAATATGTTAACAACGGTGAACTGCTGCCCATTGGTAAGAAAGTTCCAGATCAAAGATAGAAATAGTGAATCGAAACACAAAGAAGACAGTTTAAAAATTAGTCGGCAGTGAGCTACACAATCAAAAGTCAAAAATAATGTACAGCGCAAAGGACAAGGACAGCGATAGACGACATACACACGCTGACTTCCAACAATATTCTGTTGCGTTGCCACATCGTGTGTATATATAGAAGAAAGGGCATGCGCAGAAAATGTAAGACAGTCACATGGGGCGTTCTAACAGCAAGTCACTGAACTAAGAGCATGGTCACCTGAAAAAAATGTCAAAAATTAACATTACGATTTTTATCTGTTTAGATACGTGACTTCACCAGGGGTCAGCACGATAGAGGGGGCACTAACGCAAATACTACCAAGTTTTCTGATGAAATCAGCTTCCACAATTTCCCGGGTGAGCTGTGAGCTGTGTCTCGCTAAAACTTCAGTATCTTCAAAGAATGGCACGCAGCTGCAGTCCCGGCAATGGATGCCCAAGTGGCCTTGTACAGTGCTGTGGACATTGTTACAGTGCTCTTTTAGTCGATCGTTTAAGCACCTGCCTGTCTGTCCCACATATTTACTGCCGCAAGACAGGGGACTTTGGTAGACTACATTCATTGTGCACGTCACAAAACGTTTTCTGTGCCCGACAGAACAACAACTCTGATGCGATTTAGGCGCGTTTACATGCTTACAGAGCCTTGCCAATTTTTCCGGGGCTGAGAAAACAACTGTGATTCCTGCACGCTGCCCAATTTTCTTTAGCCTATGGGAGACATCATGCACATACGGTAGCACTGCAAACCTGCGTCTTTCAGCCCGCTGGTTCCCTGATTGAGCGGGATCATCACGCTTTGTGTGCCTCAGAAGCTGTTCCGCTATGGCTCAAATTAAGGCCGAAGGGTTACCAGCCCAAGAAAGGCGATCAACCTGAGCAGCAAGGCTATGTTGCATCTGGTGTGGGCACGATTTACTGAGGCTCTTAACATGACATAACGTTATAATACCTCATTTAACGAGTTATGAGTGTGCGGAGTTAAAGGGCAAGAGTGGCTTCTTACTTCTCGGTTCGAAGCACCAGCACTCATGTTTGTTAGCAAGGCTCAGCCTGAGATCTAGAAAGTGTAAGGAATCGTCAATGGGGACCTCATGCGTAAGTTCTAGAGGCTCCAGCTCTTTCTCAAAAATCTCCAAGACTTCAGAAACAGCAGGCTCAAAAGCGGAATTAGTGCAATCAATAAATATCAGGTAGTCGTCCACAAACCTGCACACTTTGACAACAAGAGACGTGGCTAGGTGATCATGAATATTGCGATCATGATGAGCTAAATAAATATCACTTAGTACAGGTGCCAGACACGATCCTATACAAACACCATTCCTTTGTATGTAATTTTGTTCATTCCATGAAATGTAAGTTGATTTCAAGTAGAAGGTGAGCAATTGAAGAAAGCCGCTAACAGAAACACTTGCAGCATTCTGAAAGCTAACTGATCCAAAGTCATCAATGCATTCTTCAACAACCAGAAGCAACTTGTCACGTGGAAGTGAATAGCACAGATCTTTAACGTCGATCGAGAACATCTTGAGTCCCTTTTCATTCTCTTTTAAAAAACTAATAACTTCACCAGAATCTCTAACGAGGAAAAGATCGTCAATGATTAGGAGGTTTAATTTATCGTGCAAAAACAAGCCAACAGCTTTCTGCCAAGTCGCTGCTTCAGTTACGATTACCCGCAGAGGGCAGTCATTCTTATGTGTCTTAGCTGAGAAGAAAATGTCTAGGCTTAGCTTTTTAGTTTTTTCTGTCACTTTTGCTAGCTTCTCAAGGCTAAAAGATTTGCATAGTTTTTTTTTGCTTTCAATTTCACATTTGCAAGGGAAACACTGTCATCACGTTTAAAAGTTGAATCAATGGCAATGGTGGCCTTCGCATTGAAGTCACCCAACGGCAGGACAGCAAAACCACCTTCTTTGTCAGAGGGTAAAAGTGATAACGAGCCTATGCCATATTCCCCCACTGCCTTGTCTCCAGCCTGCTTCTTGCCTACCTTGGCATTCAAGTCGCCCATCAGTATAGTGTATTTTGTTTTCTCTCTACCCATCGCCGATCGTAGTGCCATAGCCGGCCCTCAGTCTGGTTTCGTCTTCTGGTCTAGGGGGGTCCTGTAGTGCCCTCTCTTGGGTGGCGTCTAGAACCGGGATAGCGTGCACCCACACGAGAAGAAAATAAAGATGGCGCCTGGCCAGGGCACACAAAGCCATGGCTCACAGTTCTATACCCTGCATCGATTTGGGTCAGCTGTCTCTTTCCTTCGCGCCTGAAGCATAAGCCTACAATCTCTTTGGTGCATGCTGCATGGGCGGTTTTAGGCCACAGCGTCTCTCACAATTACGTAATGGAAAAGGTGGCACTGCAGTGCTGTTGCATGCTGTTGCATTGCATAGGCAGCAGTACAAGGTAGGTAGAGAAGTTTTGACGGCGGGAAAGAACATTAAGGAGACATATACAGAAAATGCTAGAATGAAAAGCATGTATAACATAACTGAGTAACTCGAGAAGGCTAGGTGGCCATTGATCACTGCCTCATTTCAAAGGGCATTCCAGTAAATGATCATCATCATGCATGGAAATGCCATATAAGAGGGGGGGGGGAGGGCTTTCAGTTGGTGCGTTTCTAGAAAAACCAGGACACTTGAAATATGTGCATTTTGACCAGTGTGCACAAGAACTACTTGTAGTGTAGTGTTTTAATGTGAGGGCATTTTTTGCTTACCACCACCCACTTTGGCCTGGCTGGCCAGGTATCTGTCTGGCCTCAAAATGATGACTGCAGAAAAATAAATTTAAAAAATTTAGTCCCCTTTGAGGAATCAAACCTGGGCCTGCATCATGGCCAGCAAGTTACTGTCCTTGGTGCTGCACTAACAACTGGCAAGGTGAAAAATATATGGGACGGTAGGACATTCGCATGGTCTGATCACTGGTCAGTTCGTGTGAGGCAATCCTGTGTGCAAGGCTGGATGTATTGGTAGTTCGCTCTGCTGTGACAACTGTCGCAAGGTCTTTATGCAACCCACACACCAAAAGGCTGGATGTCTTGGTAGTTCACTCTGCTGTGGCACCTGTTGCAGAAGGCTTTATCCAACCCACGTGCCAAGGGGATGCATGTCTTGGTAGTTTGCTCTGATGTGACATCTGTCTCAAGGGGCTTTATACAACCCTACAACAAGAGGCTGGATGTCTTGGTAGTTCACTCTGCTGGGGCATCTGTCGCAAGGGGCTTTATACAAGCCGCACACCAAGTGTCACAGCAGTTATAGATTAGCAATCCAAGAGAAGAGGTAGAGGACAAGAAGCAATGGTATAATGTGGCAGAATGTTGTCACTATGCTGCCAAAACTGAGGCAGCCAGGGTACGCTGTTACCAGATGAAAAAACTAGAATCTGAAAAATGAAGAAGGAAGTGGAAGATGAGGAAGAAGACTCCACTGGTGTTTGGAAATTGAGCATAGTTAGAGTATTGCGGGTCACTTGAATGCTCTCCGGGGCATAACTTATACAATCATTGTGGATGTGTTCTGCCATTGGATTGGATTGGAGAAACATTATTTATGCCTGCAGTTGGGCGCTCGCGTGCCCTGACAAGGGCCTACGTCATCCTCGAAGTTGCCGTTACTTGGCGCGGGTCTCCGCTCGCCGTTGCCGACTCGCTGGGTCCGTGCCTTTCAAGCGCCTCGAGGACCTGCTGGACGGCCCAGAGCTGATCGTCTCAGTCGTAGCTCTTCGCGGCTGCCTCGAGCCGCGAAAATTTTTGATATATATACAGTTAACCCTTTGAGGGTTGTGGGCTCACAGTACGTCTACGCGCACGGCGTCGCCAAGTGGCCCCCGAGAAGTGGAGCCTCACGACGCGGCACGACGGCGCACGGCGATAGACCCACCGCAGGTTCGAGCACCGAGCCGAAAGACCTGGACGGCTCTGGCCGTACGCATGGGCGCTCTCCCAGGAACACACGGCGTCCAGGACAGTTAAGGCGTTTATTGATCACCAATGGCCAACATGTACCAGACTGCACCCAAACACACGGAGTACACTCGACGCCCGCGGTTCCCGATGGCGAGGAAGGCGGGTTACGCGCCGCGTCGAACAATGGTTTACGCGCGCGGGCCGAAATGTGTTCGCAAACGCTACCTAGCGCTTCCCGTCACCGACAATGGTCTGCGACGGTTCGGACACGCAAAATGTGATGCACTGAGCGCCTGCGACTACCGCAAGGGCGGAACGCAAAGCCACTCAGCAAGTCACACTTACGCAAGCTAGCAAAGCACGTGAACGTCCCCAGGCCGGGGCGTTGGGGACACAAATAGCTGGTCACTCACGTACTTTGCAGCTTGCCTCTCGTGACCGGCGCTCGTCCCTCTCGCAGCACGACTCCCCCGCGCACCGCGATCGTCCCCAGTCGGGGCTTTTTCCCTACGTCACGCCCCACGACCCAATCGCAGGGCCGCGTAGCATGACGTCGCGGGACGCGGCCGCGGCGCCCGGGGAAAGCGGCGCGCGGGTCGAGGGGCAGGCATTTGGGAGAGGTTTTCCTCGCAATGGCGAATAAGTCCGGAGCCTTAGGCACAGCAACGACTGCGCCCCGGTAGACTGAAGGAACACCCACATCCCTCTCCCCTTAAATGTCCCTACCAGCTGAGAAATAAGCCGGCGGCATGTAACACAAAGGAAAAGTCCACTGTATCAGCCAGCACTAGATATTGCAAGGACGGCTAACCTCCTGCCTCTGTTCCAGCCCTTAAACACATATTAAAGAAAACGAGAACGATACAACCAGGGCAAATACACTAATAGCACAATTATTTAACACGTACAACAAACCCAGTGAAAATCGTGTACAACCATATAACTCAAAGGGAAAACTGTACAACACACTGCTCCAGAATACCCCCAGAATACCCCCAGAATAAACGTACTGTCTGCTACACGAACACAGAAACATACACACACACGCACAGAGACACATGCTCACAAATAAACATTTAAAAAAGTTAAAGAATCCAACGTACAAAATAAAACGGCAAGACGTCCCCGGAGCCTCAGCGCTCAGTCCCGAACGTCTTATACCAAAGCCGTCGTGGGCACTTGGTCGACGGCCACCACGTTCGGATTTGTTTGTTTCGGCGCATTAATCCGTCGCTCTCTGTGGGCCACCTCTTCCATGGCGGCAAGCTCATCGTTGCTTATCGCTGCATTGAGAGATCCACGCCCGTCGTGGAGCGGCGTGGACATATCACACGCATCTGGTAGGTTTGCGCCAACTAAGCTTGCACTCCGTGTTTCGTGCTCTGGGAGTTGAGCTGTGCCTCCACGCTCGACACCAGCATCGGCTGAGTAATCGAACAGGGCGACATTCGCGAGAGTCGTCAACAATGACGACTCCTTGAAGCTGGAAAACATGGCACGGCCGGCCGATCAAGCGGGTCTCCGGCTCGTTACGCACCGCAGCAATGCAAAGGCAGTTACTGCCCCACGTTGGGCGCCAAAATGTGATGCACTGAGCGCCTGCGACTACCGCAAGGGCGGAACGCAAAGCCAGTCAGCAAGTCACACTTACGCAAGCTAGCAAAGCACGTGAACGTCCCCAGGCCGGGGCGTTGGGGACACAAATAGCTGGTCGCTCACGTACCTTGCAGCTTGCCTCTCGTGACCGGCGCTCGTCCCTCTCGCAGCACGACTCCCCCGCGCACCGTGATCGTCCCCAGTCGGGGCTTCTTCCCTACGTCACGCCCCACGACCCAATCGCAGGGCCGCGTAGCATGACGTCGCGGGACGCGGCCGCGGCGCCCGGGGAAAGCGGCGCGCGGGTCGAGGGGCAGGCATTTGGGAGAGGTTTTCCTCGCAATGGCGAATAAGTCCGGAGCCTTAGGCACAGCAACGACTGCACCCCGGTAGACTGAAGGAACTCCCACAGGGTCAATGACATAAATATACGGAGCCACGAACAAGTCCAAAAATGGCCGATGCCGTATATTTATGGCGCCATCTGTACATTTAAAAAGGGCACCAATTTCCTAACTTTTTCTTTTCGGTCATGTGCTGCCACTATGTGGGAATACAGGGAATTTTTTTCGCGCACCTCCCTCTTCTTGATCTTGGCTAGTAGCGCGAAGTGAACACGGACACGGACCGTTACCGTACCAACTCGCCCAACTGTCTATCCTTTTGCCTGCCTATATACTACCGCACGCGCGGGCGGGCGGCGGTTTGGGCTTTGTTCCGTGGGCGGTCTGGGCTTCTTGCACTAGCAAAACTGATGGCTATCTCGTTACTAATCACTCAAAAGGTGACCGCTTCTTTCTCGCTTGTTTATTGCTCACAGGGGTGTGCATAGAAAGGATGCCGTCGTGCATGCGTTTCTGGTGCTTCTTTTTTTTTTTTGACACTTTGAAAACTAATTTCTTCTGGTTGGCAATAAGATGAAGATTAGCGGAAGTTTGTCACATGTTTTGCTTTTTTGACATGCACACAACCATACAGTTTTCTTGAGTGCGCGCACCTAAGCAGTTTGATTACGCTACGGATGTACAGGTGCCGACAAAAGTGGTATACTCCATGCAGCGGGAGCCGGAGCAACGGCAAACTGCATCGCAACGCCATCTACAGGCAGCATCTGGGATCGAGACAGCCAATGGGTGCCCTTTATTATCTGCAAGCGTGTCGCTTGACTCGTGTCAATGTTTCGTGCGTCAGCTCGCCAAAATGCCGAGCAACGCTGCTGCAGTAGCAATCTGCATTGAGTATACCACTTTTGTCGGCGCCTCTACATATCGGCGTAAGAGCAGGAACATTTGAGTCTTCCGAAATGTTCTCGTGTGTGCATTTTCAAAACCTTGAACTATGTGTATAGCAATGCATCAAATTTTTGATTCTTATAAGTTTATCTAGTTCTTTAATGTTGTTATTCGTCAATGAAGAGTACATATATACCAATGCAAAATATATTTTTCTCACTTTACGGTCACCCTAGAAAAATTACGATAAATTTTTTTCGAAATAAGTCCCTAAGAAAAATTCAAATCTGCATACAAAAAATCAACTCTGAGCGGTCACATGTGGCGAAAAAAATCGCCCCTCAAAAGGTTAAACCTTGATATAACAAACTTCAATATAACAAAATTGTTGATATAACAAAGTATTTTAATTTTTATTACCTCTTGCCTATGGAATATCATGTATTTAGAACTTCAACAAAACGGAGTGTGTTTGTATGCGATTCCAGTATATTGAAATTCTACAGCCACTGCAAAGGAATGCCGAGACAATAAATGGAAACTTCCACAGATGTGAATTAAGTACAAGTGGCTGCTTGCAAACACAACTCTCGAATCATGCGCGGCGCGACTAGAGTGACCGCTGAAGTGGAGTTGCATCATGTTCCATATAAAGTGAAAGTGCGATAAGATCCTATCGTGCCCCACGCTCTTTGTGCTTTAGGTGTCAGTGAAAGTGTGTGAGGGTGAAACAAGAAAGATGGTGATTTCACACACGAGTGCTGCCTCCCGCACGAGCAATGGGAAAGAGGAGGAGGGGAGCAAGCTCATGGTAACCAGATCAAGTGCATGCTATGGGGCAGAATGTGGGGGGAAAGTTGGCGCATGTCTCCATTTTTGGCGCATGTCTGGGCCATGGCTGCGCATGGCTGTAAGTGCAGCTGAGCGCATACGCAACCGCGCTCTCTGCTTTAGAGGTAATCTGCCGCATGTGCAAAGAGTTGGCATGCCGAGTTGGCATTGCACTGTGTAAGCTGTCTTCTCATACATTTAGTATTGGAGGTTGTGTAATCTCGAGTTTTGGTGACCCGTTCGAGCGAGAGGCTGACGGAGCATTCGCTCCCCATTGCCGGCACTTTTCCTGATAGCGTCGTTCCGGTGCGGGCGATGCTATCAGCCACGGGGGTGGAGTGCACGTGAAGTTGTGATTGGCTTCGCTTAATTCGTGCCGCCGATGTGAAGATATCGTCGACGTACGTGGCATGAAACCGTATCATTCATCACTGACTCCCAGATTTATCGAAAAGATTAGCATGAAAGGTTGAATTTCAATACAATGGAATTTCAATATAGTGAAGCAAATTACCAATTCTACAGACTTCGTTACATATAGGTTTATCTGTTTAGGTGTGTGTGTGTGTGTTTGTGTGTGTGTGTGTGTGTGTGTGTGTGTGTGTGTGTATGTGTATGTATGTGTGTATATATATATATGTTTTTTTGCCTCGCTTTGTGGCGGCTGTGTTGCTCAGTAGACAACTTTGGCCACTATATGTGTACCACTGCATACGGGCCCCCAGAATGGTTATGCCACTGTGAGAAAAGGGGTACGCAGCCTTAACTGCATTTAGATATCTATCATACTTCTCTGTGCTTGCACATTTCACCAGTGTTGTTCCTTCAACAAGCACCGTCTTTGTCCTCGTGGTGCAGACAGCTAGCATCTATAGCCTGTGCTTGTGTCATCTGCTACTGCTGCTGCCTTGCTAACTCAAAGGGTTCATGTCATGTAGATAATAATAATAATAATAATAATAATAATAATAATAATAATAATAATAATAATAATAATAATAATAATATGGGCCTGCCCAAGCCAACAAATGGCTTCTGGGGCAGTGCCCGGCAGACAAGTCAGAGCCTACACTACCTGTCAGTTTACATCGCGAAAATAACTGCACTAGGGAACAGGCAGGAAGAAAAGGAAAGAAATCAAGTATACAAAACAAAGATAACAGACTTTGTCTTTTCAACTGCCTAAAGAGAAAACACTAATTCGGAGATCATTCAAAACACTTGGCACATAGAAAGTACGAACACCTCCACCATATCTATCCCGCACTGTGGGCAAAATGAAATGATCTTGTGGATGCAGTGTTTGAGCAGCGACATGTGGGAGGCAGAATTCATTATTCCACAGGCATGTAAGTAGAGCACTATCTTTAAATAACTTCCTCAACGAAGGAACACATGAGCACAAAAACAGACTAGAATTGCCAGGAATTGAAACAATATACATCACGACGTGGATTATAGATTTTAGTAAGCAGTCAACCTTATTATGCCAAAACAAACTGAACAAAAGTAAAAGAACAAACTCCATAGCACAGCACACTGTATGCTAATGCATGAGCTATCAGTTTCCTTATATAGATTGGGCATAATGCTTTTATAGATCATAGCAGACATGCTGTTTTGTGCAGTTGTTTACAAGCGTTAGCCAAATGACTGTTCCAAGACATACTGGAATCGAAATGCCAGATATTTGACACTTGAAAGGTATGAAATGGGAGCGCATGCGCAATTATTACACTGAGGAGAATGAAGTAACAAAGGCATGATCACACGGATACGTTTCAATGGATCGTGGAAGCATGTGTTTATTTTAATTTTTATTGATATGAATTACGTTATTACAGTACCGACTCATGACATTTATAGCGTCTATTTGTAGCTCAGCCGCAGTGTGATCATAATTAGCATTACGGGATGCTAGAAGTGTGCCGTCAGCATACTGAAATACTCAACATTGAAGAATGCAGTGAGTGAGATTGTTAACATATAAATTAAATTAAAGGGGTGCTAAAATTAATCCATGAGGAACTCCAATGGACAACTGTGCGGGCCTACTTTTAATATTTCCGATTACTACAACTTTAATTCAACCCTGCAAATAATTCTCAAGGAAACATAAGGAAGGCCCTCTGAAGCCATAGCTATGAAGTTTACAAAGTAAATCATTATGGTTCACTGAATCAAAAGCTTTGAGATGTCTAAAAATAATGTGCAAACAAATTCACTGGTTCCAAGAGCATTACAGTAGAACCTCGTTGATACATTCCCGTTATATGAGAATGTTTTCCTGTTATGTTTTTCCGGTGCCAATGTTTGCCATTGAGAACACAAAAAATGACCCAATAGAGTTGTGCTAATTTTTTACCGGTTCATACATTCCCGTAGAACAAAATTTTTCGGCACCAATGTTCAGTACGCCACCATACTGTGATCGTGTGATGCTTTTCTGCCCGCTAGATCCCATGTAAACAAGAAAATGCGTGAGGCATGCGTGATCGAGAACAGTATATGGCCGCCCAGCTTGGCAGCTTCACTGTAATACTAGCCCACCCGTCTCACGTGAAAACGACGGTGCGCTATCAGTTTTTCATTTCGGTACCAGCAAATCTTCTGCAGGGTCACTGTACGCGGCATTCGCACCTATCACCGCCAACCATATTGTGATAAGCGTCTTCGCCTATCTGTCTCACAATGTGTGGTGCCATCGAAAGCGTAGCACACACTTTTAATAGGTGATAGCTGAAACATGCTGCCCTTCCCTGCAGCAGACTGTGATCGTATATGTTTTCCGGCCGCTATATCCTGTGTGAACAAGAAAAGGCACAAGACACACGTGGTCGAGAACAGTATATAGCTGCCCGTCTCATGTGAAAATGACAGCACACACAGTTTCTTATTCCAGTACTAGCAAATCTCTGCCCAGGCCATCACACGCCACATTCACAGCTATCACCGTCAAACCTATTTGATAACCATCTTCACCTATCTGTTTTACAGCGCCCAGTGTGTAGTGGCATGGATAGCATACTGCACGCTTTTAGTAAGTGCTGATCCAAATGCGCCGCCATTCCGTGCTGCAGGCGGCATTATGTGGACATCATGTTTCACTTCGGCGGCATCTGGCGTCGCCCACCAACTCGATTTCATCTCGGTTTCATCACACCACGCAATAGGAAAACAACAAAACATGTCTCGAGCCGCCGGAGCGCCGTTAGCTTGACGCGTGTCAGCGTCCCATGCCGCAACGATTTGAGTGATGCTTTGCATTACGTAGATTTCAACCATAGTCGAGTCTGTCAAATTTTTTGTTACTTTGGTTCCTATGTTTTCCCAGTTTTAGTATGTGTTGATGTCCGTAGCACCACTTGAAAATTTTGGGACATATTGACCTACCTGCAGTAACAAAATGAATCGTTTAGGGCCGGCTCTCGATCTGCCGCCAACTGCAAATGCTAACATCAGGTTGAATATGCATGTTTTTTTTTAATATGTAAGAAAACCTATTGAAAGATAACTTTTGCCATAAAATGTGCAGTTATATTTAATCAGGGTTGGTTCAGCTGCACCAATTGCACTGCAGGGCTACATTTGCTACTTGCTGTGCCAAGCTGTGCCAAAACTGTAAAAATGCTTTAGATTGTACCCGAGCTGCTCTAAGACATTGACTGTGAGCACCAGAGGTTCAGGGCAGTTTAATAGGTAAGTGGCAGCTAAGTAACCTAGGGTTCATTTACCTCATCCTCTGGATATTGCAGTCGTCGAGTATTGCGCCATTCCGCCCATACATTTCTCTTTACCCACGATCGATAACGCACGACCGTATTAGCACGACCGCACGACGCACGACCGTATTAACTTGTATCCATGTTTTGTTGTGGGCTCATAGGGCTTTGCTGACTCAGTCGCCTAGTGCCAGAAAATGCCTTAGCTAGTAGAGGTCTTGTCAGGAACTTTTTTGCTGTGGGCTGGAACATAGAAATGTGAACAGAACTGAGTAAAGTGTATAAACATGTTTGTACCAATCGAGACTGATAATGCACGAAAAAACTCTCACTGGAAACTGATTGGGTTGATAATGTACTATGAAATACTAAGTTTGCCGTGGTTAGTAACGCATGTCATGGCGATGCCGATAAGGGGATTCAGTAGAACGGCAACCCCAATCAGTCATTCACATAGTGAGTGCTGAACCACATCCATGGGAAAACACCATCCTTGTAAATTAACAAAATCATTACTAACGGCGAAAAACATGTCAGTTTACAAAGAGAAATGATGTTTTAAATTATTGGAAGTATTCTTGCGGCATGCAAAGCAACCATCTAGCCAAATGCAAATGCCTCCTGCTGTCATATTGACGGGGCTGTCGTCATGGGGTCCCTTTCGATATGCAGTATGCAGAAGTTTCGTTAGCCTATCGTGGAGCTGTATCGGAGACCCTGAGCATTACCCGGGAGGAAAAAGAATAGAGCGAGAAAGCAATTAGCATGCGTCGTAGGTGTTTGACTGGAATTTCAGTTTGTGTGCAGGCATCATACTTCAGTGATAAGCAGTAGGCGGAAATGGGAATATTGCTTCAAATAACTGTCTCGCGCCCTTATGTGTTGAAATACTGAGATTTTTCTCAATTTATATGTCTGGTGTCGCGTGGAGACCCAAATTGCCGTTCGAGTTATCGCTTAGTTTGAACTATGTGAGCTAGAATAATCGGGACTTCTGTATCAGCTAAACCCTAGAAAGTGTAACATAGCGGCCTTCTGCCTGTGAAATTGATTCTGTGAAGAAAGTAATTAATACAAAAAGGAAGTGCTACAGTAAAAATCACGGTCACTTCATTCATTGAATGTTGTGATCCTAATAAGCTGCTGCAAATCTAAAATATTCAGCTCGAAAAATGACCTTCTTTCCTCTATTGATCTGCTCGAAATTTAAATACTCTGCTCCAGAACCACATATTTTTTGCTCCAAAAATTGTACCAAAGGCTGTTCCAGCTGTCCACCCCTGTTGAATCTAAAAAGTATCTCTGGCACATTGCTAAAGTTTAAGGAAGTACAAGAAGGTCAATATTTGCCCTGCATAAGTGTCATATCTTTCTGATTTGTTTTTATTTTTGATAGCATTTTATATGTGAACAATATTTAATGATGTATCCGCTGTCGTGGGTACCCGACTATGCCGCGGGCACCGGAGAACCATAGTGCGAACCACACCAGCCCGTACCTCGAACAACCAGTTTTTTTTATTAGCCAAGATAGGCATATATTTACAGGTGCATGTGTCAGCTGACGTGATAAGGTGCGTGCCTAGTGCCATCTAAGTTATATAAACACAGCTGCTGAATACCACATTTCCCCCCTCAAAAGGAGTTACTTAACAAATTAACAACTGGAAACACTATAAGCACTGAATGTTTATGATAGTCTTTAAACCAAGATGGTGGTTTTCTTTGCATTGTCGAACGCCTCAGTTCCGGAACGTCCCTTTCATTTGGTGTCCAAACAGATGTTGAGGCAGGTCATGGTTTTCCTGCTGTGGCTCGCCAAACGGTGTTACATTTTCAGGCGAACAGCTTCTTCCGACTGTAGGTGGTGTGACTGGTTGAGGTACCAGCCAATCTTGAATTCAAGTGCGGCGATCATTAAGCTTGTAGGTGTCGTGGCCACATTGGTCAACAATGGGGAATGGGCTTGAGTAGCTCAATGTGCCCTTAGGCACATGACCTGGCAACCTGACTCGAACCGATTGACCCGTTGTTAATGGACAATGCTTCGCAGCTCATCGACGGTCAGTGTAGGACTTGTTTGTTGCTTTTGTGTTACACTGCTGCGGATGGCTTTCATCGCAGCATGCAGTTATTGGAAAAACTGTTTATCTGGCCCTCCTACAAGATCAAGTTTTGTTCTGGTATGACTGCCATGAAGAAGGACGGAAGGCTTCGCTCCTGTGGTGGCATGTGGCATAAAACGGTAGACTCAGAGGTAGTCTGTAATAGCTTCCTTCAAATGCTGACGTTCCGTCTTGTAGACGTGAACATACCCTTTGAGTAGCCGATTAAACCTTGCTATGTGACCGTTTGCTTGCGGATGGTAGACTGTCGAATACGCATGGGCGATGCCGCGTTCCTTAAGGAAACTCAAACTCACAGGCTGTAAATTGAGGACCGTGGTCACTCACAATCTCGTCAGGATATCCTTCTCTACTAAAGATGCTTCGCAGAAAGGAGATGACCGTTGCGGTAGTCACTTTCGCCGAGCAACAAACCTCTGGCCACTTGCTGAAATAATCAATGGTTGTAATGGAAAATGGCAATCTTCAGGCAGATTGGAAAGAGGACCCACAATATCGATTCCTAGCTTTTGCCATAGTGCCGATGGGAATGCAACTGGCTGCAGGGGTGGTGTCACCAGTTTTGCATACTTGTCAACTGATTGGAATATACTCCTCAAGATGCAGTCAATTGTTCTACCTGCTTACACATCACAGGCCACCAGTATTGTTCACGTACTCGCTGCCTTATCATCGTCAACCATGGTTGGGACTCGTGGGCTTTGTCAGGAAGCCGTGCTACGAGGGACAAAGGTACAACGAATATGTCTCCACGAAGCAGCAGGTCTCCAACGACTGAGAGCTCAGTCCGCACGCAGTAGAACGGAACTGCCTCGGGAGGCAGCATCTTCACTGCAGGCCATCCCGACGTCACCCGCTTTATAACCTGTTGAAGCAGAGGGTGCTGCATTGTTTGAACAACAAACTCGGCATGAGTAACGAAAGTTGAAACAACACAAATGCTTTCCTCTGTCTCTTCTTCCTCCACATGACCTGGGAGGGGCTTCCTTGAAAGAGCATCAGCAACAGTATTCCTGTCACCTTTCTGGAATTCAATAGCAAAGTTGTATGCCATCAGCCTGGCATGCCACCTTGCAATCCGGAACAGACATCGACCTACTTCTTTTGTACTCAGGAGTTTGACTCAGCTTGACTGATTCTTTTGTACTCAGGAGCCTGGTGGTCGGTGCACAATGTGAATGGGCAACCCCACAGGTATACTCTCCAAAGTTTGCATGTCCACAAACAAGCAAGGGCCTCCAGTTCCCCAATGGAGTGTTTCTGTTCCGGTGGGGCAAGCCTGCGGGAAGCAAAATCAATCGTTACAAGCTCATTATTTCCTGTTTGCTGTAACACCGCTCCCAAACCAATGTACGAGGCATCTGTATTGACAATAATGTCACCCACAGGATCAAATAGCTGTCAACATCTTGTGGACAAGGAACTTTTTAGCTGCTCGAAACAAACTTGTCTCACATCATTCCGAGTGAATGGGGTATTCTTATGTAGCAACTCGCGAAGAGGCTCAACAAGCACCGCATAATCAGGCACAAACTTGATGTAACAGCCCACTATGCCCAAGAATGAGCGTAAAGTGCCAATATCAGTTGGTGCTGGTGCAGCCTCGATGGCGTCTATGTTGCTGTCTAAAGGGCGTATCCCCTTTTGGCTGATCCTGTGACCAAGGAAGTCTATTTCTTGTACATCGAAAATGCATTTGTCATTCAGCTTCAATCCAGACTTTGCAATCAAGTCCAAGACTTGTTTCACATTCTTGAAGTGTTCCTCACGTGTGCTTCCATACACAATGACATCATCAATGTAGCACAAAGTGTTTTTGCAGTTCTTCGAAATAGTGACCATCATTTTCCAAAAGGCAGACGGTACTGATGCAAAGCCATAGCAGACGCGTTTGAATCTGTATAATCCACTATTGGTGATGAAGGTAGTCATTCTCTGCTTTCAGGACTCAGCAAGACTATGTGGTAAATGGCTGCTAAATCAGTCTTGGAAAAATACCTTGCACCATGAAGTTTGTGCAATAGTTCTTCCACGTGTGGCAGCGGAAATTTGTGAACAACTATCGCTTTGTTTGGTTCGCACAGATCGACACGAATTCTTATCTTGCCATTTTTCTTTGCAACTACTACAATTGGCGATACCCATTCAGGTGCATCAACCTTTCCTATGACATCATCAAGCTCAAGGCACTTCAGCTCTTCACGTACCGGATATCACACTGAAAATGGCATGCGCCGTAACTTAGCAGCGACAGGCATGATTCCTTCTATTATCTTGACCTCATGAACAAAATTTTTTTGCCAGACCTAACTTTCCATCAAACAAGTGCCAAAACTGACAAAACAGTTTCGGATCAAGGCCTTGTGGTGCTTGCGTAATGTAGGTGCATTGCAAAGACATGCCGTTGATGTGCAGCCACAGTGCTTTGATGGCGTCGATGCCGAGGATGTCAGTGGGGTCATTGACGATGTAGAAAAGCATCTCGGCGTGTCGACCCTGGAAGACGAGTGGCGCTGTCAAACACCTCTTTGTGCTTATCCTGCGCCTAGAAAAATCGTAAAGTGACACTAATGTTGGCTGCATGGAAAGGCATTTCAACCTTGAATACGTGACAGTGGACAGAATCGAGACAGCAGAGCCAGTATCTACGAGGAAATGTATGGGTACATCTTGCACGAGGACTTAGATGTGTATTCCTGCTTTACTCGGCCGCACGAGAAGCAAGACGTTGAGGTCGCCGGATGTACTGCAGGTATCGAAGTCTGGAACTGTGAGGGCCTGCTCGTTTGGCATGCCGCTCTTACAGACACACTGAAAATATCCTCATTTGCCGCATTTGCTGCATATTTTATTCTGCGCCTTGAATTTCTTGTAATCTGCAAGATGCTGCGAAGACCCGCAACGAAAACAAGACTTGTGCTGCTGTGGTAGCAGTAATCGGGATTCTGTATGGCATAGAATGTGACGTTTTTCCACCTTTTGAATGCTCGCAGCCAATGACTGAAGCTGAAGCGAGTATTTCGTAGCTTCTTCAATATTGTTCGCAATTGTTAGCGCACGTGCAAGAGTAAGCTGTAAGTGCTTTCTAGAAGTAGGCGTTCCCGAAGAACATGGTTTCGCATTTTCGCTACAAGTTGGTCACAAATGAAATTGTCAACTTGCTCACCGAAGTCGCAACTCAATGCGAGCTTGCGTAACGCTGAGACAAAGACTGCTTTGGTCTCCCCAAGCAGTTGGATGCGCTGTCTGAACCTTCGCCGCTCCACGACGACGTTCATTTTAAAAGTGAATTAAGCATCCAACATAGCCAGTGCTGCATCGTACTCGTCGCTCGTGCCGCCTTTATCCTTTTCCTTGGCATGCGGCATCGACAGTTTCTTCTCCGGTGATGCATAGTACAAGCATTGGCCTTCAGTACCCAAAGAGTGCAATAGCAAGGATTTACGACGCGCAGGTGGGTCACTACCCAATGCCAGGAGATAATTCTTGAAAAGGCCGTGGCACTGCGTCCAAGGAATGGCGGGCTTTCCGGGCCTCAGCAGGAACTCGGGTGGTTGATGTAGGCTCATTGCTTCCGCTTTCAGTCACGTCACGCCTCGTCGCCAACTGTTGTATCCGTCGTGCCTGCCCGACTACGCTGCGGGCGCTGGAAAACCGCAGAGTGAACCACCAGCCCGTACCTCAAACAACCTCTTCTTTTATTAGCCGTGTTGAGCATATATATGAAGGTGCATGTGTCAGCTGACGTGATAAGGCGCGCGCCTAGTGCCACCTAGGTTATATAAACACAACTGCTGAATACCACAAATGAAAAATATATTACAGGAGAATAGATTTGTCATGAAGGTTTTAATTCCACAGAATCTTTATTCATGCTGCTGTGACTGCATTATATTACAGTCAAAAACAAGCCACACTCCCCATATCCACAGACAGTGGTGCCAATTTTTCCTCATAGTAGCACTGTAATGATTGTCTCCCGCACAGGGCTCGCTGCACGGGGCAGCGAGGAGCTGCAGCCCACGACCGAAGTGCTGCCCCTTCTGTGTCCGGAGGCAGCGGACAAGCACCGTTCACTGACCGATCGACTGCGTGACGCACCGGAGGACGAGCGCGCCTGGCTGGACTTGGCGGCCTTCCAGGACGAGTACGTGGCAGCCATGGAGGAAGCCTCTGGGGTGTGCCGCACACTCGGGTCAGTACCGCAGTTTCTGGGCAGGATCCAGGCCAACAGTCATCATCATTGATTTGACATGCGACCGCTTCCATAGTGTCGCCTGGACCCTGTGGTGCACTTTAACTGCAGCTCTGCTTTTGCAGGCTCTGCATAAGTTGTGCGCTTGACATATTTGCATGGTGCTTATTTTTCAGAAATAGCAAAAGCGTACTGTACTGTACCTTGAACTTTTTTTGAAAGTTAATCCAGTTTGCCCCGCAACCACTGTCGTGTCTATAATAGAAGCATTTCCTTGCTTTCTCATGTCAGCCTTTCCCCCCACCCTCCTTCTATGGGAGCTGTCTCTTCTCCCCCCTCTTCTCTACAGTTCTCTCTACATCCCCTCTGGACGCTCATGTTAGTAGAAAGGTAAGCGCTGCGGTTTCTGCAATGCTTTTGAGGGGGGTCACGAATAAGTACAGCTGTCAAGAGGCTATTGTGGTGATGCCCAGGGAGCTCCAGAGGGCATTGTCCACATTTGACGCACTGGGGGCCCAAATGAGTTTCTTGCATCGCCTTTCCTCTCTGCCTTGTTCCTGTCATGTATACACACGCTCTGAACCATCCCCCGATGCGGTGTGCCAGACAGCAGCAGCAGCAGTGGGAAAGTTGAAGGAAGAGACAAAGAATGCTTCGCTTTAAAAGGCTGTTCTAAGTTGTCGGCTTGTTCATATCGACTGCAGCATGAAGGTCTCTTTGAGCTATGTCCAGTTACTCTTGTATTGAAGTCAAGGGTCTGAAGAAATCTCGTCTGATCGGGAAGAATCATTATGAAAACAGGAAACAGATGCCCGCCATTGTGAAAACTTCTTTTTTTTTTCTTAAATGATGTTTCAACCCCCCCCCCCCCCCCCCAGAAGCCTTGCTCACAGTGAAGGGCGAAACAGGAAGGGAACAAGCTTACATGCACTTGAGTAAATGACATAAAGTGTGGGCATAGATTGGATTAAAATTTCTGTCGTTACGATTCAAAGTGCATGCCGTTGTCTGGATATGAAGCGGCTAATGATAATGCCGTTGACTCAGACGTATCTCACTTGTTAGGACACGGGCTGATGCAGGCACAGTCCCAGCCTATCTGGTAATTCATAGATTCAGCAGGTTCTCTGTAAGGGCACTGGAGGCCACGTGGTTTTGTTTAGGTCATATTGATGCTCCTTGAGTTGTCTTTCAAAGTTCCCGTGTTCACCAATGTGTTTGCAGTTGCACTGCGCATAGGGGATAGCATACACACGACACCAGGGAACTCCTAACGTGACAGACAGTTCTTAACCAGGGTGTCTACTAACCGGGAAAACCGGGCATTCTCAGGGATTTTGAATAGTCTGGAAATACTCGGGGAAAACTCGGGGAATTTGGGCATCGATCAAGGAGAATTAGCTGTAATTTTAGAAAGGGAACGAAAGTCGCGGTAACGCTGGCTCAAGTAACAGAGAGGAATCGTAACAAATGGTCTTTGATGCCGTGTCGACGCCTTGAGGAGTTGCCATTGTGCAGTCAACGACCGACTCTCCGGACGTGTGATAGTTTGGACGACTTTGCGGCACCACCACGTACCCCATAAGGTCTATGTATTAGAATGTCTGAAATTTCAGACGCGAGAACCTTTCGCTGTCCGACTGCCCGGACTTTTTGCCGTGACTGCAGGTCCGAAACGGCATTAATCAAAGCCACCACCATTGATCTTGATTAGCTGGCCGCCTCGAACTGGCACTCTTGCATGCAGATCCGCTGGCAGCCGTTGCCACCACCGCGGCAACGCGAGGCCGAGCTGCTTCGACGTTCTCTATTAGGCTTCTTGCCGTTCGGTGCCGTGTTTTTCATTCAGCATTGGCACCGACTCCGTCATTGTGGTCCTCGCGATTGGCTTCGAAGCTCGGAAAGCACGGCACGTTGCATAATGCCGGTTCCCGAAAGTCAGCTTCGCCTCACTACAGAAATGTTACGCGGTGAAGCATTTGCGAAAGTATTGCGGTGAAGCATAACAAGTTTGGGAAGGGGCAATTGTCACAGGACACAGTACGAGCACCGATATGCCTAATAAGTGTGCTGGCAGTCCTTCAGAGTTTTTTTCGGACAGTCCTTCACAGTTTTTTCGGATGTGTCTGTGGTGATTTTAAGCATTTAACCCTTTGAGGGTCGATTTTTTTCGCCATACGCGACTGCCCAGGGTCGATTTTTTTTTATTGCAGATTCCAATTCTTCCAAGAGACCTATTTCGAAAAAAATTACCGTAGCTTTTCTAGGGTGACCGTAAAGTGAGGAAAAAACATTTTGTATTGGTATATATGTACCCTTTTATTCATGAATAATAACAACAAAAAAGGAAATAAACTTGTAAGAAATAAAAATTTGATGCATTGTTATAGTTCAAGGCTTGGAACATGCGCACATGAGAATATTTGGCAACTCTGAAATGTTCCTGCTCTTATTTACATCTATAGCATAATCGAACCGCGTAGGTGAGTGCACTCAAGAAAACTGTGTGGTTGTGTGCCCGTCAAAAAAGTGAAACGTGTGACAATTTTCCATTAAACTTCATCTTATCGCCAACCAGAGGCAATTGGATATTGCGAATCTCCCCCTGAAAAAAAAAAGAGGAAAGGAAACCCATGCACGGCGGCATCCTTATTATGCTCACCTCTCTGAGCACTAAACGAGTGAGAAACAGGTTAAGTGATTATTAACGAGATAGCCATCAGTTTCGCGAGCGCAAGAAGCCGAGACCATCCACGGAACAAAACCCAAACTGCGAACCGCATGCACGCGCATCAATGTGTGAGCAGTAGTATACAGACGTGCTGAAGCAAACTAACTCTAAAACAAACCATGCAACAAAAAGTGAGAGAGGGAAGTGCGAGAAAAAAATTCAGAATACTCATTTCATAAAGCATTGAAAATTCACTTGTGGTGAACAGCCTGTTAGTAATGAATTACCTTTATCGACAACGAACCGTGTTTTGCTTTTTACACTTTACATTATTTATCACCGTCTAGTACTTAATTTGTTTTATGTATATTTCTCTCTATAATGATGTTCTAATGAAGTTATGTATTCTCGTTGTAGCAGTGTACTAGGTTAAAAAATAAATAAATAAGATGGGTAAGACAGGCAAAAGAAGGGCAAGTGCTTGGTAGCGGAATCCACTGCCCCGTTTCAAAAAGGAACGCTCATTGGCGGTGATAATTTGGAGTGGCGCCCTCTCGCGTGTGACGTCATGGCCAGGACGCCACTCGCTGCGGCTCGCGGCTAGGCTGCCGTGCGCGCTCATTCTCTCCATACAAGTATGGGGTGTGGGTGGCTCGAGCCATACTTATCGAGGGTTATGTCGGCTTCTTTCTGCTGCCATGCCACAGTTTCTTCTTCAAAAGTGCGTGAGTCGAGAAAATTTGCGGATCGGATATTGCAAGCTATGTAGCATTGAAGGGGTCTACCGGTTTTACAATGCGTATACGTGCCATACCTGTCCATAAATTTTGCATAAAAAGAATGTCTGCAAATTCAAAGTGTGAAGTTGTGTATGATGCTTTGCTAAACACTTAACATTCCCTTAGTATTTAGCTATGAGAGACATGGCATTTTACATGGAAGAAAAACCTTGGTAATTGACATCAACATGTTATCTGTGTTGGAAATACACTGCCCAGTGAAGCTGTCATCATGATTCTTATTATTTTGGTGAGTTGTTCTAGTCAAATATTGCCGTTTATTAATGCTTAAAAGAAACAGTTAGGCACGCATTTCTTAAGAAAAAGTGTGCCGCTACTTTCACCTCTCTGAAACAAGCCTCCAAAAAACGAATTGCTCATGGCTGCTAACACGACGGTGCATCATGTAGAGTATATACTTAGTTCACAAATACCATAATAGCAATCACCTGAGAGAAAAGTTTTGTGGTTAAGATCGAGAGCCAATCAATTGCAAGCGATGAAATGTTTCATGATGGCCCTCTGTAGCCTTTATCGACAATATTGCACACCACTCAAGCAGCGGTAGCAACCGACTGTCAGTATGACGAGGCATGCATTGTTGGCGAAACCCATCAGTTCACTACAACTTCGAATTGAAAACATAAAACAGTTTTTTACATTTTTTTACTGTGCCAATTGGAATGCCTAAAGTATTCTTGAGGCACTACAGTGCAGCTTAAAGTGCCTAGAAAAGTAAAATTCAAGCACCTCCAGCCTCACCATGTCTCAATCAAGCGTTGTTTAATTATACGAACGGAGAACTGTTCGCTTCTTCAGTACATAAAAGAGAACCTCCCAAACCTTCCTAAAGATAACACCACAAGCCTTACATATTTCACTTGATTTTTTACCCTCCACCGGGGAATTATGAGATCTTCAATATGTCCCATACTACTAAAGATTGCCACTTCTTTCTGGCTACGGCCACGGCCATATGGCTACGGCCATACGGTCCGAAAGGCTTACTTCACTAAAGAATTTCGGCCGAGCAGCCTGTGTCAGTTGCCAAACAGATTCGCCATGTATATTCCTCAAGTAACAAGCACCAGTGAATTTCTCAAGTGAGTTGAATGTGTAGCATGGAAAAGGGAATATATATTGGTACATTCCTTTTCGTATTCTGCAAATAGCTGTAAGCCTCCATTAGCTTTACTTGAAATTACTGCCATTTAAAATAAACACGTGAGGAACCGCCTAATTTTTAGAAGCAGGTAAAGAAGCAAGTGGTGCTTGTAGAATCTAAACTGCAGTGTTAGTTAAGTCCTCGTGTTACTGCCAAGCGTTTCTGTGAAGAAATGCAAAAATTCGATGTCGTATTATGAACTACTCGTCTTGAGCAAACCTGTTTTAGCAGATTAAAATCAAGGTAACTGTTGTAGAAGTGATATTGTCACGTGGTCGTGACATCAAAGAACATAGTAGCAATACTGTGAAGGACAAAACTAACTTTTATTGGGCGAACCTGTGCCCACAAAAACAGGATACACTTATAGCACAACGATAGCGGCGAACACAGTTGGCGATAGTCGGAAATCTTATCAGCTGGTCAAGCGCGTCGGCTTTTATACAGCAGTCGTCGAATGTTCCAGACTAATAGTTCGGGCCCGCATGCCTTCCACAAAGTTCTACACCATTCGCATCACGCGATGAGATCAGATAAATAAGGTTCGGCGACAACAGACAGCCGGGTAGAAGCATCGATAACTTTCCAGAAACTTCAGATACATGCAGGTGCGTCCCGCGCTGTGCGATTACATTTGTTAGGCGGCGAAACGTGGTCGCCCTATACAGATAAGTACATGTGTCAATATATAGCCAGTGTTTGTGGTGTACTTGTTGCACCGCGGCAGGTATGGTATCATAACTGGATTCTTATATGCTATGTTTTTGCGGTTGTCGATCCACACATGGAAAAACACGCAATGGGCTGGTCTTCGCTTCTTTGGCTGGCACTGTAGCATTGCCTTTGAGAAGCTGCATTGTCGTCTAAGGAATAAGCTAAATTTTTGCGAACAAAGACGTCGTAAAAATATATTTTAGACGACTGCCGTAAGTGTACACGCAGATGGAATGAGGGCGAACAAATGAAATGACCACATAAGACGGCTGAACACCGCCCGAACTGTAGCAGACGACAGGCGCGAGTCCGTACCCTGACATCACGCGAGCGGCGCTTACAGCGCCCCTGTAGTTTGTTCTTGGAGCTAATAGCATCCATCCGCCTAGCAGCTAGTCGACGCCACAACCGGACAAGTCGTGGCCTGGCCCCAAGCCCGTGGATGACGTAGTAGCTGGTGGCAGTGCCTGTTCAGTGTACTGTTGTGCATCCTATGCCTTGCCATTATTTGCATGGTCCCAGCCTAATCTCGAGTGGCGCTTTTCTTGCAGGCGAGCAAAGGCGATTCGTGAGAAGAAGCTGCAGGTGCTGGAGCAGGGCCTTCTCAGGACAAAGGGCTCAGTGCCTCTACACTTGCAGAAGATACAGGTTAGATACATCACATAATGGCAGCGTCCTCTTTTTCACTGTAAGAACATGATCTTGTGAGCTTTTTGTGATACATTCATTCCTATTTCAAACACAGAATTTTTAATGGGGTCTGCTCTTTCTCTTCACATATATATACATATATATATTGTAGCGGGTAATATGCATGTGGCACTGTAGTTGTAGTGGGTAATATGCATGTGGCACTGTGCGGACTGCCACCGCTGCGGCGCGAGACACGAGCGCGGGTTGTTGGTGCGAAGCGCTAGGACTCGTATCTAGAGCTACTTGCGATCCCTCGAACGAGCTACATAAACCCCACTTCATTTGGTGGAGGTGCGGGGTAACCTCAAAAACTGGAACTCCGAAGCAGGACGCTACCGACTGCTGCGACCATGCCTGACGAAACCACCCAGGAAGATGCACCCCAGCCTCCGACGGTCATCGTTTCCAGTGCATTGCGCCAGCGTGATCCTGCCATCTTTAGCGGCACCGATGATCATGACGTGGAGGATTGGTTGTCATCTTACGAAAGGGTGAGCCAGCATAACAAGTGGGACGACGTCACAAAGTTGCACAATGTGCTGTTTTACTTAACCGGCGTCGCGAACCTCTGGTTCCGAAACCACGAACACGATTTCACAACGTGGAGCAGATTCAAGACAAGTTTCACAGAAGTGTTCGGGCGCCCCGCTGTGCGCAAGCTTCGCGCAGAACAATGCTTACGGGGGCGCGCGCAACATCACGGTGAAACGTTCACAAGTTACATCGAAGATGTCATTGACCTGTGTAAGCGCGTGAATCCGTCAATGGCGGAACAGGACAAGATAAAACACATTATGAAAGGCATTGATGAGGACGCATTTCAAATGTTGCTAGCGAAGGATCCGCGTACGGTGGCCGAAGTTATCAACTTGTGCCAAAGTTTTGACGAGCTACGGAAACAACGCATCTTAGCTCGGCGCCCACCGCCTACGGAAGATTCGTTAGCAGCATTGGTTATTGGCGACAACCACGCAACTTTGCTGACGCAAATAAAAGAATTTGTGCGCGAGGAGGTCGCGCGACAGCTCTCGATTTTGCCGACCACGGAGAAGCCTTCTCAATATTTGGCTCCAGCGATCCGACAGGTAATTCAAGAGCAAGTGACCGAAGCTCTTCCACCTCCGTGTCAGCCGGCTCCCGTGGCCGCGCCTCTGACGTATGCTGAAGCCGCTGCACGGGCGCCTCGTCTGCCGGGATTCTCTCCTCCGCCTTCAGCGCCTCTCCAGCCGGTGTTCTCTCATCCGCCCTCGCCTCGCCAGCAGGTCGCTCCCTTTTTCAGCGCACAGCAGCAAGGCACAAATCCTTGGCGTACTCCTGACAACCGCCCAATATGCTATGCCTGCGGTACACCGGGGCATGTAGCGCGCTTCTGCCGCCGGCGCTTGCCGGCCTTCGTGGGCACCGCGCGACCACCCAGCTCCGGATTCCGACCATACCGTATGCCTCAGCGACCACCATCGGAAGTCTACGCTGCTGATGACATACCAGCACCGCAGTCACAGCTCTACAATACTCGTCGCTCGCCTTCCCCTCGTCGGCGCTCACTCTCACCCATGCGTCGTAGGCCCAGTGCCAGTACTACTGAGGCGGAAAACTGATTTCCGCAGTTCCTGAGGCACGAACTGCGTCATCGTCGGAACATCAAAGTCCTCGTTTTTCCCCCGCTAACGTTATTGAAGTGTCTGTTGATAGCATCAAATGTCTTGCCCTCGTCGATACAGGTGCTGCTGTATCTGTGATTAGTGAGAAACTTTGCCGTAAATTACGGAAAGTGACCATGATGCCTTCGGTATTATTGCTTAGAACAGCCAGTGCACAGCAAGTTCAGCCAGTCGCTATGTGCACTGCCAGGGTGTTGATTCGAGACATTTTGTATCCGATTGATTTCTTTGTGCTAACTTGTTGCTCCCACGATGTGATTCTCGGTTGGGATTTTCTGTCGCGCCATCACGCCGTCATTGACTGTGCACGTGCTGAGGTTCAGTTCTCCGTTCTGTGCGATATGCCATCTCACGACGTTAAAGTTCATGATGTTACCAGGATCTGTGTAGCTTCCGATACTGACCTTCCCCCTCACAGCGCGGTATTTGTCCCTCTTTCATGCGCATCGCTTGCCGAAGCGACGGTCATGTTTTCACCCGCTGCCGTCTTCATTCGCCGCCAGCCTATATTGTTGCCTTTCGCTCTCCTCACGGTGCACCATGGGGCTGCAGAAATACTGATTTCTAACCCAAATTCGTACACTTTGGCTTTGCACTGTGGCGAGACTATTGGTACCATCCAGACTGTGGACGCTGACGTTATTGTGCATTTCCCTGTTCCCGACGACGTGGATACTGCCAACGTAACAGCACTGGCACCCCATGTGCCATCTAACCGAGTACCACCGGATGTTTTTTGTCGCTCTATTGCCGCTGACCTCGAGCCGACACAACGTGAGCGGCTTATTACTCTTTTAAATGATTTTCACGCCTCTTTTGACTGCAACCAAGCATCATTAGGCCGCACAAGTACCGTCTCTCACCACATTGATACGGGACATCACGCACCATTACGCCAGCGTCCGTACCGCGTGTCATCCACCGAGCGTCGTGTCATCGCCGAGCAAGTTGAAGACATGCTTGAACGTGGTGTTATCAAGCCATCCTGCAGCCCTTGGTCATCTCCTGTAGTACTCATTAAGAAAAAAGATGGCTCGATTCGTTTCTGTGTGGACTATCGTCGCCTCAACAAGATTACACGAAAAGATGTCTATCCTCTACCGCGCATAGATGACGCCTTAGATTGTCTTCATGGTGCCGAATTCTTTTCTTCTTTGGACTTGCGATCGGGCTATTGGCAAGTGCCAGTGGATGAATCCGACCGCTCCAAGACAGCTTTTATTACGCCTGATGGCCTGTATGAGTTTACCGTAATGCCATTCGGCCTCTGCAATGCACCCGCGACATTCGAAAGGATGATGGACAATCTTCTACGAGGCCTCAAATGGAAGACATGCTTATGTTATTTAGACGACGTGGTAGTTTTCTCCCCTGATTTCACCACTCACCTCTCTCGTCTACGCGAAGTCCTTACTTGCCTTACCACCGCCGGCCTTCAACTTAACTTGAAAAAGTGCCGCTTCGGAGCCCGCCAGCTGACCATACTTGGCCATGTCGTGTCCAAAGACGGCGTCCTTCCCGACCCTGACAAACTTCGTGCTGTCACAGAATTTCCGCGGCCGACTACAGTGAAAGAGCTCCGCAGTTTCGTTGGTCTTTGCTCTTATTTTCGCCGCTTTGTGCGCAATTTTGCCTGCATCATCGCTCCCCTGACGAAGCTCCTGGCTGGCTCTGGTGACCTTCGCGACTGGACTCCGGCGTGTGACCAAGCCTTCACCACTTTGCGTCGTCGGCTTACCTCACCGCCTGTTCTACGCCACTACGACCCGAGTGCACCGACTGAAGTTCATACCGACGCCAGCGGCGTTGGTCTTGGGGCCGTCCTTGCACAACGGAAGCCTGGCTTTGCAGAATATGTGGTTGCATATGCGAGTCGTGCTCTCACGAAGGCAGAATCCAATTATTCTGTCACGGAAAAAGAATGTTTAGCTATTGTTTGGGCCCTAAACAAATTTCGCCCTTACTTGTATGGCCGTCCGTTCGACGTTGTGACAGACCACCACGCGCTCTGCTGGCTTGCGTCACTGAAAGACCCGTCGGGGCGTCTTGGACGTTGGGCTCTTCGGATCCAAGAATTTGACATTCGCGTCATTTATCGATCCGGGCGCCAACATTCTGATGCAGATGCGCTCTCCCGTGCGCCCATGCGATCCGACGAAAGGCCACCTTCATCCACAGAGTGCCCGGTTGCTACGCTTGCTGTTACTGACATGCCGTCTGAACAGAGAAAAGATCCGTGGATTGTTTCTCTTATTGACATTCTTAGCAGTTCTTCAACGTCTACATGCCCTCGAGCCATTCGTCGCCAAGCCACCCACTTCGTGCTACGGGACGCCATCTTGTACCGCCGAAACTATCAGCCCGACGGTCGCAAATGGCTACTAGTCATCCCTCGCCATTTGCGTTCCGACGTATGCACGTATTTCCATGCAGACCCACAACAAGCTCATGCTGGCGTCCTGAAAACCTACGAGCGGCTCCGCCAGCGGTACTACTGGCGCGGCATGTATTCTTATGTCCGCAAATACATTCGGTCATGTGCAGCCTGTCAGCGACGCAAGACATCTTCTCATACGACAGGCCCTCTGCAACCTTTACCGTGTCCTGCACGTCCTTTTGATCGGGTTGGCATCGACCTTTATGGGCCTCTTCCATGCAGCGCTACCGGAAATCGTTGGATAATTGTCGCAGTAGACCACCTGACAAGATATGCTGAGACTGCTGCACTTGCTTCGGCTGCTGCTCGCGACGTCGCCGCATTCATCTTACGGCATTTCGTCTTACGGCACGGCGCACCGCGAGAACTGCTCAGTGACCGAGGCCGCGTCTTCTTGTCCGAAGTTATTAATGAGCTACTCGCCGCGTGCCGCACTATTCACCGCACCGCTACGGCGTATCACCCACAAACTAACGGTCTAACGGAACGATTCAACCGCACCCTTGGGGACATGCTCACCATGTATGTTGCGTCGGATCATTCCAATTGGGACGATGTCCTCCCTTTTGTGACGTACGCATACAATACCGCCGTTCAGGCTACCACAGGCTTCTCACCATTTTTCCTTCTTTATGGGCGTGAACCATCCACTACCCTCGACACCGTACTACCATATCACCCGGATGCCTCTGAATTCACCCCTCTTTCCGAAGTTGCTCGCCATGCTGAAGAGTGCCGCCAACTGGCTCGCTCGTTCACGTCGGATACCCAAGGAATCCGCAAAGATCGCCACGACAACGATCAGCCCACACAGTCCTTCGCCGTGGACTCTCACGTCTGGCTTCGGCTGCCCTTCCAAGCTCCAGGCCTTAGCCCAAAGCTTGCCCCGAAATATCAAGGTCCGTACCGGATCGTCGCGTGTACTTCGCCTGTGAATTATGTGGTCGAACCGGTGACGCCATCTTCGGACAAACGCCGCCGTGGCCGCGAGACTGTTCACGTCAGCCGCCTGAAGCCGTACCACGACCCCCTTATCGTATCATCGCCTTAGGTCGCCAGGATGGCTCCTCTTCGCCCCGGGGGAAGTTGTAGCGGGTAATATGCATGTGGCACTGTAGTTGTAGTGGGTAATATGCATGTGGCACTGTGCGGACTGCCACCGCTGCGGCGCGAGACACGAGCGCGGGTTGTTGGTGCGAAGCGCTAGGACTCGTATCTAGAGCTACTTGCGATCCCTCGAACGAGCTACATAAACCCCACTTCATATATATATATATATATATATATATATATATATATATATATGTGTGTGTGTGTGTGTGTGTGTGTGTGTGTGTGTGTGTGTGTGTGTGTGTGTGTGTGTGTGTAATTTCTGAAACTAGGCTTTCTGTGCGGTCCAAAATTTTGTTACAATTGGCCGTTAATGTTGTGAAATTGAATGGGAAATGCACAAACCTTGTGCGTTAGTGAAAATTTCATCTGCTGCATTGGTGTAACTTGCAAGTGATTGTCTTTGCTCAAATGCTCAGTGAAAATACCAGCCAAGTAAGCCAATGTAGGCTGTAGTTTTACTTCAGTGCACTCAAGTTCAATTATTAATACAACAGGTCGCTGACCAATGTCAAAAAGTGAAGCTTGACATTTTGGGATTTGCACAGATCCCTTGTTGACAACTCTCACACTCATCATCATTCATCTCACACTTACAATGCACACTCATCCCAGGGTTTGAGAATACATGTTTTTCAGATTGTCCTGCAGTATTGAGCATGTTATCTGTGGTTTGGTTAACCAGTGATTCCATATGTAGCCTTGCCGATATGTTCCTCTGTGAGAATGGCCTTTGCCTTGTTCCAGTTTAGTGCGTATTTTGAGCATCGTGTACACTGGCATTTGATTCTGCGTTGGAATCTGAACCTGTCAACGCTTAACGCTAGAACGTTATCTAGTCAGGCGAGTCTAGCAGTGCTATTGGAAGAACTTAAGGGCAGTAAATGGGATATAATAGGACTCAGTGAAGTTAGGAGGACTAAGAAAGCATATACAGTGCTGAAAAGCGGGCACGTCCTGTGCTACTGGGGCTTAGCGGAGAGACGAGAACTAGGAGTCGAATTCCTGATTAATAAGTGTATAGCTGATAACTTACAAGAATTCTATAGCATTGACGGGACGGTCGCAGGTCTTGTTGTGAAACTTAATGAGAGTTACAAAATGAAGGTCGTACGGGTCTACGCCCCTACATCCAGTCATGATGACCAGGAAGTCGAAAGCTTCTATGAAGATGTGGAGTCGGCAATGGGTAAAGTCAAAACAAAATACACCATACTGATGGGCGACTTCAATCCCAGGGTAGGCAAGAAGCAGGCTGGGGACAAGTCAGTGGGGGAATATGGCATAGGCTCTAGGAATAGCAGGGGAGAGTTATTAGTAGAGTTTGCAAAACAGAATAATATGCGGATAATGAATACCTTCTTCCGCAAGCAGGATAGCAGAAACTGGACGTGGAGGAGCCCGAATGGCGAGACTAGAAATGAAATAGACTTCATACTTTGCGCTAACCCTGCCATCATACAAGATGTGGACATGTTCGGCAAGGTGTGCTTCAGTCACCATAGGATGGTAAGAACTCAAATTTTTCTCCTCGACTTGAAAAGGGAATGGAAGAAACTGGTACATAAGAAGCCAATCAATGCCTTAGTGTTGAAGATATGAATGACAATCTTATGGGCATCATTAAGGAGTGTGCAATAGAAGTCGGTGGTAACTCCGTTATACAGGATGCCAGTAAGCTATCGCAGGCGACGAAAGATCTGATCAAGAAATGCCAATGTATGAAAGCCTCTAACCCTACAGCTAGAATAGAACTGGCAGAACTTTCCAAGTTAATCAACAAGCGTGAGACAGCTGACATAACGAAGTATAATATGGATAGAATCGAACATGCTCTCAGGAACGGAGGAAGCCTAAAAACAGTGAAGAAGAAATAGGAATTGGCAAGAATCAGATGTATGCGTTAAGAGACAAAGCCGGCAATATCATTACTAGTATAGATGAGATAGTTCAAGTGGCTGAGGAGTTCTATAGAGATTTATACAGTACCAGTGGCACGCACGACGATAATGGAAGAGAAAATAGTCTAGAGGAATTCGAAATCCCACAGGTAACGCCGGAAGTAAAGAAAGCCTTGGGAGCTATGCCAAGGGGGAAGGCAGCTGGGGAGGATCAGGTAACAGCAGATTTGTTGAAGGATAGTGGTCAGGTTGTTCCAGAAAAACTGGCCCCCCTGTATACGCAATGCCTCATGACTTCGAGCGTACCGGAATCTTGGAAGAACGCTAACATAATCCTAATCGATAAGAAAGGGGACGCCAATGACTTGAAAAATTATAGACCGATCAGCTTACTGTCCGTTGCCTGCAAAGTATTTACTAAGGTAATCGCAAATAGAATCAGGGACCTTAGACTTTTTTAAACCAAAGGGCCAGGCAGGATTCCGTAAAGGCTACTCAACTATAGACCATATTCACACTATCAACCAGGTGATAGAGAAATGTGCAGAATATAACCAACCCTTATATATAGCTTTCATTGATTACGAGAAAGCGTTTGATTCAGTCGAAACATCAGCAGTCACGGAGGCATTACAGAATCAGGGTGTAGACGAGCCGTATGTAAAAATACTGAAAGATATCTATAGCGGCTCCACAGCCACCGTAGTCCTCCATAAAGGAAGGAACAAAATCCTAATAAAGAAAGGCGTCAGACAGGAAAATACGATCTCTCCAATGCTATTCACAGCGTGTTGACAGGAGGTATTCAGAGACCTGGATTGGGAAGAATTGGGGATAAGAGTTAATGGAAAATACCTTAGTAACTTGCGATTCGCTGATGATATTGCCTTGCTTAGTAACTCAGGCGACCAATTGCAATGCATGCTCACAGACCTGGAGAAGCAAAGCAGAAGGGTGGGTCTAAAAATGAATCTGCAGAAAGCTAAAGTAATGTTTAACAGTCTTGGAAGAGAACAGCAGTTTACAATAGGTAGTGAGGCACTGGAAGTGGTAAAGGAATATATCTACTTAGGACAGGTAGTGACCGCGGATCCGGATCGTGAGACTGAAATAATCAGAAGAAAAACTGGAGGACGCTTAAGTTTCGCCTTCAAGAGTGGAACGCGACAGCGTTCCCGTCGACCCGCCAAGGGATGTAAGACAGTGGGCTTCGGCGCAGCGACTACGCGCCCCGCATCGGACGCGGTGAGCGTCGAGCAACGCAGCGTTCGGCGCGGCAACGAAATGTGCGCCTGAGCAAGCGACGCACGCCTCCAAGGCAACACCGCATTCACTAGAGGCGCGTTTGTACCGCTTTGAAGCATGGAACCCGTGGCTCAGTGGTAGCGCCTCCGTCTCACACTCCGGAGACCCTGGTTCGATTCCCACCCAGCCCATCTTGGAAGTTGCTTTTTATTTATGGAGTGCCTGCCGTGATTTATCGCTCACGGTCAACGCCGGGCGCAAACGCCGACGCCGACACCGACGCCGACGACACCGGCTTTTCTGCGACACGAGCTCCTTAACGCTATCGCGTTAATAAGAATGGGCTGGGGTGCGTTTGGCAGGCATTCTCAGATCATGAACAGCAGGTTGCCATTATCCCTCAAGGGAAAAGTGTATAACAGCTGTGTCTTACCAGTACTCACGTATGGGGCAGAAACCTGGAGGCTTACAAAAAGGGTTCTACTTAAATTGAGGATGATGCATCGAGCTATGGAAAGAAGAATGATGGGTGTAACGTTAAGGGATAAGAAAAGAGCAGATTGGGTGAGGGAACAAACGTGAGGTAATGACATCTTAGTTGAAATCAAGAAATATAAATGGGCATGAGCAGGACATGTAGTGAGGAGGGAAGATAACCGATGGTCATTAAGGGTTACAAACTGGATTCCAAGGGAAGGAAAGCGTAGCAGGGGGCGGCAGAAAGTTAGATGGGCAGATGAGATTAAGAAGTTTGCAGGGACAACATGGCCACAATCAGTACATGACCGGGGTAGTTAGAGAAGTATGGGAGAGGCCTTTGCCCTGCAGTGGGCGTAACCAGGCTGATGATGGTGATGCCTCTTTACCTCTAAAAAGGGCAGTGCTGACGTGTGGAATAGGGACATACAGTCAAACCTCGATATATTGAACACGGATATATCGAATTATTGCGTATATCGAACAATTTCTATATCACATGGAAAATCGCATGCCTTTTTAATTCTTTATTTCGAACGGGGCCGGATGTAAAATGGATATATCGAACTCCGCCGCCCCAGACCAAGTGTGCTCTGTTGACAGGAGGCGAGCTTTCCCGCAACACTCTCGAAGATGGCGGCGGCGCGATGGGAGTTCCAGACTGCTGCGTACGACAGCTGCCCACATCGGTGTCGCCGAGGGCGCCATTTGAACGTAGCGGTGTACACACGCGGCGGCTTGGAGCCAGCACGGCCGCCGCGATCACACGCGCACCTATGCGCGCACGGCGGGGCAAGCCGCCTAGATCACGCGCGCGCGGCGAGGCTTGCCCCCGCCGTTGCGCGCCTGATCGAGGCGGCCGTGGAGCCAGTTGGAGCGCTTTGTCGGTGCTGAGCCACACATCATGTGCATTGCGGACTTCGTTGGCGGTGACGACAGCACCGGAACAGTGGCGGAGTTAATAGACGTGGAGATCGCGGCAGAAGTGACTGCTGAGCTGCCAAATGAAGACACTGCCGAGGCTGATCCAGCAAGCGCTGATGTTGCCCCACTCCCGAGTGCAACTGAGGCTGTAGCTGCTTTGGCCGTTGTACGCCGCTACTGAGGCGCAATAGAAGGCACTGGACTGTCTCTTGTGGACTGTTTGGACTATGTTGAGGACGCCATGGTCAAGCACGGGGTTGCCAATATGAAGCAGGCTACGCTGCTTCAGTACTTTCAGCGATATAAATAAATACTTTGTTTGAAGCTTCATGTGAGTATCTATTGTGCCACGATTGGTTCATTGATTGATTTGCGCTAGTTTTTTACGCGTTTTCTACGTGATTTTATATATAGAATTCTGGCTATATCGAACTATTTTCCGATCACCGCGCTGTTCGATATATCGAGGTTCGACTGTATTGCACAGTCTCCTTTTCAGTTGTTTCTGCAGTTGATAGATAGAGAGAAGTTCATTGACTAAACATCAGCATCGTCACGAAATTCATATCTCAGTGCCCCACGGCTGGCTGTATCATGCTTTCCCCTTCTGCCTACACATTAAGCAGAGTGAACACAGTGAAATTTTTGGTAGTGTTTAGCACAAAAACTTGGGACAGGGATAGAAGGCAAGCCCACACCTTGCCTTCTGTTCTTGTCTTAAGCTTTTGTGCTTAGCAGTAGCAAAAATGTTGGACCAATTAAGGCGAAAATTATAATCATTGTGAAATCTCTGGGCTTGTCATAAAAGCTGAAATGGGCTTTTAGAAAAGTGCTTTTTGTATCCTGACAAGGCTTATTGTGGGGCTAGTTAGTTATACTACAGTGAAATTAAAGGAGCACAAAAATGACACGGACAAGACTGAACACCACAAGTGCTTTTACATCCCAACTTTTTCTTACCGTGCATTGTTTGACTTAGAAGGCATTTGCGCAGTACCTAGTAGTATAGTAGCAGTACACTCTAAAAAAGTGGCACCCTTAGTGGCATATTTTTGTCACTCAACAATAACCTTAATCTATCTTGCATGCCTTTCCTTTCTTTAATGCCGCGCACCTCCAGGTCACTATGCCATGTGTGTTATCTGCATGGAGAAAGACAGGAGGGAGCATGGCGAAGCATGATTGAACGAGTGAGCAGAGCAGCCGAGCAGCTGCCGGATCGATTAAAAAAACTACCCAATAGAATAAAGAACCAACTACCGGCCTAATCATAAACATTAATGGATAAATACTCAATCTGCTCAATCCTTCAACAACTTCGCTCACCCTGTGAGCATAACACACTTAATTAAAATGCAATTCGAAGGCAGCCTTACAATGTCTTCTGTCATCTCTTCGTCGTGGGTCCTGTGAACAACTCATGTCGGAGATATGAGAAATGCACCATCATATGATTGCGAAAGGACACGACATCATGTTTCAGTGGCTGCCTGGCCATTTCAGCATCTCCGGCTACGACCTCGCTGACAAAGCTGCTAGGAAAGCACACGAAGGAGCAACCCTTGTTTCTGCACCTTTACCGTGGACTGACGCAGCCCAACACTTCAGCGAGCTAGCGCACCGTATGACATTGGAGATGTGGCACACACGTGAATTCACCCAACATCGATTGCATTCCCTCTATCTATCTATGCAACTGCGGCTGTGCCAATGCTGCACAATGCACAATGCTGTGCCGCTTACGCTTGGGCTTCATTCACCAATGCATATACGTTTTTGATTAGAATGACTGATAGCGCCGAGTGCAATGCCTGCGGTGTTGAGGAAACTATAGAACATCTACTGTGCTATTGCCCATCTTTTGAAGATTAAATACAACCTCTGCATAACTCTCAATCAGTTAGATAGAAAACCGTTCACCTTTAACAAGATCTTGGGACCATGGCCTCGCATATCGCAGCTACAAAAGGCCACAAAAGTGCTGCTGCGATATTTGAAAGCTACTGGATGGAGTCAGTGTCTGTGATCCGGGCTGAGTGACTGAAGGATATCCCCAGTGGACTTTTTCTTCTTCATTTATTCTTTCCATCCCCTTTTCCCTTTCCCCGGTATAGAGTAGCCAACCGGGCTCGGTCTTGGTTAACCTCCCTACCTTTCATTTATCGTTTTCTCTCTCTCTCATTCAAATGTATGTAAACGTTGTTTTCAACTGCACTAATCCGAGACAACTGCGCGAATCAGGCACTGCAGCTTACTTGACAGGTATGTACTATGTTTTTTTTTTTTTCAATAGTGCTGCGCAAACCAAATGAAACAATAGCTATGTAAGCAGAGTAAGCCAAACGGCTTGCTGGAAAGTTCGTACTGCATTGTTTTCAATAGCACGAAGCAAAGTGAGCTGCATGAACTGAACAGTTTACTACAAACAGCAGCGCAAGGCAGAGCTTGCCAGGCGAACTGGGAACCTTACTTGAAAGGTAGGTACGATGTGATTTTCCATAGCACGAAGCAAAGTGAGCCACATGAGCCGAACAGCTCGCTTGAAACCATGTGTACTAACTCCATCATTGTCAAAAGCTCCAAGCAGTGCGAGGTGCACGAACCGGACAGGTAAAGTTCAGTGGTCACATGCAAGTACGGTCGCTTGAAAGCAATAGCTCTCCAGCAAACTGCGCATAAGTTATTAACAAACTTACTCTCACCACGTAGGTGTTCTTTGAGGGCGCGAAGTTTTTGCGGCCAATTCTGTGCAGCCACGTAGAATGTGGATCCCAGTCGTCTTTCCCTCACATAATGCATAAAAATGCCTTTCCGGACTCCGTTTGATTGCTACACCCAACAGCGCAGCAACCAGGCATAATGTTACAGTAGTTTCTGGTGCCTGTGTTCACCAAAAACAATGTGCTCTCGCCATCGAGAAAGTGCACACTCTCTGTCTGCGTTGCGCCTGCTTCGGGTTCGACGTGCCCACTGGAAGGGATATAGCTCCTGGAAGGAATATGGCGGCAAAAGGTTACGTGACATGAGTGACCTAATCATTGGCGGCCACGGCAGGCAGCGGTGCGCGGAAAACAAATGCAATATACTTTGAAATTTTTTCCAGTGGCTCTAAGTAGATATTCGGGAGTCGTGAGCTACAGCAGGTTCAGCAGCCAGGCATCTCTGTTCCCAGGACCAGTATAACGTAAAACTATTCCAATCTGTTATTACGCTGATATAGGTGAGGCCTAAGCCATTTAAACAGTAAAGCCAGTTCCACACAGTGAAAGCTGTCAAAACAGGAAAGCTGGTGGTCGTTTTTTCAAGTCTGAACTCGTGTTTCGTGTGATTTTAATAAAAATCTTTTGTCTCGTCGTTGTTTTGCTAGATTCGAGCTTCGATTCTGAACTGCGCACACTCTTCATTTGCATGGGGTTGTGATCAAATCAGTCTATCACCCACCTTGCAGCTGTGGCTACACTCACAGTAGGCGCATTCTCTCTCTTGAACCTTCCATCGGCATTCTCTGTGGGGGGAATCTCTCTGCGTCGACGTCTGCTCGACTTCCTCCTCTCGAAGTAAGGGTTAGCTTGCCTCTGCCAGTGCTTGGCTTGTGCTTCCCATTCTCAATCCTCAGCGGTAGCGGCTAGTGCTTTACTTGCGGTTCTCACTCTCGAAGCTTGGGATTTGTGCAACGTCAGTGCTGCCGCTTGTGTTGAGCGGAATCCATGGAGCGAAAAGGCATGCGCCGGCAGAACACCTGCTTCTATGCCCTCTCTTCCCCGTTCCTCCGGCACACGCTCTGATTGGTCCAGTCCCACCTCAGCAGGGCTCCGGATGGATGGATGTTATGAGTGTCCCTTTTGGAACGGGGCAGAGGGTTGGAACGGGGCACCCCGCTCCTGCCCTCAGCGCACCTTCTGGTGGTGAGCTCCGGAGCTGGCCCCCTGCATGACACTGGACGCCGGACAGCGAAGACTCGATTTAGCTCTGCTGTTAAAATAGATTGGAATAGTTTTGCATTATTTCTGCCCAGGGTGGATTGCAGCTCTCTGGGTCTGCAGTGACACATGGTGACCCCAAAATTATGTTACTGCATTGATCAGACCTCATAATTTGAGAACATTTCCCGCTATCATCATGAGTGTCGGCACGGGAATATATAGTTCTGTCATAGTGCCACTGATGTTTTCGCCTTTGCAGAAAAGCACGCACCGTGCTGCCGCTTGACTCACTTTTCCCTATTCTAGTATGCTATAGCTACAAAGCGCTCCTCTACTGCGCCACATTCTGATTGACTTGCGGCAAGGTGAAACTTCGCGGTGGTAGTCAGAGCGATGTGCGCTGTAAATAGACAGTCCTCACTCTGGAGTCACATTAGTGCAGAAGCCTCTTTTGTTCAATTGGATAAGTGTGTGCTTGGTGCACATATCCTTGTGCTTGCGTTGTGTTCTCTTGTTGCTTTGGGTTTGTCGCCTGTGCCTGGATGGCAGAGATCAGCAAATGTATTACAACGGGGGTGTTTGCCTAGCAGCACTACTTCTAGGTTGTAGCGGTAGGCTTAAGCAGGTCGTTACTAAGGCGAAACGGGGAAACCAGCAATTCTCGTTGTCTTCACTTTCACAAGCACTATGCCCACTGCTCAGTGCCTTCAGTACAATCACTCCCCGCCAAAAGAGGAGCCATCCTGGCGACCTAAGGGTAGGAGAACACAGGGGGGTCATGGCACTGCTTCAACCGGGAGACGTGGACAATTTCCTGGCCGCGACGACGCTGGTCGGAAGGTGGTTCCATTGGCTCGATCAGGTAGTTGACCGCGGATGTTTGTTTCAGTACCCGATAAGGACCGTGGTACTTGGAGAGCAGCTTGGAGGAAAGGCCTGGAGGGGTAGAGGGCACCTACAACCAGACCAGCGAGCCAGGAGCAAGGCACGTAGCCGTAGTGGATGAATCGTGGCGATGCTTGTGGCGCCACTGGTCCTGGGATGTGAACGAACGGGCGAGCTGGCGACATTCTTCGGCGTAAGCAGCCGCTCTAGAAACAGTCGTCCACTCCGAAGCGTCCGGCCGGTAAGGTAAAATCGTGTCCATAGTACATGAAGGCTCGTGTTCGTACAGGAGAAAAAAAGGAGAGAACCCAGTGGTGCTTTGCGTGGCGGTATTGTAGGCGTAGGTGACGAAAGACAATGTGATCCCAATTCGAGTGGTCAGATGAAATATACATGGACAACATGTCGCCAAGGGTGCGGTTGAAACGGTCTGTCATTCCATTAGATTGAGGATGATATGCCGTGGTAGTGCGGTGAATGATGCGACACTCCTTTAGCAATGCTGAAATGACGTCGAAGAGGAATACGGGACCATGGTCGCTCAGTAATTCTCAAGGTGCTCCATGGTGTAAAATCAGGTGTTTAAGAATATAACTGGCGACGTCTTTTGCTGTGGCAGATGCCAGGGCTGAAGTTTCAGCGTACCGCGTAAGGTGGTCGATAGCAACAATAACCCAGCGGTTGCCGCTTGGAGTGTTGGGAAGCGGACCGTATAAGTCAATGCCAACGCGGTCGAACGTGCGCGCGGGGCATGGTAAGGGTTGCAAGGGGCCGGAGGCATGTTGAGTTGGCGCCTTACATCGTTGGCATATGAGGCATGACCGGACATACTGGCGAACGAAACGGTACATACCGCGCCAGTAGTACCGAAGCTGGAGGCGAGAGTATGTCATTAATACACCAGCGTGGCCGCATTGCGGGTCGTCATGAAACATAGCGCAGATGTCGGAGCGGAGGTGTCGGGGTATAACAAGCAACCACTTGCGGCTGCTCGAATTGTAGTTGCGTCGGTACAGCAAGTTATCCCGAATGATGAAGTGTACGACATGATGACGGAGCGTCCGAGAGGTTGGCGGTGGCGACTGTCTAGACAGGAAGTCAATAAGCGAAGAGATCCATGGGTCCTTGTGCTGCTCTGATGGCATGTCAGAAATATTGAGGGCGAAGGCACTGCAGGTGAAAATAGGTGAGTGGACAGGACCAGAGGGCAGGGGTGACCGGGATAGAGCGTCTGGGTCTGAATGTTTTCGGCCTGAGTGATAAACAATGTGGATGTCGTACTCTTGTAGGCGCAATGCCCAACGGGCGAGCCAACCCGTTGGATCTTTTAGTGAAGATAACCAGCATAGGGCATGATGGTCGGTAACGATGTCAAATGGACGCCCGTACACATAAGGACGAAATTTTCATATAGCCCAAATGATGGCCAGACATTCCTTTTCAGTAACTGAGTAGTTCGCCTCGGCTTTGGTGAGGGTGCGGCTGGCATACGCGACGACGTACTCTTCGAAGCCGTCCTTGCGTTGTGCAAGAACAGCGCTGAGCCCGACACTGCTAGCGTCTGTATGGATTTCAGTTGGAGCAGAGGGATCGAAGTGTCGCAGTACTGGAGGAGAGGTGAGAATGCGTCGCAGTTCTTGGAATGCGTCATCGCACGCCAGGCTCCAGGCTGACAGGTCAGAACTTCCGGTGAGAAGCTGCATCAAGGGGGCGATGATAGAGGCAAAGTTACGGACGAAGTATCGGAAATATGAGCAAAGGCCGATGAAGCTGTGAAGCTCTTTCATGGTGGTTGGTTTAGGAAACGCGGATAGTACAGCGCTAAGTTTCGTGGGGTCCGGGAGGATACCATCCTTTGAAACTACGTGGCCAAGAATAGTAAGCGTGCGAGCGCCGAAGTGGCATTTCTTCAGATTTAGTTGCAGGCCTGCAGTGGAGAGGCATGCAAGGACTTGCTCAAGGCGACGGAGGTACGACGGAAAGTCGGTGGAAAAAACCACAATGTCATCTAAATAACAGAGGCACTTTTTCCACTTCAACCCTCGAAGAACGGTGTCCATCATTCGCTCGAAAGTGGCAGGCGCGTTGCAGAGGCCGAGTAGCATGACGGTAAATTCATATAGCCCATCAGGTGTTACAAAAGCTGTATTTTGGCGATCGGCCTCGGCCATTGGCACTTGCCAGTACCCGGAGCGCAGATCCAACGAGGAAAAGAATTCCGCTCCCTGCAGACTGTCCAAGGCATCGTCGATGCACGGCAAAAGATAGACATCCTTGCGCGTTATTCTGTTAAGGTGGCGATAGTCGACGCAGAACCAAATAAAGCCATCTTTTTTTTTAACGAGGACAACCGGAGATGCCCATGGACTGTTAGAGGGCTGGATGATGCCGCGCTCCAGCATGTCGTCAACGTGCTGGTCGATGATACAGCGTTCAGCAGTCGACACACGATATGGACGCTGGCGCAATGGTGTTTGTTGACCGGTGTCAATACGGTGAACGACTGCGGACGCTCGGCCCAAGGATGGTTGGTCAATGTCAAATGAGGCACGAAAATGCTGGAGGAGCTTGATGATTTCGGTGTGCTGCGCAGGTGTGAGTTTTGCGTTGACGGCACGAGTGAAGACGTCTACAGGGGCATCGGTCGCAGCGGGAGGGGTTACGGCACAAATCAGAAGTGATGCCGTATCACCGAACATGGTGGCCGGGAGAACGCTATCGAAAGCTTCAGCGGTACCCAGGCACTTGCCGCGGAGTAGGGATGATGGGCAGGCGGATGGATTGCACACGTAAAGGGCAGCAGAACCTTCCCAAAAAGTGACGACAGCAAACGGAAGCAGAAAGTTTCGGCGGCGCGCACAAGTGGCCGACGGCGTAAACAGAACAGATGAGTTCGCAGCAGATTCACATAACACAGGGACAAGAGCGCCGGGAAAAGGTTCGATATTGATGTCAGAGGCGGCAACAACTTTAGGAGAATAATGGTCGTCAGGGTCAAAGCACGGTACTGATAACGTAAGTTCGGCACGAGCGCAGTCGATAAGAGCTTGATTGACAGATAGGAAATTCCATCCAAGGATAACGTCGTGCGAGGAACGAGGAAGGACGACAAATTCGATAACATACATGATGCTTTCAATGACGACCCGGGCTGTGCACGACGCTGAAGGCTGAATGCGATGCGAAGTTGCTGTACGCAGAGAAAGAGAGGTAAGGGGAATGGTCACTTTGTTCAAATTGCGGCAAAGCTTTTCACTTATAATAGAAACGGCGGCTCCAGTGTCGATAAGTGCGTGTACGGTGACGCCGTCTACGAACAGTTCAATTTCATTCGCCAGGGCAGAATGAGGCCTTGAAATGTTCGACGTAAACGCAGTTCTTGCCTCTGGAACTGCGACTGTTAGGTTTCCTCTCGGGCTGGGCTGGCTCGGCGAACCATCGAGGAAATGGATCGGCGACGTGGGGAAGGCGACCGGCGTGAATCGAAGGGGTGGCGACTGTAGGACGAGTCCGGAGGAAGGTTAGGTGGGTGCTGACGCGGAAGTCGAGCAGGCCTGTAGCTTGAGGCGCCCCCACCGTCATGTAAACTGTGGCTGCGACGGCGGCAGAATCGTGCTACGTGGCCTGGAAAATGGCAGTAATAGCATATTGGCCGGTTATCAGGTGTACGCCGCCACGGGTTGGCAACAGGGGTTCCAGTGGTCGAGTAAGGGACGGCAATCAGACGCGAAGGTGGCGGCGGCACATGGAAGGTGCCGGTGGTCCTGTAGGCATCAGGAGCCGGAGGAACGTAAGGCCGGGCGACAACGTCAGCGTAAGTTAGCGGTCTGGCTGCAGGCTGTGGAGGAGGGGCAGATGGTAACGCCGCAGCAACTTGCGTCTGAATGACGTGACGAAGCAAAGGAGCCAACGTGTCGACGGCTCGGGTGTGCTGTTCGCCAGAGAGAGTTGGCGTACCACTTCCTGACGGATGAACTGCTTGCTCTCCGGCATTAAAGCAGAGATGTCGGCAGTGTCGCGGCCGAAATCCAACGGAGGTAGATCCGTGGTGTCCTGCTGAGCAGTGCATGTTTATGCATGCTGCTTGCGCAGCTCGTCGTACTGCTGACAGAGCTGTATGACCTCGGCAATCGTCCGGGGACTCTTCGCGACGAGCATCTGGAACGCGTGGTCATCGATGCCTTTCATGACGTGCTTGATCTTGTCTGCTTCATCCATAGATGTGTTGACGCGCTTGCAAAGCGAGAGCACATCTTCAATATAACTGGTGAAAGTCTCGTCCTGGCGTTGAATTCGGCCACGCAAGCGCTGCTCAGCGCGAAGCGGGCGAACGGCGGGGCAACCGAAGACCTCTGCCAAAGTTGTCGTGAAAGCCGACCAGGTGGTAAAATCGGCTTCATGATTGCGGAACCATAGGTTTGCCACGTCAGTCAGGTAAAAGATGACATTTGTGAGCTTGGCGCGGTCGTCCCACTTGTTATAGGCGCTTACACGGTCATATTCGGCGAGCCAGTCTTCCACGTCATGGTCATCTGTGCCGCTAAATATGGCCGGATCGTGCTGCCGGATGACACTAGAGCAAACGATGGGCGCGGGCGCGGGAGCAGCAGCCTGGGACGGTCCCAGTTCATCCATTGAAAAAGCTGGTGGTAGCGTCCGACTGCGGAGTTCCAGGATGTCGAAGAGAAACCCAGCAGCTCCACCAAATACAAAGGGGGTGTTTGCCTAGCAGCACTACTTCTAGGTTGTAGCGGTAGACTTAAGCAGGTCGGTACTATGGCGAAACGGGTAATCCAGCAATTCTCGTTGTCTTCACTTTCACAAGCACTGTGCCCACTGCTCAGTGCCTTCAGTACAGTAAGTATTTTGTTCATTTCAAGGATAGAAATTGGTGCTTGAGGGTGATGTTATATTTTCTTGCATCTGTGTTTTTGTGCTTGTTCTGTTCGCTTGCACAGGAATGAACGGTTCCGCTGTTACAACCTATAAAAGTTAAAGGGCAAGAGACTGTAAGGAGGTTCTGCCGATACCATCTCCAGGTGTCATCAGCCGTCTTTAAACGAGACCATGGTTCGTTGTTGTTTTGAAGTGCACTGCCATATTCCATATCCCATTATTCCACCATCTTTTTAGACTGGCCTGCTCCAGAATGAAATTTTATCTGCTCCAAATTGCTCCAAAATGAAATTTAGTCTGCACCAAGCTGCTCTAAAATGCAATTTTGTCTACTCCAAAGTGCTCCAAAATGCAATTTTACTTGCTCCGAAATGACTTTGGGCAGTCGAAACCCCTGGCCATTGCAACAATTGACTGGGCATAATTGACATTGCATGTGTCTGTGCAGGTGCTGTTAGAATGTGGAGAGGAGGCCCGTGCAGTGAAAGCCTGGGAGGAGCTGCTCAGAGTGCACCCGGGAAACTCTCGGCTCTGGCTGGAGCATGCCCGCTTTCTTCAGTCCGAGACCACGCTGTCGGGCTTTGAGGTGGCGGCAGCCAGCAGGGGCTACATGCGGGCCCTGGCTTGCTTCCGCGACATGCTCGAGGGACGGAGGGCCACACGAAGGGAGCCCCTTGATGTTGAGGCAAACATTGTGGGTGCGTATCAAAACAAGATGCAAAGTGGAGACTTGAAATAATCAGCAGTGGTTAATCAAAAGATGCCCCTGGACTGAACAAAGGGACTTCTCTTCATCAGGGCAAAGACATGCTGTCTCAGGAACATGATGAAGACAAGTTCATAGATGCCAACCTGTGAAATTTAAATTTAGTAAAATCCTGCAATAATGCTATCACGGTGTAATGATGGTCAAGAACACAGCAGCAAAACTGTGTATGACAAAACTAACTCTTTATTGGGCGAACCTGTGCCCAGCCAAACAAGTGGCACTTAAAGGGCCCCTCACCAGGACCCATAGCAAATTTTGGTTTTATGCTGGAAATTGTTACGTGTCCTCTAGGGAGTGTTCTGTCGCAAAAATGTTTCAAATTGGCTCATTAATAGCCCAGATATAAATATTTCAGTGCCGCGAACCCATGATTTCAGCAGGCAGGCTCCACTGCCAAGCAAGATGCTCTTTCCCCTCGCCCCGTCTAGCCTACGCAAGTGAAATTCCTTCCCTGCGTTCTGCCATGCCGGACCTCGAGAATCGCGTGACACATACGTCACAGCCTTCATTTTTTTTTTTTTTTTTTGCTCCACACTATTTTTTTTTTTCTGCACTATGCACTTCCGCTGGCGGTGTCGCGCGCGAGCTCTTGTCTCATTTGCGCAGTGCACGGTTTTGCACGCTGTGCACAAAGGACGCATGACTAGCGGTATAATTCAGTGCTCCACGAATACTGAGGCAGAACAAGTGGATCGCAGAGCATGATCATGCATTGGAACACGGTGGAAAATGGCATAGTTTCGATACCTTCGCACGTGACTGCACGACTGTGGGAACAAGCAGACGAAGTGGAAGTACATCTCTCTTGCTTCGGTGTGGAGTAAAACAAAAAACATGCAGACATTCCATTTGTGTGTTTTATTATTTCTCTAAATTTCAATTCGTCAATTCAAGCAACAGATCGCACAGATAAAAGATGTTGTCTTGAATAATTCTCGAAGTCACGTGTCACCACGAGCGATGTCACACTGCGGACACGACTATGTAGGCGCAGGGGCCCGATTACGTCACCGTCTAGCTTTGAGCACGGTGGCCATGAGGAGAAGGGAAAACGGCATTCGGTTTGAAATTTCAAATGTTTCCACGGCACGTATGCGATTTAATACTTTGCAAACACGATCGCGCAATGTAAGCTCTGCGCTTGTCAGCTCAAAATGACCAGACCTGTTGAGGGGCCCTTTAAAGCTTAACGACAGTGGCAAGCACAGTAGGCGGTTGTCAAAATCTGGTCTGCGGGTCCAGAGCGTCGGCTTTTATACGTCACTCGCCAAAGCTTCCAGCATAATCACTGGTGCCTGCGTGCCTTCCAGAAAATACTACAGAATTTGCGTGGCGCATACAATCAGATTACCTAAGGTTTGGTGACAACAGACAAAGGACAGAACCATCGATAACATTAGAGCAACTTCCGATACATGCAGGTGCGCCCTGCACCAAGCGATAACATTTAGCATTCGTTAGCCGGTGAAAACCGGTCACCTGAGAAAGGTAAACGAGTACACTTGTCAATACTGAGGGGAGAAGAAGAGCATGCATTTTTTTCTGAGGGTTGCCCTGAGCACACATTTTTTGATAGATATGCTCTTTATTTACAATGATTTACCCTTAGACATACAAGCAGCAACAAACTTCAAACAGCAAATTTTAACAATCAACACATTGTTTTTACCGTATTTACACGCATAATAATCGCACTCGCGTAATGATCGCACCCCTGAATTTTGTTCTCAAAATTCGATTTTTAAAATTTCCCGTGTAATGATCACACCCCGAACTTGCCGCAGCGATATGCCGTGGGCCAAGTCTAGATAATAATGATTGCGCTTACCATCTGTCGAATGCTGCACGAACAACTCTTCAAGACAAACCAAGCAGTCTGCATGCACCAAACATTCTTAAATAGATGCCCCATTTCATTATTTTCCGCATTTCCATGACAAAAAGAGGTACAACCAAACTTGCCTTTATTATGTGTAGGCTTCATAATGGTTGTGGTCGACAAAACAAAAAAGGCATCTTTCGATTCTTCTCATCTGCACTCGTGAGCATGCAACAAATTGCGAGCAGCAACGATAGTAGCCACGTTTACACTGATACGTTAGAAGTGTACCCTATTCGTACGCTGACGCTTGTAACAGAGCTAAGATATTCGCTAGCCCTTAGCAGAAATGTGCCGTATTAGGATAGTAGTGAAGACAGATGCCGCAGTTTCCGTAGCATGCCGGCCATGTGCTTCTATGTCACTGGCAGCTAAGCACGCCCATCTGTTTCTGTCGCCTCAAAGTGGACATGGCTACGTTATTGCTATAAACTTGCCGATATTAACGATATTATTCATTACTGATACGGAAGAAACTGTTTCAATGCACGTAATGTACTCACGAGAAGAAGAAAAAATTGCGTTCGGCACGTTCAGCTTGCTCCGCCGGCCGCCATTTTTGTTTTGGTGTCCTGCACCACAGAGTTTCCTACAAAAATTACTAGAGGGAACTCTGGCGCTGCAGTCGTTGTCCTACCGTGAGAATGATGGGAAGTACATGGATTTGTCTGATCTTCGTGCTTATGGATTCAAACGTTCTTGTGGCTTTGTATATTACGCTATATAAATCTTATTGTCGTTTATTTCAGTGCAATCTTTATTCTTCGAAGTGCAGAAGACGCCAGGAACGCGTACAATTGCTATTAATTGCAACGATTGAGCTTGTCTATGTGCTCAAATCGAAACGCACCAAGCGTCTCAAAGCACTGGTATGCCCTCGATAAATTCATAAGTGCGTTTCATTCACTTGTCGATACAAGCATCCGTGGCTTAATGGTTTCAATATCGGGCTTCTGTACTAGAGTCCCTGTGTTCGAATCCTGCCGTCGGGCAATTTTAATGATGTGTATTTAATGATTTATTACGCAATAAACTGTTGAAAATGACGAGTTTACAAAGTCACAAAGCCGTTTGAAGCCAAAAAGGACGAAGTTTAGGCAAATGCATGTACTTCCCATAATTCCCATGCTGGGACAACCGCACCCATTGTAGCTCACGTAGACACTAGCGCCTCTAGTAATTTTGTAGGAAACTCTATGTCCTGCACTACATGCAGCGGCAGCCGCTTATTTGTTGACATGTTGTCATCCCGCAGCAAATGTGGGATGAAAAAGATTTTTTTTTTCTTTTCGCGGGAAATTTAACCCGTGTAATAATCGCACCCTTGAATTTGCATCAATTTTTTTTACCAAGAAGGTTTGATCATTCTTTGAGTAAATATGGTATATTGCAGTAACTTTTTCAGCGACTTTACTGTTGCCAACTTCGCCTGCTTCGGGAACTTGTCTCTAGAAACTTGCTTGAAGCAAGTACCCCATTTGCACCCTTTCGTGATCAGAAGACTGCCAATGGAAGGCTTGGAGCCTGACAAGTGAAACATTTATTTTTCGTAAATATTGATGCAACATTAGTAAAATCATAAAATGAGCCCGAATTCGTAAACTACGAAAAGTGCAAGGGTTTTGAAAGACATGCAAGTTCCCTCATAAATACCTTGGCTCCAAAGACATCATCTGCTCAACCACTGCTCGTCATTGTAGGAGTGCGTGTGTGTCAAGTCGTGGTTGGAGAACAGAAGGCTAGAAATAATGAGCAGCCTAAAGGTACAGCACTCTAGAGGAAAACTTGTTTATGGCTGGCATACTGCCAGGAATAAAACACGGCAGTGCAGCGACACAGACTGGTGGTTACTTGCTGTGGCAGTCATTTGGCAGCATAAGGATCTCGCCTATTCTCAAGCTCTATGTGCAGATGAGAGATACTATTGTGTGCTTTTTCCTTCATCTGCTGGCAGATGCGCTTCATACATTCGTGGGTCTTCATTCTTAACACGAATCATGTCAGTTGTGATGACGGCCTCTTTGCCACTCTCTGACTTTAATCATGCTGGGGTGCTTCCTGCTCTTGTGACATCAGTGCATTCAACTGACAAAGAGTAGGATGTGCTCGGTGTGAACAAAACATTGCATGCCAGAGACAAAGGCTACTTACAAGAGTGAGTGATCGCAGTCACTTCAATGTGGCCGGTGTGCATTGTGCACAACGCAGCAGTAAATCGTGTTCCTGACTCCTCATGCTCAGCTTCCCATGCATGCTGCCGAGCATGTTTGATGCACATGCGACATTCCACCCCCAGAAGTTGTTGGCTCTGCAGGCCTTGCAGGCCGTTGGCAGAAGATAAGGCTTTTCTGTTATACCTCGCGAGGCCTTGCCCTTAACTTGGCAAGTTGACATTTCGTTTAATTAATAAGAAGTATCTCATACTCAATGTATTCATACCGTGTCAGTATAGGCACTTCTGTCTTACCCATTTCATGTACAGTTGAGCCTTGATATAAGAAAATCAGTAAAATCAGCACTTTCCTTCCTTATATCAATATGTTGTGCTATTTAAATGCGACTTTTGATGCAAGTAGGTACAGTCATCGATGGGATTTCTTCAACAGAAGGGACTATAAGAGTTTCCAGATTATTGGGCAATTGGTAAAAACTAATTTCAATGACAAAAATAAAATTCATTTTGTTGAATTTGAAAGTTGGCGACCAAAGATACTGTTTCACATTGACGATATCTTCACATCGACAATACGAAGTGAAGCCCGTGAAACATCTATGTTCACTCCTCCACTAGGCTGAGTGTCGCCTACAGTGGGACGACAGCGGATCGATCACCATACACTCTGACCGTTGCCGTATTAAAATACACTGGATGCCACAAAGAAAGCCTCTCGTTAAAGTCAAATGATATTGAGGCGATGCGTGACAGCACGTTGTTCACTGCCGCCATGTTTGCTGTAAATTCAAGACATTGATCATGTGTGTCATGTCGGAGATATCAAACAGGATCTGATATGGCATTTAAAATTTCAGTAGCCGTTATGTATTGTTTCTAAAAGTTTCATACTTTATAAATATCTTTACAACATAGGCCATCTTCGTTACCTCTTGAAGCACTCTCACGCATTTCTTGCCACCTACAAGATCACTACAGCGTCAAGTGCATATATAGAAAAACGCAAGCCTTCAGTTCATCTTCCGTTCCACATGCCATAATTTTTTAGAATGATCATCTCAATATTATCGCATCCATCTGTAACCATCAACTTTTCCGTGTTCAGCTGCATGAATACTTTTAAGTGACATCATAACATCTATAATCCTTGTCTCATGTGTCATATGGTGCCTTTTTGCTATTTTGTTATTTTTTGGCATTTTTGTTTGTTTACAATAATTGTAATTTCTGTTATAAACAGCTGCTTTTGCTTTCTTTAGTACTGTATTTGACATTTATGCTGCATTAATATGCTTCAGTGATAGTATTATGTACCTTGCAGTTATGTACAGTAAAATCTTGTTAATTCACGACTCATTAATTCGAAACTTCAGATAATTCGAAGTGGCCGCCACAGTCCGTCCAACAATGCATTGAAAGCAATATGTAATGCATCCCGGTAAATCACATTGAAATCCACATCGCCGCCAATAATTCGAATTCCATAGCATTCTGGATGGGGCTGAGTTGGCGATGCTGACGTTGATGGCCCTTTGTTTAGGCCTGACTGGAGAGAGATGTGTTTGCGCCTGACCAGCCATGGCCAATGCCTCTGTTGCAGGTCACTTCTCTCCCTCTCTCAAGACATTCAGGATAAAAACATGGACACAGCGCTGCATGTTTTTCTTTTTTTCTTCTTCCTTCTTTCTTTACATCTTCGAGGCTCTGCTCTTCCTCCACGAAATGTCCTGCCAAGAAGCGGCACCAGGTAATCTCTGAAACATGGCAACCATGACGTTTATTGGCGCTTGCAGTACCGAAAGCATCGCCTTTGAGATTCGTGGCTATTACACATATCCCAGCGATGCTGGGATGCATGTGTAGCCACCGCCTGTGCGTATAGTGGAACTCAGCAGCGTGTGGCTGGTGCAGCTATGAAAGTACGGAGACCAACGTCGCAGTAGGTTGTGGTGCGTTTTGCGAGTGCATTTTAGAGCGCAGCTCTTGTTCCTACAGTGGAAAGGCATGTTTATAGCCCGACGTTTTTGGCGCGCATCGCTTGCGGCCAGTCATGCTGCGCCAGCCGTCCCCTCTAGACTTCGATGCGCGTGCCAATGGCTGCTCTTTTTGGAGCATGCACAGAACGATCCCCAACCCACGCGCCACTTTGAAGACATTGAACAGCCGTCTGCGACTGTTGGGGAAGCGGCATGGGCACTTTTTTTTCTCTGCGCCATGCATTGTGGATCGGCGCAGTTGGCACGATGTACGTGCGGATGGAGCAACAGCCATCTCAATGTTGGGCGCGTCGGATCACGTTGGTCACGTCCGGTTACATTGCCTGGGCCAATGCTTTGAACTATAGACGTTGTTCTCGCCAACGTAACGTAGCCAGTGTGCATGGGCGCTCATGCTACGTCGGACTATATACAAGCCTTAACCGGGCGATTTTCTTTCTCTTTCATTGGTTTGAATTTTGTATAATTTGAGTTTTCCTAGCATCTGCACGGAATTCGAATTAACGAGCTCTTACTGTATGTTCTTTTTTTCTTTTTAGCTCTGTGCCATACTTTCCCTTTCCCTTTTTGCCCTGTACATTCTGCATTTCCTTATGATAGCCTTGTTCTTCCCCCTTACTCAATGCCCTTTGAGCCCTGTAAAGTATTTTACATAAATAAATGGTTCTCTGTGTATAAACGTGCAGTTTCTCCCAAAAGGTCTACAAAAATCTTTGTACTGGGCTATCACGTTACCTAAATCAGCTTTTAAAGATATACTGCTAAACCTTAAATGAGTGAGACCAACATTACATGTTTACATTACAACATTACATCACAACATTACATTGCAACATTACATGTTACATTACAGGCCTATATTTTTAACAATCAATTGGCTAATTAATTACATTTAACTATGCGCAGTCTTAGATACAGTAGAACCTCATTCATACTTTTTAGAAAGAATGTACTAGTTGGAAAAACTTGCGATTCAAAGTCACTAAAGGAATTTGCAGACTCAACTGTGGTTGACCTCTACGTAATGTGAAGCGTTGCAGCACGAGACGCCAACATGCGCAGAGTTGGTGAGGCCGGAGTGACTTGAGACGTGAGTTGACGTATAAATTTAGAGATTCGGCAAGCTTGTGTTTGCGCTCCTTGAATTCGGCCTGTGTCAGCAGCCTCTGTGAGAGCAGCATTTTGGTGGGAGGTTAGGACGTACTCGGCGTAAATCGTTGCAGCATGAAACATCGACACACATCAAGCTGGTGAGGCCCAAGCAGCTCGAGACATGTGTTCTTCATATTCTATTCCGTTGTGCTTCCAAAATGAAATTGAGCTTTTCGGCTTCACCAGAATACAACCTCACCAGAGTGAAACATGATGCTCACTCTTTGTACTGCCTGCGCTAGGGAACAGCAGCATGTTTAGGTTATCGCCTATTACAAGTGTGCAGTACGCTTCCAATGGCCCTATGCCCCACGCACTATAAAACAGATAGATGAAGATGTTCACTGCTGCAGGGTTGGCATGATAGCTATAAACGCAGCGTGCAACGACCTGGCAAGAGATTTTTTTGGTACCGGAATAGGAAACTGAGTGCGTCCCGACGGTGATGTCGCTGTGGTGAACAACTGCGGTTTTCGATTGCACGCGCCACTTGCACCTTTTCATGGAATCTGGCTGCCAGAAGCCGTATGATACAATCACAGTTTGGCGATATACTGAATGTTGGCGCTGGAAGATTGTGTTTTTCGGGAACGTATGAACCGGTAAAACAGAAGTGCAACTGTATTGGGCCATTTTTTGTGTTATCGATTGTGAACGTTAGCGCCAGAAAACATATGTAATGGGGTCACATCAATGAGGTTGTACTGTGGTGGCTGATAGCAATTGGCATTTTATTTGACATAAGTAGATTGCACAGAGTGGCATTATTGGTTCAGAAGAGTGCTATTGTGTTCCCCTGGTTCACAGAGGTGTCGCGCCAGTACGGAGTGTTTCTCTGCCAGGCCGGCCTGTGGGAGCGGGCAGTCGCCACATTCCAGGCACTGGCTGAGCTGAGCCTGCGCTGCCCACCGCAGCTGAGCGAGGCCCCCCTCAGCGAGGCTTTGGCCCTGCTCGAGCCCTTCTGGGACAGCGGCGCCCCTCGGTTTGGCGACCGGGGTGCTCTCGGCTGGGCCCACCTCATGCAGCTGGGTGGCCAGGCGGCCCTGGAGGCAGCCACAGCGCAGCAGGGAACACAAGGTACACCGCTGTAGATTTCACAGGAAGACGAAAACTTAAAGGAATCGGCTTTAGTGCTTGAACAAGGGATGTCTTTCGAGTGAACATTTCAACAAGGGCACTTGTTTTTGTCGCAGCAATGTCAAGCAGTTAGTTATTGCCACGATGAAGACAAGTCCCCTTGCATTGGGAGCAGATGGATGAAGATTAAGGGCCCGTTCGTACCAGCAAGTGCGATGGGCAGCACAACGAAATGTCTTGCAATTGATGCTGTTCACATATGTTTTTATCGTCACCACGTAAAATAAGCATCCGCTTATTTTATAAACGTCCTGTTCGTGTGCTGCTAATTCATCCAGTAGGTCTGCAAATGCAGTTGTACGATTAAACGATCGAGCAGTGAGTGACTGACCCAAAACAATTCCTTTTAAACCAAAGCAACCATTTCTAGCTGTTTGCAACCAATTTGGCCCTACCATTGTTGCGAATCACTGGTGTGGATGAGCCCCAAGAGGAAGAACATGAAATGAGCACTGTCTATCAACTTGATTTTTTAATCAGAAAAACGTGCTAATGTAAGACGTCTTTGATACAAATAAAAAAAATTTCCAAAGAGCACAGGAAGACCAATATTGGGAGCCATCAAAAAAGGCTATTTTGTCATTTGGTGGCAGCACCAAGCTGATGCACATGCTCTTACGTTTCACCATGTGAAAAGCTTGAGCTATTTCAAAGGCTCCTGAATCACAATGTCTCCTGATTATGGTCATGCTATCTTGCAAGTAGTAGAACCCTCCCCCCATTAGAACAATTGCATTGTGGAAGCATACCTCAGAAGCAATATGTCAGAACCAATGCATAATTTCTGTGGCATTTATGGGAGTTTACATGCCGGTGTGATTAAAAGTGACTGGGAAGCCCTTCTTCATTTTAGTGATTACAAGGTCTTCTGCCACCAAAGAACCGTTTCACTGTCACCAATTTCAAACACTCACGAGTGCATTTACTAACGTCCCTGCCTTTTGATGCACAACATTGAAGACTGCAGTAATAGTGCTGCCCTTTCTAGAATGACAGCATACTTCTGTGCATGTAGAAATGAGGTAGCATGGTTGAGCCGCAAGCGTAGACAATGCATGTATGATAAACTGCAGAGAAGGTGGTCAACCTGAACATCATCTTTTTCTATTTCTTTTTTTTTATAGAGTGAAAAAAATTGATAAAGTACTCGTTCAGTGCTGGTTCACATGAAAATAAGAGTTTATTTCCACATTTCCATTCCACATTTCTGCACATTTTGTAAAAAAAAAAAGTTTAATGATGGGGTTTTACGTGTCAAAACCACTATCTGATTATGATGCGTAGTGGGGGCCTTCGGAAATTCAGGCCACCTGGGGTTCTTTAATATGCACATAAATCTAAGTACCACGAGTGTTTTCGCATTTTGCCCCCATCAACATGTGGCCACCATGGCTGGGATTTGATCTCGCGACGTCGTGCAGAGCAGCCCAACACCATAGCCACTGAGCAACTGCGGCAGGTGCACATTTTGTTATCAACACCTGTCACCAGCCTACAATGTACCTGTGACTATAAATAAATGCGTAGTTGTTAGAGGTTATAGTCAAAAGCTACTTGGGTTATATCTTGTTCAGTTATAAGTGGGTTCATTTAGTTTTCTGTTTTCTTTTCCTTTTTTTCACCTGTGTAACACTGAAATTGCATGTGAATGTTCATTCATGCTCACCTTATTTGACTTGTTTCTAATTACAGTTTTCAATATGCACAAGCACTTGCTTTCATCTGTATATGTGTTGCTGTCAGTTTTGATGCACAATGATGATGTTGTTTTATTGTTGCTGCAGCCGTAGTTTTATTGATGTTTTACAAATTTTGTATATACCTACCATTTCGTCGCACTTTGTGTACTTGTCTTGCTACGTACTATGCTGGCGTTGCTATGTAAAGTCTTTTGGGCCCTGTCAATTTACTTTTATAGCTTTTAGCCCATAATGACCGTCTAGCTTTTGTTTACTGCAAAATACAGGTTGATTTCTCATTAGAATGAAAGCGATGCAACACACCAAGGAAGAGACAAGTGAAAGGTGTCTAGCCCCAGTGCATGTTCTTAGCCTCATTTCACAGAGTGTGGCTCAGGCCCTTGATAGTGCAGAGGCGCATAGGGTTTATAGATAATGGGACGATTTTTTTGTTGTTTTAAAACACAGACCATGTATGACGACCACTAACTTGGTAGATGACATCTTAAAGGAATCTAGATAACATGCGAAGGGGTTGTCCTTCATGCACGAACAGCCTACTAATAACCGTGAGCCTCACACTGCCAGAGAAAAATATTTGCTGGGCCTAGTGTTTCCCCGATCATGTAACGAGTTGATGCCTTATGATGCGGCCTACTCAACAGTCATTAAGAGAGGTATTGCCGTGGTGGTTTTAGAAGGTGTGCTGGTGAGATCTTGCCCTCACAGGATGGCGAAGAGCTTTGACTGTCAGGTCAACCGGCTTTACTCAGCTGGGTATTCTCGCTGTCGTAGATGCAGTAGCTGAAACATGCCTTCAAAAATTAAAAGGAAAACAGAAGGAATGGCATCAGATGGAAAGAAGGCTAATAGTTGTGCCTTAAGTACAAACGGTTGCGCACAACCTTAAGAGGTGCCTAAGAGGTAGCTAACAGGTGCAAGGTACCTGTGGTCTTCTCACCATCAAGGAAGCTGTCGGGCCTGTGCCTGCAGATTTAAAATGTACCAGAGCCATCTAATATGCGGTACGAGGCATTCAAGGACCCACGTCACTTGTGCGGTGGGTGTGGTTTGTGAAATCCCGCTCAGCTGCGGCAAGGTTTACATTGGCCACACGGGCCGATATCTTAACAACAGTGCGAGAGAATGTGAACTCTCCATTAAGAATAACCTCTTGGCACATTTACCTGTGCATTGCAAATCCTAAAAATGTAGGGCAAGATTTAAAAGGATCACCATTCTTGGCAGAAGCAACGAGGTGCTGGCACGAGGAATGTTGGAGGCACACTAGATGAGAAGAAATAAAGATATCTGTATTAGCGATATGTCAGTAGTGTTGTGCTGTGCTGAGTTAGAATTTTTTAGGTGCTTTTCAAACTAGCACAGAATCTCGCTGCGCATGTATGGCATGGCTATATATTGCGATGTTTTCAAGGAATAAAGTTGTTGTGAGTGACACCCTTTCCTTTTGCCAATCTCTTTCTTGGCGTGTTGCATTGTGTTTGTTGTAAGAAGCATACACCAACTAGCCTCAATGACAAGTGTTATTAAAGATTGATTTGATTTAAGTTTGTTTCAGTTTCGCTTTAATACCTTTCGTTATATGCTTTGCAACCACTGGGGACTGAGTAGGCTAAGGATTTATTGCAAGATTGGTAACTTGGGAATAGCGCAAAACGATGGGACAAGAAGGACAATACGTGTCCGCAGACCCGCAGTCACAGAATGTGTTGTTAGTCTGTGCACGTGTGCGGCCTCTCTTGTCCCATTGTTTCGCGCTGTTGCCAAGTTACCAACAAAGTACACTGACAAGCTCAATTTTCAACACTTGTGCAATTTTTAGCAGAATTTGTAATGAAAGCTCTACCTACACAGTGCTACAAGAGCCAGTGCACTCTACATTACACAGGTGAGGAATGCCAGCGGCTAGAAGACGAGATTGTAAGCCGGCGGCCTAGCTTGGCCAATGCGTGGCTAGCGCTAGAGAGTCTGCGCGACCTGCACCAGTGGCAGCCATACCGCCCTGACCTGGCCTCGGAGGAGGTGACCTCAGAAGACCCCGAGCGCATGGTGCTCTTCGAGGACGTGGGGCCCGCCCTGTTTCGGCTGCGACAGCCATCCGCCAAGTTGCACCTGTTTCGGGCCTGGTTTTCGCTCCTACTGGGTTTGGATCCGCATGTGAGTGCAGCCCTCTGAAACATGGTGCACTGCATGCTGGGGTAAACATGGTTCATTTCCCACCATGTATTCTAGTCTGGCCTCTGTAAATGCACTGATATTTGCGCAGGTTGCACACTTTTGTCATGGTATCACATTTTCAAGAATCCAGATGACTGTGTCTTTCTGCTAGTTGCTCTGCCCACTAAGGATATACAGTTGAACCTCGTTCATAAGTTCCCATTACACACGTTTTCCTGTCGCCAGCGTTCGCAATTATGAACAAAAAAATAAAGGCCAAATGAAGTTACGCTCATTTTTTACCAATTCATACGTTCTCGGAAAACACAATTTTTCGGTACCAAGGTTCAGTACGTTGCCAAACGGCAATCGTATGATACATTATCCGGCCGCTAGATCCCATGTAAACCAGAAAAGGCACGAGGCATTCATGATTGAGACAGTGTATAGCTGCCCGCCGCGGAAGCTTCACTGTAATACTCACCCGCCCGTCTCACGCGGAAACATCGGAGAGCACACAGTTTCTTATGCCGGTACCAGCAAATCTCTGCCTGGGCCATCGCTTGCCGCTTTCACAGCTATCGCCGTTAAACCTATTTCGATAAGCATCTTCACCTATCTGTTTTACAGCGTGTGGTGCATAGCGCCATTGGTAGCGTACTGCACGCTTTTAATAGGCGATAATCCAAACGCACAACGCAGCTGGACAACGCAGCTTCACCTCCAGAAGCTGCAGTGCCCAGTTTTCCGGCTGGATCCGGGAGGCGATAGGCGACGGAGAGAAGCGACGGGGTTGGGGTGAACGAGACTGATGGCGGCGAGGTGAGGGCGAGCGGCTGTAGCGAAGGTTCGGGGCAGGAGCATCAGCGACAATGGGTTCATGGCGGGTGGCATAGGGAACAGAAGGTCCAAAGGTGCGGGAATGAGCGGCGGTGGATGTCCGAGGAGGTGGTGGCCATCAGTTGCGGCAGTGACGAGCGACGTGGCTGATGCGACAGCAGTGGAAGCAGATCGGCCGGTCATCAGGGGTACGTCAATCGGACGGGTTGCGGCGAGATGTGGCGGAAAAGAACTGCCGAGGACGAGGAGGGCCGATAGAGAACTGGGGGAACGCTGGGTTGAGGCGCGGAACACACGGAGTTCAGACCCATGTTCTCAAATTCCTGTCGGATGGCCTGGATCATTGCAATGGTGGTTGCTGGCGGATCGGGAGGCGTCGTGGAGAAAGCTGGCGAACAGGTGGCCTCGAGTTCGCGGCGAACAATACGGGTGACGTCACAGGTGGTGGTCTGACGTGGTCGACCCTCACATGTCGACGTAGCAGCAGTGTTGGGTAGCCGCGTCATGTTGTGTGTGATACGGCAGCTCTTAGCTTGTTCAAGGCGATGGCATTCTTTGATGATGGCGTCGATAGTCGAGACATTGCCTAAAACAAGCAAATTGAAAGCGTCGTCGGCGATGCCTTTTAGAATGTGACACTTTATCGGCTTCGGACATGGCATCATCAGCTTTACGGCATAGAGCTAAGACGTCGAGGATGTAGGAAACTTACGGCTCCGTAGATGACTGAACCCGAGACGCAAGAGCCTTTCTCGCGGCAGCCTTGCGCCCAATGGGGTCGCCGAACAGTTCCCATAGCTTCTCTTTGAAATTGTCCCAACTGGTTATCTCGCCGTCATGTGTTTGGTGCCACACGCGTGGGGTGCCGCCGAGATAAAAGATGACAATGGTGAGCATAATCGTTTGGTCCCACCTGTTATTAGCACTGACGTGTTCATAGAGTTTGATCCAGTCGTCAACATCCTGGCCCTCGGGGCCCGAGAACACACCTGGGTCGCGATGTGGGGCAACCGTGACAATTGTAGCAGTGGGACAAGCCGAAGCCATTGCAGAGGTGGGCGCGTCACCGGGAGGCATGGTGACAAGCTCGGTGTGCCGACCACTTCTGAGTTCCGTGGTGAGGACGGGGATTGCTGACCTCCACCAGAATGTTGCATGTGGAAAGACACAGACAGAAGAGGCTATTTACAGGCTATTTACACTGGAGCCAGGCAGCCAGACCGACACTCGCTCGCGCCAAGCGCACCGACCAACTTCATCGTCATTCTCGCGGCGGCTCGTTTCTTGAGCATTGCTCGATGATATCGTAATAATATCGAACAACCCCACGTGACGCATCATTGTGTTCTTTCATGTGCTGTTGCTGCTCTCGCATGGAGCGTGTAAAATCTGGTTTTAGCAAGGGGAGCTTCACCTGTGGCTGTCTTTTCAAAAACAATTCTGCTGGGGTCTGGCCAGTGGTACTGTGTGGAGTGTTCCGATAGCTCATAAGATAGCTGTCCAAACATTCCAGGAAGGAATGCTTCTTGTAGCTAAGTTCGTCATGTAAGACCTGCTTCAACAAGGCTTGTTTGGTTGTCTGTACTAAACGCTCGGCCACTTCGTTAGAAGCCGCATGATACGGTGGCATCTTAACATACCTTACACTGTTCACACTCAAGAGCGTTGAGAACTCTTAAAAAATGAATAGTGCTCCATTATCACTCATCAGTGCCTCTGGTATTGTGTAAGCGGCAAACACACAATGTAACTTTTCAATTGTTTTGTTAGCAGTAGTGGATGACACAGGCCAGACCTCGATCCATTTCGAGAACACGTCGACGAGCACTAACAATGCCTGGCAGCCTTTTACAACATAGTCGATGTGCACGTGTTGCCAGGATTTTGTGGGATAATACCATGGCTGCAAGGTAACTGGTAGAGCCGCGTTCTGACCGGCGTGACACACCCGACACTGTCGAACGTAGCTCTCAATTGAAAGGTCGAGACCCAGCCACCACACAAAGCTTCTTGCTAGTGCTTTCATGCGGCTAGCTCCCATGTAGTCTTCCTGCAATTGATGCAAGACCATTAGCCGAAGCTTATCAGGTATGATCACCCTTGATCCCTATGTTATGCATTCTTGCTCTTCTGATAGCTCATCGTGGCATGAATAAAATGGTCTCAACTTTTCGGAGCTCTGCGAAGGCCAGCCATTTAGAATGAAGTTCGTCATGCGAGTCAAGGTGGGATCATGTGTGGTAGCTTTGGCCATGTCATCCGATTTCAGTGGCATGCTTTCAAAAAGCAAGAGACGCTCGGAAGGCTCGTCGGCTGCTACAATAGGCGTGGTAGCCTGGACAGAGCATCAGCCACTTCAACCTTTCTTCCTTTCCGATATCTTAGTTTATACCTGTACGCTGCCAACGTAATTGCCCATCTTTGCATTTGAGCTGCAGCAAGTGTAGGCACATATTTGTCTTGGCCTAATATTCCGAGTAGTGGCTGATGATCTGTGTAAAGAGTGAACTCTCTTACATACAAGTAACGGTGAAACTTTTTAACCCAAACATCAGTGCTAATGCTTCCCGCTCACCCTGAGCATAGTTTTTCTCAGCTGATGTAAGTGTTCTCGATGCAAACGCCACTAGCCTCTTTTGTCCCTCTGCAGGCTCATGAAAAAGAACAGCACCCAATCTATACGACGAAGCGTCACACGACAGATCATGTGGTTTTGCAACGTCATAAAAAATGAGCACAGTACTCTTGACGAGCAACTGCTTCTTAGCAGCAAAAGCTTCGCTACACTCCCATGACCACTTTTCGTCCTTGCGCAACAGACGATACAATGGTTCTGCCACACAGGCAATGTTTCTTAAAAACATTGCGCAAAAGTTTAACATGCCTAGATAAGTTTTTAGCTCTGTTTGGCAAGCGGGCTTTGGCGCTTCCTTGACTGCCTTTACCTTTCCTTCCGTGGTATAGATACCGTCAGTGATCAGTGTGACCTAGATAGTGTGACCACACAGTGTGACCTAGATAGCTCACGGTGTTCTGAAAAAAACGACACTTTTCTTCTTTCAGAGTCATGTTGTAATCATTAAGCTGCCGCAGGACTAGTTCCAACCTCTCTTGGCAGTCGGTGAAGTTTCTTCCCGACACAATAACGTCATCTATGTAACATCCCACGTGCGGTGTGCCCTTGAGCCCCTCATCCATGAATGACTGAAAAATGGCTGGCGTGCTGGCTACACCAAACGGTAAGCGCTGGTACTCGAAGTCATGTGCGTATTAATGGTTAGGTCGAAGTAATGGTAAACTCGTAGTCCCATGTGCGTATTAATGGTTAGCACTGGTCAGGACTCGGTAGGAAGCAGAATCTGCTGATACGCGGCTGAAAGATCCAACACACAAAACACCTTGCCACTCGCTATTGCAGAATATAGGTCTTCCGCTCGAGGCAATGGGTAGTAGTTGGTCTTTAGCACTGGACTAATTGTCACTTTGTAGTCCCCGCATAATCTCGGCGAGCCATCTTTCTTCTAAATCACAACCACTGGCATTACCCAATCACTTTGATTCACGCGGCGTATAACTCCACTTTTTTGTTGCTTTTTCAGCTCCTTTTCTATGTTATCTCGTAGCGCATATGGAACATTTCTGGCCTTGCCAAAGACTGGCGTACAGTTCTGATTTAGAACTATCCTTGCTTGGTAGTTCTTTACTACTCTGTGTTGCTTAGAAAACACCCCTGGTAACTTTTGTTTCACTGCTTCCACTTTGCTAGCGTCGCTTACATTTACAGACAACCCACTTTTCCAGTCAAGCCCTAGCCTCTCGAGCCAATTTCGCCCCATCAGCAGTGGGAGCTGTTTGCTGAGATTTTTGACAGTGATAACTGGCAGTCGCAAAGATTGGTGTCCAGTCATGAAAATGTTGCATTGCCCCTTCACTGGAGCGGGTTCCCCAGTGTATGTTCTTAGGGTGACTCGCGATGGCTCGCACCTAACATGAGGAAATGTGTTCAGCTTAACACTCTCAGGAATTAGGGTTACAGCACAGCTTAACACTCTCAGGAATTAGGGTTACAGCAGCTCCCATATCCATCTTCATGTAGATGTCTTTCCCTTCTACATTTACTTGCACTTCGTATCCAGAACAGACTGTATTAATAACATGGTACACTTCTAATGCAGACTCACTATCAGAGCAGTCCACCATGTTCGCAGTCTTTAGTTCTGTGCGTTTACTGGGACACATCTTCTGTAAATCGCCAATTTGTGAACAGCTGTGACACTGGACATTCTTATACCAGCAAACACTAGTGGCGTGTATCTTGCCACATCTTTCGCAGACTCGCTTAATGTCCTTGAACTTCCAAAGCTTCCATTTCTTTACAGTTCCCTGTCCTCTTATTGCCATGGCATGCAGCACTGCTTCCTTGCCTTCTGCATGCAGTATCGCTGTTTGTCGTGCAGCCTGCTCCCAGTCCAAGGCTATCTTGCACGCCTTTTCAAAGGTTAAATTTTCTTCGGCGAACAGGGCGAGTTGCGTTTCTTCGCGTCCTATACCTGCCACTAATCTGTCCCGCTGTGCATCTTGCTGGAACAGACCGAAATCGCACTTCCTTGCTAAATGCTTTAAGGCCGCTATGAAGTCCTCGACGTTTTCTTGTTACTCTTGTGCTTGCCTGTTAAACTTGCAACTTTCGGCGATGACCGAACAGCTTGGACTACAGTGCTTCTTCAACAGCACTGTCACCTCTTCAAAGGATTTGTCCCCAGGAACGGCGGGTGCTACCAAACTTCTGAGCACCTCATGCATTCGTGCTCCTATCACGCTCAAGAATACGGTCAGCTTCTTTTCCTCTCTGATATTGTTTGCTGTGATGAAGTGCTCAAAGCGTTCTAAATAGGATTGAAAATTCTGATCCTTCTCGTCGTACTCGTCTAGCTTCCCTAGAAGTGCCATTTCCAGTGAATTGACTGTATAAATTTTACCACCACCACCACTGTATACTTATTGGTTCGCTCTCCCGATGACTGTATTGCCTCGTTGCTGTGGTACTGATAATTTCATCCGTTCCAGGTCATGGCTCCTGCCGCTTTCCTTTCCGTGGCTGTCGGCCACCGATCGTCTATGATACTGCTTCCGTACTGAGCTAGTGGAAGCGGGCACATTCCATCTTCGTCGCCAGTGCAATAAAGTGGACAGGCAGTATTCCAACAAGCTAAAGGATGACCGTTTATTTGACAGTGAACATATATAGACAAAAGATCACGTAATCCATACAAAAGGAATAGGCGCACTGGCTGTGCAGTGCTATGCGACGTCATGCTATAACAGAAGTCAATGAAGCTGTTGGAAGATCAAGAGATACTGTGGGAGAGCTGTCGTAGTCACCGTGCATTGAGTGTGCTCGAAGATCAAGTGAGCATCCCGCCTCGCTCCAGCAATGTTATTTCCGTCGGCACCGAAACACCTGCAGACATACAAGGCATCATCGAGGATTTTAACGTTTGCTGTTCGATCGGGAAATTTGCATCACAAGTGGGATCGCTCAACTGCATGGAGAAAAAGCAAAAGTGATGCTGACCAATTTCAGCCAGGAGTTCAAGCATGTCAACAAGGGCACGATGATTGCATACATAGAGGAAATTGAAGGAGCCAGCTGTGGTATCCTGTGATAGCTTCTGGTTTCGGTTTTGGGTCATTTACGTCAGGGCGGCACTCAGCGTCAAATGCTGTAAGTTGTCTCCTGCTTCCCCTCAGAGAACTAAAAGAGCATTCTTCGTCTGGTCCCCGACTGGAGCAGTCCGGCTCTTTCTTGCGGCGCTGCGCGCCCCGGCCGTTAGGCCTCATGCCATAAACCTTTCATCCGGCCGCCCCGTCGAAGCTACAACAAACTGGCGACGAGGTAAACCGCTCACTTTACTTTTTTACGCCCCCTTGCCTTTCTACTTCTGCTGCTCCCCTGCTTCCGGCATGCAAGACACTACGTCCACTTCGACGTCGTCCATCGCAGCTCCCCCGCCTTTGTTCTCTGTGCCCAGCATGGCGTTCGCACCACCCATGCCGCCTTTCCTTGCATTACCCGGTACTCCTCCGGTACCGTGGCTCACATGGAAACATTCTCTTTGCACGTTTCTTCAGGCGACCGGATGCGAAGCATTACAAGACGAGAAGAAGAAAGCCATTTTACTGAGCAATTTAGGCTTTGAGGGGCAGCGTCTCTACTATGGCCTCGCGTCGCAAACGGACCAGACCGCCGCTACGTTCGAAGACATGCTTCACATCTTCGATCAGCACAACGAAGAAAGCTCCAATTCCCTGGTTCACCGCATTATCTTCCGGAACAGGAAGCAACTACCTGGGGAAACCTTCCAGGACTTCGTCACCACGCTACAAAGGCTAGCGCCTGCTTGTGCGTTCGGCGCTTGGCACGACAAGCCTCTTCGCGACCAAATCCTCCAAGGCGTCGCATCAAAAAGAGTATGAGAACGGCTACTATATGAAGGATCGTCCCTCACGCTCAAGAAAGCCGAGGAAATCGGACGAAGCGTGGAGCAAGTTGACAAGGAACTTCAAGTCTTCAGCAGCTCGTCTATTCAGCGCGTCTCGACGCAACGCCAAGATGGCGTCGCCAGCCATCTCCTTCCTCGCCCGGGTGCGCAAGATGGCGGTCCCCGCCCCCCTTCTCCCCCGACCCGGCGCCTTCAAGATGGCGATCAACGGCGTGGCGGACACTCGCATCCTCGAGCGGCCGGCCAACATGGCGCGCGGCCCGAACTCCGCAAAGCCAGTCGAGACATTGCGGGCCATTGCTACGATGTTGTTCACCTCACCACATCGCATCTGATCCAGGCTGTCCAGCCAAGCACGTTTCCTGCCGTGCATGGAAAAGTAGGACATTTCGCTTCAGTTTGCCGTTCGAGCAACTGAAAGCATCGACAGTCCCCTGCTCATACGCAGCTTGATTTCGCTACATGCCAACAGATGTCAGGAGTTCCAGCTGACCCAAGCGTTTAGTTTCTGTCTCTCCCGCACAACGCTCCCTCGGAGTTCGCCCAGCCGTACTCAGGACAATCGGGACTTGTAAAGGACTTCATCCACGATGTTCATCTTCGAGCTTCAATGTGACCAGTCTCGGCGAAACTGCGTCCTCAAGCTCGGGTTCTCCGTAAGCAAGCCTGCGCTGCAAACGGTATTTCGCCCCTAGAAAACAAAGTTCAGTCAGTTGTTGAGGCACCGCAGCCAACTGACAAGAAGTCGCTGCATTCATTTCTCGGTGTCACGCAATACTACGCTAAACTGATTCCCCAGTACGCTGAATTGACAGAGCCACTTAGGAAACTGCTAAAGCAAGGACAACCGTTTGTCTGGGATCAGGATACCGAGTATAGCTTCCAGACTATTAAGGAGGTAATTGCATGCGAATTCGGCTCTTACGTCAAAAGTGTTAAGACGTACGTGGACCGTCGTCGTGTATCAAAATGCCCTCGATTTCGTCCAGATCTTGTCCGAGTACGCAACTCGAGAAAGTCCACTCCTAAATACGCGGGACCATTTAAGATTTACTGTAGGGTAGGTCGCAATACTTTCACGCTGGAAAATGGCAAACGATGGAATGCATCCAAACTTGTGAAATGCCCTCCGCTACAGGATTTTCTTGGAAAATTCACTGAAAAGAGTCGCTCCAGTGGCTACCCTTCCCTTGATGATTGTCTCCCACCTTTTCTTCCAGTTACTACTGGTATAGGGGATACATTACGTTTCTTGTAGCGTAATCGTGCAGTGCGCACATCATTACTACGGTGCTGACCGCCATACTAATTTGTCTTTCATGCCAAAAACTTTTTAACATTAACAGTCATTACCATTCTTACGGGGGGACTGCGGAGTGTAAAGTGCTTTTACGCACAATGCCAAATCCACGACAGCCACAGAGACTGTCTCGAGTCAGGCTCAGGGCGAATGAGCCACCCATCAGTGCTGTCCTAGGGGGTACACAGATGTTTGCACTGTCTACTTTTGTGCTCTGAATGTTTTTTCATGTATGATCTGTGTGCAAGGCTGCATCTCATCGTCTTCCCAAGACGGGTACTGGAACTGCAGAACTGGAGTGCAATAACTCATATTCAGTGTTCATGTGCGTTTTTTTTTTTATATGGGGAAGCCGGAAATATCATTTTCTCTTGTATAAAGAGGTCACCACTAATCATGTGTGTTACAGTGCTAACGTGTGTTCTTTGACTCGTGACTCACTTTTGTTGCGAGGAAAGCGAATAGAGCATTTTTCCTTTCAAGGGAGAGGTGATGTGGTATCCTGTGTTAGCTCCTGGTTTCAGTTTTGGGTCATTTACGTCAGGGCGCCACTCAGCGTCAAACGCTGTAAGTTGCCTCCTGCTTCCCTTCACAGAAATAAAAGAACATTCTTCGTCTGGTCCCCGACTGGAGCAGTCCGGCTCTTTCTTGCGGCGCTGCACGCCCCGGCCGTTAGGCCTCATGCCGTAAACCTTTCATCCGGCCGCCCCGTCGAAGCTACAACACCAGCCATGCGTTTGCCCTCTCGGATTCCACCTCATTTACCCCGACAAGCATAGTTCCCGAACCAGACTTCTACATAAATCCAAGCCTCCCCGTGAGCGAGCAGCAACCGCTCAGAAATCTTCTCAGATGATACAAAGAGTACTTTTCTATGTCATCGAGGATTCGAAGAACACCAGTTGCAAAGCATTGCATAATGACCGAAGAGTGTGCTCGATCTCTTCGTCAGAGCCTTTACCGAGTTTCGACATGAGAACGTGAAGCTAAAGGCAAGAAGTTGACGAAACGCTGCATGACGACATCATCCAGCTGTCGAAAAGCCTGTGAGCATCCCCTGTTGTCCTGGTGAAGAAAAAGGACGGAACGTTACGTTTCTGTGTTGATTTTCGTCGACTGAACAAGATCACAAAGAAGGATGTATACCCCCTACCACGGATAGACGACGCATTAGATCGGCTCTGTAAAGCAAATTACTTCTCGTCGATGGATCTCAAGTCTGGCTTCTGACAAATAGAAGTGGACGAGAGAGATCGCGAAAAGACCACTTTCATCACGCTAGACGGCCTCCACGAGTTCAAGGTCATGCCATTCGGACTGTGCTTGGTGCCTGCAACATTCCAGCGCGTGATGGACATGGTTTTAGCAGGATGGAAGTGGCAGACCTGCCTTGTTTACTTGAATGATGTTGTCGTCTTCGTTGGAAATTTTGACAATCACCTTAGGCGGCTCGCAACAGAACTAGAGGCCATCAAGTCATCAGCGCTCACTCTGAAGCCAGAAAAGTGCTGCTTTGCTTACGATGAGTTTCTGTTCGTCGGCCACGTCATGAGCAAATCTGGTGTGTACCTCGACCTGCAGAAGACAGCTGCCATTGCAAAGTTCCCACAGCCCATTGACAAGAAGGCAGTGCGTAAATTCCTTGGCATGTGTGCCTGCTACAGGCACTTTGTCAAGGACTTTTTCACGCATCGCTGAGCTGCTGACACATTTCACTAAATGTGATATCGAGTTCAAATGGCAAATGCCGCAGGCTGAGGCATTTCAAGAACCAAAACGTCACGAACAATGCAGTCACCGCCGGTACTTGCACATTTCGACAAAGACGCTGATACCGAAATCCACACTGACGCAAGTAGCCTAGGCCTCGGTGCCGTCCTAGTCCAGAAGAAAGACGGACATGAACAGGTGATAGCTTATGCTAGACGGTCACTGTCAAAAGTGAAAGACAATTATTCTACAACTGAAAAGGAATGCCTCGCAATCATTTGGGCTACAGCGAAATTCCGCCCTTACCTATATGGCAGCCCATTCAAAGTTGTCAGTGACCATCACGCGTTGTGTTGGCTAGCTACTTTGAAGGACCCTTCAGGATGGCTGGCACGATGGAGCCTCAGACTGCAAGAATATGACATCACTGTAACCTACAAGTCCGGGTGAAAACACTCTAATGCTGATTGCCTATCACGCGTCCCCATTGACTTGCCGCCGCAAGGTCACAAGGATGACGATGGCTTCCTTGGAATAATAAGCGTGGAAGACTTCGCTGAACAACAACAATCAGACCTGGATCTAAAAAGCCTTGTCGAGTATTTGGAAGGGAACACCGATGTTGTCCCTCGGACATTTAAGCTGGGATTGTCTCAGTTCTCTCTTCAAAATAACCTACTCAAAAAAAACTTCTCACCAGTTCGTGCCGACTACCTTCTTGTTGTTCCCTCGGCACTGTGTCCAGAAGTACTACAAGCCCTACATGACAATCCAACTGCTGGACATCTCAGTTTCTCCCGGACGCTATCGAGGATGCAGGAAAAGTATTACTGGCCGTGCCTGACCGCCGACGTTGCCCGTTACATCAAGATATGCCGAGACTGTCAGCGACGCAAGACACCACTGATAAGGCGAGCAGTATTACTACAGCTGATAGATCCTCCTTGCCGACCATTTCAGCAGATCAGGATGGACTTGCTGATACTCTTTCTGACGTCAACATCCAGAAATAAGTGGATAGTCTTGGCGACGGACTACCTCACCTGCTTTGCTGAAAGGAAAGCTCTGCTGAAAGGTAGCGGAGCCGAAGTGGCGGAGTTCGTCGAGAACACCCTGCTGCGACCTGGTTCCCCAGAAGTTCGTTTACTGCAATACATCCGCAATGGGGGTGCACAATGGTAAGCATGGGAACAAGAAGACAGCTTTGTGATTTTTAGAACCTCTACATAGCCACGTGTGCAATGGGAAAAAAAGGACAGAAGAGTGTTCAATGCATTGCCGTTGCCAATGCCAAAAAATTTTGTTTTCTGGGAACGTATGAACAGGTAAAAACGGTGAGTGTTGTGAACAGGGGAAGTGCTTGGTAACCATGAGCCAGGGAAAAGGGGTCCCAATAAAGGAGTCGGCCTCGTTCCTCACATTATGGTGGCGTGAAACCCGTGAAGGAGGCTGCCGTCTGCACAACCAATCATGGACAGACTATGCCATCAGCACGTCATTCAAACTGCTGCTACTCGCGTCATCGCTGCTGCAACCGAAGCCTTGCAAGAAAACGAACCGACGACTACCGGCTTGCATGTGCTCTTAACCGAACTCGAGGACAAGGATCGTTTGTTGGTGACAAGCTCTTCTATTTTGGCGTTAATGTCAGTGAGGCAATGGTATTGGGTCATTTTTCGTGTCCTCAATCCCGAATGTTGGGGCCGGGAAATCGTTCGTAATGGGATCGTATCGAGGTCCTACTGTATTTGTTTGTCATACTTCGTCTGGCAAATAAACCAGGTAAATTTAGCATGTGTTCAGACCTCTTCTACGTGTTGTGTCTTATTGTTACACTAGTACGTCCCAAAGTAGACTATAACCAGCATGCCCAGCTTTTACGTTGCACCTAAAGAGTTAAAATGTGAACTTTTCTTGCATTTGTCTTGCCAAATTTAAGAGATCATCTGTAGTTACTCTGCCTTGGAGGGAAACACACAGGCTCGAAAACATCGCTGCAGTGTTTCAGGATATCAGATGCATTTAGAGGGACCCTGCATATTTAATATAGACCTAGTAATAATGGAAATAAATTGAATACAATGTTTACTAACCTCGTTCATCCTTAATGCAACATTCTCACTTAACTGTAGCAGAGCTAATGGCAGTGTTCCTGCCTATTTGCTTCTTTCCACAGTGCACTTGCGTTAAATGTCGTGTAATGAAGACTCAAGCTTCACACGAAGCACTCCATCCTTTATTCCATAGTTTGTCCTGTCCTTCCTCTTGTCTTGGTCCCCTCCGGTCAGCAGTTCTCTTCAACTGTAACCTGTTTACATAACCAGTACCATGGAACTCAATATCTGCTGCTTCCTCACTTGATAGAAGACGCACTTTAAGCCCTGGTTAATAGGAACTTAAAATATCGGTCAAGCCAAAAATTTTTTCTGGCCCTCGTGATTCAACCTCTTTTTCACCTCTTATCTCGAAAAGCTTTTTTGTCGGGACTCCAGATATCTCAAAATCTTGTTGAAAAGCTGAGCCTGGTGCCTTGCTGGGCCCCAGTTCCCCTCCTATCCTTTTTCCTTCTTTCTATCACCACTCGCGCACACTTGTTAGGCTGTTTGCTGCCACTTCGTTGGGTCCCCATGTGGCAGCAAGAAGCTAGCTGCAGCGACGAGTTAGGAGCCTTTTTTTTTTTCACCTCTAATTTAGGATGCCGTCAGTGACACATCAGTGTGACGTAATAATTGTAAACAGGGGCAAGATGATCGACACTTTTGAGCAGGCATGATCAGCCCATGTGCTGCGCCCAAAAGAAGCCAGCATACAAGCCCACAGCCATGCCTCAGTGTATCAGCGAGATTGCGGCTTGATAAGGATTTGTGCCTCAAACTTGCACAATGATGAGACGTAAATGCCACATCACTTGTGGGCGTGTGCTAAAGCTGTGACAATTGCGCTCTTCTGCATTTCTGGTTTTCAAAGTTGCATCAGCTCCTGGGATGTCTGGAACTGGTTATGTTTGAATGACTGGCTTCAAATAGCGCATTAGGACCAAACGTCCTGACTCTGCCAAGCATGCTGTCTTGGCACAGTGCCAGTAATGCTGCTGCCCATAAACGTGCAGGCTTATCCGGTGCCAATGCACGCTAAAGTGACTGAGAATATTACTGGTGGAATTGCCAGCAGGCTTCTGTATTTGTGAGTTTGTTTATCTCAAACCTCTGCTTATCTTGAATTTTTGTCTGGTTTTACAGCTTCGAGTTAACAGGGGTTTACTGTACTTCGTTGCAGCATGAGAAGATGCACTAGTAGACAAGAAACAATAGGTGAACCTTTCCTGTTTACATATGCATCTTTTCGCACTGCAACGAAGTATGTTACCCGAACGACTCGTCAAACTATCCATCTTAGTTGAAGATTGGAGGGGTGTGCATGTGTTAGGAACATTTTCACTCTGAAGTAACTCACAATCATAAACAATTGCCCAACGGCTGGCATTATTAAGCTGTTGTGCAGGTCTGTGGCATAACAGAGGGAGCCTTGAAACCCTTGGGAGAGAGCCAACAATGATTTGTGTGACACTACTGGCTCCCTGCTGCATGCATTGGAGTGACCCACGTTTGGCTCGCATGTTCGTGGCAGTATTGTCCAGTGTCTGTTGGGATCGAGGTGCCTTCCCGCGCCTCGTTCCTCCAGCCCGCGTGCTGTGCTTAGCCCAATCTCCGGGAACCGCCGCCATAAAGGCAACATGGCGGACATGGCTAGCGCACCGGAGCTGCTTTCCCTTGCAAACCGTGCTTCTCTCTCCCCGGCTCAAATCACCAAGTGAGCAAGTGTTGCCGGGATGCACCCTGATTGGCCTCCTGAGTGGCAACCCCCAGGCGCCCTCTCCACCCAAGCTCACTTCCGCTGAGCACTTCATCGCTGTGGCAGATGCTTACACGCCTGCAACGAGTTCGCTACATGGGACCTATGCTCCCGCGACTTCTCATTCTCGCGTTTGGTGGTCCGCTTACTGGTTAGCCCTAGCGCAGCGGGCGCACGTACTCGATCGGTCTTGCAGTGAGCCTTTGCCCGTAAGCGCCGTGACTGTCGCACTGGGCTGTATTTTGGGTGGATAAACCCGCGTTTGTTGGTGATCTGACTCTGGAGCCTTCTCTGCGTCGTGTCGGAGAGTCGATGAAGCCTGCCGTAGTGCCTTTGTGCGTTGCAGAGTGGAGGAGCGTCGTGCCCTTTCCTGACTGTCGCTCGTAGGGTGAGCCGTGTGCAAACCCATCTCCACATGGCGTACCGACTATTTATAGACTGGGGGGCAAACCACAGATGCAGATGAGATGATCTAGCTTTTTGCTCTCTCTCTCTCTCTCCCTCCCTATATATATATATATATATATATATATTTTGCTGATTACTATTACAATAAGTGATATCGCCTGGAAATGCTTCTCATAGTTATATTAATATTGGCCCGACAGGGACCTATTTATAACTCACACATCTTGAACTATGGGGGCCCGAAAAATGATCTGAATTTGCATGTATCTTTTGCAACTACATATTGGCACGCACTAGTTACGCTAGAAGTCGAGAAAGAAGAAGTGTGCGTGGCAGCTGCTGCAAAAACGAACTGTAAATGGCCATTCGCTTAGAACTGACTGACTGGCTTTTCCTCTCGTGACAAACTGGTGGAAGTGCTTGGTACGCATCCATATGCCTACGGGTCCTGTAACAGAAGCTACCAACGCCAGTACCTCGGCGACGGCAGAAATCTATCGAAGCAGCCGTTGCTTCCAAGGTCTTCCACCGCAATACAGTCCCTTGGCAAGCTCCGTGAGGAAGATGTCAACAAGTACCACAAGCCAAACCGAGGGGATCCAAAATGCTGCCGTACCATGCATTCTCAACGCGCCTCGCACGCCTAACCCGTTCCATGGCGACGCCTTTGAGAACGTTCAAGACTGGTTGGACCATTTCGACCGGGTCGCCGCCTTTAACGACTGGGACGATCACCATAAGTTGAAGAACGTCTACTTTTCCCTTTTAGATGCGGCGAGAGTATGGTACGAGAACCACGAAACCTCATTTACCAGCTGGCAGGAGTTTTACCGACTGCATTGTGAAGCCTTCAGCACTCCCCAAAGGAAAGAAAGAGCCGAACAGGCACTGTCTTCGAGGTTCCAAATGCCAAACGAAACCGTCGCCATGTTCTTCGAAGACATGACGGGATTGTTCCGTCGGGCCGATCCACTAATGCCAGAAGACAAAAAGGTGCGTCTGTTAATGCGAGGCGTAAAGAAACAGCTTTTCGAGGGCCTCATGCACAATCCTCCTACAACAGTCTCTCAGTTCGTTCGTGAGGCAACAGTCATGGAACGTATTGACACATGTACTTAGCTTTATCAGGTGACCACCTTTCGCCGCCTAACAAATGTTATCGCACAGCGCGGGTCGCGCCTGCATGTATCCAAAGTTTCTAGAAAGTTATCGAGGCTTCTATCCACTTTCTGTTGTTGCCTAACCTTATGTTATCTGATTTTATCGTGTGACGCGAATGGTGTAGAACTTTGTGGAAGGCACGCGGGCCCGAACGATTAGTCTGGAACATTCGACGACTGCTGTATAAAAGCCAACGCGCTTGACCCACTGATCAGATTTTCGACGATCGCCGACCGTGTTAGCCGCTATCGTTGTGCTATAAGTGTAGCCTGTTTTTGTGGGCACAGGTTCGCCCAATAAAAGCTAGTTTTGTCTTTCACAGTACTGCTACTGTGTTCTTCAAAGTCACCACCACGTGACAGTATGCTTCAGCAGCGGCTCTCGCAGTATGAACTCCAGACCACCATGACTGCTGCATGCTCTCTGGTACCTGCAAATGATGACAGGGAGTCCCTTACCGAGCTAATACAACAAATTGTTCGAGAAGAACTGCAGAAGTCCTATGCATTGGCTCCGGCACCTCCCAGTGCCGCTGTTCTTACAGATGTCATTCACGAAGAAATCGGCAAAGTGGTTCATCCCTCTCCACCAACACGACTCGAACCGCCCACGTTCTCGTACACGGATGCTCTTCGGGCTTGCACGCCGTCGACGGGCCGTTTTTCGCAGCCGCCTGCTGGGATTTCTCGACGCTCCCCAAGTCCGATCCACCGCACGAATCCGCAAGCACCCTTTCATCCTGGTCCGCGCAAATCTACAGTATGGCGCGCCCTCGACAACAGTCCGCTGTGCTATCACTGAGGGGAGGCTGGTCACGTGTATCAAGACTGCCAGTACCGATGGATTGGTCTGCGGGGATACCATCCGGATGCCCGTTGCCCGCGCTATGACAAACGCCCGCACGAAATCGAGCAATACTTAGAAAGTAACCGGCTTCCTCCTGCCCCACAGCGAAGACAGTCACGGTCGCCTTCACCTCGTCAGTACGCGTCACCAAACCGTGCTCAACCCGCCTTTGATTCCGCTGGAGTCAACGGTGGAAGCCCCACCGGGGAAACTGAAAACGGCGACCTCCAGGGCTGAGGCCGCCGTCGTGCGAACCGTCAAATATCCTACGCCTACGCCATCCCCTCACGACGTATCGCTGACGCCTTCATTCGAAACTGCTAAAAGAACTTCTGCTGCTATTACTGCTTCCATCGACGCTTATCCGGTAACTGCACTTGTCGATATGGGAGCTGACTACTCGGTTATGAGTGCCTCACTGGCCTCTTGGCTACGCAAGGTGCTGACAGCGTGGGACGCCCACATCTGATTACAGCCGGAGGACACCTCGTGTCACCCATTGGACGATGCACCGCCAGACTTGCAATTTCTACTTCGACTTTCGTAGCGTCTTTCCTTGTGCTGCGCAAGTGTTCTCGGCTAGTTATACTGGGCATGGATTTTCTCCAGAAATATGAGGCGATCATTAACCTTCGGGACTTGTTCGTGACTTTTTCTAACTATGTTTCTTCAGATTCGAGTGTGGAGGATGAACATCACCGTGCGGCTTTACGCGTGGTCGATGACTGCGTGACGTTACCGCCTTGAAGTAGCATCATCGTCCTCCTTGAATGTCCCCAAGACCAACTAGGAATAGGCATCGCCGAAGGTAACCTCACCATATTGCTGGATCGCGAAGTCAGCGTCGCACGAGGTCTCGTAGAGCTCCAACATAGGCAAACCACGATTCTAGTTACCAACTTCAGTGAGGAATACAAGCACTTTGCGAGGCATACCACCATGGCCTACTTTGATATGGTGGCCGAGTCCAATGCCTGTGCTTTGGTAACGACAATCTCGATTCCGGAACCCAGCGATGTGGACTTGACCAGTCACATCAACGTCAACCCACAGCTAGACCATAATGAGGAGTAGAGGCTCCTCATTTTGCTATCGTCATTTAGCGACTGTTTCGCCACCATGTCGAAGGTCAAACAGACTCCTTTAATCAAACACAGAATCACCACTGAACCGACCGTCCAACCTGTTCGCCAACGCGCTTATCGCGTGTCGCAGAGAGAACAGGATGCTATTCGTCATCAAGTTAAACAAATGCTCGACGATGATGTCATTTCATCATCGACAAGTCCTTGGGCTTCATCTGTTGTATTAGTTAAAAAAAAAGACGGTTCACCACGATTCTGTGTCGATTATCGCAAACTGAACAAGGTCACGAAAAAAGGCGTTTACCCACTTCCTCGAATTGACAACTCCTTGGATCGCCTGCGACATGCCCGTTACTTTCCTTCAATGGATCTGTGTAGTGGGTACTGGCAAATTGAAGTTGACGAACGGGACCAGGAAAAAACGGCGTTTATAACACCCGACGGTCTCTATCAATTTAAGGTCCTCCTTTTTGGATTGTGTTCCGCTCCGGCCACATTTCAACGCATGATGGACACAGTTTTATCTCACCTCAAATGGAACTCGTGTTTAGTCTAGACGACGAAGCGCGTTAGACGATGTAGTTGTTTTTTCCACCACGTTTGAACAACACATCCAGCGGCTTGAGCCGGTTCTTCAAGCTATTTGCACCGCCGGCCTCTCCCTGAAGCCCGAAAAATGTCAGTTTGGCTACGAGGAGCTCAAATTTCTAGGTCATATTGTCAGCAGCGCCGGTGTGCGCCCTGACCCTGACAAAGCCATGGCGGTTGCTCTGTTCCCGATACCGAAGACAAAACACGATGTCCGCTGATTTTTAGAGTTTTGTGCGTATTACTGCCGTTTTGTACCCAATTTTTGTGAAATTGCGGAACCTTTGCAATGACTCAATAAGAACGACATCATATTTGTATGGGGCTCAGCACAATCTGACGCCTTCCACGACCTTCAGCGATGTCTACAAACACCACCGATCCTTGGTCACTTTGACACCGAGGCTGACACAGAAGTGCATACTGATGCTAGTAACGTTGGTCTCGGAGCGGCACTCGTACAGTTTCAAGCTGGTGTTGAACGCGTTATTGCGTATACCAGTCGAACCTTGTCTGCTGCTGAAAAAAACTGCTCAGCAACTGAAAAAGAATGTCTAACAGTCATATGGGCTATCCAGAGGTTCCGCCCATACCTGTACGGACGCCCCTTCCGTGTCATCAGCGACCACCACTGTCTCTGCTGGCTGGCGAATCTCAACGATCCTTCAGGCCGTCTCGCAAGATGGAGCCTTCGGTTGCAGGAATTTGATGTGACCATAGTCTATAAGTCTGGCCAGAAACACACTGACGCTGACTGTCTATCCCGCGCCCCCGTCGAACCCGCACCACTAGACACTGACGACAATTCTGGTTTTCTTTGTACTCTTCCGTCTTTAAACCTTGCTCAACAGCAACGCCAAGATTCCGAGCTCCAGCCCTTGATTGAATACCTTGAAGGAAGCCGCCCACAACCTCCACGGCAGTTCGCGCATCACTTGTCCTCTTTCTGCCTACGTGGCGACATCCTATACAAGCGGAACTTTCACCCTACAGCTACTGTTTTCCTGCTCGTTGTTCCCGCTACTCTCCGCGACGATGTTCTATGTGCATGCCACGACAAACCAACATCCGGGCATCTTGGTTTCACACGTACTCTCGCGAGGATCAAGCAGAAGTACTATTGGCTGAAGCTCACAAAAACCGTGAAGCAGTACATCAGAAATTTGTCGAGATAGCCAGCGTCACAAAGTTCCACCACTAAAACCAGCCGGTCTGCTTCAGCCTGTCCGACTTCCTTGTTCACCTTTTCAACAAGTCGGGATGGATTTACTCGGCCCATTTCCCAAGTCTTCGGCTGATAACCACTGGATCGTTGTCGCCACCGATTACCTCACTCGATACTGCGAAACACAAGCCATTCAGCGAGCTACTGCTTCAGATGTTGCTAACTTCTTTATCAAAAATATCGTCCTCCGACATGATGCTCCCGCTGTCGTCATCACAGACCGTGGTACGACCTTCACTGCCCAGTTGGTCCGAGATATTCTGCAGCTGAGCGGAACAACGTACCATACGGCAACTGCGTATCACCCGCAGACTAACAGTTTAACTGAGCGTCTCAACAAAATGATTGCGGATATGCTTTCCATGTATGTTGCCACGGATCATAAAAATTGGGACGAACTGCTCCCGTATGTGACATTTGCGTACAACACTGCCCTACAAGAAACCACCGGGTTTCCTCCTTTTCTTCTGGTCTACGGTTGCGATGTCACCACTATGCTCGACGTGATGCTCCTACCAACTTCGTCTCAACCTACCGCACCAGATACAGACGCCTTTGTTCAGCGTGCCGAAGCAGCGCGGCACCTTGCGCGGCAACGAATTCTATCCCGACAAAGTCAAGATGCTCGTCGATACAACATATGCCATAGGGACGTCACATACAACCCGGGAGATCTTTTATGGGTTTGGACCCCTATACGTCAACGAGGCCGGTCAGAAAAATTATTGCGCCGATACTTTGGACCCTACATAGTTTTGCGTCGTCTAAGTCCTGTCAACTACGAAGTTATTCCAGCCGACACTTCGCACCACTCCTGTAGACCACGTTCCTCTGACATTGTTCACGTAACCAGGATGAAGTTCTACCATTCGCGTTGACTCTCATCCACAAACTTTGTGATGAAGCCCCTGTCATCACGTCCGTTGTCTTTCTCATTTCTTTTATTTTCTCCTTGTGGCATTTAACATCTCCCCAACTTTATTTATTCTTTTTTTTTTTTTGGAGGGAGGGGTAATGGCACGCAGTAGTTACGCTAGAAGTCGAGGAAGAAGAAGTGTGCGTGGTAGCTGCTGCAAAAATGAACTGTAAACGGCCGTTCGCTTAGGACTGACTGGCTTTTCCTCTCGTGACAATATATAGAATCTCAAGATGATACAGGGACAAAAGGCAATGAGTACCCCACAGTGATCCTGGATCCTGCCCAGTAGCAGCAGTACAGCACACATAAAAATGCACATTTAAAGAATTCAAATATTTCAACAAAGTATTGTACTTGCTCTTTAAGCCTACAACATAAGTGTATCGCTAGTTTAGGTAATAATATTTTCGAGGTTATACGCAACAACAAACTTTCAAAGCTATGTTCCCGCACCTGCGGAGAGAGCAGAGAAGGATGCCAAATTCGGCATGGTGCCTCATACGTGTCGTGCGCTGTCAGCGTGGGTTATGGCATTCCACTATCATGTGGTAAGACATAAGTTGGCCAGACAGGGTGTCGCGTCAATGAGCTATTCAGGGAACATGCGCAAAAAGTAAAAAAAAAAAATGTAGATAAAGGAGCGCACCTTGTTGCGCATATAAACTCTTGCAGCAATTGTGAGGCGCGACTTGATGGGACGTTAATTCTTGGAAAAAGCAAGAATGAACATGCACGGCTTGCCTTAGAGGCCTACCACATAAAAAGACAAGGCAATAATTGCATTAGTGACATATCTTTGTCCCTGCACCCATCAGAATTTGAATTCCTACGTTTGCATATACGATAAGTTGGCAGATGTCAGTAATGTATTTTCTGCGCCTGCGCGGTTGTATGGCCTAGGTATATATATGCATCGACGACGAAAGGAAAAAAAGAAGTTGTTAGTCAGCGCCAGTGTGTGTCGTGTCTTTCTAATTGTGGATCGTCTTAGGTGTTTACGCTGTAACGCTAAGTTCAGAATTTTGGACCTTGGTTATTCATGCAAGAAATGCAAAGAATATCGCACGTTAGAAAAAATGTGTTAGTGTACTTACCAGGAAAGGGATATCCTAGAGAAGTGGTAGAAGGGGACTGTTTACATCTGCACTTTTAGAAACGCTTCTCAGTTCAGTCTGGATCAGTCTCAGCTAGATGATGTGGAAAGCAATGGCTGTGAATAACTTCCTTCTTTCTCTGTCATAGCCTTATTTATGCATCCAGGACAGAAGAATAGAGTTGTTCACCTGTCTCGCCTTTCAGTAGATCTCTGAGAGGGAGAAAAGGCAAGGCAAGGAGGGCCTAAAAGCAATGAAGAAGTAGTAAACATGCAGGTGCACCTGCGAATAGACTCGTCTGGTTTGCTCTCCAAAATGTTCACTGAGCAAGGCACCGCTGATTTGAAATTCCCACTGCATGATTTACATTACTGTGACCAGGTGGCAGTGCTCTGTGCTGGGCTGACCGTGAGCCTTTGTCTACTGCAGCAAAGCCGGGCGGGCCCGTTCGGCCTGGCCGAAGCGGACTGCTTTGAGCGGCTGCCCGGCATTAACCTGAGGATGGCGACGCACTTCAGTGATGCATTGAGCTTCCCGTCAGGCTGGGAAGTACGGCAAGGTGTGGCTGACTTTGTCCACGAAGTTCTTAGCCAAGCCAAGCCACACTTTGTGGAGCCGACCCTTGGCGACGAGCTGGCACAATTGGCACTGCGGTTGGCACGGTTGGCCACTACCTGGGATGCCCGCAAGGTTTGTTTTATGGTGAAGTTACTATGCATTTCCGAGCAGAAGTTGGCCAGTAAGGCAGTGTCACAGCAACTATAGCCGCAACAATTTCTTACGAGTGCTTGGACTGTGCGGCTTCACCACTGTAGTAACGTGTTTGATCTATTGTCACGTTGTTGTAACAGTGAAGAATCAAACTACCAAAGGCGTGAGGTAAGAAGTTAAAACTTTATTGGGCGAACTTGTACTCGGAGAAAAACGTAACACTCGAAGCACAACGATAAGAGATAAGCACGAACGTTGATTGTCGAAGCCTGAACAGCGGGTGAAGTGTGTCAGCTATTTATACATGGTTCCTTACATTCCACAGTGTACACTACTATTCACATCGTGCACTCAATCTACTTAAACAAGATCCTTTATGTGTAGGTTTGCCTACGACATTCGAGAAACTTCCGATACAAGAAGGCGCATCTTGTGCCAAGTGATAACTTTGTAACAGGTGTTAGCCAGTGAAAAATAACCACTGGAAGAAGATAAACAATATACAGATGTAACTGTGATATCTTTACATTATTAAGGTTGAAATGCATGGGCACAATTCTCCCCGGGCTTGATGGGAAATCTGATGCCTCTAAAATGTCCTTTCCCTACCATGGGGAAAGTAGTGTTTATTGCAGGTCACACCAAATTTTTTTCCTGAAGGAACTACTGCACTCAATATTTTATGTAATGCATAAACAAAAATCAGAATGAATGCACTTTTCATGTAAAAAATGTTTTAATAACGAGATGTGTGTCATAAAAAACATACAGTGAACTGTCGTTAAGACGAACTCAGTTAAGCCAAATTCTCATATGTAACAAACAACATGGGAAGTTTGTGTGGTTTTCCATAGACTCAGTGCAAAAAAACATTTGCTTAAGACGACTGCCTCAGACGTGCTCTTGGGTTAAGACGAACACTTGGAGTGACCGCCACCACTGCCGATCGTGCACGCTAGGGTGCCTCGATGGGTATCGAGGCACGTTGGTGTGCTGTGCATTGAGGCACCCTACTGGAGGCCTGTGGCGCACATTGCCCGTGGACAGAGGCAAAAACAAGAGGAGGAAACAAAAAGAGACAGTGACGTCTCACTTGTGAATGCGGGTGACGCGCAAGTGTATGGGTGCTATAGCGCACACGAAGCTATTGGCCCTCGATGTGTCTAGACTGTTCACATCGCAGATTGTATATAAGCGGGGACATGGCAATGAAAACATTTATTTTTATTTATGGGAATAAATTGGTGAAATTTGGCATGCAGGTGTGATTATGCTGATATCATAACTGACATTAGTTTTGTGCTAGCTATTATAGTTCTTGAGTTACAACAATTGACAGCCTCCAATGGTCATCCCCAAATTAAATTAATTAGGTACACATAAGTTCGCCAAGATTTTCATATCTGCATGTCCACAAAGGCCCATTCTGTGCAACAAAGCTATTGGTTTATTTTTTTAAATGCGAAAAGGAGCATAAAAATATTTTTCAGCTTTCCTATGCATGTTGTCTTACTAACAACTTTTTCAAATGCCCATTATAAATTTTTTTTATGAGGCACTGTTAAAAATGGACAGCTTTATTGCACTCATCAATGTTTCAGTATCTCATTATAAAAGACAGAATGATTTTGTCTTCATTCGTTGTAAAATGGCACTGGGATGACCGAAAGCAACTGCACAGAAAATGAAAGCTGAGAAAACAGAGCTAAAGGTTTCATTTGTTTTAAGCATTTGAATCTTTATTTTGAGCACCTAAAACCCACTTGGGATATAGTCCTTTGCTTGTGGGGACACATTTGCTTTACATTTTGATGTAGTTTTTCTGCGTTTTTTCAGCACTTTCGTGCACCTAGTTGCCTTTTTGGTCACCGTGCATCCATCCGTTGTGCAGAGGCAGGTGACAGCGCACTCGAAACGTCTGCTCGTGTCTCTCATTGCATAACCTCTTTATTAGTGGAGTTGGAGCTGAAATATGCAATTAAATTTTTGACGCAAAAACATCTGCTCGGCTGATGTCGCGTTGCTGTCATGTCTGCATGCGGATGTAACGGCACCATCGCTCGCGGTTCCGCCTTCGCCGTCGCTCGCGGTCGCATAGGTGTTCTGTGGTCGTGTCGTCAACAGCGCACGCTGGCGCGCTTTCCCAGTCACCGATGTGCGCCGGTCGTGCCTCGTCAACAAGCTCAGCGGCAAAAAAAGCGAACTCCTTAGAAAACAAAAATATACTTCTCCTTCATGTCGGATAGTGCAGTGTGTCCGTGAGCGGCGCAGGTCTCGAAGTGGGCATTTCAAACTATTGTTAGCGGGCTAACAATGCTCAATGGGCGCGGTGCGGAAATAGTTAACATTTACACATTGACTTATTTCACTGATAAATTGGCTACTGTGCAGTCAACATAGTGAACTGTGCAGCTGGGCAGCTAAATGTGCTAACTAATCATAAAACAAATAGCTGTAGCACGTTCTAGTTCATTTGTTGCACCTACTGAGAAGGCTAATTGCCTTTAAGGAAGTGAAAGGCTTTACTATGGTGTCTGGCAAGGCATTTGGGAGAACTGATATCAATCACATCATCATCAGCAGCAGCAGCAGCATATTATGTCCACTGCAGGGCGAACGCCTGTCCCAGTGATCTCTAATTACCCCTGTCTTGCACTAGCTGATTCCCTCTTGTGCCTGATTACAAAAACGGCGCCGAATAAAACAAACACACGAAGAAGGGAAACACGAGACAGCAAGTAGGCGCACTAACAACTGTGCCAACAGTTGTTAGTGCTCCTCTTGTGCCAACAAATTTTCTAATTCATCACCCCGCCTGGTTTCCTGCCGTCCTTGATGATCGCTCTTCCCTTCTCTTTGCAGCCATTTTGCAACTCTAATGAGCTGCCGGTTGTAAGCTTTACATGGCCTGCTCAGCTTCGTTTTTTTCTCTTAATGTCAGTTAGAATATCGGCTATCCCAATTTGCTCTCTGATCCACACCACTCTCTTCCTGTCTCTTAACATTATGCCTAACATTCTTCATTCGATCGCTCTTTGTGCGGTCCTTAACTTGTTCTCCAGCTTCCTTGTTAACCTCCAGGTTTCTGCTCCATATATTAGCACTTTACGGCTTCTTTACGGTTGAGTTTCAGCAACCGCTCCGTGCTTGTGCATCGGTGCTTGCAAGGGTGCATGGCAGTCAGTTTTGGTTTCACCTTGTGGGCTGTCACCGTCCGTTGCACGTATAGAAAATGATGTCTGTCTGGTTTCTAATCTCCCAGAGGGTCACCGCTAGATGCTCGCTCCTCTGTTGCTCACAGGGGTGCGATTACCGTACTTGCTTGAATGTAATGCGAGGGTTGACTTTCCAGTCGGATGAAATAAAAATTGATAGTAAGACAGTGAATGTAATGCTAGTTAAAGGAAGAATAAATGGTACCTTTATTCAAGAAATCACATTTCAGAAAGAAGTTCCTTTGAGCGATCGCTTTCAGAGATAGTTTCACTTCAGCGAAATTTCGCATGACTCGGCACCGAAAGAATCACCGACAAGGGTTTTTGCTGTTGTGCCAAGCTTGCTCTCAGTGCCAAGAGCACTGTCTGTCGTATACTTCGAGGGGTTCGGTGCCGGAACGAGCCAAGCCTTGCAAAAGCGAAACTGTGTCTGAAAGTGATCGCCCAAGAATCATGTCATTTTCAAGATCATTTGAGACTTTCTTAAGAGGCCATAAAACCACATCATTAGGCGACGCTACCAGGCCACTACGAGGACCACAGAGCTCTTCCAACTGACCTCGGATTTAAAGAGGGTCTCCCGTTGGTCTTGCCATCTGTGAATCGTTGACTCGTCGATGTCGAGACGCCGATGCATGGCGGAGTTTCCAATCCTCTTGGCCATCAAAATTGCTCCTCTCTCGAAGTGGGCATCGTACCAAATGTGCTACGTTACCATAACGTCAAGAGTAAACGGAGTCGAAGTGTGAAAGCCCGCAGGGTGCTGCAGCACCGTAACTGTAACACCAGTCACAACATGGGAGAGGGAAAAAGATAGGAGAGAGCATTATGTGATGCAGCCAGCCTGGGCAAGCTGTCATGCCCATACATTTGTACAGGGGTGGCCCAACACGTGACTTCTTGCGTTGAGATCATGTAGCAAGAATCAAGATTTGCCAAGACGTTTGGTTCCCAGTAACAATGCCAGTAGTTTTTATTCGGTGAGTGCTTGTTCGGTTGCCCTGCCGTGACTCTGCCTGCAGTGCGGGAAGACTAAAACCAACCGCATACGTTGATGTGCACTCACGTGTTGGGCCACCAGCATGGCTTCGATCGCATTGCGTTATGCTCCCTCCTATCGTTTTTCCTTCTTCAACGAGTCACAAACACAGCGAAAATGGTGTCAATTCCAACAAAAAGCAAGTTTTTACTTCGATCAACTTGCTTATAGATTGGATCAATATGTACAGGTTCCCAACATAACCATAAAAGCCACAAGATTCAGGATATTTGTTTTAAATTGGTTAGTTTTGCCGTTATTTTAATATAATGTGAGGGTTGAGTTCAAGCAACAAAAACCGTGAACAAAAAAAACTCTCATTACAATCGAGTAAATACGGTACAGTCAAACTTCGATATATCGAACACGGATATATCAAATTATTGCGTATATCGAACACTTCCTATATCACATGGAAAATTGCATGCATTTTTAATTCTTTATTTCGAACGGGGCCGGATATAAAATGGATATATCGAACTCCGCCGCCCCAGACCAAGTGCGCTCTGTTGACAGGAGGCGAGCTTTCCCGCAACACTCTCGAAGATAGCGGCGGCGCGATGGGCGTTCCAGACTGCTGCGTACGACAGCTGCCCACATCGGTTGCGCCGAGGGCGCCATTCGAACGTAGCGGCGTACACACGCGGCGGCTTGGAGCCAGCACAACCGCCTCGATCACGCGCGCACCTATGTGCGCACGGTGGGGAAACCCGCCTCGATCACGCGTGCACGGCAAGTCTCGCCGTGCGCGCGTGATCGAGGCGGCCGTGGAACCAGTTGGAGCGCTTTGTCGGTTCTGAGCCACACAGCATGTGCATTGAGGACTTCGTTGGCGGTGACGACAGCACCGGAACAGTGGCGGAGTTGACAGACGTGGAGATCGCGGCAGAAGCGACTGCTGAGCGGCCAAACGAAGACGCTGCCGAGGCTGATCCAGCAAGCACTGATGTTGCCCCGCTCCCGAGTGCAACTGAGGCTGTAGCTGCTTTGGCGGTTGTACGCCGCTACTGCGGCGCAATAGAAGGCACTGGACTGTCTCTTGTGGACAGTTTGGACTATGTTGAGGACGCCGTGGTCAAGCACGCGGCTGCCAATATGAAGCAGGCTATGCTGCTTCAGTACTTTCAGCGAACTAAATAAATACTTTGTTTGAAGCTTCATGTGAGTATCTATTGCGTCACGATTGGTTCATTGATTGATTTGCACTAGTTTTTGATGCGTTTTCTACGTGATTTTATATATCGAATTCTGGCTATATCGAACTATTTTGCGATCACCGCGCTGTTCGATATATCGAGGTTCGACTGTATATCTGTTCACAGGCGGGCACTGGTATATTGCGAAAAATGCTGCCATGCCTTTGTTTCTTTTCCTGAGACTTGGCTCGCAAAAACTGATTGCCCCTAGTTGGCAACGGAACGAAGGACTACTGCAAGTTTATTATTAAGTATTTCGGACGGGTGCACAACCATAGAGTTTTCCTACGTGTGCTCACACGGTTCGATTACATTATGGCCGTGTACTCTGGTTGCTCTGCTGCAAGTGAATCGAGCGGCGATTCCTCCAATGCGGACCCAACTGCTGAATCAGAATATATCTATTTCAATGTGGTCTACTTTTTTATTATCGTAAGTGTGCATGGAAGCACATCTGTATTCACGGATAAACAATGCATGTTTACTTACGGAAATTTTTTTTTGGTCACTGTATGGTCACTCTAAAAAAATTGCTGTCTATTTTTTTCAAAATGGGCCAGTCTGAAGATTTTAAATCTGAAATAAAAAATTTGTCCTTGGGGGCTCACATTTGTCGAAAAGAATTGACCGTCAAAGGGTTAACAGATTGCATTTACAGATTAAGAGTCATATTCCCAATGAAACGCCAAGAACATTGTTCAGATCCTTTTGTCGCTATTCACTGTCAGCTTCACATGAAATTTCACGGTAAATGCAACATTCATCAGCACATAATCTAACATGTCAAGATGAATGTTCAGTTAGATCATTATAAATAATTAGATCATTAATAAATATAAGAAAATGCAGGGGCTACAAGATGGACTGCTGCAGCACACCTGGTATTACAGAGATATCAGATGAGCGGACACCACCAAGAATCATGCATTGGTTTCTTTTGAAAAGATGAGCTTCCAGCCACTTCAGAAGGGTAGTTGATATGTTAAGATAAAACAGCTTTTGTAGTAACAGGGTATGAGATAATATATCAAATGCTTTTCGAAAGTCTGAAAATATGCAGTCGGCCTTCATACGGGGGGTAATAAATGCTGTTATATCATGACAAAATTCAATCAACCGATCAAATGTTGCAAAAAAAAGTCTGCTTTGAAACCATGTTGTTCTGGACTAAAAAAGCTGTTTTCTTCAAGGTGAGCCATTATACTTGTATAAATGACATGTTCTAATGCCTTAAAGGCTATGATTGTGAGTGAAATAGGCCTGTAGTTGCTTTTGTACTGCTTTTATGAATTGAAATAACATTCGTATCTTTTAGTCCGAGGAAAAATGAGCTACCTAGATAAACATCTTAAACAGCAGAGCTAAGCGAGGGGCAACAGACAATGCTCTGTTCTTTAGCACAAAATGTGAAATATAGTCAGGACAGGGAGCCGAGTGATTGTTTATCATCCATAGTAATGATGTAATGCCTTTTTCAGACCACTCAGTTTCCCTCATCTGCGTGAACTCTCCGACGTCATGCAATCCGGTAACCTCATTATTTGAGTCTGAAAACACTGAATGAAAATATTCATTGATGGCTTCTGCTTTTCCCAAAGTATCTGTGCCGCAGATTTTATCGCCCCTGACATCGGGGATAGTGTCCCCAAAATTCTTTTTACTTTCGACATATGTCCACATTACCTTAGGGTTAGTTCTTATTTTGTGTCCAAAATTGCAGAAAAACGTGTTATGCACATGTCACATAATTTTTGCTGTTGTTTTGCATGTTTCCCTCATCTTTGTGTACAGCATAGGATTGGGTGACCGGCGGCGCTTAAGAAAAATTCTATTTACTTCTGTTTTTCATCGTACGAATTTCTTTACTAGCCACGGCTTATCATTTTGGTGCTGGGAAGTAATGACATGGGCAAAGACGGAGGTTTGTGTCAAGGACAATATTTTAGTTTTAAAAAGCTCCCACTCATGACATTGCTGCCATTTTTAAAGTGTTCGCGGACGCAGCATTACAATGGAAAGGTTGGTATCGGCAGTCTCTCCTATAGAAAAAGTACAGTCTAAACACTCTTAACAAGACCCTTTTGAGCACACTTTTACATAATGGCAGTGTTTTTCAGTTTAAAGTAACCTGGGCAGGGAAAAAAATTTGCAGAAAGCTTGTGACAGTTTATAGGGCACACACTATCATGATGACTTGTCATCAGCTGTTAAGAGGCTAATATGCATGTTGATGTAAGAAGTAGCAGCAAGTTGTTTTTAGCCGTTGTGTATGGTGCGTTCCTTGGCATGAAGATAGGGGTCCCAGCAGCTCCTGCTGTGTCATCCTTTGGCTTATTCCTGCCTCGCAGCGCAAGAAGTGTGCCAAAGCCTGGTTGGCGGAACCGGGCCACGAACGGAACCTTGACTTGTGGACAGAATATGGCCTCTTGCTGATCGACCTGGGCCAGCCTCAGGAGACACTGGCTGTCTACGAGAAGGCACTGGACACGGTGAGTTTATAGGTGACACTGTTGATTTGGAGCTTAGAATTTATCTCTCCTAACAAGAATGGAGAAGTGTGATGGGAAAGGGGTCTTTGTATGGATCCAGGTTATCGGAGGATAGCTTAGCAAACATAATGGAACACCTTTTACGACTGAGAGCTCTGTGGGACACACGTAAAGCAGGACAGTGATAACATGTACATGGCGTCAATACAAGTTTGTTATTCACTTATAAGTTGCATTCACTTAAAGTCTTAGCAAAGGCATTCAGCTGCCGTTCTTCAATAAGAAATGCTTGTCATAGAGTCCAGGCGTCTCTGTTCACTCTTTGAGGTGGTAAGAGAATGTCTGCCTCTGGGATAGGCGAACACTTACGCACACCGTCGTTGCTCTGCCTGTCGCATCAAGTAACGTGGCATTGTGCTGGTCGTCGAGGTATCCATGCCGTGCCCCTATAGCCTGCGACACTTTGGCACTGAAGGAAAATGTCATTGTGCCATCAACTGCAAGCTGTGAAACATTTCCGTTCGGCAGCACTGTTCCTTTCAGGTTGGTAGCTTCAGTTCGTGATGCCAGTGTATGGCAACATTGAGCCCTTTCATGGCAGACATGAAAACGTGAAGCGCCTGAAGGCCTTCTTGTTCCGATCGATGTTCAGGAAGAAAAGAAGGAAGCTGTTGTCTTCAGCTGCTGTGAGCAAAGGACATATGCACTATTACGGGACCTTATCAACAGACCATGACTGTCCTAACACATTCAATGCATTATTTTCGTCAATACACACCATAGAAGACCATTCCAACTTGCCTGAGCTAGCTGATCTTCTATACCTGATTAGGCAGTCCCAGACTGTCAGCAAACCAGCTGCAACTTCTCGTCTGACTAGCTCTGACAGAATGGCACGTCACCCTCACATGGTCCAGCTGTCAGGGACTGCCCGTGGTTCACCATGACCGGAAGAAATTTTCCTAGCTGCTGTTGTCTGCTCATAGCTACTCGTAGATAGCACCGCTATTCAGTGAATTCATTATCGTGGCATCCGAGATAGTGCAGCCTTGGAGGCCACGTCACTGATGCAACCATAATGCTTGCATGTTGAAGTTACAGCCCAAGTGCATAGAATGCATTCTCAAAGCACAGTTTACGCTGCATTCTCACTCTTCCTGCCCCTTAACTGCTTTAATTAAGCTCTCTCATTGCCTGCGAAATTTAAGCAGAACTCCTTGTGGAACTACGTGGAACTTTTGTGACCAGAGCTGGCCCCCCTGACTTCGCATCAGGAGAAGCGACATGTTTGCCTCTTCAAACTGCTGTGGCACCTTCTCGATGACCTGGTTCTGATGATTGAGGCGACACCCTCTTGGACTTTGCCCTGTTGGCTTAGCCCACTTTGACTGAGTCAACCTTGTCACTTGGCCTCGGTCAGCCTCCTTTGCAGGCTGGTCTCAGTCTTTAAGAGGGAGGAATGTGTGGATCGAGGTGCGTTCCCACGCCTCGTCCCCCAGCTCGCACATTGTGCTTAGCTTGATCTTCGGGAACCACCGCCATGACGGCAACATGGCGGACACGGCTAGCGCGCCTTACCTAATTTTATGTGCAAACCATGTTTCTCCTTCCTAGGGCAGAATCGTCATGCGAGCAGGTGTCACAGGGACGTGCCCTGATTGGCCTCTTGAGTGGCGGCGCCCGGGCAGCCTCTCCACCCAAGCTCTCTGCCACGGAGCACTTTATCGGAGCACTTTATCATTGCAGAGCCCAAAAGGCATCACGCTGAACTCGTAGAGCCCATTGGGAATGGTAAACAGAGTTTTTTCTTTGTCAAATTCCGACGTCTGCATTTGCCTGTAGCTTGATCTAAGATAAAGGCTAGAAAAATATTCGGTGCTGTGTAGCGAATCTAGGGCATCAACGATCCGTGGCAGGGGGTAAACGTCTTTGGGCACGATTTTGTTGAGCACACGGTAGTCGACGCAAAAACGCACAGAGAGGTCTTTCTTCTGCACTAGAACAACTGGGCAGGACCAGGGACTCGAGGAAGGATGTGTAATATTTCGTCTAAGCATGTCTGATACATGTTCCTCAATGATTTTGCACTCAGTGAGAGAGACGCGATATGGGCTCTGGTGAACAATGCAGGAGCCGTCAGTCTGTATGCAGTAAGTAGCGACAGTAGTCATACCGAGGACGGGCGAATTGACGTCGAACAATCAATGGCGTTTGTTCAATAGGGTGAAAAGATCTTGACTCTGAGCAGACGTTAGGTCAGGGCTTAAAGTTGCCGACAATGGTGTGGAAGAGGCATTACATGGCGGCGATCTGTACTCGGGTGGAATTGTCAAAAGGGCGACAATTGCAAAGTGATGAGTGTCAACAGTGCAAGTGACAGTCGATCCATGCGGCAACAGTAGGAGTTTGGGAGTTTGGTTTAAGGCGGTAAGCAATGCAGACCCCTCAGAGAAGGGAATAAGGCCAGCGGTAATCAGAATCCCTGATTATTCCTAACCTTATTAGGGTAGAATGAGTATGCCGCCATCCACAATGTTGCAGGAGTTAACACTTATAATTTCTTCTCTAGATGGCCGAAGAACATTATCGGAGGAGGGGACGAGATGAATGCATTCTTCGTGGTTAGGGAGAGAATAGCTGGTGGCATCCACTTGTATGAGGCGCTGACGACAAGAGATAGAAGCGGACGCAGAAGACAAGAAGTCCCACCCAAAGATGAGTTCGTGGGTGCACTCACGAAATATTGTAAAAAGAATGTGGTTGCAAATTTTGTCTATGGACACATGGACAGTACACTGTGCGATTGGACGAATAATTGTGTTGGTCGCTCCATGAAAAGAAGGGTCGGAGTAAGGCGTAGTCACTTTTAGAAGCCAGGAACAAAATTCAGCAAGCATAATCGAAATGGCAGCGCCTGTATCAACAAAAGCTTCAACGTGTACACCTTCTCAAACACTGACAAGTTCAATGGTCACTCTAGTGAAATTGTAGGCTGTCCAGTGAATGCATTTTCCCCTCTTAAAACTGTATCAGGCAGTTTCTTGAGAGGGCGTTCGTGACATGAGAAGCGGGTTTGAGTGGCGACACCAAACGATGATGTGGAGAACGCTACCTGCAGCGAGATTCACGAGAATTGTACGGATGTTTGTACGTTTCTCTGGAGCGTAGTCACGTTGCAGATCCTGTTGACACCTTCGACAAAATTGGGAGATGTGCCCTCAATAGCTACAGTAGTGGCAAATGGGTCTGACAGTATACGAAGTGGAGTACAGTATCATCATCAGCAGCAGCCTATTTTATGTCCACTTCAGGGCGAAGGCGTCTCCCTGCGATCTCCGATTACCCCGGTCCTGTGCCAGCCGATTCCAACTAGCACCCGCAAATTTATTAATTTCGTCGCACCACCTAGTCTTCTGCTGTCCTCTACTGCGTTTCCCTTCTCTTGGTACCCATTCTGTCACCCTAATGGTCGACCGGCTATCTAACCGGTGCATTACATGACCTGCCCAGTGCCATTTTTTCTCTTAATGTCTATTAGAATATTGTCTATGCCCGTTTGCTCTGTGATCCAAACCTCTCTTTCTGTCGTTTAAAGTTATGCCTAGCATTCTTCGTTTCGTCGCTGCTCTTTGCGCGGTCCTTAACTTGTTCTCAAGCTTCTTTGTTAGTCTCCAAGTCTCTGCCCCGTATGGCAGCACCGGTAAAATGCAGTGATTGTATACCTTCCTTTTCAATGATGTGGGTAAGCTCCCAGTCAGGAGCTCACGATGTCTGCCATATGTGATCCAACCCATTTTTATTCTTCTGTGAATTTCGTTTTGCATGGTCAGGGTTCCCTGTGATTAGTTGACCTGGGTAAACGTACTCCTTCACAGACCCTAGAGGCTGACTTGCGATCTTGAACTCTTGTTCCCTTGCCCAGTTATTTATCGTTATCTTTGTCTTCTGCATATTAATCTTCAACCCCACTTTTACACTCCCTGTTAACATCCTCAATCTTTTGTTGTAACTCGTCTGCAGTGTTGCTGAATAGAACAATGTCATCAGCAACCCGAAGGTTGCTGAGGTATTCGCCGTCGATGCTTACTCCTAAACCTTACCAGTTTAATAGCTTGAACATGTCTTCCAAGCATGCAGTGAATAGTATTGGAGAGATTGTGTCTCCTTGTCTGACCCCTTTCTTTATAGTCATATCATAAGAAGCCAACAAACACTGACACCAAGGACAACATAGGGGAAATTACTTGTGCTTAATAAATGAAATAAATAAACGATAAATCAATGAAAGTGAAAGTGAAAGCTGTAACTTTATTGAAAGGGAACGAAGGTCGTGTTAATGCTGGCTCCAGTAAAAGAGGAATCGCAACGAATCGTCATTGACGCCGCGTCATTGGCACGAGGTATTGTCAGAGTAGTTAACGACCGATTTTCCAGACGCCCGATTTTTCAGACATGGTTGATAATTCGCACGGCTTTGCGGCACCACCACGTACTCCATAGAGTCGATGTATATGGCCCTGACTGCGGGTCTGAAATGGGAATAATCAAAGCCACCACTGCCGCCATTTTGATTATCATGCCGCCTCGAACCGGCACTCTCTCACGCAGATCCGCTGGCAGCCGTAGCCACCACCGCGGCAACATTAGGCCTAGCTGCTTCTACGTTCGCTATTAAGCTTCTTGTCATGCGGCGCGGTGTTTTTCATTGAAAGAATTCGCCGCTGTCTGCAATGGCGCCGACTCCACCTTTGTAATCCTCGCGATTGGCTTCGAAGCTCGCAGAGCACAACGCGTTGCGCAAAGCCAGTCTCCGAAAATTAGCTTCGTCCAGTACAGCAGTGTTACGCGGTGAAGCATAACAAGCGTGGGAAGGGGCAATTGTCACGGGACACAGTATGTATTTCTTAACTATACACGCTTGCACCGCCTTCTCCTGTCATAGTACGAGCAGCGATATGCCTAATAAGTGTACTGGCAGGCCTTAAGAGCTTTTTCGGACGTGCCTGTGGCAATTTTCGCCCGGACTGCCCGATTTTTCCTATGTATTTTATTTATTTATTTTATTTATTTATTTGATACCTGCTTCGCCTTTGCTGGCATTACAGCAGGGGGATACATAAAAATAAGCATCATATTTGATACCAATAAAGAAACTAATTACACAAAGCGCGGTAAAAAGCATCATTTGACACATTGGATACAATCATAGGCGGAAGATTATTCCACTCTCTTATACATCTAACAAAGAATGAATAGCGGAAGACGTCACCTTTAAAGGAAAATTCTTTTATTTTGAGACTGTGGTCCCTTCTTTGGGATATATAGGACGGCTCTTGAATGTACTTCTCCTTATTGATTCCAGTTTTAGAATGGTAGATATTATGGAAAAATTTCAACCTGAGGTTTCGTCTACGATCTTTCAATTCTTCCCATTTAAGTTTACGTTTGCTTTCGCTCATGCTAAGGTGACGATCCCAATTACCTAGAACGAATCGCACTGCCCTATTCTGTATTTTTTCAAGCGTATCGGCCAGCTCTTTGGTATACGGATCCCAGCAAACGCATGCGTACTCCAGCAATGAGCGCACATGGGTGAAATACAGTTGTTCTTTTAAATTCAATGGAAGTTCGCTGAAATTTCGTCTTAAGAAACCCAAAACACGTGCAGCCTTTACTTTGATGTGGTGAACGTGCTTAGCCCACCTCAAATCACTCGTTAAATAAACTCCTAGATATTTATATTCCCTGGCCGTGCTTAAAGTAGCGCTATTTATGGTATACGTATTCAACTGGTATGAACGCTTCCTCGTAAAGGTGACGTGAACACACTTTTTAACATTCAACGACATTTCTGAATGGGCACACCAGGATGATATAACATTCAAATCATGCTGCAGGTATTCTGAATCACGTTCATTCTCTATAATCCTGTAAACTACACAGTCATCCGCGAACATTCTGAACGAAGATTTGAGGCCAATAGTAATATCATTTATATACATCAGAAACAAAAGAGGGCCCAGAACTGAGCCCTGGGGAACTCCTGAGGTCACGGGAACATATCCGGAGGAACAACCGTTGAGAACTACCGACTGCTGTCTTAGAGAGAGATACTCTGCTATCCATGCAATAACTGATTCATTCAGTTTATAGCCCCGTAATTTACTAATAAGAAGGTCATGGGGAACAACATCGAACGCTTTTTTGAAGTCCAAGAAAATACAGTCAACTACTTTACGCTTATCTATTGCTAGAGCCAATTCATGCGTGAACTCAACAAGCTGTGTTGAGCAAGAAAAACCTTGCCGAAAACCGTGTTGACTAGAATGCAGAAGATTATGTTTAACCAAATGTGTCATTATACAACTATAAAGGACATGTTCAAATATTTTACATGGTATACTAGTTAACGACACCGGCCTGTAGTTCTCAACGTCATTTCTTGGCCCATTCTTATGAATAGGTGTAACACGTGCTAACCTCCAATCACAAGGTAGTGCCTTCTCCACCAAGCACTTCTGAAATAGACGGTGAAAGTATAACGATAACGTTGCCGAACAGTTCTTTATTATCGCTGCTGGTATATCGTCTGGGCCGCACGCTTTAGCTGGTTTGAGATTTTCTAACAATTTACGAATACCAGGCACACTAAAAGTGACCTCGGGCATCACTTCTGCCTCAGTTGGAGAAACCATGTTAACAACGCGTGAAAAACTTGGACTAAACACGGACAAAAAATAATTGCTAAAGATGGCTGCCTTAGACGCATCATCGTCAACGATTGTGTGAGAATATTTTAGAGGAGGAATAGATGTATTATCTTTACCGTTGAGACGAACGTATTTCCAAAACTGTTTCGAATCCTCCACTAGCTTCTTACCAAGACTTGAGAAGTAAGAATTTTTAGCTACTTTAGTTAGACTTTGAAAGTTAAGTTTCATTCTTTTCAGCTCCCACTTGTTTTCCACAGAATTATTTTTTTTACATTTCCTGTACATTCGTCTTATACGTTGCAGTAGAGTACGCAGCAGAGTGTTAAACCATGGTTTATTTCTAGTGCGTTTAGCTGACAAGATACGGATGGGAACGAAAGTTTCGCGCAGATCAAATAGTTTTTCTTTAAACACGTTCCATAACTGTTCAGTATTCAGTTCGGCTGCTAGTGTATCAAAAGTGGGAAAATAGGTTTCAAATGCCGAATTAATTGCATCATAATTTGCTCTAGTGTACGCGTACACCTTTCTGGCAGCTTTTTTGGGAACAGATATAGTCTCAACATTTACATCAGCCACAACTATATTGTGGTCACTAACACCGGGTAAAACATGGACATTCGATACAATATTAGGCATATTACAAAGAAGTAAGTCAAGAACATGACCTGTACCGTCATTTCGAGATGCCTCATGGACGTACTGTGTAAATGTGTACTCGTCCAGAATATCAAAAAAAGTTGAATATAGTCGGCCTCCGGCTGTACACCTTGGGTCATTGCTTGACCAATTAATATGTGGAAGGTTAAAGTCACCCCCGATCAAAATATGATCCGCTTTAATCGTTTCAAGACACTCAGACAATTTGAATAACTGTTCGAACGTTGTGCTAGGAGGCCTATAATAGGAACCAACTACGACACCTTTCCCATTCTGCAGCCGTATTCTACAAAAAACACATTCAATATCAGTAGCAGAACAATCCAACAATATACTAGGTATATCTGAACTCACAAGTATAAACACCCCTCCTCCTCTTGCACTTCGGTCGCGACGAAAGCATTGATACCCAGGCGGAAAAACTTCAGAATCGGCAATTGTAGAATCAAGCCACGACTCTGTGCCCAAAAGGATTGAGGGTCGTATCGATCGAACCACCATAAAGAAATCGTCGATTTTGTTCTTTATGCTCTGACAGTTGATAACCATAACGGTAAGCGGCTGCGCAACTCTAGGCGTACAAACTGGTCATTGTTGGACTACGCACCCTGTGGCGCTATCTACTTGATACCGTTTGCCGTCTAAGTGCAGCGTATCAAACTTTAAAATAACCTTCTTTCCTTGCTGCTTATGCTCCCTTGCAAACTCCCACAATTTCTTTCTCTTGTCACGAACGAAACGCGAAAAATCCTCTGATATGCTATACTCTGTTCCCTTTAACTTATGTGCTCTTGACAGCACAGATTGACGAGCCTTAAAAGAAGAAAATCTAACAATTATTGGACGTGCTATGCCTTCACGATACGGCCCTATTCGATGCGCACGTTCAATGCTGACATCAGTAAGTTCAAGCCTTGAGGTGCACAAATTTGCGATAAGTTCCTCAGATTTTAAAGCTGTCTCAGCTGCAAATGCATCCGTAAAACCATAAAATACCAAATTGTTGCGTCGTTCCCTATTTTCAGCGTCGTCAATCTTTTTGGTAATTGTCGCCAGTGCTTCGTGATCCTGGCGCTGCTGAACTTCAATAGCTGTTAAAGCAGTACTCATGCCATCAATTTTCGCAGCTTTAAGTTCCAACGAAAGAAAACGAGCTTTCAAATCTGTTACATCAAGAGTGAGCTTATTCTGTTTTTCTTCCATGGACGTTAGTTTTGCCATGATAGCATTTTGCCCTTCAAGTAACTGCGCAAGCAGTTGTTCAGTAGGCCCTGGATTTAATTCTATATCCCCTCCACACAATAATAAAAGCAGTAGGTAGAAGGCGGTTCTCCGAAAAAGGGCAAATTTTCGTTTTTGTGCCTTTGTCCGGTCAGTTCCGGATGGACGAGAGCATAGTACGGTAAACAAAGTTTGGGGTGGAACCGGCAAAACAAGATACTGCCGCTTTAGACAATTAGTGACAGGACCAACCTGCGTAACCAGAAGAAAACCGGTAAGCGCTCCCGCCATGTCGCCGGTTCCACGCCCCGCCGACGAAGTGCCGCTACGATGAATTTGTAGCCGTAAGTCACCACCGTTGCCGCCCAGTACACAGTGTTGCACACTCGAAGTAAAAAAAAGTCCGTACTCGGTCGACACTTGGCATGTCCAGAAATCCTCGCTTGACGAACATTGCACTGCCTCAGTCGCGTTCATCAAGCACACCTCGTCATCCGAAGTGGGCACTGAAGGGGCTCCTGCAAGCGATACGCTCGATGTGACGACCTGCGTAACCAGAAGAAAACCGGTAAGCGCTCCCGCCATGTCGCCGGTTCCACGCCCCGCCGACGAAGTGCCGCTACGATGAATTTGTAGCCGTAAGTCACCACCGTTGCCGCCCAGTACACAGTGTTGCACACTCGAAGTAAAAAAAAGTCCGTACTCGGTCGACACTTGGCATGTCCAGAAATCCTCGCTTGACGAACATTGCACTGCCTCAGTCGCGTTCATCAAGCACACCTCGTCATCCGAAGTGGGCACTGAAGGGGCTCCTGCAAGCGATACGCTCGATGTGACGACCTGCGTAACCAGAAGAAAACCGGTAAGCGCTCCCGCCATGTCGCCGGTTCCACGCCCCCATTTGCGGTCCCTAGGGTGTCCGGACACGGACGTTGACTTACAACTGACAAAGTGGATGCTTCAATGATCCATGGGGTGAACGCATGGCAGAAGGAGGATGAGAACAGAAAGGACTGACACACTCAGGAATTATCGGGAAAGGAAGCATGCTGCCACCTCTTTGAAGGAGCTTGAGCCCAAAAAACAAAGTGTTGGCTGACGCCGAGATGCAGGTTTCCCTCATGCAAACCAAGATAAACTCTTTAAAGCAGTGAAACCCAAGACTGAGATGTTGTGTACAGGCTAAGAGTATGTCAGGACAGTTGAGGTTGACTTCCCAGCTGCTGAGAGAGAATCGATCGTTGTGACAAAGTTCAGGCCTCATCATACCAATGAGCTTGCAATCAGTTGATAGAAATAGCTCGTATTCAAAAATATCTACTTCTGTGTGCATCGCCTTTTCATTCGTATTTGAAAGTGTTAGACTCAATTTGGAATGGGTTTTACCGTTTTTTTCTCTGTGCATTTTACTAACACCTTCCTTCTGTTTCCTATTTAAATAAAATAGATATTACTCTTTACTATTGAAACTGGATTAAGTCATTTTCTTTTGTTTCTACATGCTTACTATAGAGTGACAGCATCGGGCAACATGGTGTCAGCATGTCTTGATATAAAACAAAGCTCTGGCTAATTCAGGGAATTTTGCAAAGGCGCTCAGGGAAAACCTGGAAAACTCAGGGAAATTGGAAATGTCAACTTGGTAGACATCCTGAACGTTGGCATACCTAAACAGTCGTGGACTGCAGCTCTCACCGGAAAAAAGCGTAACCATGGCATTTACACGGAAGTCAATGGCCTGCAACCCCGTTATGATTGATGGGAAGATTATACCTTCAGTAACCCACTACAAGTTTCTCAGAGTCACCATCGACCGTGACTTATCTTGGTTGATGCATCTGTCTGGATTAACCCTTTGAAGGTTTTCGCCATACATGTACGGCGGTGGTTTTTTGTCCTGCAAGGTCTTTGCCGTACAAGTATGGTTCCGACCCTCCGTTTGAAATTTCGCGCCATAATGACGATGCATGCTCACCGGGAGGTGCTGCCACCTCTTAGCACTTACAAGATGCATTTGAAATTGGTGCTACCTTTTGGGGAGATAAACAGAACTGATTGCGAGCTTCAGCGCGTCGCTCAGACTGCGGCAACGCCCCTTTGGCGGTTTTGGTTTCGCCGCGTGATCGCAACGGAGGCGCGTGAAACGTTAATTTTTTCTTTGTCGGCACCTCCGTGGTCGGCACTCTCTTGCAAGGCAGTGGAAGTTGATTTCTATCTTGATTGTCGCTGCTCTTAACTTGTTTATCAGCGCCGTTCGCAAGGTATTCACGCTCTTTGCGGCAACACGGTTTCGGTTCCGCCGCGTGATTGCAACGGAGGCGCGCGAAACGTGGTTTTTCTCTTTGACGGCACGCTCTCGCAGAGGCGGCGGAAGTTGATTTCTATCTTGATTGTCGCTGCTCTTAGCTTGTTTATCACCACCGCTCACGAGGTATTCTTGCTCTCTGCTGCAACGCGCTTACGCGAGAGGGTGCCTCAGACCTCTGCCCAAGGCAGCCGCACGCAGAGATGTGTGCACCAACACAACTCCTCGCTCCAAGAGAACAGACGCGCATTTTAGGTGTGCAGATTGCGATAAGGCACTGTGCGTAGACCTGTGTTTCAAGGAGTACCACGCTCGGAAATACTATTGAACATATGGCAGTTCTGAGTGATGCCAACACCAAAATACTGTTCCTAATTATTTTTTACTATTTATTTCCGACTTTATACATTTTTTACATTCAAGATCCGCAATAAAGTAATTTGACCACCTAGGAAAGTTTTTTTTCAAAATAATTCGACCCTCAAAGGGTTAAGAAAAAAGCTGGACAGCTTTACTCAGATCATTCGACATATGTCTGGAAAATCATGGGGGCCATCCAAGTCATCTCTTCTGCAGCTCTACCAGGCACTTTTTGTTGGCTACTTCTGCTACAGTGCGCCTGTACTTCCTCGAGTTAGCACAACTGCTGTACGCACACTTGAAAATGCTCAGGCTCGCGCACTGAGAATTTGCCTGGGACTACCACGATGTGTGTCTACTTGGGGCACTATTTCAGAGGCATGTGTGTGCCCAGCTCGAGTTTATCTGCAACATGAGCCATTGCGAGTGCATCTAAGGCTACTGACTAGACACAGGAATCGTCCACTCACGAACGTCACAAGCGTATGGCCTGTGTCCGCCTACTCAGAAGCCGTGTTGTCGCAGCAAGACTTATTGTCGTCGGACTTCGAACCGTATGACATACCCGAAGTTCAACTCTGGACGATGGCAAAGCCAATGGTGAGACTCTCAATCCCTGGAAAACGAAGAAGTTGAAGCTGCCGTTTGCTGGGCTCAAGCATTTCGCGCTACTCTACGTTGCTTACATGTATGGATATTACGAACATGTCTTTACAGATGGTTCTGTGACACAGACCTCTTCCACGGCGGCCTACACGGTGCCAGGAATGGGGATCGCACAACGGTTCAAGACAGGACACAGGACATCGTCTACAGCAGCTGAGTTGACCGGAGTTCGAGAAGCAGTTTACTGCATACTGCAACAGAGTCTCGAGAAGTGGACAGTGTTCTGCGACTCAAAACCAGCACTGCAACTCATCAGCAATTATATGAGTGACAGAACTGCATATAGTCCTCTGGTTTATGATATCGTGTCTCTGCTTGCTGAGGCGTCTCATTCCGGGCATACCATTGGGCTGCAGTGGATTCCTGGCCATTGTGGAATAGCTGGAAACGAACAGGCTGACACGAAATCAAAAAAGGCGCATCCTCACGGAATCATTATAAAAATTCATTTTTCCCAGTATGACATTAACGCCTTGCTCCATACCTCTATTAAAACTTCTATGGCGCGACATTGGGACAACCCTGAACATTGACAAGAGCGCTTACATAGACTTGACACGGGATTACAATTCCAGCTTCCACTTCGGTTGCAGAGAAGCCAGGAAACACTCATTCATCGATTACGATTGGGTGTGGCATACACCCACCGATACCTTCACAAGATTGGACAAGCACGGGACCCTGAATGTAGCGTCTGTCACACCCTTGAGACAATAGCTCACATACTTTGCGTCTGCCCTCAATATGCGGCCGAACGAAGAACACTCAAATCTACTGTTGACAGCTTGGACTCCCGCGCCTTCTCAGAAGAAAAGCTTTTGGCGCATGGAGGAGTGTTCACTGTGCCCAACGTGCCATAAAATCACTTTTCAACTTTTTAAGTGAGACTGGTTTAGATGATCGCCTCTAGAAGCTGTGAGACATGCAGTCAGTGCGAAATGTGTTTGCGCAATAACTTTCTGTGACAAGATTACTTTTTGTATGGACAAGATTACTCTTACGTGTATTGCGTTTATAGTGCGCATCTGCATATTGGACAACGTGTATATAGTATCTCATTGTACCATAACATAATCACCCGCCACCTACCTTTCCCTGTATTTCCCACTTCCCCTTTCCCCAGTGAGGAGTAGCAGGCTAGAGACACACTCTCCAGGCCGACCTCTCCTCCTTTCTCTTCATTAAAATCTACTCCTCCATAGTTAATGAATGAATATTTACAAGAGGGCGTTCTACTCTGGCGGCTGCTGCGTATGGCTTGGCCGCACAAGCCCTGTCTTGAATACGATCTGCAATACAGACAGTCTAGACACATCGAGGGCCAATAGCTTCGTGTGCAGTATGGTACCCATACGGTTGCACGTCACCCGCGTTGACGAAGTGGAATGTCACTCTCTTTTTGTTTCCTCCTCTTGTTTTTGCCTCTGCCCATGGGCATCAGCACTGCAATGCTTCAGTGACTGCAGTGCACGTGCCCTTGGGTGCGGCGCTTCGAGGCACCCTAGCCTGCAGGATCGGTGGTGGTGGCGGTCACTCCGAATGTTCGTCTTAACCGAAGAGCATGTGTGAGGCGGTTCATCTTAAGTGAATTGCTTTTTAGCATTGAGTCTATGGAAAACCAAACAAATATTCCCATGTGGTTCGTTATGTGTGAGAATTCGGCTTAACTGAGTTCATCTTAACGAGAGTTCACCGTATACTACATCCACCATTCAATTAAAAGTACAATTCTCCATTTCATAAACGATTCATTGAAAAACCATCACCATGTCATCACCCCATACACCATCAAGGTTCTCACTGTTCTCAGAAGTCACTACTGCCCATGCTTTTTGCTGTAGTGCAGTGCTTCAGATTCTACAATTGTGTTCGAGTAAAAGGAGACTCTGTGAGCAACTTCATGGGATCACTGAATAGCTTGCCGAAACATTGTGAATTCGGGACAGAGCTTGGCACATGCTGCTTGAAAACATGCCTGCGGACTGTGTTGTTTGTGGCATTAGTAATACTGCAGTACAAACTAGACTTCTGGAAAAGGCTGACCTGATGTTCGACAAAGCTGTAAAAACTGAACTTGCAATGTATTCTGCTATGAAAAGCGTAAGTGAGCTCTGCCAGGCTGGCACACACCTGCCCCACATCTAGTAATGCACACGTTTGAAGCTAAGGTGGAACTCCATCACCTGCTTCCATTGCGTGGAAATGCAAGAACATGTGATGCTACAGCCACAAGAAAGGTCATTTGTCAGTTGTCTGCACTGCAAAGAAAAAGTTGACAGTCACTTAGTGCATGCCAAGGAGGATGAAGGCGAAAGCCTGCATGCTCACAAGGCATTCGTTAAATTACTTTGAGATTCTCATTTAATGCATTGTTACTTCCTATTACTTGTTTTCTCCCAGCAAAGGTCGTCGGTCCGAGGGCCTTAATTAACTGTGCCTTAATTAACTTCAACCTAAGTAACACCGGAGATCGTGGGTTCGACTCTCATCAGAGGCCGTTGGTTCGAGTGCCATACTTAAAGGGACACTAAATGCATATATTAGGTTAACATGTACTGTTTAAATGCCACGCTTGTTTCGTGCCAAGAAAGGACTTGGTTTACGAGAAAATTGCGCCTGAAGGGTCAGAATACTTCTTTTAGAAATTCAAATCTCCCACCACCAAACCGGAGGAGTGGTGACATCGCATATGCCACCCCCGCCCTTTGCTGCCGTCGGGGAGTAAAACAGTGCCTGACAGATGGCGGTAAGGTTCTTTGCCCAAAATGCAAACGTGCGGCCATGGAGAAACCGAGCCAAGCAGTGGATTTGCCGCTGCAGCTGTTATTGGTCACATTGAATGGACCGTACGGGCATCCCGCGACATCACATGGAAGTTGAATACTCTGCTATTTGCAGTTTGTGCTAATTTCATGAACCAGCAAAACTGGCACAGCGCTGCGCGGTAACCAAACTACTGAAACATGAAAGCGTGGGTGGCACAGAGTCGAGCTAATACGAAATTTTTCGACTGCCCACGTTGTTGTGAAGGGTAATTTTAATTCTAATTTTAGTACTTTTTTCTAACAACAAATAAAACTGGAGAAGTAGCATTTTATTTCGTCCTATAATACAATACAGGGATGGTTTCTGCAACGAGTGGTTGAGTACTAGTGGCAGAATTTAGCTTAGGAGTGCTTTCGTCATTGGGTAAATACTTGAATGTCCCGGGGGAGTCTCTAGTCATGTCCTGCATTTACGTCACTTTCTAGATTATTAAGGATCTGTTCGCGATAATATTGAGGCCTTAGAGATTCTCGAGCACTAATCTATCACTTTAGCTTGACTTTATACTTGTGTTTAGTGTCCCTTTAATTCTACATTAATTAACTGTGCTTTAACTCTTTTGTTACCACGCATATTAAAATCGATCACCGGTGATCGATACTTTAGATTGCCGATTTCGACATGCTGGAGCTGTTTCATATCCACTTAAGGCCATCCAGTAGTTAGTACAGGCACTGAACTTTCAGAATCAGCAAAAATTTTAGCACTCCGATGATGACGTGATTTTTGACGGACTTTTTGCAAACGAATGCGCATATGTTGTAGAGAAAAGAGGTGCAGCTGTCACCTTCTGCCACACTTCAGAAAAAAATCATGTCGCTCACGATTACACTGCACTAGCATCAAAATTTTGTAGTCAAATGACTCCCAGTAAGTCAAGAACCAAATTATATCGTCGGCTTTGCCATCCGACAGTGCTGAGTGGTGATAATTAACCGAAAGTGACTCCAGCTGTTTACTAGTGAGCTTTGGTTTGGAATCCGAGTTGTTTTATTTTACCAAAGTGAATTTCTGAAGGTCCGCCGCATGTCTAGCATGTGGACATGGCATTTTCAACCAGTTTCCAAGAGTATTGGTTTCGCTCTTCTTGTAAAATCCAGGCAAGGGGCACTGCCGGTGTCACTGCGCAGTTATTGAAAGTGGCTCCCATGGCGTCATCCTGCATGGCTGCATCACGAGAAAAGCATCGTGCTCGAAATTATGCTGGACCCGCACTTCAATTTAGTGATGAGGACTTGAATTATGACACCAAAGATGACAGCAAAGCAGATTCAAGCTATGACAGCGACGATGTATTGACTCAGCATGGGACATCCACAACTGTTCACCGGCGAGTTTTCGTTATGGCCTTGAGCAGTCTCCTTCCTTGTGTGCACTTATCTACCGATCTTCTTGCATGACCTGAGAGCTCTCTTGATTATCTTCAGGGTGTATACTTTGCTTAGTTAGGATGTGCTGCCATTGCAGCAAAGAAACTTCCATTCACGCCAAGAAAGCCACCTGTAGCACATCTCGGCCCAGCACAGCAGATCAGCGCAAGACAGTTTGCAACGACGTGGGATTTCTTTCTGCTCTTCTGCGCTGCAAAAGTGATAAAGACAATCTGCGAAAATGCAAACAGATATGCTTGGATGCATAATCTTGTAGTTGTCCAGCTACGCTGAGAGCGATTGGTCCTGGAAGAGGTGCATGACTCTAGACGAACTCGTGAAGTACATTCCCTGGACTTCTCATCGGACCATCCTCAGAAGATGCAGAAAATAGAACTGCGAAATGTGAGCAGAATTTCGGGCAAGTTGGTAATCCATTACTCAAATGATATTGCGCAACAAAAAACGACACGGCGGTGAGAGGACGACGCACCAATGTGTCATCCTCTCACGTCCGTGTCATTTTTTGTTGCGCAATATCATTTGAGTACTGCAAGATGTATTACGAGGACTACAAAGATGAACAAATACCAGACGTATTGTGGGGAAAATGAGGAGTGCTGAGTGCTTCATAAAATCCAGAAACTGCTTCACTACATGGCATGAGTGATGAATTGGTCTTAGTTTCTTTTTTGTATCCGAAGAATGGCGGTGTACTGAGCATTTATTTTTTCAGACGCTATTCCTTGGTTACTTATCTTTGAAATGTATATTCGGAATTTCCTTTGGTAATAATGTTTTAGCAGAAATAGTTTTTTTATTGTTGCTTTTATCAACTGGCAGCAAAAATGGTGCTTTCTAGAATTTTTATGTTTTACCTAAAAATTTTTGTTTGGCAACATATGTTTTTGGAAAGAGAATTTCATTATGCACAACATGTTATGCTGCAATGTGTGCTGGAATATTATTTGTAATGGTAAATATTTTTTTCTGGGACCTATAAAAAACTACCATTTTCTTGCGGTAACGAAAGAGTTAATTAACACCAAAGGTCATGGGTTTGGGTCCCCTAATTAACTGTTTTAATTAAATATGCCTTAATTTACGCTGCCTTAATTAACACCTAAGGTTGTCGGTTCGACTCCCACCAATGATTGTAAGTTCGACTCCCGTCAATTTTGGTGCCATAATGCCGGAGAGTTGTTTTTTTTACCCGTGAGCCATTTAAGGCTTTTGCCTTAATATCCACCCAAAGAGAGAGAGTGCGAGAAGAGGCTGCAGGCAATGCAGGAAGTCGTCACATTCAAAGTACGTGAGCACAGTTCATGACGACACCGGCCAGCATCAGGTTCTGAGCACAGAGGTCTTCGACATCTGGCACCTGAAAAAAAACTCTGCAGTGCCACCATACTTAGTCACTGTTGACATTTGTGGCAAACCAACTTCAATGGAGTTCAGTTCAGTTCAGTTTACTTCCAACACAATGTTGGGGGTCTTCTAGGCAAAAAAGTTGTCATAGACAACTTGAGGGAACCTGGGGCCATACAGACACTAGGCAGACTGATACATTCACAAAACAACAACTTGGAAGACTTTACATCACAGGGTATTTTGAAATAGTGAAAATAATATACAGTGAAAAATAAAAACAAATATAAATATGGCAACTATGAACATCTTTTCATGTACATTGAAGACAGAAACGTGAAGAATAAATATGCACTTGTGTTAAAGGGTTCTTCATTCATTCAGCATAAAAATCTTATTCGCAACTTGAATTTATAGAGTTGCATGCTGAAATTTGTTTGTGAATTCACATGCTTTATTAGTGCAGGTATTTTATAGGCGAGGATAGCCCTTTCAAAATTTGTACATGTTTGTGGTGTTGTTATCCATTCGTTTTGCAGTGCATAACGAGTTGACATTGTGTGTGCTGAATGTAACAGGTTATGTTTATGTATGTGCAGCATGAGTTTGTAAGCCGTATATTTTACTCACTTTGAGCGAATTGTGTTTAATAAACAAAGGATTAGTTGGTAGATGTTTGAGTTCACCATGATTATTCTCAAGAATCCTCAGCACTTTCTTCTGCAATACCTTCAGTTTGTTATAATTCGTAGTCGTTGTAGTACCCCAAACTGGGGCCGTATTCTGAAACGTTCGCCTTCCGCGAAAGTTTCGCCCTGGTCACGCCTCCGCCAACGGCGTGCGCTGATTGGCAATTTTAGCCAAACCGGAAAATAAGCAGCGCCATCTAGTACTTCCGGCTCATACTGTAAGTAACCTGGACAACACGTTTCCCACTGCAGAAAGTTATAATTGAAGACTATATCTTTTAATAAGTATATTCAGTTTTAAAAGTTGGCTATTCAAACACTTCCTAGTCATGCCTACCTATGTGTTGGTGCCAAAGTTTTTCGCTCTTTTCGTTTGCAGTTTTGTCTCTTCAGAAATGCTCTTTCAGCTCACCAAGGCCTCACCTTGACCTTACAGTGGTGTGCAGGAATGGCCGATTTTCACAAAGCTTTGTGCAGGTATCACAGCCTGGGGCATTGGCTGGTTGCCGTGGCGATGTCTGGCTCCTGCTGGCCACATACCTCAACCTACGAATGGGAGTCCTCTGGCACGAAGAAGAGACACTGATTGTCGATCGAAAGCCGTTTGGTCGTGACGAAGGGCTGTTGGCACTCTCGTGGCTCGACTCCGGTCGCAAGTTTCGGGAGGTGCTTTCCAGTCGGCTGCAGCCATCGGCACTTCTCAGGGCAGCTGCTGCCATTGATAACCGCTGCAGAGATCCCGCTGGCCGTACTGCCGGTGCCACAGATGTGGCCTTGTGGATGAAGTTTTTCTCCTCAGGCTTTGGCGCCGTGTCTGCACTCGTAAACGAATGGCTTGATGCTTGCACGAAGGATGAGGAAGCGAGGTGAGTCGCTTGAAGTTGTTGTTATCATCAAGAAAGTAATGCACTCAAATCTCGATATAATGAATTGTGTGTGACTGCCAAAAATTGTTTGTTATTCGAAAAGGTCGTTATAGTGAAAGCCTCAAAATGAGCCCTTCCGCCCATCAACCCATCAGTTCATAAGTTGTCACCATTTGAGTTATCCATGAGAACGTCGCTGCTGGCTCTCGGCCCGTGCTGTTGCTATTTTCCATAGATTCTACCGCCACGCACCACTGAAGCACCGTATATCAAAAGTGACATGCACAAAGCATCTATGCTGAGAAAATTACTGACGAAAAGAAAGCTCCATGTCTCCTCCAAAGCACATTGTTTGTTGTTGTTTGTTTGTTTTTCCCACTTTGTTGTGAAAACCGCAACTGCCTCGCTTGAAGCGGATGCCTGAACTATTCCAAAGCTCAAACGTGTGTAAATGACACCATCTGCAAAGTGCGAAGTGTGGCGATCATGTGACAGAGGTTATATTTCTCTGCGCACGTATCTAGTATGGCTGCAGAAAGAAGCACAAAAGAGTCATGCACAGAAAGAAGAATGAAAGAAGGAAGAGACATGCCTTCGTTGCTAGGCGATACTTGCCTGGGAGGAACATGCGTTTGCAAAACCTGATGTGTCGTCGCCTCCACAATGGATTAAGAAAAATTCTTGCATGTTTTTTGTTGAGCGCTCTGTCAGGTTTTTTCTAACCCGTGTGCTGCAGCATCCGCTTTCTGCGCATTGTCGTCTGCTACCCTACTGTTTCAGCTGCCGTGAGGCATACACTGAAAACTTAAGAATCCCCACATTTCACAATATTATTTCATAGTACTGAGGTGTTAACATGACACAGAAACTGAATAACGATCATTATTCTGAAACTTTCGGTATTCTGAAGTTCGTAGTACTGAAATGTTTTTACATTGAAACCATAAGGAGTCAGCAGGGGATTTTCGAAAAGTTAATTAATCTGAAAGTTTAGCTAATGTGGTGTTCCTAGCAATGAGGTAGTAACCTTTAGGAGTATAATGAAATAAACATATCCCTCTGCGGTTGCTTAGTGGCTATGGTGTTGGGCTGCTGAGCATGGAGGTCGCGGGATCGAATCCTGGCCACGGCGGCCACATTTTGATGGGGGTGAAATGCGAAAGCACCTGTATACTTAGATTTAGGTGCTCGTTAAAGAACCCCAGGTGGTCCAAATTTTCGGAGTCCCCCACTATGGCATGCCTCATAATCAGATTGTTGTTTTGGCATATAAAACCCCATAATTTAATATCTAAAAAAATTAAAGTAAATAAGAAATTGTCTGTAGACTGAGAAATGCTGCCTTAGACATTCTCATTATTTATATTTCCTAACCACTATGCTCTTTATGTATATATATTTATACAGGGTGTTTCAGCGAACACTTTCAAAAATCTGTAAAAGTTGCTTATGGCAGGTATCACAATTCCAGTTCATGAGCTGGTCTACTCGAAGTGGTGGACAATACTTGCACAAAAAATTGAGATCCAAACTTGACAAATTAATAAAAATTCACAAATAAGTTCTTAACTAATTACGTTATGGCCCATATTGCAATTTACAAATTCTAGCCATGGAGTTCGCAAGGCGGATCCACTTGGAACGATTTTTCAAGATGATACTAGTTTAAAGATCTAAATTCCCGAACTTTGCAGAGAAATGCACTGGTGTTCCAGTTAATTTGTTAACAGAATGTCGTTTCATGCACTGAAGCACACAAGTAACTTGAAAGCCAATGCATTTCTCCGAAAAGTTCGGGAATGTATATCTCGAAACTGGTGTTGTCCTGAGAATTCGCTCCAAGTGGATCCGTCTAGAATTTGTAAATTGCAATATGGGTCATAACATAATTAGCTAAAGAGTTAATTAGTCAGTGTGTCTACCAACCGGGAAAATTGGGAATTCTCAGGGATGTTGAGTATTCTGGAAAAACTCAGGGAAAACTCAGGGAATGTGCGCCTCTATCAGGGAAAATTAGCTGTAATTTTATTGAAAGGGTCGAAAGTCGTGGTAATGCTGGCTCGAGTAACAGACAGGAATCGTAATGAATCGTATTTGACGCCATGTCGTCGGCTGGTAAAGTTGCCAGTGTACACTCAACGACCAACTTTCCGGATTCCCGATAACTTGGACGGCTTCGTGGAACCTATGCCTTGGAGTCAATGCATCAGAACGTCTAAAATTTCGGACGCAAGAACTCTTCGCCGTCCAATTTTCCAGACGTTTTTCTGTGACCGCAGGTCCGTAACGGCATTAATAAAAGCCACAACCGCCGCCATTTTGATAACCTCGCCGACTCGAACCGCTGCTCTGGCACGCAGACCTTCTGGCAGCCGTAGCCATAACTGCGGCAATGCTAGGCCTAGCTGCTTCAAAGTTCGCTATGAAGCTTCTTGCCGTTAGGTGCCGTGTTTCTTATTGAAAGAATTCGCATGGACTTCGCCTTTGTGGTCCTCGCGATTGGCTGAGAAGCTTGGAAAGCACGGTGCGTTGCATAATGCCGGTTCTCAAAAGTCAGCTTCACCTATGTACAGAAAGAAATGTTACTTGCTGAAGCATACACAAATGTATTGCAGTGAAGCATAACAAGCGTGGGGAGGGGCTATTGCCACCGGACCCAGTATGTATTCCTTAATTATACATGCGTGCACCCGGTATTTCTTGTCACAGTACGAGCACCAATATGCCTAATATGTGTACCGACAGACCTTCAGAGCAATTTCGAATGTGCCTGTGGCGGTTTCAGCCCTTAAGGGCAGTAAATGACAGGCATTTATTTCTTCCAACTGGCCGATTTTTCTAACGTTTTCGCGCCCCCTAGGGAGTTTGAAAAATAGGACATGGACTATGCAAATGACCAAGAAGCTTCTTGAAATCGTCCGTGAGGCGAACGAGTGGCGGAAGGAGGACAAGAACAGAAAGGACCTACGCATTGAGCAATGAACGGGAAAGGAAGTGTGCTGCCGCCATTGTGAAAGAGTTTGAGCTCAAAAAACAAAGTGTTGGCTGTTGCTTAGATGCAGGTGTCCCTTGTCCAAACCAAAATAAGCTCTTTAAAGCAGTGAAACACAATGCTGAGGCATCGTGCGACGGCTGAGAGTATACCTCAGCTGTCCTGACCTATATGTCAGAACGGTTGGGGTTGACTTACAAGCTGTTGAGAAAGAATCTCAAATGTGACAAAATTCGGGTCTCATACCACTGAGCTTGCTATCAGTTGATAAAAATGGTTCATATACGAAAATATTTGTTTTTGTATGCATCTCCTTTTTATTCGTATTTAAGAATGTCCAACTGCATTTGCAATTTTTTTCGAAGACATTTCATATCCGTACATTTTACTAGCCCCCCCCCCCCCATCTATTCTCTTTTTGAAAAACATAAACACTACTCCTTAGTATTCAAATTGGATTAAGTCGTTTTAAAAAATTTTTTTTATATGCTTACTAGAGAGTGACAGCATCAGGCGATATGGTTTCAGCCCGTCTTGAGATAAAACATAGTTCTTCATCCCTCAGGGAATTTGGAAATGTCAAGTTGGTAGACACCCTGATTAGTGAATTCCTGTTTATTAGTCAATTGTGCATTTCAATTTTTTGTGCAAGTAATGCTCGCTGCTTCGAGTAGACCGGCTCATAAACTAGAATTGAGCTATCTGCCACAAGTAACCCTTAAAAAATTGTGAAAGTGTTCGCTGAAACACCCTGTTTACATATATATATATCAGTACTGCTGCTTTTCTTTGAGAGCTTGGCAGTTGGGCTGTACAATAATTCATCTCTACAGTGCAAGGAAAACATGTATGGGTTACATACTACACAAGTGATACCATGTTAAGGTGGCGGTCCCACTCTGGCGGCACGAGCCCGCCGTTTTCAGTACTTTTGGAGAAACTGTGGCGGCTCTTCGACTTGGAATATAAAGTTGTCGTACATACCATAAAAAAGGTTAATTCTTGTATATTCCAACTATATATAATATAAATTAATTGATTATCGTGATTTAGAAATAAATGTTCAAGAACATGCATGAGATACATGATTTTTGTGAACTGTGTCTCAGTTGTGACCATATTTAGCAGAAACTACCACATTTACTGCATTGCGGCTTGCTCTGTAGCTTTAGGACATATTTATTCATTTCCTGGACGCAGCAAAATGATGTTGAATTTTTACTTTTGGGATAATTTGCTTTTGAAGATTGCCAAATATCGCAACTTCTGTTGTAAACACCCCGCAACTACATGCTCGAGGAAGCTAAATTTTGGATAAATTAGAGTTCAAGGAATTTCTATTTAGGACGCAAAATTTCATTGATGTACCTTTATTAGTTTTCCTAATAATGTGACCGAAATTAAGCAATATTTAGAATTCTGTTCCTACTTTTGCCCATTTTTATAGGAAGGTACTAAAGGTATGAAGCTGCCGTTTTGGATGAGACAACTAGAAGCCTGAATTCAAAATCTCAATGCATACTTTTCCAATAAAGCAAAAAGAAATGCTGTACGGGACGCGTGAATTTGACTATATTTTTTTTCAACCGGTACCATCGATAAAGTCGATGCAATCTTCAATCCGTACCACAATCTAAGGACTCGTATCTCAAACATTAGAAGCTATGGTCATGTGTTATTGTAATATGCTATAATCACAGCGACAAACTGCAAAGAAAAGAAGAAATTCATACTCTTTTTGCACTTACATGCAAAATTTTCACCTAGCGCCATCTGCACGACTGTCACGAAAGTGCTGGACCGGGAAGTTCACAGTTTCTCCGAATGTGGCGGGCCATAACATTACACCTCTGGAACGAACGCTTTAGACTTTCCGCCGAAGGATTCCTGGGCCGAAATCTTATAATGGTTCCGAAAGGGAAATGGTTCCTTTGCCCTCACGTGATTGGTCAGAATTGTGGTTGCGTCAACGGCCGTCAGAGACAGCGCTGCGGTACCGCAAATTTTGAACATGTCACGCACCTGTCAATAATATTCAAAGCTAACCCGTCGTTGGCCATGAGTGGAACCCGCGAAGAGGTAGACGCTTTGGGTTCCGTTGCTGTGGCTTGGCTGCTTGCTTGCGACCATGGCCGCACCGTCTTGGAGACTCGCGGGTGGTGCACGCTCGCGTGTTTTGATCATTTCTGAGGTGCGGCGTCATACACATGAAAACATGGTGGCGCCCCCTCATTCTTTGTCTCGGGTTGCTCTTGCGGACCCGTCAATGACTGGAGGTGCTAGACGTGTTACCGGAGCTGACAGACAAGGAGTTTCGGCATCATTATCGTCTGTGAAAGGGAACCATCCGATGGCTGTGCGACGAACTGGAGGAGACGAGCAGCCATTGCCCTTTGCCGGTGCGAGACGTGCGGCCTGAGGAAAGTGTCCTTGTGCGACGTCATAGAATAAAGAACCAATTTTCAAAATTTCCACACAACTGATGGCAATGGGGCTATATCCTTTGATTCGAGTGGTAACAATTTTTAATGTGTGTATTACCACCTGGCGACGAACAATTATACAAATGGTAATATTATGTTGCCTAATGTACAATAAAGGAATATGTCGACACGCGACGATAATTGAAAACTTTCAGGACAATGTTTAAATAATAGTTCATATTTATTGAGCAAGAAGAAACATTCTGCGATTCTTAACTCATCCTATGATGCCTATGATGACGTATACTTCAGAGCCGGCACCCTCTCGTTTATTGGCCGCGTCTTCCACCTCCGGCTTAGGAGTGGCCTATTTAGTGACGTAAGCGGTGAAGCCAACCAGGGTGCTATTCTTGACACGCATGGCGGCTGCACGGTCGCCATTATCCACCATGTTGACTCTCTGATTGGCTGTGAAGAGCTCACGTGCCTTGAAATTTGTGCCGGGAAATGGAAGTTCTACAAAATGCAATTTTGCGTTTTCATCAAGATAACTAAACGTGACGTGGAGCTACAAATTTTATCGATTAATACATTTTTTGGTCCTTGGCAGCTATGTTGCGACGTTAGCGCTTCAAAAAGAAAGTGAGTGGTAGCGTACAGAAGTCAGTGCAATGCATCTGCAATTTCGCAAATATGTGGTGGGGATCCAAGATATGCTTGCTGATTGGCTCCAAGATATCCAAGATATCCAAGGATCCAAGATATCCAAGATATGTTTGCTGATTGGCTGAAGGAATGGGCTGTGGGGAGCGTCACAGGAAGGGCCGTTTCGTAAACGTCAATTTGACATTGCATGACGTTGCGCTGGGCTGCCATTGCAGAGATTTTCCACCATAATTTGTGGTGTGACGAGCCGCGCGAATTATGCTAATGAGCAGCCATATGCAATGGCGGGAGAGAGGAATGTTTATCGCCACATTTACCCCGTCGTTTGGCACCATGAAAATCTTTTGTGCATAACGCGTGCTCATAGTGTTTGCATCGCTCTCGGGTGGTGTTGGCATTTGTGTTTTGGGCCATCATTTTTTAAGATAACGCGTTTATACGAAATAATATTGGTTGAACATAGCAGACTTTGCGCAACGTTGTCCACTTTCCACTGCTGCATTTGTATTGTAATCAAGATTGATGCCTTTTCGCACAGTCAAAAGTTTTGACAATGGCGTCTTTTTAATTTATAAAAAGGAATGCACGCAAGGCGGCGCCTTGAAGTTTCCTGCAGCGGTGCGAGTGGCCAACGAACTGAACAAGATATGGCAGCGCCAGCGTTTGCGTCAGGCTAGCGGATATCTCTGGCGCGCGCAACTATCGGTGGTATGCGACCGTTTCTCAGCCAGCCGAGTTAGGCTGAGTCACTTGCGTTCCACGAGATAGCGATAACGCGACCTAAAACGTGTGCTCATCACCACTGGTCAGTCGCGTACATTGCCTCGAGGTAGAAAACAAGCGCGTTGGCACCAACATACGATGACTCATTCCGTTTACCGGGTACACGCATCCTAGCTAATGAAGCAGACGACGGCTTGTACGCAGCAGATGACAAAAGCGAGAAGCGTTTTCGACGGAATAATCGTACGCTTTGAGCTAGCTGCTTTATTTTTACCGGGGAGGAAAACTGCTTTGCTTTATCAAGAACGTTAGGTCAGGTGCCTTCATTTCAGTTTCTTAGGCAAAACGTCAAGTTTGTGTCATGTTACGAAAGCAAAATGGGGCTATCAGCGTCATTTTGAACGCGTCGCATCAACGTCACGCCTCGAAGAAAATGGCGGAATGTCCAGAATAGCGGTCCCAGGTCGCATTTGGAACCGTTATAAAATTGTGCCCGTGGACTCCCCACAATGCCTGTCAATCATCCTGAATAGTTAGAGGAACTACTCCCAGAGGAACGCTGTTGTTTGCTGCTTTTGTTGGGCTAGCACATGCATAGCAGCCACGGCGAAAGCACGTGCCAGCAACGCATGAGAGCTGCCTGCGTGGCTGAAGAAGGGAGGAGGCGTCGCCCATGGTTCGCTAAAATGACTCCGTGAAACTTCTGTTCAGTCGTCGACCTTGTAGATGGCGCGATTACAGTAGCACAATAGGGGAATCTTCCCCTTCTCTTTGTTCTTTGGCTAACACAATGCAGTGGAATGAAGTTGTATTGACACGTGTACTCGTTTATCTTTCACCTGTGGCCACTTTTCACCGGGCGCAGGACGCGCCTGCTTGTATTGGAAATTTCTCGAACGTTATCGATGATTCTCTCCGTTGTCTGTTGTCACCGACGCTTATGTAATCTGATTGTATGTGCGACGAGAAAAGCATGCATGCTGTAGTACTCAACGCGCAGCAAGACGAGACTGTAGAGAACAAATTGCACCCCATCCACACCACGTGCTTTCTCCCATTGGCCTGGGCCAGTATTGTGTAGCGATGCCTTTCCAACGATAATGCCTTTTCGTGCTTCTAGCACTTGGTCAGTGGTTAGAGCGACGGTCCACTCACGTTATCAACAGGATCAGCCGGACGTGAGCGGTGGATAAGACTAGCATAGAATAAAGGATAGCGCATTGTTGTGATCGGCCTTTCGATCCTCCTGGCGAGCCTGGGACTTCGAGCCGTAGCTGCGCCTGCTGAGTGGCCAAGGCCTCTTCAATGGGGTCTGATGAGCTGCCCCCTTTTGAGCCAGTGGACGGGCTGTTGTGATCGGCCGTTCACTCCGTGACACCCCTCGGTCACAGCTCGCACGATTATGGTGAAAGGGCCGACAGCCTCAACAAAATGGTTCTTGACACGGATTAATTATGACCAGCGCGGGAATACTTTTAATGGGAGGTTTCAGAAATTAGCAATGACATGGCTGTCACCTGTCAGCAGCACAAACTGGCGTGTCCAAGCCAGAGACATGCTCAGTGCGATGATACTTGAACGTGTGTCCAACAAAATTTCTTCACCATATTTTTTTTAGAAAAATATTATCGACTTGTGGGACGCACGTGTCCGCTGCTGAAGTCAAGGTCACTGGTTCGACACCAGGTCATACCGGCTTCATTTTGATGGCGGCGATCTGCAAAATTACCACCCTTGTTTGAAGCATTGTCAACCCTGGGTGACATGACAAAGGAAGCACATGTTGTGAAAATATGCGCGAATCATATTCTAGCAACAAGTTTGTGCAGCCGAGGGCTTGTTTCATGCCTGGTTATCTGAAATTGGGCAAGAACACTGCGAAGCGACCTAGCCTTATATATATATATATATATATATATATATATATATATATATATATATATATATATATATATATATATATATATATATATTACTGTGATGAAAGTGTGCTATGTACTATGGGTTTTTTGTTGGACGTATGCTCTTTCCTCTCCTTCGTTTGGATACATAAACTGTAATAGCTGACCTCAAGGTCTAGTTCCCGAAGAGAGAGAAAGAAAATTTAAAAAAAAATGCTGTCAAAGGTTCCACTCTGTCTTATAGGTTTTGTGTTTTAGATAATGGGGTCCTGCCTATTTTGACGCACGTTTCTAATCAAAATGTTCTTTTTTGTCATTTGCGCATGTGCGCCCTGGCAGTGTTTCGGTATAAAATCGACCTGAGTATGCACTGCTGAAGTGGGAATCACACACACCCCACGATTTGATTTGTGACTACAAACGAACCTAACAGACGATTTGCTAATATATGGGATTTGGCGGCCCTAAAACACCCTACCTTCTAAAGAAAACTCACCAACAGTCGACCATTCCGAAAAACGAACACCGTGGAGATTGTATTTATCGATTACGACATCTTTTGGCGGACTATTCAAACCTGATGTGCAATTTCCCCTTTCAATATACTATTCTAACACCTCACTAAACGTCGAGCGCGAACTTATTGCAAAAAGTTTTGCATATTGCATTGTCATAATAAGTAACGTCAAGGAGAGAACATGTGACGAAGGGCACAAAAAAGAGCAGCTCTTATGTTGATAATGATGAATACATAATAAAACATCAGTTTAGTACATGCAGTATGCAGACGAGGGTCCCTAAATCAACAGACGAGAAAGATGAAAAGGGAGCCTCGTGGCCAGCTTTATTGCGAATGCCCCGTCTATTTGCGTTTTTTCTCGCTAGCTCATACCCCCCTCCTCCTGAAACATGTAAATGATGACGGGATCCGAAATACAGCCTTATTAGCTATAGGGTCTCATTCATGTGTTGTTTTGCACTATACCATACGTGTCAAGAAAGTGTAACAAAGAACATTATTACTTGGTTTCGTTACCTTCACTTTTCTGTACCTCAATCTATTGTAGCAAGTTTTTACGACCTTGAGGTAAGCTAGGAATGTAATAGAGTGAAACATTACATACATCACATTTCAGTAAAGAAGTCAAACGCCTGCTTTAGCAAAGCCTTCAAATAAAAAAAAAGAAGAAAGCAGTAATAGCGAAATTTGCTCTACAAGAATGCGCCGTTTTGACGAGATACCTTCAAATTTTTGACGTGTACGAGAACAGCATCCTCCCGTGCTTTTGTCCCGTGCTTTTGTCCCTGGCCTGCATGTCGCACGGAACAAGACAGTGCTGGCCATGCAATGCGCGAGTGCGCTGAGTTATCACTTTCCCTCCTCTCTACTATTTACCCTATGCTCCTGCTGGCCGATGTTCAGCTGTTAGCCATCCGGATTGTCAGGCCAGCAAAACTTCCCTCAGCCTTTTCATCTCACAACTATGAATAAAATCCACGCCTTGTCATCTGCACGTGGTAAGTGCGTCGGGACAGCCAGGCAGACAGTCGCAAATACAAAGAAAGGAGAAAAAAAAAACCCAGGACACGGACGCATTCGTCTTTCCGGTAATGTCTCATTGTCGCAGAGACACTGAGGTCGACAGACTACCCTGCTTTTCTTTTGTGTCGTGTTCCTTCATGCTACTGAGATTCCTAAATAGACTAATCAAGTGGTGCTGCAAAGACAGCCTGCAGTGAGCTTCACGGTGTGAAGGATTTTGTCATACTATTGTCACTTGTGATCCACATAGTAGTGACGGTGAAGGTAACAGTCGCAAAACTGTGAATGACGAAACTGACTTTATTGGGCGATCCTGTGCCCACAAAAGCAAGTTTCACTCGAAGCACAACGATAGCGGTGAACACAGTCGGCGATCGTCGAAATCTGATCACCGGCGAAACGCGTCGGCTTTTATACACGAGTCATCGACGGTTCCAGAGTAATCCCTGCCTCCCGCGTGTCTTCCAGTAAATAATAGACAATTCGCGTCGCTCATACAATCAGATTTTATAAGCGTCGGTGACAACAGACAACGGATGGAAGCATCGACAACGTTCGAGAAACTTCTGATGCATGCAGGCGTGTCCTGCTCCGAGCGAACGCTGCGCTGCATTGGCAAAGAGCATCCCTTCAGTCATCACTCAGTGGCATCGCCTGGTGGGGGAATATGAACTACTCATAAGATAGCTGCCATAGTACCCCCACCTTAAGATCGAATGGAATAGTAAAAAAAAGAAAGGAGAATAAAAAAAGAAAAGGGGCATTGCAAGAAACAGCAGAAGAGAATGATGACAGCACAGGTATCACTAGGGGCAAGCAATATATATATATATTGTTACGGTGGCAAAGGAGGACAAGGTCGTTGATGGCGAAGACAACGAAGTGGCAACAGCCTCTCGGGATTTCTCCGCTGCTGTTTGCCTTGTAAGTACATCTTGTAAATAGTTTTATACCCACAACATTTTGGTGGACGTGCGGGGTACACGTCTTTGCCACGGAGCTCCGCAGCGTACATCTCACCCAGCCTGAGACCACGCTTCCAGTGGAAGGCACTGCATCTGCAGCTGCAATGCTGACTACGCATACCCAGTGCGTTGCTCTTCCTCAGCCGCAAGACCTTGGCAAGTTCACTGCCTCGATGGTGTTGACGTAGAGGAATGGTTGAAGATGTATGAGCACGCCAGCAAGGTGAGCAGCTGGGATCCGACGACAATTCTGGCCAATGTCGTGTTCTACTTTGACGGAACGCCGCGAACGTGGTTTTACACACACAAAGAAGAGCTAACCAGCTGGGACTTGTTCAAAAAACAGCTGTCCGACCGGTCAACAACTAGCCGCCAAGCAGCAACTCGCCATGCGTGCCCAAACTGCTACCAAGATGTATGTCTCCTACATTCAATATGTCCTGGCCCTCTGTCATAAAATCGGCACATCCATGCCAGTGGCAGACAAGGTTGGACACATTATCAAAGTCATTGCGGACGATGCATTCAACCTTCTGGTCTTTAGAAACTTGTCGACTGTCGACACCATCATGAAGGAATGCCGCCGTTTCGAGCAGGCGAAGAGTCGCCATATATACAGTCAGTTTACACGGCTTTCAAATACTGCAGCGACCTCTTCCTGTACCAACCCCACCGACCAATCTAACTCTCCACCACCAAGCGAAAATGTAACCTGAATAGTATGCCGAGAACTCAAAGCAGCGTTTCCTGCCTCGCCTCAATGGACATCATGGAACAACACCGATGAGACGATATCGCTTATCCGGTCCGTGGTTCGCCAGGAAATCCCTAATATGGGTCTTCTCAGCACCTGCTCCTTGAGTCACCCTGACACCCGCCCTGCTTCTATGCCTCGGCCCTATAGCAGTCCACCTCACAGTGTCCATTATCCCTACACTACAAGGAATCCATTGGACTGGCGTACACCTGATGACAGGCCGATCTGTTTCTGCTGCAGCCAAATCGGTCACGTTTCCCATCACTGCCGGAGCCGTTGGCCGTCCCCTCCTTGAAACACCTTCCAGAATTGAAGTTCGCCCTGAACTTCTTCACCTCGTCGCTTCTACGGCACTTCCAACGCCACTACCTCGACTCGCCGCTATGCTCGCTCGCCCTTGCCTCAATGTCGCCAGCCACGTCCACCCCAGTTTCACTGCTCGTCGTTGCCGACCTACCCAGGACTGTCCCAGCAGGAAAACTAGGCAATGCGGCACCTCAGGGTGGTGCTGTAATGTCGGATTTGCCTCAATATTCTCCTTTGACGCTCTTTACGAGACATAAACTTCTTGCCGTCCAAGTTGATGGCACACCTGTCACAGCCCTCATATATAGTGGAGCACACATATTGATTATGACCAGCCGCCTACGCCGCCATTTAAAGAAAATTGTTATGCCTGCCGTTACTCGGCTCGTACGAATCGCCGATGGTAGCACGGAGACCATGGTCAGAATGTGTACTGCACATGTTAGCATTTCCGGCCGCCATACTGTTGTTCTTTTCACTGTGCTTGACCAATGCCCCCATGACCTCATCCTAGGCCTAGTCTTCCTCTCCACCCATTCAGCGCTCATCGATTGTTCCTCAAGCACTGTGCGCCTTGACTGGCCTCTACTGGATGTTCCTCCAACACCACACGAAATTCGCCTAAGACTGACTGATTTTGTTCACGTTCCACCACAGGTCTTGACATATATTGAAATGTCGCCTTCTGTGCCAGTTCCCGATGGTGGGATGGCCATCGTTCTCATCCACAGTGTTACTGTCCCGCATACAATACTGAGGGTCACAGACAATTACACGTCTGTGAAGGGCCGATCTACAGCTCCCTGTGGTATTTCGGGCTCGCTAAGCAAATTTTGCCTAAAGATATCACCCTGGCTACAATCACTGCTTTAGAAGTTAGTTGCGTTGAGACTTTTGCCATCGACGCTTCCTGTGAGCCTTTCCAGTCTGCGAAATGTACTGACAACAACATTAGGAAAATGATTGCCCCGAATCTCACTCCTGCGGAGACTGAACGGTTGTGCAGTCTATTGCTTTCCTACAAGCATATATTCAACCTGAACAACCAACCCTTAGGCCAGACGTCATTTGTCAAACATCGTATACCTACAGGCCATAATCCACCTATCCATCGGAGACCCTACCGAGTTTTGGCTTCAGAGCGTCATGTCATCAAAACGGAAGTAGACAAGATGCTAGCGAAAGACATCATAGAGCCATCTTCAAGTCCCTGGGCGTCCCCTGTAGTACTGGTAAAAAAGAAGGACGGCTCCTGGAGAGTCTGCGTTGATTACCGCCACCTCAACCGCATCACGAAGACTGACGTACACCCACTACCTCGTATCGATCACGCCCTTGATTTCCTGTACGGGGCATGATATTTTTCGTCCATCGACCTATGGTCCGGATATTGGCAAATCGCTGTCGATGATCTAGATCGTGAAAAGACTGCCTTTATAATGTCTGATGGCCTTTACCATTTCAAAGTTGTGCCTTTTGGGCTATGCAATGTTCCGGCTACCTTTGAGCGTATGATGGACTCATTACTCCAAGGATTCAAGTGGTTGACTTGTCTTGATGTTGTTATTGTGTCCTCGCCTTCATTCAGCACGCACATTGAGCACCTTTCAGCTGTACTTGCCGTTTTTTGAAAGGCCGGTCTACAGCTCAACTCCAAGAAATGTAACTTCGGCCATCATGAGATTACTGCTCTTGGACATATCGTCAGTGCGACTGGTATACAACCAGACCCAGAGAAAATTCGTGCCTTGAAAGAGTTCTCTGTTCCACGGTCTGCAAAAGATGTCCGAAGTTTCGTGGGCCTTTGCTCTTACTTCTGCCGCTTTGTTAAAAATTTTGCCACCATAGCACGTCCTCTCACAGATCTCCTGAAGAAAAGTGTGCTGTTTTCATGGGGATCCTCTCAGGCCACCGCCTTTTCTCGCCTTACCACCATGCTCACCATCCCACCGATTCTAGCACACTTTGCCACTTCAGCCCCTGCAGAGCTGTGCACCAATGCCAGTGGCCATAGAATCGGTGCCGCCTTGGCACAAGTTCAACACGGCCATGAACGTGTCATAGCGTACACTAGCCATCTTTTGTCACCTGCGGAGCGGAACTACTCTATTACCGAGCGCGAATGTTTGGCCATTGTGTGGGCAGTGGTGAAATTTCACCCCTATTTATATGGCAGGCCCTTTTCTATTGTAACGGACCACCATGCCCTATGTTGGCTTTCGTCCTTAAAAGATCCCCCAGGGAGGCTTGGACGATGGGCTTTGCAGCTATGAGAGTATTCTTTTTTGGTGGTGTATAGGTCTGGTCGCCTACACAAGGATGCCGACTGGTTATCCTGTTACCCTGTACACACGCCCGCCAACATGGACGCTTCCGCAAGTGTTCTTTCCATTTCCCAGCTTTTGGACGTGGCCAACGAGCACCGGTATGACACTACTTTGAGGACCCTCATTGACCGAATGGAATGTGCTCCTACATATCCATCGTTACGGTGGTTCGTTCTCAATGACGGGATATTGTACGGACGCACTTTTCATCCTGACGGTCCTCCCCTTCTCCTTGTCGTTCCTCAACACCTCTGCTCAACCGTGCTTCAGGAGCTTCACGATGCTCCAACTGCCGGACACCTTGGCTTTGTTTGCACTTTCGACCGCTTGCACCGCCGCTTCTACTGGCCTGGCCTTGCACACTCCGTACAGCGCTACGTAGCTGCTTGCAAGCCCTGTCAACATCGCAAAAAGCCAGCAACGCTTCCTGCCGGGTACTTACAGCCGATCGACATTCCACCTGAGCCATTATTTTGCGTGGGTTTGGATCTCCTTGGATCTCCTTGGCGTGGTTGGATCTCCTTGGATCTACCTTGGCCCTTTCCCTGAGTCCAGCCCCAGCAACAGGTGGATCGCTGTGGCAACTGATTACGCGACGCGCTATGCCATCGCTCGGGCACTTCCCCCGAGCTGCGCAACCGACGTCGCCGATTTCCTACTCCAGGATATCATTTTAGTACATGGGGCCCTGCAACAGCTCCTTACTGACCGCGGCCGCACTTTTCTCTCCCAAGTCATCACCGATATCCTACACTCATGTTCTACCAAGCACAAGCTGGCCACCTCCTATCATTCCCAGACCAACGGCCTTACTGAGAAACTTAATCGGACCATTATTGACATGCTATCTAAATACGGACTGGGATGTGGTGCTGCGCTACGTGACATTAGCCTATAATTCATCATGCCACAATACTGCTGGGTATTTCCCCTTTTACTTACTCTTCGGTCGTGGCCCTGTATTACCATTGGACACTTCACTACACTTCATACAGGATTCGAGGACCAAGTATGACCATGCGCGCCAGCTTGCCGGTACCTGTCTGTTGGCATCGCAGGAATCTCAACGGCGTGCTTACATTCGCCGCCATCATGACACATATTTTTCAACAGGCTCTCTCGTGCTACATTGGTCCTGTTGCCGCCGAGTGGGGCTGTCCAAGAAACTGCTTCCATGCTACAAAGGCCCTTACTGTGTTCTACGGCAAGTGACCAGTGTCACTTACGAGATAATCCCCGAGACCTCCATCATGCCACCCTGTTCCACATCACCTGAGGTCATACACGTCTCTTGGCTTAAGCCTTACTATGCCCTTACTGATGGCCCCGTCTGAAGCACTGGGATGGTACTTTTTCAGCTGGGGGTCATGTTACGGTGGCAAAAGAGGACAAGGTCATTGATGGCGAAGACAACGAAGTGGCAACAGCCTCTCGGGATTCTCGGCTGCTGTTTGTATATGCCTTGTAAGTACATCTTGTAAATAGTTTTGTACCCAACAATAATATATAATAATAATACAGTAATATTGTCTAGGTGCTAATTTTTTTCTGAACAAGAGAACCCAGCTTCGCCGGTATATCAGGACACAAATAATTATATTTTTAGAATCGGCAAATCAAAACACACAAGGTGTGCACATTTGGTTAAGGTCTATCTATAAATAAGACTGTTGGCTTTCAAGTGTAGCTTCCCCCTTTAATTGCTGCAAGTCCAGGGCACATAGCCCCAAATTCAATTTTTTGGAATGAGATGGCGCTTATGCCGGCACACCGCACATTGTCTTAGCGAAACCACACAAATACAACACTATTACCTCTCCTGCTCTGCTTCTGTTCGATCAGCTGCCGGAAATGCAACTGAGTGTTCGCTAACGCACTGTGCTCTATTCATGCTCCAAAATGTGGACTGGTAGAGGGAAGGAGTGTGCTGTAGTTGGCTGCAAAAATAGGGACTGATACCCCAGTCACACAGGCACCCACGAACTCCATTGACATGAAACTCCCTTACGGAGATTTGCAGCAATGGAGTTGCAGCCATGCTACACAGCCCAATGCGAGCTTTCGATGGGCGCCACATGAGACGGAAACAGTGCTGCTGCGCTTACTTTCGCGTGCAACTGCTCACATATACAGTCGCCATCGAAGGTGGCTTTTTTTGTTTAATGCAGTATGTAATTCAATAAAATCACAGTGAGAAAGTTTGCTGTATGTTACCGCAAGACTTGTTCTCAAAGCGATGCTGGCCATACTGCGCTCTTGCTTTCGTGCGTGGGCAGCGCGGGTCACGTTGTTCGAGTGGTGCGCTTCGAGTTGTGATTCTGTGCTGTGTAATCATGCATGTGTATGTGTTCACAGTGAGCTTAATTGCTTCCAGATCAGTGACGAAGCACATAAACAAATGAAATGGCAGAACGGCATTTCCCCCTGTGGCATGGCAAAGCATTGGTGTAGAGGGTACAGGCACTATGTCCTTAAATACAAATTAATAACTCCCATTACTTGGCATATACTAAACCAAGGCAAAAAAACTAAAATGTTAAAAGTTGTAAGTGAGCCAGTTACGGCAATTTTGTTAGCGTGGTTTTCTTCACAGCTGTAGCTATCTGGGAACGAGAGTACTCCATCCAGCCATAATGGTCATTGCCAAACTCCCCTCGCCAAAATCTCCATTTAACTTCGTTGGCACAAGAAAGACGATGTGACGCAGAGCACAACTTCCTTGACGTAAAGACGAAGGAGTTAAATGGAGTTTGCGAGTACCTGTGTGTGACAGGGGTACGAGATATTAATGAATGGAATGAATCTGTGTGGCCATGCTCACGGACTGCTGCTACATAAGGACTGCCTGTGTTGCCGGCCCTTCGCCATGCACAGCTTTCCTCGAGGATGAAAAAATTCACTTATCCACTAGTGTTTTATTGTTAGCCTCTAAAGAAAAGACCTCAACCCTGGAACATCAGCAGGGGTGATTACCACTCTTACATAGTGATAAAGGGAGTAGTGCAGCTGCCTAGCATAGTAAGTTCCTCGCACGTTGTCTACACTCATCTACCCCAACTCACATGCCAACTTACACTCACTCTATTTCCAACGTATCAAGAATAAGTGAATGGGTGCATACTTGAATCAATGCACTGGAGCATGGCTGACTGTGACTACACCGACAGCACATGAATGTAGCGAGCTGAATGTTTCATAATAGTCTACAGAGTATGTGAGTGACCAGCCATACTATGTTTTTGCTTCAAGGTATTATTAAGCACAGGACATCTATTTCCAAGTCTTCTGCACGGCAAGAAGAAATTATTGCATCTGAGCACACCTGCGAGCGATTAGGCAGAAAATAAACAATCAGAAAGTGGCAGTGCCAAGGAACTTTACTGAGTCAGAAACTTGACACGCTGCTAGCTTAAAGTGCTTGCCAAATAATGAACAAAGAGCAAGACATACTGATCCTGAATAATTCGTAAGCAGAAAGTTTGAATAGCTTGGAATACATTTCTAGCACTGCTTTTAATATAAACACTGTATGTGATACTCATGTATTTTGGAAAAGGCATATTGAGCTCAAAAAGCAAGCACTTGCATGGCCCCTGCTATGGCCAAAGCTTTGCATGTTGTCTACCCAGTCACCGCCTACAGTATCTGCCGAAACAGTAGTGGGCTGAGCCACTCCGGCATCATGCACATCCACTGTAAACACGGAGGCAGCTGAGGCAAGCAATGAACACGTCACCACGTGATCAAACATGGCGGCGCCCAAGGGATCACCGCGACAAGGGTCTATGCTATTATGTTCGTCAATTTTCAAAAAAATGTGTCTCTGGCCCTTTTTAAGAGCAATTAAAGAGCCTGCAGTTATATTGCTCACCAAAAACTGCTATTGCTGTTGCCAATGCTGCATATGTTTAGTTTCTCGGTTGTTGTCTGTGCCCTCGTCATCACTGTTGACTGTTGGTATTGCCAGTATCAAGAAACCTATTTTTAGAAGTTTTGCAGAGAAAACAAAAATTTAATCTGTTTTCGTTTTTTTCATACTTTGCTGGTGAGTATCCAGACGTATCTAATGATAAGATTTCCACTGCAATATAAAAGACAGGCCTTTCAAAATTGGTTGTAGATTATTTCAAGTTTTTTGTTTCTCACACTGCTTACATCCTTTGCATTATCTACAAGTGTCATTTCATGGCTCCTTGTACTGCTGAGCACCAGGTCACAGGTTCGATTACCGTGGTTCAAACTGCTATGGCTGTATTAAAGAGACAAAATGCAATAATGCTGGTGTTGCCAAGTTTTGAGACCATATTAAAGAACCCCATGTGGTCTCTTCCAGAGCCCTTCACTGTGATGTGACTCTTAACCAAGCTGCGGCGCTTTAGCACTTATACTCCTATGAATACGGCTGTTGTTATTATATTCTAAGAAATGCTTGCACCATTTGAGGCATGTCTTGTCCGCAAACAATGATCGTCATCTATCTTGTGTGCCTTTCCTTTCCATAAAGGGCACCTCATCAGGTCTGGCCATTTTTAGCTGACAAGCTTAATGCATAAAGTGCACGCTTTATGCATTAAGCTACAGTTAATAAACTATTACTCCACTATGTGCTGCAAAAAGAGCCAAAATTTCAAAACAAATACTATGCCCCCTTGTCCTCGCAGGCTCCGCACTCCCAGCCAGAGAGTCGACGTCATTTGTACAAGTGTGCCTGCGTAATTGGCAGCGCTGCGATGTCACTCACAGTGACGCGCGACTTGGAGAATTATTTGAAGCAACACCAGTTATCGTTTGATCTGTTGCTTCAATAGACGAATTAGAGTTTAGATAAATAATAAAACCTACAAACCTGATTTCTGTGTGCTTTTGTTTTACTTTGTACCATAGTAAGAAAGATGTGCTTTCATTTCGTCTGCCTGTTCCCATGTCGTGCAGTCCCATATCATGCAGAGAACCAAACTGTGCCATTTTCTACTGTGTTCCAGTGTGCGATCATGCTCTTTGATCATTTTGCATCTACCTCAGTGTTCATGCAGCACTGACCTATCATACCGCTGATCTGATACAATGACGTGGTTTATCGCGGTGAGGATCCATGAGCCGGGCCAGACTCTCTGGATGTGCGTGCACTGAGGGATCTATTTCACGGAAGCAGCCAGACAACAACGCAGTTATTCTCATGCACAGCTTGGAAGATTGTGCACAGAGCGAAACAAGACAAATGCAACAGCTTGTGCGTGAAATCGTCACCGAATGTACACTGTGCAGCAAAAGCGTGATAAAAAAGAAAAATACGGCGGGGATTATGACGTGTATGTGGCGCAATCCTCTGGCTCTGTAATGTGAGAATGCAAAGAAGGAATTTTTTCTTGCAGAGGCTAGATGGTGGCAAGTTGCGAGAGTATCTATGTTGGCACTGAAGCTTGCATTTTGAAATCATAGGTTTGTGACAAACATTTCTGTCTCTGCTATTAATGAACCAATTTGAAAAATTATTGCGGTCGAACGCCCCCTAGAGGGCACATAACAATTTTCAGCCTATAACCAAATTTGTTATGTGGCCTGGTGAGGGGTCCCTAAACGCTGTGTGCCCGGTACTTCCCAGGTCACAAATGGCATACGCATTATCATCCAAAATCAAGAAAGGGGCTTTTGATGAAGATAGGTCCTCCTATCGAAACGTTTGCCAGCCTTTCTGAGGCACCTTATCCCTGTTTCTAACCTTTATACCACAATGTGCATTATCAGTGTGACATAACATTCTTGAAGGGAATATATTGAACACAGAATGCTCAAGAAAGGAAGTGCAAGCCAGACATAACGATTATTGTTGCGGACAAAACACGCCTCAAAAGGTGCAAGCCTTCTTTTTTTTAGAGTGTATGCATCAGTGCCTTTGCACTGTGACTCCTCATCAGTTCTTGATGGTGATGAAACATCTCACCTTTTATAATATCCCCTATAATGTATTCCTCATGGTAATGTTTACATATGTCCTGTGTGTTCACCATTCAAACACTTAACATTTTTTTCTTTTGCATTGCCTTTTATGATTTATCTATGTAATGTATTTATCACTAGCCATGTTGGCTAACAATCCAGATGCATGACTTACCATATTACTTTATAGTCAAACCTCAAGGGAATGAAGCTGCATTCCACCCAAAAATACTTTCATTATTGAGGGTGAGGACTTACGGAGTCGCCATCTGTCAGAAGTGCCTCCCTTGTGTAGTATGAGGGATCACGCGGCACGCTGCTCATAGGTTTGGCTTATGACGCTTAATAAAAATGCCACACGGTAGCCCTCCTGTACATTTCTGTAAGTACTCTCAAAACAAGGGAACTTCATTACTGTCGAAATAATAATATCTAGCAAACTGAAAGCACAGAATCGTTTACAGATGGATCTCTTTACCGAATACATACAGTGAAAGCCACTGTGCGCGGTCGCCGCGATGGAGTCTCCCGAACCTGCTTGCGTGAAAGGTCGGCAGTCACTGAGCGCAAACTATGTGAAATATGTTCTTATAGTGGGCGGTCTGTTATAACCAAATGGCGCATAACAGAACAAAGCCTCAATGCATGCAGCGACCGTACAGGTTCGCGATGACCGACTGGCCGTTTGCATGCATGTCCACGCACAATGTTTCGCTTTCACTGGGAGCTTTTTCACACCGTGCTGTGAGCTTTAGGCCGCACAATATGAGCATTTGACGTTCCACAAGCAACCATTGTTGCGTGGACGTTATCAGAGCTGTTCAAAAACAATTTCGTTTTAACAAGAGACTTCGACACCTATGCGACGACTGTGATATGCCGTCGCGACGATTCAATAATTTATTTTTCTTCTAAATTTTTGGACCTTTCAGTATTATTCCTAAAGTTGTGTTGCACTGTATGCACTCAGCAGGGGATTTCGAGCTGCTTCTTTTTCATAATCCAGTGCGTTAATTTATAACACAAGCATGACCATATGCCATGCCTTTGTTTAATGTGCTTCTTACCACTCCTTTACCATTCCAGTAAACTTGCCAGTGTCTAGCATCAACAAGTTCATAGGCCAAACCGTAGTGACATTAGCTGGGCAGTGAGCGCAGGCGAATGTCTCAGTGCGCGTTTTCTGCTACTCATCGAACATCGCAGTGCCGGGGCACTATAGCAGAAATATTCCTCGTGTCTGTGCTTGCTGCATACCCGAGTTGTAGCCGATGGCTGTTTTCTGGTTCTAAGTTTCGCAAGCCAAGCTTCACGCAGCTTCTTGCCCTGGGACTATATGTGAATAAGGCTGACACCAGGCTCCGCTGCATACGTCCAGCACTGCGGCACCGAGCATTAGCCTACCATGCTGCATGCCTCCAAAGGCAGCCACTACCTATTATAGTGATTTCAAATGTTGTCAAGCATACACCCGAGGCGGAAAATCCTCACCACTTAATCAGAACCGCAGCACAAGTGGAACTTTAAGCTTTCGTTTTTAGCAGCCGACGTGGCCGCTGTGTCTATGTGATCCCTCATGCCACGTCACGCCGACAGTGGTGCCAGCTTTTCCAGTGGTGGAGCTTGCCCCCAATATCCAGTATTCGTTATAAGCATAATGCTAATATTGTCCAAAAGAAGATAGGTAATGCAAAATTAACTTCATTATATTGTATCATTTCTTATGTCTGTGTTTATGTCAAGGTTTGGTTGTATCTTTTGTTTTCTTTATCAAGAATAAAAAACAACCCCTGCAATTTACCTACACTAATAAAAAGAGCATTTTGACTTCTGGCAACAAGCTCAAGTATCTAAGAGTCCTGTCCCGTCTCGCTCGCTCTGTGTTGTGTTTTTTCGGCGCTATAACCCTCTTCTGGATATCTAAGAGTAACATTTTCCACCACACTACAATGGCACAAACATGTCGACTTAATCTTTTCCAGTGCACTAAAGGGACTTGGCTATTTAAAAAGAACACTAATAAGAGCAACCAAAGAAAGCAAGTTGGCAGCTTACAAATCTTTTCTAAGGCCTGCTATTGGCACATGTACTTATTTATCCTTTTTCAAGGGCCTGCGTTTTACCTGCTAACATATCGCTCAGTGCAAGACACACCTGCATGATTGGGAACTTATTCGAATGCTGTCATTCATTCTATCTGTCATGTATGTTCTTGCTAATCCTTGTGTAAGCAAAAGCGCAGCAGTTTGGGCGAGTTGGTGTGTCATGACTTTTTTTAGGCTTGTAGCGCAGCTCAGACCGAGCAAAAAAAGAAGGTGGAAGGTGTTTCCTGTTCTCCGTTCCGTTTCATTAACCCTTCCACCTTCCTTTTTGCTCATTCTGGGCTGCACTGCAAGCCTAAAAAAACTTCTGTAAGCAGATCGTATATGCTATGAGAATAGTCTTGTACATTCTGGAAGGCATGTCAGCACCAGAAATTACACTGGAACCTTCATTGAGTCATGTATAAAAGCCAAAGCGCATGACCCATTGATCAGATTTTCAGCGATCGGCAAGTATGCTTGCTGCTGTCATTGTGCTGAGTGGTTCTCATTTTGCTGGGCACAGGTTTGCCCAATAAACAGCTAATTTCGTGACTTTCATTGTGCCACTATAGTTCTTCACTGTCACTACAATGTTGCATTATGCACCTGTTGTCTGGTCGCCTCACTGCACCTCTGATGTATCTAAGCTGGAGGCTGTGTAGATGAAATTGATATGATTGCAATTTCCTCCTTATATGCTTGCTGGCCTGTTGTCACTTGAGTCGTTGACTCATAGACGCATGTGTGAAAGGATTATAATGTTGTGCAAAATTGTACATGGTTCTGTTTTGGCTGACATACCTGTAATATTTGTTAGCTCCTGAGCGCCTAGAATGTAAAGAGCTGATCCTTTGAATCTTGTTTCCTTCTGGTCTTACTTAGATAGCTTCAAATTTTCTTTCTTACCTTTTGCCATTAAAATGTGGAGTAACCTACCTACTTGTCTCTGAGAGGTGCCACGTGAGCATCCTGTAATGGAAGTTCCTTTTTATGTGACCTGTTGATTTTATCTTGTATTAGCGTATTTGCCCACTCCTGTAATGTCTCAGATCTGAGACAGCAATACCTAAAAAAAAAAAGTAATGATTTATTATTATTACCATTGTCCATTTGCAGGTCCACACAGATGGCTGTACACACTGCGTTTATACGAATCTGCACCTATGAAGTGCGTTACAGCAATGCTCGGAGGGCTGCTCTGTCCATGGCCCTGCTGCAGGCACTTGAAGATATTCCCAATGCCACCACGTTTATGTGGCAGTGGGTGTCATTGTCCTCTGGATCCCTGGGAGCTTTGCGTGTCCGCAGGTACATGAACCGCGGTAGCCTAGTAGCTGGAGAAACCAGCAGTCACCAAAGCTCGTGTGGAGTTCGTGTACTGAGGTTTTCAGTCTGTGGGGTCTCACACGTGCTCTTGGGACAAAGGAAAGACAGTGCAACAGTGCAAACAATCACAAGGGCATTTATTGCACCTTTCATACACTTATGCCAGCTAGTCGAATTGCTACCAATAGAAACATGCCCACGGGCACCGACAAATCGAGGAAGTCAGACTCACTCTGACAGTACATTGAGCAAATATGTTTGTTCCGATGCTGGGTACCAACTCTGAATCGTTTTCGTGTACAGTCATGCAAACAGCAGTGTGTTTGAACGATAGTGTTCGTCCGTTTTGGTGCCTTTTTGGGACGGTCCCACGCAGCGTGTTGGCCGGCGTACAAGACGTCTGCACACTCTGCCAACCCCAAGCCAAAGAGGCATAGGCTACTCCCTTTTGCGCCGAAGTAACCCTACCATTGATTACGAGAAAGCGTTTGATTCAGTCGAAACCTCAGCAGTCATGGAGGCATTATGGAATCAGGGTGTAGACGAGCCGTATGTAAAAATACTGAAAGATATCTATAGCGGCTCCATAGCCACCGTAGTGTCCATAAAGAAAGCAACAAAATCGCAATAAAGAAAGGCGTCAGGTAGGGAGATATGATCTCTCCAATGCTATTCACAGTGTGTTTACAAGAGGTATTCAGAGACCTGGATTGGGAAGAATTGGGGATAAGAGTGAATGGAGAATACCTTAGCAACTTGCGATTCGCTGATAATATCGCCTTGCTTAGTAACTCAGGGGACCAATTGCAATGCATGCTCACTCACCTGGAGAGGCAAAGCCGAAGAGTGGGTCTAAAAATTAATCTGCAAATAACTAAAGTAATGTTTAACAGTCTCGGAAGAGAACAGCAGTTTACGATAGGTAGCGAGGCACTGGAAGTGATAAGGGTATACATCTACTTAGGACAGGTAGTAACCGCGGATCCAGATCATGAGACGGAAATAATTAGAAGAATAAGAATGGGCTGGGGTGTGTTTGGCAGGCATTCTTGGATCATGAACAGCAGGTTGCCACTATCTCTCAAGAGAAAAGTGTATAACAGCTGTGTCTTACCAGTACTCACGTACAGGACAGAAACCTGGAGGCTTACGAAAATAGTTCTATTTAAATTAAGGACGACGCAACAATCTATGGAAAGAATAATGATAGGTGTAACGTTAAGGGATAAGAATAGAGCAGATTGGGTGAGGGAACAAATGCGAGGTAATGACATCTTAGTTGAGATCAAGAAAAAGAAATTGGCATGTGCAGTACGTGTAATGAGGAGGGAAGATAACCAATGGTCATTAAGGGTTACGGACTGAATTCCAAGGAAAGGGGAGTGTAGCACGGGGTGGAAGAAAGTTAGGTGGGCGGATGAGATTAAGAAGTTTGCAGGGACAACATGGCCACAATTAGTACATGACCGGGGTAGTTGGAGAAGTATGGGAGAGGGCAATGCATGCTCACTCACCTGGAGAGGCAAAGCCGAAGAGTGGGTCTAAAAATTAATCTGCAAATAACTAAAGTAATGTTTAACAGTCTCGGAAGAGAACAGCAGTTTACGATAGGTAGCGAGGCACTGGAAGTGATAAGGGTATACATCTACTTAGGACAGGTAGTAACCGCGGATCCAGATCATGAGACGGAAATAATTAGAAGAATAAGAATGGGCTGGGGTGTGTTTGGCAGGCATTCTTGGATCATGAACAGCAGGTTGCCACTATCTCTCAAGAGAAAAGTGTATAACAGCTGTGTCTTACCAGTACTCACGTACAGGACAGAAACCTGGAGGCTTACGAAAATAGTTCTATTTAAATTAAGGACGACGCAACAATCTATGGAAAGAATAATGATAGGTGTAACGTTAAGGGATAAGAATAGAGCAGATTGGGTGAGGGAACAAATGCGAGGTAATGACATCTTAGTTGAGATCAAGAAAAAGAAATTGGCATGTGCAGTACGTGTAATGAGGAGGGAAGATAACCAATGGTCATTAAGGGTTACGGACTGAATTCCAAGGAAAGGGGAGTGTAGCACGGGGTGGAAGAAAGTTAGGTGGGCGGATGAGATTAAGAAGTTTGCAGGGACAACATGGCCACAATTAGTACATGACCGGGGTAGTTGGAGAAGTATGGGAGAGGCCTTTGCCCTGCAGTGGGCGTAACCAGGCTCATGATGATGATGATGAACCCTGCCATTAGGGGGTGTTATCAGGACAACACTCGTGCCATCTCTCGTACTATTTTGCTACTACACTGACCATCGGCGGCACTTAGCTACATGGTGAAGCCAGATTACAGGAGACATGGGAGCCGAGCAGGGAAAGCAAGCAAGAGAGTCGAGCATTCACATAAGTCAGACATTGCCAATTTTAATTTATTTTGCTTTAGTTCCTTCATAGCACAAAGAAAGACTGCATCATGCTAAGGTCAGCTTTAAAATTTAACATTGCAGTTTTCACAATGCATTCCTTGACTCTTCCAAAAACTGCTGTTTGCTACTGTGGTTAACTAACATTCCAGCTTGCAGTTTTGCTGATTCTTCCTATAGGCTACATGACTAAACAGGTGAAAATATTTTGTTTTGTATTTAGAATGTTTGACAAGTAACCTCTTGGCTCGCAGTGTTGTATCATGTCTGAAACACAGGAGTTCACTACAAATTTTTAAAGATATTCTGCTTTCACAATAGTGGGTGCATGCAATGGTTTCTAAAAAACATTTGGGCGGCCTGTATCAAAGATGCAGCTGGAGTAAAGTACACCAGATGCCTTGTGTGTGCAGCAGAGAGTGCATGGGCCCTAGGGCACAAAAATGACTTAGCAAAATGCACAAGTTATATTTATTCATGCATTAGAATCTTATTTACAGCTAGTAGCAATCTTAAGGTATAAATTTTCAGTCGGGCTCCCTATATATAGCCGGCTTGTTTGTTTTGCAGAGGGTGCTTGGGCACTAGGGTGCAGAAATAACCCTTAGCGGTAGCAATTGAGACTGCCTTTTATCCGGCACAGCTGCACTCATTGACAGTTGGAGCCTCAGTCTCCTGCACTTGTGCTCCCTGTGGAGATGGATGCTTTCCACTTTGGTAAAAGGTTAAATAGTGCTTTCTCTTGCTTCCGAAGTCTCTCCGTGCCATTTTGAATGGCACGAAGTGACTTGGGCATAACAAAACGAATGCAAGGGGGCCATGACCAAGCAAGTGTGAAGTTTCTGCCAAAGATTGCACAGTTGTAGGCTTTATGTTCCTGAGGACTACCATTATGAGTTTGATAAATTATGCCTACTATGGCATAGTGCACTCTCCCAAACACAACCATTTCTGCTAGGATGAACAAACGTACTGCCGACCTATGCCTCTCTGAACACGTCAAGCAAGAGGCTAAAATTAGCTTCATCGTGTGGTGCCCCACCTGTGCATGCGACCCATGCATGATCCATTAAGTAATGGCTTCTTTCCTCCACACAACGATATCAAAGTAAGATGCATGGGTAGTACGCTTGCATAACCTCATGCCACTTATACCACTTATAGTGCAGAAACACCTACAATGCACTCTTTTCTGATTCCCATTTATCCTCCTATAGAACACCATGTATATGCACACCACTTATAATGCAGCCTTATAAATAGAAATGTAGCATTCCTAACTAGAACGGCAACAGAAATGACATCATCTAAGTGAGACGGGTGTCGTCCGCCATTTTATTCCAACTTCTTCCTCCTCACTTCTCCCCTAGCACCTTCCTTCGTCTTCTTTCATGCGTCCAGCGCGGACCGCTTCACTCTTCCGGATTTCTTTTAATTACACCTCCTGGGGTAATACTTGAATACGTTTCCAATAGCGGCGCACTCCGTTTGGCCCGAGGCTCCGGCGTACCAGACATTCTTCAATATTCCATGCTGGCATGCAGTCTTAATAACTTGAAATGGTCCGCAATATTTTGAATTTGAGGGCACAGCTCCTTTCCTTACAAGGACATAGTCTCCAGGCTGTATGTCCGGTATCTGGCTACTGTGCCTTTTATCAAAGTTTCGCTTCATGCGGCGCTTGTAGATCTCCTGTTCTTTGACAGTTTTCCTTACTTCCGCAAGTTCGAGGTTCTCTAGGAGACCTAGCTCACGATCTGCAGGAAGTATGGGCGCTGTACCTGAAGTTACAAAATGAGGGCTGCAGCCTAAACTCGTGGTGTATGATCTGTTGTGATGCTTCACAGCGGCCTCGAGACAGCACTTCCAGCCACCGGCAAAGTCTGGATACATCTTCAGATACTGTTTGATGTCTCGTATGGCACGTTCCGCTAGGCCGTTTGCTGCCGGGTGGTATGGAGAAGAATACTTTATCATGATGCTGTGCTCCTGGGCCCACTTTGATAATTTGGCACTCCGAAAAGCCGGCCCGTTGTCGCAGACGAGCGTCTTTGTGTGTTTAAAACACTCAGCTTTGAGGAGGTCTATTACGCTGTTTGCGTCTTCTTTGCCAGCTTTAGCCGCAATCGTCCGTGTGCACTCATCTATGGAGAGCAAGAAAGCTTGCGTTCGCTTGACTCCTTCCCCCTTCTTTTTGAGCTCCGCGAAGTCCAAATGAATTACTTCGAACGGGATGCTTGAATATTCAGGGTTTGTCATAACGTCTGTCGATTGCTTGAATTTAACTTTGTTCACCTGGCAGAGGTGGCATGTGCGGATGTAATGGCTGATGTCGTTTTTCATGCCCGGCCATGTGAATCTCATGAGCAATTTCTTATAAGTGCGCCAGAAGCCATCATGTCCACCCGATTCAGGGGTGTTGTGGTATAGATGAAGAATCCTTGGAATCATAGTTGGTGGTACGTGATACCTTCCATTGATAAACTGGAGCTCTTCTGTACCTTCCCATAGCTTAATATGATTGATTGTATCTGGATGATTGCTTGATTCCTGTACAAGTAATCTTGATAGTGCGTCAGCGTCAGTGAGGAGTGGGCCAGGACGGTGCGAAATTACGAAATCAAATTGTTGCAGATAGTTCACCCATCTAGCAATGCGGCCTCTTGGCTGGGCCATGCTCAGAAGTTGAGTCAATGCTTGATGGTCCGTGAAAAGTATGAATTTGGCACCTTCCAGGTAAGTACGAAAGTACTGCACAGCTTTTAAGACGGCCAGAGCTTCCTTTTCTGTGGTGCAGTAATTGATTTCGGCGGGTTTCAGGGTATAGCTGTAGTACCCCACGACGTAGTGTTTGGTTTGATCAGCTTGTTTGGATGGCTTCTGGTATAGAACTGCACCGGTAGCATAATGTGATGCGTCCGTGTTCAGCACGAAAGGCAAGGAAAAATCCGGTATTCGCAAGATGGGGTCCGACGATATTAGTTTTACAAGCTCACGATAGACAGCTTCGCACTTCTCGTCCCAATGAAAAGGCACGTCTTTCTGAGTTAAACGTGAGGCACCTTGTTCTCAGTGCATAGTCTTTGATAAACGCCCTGAAGTGTCCTGCAAGGCCAAGAAAAACGCGGAGGGAGTGCACATCATAAGGCTTTACCAGCTTGGAGATTCTCTCTACCGATTCTTGCTTGGTGCTTTTAGTCTGTCCATCAAACACCCTGCCAAGAAATACTACGGTATCTTGAAAGAACGCACTTTTCTTGAAGTTGACTTTGAGTTGGGCAAGACTGAGGGCATGAAGAACTTTTGAAAGGTGACTACGGTGTTCGTCCTTTGTCTTTGAGTAGATGATGATGTCGTCGATGTACACATTGCAAAATGTGCCCAGGTAAGGTTTCAGAATGTCCGTCATAATCTTCTGAAACCACGCAGGGGAGTTTTTCCAACCAAATGGTAGGCGGTTGTACTCAAACAAGTCAAATGGGGTTATGAACGCGGTGTACTTCTTCGTTTCTTCACTTAGTGGAATCTGCCAAAAGCCTTTGCAGAGATCTATTCGTGAAAACCAATGGCAACCACCGGTTTCGTCAATGATGTCGTCGATTCTCGGCATTGGATAAGGTATCAATTCAGTTTGACGATTGAGAGCCCGGTAGTCTGTGCAGAGGCGGAATGTCCCGTCTTCTTTAGGTGCAATAGTGATAGGAGAAGCAAATGGGGATACAGAAGGCCGGATGATACCTGCGTCTAACATTTCTTGCAACTCCTTTTTCAGCCACACCTTTTTATCTCTGGACATATTATAGGGGGTTCTACGAACCACTGTTTTATCTGCGAGCTCGAAAGGAACGACATGGGATTTCATTGCTGGAGGGTAGCTTCCTATGCATATAAGCTCTGGGTACTTAGTCTTGATGTCTTCGTGGTGAAAAATTAGCCTTGATACACTAGGTTCTTCACCAGGGTCTTCTGTTCTGTTTGATAACGCAAGGGTTGTGTATCGAGATCCGTTGTCATGTCCAGCTCAAAGGTCCAAGAACGTTTGATGACCTTCTGAACTTTCTACAGTGTCTTCGGCCATTACCTTGTCATCCCAATAGAGGTTCATCTTAAGTTTTTTCATGTCTGGACGGGACAAAAGAAAATCGTAGGTGACATTGGGAATGGCCAATACGTCACTGGTAATAGCATTTCCTTGAAATTCAATAGCCAGGGTTACCCATTCGCTATGCATGGTCACTGACCCATCGTAGGCTTGGACACGCAATGTTCTACCAGCGTGCAGACGACTGGCATCCACTCGAGTCTTGTTGATAATAGATACCGAAGCTCCACTGTCAACGAGAGCCTTCACTTCAATGCCATCTACCTTAATGGGGGCGTACAATAAGCTTGACGACACCAAATATACTGTCTCACTGAAGCTCTTTTTCTGGGGCTTGTGATGCACGGTAGACAGATTATGTGGAAGTAGGTTGCCGTGAACTGCGGTAATTGGTTCTTCACCATCCTCACAGTCATGATTTACGCTTCCCAGAGATTTTTTTTATGAAGGTGTGTTCACATTCAGTTGACGGCAACGACTCTAGATTGGAATCAAGTTGCTCTGTTCTACCATCTGGCTGTCTTCTCGATGTAATTCTTGGCACTGAGGTCTGTAGAAAGTTCAGAAGGTCATCAAACGTTCTTGGACCTTTGAGCTGGACATGACAACGGATCTCGATACACAACCCTTGCGTTATCAAAGCTACAACAGCAGAAGACGACAGCTTCGGTTCTGCAGAATACAACAGGCGACGCTTCTCAAGACAGTACTCAAGCAGAGAGCCACCTGTATAACTGAACCGCAGTGCCGCATCCCATCTTTCTACTGCGTTGCCTTCGAAAGCCCCTAAAAAGTTGCTTTTCCACAGTTCCCAACATGTTGTTCCATAATCCATGAGTTGCACGTCATACCATTTTCTGGCTATACCGCCCAAATAGCGGCGCATATGCAAAATTTTTGTGTCGTCGGAGTGCCACAGATTCTTGTCACAGGCGTACTCGAAAAAACACAGCCAGTAGTGTGCATTTTGCGATTTTCCTTCAAAAACATCTGGTTCAACAATACTTCGTGCTGACTGCTCTCGACTAAGCGCTTGGACGAAAGTTCTCATTATTTCGATCTGTTGTATAATGTTCCTTTGCAGTTCCATAACACTCAAGTCTAGGCTCACCTTCCCGGCAGGCGTTTCCTCTTTGAGGGTGCCACGTCGTATGGGTTCCAGAACGAGTTCGCTCAGTGTCTGCAGTTGTAGATTCACTGTCACCGATCCTGTTTGCACGAGGGCTTGGCGGCTGATTGCAGCTTGTTGCAGTACCACGTTGATCAGCGCGGTAGAACTAACTTCAAGAGGAAGGTCCGTCGCTGGCTCACCGTGCACTTGGTATCGGGTGAACACAACAGACTCTGATGACGCCTGGTCGACGAAAAACGTCACCCGCATCGCTGGTCTTCGAAAACTGTCGGCTGCGCCAAAATGTAGCGTTCCTAACTAGAACGGCAACAGAAATGACATCATCTAAGTGAGACGGGTGTCGTCCGCCATTTTATTCCAACTTCTTCCTCCTCACTTCTCCCCTAGCACCTTCCTTCGTCTTCTTTCATGCGTCCAGCGCGGACCGCTTCAAGAAATACCAGTTGTAATGCAGTTGTCAGCACTGGCATAGCCAGAAGGTGGTACACCAGGCATAGCCCCCTCCCACCCTCACTCTCCTCATCCCAGTCGTCAACTGTGTGCCGCCCCTTAACAAAATTTCTGGCTGCGCCACTGGCTGCTGGGAAATCCCAGTGACAAGTGAGGCAACGAGCACTCTTCTCAGTAAGGTGGAGGAAAGAGTAAGAAGAGCGGCCAAGGGCAATGCAGAGGAGGAGATGCGAAGTGAATGAACAAGGAAAAGGGAAAAAACAAAACAAAAGCCACATTGGCAGAGGCAGCGGCACACTACATGTGCGCACTCTGCGGGCGCGCAATTACATGTGTGTTTTCATGTGCGTTTACATGTGCGTTTTCACTCTTCGGCTCCTCAGTTTGTGTGCAGAAAGTAAATCCAATTTTTTATGACTCTAGCATAACAAAAAAAAATAGTTTACAAAATTTTCCTGTATGCTGTGCTTTATTCAATATCATCATCAGCAGCAGCCTGTTTTATGTCCACTGCAGGACGAAGGCCTCTCCCTGTGGTTTCCAATTACCCCTGTCCTGCGCCAATCGATTCCAACTAGCGCCTGCAAATTTCCTAATTTCATCGTTACACCTAGTCTTCTGTCGTCCTCGATTGCGTTTTCCTTTTCTTGGTACCCATTCCGTAACCCTAATGGTCCAACGGCTATCTAACCAGTGCATTACATGACCTGCCCAGCTCCATTTTTTTCTCTGGATGCCAATTAGAATATCGTCTATACCCGTTTGCTCTCTGATTCAAACCGCTCTGCTTCTGTCTCTTAATGTTATGACTAGCACTTTTCATTCCATCGCTCATTGCGCTGTCCTTAACTTGTTCTCAAGGTTCTTTTTCAATCTCCAAGTCTGTGCCCCATATGTCAGCACTGGTAAAATGTACTGATTGTACACCTTCCTTTTCAATGATAATAGTAAGCTTCCAGTCAGGTGCTGGCAATGTCTGCTGTATGCGATCCAACCCATTTTTATTCTTCTGTGAATTTTCTTCTCATGATCAGGGTTCCCTGTGATTAATTGACCTAGGTAAACATACTTTTTCACAGACTTTAGTGGCCGACTGGCGATCCTAAACTCTTGATCCTTTGCCCGGCTATTTATCATTATTTTTGTCTTCTGCGTAATAATCTTCAACCCCACTCTTACACTCTCTCTGTTAAGGTCCTGAATCATTTGCTTTAACTCGTCCGCATTTTTGCTGAATAGAACAATGTGATTGGCAAACCGAAGGTTGCCAAGATATTCGCCATTGATCTTTACTCCTAAGCCTTCCCAGTTTAATAGCTTGAATACTTCTAAGCATGCAGTGAATAGCATTGGAGAGATTGTGTCTCCCTGTTTGACCCTTTTCTTTATAGGCATCTTCCTGCTTTTCTTGTGTAGACTTAAGGTAGCTGTAGAACCTCCGTAGATATTTTCAAAGGTATTTACGTAAACGTTCTGTAATGCTGCTATGACTGACGGAATCTCTGCTGAATCAAATGCCTTTTTGTAAGCTATAAAAGCCATATAGAAAGGCTTATTATACTCTGCAGATTTCTCGATAACCTGATTAATGACATGGATGTGATCCATAGTAGAGTATCCCTTCCTGAAGCCAGCCTGTTCCCTTGGTTGACTAAAGTCCAGTGTTGCCCTTATTCTATTGGAGATTATTTTGGTAAATATTTTATATAATACTGGGAGTAAGCTAATGGGCCTATAATTTTTCAATTCTTTAACGTCTCCCTTTTTGTGGATTAGTATAATGTTTGCATTCTTCCAGTTTTCTAGGACTTTTGCAGTCGATAGACACTTCGTATAAAGAAGCGCCAGTTTTTCAAGCATTATGTCTGCTCCATCTTTGATTAAATCGACTATTATTCCATCTGCTCCTGCCGCTCTTCCTCGTTTCATGTCTTGCAACGCCCTTCTGACTTCATCGCTAGTTGTAGGAGGAGTTCCTGTATCCTGTTCATTAATGTTTTTGATTGAGGTATCCCGACTCCTCTGGGTACTGTACAGGTCAGTATAGAATTATTGCGCTGCTTTTACTATATCTCAGAGATTGCTGATGATGTTACCCTGCTTACCTTTCAGTGCATACATCTTCGTTTGTCCTATGCCAAGTTTTTTTCTCATCAATTTCAGGCTGCGTCCATTTTTTACGGCTTCTTCAGTCTTTCTTACGTTATAGTTTTGAATGTCCCTCATTTTTGTCTTGTTGATCAATTTTGACAGTTCCGCGATTCTATCCTATCTCTTGAGTTGGACACTTTCATTTTGTTGTTTCTTTATCAGGTCCTTTGTTACTTGGGAGAGCTTGCCTATTGGTTGCCTTGGTGCCTTGCTTCCCACTTCAATTGCTGCCTCTGAAGCCAACCTAGTTACATTTTCATTCTTCAGCTCTATGTCATCATCATCTCTCTGTTCTAAGGCTGCATATTTGTTTGCAAGTACCAGCCTGAATTTGTCTCCTTTTACCCTTACTGCTTCTAGGTTGACCTGTTTGTTCCGGAACAATTTAGCTCAATATCTCTTCAAATTAAAGTAAATCCTAGTCCTCACTAACCTATGATCACTGCACTTTACCCTGCCTATCACTTCTACATCCTGCACTATGCTGGGATCAGCAGAAACTGGGAAGTCAATTTCATTTCTTGTTTTGCCATTAGGGCTTTCCCAGGTCCACTTTCTGTTGCTACGCTTCCTCAAAAAGGTGTTCATTATTCGAAACCTATTCCTTTCTGCAAATTCTACCAGCATCTCTCTCCTAACATTCCTAGAATCGACGCCATAGTTGCCAACTGCTTGTTCACCAGCCTGCTTTTTCCCCACTTTTGCATTGAAGTCGCCCACTACTACAGTATACTGAGTTTGCACTTTTCTCGTCGCCAGTTTAACATCTTCATAAAACTGACCTACTTCTTCATCATCGTGACTGGATGTGGGATCGTAGGCTTGTACTATCTTTAATCTATACCTGTTATTAAGTTTCATTACGACTACAGCTGCCCTCTCATTAATGCTGTAGAGTTCGTCAATGTTGCCCGCTATGTCCTTATGGATTAGGAATCCTACCCCATATTGCTTCTTATCTAGAAGACCTTTATAGCAGAGGACATTGTTGTTCAGCAATCTATAAGCCTCACCAGTTCTTATAATCTCACTAAGGCCAATGATATCCCAAACAATGTCGGACAGTTCCTCAAAGAGTCCTGCTAAGGTAGCCTCACTCGAGAGGGTTCAGGTGTAAAACGTTGCAAGGGTCAGTACCTATACAAAATATTGTGATGGCCGATGCCGAGAGTGTGTTTCGCATCCGCCTGTTGCGATGCTTGTCATCACAAAGTGTAGATCCACTCTTAGCTTTAACTGTGTTCCACAAATCCAGTTCGGAGCTCATAGTTTTCGTGTTCACATACAAGCTTTCGTCATTCCTCGTCATTTGTGCCAGTACGGACACATACAAACTTGGTAGGCATGTGCAGTAGTTGCCATGGCCTGCCAACCCAAACTTCTCCGCAAGCGTGCTACCTTCAGTTCAGCCCGAGAGTGTAATCACTATTTGTCTCCCCTTGCGGGAACATAAAGGGCAAGCTTCCTGCAACAGCATGCCGCCTGACACTCCTGCCAGCTAGGCCTAACAGTGTTTCCTTCTTAGTAACTGGCAGCCAAAGTTGCGGTTTGGTGCCGAGTGGCTTTATGGGGCTTTGAAACAGAGGGAACCACATTGACAACGAAAATGAGGGCACGTGTGGTGCGTGGCATTGGCGTCACTGGAGGGGGGGGAGGGGTTGAACCCCACTCTCCTTTCAAAAATTTTCTGACCCCCCCCCTTCTCACAGAACAGTATGTTTCAGGAGGTGGGCTCCAAAAGAGCGACATGGATGAAAGGGAAAGTCCAAAGAGGGAGGAGAGGGTTGTCATGTCGCCACACCTAGAAATCAAGAGTTCAATGAAAATTTGTCTGGTTGGGATTGCTCAGAGTCAAGGGTAAAGCGAACGCAGATGAAAATGATTAAAAGAAACCAAGACTTTTTGGCTCCCATACAGGGCCCTTGTTCACAATGAAAGTAAACTAAATGGGTGAGATGATTATGTATGTGTGAAAAGGTGGCGCAAACAGTGGGCATAAACGGAAGGAAGCCTACCGTCATTAAGGTTCAGAATGGTCTCAGTAGTTTGGATTAGTGATGACTCGAGATGCAAACGTGAAGTTAAATTACTTTCAGTGGCTAGCACATACGCCCCACCCCAGTCAATATCATGTCTTTCTGTTACAGAATGCTCGGCAAGAGCGTTAGAACAAGCTTTTTGTTTTGTGATATTATGACAGTGTTCCTTGATGCGCCTTTGAAAATTGCCCGTCTCGCCGATGTAGACGTAACTAGTCTGCACAAGGAATGTTATACACAACACCTGGGTACCCTTCTTTTCGGCAGCTTGTCTTTGACATTTACAAGCACGTTTTTCAGCTTTTTGGCTGGCACGTGTGCAATGTGCACATCAAAGGAATGAAGTATGTGGGCTAAGGCCTCCCTAGTACCGGGAGCATAAGGTATCGCAGCACATATACCAGAAGCAAATGTGGTGGAGGAAGCACTAGGCAGGCGGGATAGGTGGTGCTACACTGAAGCCACAAATGAAGTAGGATAGTTGTTCTGTAAAAGTTCAAGATGAATGGCTTCCAAATCTTTTTCTAGGTCTTTCAGAGCGCTGCAGGTTTGTTGCAAACGCTGTATAAGCGATGTGGTGATGGAACATTTGTGGCAAGCAGGATGAATTGACATGAAGTTCAAGTAGCGTCCCATGTGCGTAGGTTTTCGGAACACATTAAAACGGAGTCCTGTTCCTTCGTATTGCACCACAACATCCAGAAAAGGCAATCAATGATCCTCCTCCAATTCAACTGTAAAATTTATAGGATGTTTTATTGAGTTTAAATGTGACGAAAAAGCATCCAGAGCATCCTTCTTTATCACACAAAAGCAGTCGTCCACATAAATTCATTATCTAAGAAATATTCTTGGTTGCCACATAAACGTCTGTCACGATCCGCCTGGGTTTATGAATGAGGAAGGGCTCGAGGCACCCTCCGTTACACAGATGCTCCGCAGCATGGTGGTGATGAACGATGACAGACCGCCGAGCAGCTGTGCTTGTCGGTGTTTATTGCAGTGCGGTGACCAGTGTTGCCTACCGAGCCTGGCAGGCAAACAAAGATTATACCCGAGGAGGCGTCACATGCGTGTTACACCCCCTTACCCCCAGTTTGTTTGTCGACAACAAACGTCCAAGTTCAATTTGCGAGGCTCTGCCTCCGCCCTAGCCGGGTCGACGGTGCCTGCTACCCAGGCGAGTAATGGTTCGGTGCCTCCGCCGTCAAGTACTCCGCCTGGGCACCGGTGTTAGCGGGCTGGGTGTGGCAATTCCGGGTGCTGCCTGAGATGGCCTCACTCCGTCTGGAGGGTCTGCAGTGGTCGGCCTTGTGAGTGGTGCCGGACTTGACACTTGCCCAACAGGCGCCGCACCACTAGCAACGCTTGCTGCCTCCGAGGTGGGTGGTGCTCCACTGGAAGTGACTGGTGCTGCCGCTATACCTCCTGCGGGCTGGAACTCAGAAGTGGCAGTCGAGGGTGCTGGCCAGGTCCTGAGGCAAGACCTAACATGGTCGGCGTGTCTGTGCCACGTGGTCCTGTCTGGCATACAGACGAGCAGCGGTGAAACGTTGGCAGGAGACACCACCTGTCCAGCGGACCAGGGCGGGCCAGGACGGAAGTTCCTGGCAAAATCTGGAGCTGCCGACTCCGGCAAAGGCCCGAGACGGCACCCTTGGTCAGCAGCCAGCTTCTGCTTCAGCTGCTTCAGGAGCACTGTAGATCGGAGGTCCAGATGCAAGACGTCCAAGGGTGTCTTGACCATCCGACCCAGCAAGAGCTCACAGGGGGCACGGCCAGTGACATCATGAGGCATGGTCCAGTATTGAAACAGTATCCGGGCAATCCGCATCCGGAAATCCCCAGTCTGGCTCTTCTTGAGCTTGTCCTTGATGGTTTGCACCACTCGCTCAGCTGCACCGTTTGAAGCAGGGTGGTACAGCGGAACCATGATCCGGCGGATTCCGTTCTTCGTCAGCCAGGCAAATTACTTTGCACTGGCGAAAGCAGGACCATTGTTGGACACGATGATGTCCGGTAACCCCTGGGCGGCGAAGACCTGTGGTAGCGCTGTGATGGTTGCGCCTGGTGTTGGAGTGGTGACAGGTAGAACCTCCACCCACTTCGAAAAGGCGTCCACCACCACCAGGAAGTAATGGCCCTTGAAAGGTCCCCCAAAGTCCACATGTAGGTGGGACCAGAGTCTTTGTCGGAACGGCCAGGGGACGATTTCCACATGACGTGAAGCCCGTTGATGCTCCTGGCAGATTTGGCAGCTCTGCACCATGTGAGCAATGTCCTGGTCCAGGCCAGGCGACTAAACATGGGACCGGGCCGCTTTTCCACGCCAGGATGACCCGCGTGCAGCAACTGCAGAACCCTGGACCGGAGACGTTGTGGGATCACCACCCTGGAACCTCACAGTAGGTAGCCCTGCTGCAAGCGCAGCTCAGCGGCTTTGTGGCTTTAGGCCTGCTGAACCAATTCCTCCTCACAGGACACCGCCTTGACCACCTGAGACAGGATTGGGTTCCGGCTGGTCGCTTGCGATACCATAGATCTGGAGAGCACTACCGGGTATGCGTGCTCCAGCATGAACACTACAGCAGGTTTTGACACAGCATCAGGCACCTCGGGCAGGGGCAGGCGGCTCAGGGCATCAGCAGGTCCCAAATCCTTTCCCGTACAGTAAATTAGCTGGTAACTAAGCTGCCAGCATCAAGGCCCAGCGTACCACTCGAGGTGATGCCTGCACGGAAACTGCCTTGTCAGGCCCCAGCAGCCCCAACAGCGGATTGTGGTCTGTGACCGCCTCAAACTTCCGGCCCCACAAATACTGCTGGAAGCGTTCGACACCGAACATGAGGGCCAAACCTTCCTTGTCCGGCTGGCTCTAACGTTGCTCTGCAGCATGAAGCCGGCAAGAAGCAAACGACACAAGGCGTTCTTGTTCATCCTTGTACTGGTGCACCAGGAGGGGTCCCACGCCGTACAGTGACACATCTACGGTCAGGACGACAGGCCTAGCAGGATCGAAATGCACCAGCCCTGGAGCCTTGGTGATTAGCTCCTTGTTGCGCTGGAAGGCCCGGTCCTGCTCCTTCTTCCAGACCCATTGCTTACCATCTCGAAGCAAAAGATGGAGCGGCTGTAGATGCTCCGACAGGTTCGGCAGGAAACTCCTGTAGAAGTTGATAAGGCTGAGGTAGCTGTGAAGCTCCTTCTTGTTCTGGGGATTAGGCGCCTTGAGCGCAGCATCAACTTTGCGGGGAGCCAGGGCTAGGCCAGCCTGGGAAGTGACATGTCCCAAGTACTCAACACTGGGAGCCAGGAAAACGCACCTTTCCAGCTTGAGCTTGAGACCGGCGTCCTGCAGTCATGCCTGGACGTTGTGCAGGTTTTGCAGGTGGTCCCCGTCGTCGCTGCCAGTAACCGGAATGTCATCCAAGTACACCGCCACGTGCCTCATGCCACTGAAGACGTGTTCCATCTCCCTCTGAAATATGGCTGGGGCTGAGGCCACGCCAAACGGTAAGCACGTCTACTGGAAGAGCCCCAAAGTTGTTGATATTGTGACATACTTCCGGGAGGAATCTTGGAGCACCAGCTGCTGGTAAGCATCCCTGAGGTCGAGCTTGGTGAACTTCTGTCCACCGGACAATGCTGACCAGAAATCTTCAATCCGGGGCAATGGGTACTTCTCGGCAGTAGCGACGGGGTTGATGGTAACCTTGAAATCCCCACATATCGCTTGAGGACTGATATGATGGCAGCAGCCCATTCAGACGTCATGACGGGCACCAGGATACCCTCTCGCTGCAATCGTTGCAGCTCCTAGGTGACCCCGTCCTTCAGGGCGAACGGCAGTGTGCGAGGCTTGAAAAAACGTGGCTGGGGGCTCCCTCAGGTACATAGATGCCAGCCGTCGTGCCGGTGAATGTGCTCACCCCTGGCTGGAACAGGGACTTTAACTCGGTCAGAAGGCTGAAAACGTCGTTCACATGCAGGCTGGCTTCCTGGTACTCTGCCAGACAAACGCCCAGTGCATGAATCCAGTTTCGGCCCAGCAGCATCGGCGATGACCCCTTGGTTAAGTAAAGGGAAAGGGTTGCCTCCCTGTCGCCAAAGCGAACGCTGACCTGTGCCTGACCATGGACCCGGGAGAGCTGCCCGGAGTAGTTGCACAGAACACGCCCGAAGCCTCGACGGTCTCACCGGGGAAGGTACGCTTGAACCGTTTCCCGGCCATGACAGACACGCTGGCCCCTGTGTCCAGCTCCGTGGAAATGGGGTGCCTGCAGATTTCGACGGTCAGCATGTACGGCAGCACAGACGATGGTACAAAGCCTGTGTACCATATGTCGAAAATCGGCAGGTCCTCGGCCACGACGTGGAGCCTGGCTGCGGAAGAACTTGAGCCTGCATCCGCGTGGCCCCGCTGCGTAACCTTGCGACGGCTACCCTGGCTGCGGGCTTGTGTGGTACCTGGGCTTGAACCAAGCGGCTGCAGCTGTTTGCAGTTCGTCCTCCCCCTTCGGCATACATGTGCCAGGTGCCCAGTTTTCTTGCACGTGAAGCGTTGTGCTTGAGAGAACTGGCACCGTGAGGGGGAGTCGGCACCACCACAGCGACCGCAGGTACTGCCCTTTGTCGCCAACTTGTTGACCGCCACTTTCTCTGACGGTGAGCCAGTCGCACGGGCAATCTCACCAGAGTCCTTGGCGGCAGCTTCCATTGCTTCCATTCTCTCCTTCTCGGCGACTCCGGTTGTTGAAGCGGAAACGCTCCATTAGTGTGGACGGTGCTGGGCTGAAATGCAAGTGCAGTATTGCGAGCAGCTCACCCAGCGTCTTAACATGTGGTGTGGCTGGCTTGACAAGGTCTAGCAGGAGACTTAAGATGCGGTCCCGCAGCTTGCCAGGAAAATGACCCGCTGTTTGGCCTCAGGTGTGTCGTTTGCCCGGAAGTACACATAGACTTGTTCCTCGTAAATTGGCCAGACGGACCCATCTCTCTTGAACGGCTTGAGCCTCCCATACAGCGGCATGGTGGCAGCAACGGGGGGCGGTGTTTTGCCGCTTACGGCGGCATGGGACGATTTGTGGGTACTTGTCGCCAGTGTGACGATCCGCCCGGGTTCGGGAACGAGGAAGGGCTCGAGGCACCCTCCGTTAGATGGACGCTCCGCAGCATGGTAGTGATGAACGATGAATGACCACCGAGCAGCGTTGCTCGTCGGTGTTAGTTGCGGTGCGGTGACCAATGTTGCCTACCGAGCCTGGCAGGCAAACAAAGATTATGCCCGAGGGGGCGTCACGTACAAGGGAGGGGGCGTCACGTCCCCCTCCCTTGTATGAGAACTGCGAGCAAATAGTGGCAAGGATGTTAATCACTCGTTTCGCGACTGCATTGATTCTACCCATTCTCGGCCTCCTCTTTCCCCTCCTCTCTACCATCCTATCTAGCTTCCCTCTGGACTAGGGTATAGTAGAAAAGTAAGCGCTGCAGTTTCTGCAGTGGTTTTGCAGAGGTTCACGGATAATTGCAGTGGTCGAGAGGCTAATGGAGCGATCGACGCCCAGGGAGTTCCAGAGGGCATTGTGCATATTCGACGCAGTGCAAAGGTCCAAACGAGTTTCTCATGTCTTCTTTCCTCTCTGCCATGCTCCTTCCATGTATATGCATGCTCTGAACCACCCCCGACGTGGGCAAACTTTCGAGAGAAAAGAAAGCCTTGCTTTAAAGGAACGCTGGTTTGTGCATGGCAAAATATATCAAGGACAGGGATGCTGGACCAGGGAAGCTAAGAAACCACCACAAAAGTTAGGTTGGAGGGCAGGTAGGAGAATAACCTTGAAGTCCACAAAAAAAGAGAAATGTAGGAATGTTAGCAGCTGCCGCGCTGTTCAGCAAACCGGTGAATGTTGAAGAATGTGACTGTGACTTACGGAAAAAGATGTTGACAAGGTGAGTGGAGTGATGGATACAAAGGGGGGAGGACGTGCATGAAGACGTCAAGAACCAAGCTGGTGGATAATTATAGACCTAGGGAGAGCATCTTGTCACTGCTTGATAGCTCAATGCCAGACAGCCGTAGCCAGTCGCCTAGCTGAGGCTCACCTACCACATGGTAACAAGTGCTGCTTGCTGCGGAGAGCCCATCCTAACTAAACGTCTCGGCAATTTTCAGACGTGTGTTGGGAGACACGACAGTTTCAAATCTCTCGGAGCTACTGGCCCTTATTTTACTGTGAACAATAGATGCCGTAATTTTCACAAAGGCTTCTAAATGGGAAGCAGCCCTGCTTTCAACTGTCTGCCTCATCACTTCCCAAGTCTGAAGTTTGAAGTTTATTTCTTTCTTCATTACAGAAAGAGGAGACAAGAGCTAACGGCCATATGGCCTGACAGGGGCTCTAGCTCCTAAGCGCGTTTGGCTTACATGATGATTCAATGTATGAAAAAAGCAAATATCACAAGAACAAGCAAGTATGATGTAGAAAATACAAATAAACAAGATAGTTTGTACATTATACAATGACTATACGAAGTGTGATCAAATAACAGTATGCGTTGCGTGATGACTGCAATACCATGATTACTAGTTACTACCAAACATTTCTTCAAACAAGTTGGACAGCAGGTCACCAGAAGTAAGTGAAACTTGCACCATATGTTACTATCAAAGCTCTAGAGCGAAGCTTCGTTCCTTACTTTTAAACCTAGAATAAGTGCCCACAACGCCAAAAGTGCAATTGAGTGATGAGAAACTTGCTAAATAGTGCCCGCCCTCTCCCGTACGTAGCCGTGGCCTTACCACTCACTAGAAGGTCTGGCTAGAAAAAAACGTTGACCTCCACTGTTACCTGGGCTGCAACAAGTCTGGCCTGCAAACGAGAAGACACACGATAGTGCGCTGTCTTGTTTTTGTATGGCCCCATTTTTAGCTCTGATCGTTTTTCTATGTCATGTACCAGCTAGGTCATCGACATATGTTATGTAAATCCATCAATTCGTAAACAAAATTTTCATTTTCTTTTAAATATGAGGGCTGATCCAGAAATAAGGTTCCCAAAGAGCTCCAGCCACACGGGAAGGTGCGAGGCGAAATCCGGCAACACTGCTGCGCGCGGCTGTTCCCCCACTCTCGATTCCCCCCGGCCGCGCTTTGCTGCGCTTCTCATTCTTGGCTCAGCAGCCGTCCGATATGGAGGCTCCCATTGTTGATCCTGCCAAGTGCGAGATTCGTTCCGTAACTTGCTTTTTGCATGCCAAAGGGACTCCACCCATGGATATTCATCATCAGTTGGCAGAGGTGTACGGCGACAAATGTAGGTCTATTCAACACGTCCGAAAGTGGTGCAGGGAGTCTAGTGCCGGTCGGGAGGAAGTCCACGATGAAGAATGGAGTAGAAGACCGTCAGTTTCGGAAGTGGTTATCGAGATGGTCCAACGCGAAGTGCTTCAAAAGAGGAGGATCACCATCCGTGAACTTGTTGCTCATATTCCTGGGAGTTCTTACGGTACAGTGGAAAGAGCTCTGACTGAAAAATTGGGCTCGAAGGGTACTGTGGCTATTGACATCAGACCACAAGGAGAAATGCATTGACTGTGCTCGCCAGTTTTTTCAAACGTGTCAAGAAGATAAGGAAGGGTTGTTGGACTCCATTGTTACCGGAGACGAAATGTGGGTGTTTCATTTCACTCCCGAAACGAAACAAAAATCCAAACAGTGGCGTCACCCAGAGTCACCAGTTGCAAGAAAATTGCAACAAACTCCTTCTGCTGGCAAAGTCATGGCCAGTGTTTTTCGGGATCATAAGGGGATATTGCTGATCGATTTCATGGAACGTGGGAGAACAATCTACTCAGATATTTATTGTGTAACACTAAGAAAACTGAGGTGTGACTATCCAGAACCGCCGGTGAAGAAGACAGGCAGCTGGCGCAATGCCGCTTCAAGACAACGCCCGACCTCGCGTCTCCCGTCAAACCCAGGAATGTTTGACAAACTTTGGGTGGACTGTCATGCCCCACCCACTGTACAGTCCAGACTTCACGCCTAGTGATTATCACTTGTTCCCCAAGTTAAAGAACATTTGAGTTTCCAACGCTTTCGGTGCGACAATGAAGTCAAAGAAGAGGTGAAACGCTTCCTCAATGGGTTGGCGGTGGAATTCTACGACACTGGGATACAGAAATTGAAGCATTGTCTTCAAAAATGCATAGAAAAAGATGGCGATTATATAGAAAAATAGAGCAAAGTTTCATCTTTCCAATGATGTAAATTTCTATGAGACTAGACAATGTTGTCTATTTCTATAATTGATGGGAACCTTAATTCTGGATCAACCCTCGTAGTATTTCTTTTTTAATGTGAGGGTAAATCCCTCAGGTCATACAGGGGTATGAGATGCGGGCAAATAAGGATGATTAAATGAACGAAAAAGGATTTGTAGATCTAATGAAGTCCAAGAGGGATCGATAATGTGGTCCCTGCGTCCACGCAGTGTAATCGCTAGGATTATGCGGCAAAAGTCCCGCTGCTGCGAGGTGCCGGAGCCTCGTCGCTTTCAATGCATGGCAAACCCACAGCAGGTGGTGGATGTCGGCTTCAGCATTTCGTGACTTGCAGACTACACACCCAGGGCGAGAATATAACAGGCGAAAGTGCAGCCACTTCTGAGTCACGGCAGGAGTGAGTACAACCCCGACACGGATCCTCCGAAGTTAAACCTCCTCTGCATTGGTAAGACTGTGGGGGAAGGTTACCGCACACAGACGTATGAGAGCACGTGTGCAGCGCCGGAGGTGCTCCTTTCTTGTTAAAAGGAGGGTGGCATCATCTAGGTGAAGGATCTGAGACAGTGCCGATGTAGAGGCCCCTAGACAGGTCTCAGATTCCACACAGCTTTGGAAGCTCAGAAGGCGACATGGGATCCACTCGATAGATATTGGCTGCGGGATGTGTGCTGCCAGAAGATGGATCTGTTGACATATTTCAGGGCTGCGACTGACATATCGCAGAAGCCGCGTCATCTGAAGGGCATCAGTACAGATGACGATGCGGGCCATGGGGACCATAGGAAAGGCTGCCGCAGAGTGCAACGCTTCTTGAACAGCAAGGAGCTCAGCACAAAAGGACGAAGGAGGCTCTTGGATTTGAAACCGGGATGTTTTATTAAGAGCAGGTGTGCAAGCGCAGTAAAGTGCAGTGGTCGTTTCACAGTCCTGAATGCTTGCATCAACGTAAAGCACGATGGAGCCAAGTGGAAGGCGAGCGTCTTGAGCTATAATTCGGTCACGAAGCGCCGCCGCTGTGTGAGTTGATGTCGGGCTATGTATATCAGTTGGCTTGTTATCGCTCAGCTGTACAAAACTCCAGGAAGGAAGACCACCCTCACTGCCTCGCAATTAACAGCTTCAAGGTGATCCCATTCAGCTGTTGTCAAATGCTGGAATTGGGCTTAAATATAGCATAAGGATAATAGCATAATTTGATGTGAAGTGGCTGCAAAACACCCTTTTTCTTTAAAGCATTCTTGTCCGGAAAGTTTGTATATATTGTTACGCTGCGCAACGAAGCGAAAGAAGAGGAGATGGAAGAGCTGTGCGCAGTGTAGAAAATTCTTGACTGCCTGCGATCTCATACTGAGGATACTGAGATCTAGGTTCGAAAAATGCGTTGCACCAACGAGACTGAGGAGGAATTTTTTGGTGTGTGGAAGAGGGAAGCTATCCGTCACAACAGCTTTGTTAGGCTCTCAATAGTCAACACAAACACGAAGGCCTCCATCCTTCTTTTGAACAACAACAATAGGAGACACCCATTCTGAAGCGTTAATGCACTCTATCACACCCAACTGCTCCGGTCGATGAAGTTCCTCAGATACCCGAACTGAGAGTGAAAGAGGAAAGCAGCAAAGTTTTGCTACAACGGGCGGAATCGAGAGCCGTACTTTGACACGATGCACGAACCCATTCGCTAGGCCGAGGGTGGAGTCGAAAAGACGTGCAAATTCATTGTGCGACTGTGCTGGAAGATGTGCAGATGAAACTGGTTCCCGAACTGAAACATCTACATCAGTAGCACTGTTCGTTGACATAGTAGTCTCAAAGCAGCGGAGGGACGAGCCATCAATCTGGAAGTCAAGAGCCATAATGGCGGTGACACCCAGAAGCGATGTGCCTTGCAAGACAACGTAGAACAGAATGGACTGTTCGCATTCCTTGTATGCAACGTTAAAAAAAAGCATCCTCGCATGGAATAGCCTTTTTTTGAATGATCTAACAGCTTCACACGGGGCACAGACAGCAGCACCTGTCCGGCAAAGTGTTTATCAAAAAGCTCACCCGCTAGAATGGTGACTGAAGGTCCCGAGTCGATAAGGAATAATAAAGTCGCGTGAACAACTGCTATCTTGACTAGAATTCCAGCGCGGCTGGATGCGGTCACACATAGACTGCTCACAGCTTCGGGCTTGAAGTCGGATGCTTCTGATGCCAGCAGGAAGTTCTCGAACATCCGGTGCCGTTGCGGCCAGGGAACAGGAGGACTGCCGGGCACAGGCAGAAATGGGGGCGGCGGAGCGAGCCCGATACAGCTCACGGCACAGAAAAGTTGCAGGCACGGTCACGACCCCCGAAAAGATCCCATCCTCGCTGCCATTGTGATATTTTGGCAGAAGCCGCAGAGGAACTATGAAGACAGTCACAGCTGCAACGGAACAAGACCCCTCTTTATTCAGAGGCATGTATATATACAGGTGACAACACTGGCAACACTGGCGGTGTGTAAGGGCAAACAGAAACTGAAACTGATATACTACAAATGAACTGAAGCATAACTGCGAGTCGGCCTAGTTGGAACATATTCATATTGATACTTTTTGTGTGCAAACAAACAGGGACGAAGAATAGGGGCAACACAAGGACGAGAGCTTTCTAACAACTGGTTTTATTTTTGAAGAACTACTTACTTAAATACCCACAGAACTGCGCGATCTAGATATCACAGAGCACATTACAGCGCATATGATACCCGGTGATCTGTGGCATCAAGTCAAAAGAGCAACGTCAATATTACATATAACACTTGTGATAAAACAGACGTGGAAAAAAGCCACCCAGTCATACTAAAAACAGCAAAGTGCATAAAAACAACCACTTACAATAAAATGCTTAAAGATGTGATGATAGAAGCGAATTCTCTTTATCTAACAATGAAACAGAAGGATGGCTGATGCATTTTTCTTTTTGTTTTTCAATCCAGTATGCTTCTACGATTTCCCTAGCGGTTTGATTCTTATGCCTGTACAAAATGTCTGTGCTAGTAAGACAAGGGGAGCAACCATGTTCTTGGCAATGCATTGCCAAATGCGTACTAGGGCGACCTTTAAGACTAGACAAGTGCTCCCTTAACCTAGTGTTAATGCATCTCCCAGTCTGCCCTACGTACACATGACCACACGTCATAGGAATCTGGTAAACAACGTTCTTCGCGCAAGCAACAAATTGGTTCTTGCGCGGATGTTTAACAGTGCATTCTTTCTGTACATCACCCTTACTTTCAAACTTCTTTTTAACCTTGGAACACACACTACCTATTTTATTTCTTGCCGAAAATACTACTTTTACTTCATACCTACCAGCCACCTTTTTAAGTCTGTGTGAAAGGCCGTGCACATACGGAATCACTGAAACATTGGAACCTCCATCCCTCTGCCTTCGATTCTTTGTGCATTGTCCTTTATCCTTGTTAAGTTCTTTCATTAGTCTAGCACACGTCGCCAGCATCACAGCGAGCGGGTACCCAGCCTTTCTCAACCTGTCAACTTGTTCAAAAAATGCAATCCTTACAGTGTGGTGACATGACTTCAACAACGCTGACCGGAAACACGAAATGACTATTCCATTCTTCACAAGCCTGGAATGGTTTGAGGCATAGTTCATTAGCGGTTTTCCAGCTCGGGGTGAGAAAGACCAACACACATGTTCCGGTAGGAATGTCAACTTGACATCAAGAAACTGTAGCTTCTTATCTACCGGTACTTCCGAAGTAAATGTTAAGCCCTTTCCCAGAGAATTGAAGGCTTCTACAACCCTATTTCTGAAAGCACCCTTGTCTACAGGACAACCTAAAATCAAGTAGTCATCGACATATCTGTATACCTTACTTACTACACCTTCTAAATCTTTTGCCAACTCTCTGTCTATGCTTCCCAAAAAAATGCTACATAGGATGGGAGCTACCTTTGACCCGATGTTACCGATAAACCAGTTGTTATCCGATGTTATCCGTTATCTGTTGTTATCCGATAAACCGATGTTACCCGATAAACCAGTTGTTAGAAAGCGCTCGTCCTTGTGTTGCCCCTATTCTTCGTCCCTGTTTGTTTGCGCACAAAAAGTATCAATATGATATACTACAAGGTCCTTAACAGAGAGAGTGTAAGAGTGGGGTTGAAGATTAATATGCAGAAGACAAAGATAATGATGAATAGCAGGACAAGAGAACAAGAGTTCAGGATCGGCAGGCAGCCTCTAGAGTCTGTGAAGGAGTATGTTTACCTAGGCCAATTAATGACGGAACCCTGATCATGAGAAGGAAATTCACAGAAGAATAAAAATGGGTTGGATTGCATACGGCAGACATTGTCAGCTCCTGACTCGCAGGTTATTATCATTGAAAACGAAATTGTACAATCAGTGCATTTTACTGGTGCTTACATATGGAGCAGGGACTTTGAGACTGACAAGGAAGCTTGAGAACAAGTTAAGGACCACAAAAAGATTGATGGAATGAAGAATGCTAGGCATAACGTTAAGAAACAGAAAGAGAGCTGTTTGGATGAAAGAGCAAATGGGTATAACCAATATTTTAATTGACATTAAGAGAAAAAAATGGAGCTGGGCAGGTCATGTAGTGCGCAGGTTAGACAACTGTTAGACTATTAGGGTTACAGAATGGGTACCAAGAGAAGGGAAGCAGAGTTGAGGACAGTAGAAGACTAGGTGTGGCGATGAAGTTCGGACTTTCGTGGGCACTAGTTGGAATCAGTTGGCGCAGGACAGGGGTAATTGGAGATCGCAAGGAGAGGCCTTCGTCCGGCAGTGGACATAAAATAGGCTGGCAAGGTGAGGAAGGAGTGGTAGTTGTTGGCGGAAACCCACCCCCAAATAAATTTCTGGCTATGCCACTGGCACGTGGAGCATTCAAATGGCAGCCATTTGGATTATGGTTGCCGTAATGTTTGACATCGCACACACAGATCAGTCGATGAATTCGAACAAAACACCGTACAGTGTGCAAAATTTCGATCGCTGTGCTACATTAGTTCTGCGTAGTCGGTGACAGTGCTGCAGGGAATTCTGAATAATCGAGCACGCCTGACAGATTAGTCGACTACTTACTTTCTTCTATATCATCTTTTTTTCTTGTTTTTTTTTCGTTTCCTTTGTCTGCTTCGTGTGACGACTGCAGGTCGTTTCCATTAACCTTTCAACCATTGTAAATTAGTACCAGTGTGTTGGAACAAAACAAAACAAAAAAAACTCTAATAATGAGTGGAATGAAAACGTGACCGAAAGATTAGTTGTTATTTTGTTCCAGAGTGAAACCGAAATATCTATTGGTTTTCGGTTCAAGGTGAAAGTCGGCAACTCGAAACAGCCAATGCCGGGCAACGTCAGAATTAGCGCGTATCTCAGACAGGGATAGTGTGAGCGATAGCCGGTCGAGCGCTCCACTTGTCTAACCCTGCTGCTCGGTGCATTAGCAGATTGGCATGGTAGCGAAATCCGGAGCTTGTGCGATAAAGAGCTTATCATTTTGTTTTCTACTTGTACAATGCTTTGTTACCAAAGCTTTACCTCTCTTTATGTTCGTTTGAGCTTGTTTTATCGGAACAGCGGTCTCGCATTTCAGCGAGTACACTTGGTGACATGCTGCTTCTGAGACCATGCTGAGTGCCTGGACTCAAAGCACTGAGCATGATCTCAGAATTCACAATTCACTTATTGATAAAAATAAATAATATGATTTATTGTTACTATGGTTCGACCATTTGTGCATGTTATACCGTTATAACCGTTATGATCTTTTTTTTTTTTGTCATTCCTAAGCAGAATTGGAACAGAACTCCTTTATTGGAACGAAACTAAAGCCAGAACGAAAAACATTTCGTTCTGCCACCCTGATTTAAACAGATGCAAACACCTTGGTCAAATGTTTCAACTCTTTGATACGCGCGGCTGCTTGGTCTGTGTGTTCTGCACATGTGCAACCATTGAAAAATGTTGTTTTGGTAATAGTCCGGCATCCCTATTAGTGTGAATATTAGCAACTCCGGCAACTTGTGCTAAAAAAAAGTTCTGTGCTTAGCTTTCTTTCATTACATGCAGTTTTAGCAAGGGACCGCCTCTGACTGAATTTAGAGACGTTTGACATAGAAGAAAAGGTGAATAAACAGCGCAGATTAATAAACTAGGGGTGTGCAAATACAGACTAATAAAATTCAAATCGAATTTCAAATCAAATGAAGATACAAAAGCCAAATATTGTATCGAATATCAGAAAATTTACCACAAAGCTTAATGCCTACAAATTTTGGCCAAGAAAACTCGGTGCTGCATGTGCTCAAGAGTTGCCTAGTAGTGCATAAAAAGAATGTAGCGAGTGATCAATCCTTCATTCCATAGAATGTTTCACTTTCCTATTTTCTCCCAAAATACCAAAGGAGTTTGCCATCTTTACAGCAGGTGTGTTATTGCAAGGCCAACCTGTACGACTGACGAAAGCACGAGCCGCACATCACGTGACTCAAACCTGACTCCGTGCCTAGCCATAGTTGCTGTGTGAGTTGATCGCGGATGGCACTGATGGTAACAAGCAAGCACCTTTTCATTGAAAGGGTCACCGTGATTTGCCACCTGTCAAATACTTTAAAATTAAGAGAATCACAGCAAGTTCTATCGTGCACCATCAGCGCAGATGTGTGCAACCTGGTGTTCAGCACACTGGTCACATGACACTTTCGCGCCCATCGTGCAGATACAAAGCTAGTCTTGAGTTGGGTTACCCGAAACTATAAAAAGAGACCATTGTGTATCTACGAACAGCGTCGGGTACGAGAGGCAGGCGTATGTGTGTCGCAAAGATGGCAGCCACCCCTGAACAATTGTTGCCATCTTGAACACTCCCTTTCGTTTGCAGTGCAGTTTGTTGTCTTTCCTAGTGTCGTGCGGCTGCTGCGAATGTATCTGTGTTGATGAGGCACCAAACTGTAACTTTAGTTGCCGATGCCCAATGAAGCAGTGCTGATTAGGCCTAATGGCCCCGCAGGGGCATCTGCGTAAGCAGGTGTTTGATGCGTTGTGACTCCACGTACCCGAGAACACGCGGGTTGGACCCTCCCGCGTGTAGCCGTGTGCGGCTTAGCCGTGTCCAGGGAAAGGGGGATCCTGGGGGTTTAGCCGATGCTGAGTGTTTGGACCTTTAAGGCCCCCTGGTGGAGGCAACACACTCTTTGGCCTCTGCTTCACGCAGACGGCACCCCCGGACTGACTTACCTGGGGGAAATCGGCAGTCACCTCTTCCTGTCTCTTTCTCCTCGAATCTTCGTCTTTCTCTCTCACTTTGTGCCTTTCCTGTCTTCTCCCTTCCATTTATTTCCTTTCTCAACGGCGGCAAGGGTTAACCTTGTGTGGCTATCCTACCTTGGGTACACCATATTTGGTTATAGTGACGGCGTACGACTGGCGTCATGCAGACTTGTACACAAGCTCTGTTGCGTCCCCGCGTTGGGCTCTTTGCCGTTGGGCTCTGTCCTCGCGGTCGGCACTGTTGCCGAACATACACATTTTTCTCATGGCAGCGCAAGCCTCTATTCTCTATGATCGCCGTCTGAAAAGATGCCGCACCGAAGCAACGTTCCAGTTCTCTTTTCGGAGCAACGCTCCATCATTTCCCAAGTTCTATGTACTGCACAGCGAAAACAACGTACCAGTGAGAAAGCTCTCTCCATTTCTGGTGGCCTAGTGTCTAAAAGAAAACATTGGACCTGCATACAAAGCCTCAAAAATGTCTAGTAAGGACCTCCTCCTAGAACTAAATGATAAAGATCAAGCGTAAAAGCTCACAGAACTTACCAGTATTGGTAACGCAACAGTGACAATTTCACCGCACAGAACACTAAATACAAGCAGGGGTGTAATATCAGAGGAAGATTTTATTAGCTTGAGCGACGAAGAACTGCTGGAAGGTTTCCAGGAACAAAATGTTACTAAAGTCCAAAGAATTGTCATTTGTAGGAACGACCAAGAAATCCCCACAAAACATGTTACACTCACCTTCGTAACAAGTGTAATGCCTACCTCGCTGGATGCAGGTTACGTAAAGGTAAATGTTAGACCATATATCCCGAACCCCAGATGATGTTTCAAATGCCAAAGGTTTGGACATGCTTCGCATGAATGTCGAGGACGAACAACTTGTGCTAAATGCAGCTCCAACGAACATCAAACTGACAATTGCACCTCTTCCCCACTTTGTGTTAACTGCAAGGGAGATCATCCAGCTTATCGCGGTCCTGCCGTTGCTGGAAAAAAGAAAAATAAGTAATTGCTCTAACTGTCAAAGAAAAAATCTCATTCTATGAAGCCAGAAAGCAGCTATCGTACCTTCCGCGAAGGAGTTACGCTGATGTGATGCAGATGGGGGCAGTGTCACAGAGGTCTCGGGAGTCCTGCGAGCCCATGCACAGTGGTCCCGTAGTGAACCCTCCCGCCCCCGTGATGGAAGCAGCCGGCGCTGCTCCATCCTCTTCAAAGGCCCCACAGAGACTAGTCCCGCAGGGCCCTAAGATCAAGCGAACTCCAAGGCCCGAGGCACGTGTCTCGGCGCCTAACTCTCGGTCCTCCAGCGCCTCAGGGAGAGCGATGGAGGTCGAAACAAAAACCCCGGTGTCATCGACATTGAAGGACAAGCGCTCTCTCGAGCGCGGTAAGAAGGACAAAATCCCAATAACCACCCAAAATAAGAAGGCTATAACCTAAGGGTTATAGCTCCGTTGTATCTGCCTTCTTCAGATCCATGTCACCTAACATATTTCTTATCTCCCATTCACTCGTTTTTATCATTTCTTACCCTTCAATTCTATAATAGCTTTTATGATCCATTGGAATTGTAGAGGTCTCTTACATAACTTGGGTGACATAAAAGACCTGGTATTTAACTTCTCTCCCGTAGCATTATGCTTACAGGAAACAAACCTAGGTGAAAAGCACAAAAACATTTTAAAAGGCTTCACTGTTGTACGGCGCGACCGTACTCAGGCCAACCGGCTTTCGGGTGGTGTAGCTATTGTTCTACAGAGAGGCAGTGCAGCTAGAGAAGTTGCCATTAATACTCACTTAGAAGCCGTTGCTGTCGCGGTTTTATCACACAAAACCATTACCATTTGTTCAATATACATTCCACCACATGAACATTTTACTGTAAGAGATCTGGAGTTAATTTTAAACCAACTACCTAAACCTTTTTTAATAGCAGGTGATTTTAATGCTCATAACATATTATGGGGAAGTAAAACAACTGTCACCAGGGGATAAGCACTTGAAGACTTTATCCTGACAAACGAAATATGCCTTTTAAACACTGGTGTGGCAACTTGCTGCTCCCGAAGCACAAGAGCTATGAGCTGTCTAGATCTGGGGCTGTGCACTCCATCTCTCTTGATCGATTTTAAATGGAGTGTTATTAACAATCCTTATGGTAGTGATCACATGCCCAACATTATTAAAAGAACATCTCCTTTCCCTACAGTACCATTAAGATCACCCCGTTGGAAACTTCATCTGGCAGACTGGCCTCTCTTCAGCAAGAAGGCCAGTCTGGATGACATATCAGATGATCAAACGATAGACGAAATTAATGAAAAGATTAGTGCCTCCATACTTGCTGCAGCAGAACAGACGATCCTGCAATCCTCCGGCTTCCTAAGGAAAAAACTAAAACCCTGGTGGACGAGTGAATGTACACAAACTAAAAAAAGCACAAAACAAAGCATGGGGTATCTTTCGGCGATGCCCCCAACACAAGATAACCTCCTATATTTAAAAAAAAAGCAAAGGCAAAAGCCAGGTACATGCGTAGGTAAGACGAAAGACAGTCTTGGCAAGCGTATGTATCCTCCATCAATAGCTCAATAACATCCAAAAGAATGTGGGATCACCTTCGTAAGTTTAGAAGCGAGTACGCTCCTTATACGATCCTCATACTCTCACCTCCATGTACACAAACGAATTTAAAAGAACAAGCAGACATATTAGGGCAGCATTTCCATAACATATCAAGCTCACTAAACTACTCCACTGAATTTCAAAAGTATAAACAATCAGCAGAAAAACAAAAGCGTCCGACAACAGGAAGTTCCGAGAGAGCATATAATGCCCCCTTAACACTTCCGGAACTCAACAGAGTACTCACTACTGGCAAAAAAACAGGCCCAGGTCCGGACAGAGTACATTACACAATGCTCGCACACCTATCTCCAAAAGCAGTTAAGACATTGCTCTGCTTTTTCAGCGTAATCTGGGAAACAGGTAAAATGCCGATTGAGTGGAAAAAAGCCATTATAATCCCTTTCTTGAAAGCTGGAAAGCATCCTACAACAGCTACCAGCTACCAACCTATAGCACTCACAAGCTGTCTTGCCAAGTCCTATGAATCCATTATAAACATCAGATTGGCATACGTCCTTAAAACTGAGAACCTGCTCGATAATCATCAGTGTGGGTGCAAGAAAGGCTGCTCTACAACAGATCATCTAGTTCGGCTAGAACATGAGATACGTGCGGCCTTTCTACACAAACAATATTGTCTCACTGTTTTCTTTGATTCAAAACAAGGCGTACGACACAACATGGAGGTATGGTATTCTAAGGGATTAAGCAGATTTACGGATCCGCGGTAGAATGCTTAAATGTATTGCTGATTTCATGTCCGATCGAACATTTCAAGTGCGTTTAGGAACGGTGCTGTCCTGCGGATTTATTCAAGAAAACAGTGTACCTCGGGGATGCGTATTAAGCACAACATTGTTTTTCGTGAAAATGAACTCGCTCAATAATGTAATTCCATCCTCTGTAATGCATTCCTTATATGTGGATGATCTACAAATTGCGTGTCGTGCATCGAACATGGCAACCTGGGAACGAGAAATTCAAATTACATTGAACAAACTAACGCAGTGGGCGTCTGAAAACGGCTTTTGCTTCTCAAGTGAAAAACTATTAGTGTTGTCTTTAGACGAAAAAGAGGCCTACAAGCAGATCCCATCCTTAAAGTACAGGAAGCCACACTACCGGTAAAACAAAAACACAAGTTTCTGGGTGTTCTGTTTGATAAAAAGTTGAACTTTCTCGCACACATCAGTAGTATTAAAATAAAAGCGAACAATGCACTTAACATTCTAAAAGTCCTCTCCCGGAAACGGTGGGGCTCTGACCGTAAATGCCTGCTACACATCTACCGCACTTTGGTGCGTTGCATATTAGACTACGGTAGCCTCATATATGGTTCAGCCAGAATATCTTACGTCCGGCGACTTGACCCAGTTCATAACCTAGGAATACAACTGGTATGCGGTGCTTACAGAACGTCACCTCTCCAGAGCTTACATGTTGAATGTAATGAGCCTCCTTTACAGCATCACAGAGCACTACTAACTTTTTCCTACATACTCAGAATCCGATCCTCACCACAACACATATGCTACAACATCGTCACACAGTGCAGCTCACGCCTACATTATACAAATAAACCAAACATGATTGGGCCACTTATCCTGCGATACGAGGAATACTCTCGGGATTATGACATCCCTCGCGAAGTCCTCCAGGTTGCCAGAAAGCCAGAACGTTTGCCCCCGTGGTGTGATTTCACGCCATTAGCTGACTGGACACTAACACACTTAAAGAAAAGAGACACACCACATGAACGCATCATACAAGAATTCCGCGCTCTTCAAAACAAGTATAAAGGTTACATGGAATTTTATACTGATGGCTCTAAAACGAAAAAACATGTGGGTGTGTGGGCCGTAACAGAAAATTGGGAAACAAGTATTCGACTACCTCAGCATGCCTCTGTCTACGCAGCCGAAGTGTATGCAATATGGACGGTAGTTCAAAAGATCATTGCTTACAAACTTGAAAACACTGTCATATACACAGATTGATTAAGCGTACTGAAGGCTCTACACATGAAATCCCAAAGTGAACCTTTGTTAGGCGATATTTTGAGTGCATTATCGTCAAACAAATATGGCAGATCAGTTAGGTTTTGCTGGGTACCAAGCCATGTTAGGATAGTGGCTAATGAAGCAGCGGATAGATGCGCATCAATGGCAGCTTACAAAAACATTCAAGATGCAGCACTTCCATATAAAGACAGTGTCAATGCGATTTGGAAAGCCTTGACGTCAAAATGGCAACGCGATTGGGACAATTCTTTAAGCAACAAGCTACATCTTATTAAACCTATAATTGGCGAGTAGAAATCATCCAGTCACCAGCAACGATTCCACGAGGTGATCTTGTGTCGACTTCGAATTGGACACACACATCTCACGCACAATTTCCTTCTCCGAAAAGAAAACCCGCCAACTTGCGAAAAATGCAATGAAGCTCTTACAGTCATGCACATCCTAATAACATGTCCACACATCGACACACTGAGACGGAGGTTTTTATACAGCCTGTGTAATTTGCACACTTCATTACACCCTGCCCTATTACTAGCAGATGACCCCCTAGTGCCATTTACGAACCTGTTTGACTTTTTAGAGAAAACTGGTTATTTATGCCAACTATAATGTAATGCAGGTTTACCTGCTCTAACGTCCCGTTTTATTTTGTCTTGTGACTGGCGCAGCATGGCCTTAGCTGCCTTTGTGCCATTAAATCCAAACTAACTAACTAACTAACTAGGCCTAATGGCCTAGGCAGTATGGCAGTGATGAAAATTCGCCAGTGGCCGACATGGTAGCGGGCCGTCGGGAATGCCTGCCACTAATATGTTTGTACAGGTAGCTCATCAGGGATCAGTCCTGAGATCACACGTACAGGTTTGATTGATGGCTATTGATTTCATCGCCATGTATCCAACATGAAATATGTGCCTTCCAGTGGCTAACCGACCCGATATTTGCATGTGCTTTTGCACCTTTTGAAATGTGTGGTGCTTTTGTTGCCGTTACCTCTGTTCACGTTGCGTTATAGTTGCAACTGTTCCTGTTGACCTGGACGAGTGTTTTACAGACACAAGCATTCACAACCGATGCAGTGCTGTTCTGCATATTGCGGATTTGGCCGCCGTGTGAGTGATTGCCATGTCGAGCCAACATTGAGGAATGAATAAGGCAGAACTGCTTGCAGAGCCAATGTCCACGACTGTGTCAATGTGGGCCAGGCTCGGCGCTCATTTTGTGCAGAAAACAATGAAGTTAGGTGCTTGCTTGGCGCAGCATTGAGCATGAGGAGCTTTGTGGTGCATGCAACATGCAGCGCTGCACGAGTATACACCATGTATACACTTAATATTCGAAAAAATTGAATAGTAGATATTTTATTCGTGAATAATTTTGAGTGTTCGTTATTCAATTTGATTTGGTGATTCGAATATTCGCACACTCCTAGCAATGACCAAATCACAAGATCACTTTGATAGAAAAATGTGGTGTGGTGTCAGTTGCACCCTGGCATGGTTGTAGTGCATTGCAGAGTCCTAAGGTATTCCCAATTGGTGCAGGTACTTGGACAGCCTGTTGCAGAAGGATCGCTCACCCCTGACTTGGCTTGTGGCTCTCTGCTTTGAGCTGCAGAGGGCACAAGTGCTGGCCAAGTACCGGACGCCTGGTGAGGAACACGGAGGTTGAGCAGAATGTTGGTTTAGGCTAGTTGATAATCCACAGTGCTTGGAGATCCTTATCACAAAACAGGACAGACGACAAAATGCAAAATGATAGGTGCAAGCACTAAAATTTTCAACTAATGTTTCTTGCCGGGCACTTGGAATTTGTACACACATGAACAAGAAAATAGCTCAGAACGAAGCCAAAGCAATCATACTGTTATTCGTGCCATGGTGGCTAGCTCAACGTAGCAGCTGTTGCGAAGCCCCAAAGTGGGGACAGGGTTTGCATACCTCCTCCGAAATGTTTTGTGTGGAGGAACACGGAGAGAGATATTATTTACAGTGTACTTACAAGAGCAGGCCTGCCATAGACCAAGGTGGAAAACTGCTTGCTCCAAGAGTTCAGAGGTGTCTCATCATCTTTGTTACAGCAACTGGTCTCTTCAGCATATGTTGAATCATAATAATATGATACAGGAGCATGTGTACCAAGTAAAAAGCGTGCAGATATCACCAGCTACCACAAGTGCTTGTGCCTGCCATTTTGTCTTTTGTTGTGTGTCCTGTTCTGCATTAAAAATGTAATGGTACATTCAGCTTGTTCCTACTGCACTGCAATTTGGTTTACAGCATTGCAGAGCCTTCTTGAAATTGGAGATAAAGAAAGCCTGCCCCAGCTGAATAGCTGCTAGCTGAATAGCTGCCCTAGCTGCTCCCAGAGCAATCAGAGTAGTCATGTGATTTAGTTTCTGTCAGGTCTGAGTTGCACTCAAGAATACTTTCCAAGCACTCCGAGCTGGAGTGCAACAATCTGAATGGATTAGGTGAATGTTTTCCAAGCGCTTGACTTCAACCAGCTGAATGTAAAAGGCACCACGACAACACTCTGGAGCGCTCAAAAGCGAATACAGTAGACTTCCGTTATTCGACTTTGGTCTATTCGATTTCTTGGTTAACTCGATTCCGACCGAAGGTCCCGGCCGGCGCCCATACATATATATAGGGCCAAACCTCCATTATTTAGATCTGAAAATTGGCCTTCCCCGAATAATTCGAATTTGACTGGTCAGCTTCGCTGCAGTACAGCCATGTTATGTGGTGAGCATACCAAGAATAGTGTGCTTTTCTTAATTGTACAGGTGCACACGCACCGTCTCTCCGAGGGCGCAGTATGAGAAGCCTAATCAACACACTGGCAGCTACTCAGAGCTGTTTCGGACGTTGCTGTGGCGATTTGAGCCCTCTTTTCACCCACCATGTGTGTCTCGTTTATGAGACTGTTAACGGGGCTAGCACACATTCCTTAATTGTGCACACTGTGCACGAAGAAGCGGAGGAAAACCATCTGTGTTTTGGAAAAGCTAGCGAGAAGGTAGACAGTAAGATGAAAACAGGGGACGTTTAATGCCAAACGAAAAAGCGGGGCCTATCTAAAACTCTGAAGGCCTCCCAGTAAACGTATTAGGCGTCTCTGTGCTCATACCATAACCGGAGATGGTACATGTGCGTGTGTAAATTAAGGAACATATTCTATACCCCGTGATACCGACACATTTACACACTTTGTATGCTTAACCACATATGTTTGTACTGCGGCGAAGCTAACTTTAAAGGCGAGTACTATTATGTAAATGGCATATTTTGGCGTTTTTTTCTGCCATTTGTCTAATTGGGCCCGCTGGGTAATTCGACAAATTTTGTCGAATAAACATAAGTTGACTGTAGTTAAATGTACCGTAAGTGCTATGGAAGTCGAAATTGACACCCTGTGGATTGCCGCAGTTGAACAGAACTTTTTTTCCTTTAGAAGTTATTCTTTGTCCAATCGACATTTGGTAAAGCATCTGTTTACTGATAGAGAGACAAATGTAAGGGCAAGTTTTTACAGTCAAATTTGATACACGAGAGTGTAATACGTTGATAACACCATCAACCTTGTCACATGCAAATATTGTCGATGAAATGAGCTAAAGAAACTTGATATGATTTGCTGCAACATTTATGGTGTTCCTGTGGTATTACTCTGACTTGTACGCACACTTCTGCGGAAAGATGGTGACACAGCACATGTAGATGCCTTATCAGGAGCTGCTAGTATGTAAGCAGGCAGGAATAAACAAGGGGGTCTTTTGCCCTGCATCTGTCAACTGCCGTGTCTGACTTGGCTCTTAGGGTGTGCCCTAGACATACCAGTTCTGCTGTTAAACATCAAGCTGCAGGCTGCAGCATCTGCCTTCCAAAGAGGGTAGAACAAAAGAGCATTTGTGTGCTAGCTGAACAGTGCGTGCATATTCAATAGGTTAGAATTCAACTGGATGTCTCTGGTAGGCTGTGCATTTATTTGGAATACTAATCAGCAAATTCAGTGTCTGCTTGAAATTCGGCTGTGACCAATCGGCACAGAGGTAAAGTCATTTTTACCTCTGCTGTGTTCAGTGCTGAGTGTGTTGTCACTTGCCTATTTACAGATGCAAGCTTCACCTTGCCTAGTTGCCGCAACCACGTGCGACGAGTTCTGGAGCGGGCTATCGAACTGGTAGCCCACAGGCGCTGCCCTCTTCTCTGGAGGCTCTACATTGAGCTAGAGGTGTGTGCAGGTGCCGGGATTTGTATTTGTAATTTTTGTTCCTTTCTTAAAGCAAAGCTTTCTTTACAAATTCTCCTCGACTTTCATGACCATGGTTGCTGGCTGAATTCTACTGCTGTCTTGGAGAATAGCTTGCATGCAGAACAGCACTATTATCATTATTACCCTTAAGGCCCAACCACTGGCATGCGTTGGCACACTTCGGCATGCGCCATTGCATCAAAGGCGTCGTTCGCGAACAGGGTGAGGCATGGTGAGCTGGCATGCACTAATCAGAGGCTGCAACGCATTACCGGCATGCACCAGTCGGAGGCTGCAAGGCCTCTGGCTGCTGTGCCTATGATGGCCGCCAATGTGAAGACACCGACACTAAATATTGTCCGAGCTCTTTGGCCGCACGATGCACATGACAGTGTTCCTGAATAACAGTGTTGTGATTGTGGCAGTGCGACATGGATCCGAGCCGAGTTCAAACGACTCCGACAAATCCAACCTGCCCACTGGGTTCCCCCAGTCTCAGTGTGATCGTCAGCTGAAACATACAACCGAATCACAATTGCTGCAACATCTGTGGTTGGTGTATGTATATTTTGTTGTACTCGAAACGAATGGAAACGTGCTTGCGAACTCTGAAGTCTGGATAATCAGCACTCGCCTACCTCTGATGTTTACATTGCGCATAGGTCTTGCATGTCCATAGAGTTTGTAACTGGTGAGTGAACTAGCCCAGCTGAGAAACTCTGTCAAAACAGTTTTGTTTGGCATTTCAGCTATTTGAAATATGGCACTCCAGACTTCGTGTGGTGTGTGATGTAGTGAATGAATCGTGTGGAACTTAGGGTGGTGAACCGTGGCTTGTTACTTGTGGTCTCAGGTGGCTCAAGCTTAACGGGTGAGTTGTGCGCTGTTGCCAGCAGCAAAAACAGCTTTTGAAAGTGAAAGACAGTTGTAGCCAAACAATGGTAAGTACGTACAGCATCACCCATGCTGTCCGTTTCAGCTGACAGTGCGCTCTTCTATTCGTCATGTTAATCCAATTCAGTACAAGTTCAGTACTCCTTCACACATTAAAAACAGTGCTAAACACGTACGCTGGACAACAGAATAGAGGATGGGACACACACGGTGCTGTAGCGCCCTGTGTTTGTAGCGCCGTGCTGTTTTTAAACATTATGGAAAACCACCAACTTGCCCAATCTGCCGTTCTCCTTCACTCACTTCTTTCAAGTGCAGGCATCTTATGGGCCAGTTAGGGACAAATCACTCGTGCAGCACTGAAGAACGCTGATGCCCTGAAGGAAACAAGACACAGCGCTGTCATTTTTTAGTCTGTGTGTCCTTATACTTGAGCACTGCAAAAAGAAATGATCAGTTTGCAATATGCGCACCGTGTGCAATGCATAGGAGGACCTGTGTCATGCAAGACCTATGCATGCAGCCGTGTATACCAGGATTGCTTCAATGACTGCTTGCGAAGCAGCACGTACTGAGTCAGTGAAAATGTAATTGGCCTTTGATCTCTCTTTTTTTTTATGGAAAGAGCAGATGGTGTGAGTGCATTGCGGGGAACGTGAAAAGGTGTCATTAGTACTTTATGCAGTCGGTATGCTTAAACTGCCGAAATCTCTTCAGCTTCCACTAAAATGTTTCTCGCTGCGATACTATGAATTGTAGTCATGAAAAATGTCAACTCAAAACCAAGTTTTTAATGCATCTTCACAGATTGTGTTTCACAAGTTAACACTTCCACTGCAACATTATGCCGATATACAGCATATGCACTTGAAATACATACATTCTGTAAAGGTGAATGACCGGGCCTGCAATGACAAACTTTGTAGTACCACTGAAAAAAGTGCTGCCATGGGTATCAGCCACAACAAAACTGCTGCATGTCCAACCTACTTCCTCGGAGGCACCTCTATGAAGACTGCTCAGGCCCTTCCCATTCTGGGTGCAACATGCAGCCCTTCTCTCGACTTTTCCGCATATGTCACCAGCACTGTATCTAAGGCTCGTCGCATTCTTGGGTTTAGGTCCCATGTCTCCCTTCCCTGTGGACCTGTGGTTTTCAGAGCACTGTAAACTTCTATCATTCTGCCACGGCTTGAGTACTGCTCATCAGTATACCATATTTACTCGCGTAATTATCGCACCCCCGAGTTTTGTCATCAAAATTTGATTTTTTTTCTTTCCCGTGTAATGATCGCGCCTACCATCTCTCGAATGCTACGCAAACAACTCTTGAAGACATACCAAGCGGTCTGCAAGCGCCTAACATTATTAAGCAGATGCCCCATTTCATTCCTCTCATCACTTTCCACACTTGCATGAAAAAAAAAAAGCTACAACCAAACTTGCCTCGGCTTTATTATTTGTAGGCTTCATAATGGTCTTGGTCAACAACAACGACAACATAAAGGGCGCCTTTCAATTCTTCTCGTCTGCATTCGTGGGCACGCAATAAATCGCAATCGGCAACAATAGTGGCCACGTTTACACTGATGCGTTAGAAGTGTACCCTATTCATATGCCGATGCTTGTAACGCAGCTAAGATATTCGCTCACCCTTAGCAGAAACATGCCGTATTAGGATAGCAGTGTAAACAAACGACGCAGTTTCTTCATAGTACCTTGCTGGTGAAGCAGCGCACAAACACGGACACAGTGAAGACAAGCAGGAATAGACGACACTCGCTGCACTCGCAACTATTTTATTTCAGAACACATACTTCATGTTTATATACCTGCGCACCCTCAGGCGTCAAAGCAAATCAAGGCAAGATTAGAGGCTTTTTTTATATATATATCGTTTGCCCGCGCATACTCGGGCGTCAAAGACATGGCACTTATCTAACATGGTGTGCAATCCCATCGTAATTTGTTGCAACCCTAACAACCATTTTATTACACATTTTCTTTTCTCTTCTTTTTAGTGTACTTCCAAAAACGCAACCTCACCATGGCTTAGATGTACAGATGGCTGACTAATACAACCCTCTCCCCTCTTGTGAATATGAAAGGCTTCGATTATTTCCCTGGTTAGTTGATCCTTATGGTGTGATAAAACTGTGGTATCATTGTAAAGCGGCCAGCACCCATGTTGTGAGCAGTGCCCCTTAATATGGGAATGAATGTTTCCCCCCAGTGACCTTTTGTGCTCTAAAAGTCTCGTGTTTACACAACGAGCCGTTTGGCCGATGTATACTTTCCCACACGATATGGGCAAACAGTAGACTACAGAAGACCTGCACTCGACAAGTTTTTCTTTGTGCTTGACTGTGCACTTACGTCCATTTTCTTTTACTTTTGTTGAAACTCTACGATCCAGTCCGGCACATATTTTTCCGAGTTTGTTAGGCGCTGAAAAAACTACTCGTAGACCGTATCTGCCACCTACGTTTTTTAAGTTATGCGCAATTTTGTGTGCATATGGTAGTGACACAATTTTTTTGCTGTCAATCTCTAGTCTGTTGCGCTCTTTCTGATAGCCATTGCGCACAAAACGGATCAGCTTATACGCTGATGTACAGAGTACATGTTTTTTATACCCTGCATTCTTTAGTCTGATAACCTGTTGGCTGAATGTTTCTTTTATTTTTTCCGGACAAGACTTAGTTAAGGCAGCCCTCAGGCACGAGAAAGCTATGCCACTTTTTACAATTTTAGAGTGTCCCGAGTTATAACTAAGCAAGGGTTTTTTTGATCGTGGATTGTATGACCAGCAAACGTGGTCCGGTGTGGAAGTTAACGCCAAATCTAAAAATTGTAGCTTGCCATTCTTCGGCAACTCAACAGTGAAAGCCAGTCCTTGGCTGTTGTCCTTGAACACTTTTAAGACTTCATTCATTCTTACGTCCAAAACACCACGTTCGACTATAACCAAAAAATCGTCCACAAAGCGGAACACTTTTACCGCTAGGTCTTTTAGGTTTGCAACTATCGCTTTGTCTATACTACCTAGAAAAATTGTGCTAAGTACCGGAGCTACTTTTGAGCCTATACATATTCCGGACTTTTGTCTGTACATAACATTATTCCACATTACAAAGGTGGACTCAAGGTAAAATGTTAATAGTTCAAGAAATGTATTAACTGATACGCCACATTTGCTGACAAATTCCATCTCGTCGTTGTCTTCCGTTATACAGTGCCTAACACTCGATAATAAGGGACCATGCGGAATATTGTAATACAAATCCTGTACATCTATGCTGAAGAATTCACATCGTCCAGGGTTAGACGTGCTTAAGTACGTTACTAACGTTTCGGAGTTTGGTAAACCGAACGGATCGGTAACTATCAAGCCATTAAGGTGGTTTTGAAGGAATGAAGATACAACCAACTGCCACGAGTCCCTTTCTGATACTATGGCTCTGAACGGAACGTCAACCTTATGTGTTTTTGCCACGAAAAACAATTCGAGATGTAGGTTGCACGAGCGCTTAACTGCAGAAGCAAGTCGCTCAAAATTGTTGCTTGCGAGTAATGTGACTGCTTTATCCCTCACCTTTTTAGCTTTCACGTCAAAGGTCGCCTCAGTACCCTAAAGTGGCACACCTTGAATACCAGTGCAACATTGCACTAATCTGTTTATTCTGCAGTGTGCTTAACAGTTCTCTGGACAGCACTCATCTTTCTTCATCAGTCTGTCAGGACAAGCAGTCAGGACAGCCTGATCCCCATTACGCCTATACGGTGCGACACTGCGACTCCATTCTTATGTCTGGCATGTGGAGCTTTCTCCCCACCCCCTAGCCATTCATACTCAATCGGTGCTCCTGTGCATTGTGCACCCATCGACTGCCCAGTTCTTGCCCTGCATGTGTGTTACACGCTCTGCGATCAGCAAGTGTGTGTTTGAGGAGGGGGTTGCCTTCTGCACCCTGCAAATTCCTGCTCTTGATGGCTGGCTATCAGACACTCTAGCATACAGGCCTCAGCCTTTTCTTTTAGCCTTGAGAGGTGTCTAGGGTGCCATGTTACCACTAAGGTTATTATTATTATGCTTACTTGTATTTTTAATTCTGCTTTAAAGACAAACACATTCCCAAAGGCTTGGAAAGCAGTGCGGGCCGTTCCCATCTTTAAGTGTTGGGTAAAAACTACTGCGAGTAACAACAGGCCTATTTCTCTCCTATGCACAGCATCTAAATTATTCGAGACAACTCCAGCACTCAATAATTTCATCCTCTATTAAAAATACTATCATTCCTCAGCAGCGTACATTCATATCGGGACACTCCACAGCTACCAACCTCGTTAGCTTCATGATGCATGCCTCTCAAGCAGTGTATAAGAAAGGACAGCTGCATGTCATTTATTCTGACCTCAATAAGGCGTTTGATGTATACCACAAAATACTCCTTGAAAAGTTGACACGACTTGATCTGCACCACTCTGTCACAGCGCTGATAAGAAGGTACCGTATTTATTCGAATATAGGTCGACCTTCTTTTTCCAGAAATGTTACCCATAATTAACTATCGACCTATATTTGTGACCAAAGAATCTCGACCTTTATTCGTGATCAAAGCTAGCAAAAGTACTGTGGGACAGAGCCGCCTCTGTAGCCGTGAGGGCCAAAGCCGCAAACCAAAATACCCTGCCATGCATGTCGATGCCAGATGTTGAAGCCGCAGTTGCGCAAATCACAAATGCCTTATTTACTCAATTCTAACATGAACCGATTGTAATGTGCACCCGTACAGTACAGTACTAAATGAATTAACAAGCATGGTGTCACACGCGCACAAGCAAGAATGAACAGATCTCACTTGATGACCGCGGAAACCCGCCGTCACAACGCTGGAGTGACGATGCATGGCAGCAGCTGCCTCTCACCTCAATGCGAACTATAAGCGGTGAAAACAAAGCGCGTGGCGGGCTCTGTCCCTGTCGCAAATCGCTTTCAAGATAGGGCCGAGGCGATCGTATCACTGAAGTGGATCGTCGCAAATACCTCCTGCATCAGTCAGCTGTTGCTTTGCTGCTGAAAACCATCTCCTGTTTTCGTCAGTTCTGCACTCAAGTTTCGGGTATTCCAAACGCCCGTGATGCGCCCCGATTTCCGTTTGTCCTCGCACACATAATGACTTTCCTTTTAAATGCAGCATCATGACAAACTTGGCACTTGGCGCTGATAGAGCAAACGCAGGACACAGGAAGACAGACGGTGGACTAATGCCTAAGCACACATGCTATAGCACATGGGGGAACTACGGCAGCTAGGCTTGAAGCGCATACGAGGCGGCCATATTGAAATGACGATGGCGATATGTTAACGCAGATTTAGGATCATACTCGATTCTAACGCACTGATTCTAATAGGTCAACGTATATTCGAATAATTTTACAGCTTAGCTGTTAATGTTTAGTTCCCCCAGGATGGTGTCCGTGGGTAGACACAAAACTATCATCATCAGGATTGGCTCCAGCATCGTCGTCTTTTTCCACAGCCGGCTCGTTGGCCTCCTTGGCGCTACCGTGCGAATGCGCTCGTGCCACTGCTCCTGCGTTCATCGTCATCATTAATTAATCAAAAAACACAGACGTAACCAATTTTACAGTGAAGCTGTTAAGGGCTAGTTCCCTCAGAATCGTGTCTGTGTGTAGACACAAAACTCCTCATACGAGGGTCAATCCCAAAGATAGTGCAATCCGGGCCGACCCGCGACAGACGTGCAGTTCGCCATTAAGGGGCCCACATACACAGTTTCGCTGGTCATTTTTCACTGAGTTTTCTTTTTTTTCTTTTTTTTCGGAGATCGCAATATATAAGGGTTGACCCATATTCATGTTCGACCTATATTCAAGTATATATGGTACCTACGCAACCGGTACTGCTACGTTAGTGTAAATGGTCAGTCGTGAGAACTTTATGCGGTTGCAAGTGGAGTTTCTCAAGGGTCTGTCCTGGGCCCTCTTGTTTTCTCACTGTTCATTAACAACGTTTCAGCAGTCATTCAAAAATCTTCAAATTTGTTATATGCTGATGACGCGAAACTTTTCAAAGTGGTAAAAAATGTTCATGATTGCGCTGCGCTTCAGAAGGAAGTTGCTAATTTTGCGTCATGGTGCGCTGGAAACAAGCTGGTCATAAATGCATCAAAAACAAAAGTTGTAAACTACTTGAGCAAGACTAACAGGACTTTATTTCCTGTCGCATTAAAAACATTCTCCTGCCAAGAGCGCAGGGAACAACGGACCTTGGAGCGAACTTCGATAGCTCTTTGAGTTTCTCACCCCATGCTCAATAGACGAGGCAGCATGCACTTCAAATGCTTGGCGCAGTATGTCGGGTGACGAGAGCCTTCACACAACCTGGGCCATTTGTAACTTTGTGTAAGAGTGTATGCTTTCCAGTTCTTGAGTACACCTCCTTCATTTGGAGCGGTACTTGTATGTCAAATTATGAACTTCTCGATAGCGTGCAAAAGAATTCACATCTATATTTAGAAATCAATTCTGTTAAAAGCCTTCCATCTTCATAAAGCTAACACAGACACTCGCATTACCTACCCTCACCTGTAGATGCAACAAATCAGATGTTATTTTTCTCCATAAATTATTTGATGAAAAAATCTGCTGCTCGCACCTGCTTTCTAATGTACCCTTTTACGAGGCTTGATCCAGAAATTAGGTTCCCATCAATTTTAGAAATAGACAACATTGTTTATTCTCATAGAAGTTTACATCATTGGAAAGATTAAACTTTGCTCTATTTTCCTACATAATCGCCATATTTTTCTACGCATTCTTGTAGACGGTGCTCCAATTCCTGTAACCCAATGTCGTAGAACTCCGCTGCCAACCCGTTGAGGAAGCATTTCACTTCTTTTTTGACTTCATCGTCGTGCCGAAAGCGTTGGAAACTCAAATGTTCCTTTAAATTGGGGAACAAGTGATAATCACTAGGTGCAAGGACTGGACTGGTGGGGCATGACAGTCCACCCAAAGTTTGTCAAACGTTCCTGGGTTTGGCGGGAGACGTGAGGTCGGGCATTGTTTTGAAGCAGCATTACGCCGGCTGCCTGTCTTCCTCGCCGGCGGTTCTGGATGGCTCACCTCAGTTTTCTTAGTGTTACACAATAAATGTCTGAGTAGATTGTTCTCCCACGTTCCATGAAATCGATCAGCAATATCCCCTTATCATCCCAAAAAACACTGGCCATGACTTTGCCAGCAGAAGGAGTTTGTTGCAATTTTCTTGCAACTGGTGACTCTAGGTAACGCCACTGTTTGGATTTTTGTTTCGTTTCGGGAGTGAAATGAAACACCCACATTTCGTCTCCGGTAACAATGGAGTCCAACAAGCCTTCCTTATCTTCTTGAGACTTTTGAAGAAACTGGCGAGCACAGTCAAGGCATTTCTCCTTGTGGTCTGATGTCAATCGCCACAGTACCCATTGAGCACAACACTTGTGATACCCCAATTTTTCAGTCAGAGCTCTTTCCACTGTACCGTAAGAACTCCATGGAATATGAGCAACAAGTTCACGGATGGTGATCCTCCTCTTTTGAAGCACTTCGTGTTGGACCATCTCGATAACCACCTCCAAAACTGACGGTCTTCTACTCCATTCTTCATCGTGGACTTCCTCCCGACCGGCACTAGACTCCCTGCACCACTTTCGGACGTGTTGAATAGACCTACATTTGTCGCCGTACACCTCTGTCAAATGACGATGAATATCCATGGATCCCTTTGGCATGCAAAAAGCGAATTACAGTACGAATCTTGCACTTGGCAGTATCTACAATGGGAACCTCCATATCGGACGGCTGCTGAGCCAAGAATGAGCAACGCAGCGAAGCGCAGCCGGGGGGAATTGAGGGTTGGGGAACAACCGCACATAACAGTGTTGCCGGATTTCGCCTTGCACCTTCCCGTGTGGCTGGAGCTCTTTGGGAACCTTATTTCTGATTCAACCCTTGTACATTGTGCAGAAAGGCCCAAGGAAACAGCGCGCCTTCAAATTTTTGTGACCCTCTATCTAGAGTGCGGGCGACATGCAGTGCCCATTCAGAATGCCTGGATGTCTTCATGCCTAATTTTAATACTTTCCTGAAAAGGAGTTGCGCAGGAATTTTACTAACTAAACAAACACTCTCATATCTCTTTCGTGTTCCGTCATTATGTAATCATTTTTCTGTTTCTCCACGTTTGCTTTGTATTCTCTTCGTGTACACATTTTACGCTGTTAAAATCTGACTTCACAAAATTATTTTTTTAATGCGTGCAAGCGTGTGTATGTGTATATGTGTGTGTGACGTGCACTGTTTTTCCTGGGCATTGTTTTGCTGAATGCACCAGCTTGGACCAAGGTCCTCGAGGTTGTTCCTGGGCACTTTAGTAAACACATTTGATTGATTGATTGATTGATTGATTGATTGATTGATTGATTGATTGATTGATTGATTGATTGTAAGTAGTAGTAGTAGTAGTGGTGGTGGTGGTAGTAGTAGTAGTAGTAGTAGTAGTAGTAGTAGTAGTAGTGTCGATATGTGTGCACAACACAAAAGACGAGGACTGAAGGAGGAACACAACACAGACACTGACTTCAACTGGTCTTTATTTGTGAAATTGCCAGAACTGTATACATGAGTAAAAGCAATGAAAAACAACTTTTGCATTATGCCACACATGAATCCCTATTGCATCACAGCAATAGGGGTTCAAAGATCAGTTGAAGTCAGCGCCTGTGTTGTCTTCTTCCTTCAGTCCTTGTCTTTTGCAGTGTGCAAACATTTCGATATTGAATCACCAACTTGCTCAAGCTTCCACCTTATCCAGTAGTAGTAGTAGTAGTAGTAGTAGTAGTAGTAGTAGTAGTAGTAGTAGTAGTAGTAGTAGTAGTAATAGTAGTAGTAGTAGAGTAAAAGCTCGTTAATTTGACACCCGTTAATTCAGAAATTTGGGTAATTTGGACGGCTCTAATAGTCCCGGCCAAAGTGCATGTTAGTCTATGGGACTAAACCTTCGTTAACCCTTTCGCTGTCGGACCTCTCTGACCGTGACGCACCCCCAGTGTCGGCTTGGTTTCAGGGAACGAGCATAACAGGGAATGAACATAGCAATTTATTTTTGATTATGATTGGTATACAAATAACATAGTCAATGTAATATACACATTTCAGTGTTCTGCAGCTGTTGTTAGTAAACATCATCATCATCATCAGCCTGACTATAAAATCCCTTCAACATCCGAATCTGACGATGCGGAACCCTCTTCCTCGCATGCGACTCTGTCTGAGTCCGAATCCGAGCTCGGCTCGTATTCTTAATCGGAATTGAGCCACCGCTCCAATGAGCAGACGAAGGTCCCGCGTGCTGAGCCATCCGAAAGTAACCGCGCGCAGGGAGGATGCGCTTTCAGTCGCCCGCACAACGGAGATAAATGGGACGTTGCGTGATCAAGATGACAGAGAGAGATGGAAAAAGGCTAAACAAAGTTCGAAGGGCTTTACGTTTACTGCTGCAAGTCGAAAGCGAGGATGCGGCGAGAGAGCGAAAGCAGCAATGAGTCGCTCTTTTCGGAGAGGCAACGGCACGTGCGCCTGAACTTGACGCGCCGTAGCAGGCACACCAACAGAAGAAAAATAAAAACCTTCAAACCAGCGGAGATGGCAGAGCAACCCTTGAACCCATAACCACACGCGCGCGACGCATGATACAGCGAACACGGAGCCACCGCGCCACTCAGCAAAGAGAAAGTGGGGAGTGGTCGTCGCGCCGTACTCTTCAATACATGGAGTAACACAGGTCGGGGCGAATATACGAACTTGTAGAAAGAGTCAACAGATTGCGTGGCCAATCCAGGAGCGCCAGCTTTGTGCTCTGGCGCGAAATTTTGAACGCACGATAGAGAACGTACCGGTACGTCAGTGACACTTTTGGGGGGGAAGCGCGATGACGTACCGGTACGTCAGTGACAGCGAAAGGGTTAATGCGTCAGAATTCAACCCCGCACCGCTTAAGTTGGACAAATGCTGACGGCTGCCGCTACACGAAAGTGTGGTAAAGCAGCGCTGGCACCATTAGAGTGAAGCCGAAACCTGAGAGGCATCGCCATCGTCATCAATTAGTAGGGACAATTGCAGCGTCACCGAACATCGGTGTCTTCTTTCTTCACTCCACTGCGCCTTCAACGCCATTTTTCCTTCTCTTGTCGAGTCAGCATCATCTCTTCTTGCGGAGTTTTCTTTTTTCGTTGTGACTGTGTTTTGCATGCCACCACCATCGTGCACTTAAGTGATGGCAACGCCAGCAAAGCAGCAGAAGTACGAAGCCAAAAACTTGGGGACTAAGGTGGAAATTTTGCAGGCTTTGAAGAACGGTGAATCGTGACAGCACGTTATGACCAAGTACAATGTGAAGCGGAGCATGTTGGGAACGTATGTGAAAAATGAACAACAGATTCTTCAAGCCTTCGAAAGCGAGAAGTTTTATGCATCGGTTGGGAACCCCAGCTCATCCCCAGCTCGAAGAAGCTTTGCTCCAGTGGGTTACTGACTGTCGCAACGCGCATCTGCCTTTGAGCGGACCTCTCATCTTGGCTGCAATGATGAACATTGAATCGTTCAGGGGTTCAGAAGGGTTGTTCGCGAGGTTTCGGGAGAGACACGAACTCGTCTTGAGAAGTGTGTGCGGCGAAAAGGCCAGCAGTGACGAAAGCATGACCACCCCGCGGGAAAATGTGAAGCTGCTTGATCACATCGCTGCATATGAACCAAGTGACGTGTTCAATGCAGACAAAACTGCTCTATTTTTCAGAGCTCTGCCTGACAAGACGGTGACTTTCAAAGGGAACCCGTGCATTGGTGGCAAGAAGTGCAAACAAAGGATAACTGTGTTTCTTGCTGCCAATGTGACTGGCATGGAGCGCTTGCCACTTGTCGTCATCAGGAAGGCGCATAAGCCACATTGTTTTACAAAAGCCTTCCTGTCGAGTACAGAGCAAACAGGAAGGCTTGGATGACCTCAGACATTATTTGAGGCTGGCTGCAGCAGTTAGACCAGCACGTCTAAGGACCGCAAGACAATTATGGTTGTTGACAACTGCACTGTACATAACTGTACAGTCGAACTCAAGAGCATCAAGGTAGTTTTTTTGCCACCCAACACTACATGTGCACTTCAGCCGATGGACCAGAGTATCATTCACTACGTGAAGTCAAAGTACCGAAAGCACCTGCTACAGCGAATGATCTTATGCTCAGAAGTTTGAAAGCTGTATGAAGTGGACTACTTGGAGCAGTGCACATCATTGCCCACATGTGCAAAAATACACCTCCGCTAGTCATTGCCAACTGTTTTTGGCACAACGGTTTTGTGAGGCCCGAGCATGTGGCAGTAGCCGATGAGGTGTCAACCGAGTCCACCGATGATGACTGCCCGACCTTCGATCCTGTCCTACCCACAGATGTGACCCTTCAGGACTACATAGCGATTGATGATTGTGTCGCCATGACTGGTCTCCTGACCAATGAAGAAATTATTAATGATGTCACGGGTGTCCGGGTAGACCATGATTCAGATGAAGAGTCATGCGAGGAGGGGCAGCCGCGACCTCACCACACCTCACGAGAAGTCACGGAGGTGCTTTTGATATTGGAGGACGTTTGCCTGAGCACTTCTGACAGTTTGCGGGCTGTGGGCTGCTTGGAAGAGTTAAGAAAAAATTGTGTTGTCAACCGGAATCTGTGCGAAAAAGCAGACGACTATTGCAAAATACTTCAGTAAATAAAGGTATGCTTCACCAACTTGATTTTAATGTTGTTTTTCCTGTTCATTCGTTAATTCGGCATTCAGAAAATTCAAACATTTTTACCGGTCACGCGGGATCCGAATCAACAAGCTTTTACTGTAGTAGTAGTAGTAGCAGTAAAATTGTCACTAAGACCACATTAAATGTGTTGAAGCCAGCATGACACGTAATTCAATATATTTCTGGAGCTTTGTGCGTTCTCACTCTTCTAAAGAGAGTGCTGAAGATGTCTTCTTGATGAAAATGGTAATGTTGTCTCGAACACTGCTTATGCCTTTGCCGAACATTTCTGTTCTGTGTATGGTGTAAAAAGATGATTCAATTAACCTTCCTTCTTAGTCTGGCATGGTGTGTACGCTATCAGTCAATGAAAGCCTTGTTTTCAAGTGTATGAACTGCCTCAAACCTTCCCTTTCCTCTGGTGCTGATGGTATTTATTCCTCTCGCAGTTTTTTCCCTTTCAGACGCAGTGTACACACTTGTATGCAGCAAGATAGTGCATCAACAGTAAAAGCAGTGATGAAAGTAATGATATTTAAAATGTGTTGCACACATCTTGAAACACTTATTGAAATTGTGCTGCAATCTTGAGTACGTAATGTGCAGAATGTTGTAGCAAAATGAGTGCGAAGGTAGATGATTGGGTGTTTTTACTCGGTGTCAGTGTGTTGTACGTGGCATGTTCATTTCTTTCATTGTTTTTCACGATGGCATGCACCAGGCATAATTTTCAAGTGGCTGGATAAGTGCTTCTCAAGCTTTTCAAAACACAAAACAGTATATGTTCTCATATTTGATGTTCCCGTAGTGAGTTTTCGCGTGGAGTCCACATTCTGTAAACTTGACAAAACTCACTAAACAATTGAAAATTCTTCATCTTTTCTGCAGGCGTACACTTTCTATGATTCTGAAGATGAAATGTGGTAAAAGTGAGTTTTCGATCAATGGGATAAAGTGGCGCCTGAAAGGGTTAGGACGTATGGAAGCATACTTGTTCCCTGTTCTCACAAGCACCTTCAATAGTTCCCTAAAGTCTAGTGCGTTTTCTAGCACTCGGAGGGTTGCACGGACATTGCCTTGCACAAATCAGGTGGTAGACGTGCGGTTACCAACTGCCAGCCTATGTCTATACTGTGCAGTGCATCAAAAGTATTTCAGTCGGTGTTGCATTTCTTGCTTTCTATAAAACATTTTAATAAATGAACAGCATGGCTTTGTGTCAGGCACGTACCCAAGGGGGGGCCCGGGGGGGCCCGGCCCCCCCCCCCCCCCCGAATTCAAGTGGCATACCCCCCTCCCCCCCCTCCCCACCCACGCCACCACTCCTCCCACATTCCTAAAGCGCCGCCAGATCAATGTTGAGACTTCGCAGCTGTTCATCGGTCAGCATTATGCTGCCTTTTTCACTCCTTTTACATGGCGGTAGTTATCGGCATCTCTTGTAATGTGAAGGACAGTTTTCTCATAGATTCTGCACCCGCGCGATTAACTCGAGATGCGTTCAGTTGTCACCATCTATTCAATCGTCACGCGCATAGCTATTGCTTTTGTTAGTTCAACCTTCTTTGTTTAGGCTGATCCTGGCACCAGGAGAGGGATGCGGCTGTTACTCAGCTGGCGTGTACTCTCATGGAACGAGTTGCGGCCGGAGAAAACGCCAATTGCTTTTAACTTATCCCTTTGCTTCATTGTTTCCTTGAGTTACGGCTCGCCGCGACGCTGGCAGATGCCCGGAACCATATACACGTAACCATATAACTCAGGCTTGCGTATTTCATCCGGTGCATACCGAACGTCCCCTATAACTAGCCTTTACGTAGAAACAAACGAACCCCCACTAGAAACTAGAAGAACAGCTCTAACCTGTGCATATATCCTTAAAGTACAATCTCTACCAAAACACATTTGCTATCCCCTTGTAACAAAATGCCCTTCACGAGTAATCTTCACCAACAAACCACAAACTACAAGACCACTGCTCCTGCGATTTGAAGAGATGTGTCGGAATCTTGTCATAGTGGACACATTACCAGGCATTATCCACAGACAAAATCCACTACCCCCATGGTTCATCTTTCCCACAGTTTGCGATCTCACTTTAACACAGTTCCGTAAAGCACAAACTCCGCCACAACACATAATTCAGGAATTCCTTGCACTAGAAGAAAAATACAGCAGCTTCACAAACTTTTATACTGATGGTTCAAAAACAAATGAACATGTTGGAAGCGCAGTCGTACAAGGGAACTGGGAAGAAACAGTAAGACTTCCGCAGTGCACATCCATTTTCACTGCTGAATGTTACGCCATTTCTGTAGCCATAGACAAAATAATAAAGGAGAACCTCGCAAACAGTGTCATATATACAGATTCCCTAAGTGCACTCACAGCTCTTCATGCCAGAAATGCAGTCACACCATTATTAGGAGGCATTATACACAATTTAATAAACGCCACCACACAAGGACTGAACATTAAATTATGCTGGGTTCCGAGCCACGTCGGAATTAGTGGCAATGAGAGAGCAGATGCATGCGCGGCACAAGCCCGGCACAAAGAAATCACAAAAATAAAGATACCTCCTAACGACTGCATGAAGTTAATACATCATAAACTAAGGCAAAAATGGCAGTCTGCTTGGAACAATGAAGTAAACAACAAATTACACCTTTTAAAACCCGTGTTAGGTGAATGGAAATCTTGCACACACCGGGAACGTTTCAAAGAAGTGATTCTGTGCCGTCTTCGCATAGGACACACACACCTAACACACAACTTCATTCTAACAAAGCAAGACAAACCCCAATGTGAACTATGTGGAGATGAACTAACAGTAAACCATATCCTATTTTCATGCAGAAAACTGGAACCATTGAGGAAGACCTTTTTTACCATATTTTACAAAGAACACATCCCTTTTCACCCAGCTTTGATTTTAGGAGAAGATGCGCTCGTTGATGTATCATGTGTTTTTAGCTTTTTAAAAGAAGCAGGAGTTCTCATAAAACTTTAAAACTTCGCAGAGTGCTCACCTACATAATACAGAACACCTCATCCACCTTCTCATCCCTGAGAAGAAGGCCGAGGTCTTTAGCTAATTTGTTGGGACTCTCCGGGCTCTTGCCCAGACAAGGACTCACTGAGGTGTCCCAACTTTTAAAAAAGAATCTATGCCTAGTGTTTGGCGCATGATAGCCTCAGCTGCTTATGTGCCACTAAACTCAACTCAACTCAACTCAACTCAACCCATATACACGTGATATGGGTTAGATAAGGTGGGAAATAAAATAACGTGAAAGAGCGTCCATCATGAAACCCTGCAATAACCCTTAAACCTATAAGCAAGATGACTGTCGCCCGTTACCTCGTCTGTTTTTCCCTAACTGTATAGCACTTTTCGTGCAAAATTGGGAACTGGAAACAAAAATCGCAAGGAGTTGAGAAATTAGGCGATCTACTAAGGGAGAGAGCCAAGGCAACAACCAAACTGCAAGCAAAAGCGAAAGTTAAGCGTTGTTTATGAGGCTATTTATGGATCAACATCTTTTTATTGAAAAGGGAAGTAGAGAAAACGCCGCCAGAAGTGGAGAACAATTACTTGCTTTGAATGACGCTTCTACAGTTATCGGTCGAACCGCCTCACGTAGCCACTTCTCTGCTGTGCTTATGTGGGTGTTTTTCTAACCTTTCGCGGTGAGCGCAGTACGTCTAGAATCGCAGAGTCCTGCGCGCTACGCGGTTGTATGGGACTGGCGGCCGCACAGTGGGACGCAATTCGCGGAACTGTCAAAACTGGTCAACAAGGCGAAAATAACTGATATTCGATACTATAACATGAGAAACACTGAAGAAGCCGTAAAAAATGAACGCAGCCTGAAATCAGTAAAAAAATAAACCTGGCATAGGACAAACTGTGATGCATGCACTAAAAGATAAAAAGGGGAATATCATCAGCAATCTCGAAGATATAGTAAAAGCAGCGGAAAAATTCTAAGCTGACCTGTATACAGTACCACGAAAAGTCACAATACCTCACTTAGAAACAGTAATGAACAGGATACAGAAACTCCTATATGACAGAAACCACATTTGAAACGCACAGAAACCCAGAAACCCACATTTGACAGCTTCTCCAGAGTATAAACACCTGGCATTTCCCTGGGATAGCGAATCTTGTTACACAAAGATGCTTGAGGTCTGCCTCACCAAATTACGCTGCCGCATTCCCTCCCTAAATTTCTATTTATACAGGCCGGGTATGGTTCCCTCTCCCCTTTGTTCTTTTTGTGAGGAGGAGGAGACGATACAGCACTTTCTTCTATCTTGCCGCCGCTTTGCTGCGTTAAGAAAAAGATTGTTGGAGATACCTTTTCGAAGAATTGGCCTAGACTTGACAGAACCTGCAATTCTTTCGTTCGGGGCGTCCACTTTGAGATTCAGCCACAGGAATGCATGCTTCGCTGTCCAAACATTCCTTACAGAATCTAAACGAATGCCCTGTTAAATTCTATTTTTCATTACTTTTAAATTAATTATTCCTCATTCAACAGCACCTTCCTGATTTTATTTTAACCGGTAATTCAACCCTATTCAATGCTATTCGCATAGATATTAGGAAATTTATGCTCTATATTATTTTGCAATAATCCACCCATTTCTTGGCCAATCCCCCATCGTGGGTAGGAGCCACACGTGCCAAAGGCTACAACAACAACAACAACAACAACAACAACAAAGGAACAATAGATCAGGATCGCCAGTCGGCCACTAGAGACTGTGAAGGAGCACGTTTACCTAGGTCAATTATTCACAGGCAACCCTGATCATGAGAAGGAAATTCACAGAAGAATAAAAATAGGTTGGATCGCATACGGCAGAGATTGCCAGCACCTGACTGGAAGCTTACCATTATTATTGAAAAATAAGGTGTGCAATCAGTGCATTTTGCCAGTGCTGACATGTGGGGCAGGGACTTGAGAGCAAGTTAGGGACCGCGCAAAGAGCGATCGAACGAAGACTGCTAGGCATAACGTTAAGAGAGAGAAAGAGCGGTTGGATCAGAGAGCGAATGGGTATAGACGATATTCTAATTGACATCAAGAGGAAAAAATGTAGCTGGCCAGGTCATGTAATGCGCCGGTTAGATAACCGTTGGACCATTAGGGTTACAGAATGGTTACCAAGAGAAGGAAAAGGCAATCGAGGACGACAAAAGACTAGACAGAGCAATGAAATTAGGAAATTCGCGGGCGCTAGTTGGAATCGGTTGGCGCAGGACAGGGGTAATTGGAGATCGCATTGCGGGTAGAGGCCTTCGTCCTGCAGTGGACATAAAACAGGCTGATGATGATGATGATGATGGGCCCCCCCCCGAAAAAAAATCCTGGGTACGTGCCTGCTTTGTGTGCCAACGACTTAAAGCTATTTGAGACTGTCAACAGTGTTCACCACTGCATCAACCTCCAAAAAGACATTTTTTCACTCTCAAATTGATGCAGAAACAATAAGGTACTCTTAAATGCTTCCAATACTATGGCATTAAGTTATATGCGGCAAACACACCATGTGCAATTTTCAGACACCCTTCGAGATGCTCCACTGCCAGCGTCGATGAAATGAAAGATGTCAATGTTTACGGCAACAAAATGCTAAGCTTCTCTTCACATGTTAAATATGCACAGTGTGCCCTTCACGCTCTTGGAATTGTATGTCGTATACTATTGCGTGATTTCCACTCACCTGTTCGGTTTATGAAATTGTATTCTGCTGTGTGCCTTCCATTACTAGAGTATGCCTCTGTAGATGGGGGTGATATCTGCAAATCTAATTCTAACCTTATTGAATGTGTCCAGAATAAATTGATATCTATCTATTTATTTATTCATTCCTCAAATGCCCCTGGAGAGGGGTTTTACATGAGGGGTGGGCTGCTTCAAAGGAAAATGCGTTCGATGGCAGTCCTGAATGCAGTCACACTGGAGTGGTCCGCTGCTTCTTCAGGCAGATCATTCCAGTCTCTCGCTGTACGTGGAAAAAACGAATGAAGATGGGATGATGTGCGCGCATGCGGGGGGTACACTGACTTTGAATGATTAGTCCGGGATGAATGGCGGTGAGCTGGCGATATGACGCTGTTACCAATCGGGGCATGATAAAACTTGTGATATAGAATGAGTCTGGACACTTGACGTCTCGCTTGTAGTCTCGGAAGATTCGCATTAGATTTTAGTGCTGTGACACTTGTATATGAAGAATAGTCATGGAAGATGAATCGGGCTGCGCGGTTTTGGACAGATTCAAGCATGTTAGAAAGATTAGTATGATGAGGGTCCCAAATTGAGCATGCGTATTCAAGTTTGGGCCTTACCACAGATTTGTAGGCAAGAGTTTTTACTGGAGGAGGGGCAAATTTCAGATGTCGCCAGAGGAAGCCTAAGGTGCGGTTAGCCTCGTTAGTTATTTTAGTGATGTGAGAGGACCATGAAAGATCTTGAGTTAAGATAAGCCCCAAGCATTTATAACAGGTCACAGATGATATTGTTGAATTACCTAAGAGATATGAGATACCTAAGAGATAAGAGATAAGAGTGCCGACGATTGAAAGAGATTAATGAGGTTTTATTTACATTTAATGACATTAACCATGTCTTACACCATTTTTCAACCGTTTGTAAGTCACGCCGAAGGGCAGGGATATCTGAGCTATTGTTAATGGGTCGGTAAATAACACAGTCGTCCGCAAATAGGCGTATGTTAGAAGATATGTCATTAGGAAGGTCATTAATGTAGATTAAAAAGAGGAGGGGGCCAAGAACAGAACCTTGAGGAACCCCAGAAAGTGCAGGAGACAGAGGGGATAAGTTATTTGCAAAAACGAACTGTTGTCGGCCGGTCAGAAAGCTGCGCAACCAATTATAAATTAAGGGATTAAGATTCAGGACTGAAAGTTTCAAGAAAAGACGGTTGTGGGGTACCTTATCAAATGCTTTCTCGAAGTCTAAAAACAATGAGTCTACGGGTACATTAAGGTCTAATTGGGAACTGATGTCATTTACAAAGAGCGCAAGTTGAGTATCGCAAGATAAATTCTTAAGAAATCCGTGCTGACTATGATGAAAAAAGTTGTTAGAAATTAGAAATCTCATGATGTGGGAAAAGATTACATGCTCCATCAGTTTGGAACAAACGCTGGTAATAGAAATAGGCCGGTAGTCAAGACATGACGTTGAAGAAGCTTTTTTGGGGACTGGAATGATCTTACCTGTCTTCCAGTCCTGCGGCACCACTCCAGACGAGAGTGACTGTTGAAAAATGTGTGATAAGATGACACTAGTGACATCTTTTGTATTCTTAAGCACTTTCGCGTTAATTCCGTCAATGCCAGCCGATGAAGTTAGCTTCAAAGATTCTATTAGTCTGCAAATGCCATGAGGTTCAAACGTGAGGGCAGGCATGGGAGGATATTGAGGGTTAGGGAAATAAGGAAGATTGCCTTCAGATTCTTTTGTAAAAAGTGAACAGAATGTTGAATTAAGTGTTGTTGCAAGTTCAGTATCAGGAATAGGGACGCCATTTTGGTCAAGTATATTTATAGATTTCTTTGGGCATGGATTGACAACCTTCCAGAATTGACGAGGGTTATTACGTAGCATATCAGGAAGTGAGATTGAAAAGAATGATCGCTTAGTTTTGTTTGCTTGTGACTGAAACATTTTGTCAATGCAGCGGTACTTTTCCCATGCGCGCGACATGTTAGATTGCTTGGCGATACGATAAAGCCCTTTTTTTTTATTGTTCAGGCGTTTTAATGTGTTATTAAACCAAGGGGATGAGGGCCGTTCAGTTACAGTGATGGTAGGAATATGGGCTTTCGTTAGTTCCTGCATTTTGGATTTAAACATTAACCAGTTATTTTCAACGGAACGACAAGTGAACGTTTCAAGAAAGGAGTAACTGAACTGTGTTAACTTTTCATTGAACGCGACATAATCCCCTCTGTCGTAGAGCGTTATGATCTTTCTTATTTTGGGGGGATATGTTATGTGAAATTGATAAGTAGCGTGAATTACAGCATGATCACTAAGCCCGGGCAAAAATGTTATCTCAGAAAAGTTGTCAGGATGCGTGGCAAACAAGAGGTCGAGTAAGCTGGACGATTCATTTATATGCCTTGTTGGATTGAAGATGAGTTGAGATAAGCCAAACGTAAGACACGTGTCAAGAAATTCACTTTCTGCATTGCGCTTCGATAATGTTTGTGCTATGTCAGACCATACTATTGCTGGAAAGTTGAAATCGCCGAACAGAATGATTGGCGCGTTAGGAAAAGAATGTGCCAGAGTGCAAAGTGCCTCATGGAAGCATGCAACAAAGCTTGAATTGGCATCAGGAGGACGGTAGCAAGATCCGAATATTAAGGGTGGGTGTGCATTTTTAGTGCACAGAAATAGTATTTCCAATGGAGAGGAGATATCAATTTTGAAACAATGAAGGTTGCGGTTAGTGGCTATTAACACTCCTCCTCCTCGCCTCACATCACGATCGCAACGGAATATATCGAAATCGGTTAAGGCAATCTGAATTTCGGTGTTATCAATTGTTGTGTTTAGCCAAGTTTCAGTTAGAATTAGAACGTTGCTATCTGTGGTGGAAATAAGGTTAGAAACAGAGTCGAGCTTAGGCAGAAGGCTTCTAATGTTGGTATATAAAATCGAAAGAAGGCATTTTTTTTGTTGTTCACCAGGATCATTTTTTAGTTATGATGGTCGTTGGATTATTTTGTCCGTAGAATGATCATATACATAGGTGGAGCTGTCCATTATTAACCTGTTGTGACGAAGCTTATAATGTTTGCCTTGAGGTTTAGCAAATGCAACAAGTTTTTTGCGTGCGAGCCGCGTGTTTGGTGAGTAGTCTGGAGATATCCTGAAATCAGTATCTTTCAGTTTGCCCGAGTTTGCTAGAATGCGCTCTTTAACTTTTAAGTGCGTGAACTTGGCAATTATAGGTCTTGTTTTGTTTACATCAAAAGACCCAATCCTGTGAGCGCGCTCAATGTCAACTGGCTGCAAGTCAACATTGAGCTTCGTTTTGCAGAGTTCAATCACCAAACCCTCGGCTTTGTTCCAAGTTTCATCCGGGTTGTCGGTTATGCCATAAAATAGAAGGTTTGATCTGCGGGCATTATCTTCGTAGGCATCCATTTTTGACGAAAATTGGGAAAGCTTATCTGCGTTTTCATTTGCGACAGCTTCAACGTCATCCAACTTTTCTTTCTAAGCACTCTAAGCACCACTTTTGCCATTCTGGCGACCACAGTCCAGCCCTCTCAAATATACTTCAACTCACACCTCTAGATTCAAGACTTAATTAATCAGGCCTTTCGTTCCTGTGTAAGGTGGTCCACGACATTATACATTCCCCAAGGCTTCGTGATCATATGCAATTGTTCGTGCCATGCTAGTATACCAGGCAGCATTCCGCATTCTTTGCCTGGCCTTGTTGCATTGAAGACTGACCTATATATGGCTCGACTCCAAAAAACATGTAGTAAGAATTGTGCCATTACTGACATATTTCAGAGTTCATTTCCTGTGTTTTGTAAACACGTAGATACTGATGTTGTATGACAAACTCCCTTTTCTGCTTCCTCGTTTTCTTTTTGCCTATTTGTTTCTCTATTTCGCATTTTTTTTTTGTCTACCACATTCATGTTTTCCGTACATTTTGTCTCACATATTGCTCTTTAAGTGCACCAGTATGAAGGCTGTCTAGCTGTTCCTGGGCACTTATAATAAACAATTGATTGATTGATTGATTGATTGATTCATTGATCATTTTTGTAGTATAAAATCATGCTTTTTAAGTAGGTACTAGTATATTATTTCAGTGCAGTAGCTTTTGTGCAATTAAAGAAATGGCATGAATTAAGAAAGTGCAATAAAATGCTATGTGCCTGATCATATGCATTGTGCTATTAATTTTTTCTGAGTTTTAATAACAGTTGGCTATCAAGTGTTGTGCGATAAAATATTATGCCACACCAACAAACTGATATTTTGTGTGTGTGTGTGTGTGTGTGTGTGTGTGTGTGTGTGTGTGTGTGTGTGTGTGTGTGTGTGTGTGTGTGTGTGTGCGTGTGTGTGTGTGTGCATGTGTGTGTGTGTTATGCAAATAAGCTGTCCCCATATGCTTGAATAAGTGCTTCAATAGTATGGCTTGGCAAAGGGCAACGAAAGACATCTATTAAAACCCTCTGGTTCTCAAGTTTGTAACACCTGACAGTATGTCATTTCATTAATGTAGAGAAAAACAGACTTTACATATTGAAACCAGTTACAGTAGAACATGGCCCCAGGGAAAGCTTTTCTTGCAATGCACTCAGTACTGCTCAAGTGAAGGCCTCCAATGCAGTGTTGGTGCTTCAAAACAACCTAGAATAATAAATGAGGTGCTCCATGGGCAAGACTAGACAGAAACAGGAATCAGGAGGAGACAAACTATGAATGAGGTAAATTTTAGCTGTTCTAGATGTTTTTTTCTGAGCACTACAGGTGTTTCAATACTTCTTGCTGATTTTCTCAGAACATACTTTTTCACGATTCTTTCATACACCAACAAGCATAATTATATTGACATGCATACTTCTTTAGCCATATCCGGTGGCGATATTTCACCGGCTAACAAATTTTCGACATCATCGTTCAGTGCAGGAAGTCCCTGCACATGTCGGAAATCTCACGAATGCATCAATGCTTCTATCTGTTGCCTGTTGTCGACGAACCTTGTATAATCTGATTGCAAACGCGACATGAATTGTGTAGAAGTTTTTGGAAGGTGTGGGTACCAGCGAATATGCTGGAATTTTCTACGACTGATGCATGAAAGCCGATGCTCTTGACCCGCAGATCAGAATTTCGATGATTGCTGACTTTGCTTGCTGTTATCATTGTGATCAAGTGTTACTTGTTTGCTGGGCACAAGTTCTCCCAATAAAGACTTAAATTTGTAACTCCCACTTTTGACTGCATCATTCTTCACCATCACTACTATGTGACAATACTGCTAACACAGATTTTTCAGTGATAGCTTGCACGCCTAATTCTTGCATAGTTGGCTGTGCAATGAGCTACCAAAAATTAAATCGTACGACAGCTTTTGACATGATATGGCATGGACATGCAGGCGTTTGCAAAGCAGTCTTGTAGACAGACGACAATGCAAGTGCAAGTGCTGATGTCAATGTTTTGTGCACTATTGTTACTTCAAAGGTAAAAAACTATTGCGGAAGGCCTATGTTAATTAATCAAACGTGTTTTTTATATCCAAAAGTGCATACAGATCACCAACTTATTGTTGATGTTTTAGGCCAGACTTGTACGGTTCAAGACAAAATGGTCAAGCAACAGTGCACCACAGCTGAGAAGCGAGCATCGGCACGCGTCGGAGCTTGTGTCCTGTGGTGTGTTTAGAAAAAGTTTATTTCGACAAGAGACGATACGAACACTGAGTCATAATCACGGCACAATTCCACCCGGACGATAACATGTAAGAAACGAAATACAGTGCGTTGTCAACGTAAGTAGTGTCCGAGTCCTCACGCACCAACATATAAACACGTATACCCACGGAAAGGCACAGTTACACATAAACTAAATGCCACATGTACAAAATGATTTTCAATATATACAGTGTACACAATGGTTATATACAATGATGATGTGATAGAAAACTTTACACAATTTTGAAGTGATGTGCACGAGATGTGTATGTACAAAAATGATCGTGTATACGAGAGGACACACACACAGAAATCACGGGCACCTGCATTCTATGTGCATTAAATGAATAATTCTGATGGGCTGGCTACGAGAACCAGGCTGGACGAAAATTCAGCCTTACGCGTCCATCAGCCACCGACAGGAAACGACATGACCACTGTCGAAAGAACTCTTCTTCTCCAAGGAAGAACAACTCCTCCGACAGAAACGACAGTAGCTCAGAGTAGAGCCTCCCCATAAGTGGAAACAGAGCGCGGTGACGACGTCCCATGGCAACTGCCTCGCACCGGTTACGCCATAGACAGAAGGCCCCCGCAGCAATTAAAAGTCGCGCGAAGCGGCCACGTGAGCAGCGACCTTACGTGCCCTTTTCCTCCAATTGATGCAAAGTGATGTGTTTGCTTGTCGGCAGGTGCCGAAGCGTGCTGATGCATGCCAGTGGTTGGGCCTTTATAGTTGTCCAGGCTGCTGCCCTTGTTTTCTGTGGAATTACTTAGTGATAAAACAAATGATGCCTAAATGTCCTCATTGCAGCAAATATACGTCATCAAGAGCACACTTCCTTTAATAAAGCAAAGCTTTCTAACCCCTTTTATATGTGCTTTCTGACCATTAAGCCAGAATTGCACCTGTGCTTTTATCGTGCCATTGTCTACCTCCTTGAGGTTACCACCACATTTTAATGATGATCTTCACACTATGCACATACCCACAAAAGGGGGTAGATTGGCAAAAAATACAGGTGGTATATTTAAAATAAATAGGAAGAAATGAACAAATGCTATAAGAGTTGTCACATTGCTTAGCACAGGTGCACAAGAGCTCACGCATGCACACCGGCTTCCTTTATGCCAAAGATGCAGGAATGAAGTGGGCCAACTTATAGCATTTCATTAACCGCTTCACATAGATTCCAAAATGTGCGTCGTATCTGCATAATTGTATCTACAGGTGGTGAAACCATCTGCATTTCTTTCACCATACCTGTGTTGTTATGCACTCATCTGCCACAAGAGAATGGTGGCTTCTGCCAAGCAAAACAAAAAAGAGTGGGAGCATAAATGCATAGGAACCCACTGTAGTTGCTTAGTGGCTGTGGTGTTGGGCTGCTAAGCACGAGGCCGTGGGATATAATCCTGGCCACGGCGACTGCATTTTGATGGGGACGAAATACAAAAACACCCGTGTACTTAGATTTAGGTGCACATTAAGGAACCCCAGGTGGTCCATATTTCTGGAGTCCCCCACTATGGCGTGCCTCATAATCAAATCGTGGTTTTGGAACGTAAAACCCCATAATTTATTTTTAATTTCAAAATGCATAGGACTTGTATTTGGCAAAACTGTGGGGCAAATTCAGGCAAATGACTGGTCGTCATCAGCACCATATTATAGCTGATCGATGGAAAGCACATGCATGTCTTTACGCACAGTATTCTTTTTTTTTTTTTTTCCAGCTGAGGCTTGGAACCAGGGAGTCTGCAAAGGCAATCTTTTACAGAGCCCTTCAGTGCTGTCCATGGGCCAAGGTGAGACCAGTGTTGCCTTCATGTTTATGCACCCTGCATTGGGCTGATGTGGGCTGGCTAGGTATACATTAAATCCTCATTGAAGGAAGCAACTGCCACAAAACTTTAATTTAAAATTGGTTATATAATGACTACAGTTAAATTTCCATTCAACACAGTTGCCAAAATGGTACTTTACTTTGCTACAACAAAATCTTGTCATATTGAAATTCGACCTTTTATGCAGTTGCCGACAGATTTTTCTTACCTGGAAATGGCCATAAAGCTTTCCTAACTATCAGGAAATCGGAAAAAACTAAATTCAACTACAAAAATGTCTTTCACCTGAAAGGTGAAGCATTGGTAGCGGTAGCAAAGTATGACACAACTACACGAAGTAAAGTTTGTAGCTTTAGCAGCCGTATAAATTGCAGTAAACATTTGCTAATTAGATTAACAAGCATTATGTCACGCATGTGCAGGCAAACATGAAGAGCACAATGCGTTGGCGAGCTAGTTTCTTGTGTCCGCTGTTTTGTGCTAAACAAAGTAATTATGGAAACATGAAGAGATCTCACTAGATGACTCTGAACACTGGCTCTCATAGTGCTGTTGTGATGAAGAGTGCAAACAAAAGGGAGTGAACGTTTTTACCAGCTCGTTGTTCAATGTGTCTCTGAAAATTGAAATTACGTAACCCCCAGCACTGGACACGTGCGAAGACGGTACACATGACAGTTTTACTGTGTCCGGTATTCGCGTAAACGCAAGTGAACTGGGCATTTTACCAGATGAGCGGAGGCACATATGTGAACTGCCTAGACAGTGCAGCTGCCTGATGGCACAGAGCTCAATCAGACAAACACAGAGCTAATATTGCAGTAACCGAGTGTATTCTACTCCGCTGCTGGTGTAAATTTTTGACAACAGTATAATCATGTTTCTGCTGAAAATATACACCAGCAGCAAAGTAAAATTCGCTTGGTTGCTGCAATATCAGCTGTGTTTGTCTGATTGAGCTCTGCACCACCAGGTGGCTGCACCGTGTAGGCAGTTCACGTATGTGCCTCCGCTCATCCGGTAAAATGCCCAGCCTGCTGGCATTCAGTGGAATACTGGGCATGCTAAAACTCTCCATTAAGGTCCCTAGATAAACAACCTTAATGCACATGCATGGTTCATGTACCTGTATGTGCACTCTTCCCATGCACGTACAGGCAGACGGTGCACATCAAGCCACCATATTTTTCAGCTCGCCATCGCATGCTTTCTATGCATCATACAAGCACGATACGACCTTAGTGCACTTGAACTTTATATGGAACATGACGGCAAGAAGGTCCTGTGTTTTGTACTAGTGCCACTACTGATGTTTGTCAAGTGCTGCTCCATTCAGTGGCCGTTCTCTGTCACGCGGCATGCGGATTTAGAGCTGCATTTACAAGCAACTTCATGCAATTCAGCCATTTCACCATCTGTGCATGGGGGAGCTTACATTTACTGCCTTGGCATTCCTTAGCGGCAGCTGTGAAAGTTTGTTATATTGAAATGGTCTCGTGTAAATGCACTTCATTATTATTGAGGTTCCAAATATGTGGTGTCCTACGAACAAGAAGATAAAAAAAAGATTAAATACTTTATTAAGTAGATGCTTTTGTATTGAAGTTCGTTACATTGAGGTTTAACTGTAGTACATACTACTGAAATAGTCTTGGCATCATGCCTTTGAAGTACTGTGTTCATTATGCTAGTATAGGCATGGTGGTGATTTGGTTTCTGTTTGCTTCCTGTGATAGCACCATGGCTATGGAGCCCATAGAAAGCCCATGAAAAGGCTGTGTTCCTCGTGTGTCTGTTACTTAAGAAAGGTTCAAGTGAAGCTCCTGGTGCAATAGCATTTCTTGGTTGCTCTTTCTTCATACATCAAAGATAGGTTTCCTTTACACAAGCAAGCCGAGAAAGCATTGCTGAGTTTATGCGGTAACATGAAACGGCATTTGAGTCATATTTACATGAGAAATGTCGAGTCATTTAGTGTGACTGCTGGTGTTGTGCACGCAGTATTAAAGATGACGGCTATTGTTGGGAATCCAGTACGAGCAAGTTATTAGTAAAAAAAGGAAATACATTCCAAAAGTTAGCTTTTCCTATGTGCAGCCAATTTAAGTAGTTTTATTTTGTTCAAACAATGAATACAGCTGGGAGAATTTGGCACGGATGAACTGGACTGTTTTCCCCTACATTCTATTGGATTCTCTCAGGTTTGTTAATTTGGGGGTCCCAATGTTAATTGGGCCTATTCTAGTTTGGGCCTCACCATGAAAGAAGTGCATGACAGGATTTTAGTGCTTGAGGGTTGACACTTAATGAGAAATACTAAATCAATTCAAACTGTAAACTATTACTTAAAAATTCTATTTTTGATCAATTTGAACTAACAGTTCAATTCTACAAAAAGGAAATGAAGGTTGAAGTTATGTTTGTTTTTTTCGCGCAAGCACCCCAGTGCCAGTTATTGGTGCGATATATTTAAAATGTGTATAGTATTATTTCTTTTTGGGCTGTTGTGGCTTGGTAAACATTTCTGAAAGAATGCGCATCTGGGGCCACTCAATCCCCGGCATCTGGTATGCACGTCGGCGTCTCATGCTGCAGCGGTTCAGGCTGGTGGGTCTTCAGAACTTCCCGTTAAAATGCTCCGCTCGAAGAAGCTGCTGACCCAGGCCGAAGTTCAGGAGTGCAAACGTAAGTTTGCCGAAGCCACAAAATCGACAGCAGCATGCATCTGTTTTCAAGTTAAAGCTGTTTTCGAGTTATTGTCACTGCAGAAAATGTCAAAAATGGAGCATTCGTTGGAGCAGCAGTATGCATTTAATTTTGCTTTCACCTGGGAAAAACCGCTTCCGAGATGCATGCTTTTGTTAAAGAAGCTTACAAAGACGATGCCCTGTCCAGGGCCCAGATTTTCCGGTGGTTCAGTGAGTTCAAGAACAGAGGGAGATTGCTGAAAACATGGAGCGATCTGGACGCCCTTCTACGAGTGGTTTGGACGAAAATGTGGCCAAGTAAAAAATATCCTGGACTCCGACCATTTTTTAGTATCAGAATAATTGACGAAGACCTCAACATGTGCAAAACAAAGGTTCACATGCAAAAGGTTTGTTTGCAGAAATTGGTGCCAGAAAGGTGGAGTGATGACCAAAAACAACGATGAATTGACGTTTCCTGTGAGACGTTGGTGCAGTTAGAAGTTGAATGGGACTTCTTAGATGGCGTAAAAACAGGCAACAAATCATGGGTGTTCCAGTACAACCCCGAAACCAAGTACCAAAGTTCAGAGTAGCACGCCACGAACTCCCCGCGCCCCAAGAAAGCGAGAATGTCCGAGGTAAAGACAGTGTTCATTGTCTTTTTGGACAAGCGTGGAGTGGTCCGCAAAGAATTTGTACCTCCGAAATGAACTGTCAACGCTGTGTTCTGCAAAGAAGACCTTGAGCACCTTCACAGAGCTGTCAAACGTAAACGACCAGAGATTGCCAATCATTGGTATCTCCATCATGATAACGCTCCAGCCCATAACGCCTTCATTGTGACCGCCTACCTGTCCCAGATAGAGTTTGCAACCTTGCTGCAGCCACCGTACAGCCCAGATGTGATCCTGGCAGAATTTTTTCCTGTTGCCAAAGCTCAAGCGAAGCCTGAAAGGTACCCGTTTCGACGATACTCCTGCCATCCAACAGGCTGTCACAGGGTGTCACGCGCTTGTCCTTGTCGCGTTCTTGTGTCCTGTGTCCACTCTTGTGCTAGTCACTTCAGCATGGAATACCAACTAGCCTGGTCTGACACCCTGCTGTCACAGCATCTCTGAAAGAGGTTATGGCAGCTGATTTCCAGGGAGCCTTTGCAGCATGGGAATCACGTTGGCAGCGGTGTATCGATGCCAAAAGAAACTGTTTTGAAGAATCTTAATAATATGTACCGATCGGATCAATAAATTCTTTTTACCAGACCCAGTCTCATTACATTATGGACAAACCCTCTATAGTAAGATTTAGATGCATGTTAGAGAAACCAGGTGGTCAAAATTATTCCGCAGTCCTCCACCATGGTGCAGCTCGTAGTCGTATTATGGTTCGGGCACAGTAAAGCCCACAATTAATTATTATGTAAACAAATTTTTTTGTCGTATAACCACAGGCACGGTATATCAGAAAACTCATGACTCACTTGTGAAACATGGCCTCGAGCAGTAAATAATAGTCTATGCACATTTGGAAGTGAAGAACGATCCCAGGGCTCATTCGTAAAATTTTGCCTAGACTAAGCAGCATTGTAGTTCAATACAAATTTTAAAATTTGCACATAATTCTAGTCATTCGGTGTTGCATGTAACAAACTTTTTCTCACGAGAACGGTATAATTTTACTGACAAGCAGTTTATCTCAAACATTAGTTGCACCACGGTTTATCATATCTCGCAATCGTCAAGTATGCACTACACTGTCTTCTTTTGCAAATAAATTTCATTCCGACTTTCTAATGCAAAAACTTTGTTTTTTTTTTTAAAGTTAGGTTTAAGTTAAGCTTTTAAGTTAAGTTTTAAGACTATTTCTGTTCAACGCACTTTCAGACTACTTGAAATAACTCCAAAAACATCACTTTATCAGCACTATAAAAATGTTATGTTATAAAAAGAGAGAAAACACCGGAAAGCCTGTGAACATTTTATTCTGCCTTTGTATGTGCGTTTAGTGTGTGTTAAGTGCTCCAGCTACTTGTTCAGTGAAGTATAAGCATAACTAAGCTTCCCAATTTTCTTTTTTTTTAGTTCTGAATATGTATGATGCCTGTACGCATGTACGCAATGCCTCATAACCTCGAGCTTACCGGAATCTTGGAAGAACGCTAACATAATCCTAATCCATAAGAAAGGGGACGCCAAAGACTTGAAAAATTATATTCCGATCAGCTTACTGTCAGTTGGCTACAAAGTATTTACTAAGGTAATCGCAAATAGAATCAGGAACACCTTAGACTTCTGTCAACCAAAGGACCAGGCAGTATTCCGTAAAGGCTACTCAACAATAGATCATGTTCACACGACCAGTCAGGTGATAGAAAAATGTGCAGAATATAACCAACCCTTATATATAGCTTCCATTGATTACGAGAAAGCGTTTGATTCAGTCAAAACCTCAGCAGTCATGGAGGCATTATGGAATCAGGGTGTAGATGAGCCATATGTAAAAATACTGGAAGATATCTATAGCGGCTCCACAGCCACCGCAGTCCTCCACAAAGAAAGCAACAAAATCCCAATAAAGAAAGGCGTCAGACAGGGAGATACGATCTCTCCAATGCTATTCACAGCATGTTTACAGGAGATACTCAGAGACCTGGATTGGGAAGAATTGGGGATAAGAGTTAATGGAGAATGCCTTAGTAACTTGTGATTTGCCAATGATATTGCGTTGCTTAGTAACTCAGGGGACCAATTGCAAGGCATGCTCAATGACCTGGAGAGGCAAAGCAGAAGGGTGGGTCTAAAGAATAATCTGCAGAAAACTAATGTAATGTTTAACAGTCTCGGATAAGAACAGCAGTTTACGATAGGTAGCGAGGCACTGGAAGTGGTAAGGGAATACATCTACTTAGGGCAGGTAGTGACCATGGATCCGGATCATGAGAGTGAAATAACCAGAAGAATAAGAATGGGCTGGTGTGCGTTTGGCAGGCATTCTCAAATCATGAACAGCAGGTTGCCACTATCCCTCAAAAGGAAAGTGTATAACAGCTGTGTGTTACCAGTACTCACATATGGGGCAGAAACCTGGAGGCTTACGAAAAGGGTTCTGCTGAAATTGAGGACGAGGCAACGAGCTATGGAAAGAAGAATGATGGGTGTGACGTTAAGGGATAGGAAAAGAGCAGATTGGGTGAGGCAACAAACGCAGGTAAATGACATCTTAGTTGAAATCAAGAAAAAGAAATGGGCATGGGCCGGACATGTAATGAGGAGGGAAGATAACAGATGGTCGTTAAGGGTTACGGAGTGGATTCCAAGGGAAGGGAAGCGTAGCAGGGGGCGGCAGAAAGTTAGGTGGCCGGATGACATTAAGACGTTTGCGGGGACATGGCCACAATTAGTACATGACCGGGGTAGTTGGAGAAGTATGGGGGAGGCCTTTGCCCTGCAGTGGGCGTAACTAGGCTGATGATGATGATGATGATGATGTATGATGTATTTACAGAACAGAATATTTTGAAAACGGTGGTTTAGGCAAAGGTGGCTACTTGTTTTTCTTACGTGATATCAGTAATTGTTCTTGCTACCCATGGCAGGAGCAAAGAAAAAAAGGGTTATGACAAGCCAACAAACATGTAGGAGCAAGCTGTGCCATGGTGAAAGTAATCAAGTTTAAATAGAATTTTCTTGCAAAGGTCAGCACTGCAGCACACGACTACATAACTTCGTTTTGCCCATTAATTTTCTCTACCCTTGTATCGGATGTTCCAGACCACATTTTGCAGCAACGGCGCTAAAGCAGTGCATGCATTAACGCGTTGCAGTGACCACCTCATTTCCTTAGAATGGCAACAAAATTGGAATATCTGTGGCCAACGGAGCAGGTGGCCGAACACGCAGCACGCGCTGCACAGCAAAACATAGTATTACAGCTCAAACACCAACTGCTGCAATTCATCGTCAAAAAAGGGCCGACAGATCATTGAGTGTGCCAGGACAACAAAACTGCAATGAGGAGAAACCACCACCGTACATGCTCATGTACACACTGATGACATCCGAAGCGAGGCGACGACTGCGACTCTGCTTAATTTTGCAGAGAGTAGTGCCCCTGGAACATTCCCCAATACTTTTCTATGAACCTGCCGTCTCGCATTTAAAATATTCTAGCAGAACACATCGGGCCGACACCTTCAAGTTGTCATTATGCAGCGAGTGCATGCACATGCAGTGTGTCAGCGTAGTCACCCCACTGATGTCACACGCAACAGGGTGCCACTCAAAGGTCTACGGGCTAACTGCACAATGAATATTGAATAAATGACGGTAGTTTTGTGTTGGTGCCACTTCATTACAAAAAGGTTTAGTTGATTTTTTGGCTCCAGATGACCTTGCGCTGCTTTCTTGTAGCTTTTTGTCTGGGCTTTTATTTACTCATCCGTCACCGCGTATGCATGTGAGGCAATTCGTGCATGTATGTCAGTGCTGGAGGACTATATCCCCCAGGTCTTTCCATACAACATCGCATATCTCGCCTGTGCACATTTCATAAGATATATTACACAGCAACAACCTAAAGCAATCCCTGTTTACTCTTCCAGTGTACTTATTGTCTTCCAGAGATCACCGCCTAAAGGTACATGTTCCACAGTGCCGGACACACCAGTACTTGAATTCCTTCGTGCCAAAAACTGCTTCGGGCTGAAATCACCTGCCCTCCTGTCATCACCATCAATGATCCTGCGAAATTCAAGGATACTGTCTTTATTGTATTTTTTCTCACCCCTCTCTAATGCCTCACCAACCCTGAGAGCAATAAAACGAAAAAATGAAAAGTTGTTATGATGAATGTTTAACAGTGCAAACAGATGAATGACAAGACGAGTAGGTGACACAAGTGGATGCCTACCTACTCGTCTTGTCCTTTGTCTGTTTGTGCTGTTAAATGTTCACCATGATGTAGAACCAACTAGCCCACCAACAAGTCATATGAAAAGAAGTTGCCAATTGAGGCTGTGTTATTGTGCAGGTGCTGTATGTGGACGGTGTGCGCCACTTCCCCGAGTGCCTACAGGAGGTGGTCGACATGATGGTGGAGAAAGGAATCCGGCTTCGTGCACCCCTCGAAGAACTGCAGCTGCTCCTCGACCATGCCGGAGAACAGCCAGCAGTCTAGCCAGTCTCCCTTATTTTTTTTTATCTACTGTACATATTAAACTGTGTTTTTTTACACTGCGCCAAGCCTTGGTCACTGTCGGGACTGCTGGAGTCAGTTGGCCAAGTTGTGGTTTGTTGGTTATGCACAAGTAATGGCGTAGCTAGAAATTTTTTTTGGGGGGGGGAGGGGGGACAGAAAGGGGAAGGAGGGGAAGGGCTGGGCAGCCCACATACTAATAAATTTCGTGGGAAAAGAGACATGTCCCAAGTGTGCGCCCCCCCCCCCCCCTCCAGTCTACACCACTGCACACTGTTAGATATGGGGCTGTTTTCTGAGCCTACTTCGAGGTCTGGAGACCACATCGAATCACGCCACTGCTAAGTAAGGAGCGCAGAAACACGGAAAGCACATTCCAGAGGAGCGCACGTGCAAACAAGTTGAAGGCCCCTACTTCGTACGCCGCCGGTGGAGCTATTCAATGCTTGACTCTTCCAGAAAGCGAGGGGATAGCCTGGCACTGTTCCAGGTAACGTGAGTCCCGAAGCCAGACGGCTGTGATGTACCGGGAAGGCCTGGCAGCGTCGCACTGGCCGCCTTTGAAGAGGGCATTTGCAAGCCCGCGAGGCCATACCGCCGGGAGTAGGGGGCCCTCGGACAATTGGGGCCCAAGCGTCGCCCCCCCCCCCCCCCCATCCGCCTTTGTGACGGCGCGTAAGTCAGCAAGGCAAGACCGCAGGGAGCCGCCGGGTGTGACACCACCGCATGGGCGCCTACCATTGGCCAAAAATGGCGTCATCTGAGCGGACTCTCCCATTGGCCGAACATGACACGTCTTCCAGACCTCGAAGGGTTTAAAAGACGCAGACCGGGAGCAGCAGAGCTTTCCAGGATTCATAGAGCATTCCCGGATTCACCTCTCTCGAACTTCTTGCCGCAGGCCGCAGCATCCGAGTTGCTGCCAGCCCGTAATGACGGTACGACTGTTCATTGACGTCCCACTGTAAATAATGTAAAATAAACCCTCCCAAGTTTTTTCATCCCGAAGTCCGTCCTCAACGCCTACAACACAAGCTGTTATGTACTACAGTTAAACCTCAATGTAACGAATGTCAATATAACAAAATTCTTAATACAACAAAGTACAGGGTGCGCCATAAATATTGTCACGAGGCTAATGCTTAATATTTTGGTTGAGAACGCAAAAATCTCGGCATTTATCTGATATGTTAGAAATGCAACACATTTTATTAAATATGTATGCTGTTTCTCTTGGTTATGGTCTTTGAACATTCTGGGTATGCTTCTATTGCAGCTCACAATATGCCCAGGGAATTTTTCTGTGTGCTCGCTCCAGCAGTTTTTCACAGCCACCACGCCAGTGTGCTGATAGGCACAGGCCTCGTTTTCAATATAGCCCACACCAGTGCTGGGCAGTATCGAAGATACATGTGTCTTAGATACTATCTTAGATACTCTTTGAGTATCTTGTACTTGTACCATGATACGTCTAGCAAAACATGTATCAGTATCTGTATTTTCAATACATGAAGGAATGTATTGTGTATCTTAAGATACTGGGGCTATCGCAACATCACCATGTAAAACTACAAACGTTGTCTGAACGCTGCTTCTCAAGCTGACACTGCTGTCACTAAGCCACCTGAATAAAACTAGAGGCAGCAACATTCTTTTATCTTTCTGCCAGAGCCCTCCAGCGAGGGCAGGCGATGAGGTATGTGCATCCCTATTGGTAGAGCAGAGTCACCTGGTGGCATTAGCCCCGTTCTCGACAAAAACAACCACCCGAACATCTGTGCAAAGCCAACCTTTTGTTTTCTTGATATTTTGTTTGTTTTTAGTTGTATCGGTACCATGATACTTGCTCGTAGCTACCATACTATGCTGCATACACCAATGTGTGTGGCATCTTTCACACAAATTCTGATGCCGCTATAGCGTCATTATCAAAGCATCTCTTGCATGCTGCCTTGTTAGCAGTGACTCTAAAAAAGCGACAAGCAAAAACTGCTGACAGCGCAGCGTATAAAAAGCTTTCATGTTAAGCAGCTAAACCAACCCCAATAAATTGTTTCGGAATGAAAATACTATACTTTGAGCAAGAAAGACAGAAATGTTCAGATACAAACATTTCTTTCAAATGAAACAAGGTTGGTCAGAGTTAAAAACTTTCCAAGCAAACATTTTTGTGCATACGCATTTGCTGCTACATCATATAGATCTATAATAAGATATTTGTGAATGTATCGAAGTATCTTAAGATACAAATGGAAAGTATCATATCGGATACAATAGTTGAAGTAGTACCTCATATCTGTATCTCAAATACTTGTTTCCGCCCGACTATCTTGTATCATATCGTGATAAAACTACAAAGTATCTTTGCCCAGCCATGGCCCACACACAGAGGTCCATTGAGTTTAAACAGGAGGATTTTGTCAGCCACTCTTCAGCTGCAATGAAGTTTGGCGTGAGAATGCAACACTCAATCAGGCAATCTATATGTGCTTGTCTGTCTAGAATTTTGCTTATCTCTCCTTTATCTTTTCTTTCTTAAAACCTCTATTTACCTATTATAGTTACTCATGCCTGTGACAAATTCAGTCCTCTCAAATACTTTCCCTGCTTCTTTCCACTAATATTCTAAACATCTCTGGCTTATCTTGACTGACGATCAGTTGATGCTTCCGCTGCACCTTTAAATTCTAGCACTTCAGGAAGGGGTACATTTTTTACAGGTCTTCCTGGGTGAATATTTAATTGCCGAGCTGTCTACAGATTCTTTTTAGCAGACGCATGCCTCATCCTGTTGCAAATGTTTGCTCCAGTATTTAATTCTTGGCACTTTATAGCAGGTAGGTAGGTTCATGTCTTGCCTCGCTTTAATCTGAATAGTGTGTGACAGTGGAATCGAACCTCTGCTGTCAAGCACAACAGCCTGGTGGTCAAACCACTAGGCCACGATGGCACACATGCTTCTCTCGTTCCAAAGCCAGCCAGTTCTTTGAAACGCTCGGCATATGCGCTAGGTGCCCCTTCGTCGTCTTTCCTTGTGACAGCTCACATTCTGATGCGCTAAGTTAGATTCCATATCTCCGCAACTGGCCCACTTTCCTCATAGCACGCTACACAAGAAATTGTGCGTCATTGTACCGGCTTCTTCATCACCCAAGTTAACCATGCTTCAACATTTCTTCACCGGAGTACAAATGTCATCATTTTACATACACCACAACACACAGACATAGGTATGTATGATTGCATAACACGTAGTAGTTGATGACGTCGCAATCTGTGTTTCTATCATTTATGCTTGTCCACTACCTATGTAGAAACAAACAATTGCCATGTCGTAAACTCGCATCAAATGGCTGGCACAGAAATCATGCTGCCATATGATCTTCAATTACACCATGCGATTTACACAAACACGTTTGCATACGTGGTATCACTGTATGCAAAACAACTCACTCACCAAAACAATGCTAGATGGCCAGGTACCTGCAAAATGCTTCAGATAACATTGATTTGCACAGTGTGTGAGATGTGCACAATTTTTGCCCTTAAGCACCTGGTAGTTGAAGACAAAATGAAAAGGAAGTTTCAAACAGCCTTGCCAAAACCAGGAGTGCAAACAACAGCTGATTGATAGGAAATTTAATTCAGTCTCTCTACATGTGCTGCGCAGATAAAAAAGTTGCAACCTTAGCATACGTGTATAAGCTTTTGCACAACCTAAAGAATGTTGTGGCATGGTACAATGTTATGACAGCATTTGTAGTGCCTAATAGGCCTTTGCAGTTGTGCTCGCAGGTTAGGGGAAAAAAAATGAAGTCCCTGTTGCACAGTAAGGCGGTTGTCTAATTGACTTAATGTCAGCAATTCACGCATGCCACGAGCGCATGCGTCAATGCCTGAGTGACGTGACGTCGTGCCAGAGTTGACTACTTAAACAACGAACTAAATAAACCTGCATTCACTCCTTTTCCGGCATCTTGTTACGTCAGTGGCAACAATAATTAACGCCCACGGCCACGTTAAAGCATGGCGATGCAAGCCAGGCCTCCCATTTTTGACGGAGGTGATGACAAGTTGGACCCATGTCAGGTGCAATTAGAAGCTTTTTTCAAAGCCCATGAGAATGTTGATCCGAAGGAGCATCGAGCCTCACTTGTTGCCCCGCCAATACCAAGACAGTAGATCTCCTGGCAGGACGTACGAAGCAGCAGTTCAAAAACTGGTGGAGCACTTTGCACCTTGAAGGCAACAAGATAGCAGAGTCTTATCAGTTTTCACAAGGAATCGACAAGCTGACAAGTGAATGGGCACATGGTCGAGCTACGAAGGATGGCTAATAGGTGCAGTTTTGGCCAGGCGCTGGAGAGAATGCTGCGCGACAGACTTGTCTGCGGTCTACGGGATGCTGGAGTGCATCGTAATCTGCTAGCAGGGCACATGCTCGCACTGCAGGAAGCAAAGGATGCGGCGCTGGCTGCTGAGATGACGGCACGCAACGTTCAACAGATGGGAGATGGACCAATTCGAGAGGGCATCCAAACAGTACGAACAAAGCAAGAGCAGCTGAAGTGCTCCAGAACCGCAAGACTGCAGCCAGGCCAGATGGCAGAGTCCAACAACGAGGGCCAAACCAGCTGCCACTGCTGCAGAAGCGACACCCACAAGACCGTCAAATGCAAGTTCTGCATGTTGAATGTTTCTCTTATTGAAGGAGGGGACACCTGGCTTCAATGTGCAATTCCAAGCTACGCCAAGAAAACGTAGCTCAATATGAGGAACCATCGTCAGACCGAGGACTACAGACAGTTCCTGTTACACGTCTGTGAATTGACTGGACTGGTCGGCGCGATATGGTGAACATTACAGTGAAAAGGGATGCCCATGAAGATGCAAGTGGACACAGGGTCACCAGTGTCAATAGTGACATGGCCCAGCACTGTCGCCATTGGCCCGTGCTCGACAAGTCATTGTTTCAACTGAGTTGCTTCTTTGGGAGACTACGGTGAAAGGACAGCTGAAAGTTCCTGTCACCTACGCTGGGAAAACAGTCAATGCGACGCTACTAGTGCTTGGCTGCTCAGGCACAAACTTGAGTGGACGAGACATAATCCAAGCATTTCAGCTGACCGGAAGCCCAGTGCTCAATGTGGACATCAACGACGGTAAGCCGCCAGCTGCTGACGAAATTACCATTGCTGCTACGCTGAGGGCGGAACATGCCAATCTGTTTTCGCCAAGAGTAGGATTATTCAAGGGGTCTCCAGTTAATTTACAGTTGTGCGAAGGAACTGTACCGCAATTCTGTAAGGCCCGTTCTGTACTGTATGTGCTGGAAGAGCCTGTAAATAAAGAAATCAGAAGGTTGGTTGCACGGGCATACCGACACAGGTCGCCAGCGCAGAGTAGGCAGCGTCACTTGTTCCAGTCGTCAATAAGGACAAATCCATCCACTTGTGTGGCGATTTTGGAATGACAGTGAACACAGCATGCCACACAAAACAGCATCCGCTACCAAATTAAGGGATATATTTGCGAAATTCGGCGGAGGGAAAGTATTCAGTACAATAGATTTGAAGGATGCATACAACCAGCTACCAGCAGATGACGCGACAAAGAAGCTGTTGGTGGTAAGCATGCCAAAAGGGTTGCATTGCTTCAACCGGCTACCGTTTAGGGCTGCGTCAGCACCGGCGGTTTTTCAGAAGCGAATGGAAGCAATATTGCAAGGTCTACCGGGTGTTTAAGTATACTTGGACAATGTGGTGTCCACCAAGAAAAGAGGAAGTTGGGATGTGTGTGACGGAATTATGCACACTACTAGGTTTGGTTACGTATTACAACACCTTCTTGGGGAACTTTGCGACAGTACTTGTGCCGCTATACAAGTTATTAAAAATGAACTTGTCTTGACAATTGGAAGTGAAGCAAGAGGATGCAAACGAGACACTGGAGCGGTTGATAAAGGAGGTGCAGGTTTTTATGCACTATGACCTGTTATGTTATGTGGAGCAATGTGAATTTCAATAAAGTACATTGGAAAGTGCAGCATCCGTCCCTGTCTGATGCCTTTTCCTTGTGCGCGCCTCTGGTGTGTTTCGCTGGTACCCCTTTTTTCAAGTTTATCATGCACCAACTGGCTCAAGAGCTTGCGCTAATGACCTGACAAAGCCACTCATCTTAGAAATGGACGCATCCTCATGTGGTGTCGAGCAGTCTTGTACCACAGAGTGGATGGCATAAACCAAGCAATCGAGTTTCAATCTCGCACCCTCTCTTCAGCTGAACATAATTATGCTCAGATTGAGCGCGAAGCTTCACCAGTGGTATTCAGCGGGACGAAGTTCCGCAAATATTTTTTGGGAAACAAATTTACACTGGTCACGGATCTTAAGCCACTTACGCACCTTTTTAGTCCCAATAAACCAACATCACCCTTGGCAGCAGCAAGGATTCAGAGTTGGGCTCTTTTACTTGTTGGTTACAAGTACTCCGTTCAGTACCAACCGGGAAAGGACATAATTGTGGCCGACGCTTTGAGCTGTCTTCCCGTGCAAGTGCCATATGATGACAAGGCAGTAAAGTCAATATAGAAAGGCGAACGAGATTATGTGCTGCTAGCAGACATCTGGATGCCGGACTGGTGTCGTTGCACGATTTGGCCGAAATGACGGCACTTGATGGCATGCTCAGGCCGGTTATGCAGTATGTTCGGGAAGGCTAGCCAAGGAAATTGTCGGCAACACAAGCAGCACTGCGGCCTTTGTTCGAAGAGAAAGACGAGCTGACATGCAGCCACGCTATTGTTTATTGGGGCCATTGGGCCGTGATACCCGCTGCAGCTGCTGCATGATGCACATCAAGGCATGACGGCGATAAAATTCTGGCTTGGGTACTTTTCTGTAGCCTGGACTTGGCAAGAATATCCAGAACATTGTGCACACATGTGCAGTGTGCCAGTAAAACTGTAGCATGCCATGCGCACCAGAGGCAGTTCCGTGGCCAGACACATTTGACTGATGGTCGAGAATCCTTGTTGATTTCGCAGGACCAGTCGAAGGGTGAATGTTGATCATCGTAGGGGATTCACGTACTGAATGGACTGAGGTTATTTTACTGAAAATAACCAGCGCAAATAACACTGTTGAAGCCTTGCAGGGCATTCTTAGCAGATCTGGGTTGCAACGACCAGTTGTTTCTGATAATGGGCCCCAGTTACAAGTAGACAGTTCCACCCATTCATGGAAGATAATGGCCCATCCTACACCTACAATCCCCTCCATACCATCCGCAATCCAACAGGCTGGCAGATAGGGCAGTGTGCACTGTTAAAGAAGGGCTGCGCAAGAACATGCACGGTACACTCGAGAAGCGCCTGGCCCTATGGCTACCGAGTTATCGGCGCACCCCACTCCGAAATGGAAAGATGCCTGGCTTCCTGCTTGTTGGTTCTGAATCACTTGGATAATATGGAGTCGCAACATTTTTATGCCGCAGGTGCACTTCCCCGCAGACATTTGCCCGGAGAACCCGTATGGTGCAAGAACTAGGGGGCAGGCAGAGACCCGCAGTGATACAGAATACCAGGGGCACCCACCTGAGCACGGTCAAGACTGAGAATGGGGAACTATGTGAGCGTCATGAAGATCAGCTAAGGCAGAGGGTCAGCTACCAACATTGTTGGACGAGGAAGGTGTCAAAGGAAAAGGGGGTTGGCCCTGGCAAACGATAATGCAGACCCTTTGGTGGGCTTTTCGGGACCAGCCCCATTCCCTCGGCCATCGAAGAGCACGAAACAGGAGTTGCCAGCACTGGAGTCCGGGAAGAGCATGACATGTGTACTGCCAATGCTGGACCTCTGGCAGTTCCATTTTGCAGATCAAATTGGCGTTGCAAGGCGCCAGACCATTTCTAGAGCCCCCCTTAATAAAATGTGGGTGTCCGTGAACAATGGTCTGCAGCCACAACACCTGCATTGGTCTGCCAAATTGGACAGGGACAAATCATGTTTGCTGAGCTTTTTGTTTACACACTTACCACTTTGGCCACCATCTTAAACGGAGTGCGACTCTGTGCTTTATTAGTGAAGTAACGGTGGCCAGAACAGAAATGAACGCAGGCTTATTGAGTTAGTCACTTAACTCTGGCTTGAAGTCATGTCACTCGGGCATTGACGCATGCGCTCGTAGCATGCGTGAATTGCTGACATTACGTCAATTCCTTCCCCTTAGGAGACAAAAACTAATCGGGACATTATAGAGGCACTCTACATAAATATGGGAGATGCTTATGTCAATCACTTTATTAACTGAAAAAGAATATGCATATCTGTGCAGCATGTGGTCGCAGGACTGAATATTTCCTATCAGTCAGCTGCTTTATGCTTGCATAAGGCTGTCGATAAGGCTGTTTGAAAATGTTTTTTTCTTTTCACTGCCAGGTGGTGCTTGCAAGAGATTTTACAGCGAAGCTGTTAAGGGCATGGAGTTTCATACAATAATTACCAGAGGGAACTCTGGCGCTAGTGTCTATGGAAGCTGCAATGAGAGTGACTGTAGCAGCATGGGAAGTACATGGATTTGCCTAAACATCGTCATTTTGGCTTCAAACAGCTTTCTGACTTTGTAAACTCATATTCAACAATGTACTGCGTAATAAATAATTAAATAAACATCATTAAAATTGTCCGACGGCAGGATTCAAAGAAGCCTGATATTGAAGCCATCAAGCCACGAATGCGCGTTTCGATTTGGCCACCTGGACAAGCTCAATTAGTGCAATTAATGGCAATTGTGCATGTTCGTGGTATCTTCTGCACTTCGAAGAGTATAGATTGTGCTGAAATTTATGGCAATAATACTTATATAGCGTAATAAACAAAGCCATAAGAATGTTTGAATCGACAAGCATGAAGATTGGACAAATCCAAATCCATCATTCCCATGGTGGTACGACTGCAGCGCCAGAGTTCCCTCCAGTAATTATTGTCTGAAACTCTATGGTTAAGGGCTACTTTCCCCAGGATAGTGTCCATATGTTAACACAAAACTATCACCATCAGGATTGGCTCTAGCGTCGTTTTCTTCCACAGATGGTTTGTTGGGGCCCCTCGGCGCTACTGCGCCAACATCCTCGTGCCAGTGCTCCCGCGTTTGTCGTCATTAATTACTAAAGATGTAACCAATTTTACAGCGAAGTTGTTAAGGGCTAGTTCCCCCAGGGTCGTGTCCATGTGTAGACACAAAACTCCCCATACGTCGGCCGATCCCAAAGATAGTGAAATGCCAGGCCGACCTGTGGCGGAGGTGCAGTTTACCATTAAGGGGCCCACATACACAGCTTCGCTGGTCATCCTTCTTCACAGAGTGGAAGGGCACCGAGTTTTTATGTGTAAGTTATGCCTTGCATTAGAAAACCAGCTTGAGAGTTTGTGCTTGTGTCATCTATTTATTTCTTGCCGGCTTCTGTGCACAACCTAGTGTGAATTGGTACCAACTCGGCTTTCAGTTCTCCTGCGACATTAGTATAAATAAGGGACATTTCTCACTTCTATCTAGCACCATGTAGGGCACATTTAGTTCCAGCACAGCAACACAAATCAGAGATGATTAAGAGCAGGCTATGATTAGAACGGACAGATTACAGACACCTGTTTTACAAGTACAAAATTTATTTACTTTGATGATGTAGACATGATCAAACTATGAGAACAATTGAATGTGAAACAAAATTTGTATGCAACAAGCCCGGGGATAAACAACAAACAAATTTAATTCCAGAAGAAGCCCAGCCTGCGGCTGCCAGTAACTGCGGCGTGATGTTCCGTGACTTTGCTACATGAGCCACACCTCTTTGCCACTGGCACTAGTGTCACTTCACTTGAATCACCATCACACTTCACAGAACATCGTAAAGTCATAACACATCACTTTTTAGACAAAAGTAGTTATTCCTTGTGTTATGTTTGATGGACATCTTACATTCATGAAAATACGATGATCTGTTTCTAGTTTATGTCTAACTAGTTACCTGCACACATTATGCTCTTTTCACCCAATTGTTTTCATGTTTGCTTGAGTACTATCAGCATGAAGTGGAACAAAATTGTTATACAAAACAAGGCAAGCCCGACCAAGTTCGGCTAGTTGCAGGTAGCAACTAGCAGAGCTTCTTGGCTGATAGATGACAACATAAAATGAAGCTGCTATATTTATAATGTGGTAGTGACAGCCCCTTAGGCTGACCCCATTTTCCTCACCGATGACAAACATGCACAACTGCTTAGACTGTCTGCAAGAGGATTGGTTGTTGAGGAGGAAGCAGAGCCAGCACCTTTGCAAAATGACTCCTTCTGTGCCACACTACTACCCCAATCCCAACTACAAATGGCCAAATTTTTCACTGCACTATTCTTTATAAAATAATGTAGACACCATTTCAAGTGCTTATTTATACAAATTTCAACCATTTATTGTAAAAGTGAAGCTTAACAGCATTATAAAAAAAAATAAGCATCCTTGATTAGAAATTGAAAACACTGCCGACGAGTTGAGCACATTCTTGGCTATTTTTATCAGAAACGCATGGACAAAGGCTAGCACGAAAGGAGTGAATGGCCGACATTTTTACACTGCACACTACTGTATTTCAGCACTACAAAACACAGAAAAAGTTATATGACAAGGTTATATATAACTCAATTCTCTGTTATTCTGCTCATAAACCTACCAAGACAAAAATTTTAATCAGATCAACATTTTGATTTGGCCCATGGCTAGCTGATTTGGTAGTCCTTTTGTGCTCATGATTCTGACGATGTTGCCAACTGTGCAGGCTGCTTCCTTGCTGCTAAGATGAAGCCACTCCGCATGGCATGCACTGTCCCCAACGGGAAAGATGTCTGGACGATCACCGGCGCTTTTTCCGTGGTGGCTCTTGGCTGTCTTTCTGGCTGTCATCTGCACAAGGCAAAAGGCACAATAAAATATCGCACTATGCGATTACGATAGGAAAAAAAGGCTTACAATAGAAAACAATGCCACGGCAAGGTACAGAAATGGCTGCCAACGTAGAGTCTTTGCAAACAGTGCTTGTAGCAGTGTTTGTGGAAAAAGGACACCGCTGTTTAAAGGACAGTAACGTTACGTTCAAGCGCTACAGCCAGCATAGAATTTGCATTTAGACGACAAAAAAGAAAGGCACAAGAACGCTGTGGATTTACAGGTGAACTTCATTGAAGGGAAGCAGGAACTCGCATAGTGTTGCGATGAAAACTAAAAGTTAGCAAAAACCGAGAAAAGACATGCTATAACTGGTGTGGGGATTGAGGAATGCACAGGAATTCACCTGTTCTGCCATCCCTATGATATTCCCCCTATCCACTCACGACGGTTGTTGGCAATAGGGCTCACGTCGCGGCCTAGCTAGACCTAGCCGCTGTCGGCGGCCCATCACAGGAGCGCAGGAATTCCAGAACAGCACCAGGTACACACGCTTTCCTCTTGTCTGCCGACACCTTTGTGTCTCAGACTTGAGCTCATGCACGGTGCCTTTGCCTGTACAGTCAGCGCGTACCTTGTGTCGATCCTTTCCGGACTCCACTAAGGCACACAAAGGTGCATCAGGGCCTCCAAGACTGCACACATTCAAACCATGTTGCGTGCACCATCTCCAAGGCTATGTAAGGCGCAGCTGGTGGGTGACACTAGCAACCTGCCAAACCGGTGGCGCGTGACTTTGTGCCGTTCTATTCTGTGGCCAGACGTGAGGTGGTCTGTGGGGCGACGTCTGTTCATGTCAAACACCGGGGGGCGACAATCCGTTTGCAACAACCATGCTATGGCATGTTGTAGGCCAATGGACCTTGGCCGGGGCGATCGAAAAATTCATATTACCCCGAAATTCGTACAAGCCATGATTGTATCACCGAGATTCTACTGACCCTGCTGTTTTGCAATTTCATGTTTTTTAAAAAAGCTATCGGCTTGGATTTGTCAAAGTTGTTCTGTGGACGCAACTGCTTTCAGGCAAGCAATGGCAGGTGGTGTCAAGAAACAGCTCAAAATATTCTTGCTCTGCTTGCTAGGCATGTGCACTACCAACAGCAAAGCCCCAGTGCATGCTGAACACTCACCCGAGGGTGTCCAGAGGGCATTGCGCACAAAGCGTTGGGCAGCCCCGGCGACCAACTTAGGCGCCTTGGCTTTGTCAGCAATCTGCTTGGCCCGCGTCATGTACTCCTTCACACGGTCCTGCATGCAGGAAGTTCAAGTCATCCACATACTATAGACAAGCTGCAGAACATGATGCTAAGAAAACGAAGTGGCAAAGGACAAGATACATTTTTCAAAGACTCCACTGGCATGACTTTCCTCATAATGCACAAGTAGTACCTATCATCAAGTTTTCAGAAGTTCTAAATTGCTAAATGGCTAGACAAAAAAGAAGAGTGTCGTCCACTCTATTCCTGCACTGTGCATCACCGTTTGTCTTTATTACAAGCATGCAGCTTGTCTATAGGTACAGTAAATTTTACTGCAGCAGCAGTTACATTCATTTATTACCCACAGTGGCCACTGCATTTGCTCATGCTGCAGACAATCCAAGCCATAGCCAAGCAGTTTTGAGTACCAACTACCTGGCTAACTAGAGAACATTAAATAAACAAATGCATGCTTCATACTAAACAACTTGATAATTTTTTAGTTAAGTGCATGACTTCAGATGGAGAAGCTGCAATTGCATCTTCTGCTTCCCTACATTTTGACCATAAAGCAGCGCCAGTGGGCTTGCCTATGTTCCATGCAACCAAACAATAAATGATGGCGTAATCTCTCTCTCTCTCTGTGTGTGTGTGTTATAGCCTAACATATAACGTATAACATTAGCCACGCTGTTAAAAAAACTGGCATGTACAATCACACCTATATGATCATACCTGCCAACCTGTGAACTTCAAAATTCTAAGTCTCGGAGCAACAGATGGTGACTTCTTCAGAAACTTTGTTGTTGCCCATTTCGTCAACCTCAGGAACTTGTCTGAATAATTTTTTAGTTAAGTGCATGACTTCAGATGGAGAAGCTGCTATTGCATCTTCTGCTTCCCTCATAGCCGGACACAACAACCATAAGGTCATTGCTTAGGCTGCGATTATCATGCAGATCACGCAACTTGCCGTCAGCAGAAGACAACCCCAACACCGACAGCTTGCCACTGCCAGGCATTGAGTGAAGTTAGCTCCTTCGAATCACTTCTGGGTGATCCTGGGCGACACCCGCTGGTGCGTCGTAATGGGCGGATGCGTAATCACAAGGCACTTTCCATATTTTGCATGCTACAAGAACATTTTAAAATATACGCAGGGCATAGCGTGCCAAAAACGACTCAATGGGATGAAATAACAGCTTTCTTATCGATCCTTAATTAAAAAATTTCTTCTCACACACAAAACTGTGGAGTGGCACAACCTGCCCAAAGGTATTGAAAAATGTGTGTCACAAGAAGCATTCCACTCATTTTTGCGGAAGTTCTCATAAGTGTTGCTCCTTTCCTATCTCAATAACTTTATTTTGCCTTTCCTGCCATTATATTGCTGGTCTGTGTATGCACATAGTTCATTATCTGTTGTAGCCCCCCCCCCCCCGCTCGAGCAATAATGCCTCTCATTAAGCACTGTGGTGATTAACATAAATAAAAAATTAAATAAAACAATTGATCACATAATGCGCCATTTTTTTCAGTGACAACCAAGTTTACTTTTACATCCCATTAATTTTTTTACGCTACAGGAAAGAATTATGCGTTATACTGTCACCGAGTGGTGGTGACGCATGCATTGAAGGAAATACCTTGTACCAGAAATAACGAATTAAAGAATCAAGCTTATTATTTAGGCAATCTTGTGTCGAGAAAATGGAACAACACTTAAAGGGACCCTGAAACGATTCTGAGGATTTTCTACATACGTACTGAGTCGTTGGAGCAGGTCCTTCTGATCATTAATTGACGCATCTAAGTGCTCAGCGTAAAGTGTGTAATTTATTATAAGGTTTTAAAAATGTACATCACTACCAATCGCAGCACACTGATCGGCGGAATTTTCAGCAGCCCCTACCCGTATGACGTAAATCACCCAATTGACATCAGTAGGGCAAGCTACCCAATTCACTGCCCAGGGCGCATCATCGATAATTTTTTCCACCTTTATGGTGATGTTCGTAATAGTTGGAATGTTAGTTAATTTGTTTCTATAAAAAGAAAGTAACAGAAAGAGAATGCACAAGAACAATTTCACACTACACTTAAGCACTTCCTGCACACAGCAAGTGTCCTCTCCTTGTGTTACAACGTGCTCCATTTTGACGAGAGCTCCGTGGTCAAAATCAGTCTCAGTCTTCTCATGAGCAATATGATTCGACTTTGTTGCGTTGTGGACTGCAAACATAGCGACTGGCAATATGTTAAAGCTGCGACATCGTATCCCTCTGCAAGGCAGCAGACGAGCGAACTGGCTGCAGCGCATTGGACTGCCACTATCCAATCGGCGCCAGGATTTGCGCGTTTGCGACCACCACTTTACACCGGTAGATTACTAATGCAATAGCGTTTCCCGAGTCCAGTATTAGGGTCAACGCAAGCGCAAGGAGACAGGGCCTGGCCGTTTGACCGTGTAGTTTCACAGGGTGAGCAGAAGCGCAAATGTGAATGGTCTGCATGGTGCAGCCACCCGGTGGCACAGAGTTCAACCACGCACAGTAGCAGTAACAAAATGTATTCGTTGCTGCTGGCGTAAATTTTTTGCAGGGGTGTAATGGTTAACACATTGTTTTTGTAAATGTTTAAAATGTTTTACACTTGGTTAGAGCAATATTAGTGCTTTGTTTGGCTGGTTAAGCTCTGCGTCAACAGGTGGCTGGACCGTGCAGATCGATCAGGCTGCTCACGTACATCTAGGCTAAAGTTCCTTCATCAGCTTGAGTTTATGCCTCCAGCCATCTGCCAAAACGCCCAGCTTGCCTGTGGTTACCAGAATACCAGACACATTCGGTGCTGCGACAGAATGCTCGCAATGCACGCTGCTTCGATAGCTCTTGCTTGGGGTCGACTGCCGAGCAGCTGGCGGAGAGTTTGGAGAGGCCTTGCGCGCTTGCTCCTAGAGAACCGGAAGACGACCGCACGACCTGCCATCATGACGCAGAGCCAGTGAAGGCGGAGCTTAGCTGCGATCACTCGGCAAACGAGTTGAGGAGAAAATGCATGACTATGGAGGAGGGTAACTTGTAATTGTATGTAGCTCTCTTAATATGAGACGTTTCACGCAAATTGTGGTGCGAATGATTAACTTTAGCTGTATCCTATGCGTCTCCTACAAAATTTGTCCGAATCGTTTCAGGGGCCCTTTAAGCAACGACAGTAGCGAGAACAGCCAGCAATCAAGTCGAATCCCAATACTGAAGTTTGTTAAATTGTATATTATATTTTATACACGTCATTGTAAATTCCAAAGCAGTTGGTCGTGCTAACGTAGATTGCACTACACTATTCGTTTCACTCCCCACAGATATTAGATCGGTCATTATTTGAGTCGCACCTGAATTAACCATTATTTTACTAAGTTTTTTTCATAACTTCCGTTGCTCATTTTTACAGTTGATGTTAAAGAAAGCTTATAAGTGTATCTTTTTCTTTTAAATAGCTGTCTATGTTATTGTATGCCTGTATATATGTATGCTGTACTACCAACTACCATATTTACTCGAATCTAGACCGGTCCCAATTTTAAGCCGACCCCCAAATGTCCGAAGCCAGAAAAAATAAAAAAAAACTTACCTTGAATGTAAGCTGAACAAAAAGTGAGGACAGTGTTCACAAAATGAAAACAGTATTTTTTTAATATGAAAATGCCGAGCTAACTCTACATAATCATTGCTGCTAGCCTCATATGCTTGCGGACACACGCAACCTCGCATCCACGTGCCCACGCATGCGCAAACAGTGCAGCACGGCTCACAAGCGTCAAAACGCAGTGCAATCTGCGTGAACAGCTCCTCTGTGTTATTGCGTGCTTTCTAATTGCTATCATCTCCTCGTTGCGGCACACAAAAGCCGTCTCCTGTCACCTCCTCCGACGACAGATGCTTTTCTTATCGATGCTGAAGTCCCACCAAGCTTGAACGTTTGACAATACTTCTGCAGCTAGCACAACTTTTCATTTGTGGCTTCGCCTGTTTGGCGTCATTACGATAACACCATGCCGCACACCGCTACTTAGCCACCATACCGATATGACACATGTCAAAATGGCGATGCCGCTCGTGTATCTCAGTTGGCTACTGGCGCGGATAGTAGCGGCTGCGATACTGACTTTTCTCTTCTATGCACCATATTTATCGTTTTCAATTACACTGGTGCGTTTTTTTTTTATCCTCGAATATAGGCCGACCCTAGATTTTGGTATATGATTATTTGAAAAATCTATTGGCCTAGATACAAATAAATGTGATATACTCAACTCATTGAACTACAGTCGAGCCCACATATAACAGCCCTACCTAAGATGAACGTTCGCCTAAAACGAACAAGGGCCATGCAACCATCAAAATATACATTATTTCAATGGCATAAAATTGTACATATAAGGAACGTCTCTGTGTCCTGCCAATTGGTTACAGCAAACGGACGGTGTTAAACTGCAATGCAAAATGACGATGGCCTCCGACCCTGTGCAGTGAGTTTTCCCAGTGCTTTCCCAAGCCTCCTCGGAGGTGAACTGTCTGTTTCATGCCCCTCTCCTCGCCATCATGCGCTGCCCATGAGTGTTAGCATGTGGCCACAGACCTCCCATCCCCTCGCTCTTTTTTGCAACTACCTCTACCCTCGCTGTCTCGGCATGTGCGCTATGGCGCCAGCTAAAGTTCAGAAGTTTTGTTTTCTTCTTCTTTGTTGTTTGGGTGAGAGAAAGTACGCTTAATTCTGCAGCCCTTATGGGAGCACGGCGCAGCGTGTTGGGGATTAGGGCGGGGGATGAAAAATGACGGGACAGAGGGGGAAAGGGAGTGTATGTGTCAGGCAGCATACATCAGCATCACCCAGGGGTGAGGGTCGGCGAGCAAGGCACATGGGAGGCCGAAGTCTAGTGGCAATCTAGGAGCACATTTGTGTACACATATTCAAGCAGGCTTGCCAGTGCTGGAAGGTGGTAGCGGGTAGGGAAGAGCAGGTGTGTGTCTGAAGTAGCCGGGAGTCCGTACCGTCGGTAGGTGGCAGAGACTTGAGCGTGCTCCTGTGCTAATGCAGAACAAGTGCAGAGTAGGTGCTCGAGGGTCTTGGCGTCGTCACACCTTCTGCAAACCGGCGAGGTGATGCGTGCCTTGGCATGAAGTCTGGCCGCCATCCACACGGAGCCCGCATGCAGATGCAGGAATGCGAAACGGTCTTATCGCGAGAGCTAGGGCTGAAGGCGAGCTCCAGATCTAGCCCCACACAGTTGCTCTGTGGTACTCCACAACCCGTAGCGCGGGAATCGCGGCTACGTTGGGTTCGAACGAATAAGGCAACCAGCAGTGTCAAATGTAACAACGTTCATTGCTACCAGCAATAAAGAACACTGGCAGAGGGGCGTACTCTGTAATAATAATAGGCTGGCCTCGTTGCCTGGGATAGACAGGCAAACGAGGTCACTCACGGGTTGCGGCAGGTACTCCAGTCCGGCAGGTTAGGGGTCCGGCGTCGGAGAGCGAGGGTCTCCGCTGGTGGCGCTGTTTGGTACCTTTTTACCTTGGCAAAGGGAATGTCCTCCTCGCCTGTCAGCTACCTTCCCGCCAGTCGGGGAGGGAGGGTGAACGCTCGTCGCGAGAGAGAAGCGGGAGACGGCGTAGTGCACCTCTCCCGTGCCTATGCCAGCTCTTGTCGCGACTGCGTGTGTTATATATGGGCGCGTGTGCTCCCCGCATCCTCCTCCCCTTAAGAAGCCCCCCATACATTGATGCTGGCACCTAGGTATGCCTGAGGGGTTTGGGCACCGTTTGCTAAAGTTTCCACTAAGGTTCATGATCAAGGCAGCGTTGCACATGCTGGCTTTCAGCATTGGGCTTGCGTTGCTGTAGCCATCAACTGGCAGATACTTGATGCCAACTCGAAGGTGCCCAGTCAGCAGCACTGCTCGGCCTTGCGAGGCGGATCGTAGTCCCGGCTCGAAGGCAGTTCCCCATGCCACGCCCCAAATGTCTGCTGCGCAAGCCGGGAGATCGCTTGCTGGGCGCCGGGTAGTGGTTCAAGTGGCTGCAAGGCCAGCATAGCCGAAGATAATGAAGACAACGAAGATCTGAATATCTTGAATTACACTGCTCAGCGTTTCATTGGCAACGTGGAGGCTGGGAGGCGACACATCGAACTTATTGGAACTATTCATGTATAGTGCATACAGTCCTCTTTTAAAATGGCATCTTTCGCGCCTTCGCTTTGGCGAAATCAGATATAGTCTGTTCGAAGGATAGATCGTGGAGGAGGTCACTTTAAATGGACATCATAGCAAGCAAGTTCACCTGGTCGTCATGGAGGCTCGAACGAAGGTGATTTTTTATCAGCGACAGCTTGGAGAACGATCGTTCGGTCTCACAGTTTGCCATGGGTATGCTTAAGTACATTCGCAAAGCAATAGAAAGGTTCAGAAACACATCAGTAAGCTTTTTTTCGTGCAGCAACTTCATTATTCCCAGAAGACTCATGTCCTGGCACTGTAAGAGTCGAGGAGGACGTCGGGATGAAAAACTTGGGAGGTTTATTTTACATTATTTACAGTGAGAGTCAATTAACAGTCGTAGAGTCATTGCGGACCGGCAGCAACTCGGACACTGCGGCCCGTCGCAAGAAGTTTGAGAGAGATGAATCAAGGGATGCTCTAGGAATCTCTGGAATGCTCCTCTTTGCTGCTCCCGGTCTGTGTCTTTTAAGCCCTTCGATCTCGGCTTAAAACGATGTTCGGTCAATGGGCGAGCCCGCTCAGATGACGCCATTTTCGGCCAATGGTAGGCGCCCGTGCGATGGTGTTATACCCGGCGAAGAGAGTCGCCGCTTGGTCCCCCTGCGGTCTTGCCTTGCTGACTTACGCGCCGTCACGATAGCCAGGTGGGGCGACGGCGGACCAAGGCGGGCAGAATTTCACAGTGCCTTACTTCTCCTGGCGGTCTTGCCTCGCTGGCTTGCAACGCATCGGCACAATGGGCGTATGGGGGCTACGCTGCCAGGCCTTCCCAGTATATCACAGCCGTCTTGCTTCGGGACCCACTTTACTTGCAACAGTGCCGGGCTATCCCTTTGCTTTCTGAAAGAGTCAAGCACTGAATAGCTCCACCGGCGGCGTACGAAGTGCGGGCCTTCAACTTGTTTGCACGTGTGCACCTCTGGAATGTGGCATCCGCGCTTCTGCGCTTCTCAATTAGCTGTGGTGCGATTCGATGTGGTCTGGGGAACTCGAAGGGGGCTCAGAAAAAGGTCCTGTATCTAACAGCACACAGAGTTGTTCAGAAAGTTCGCAAACTGAACGATTTGAGCGGGCAGTGCTGGCTCCAAATCATTTTTGTAGGTTTTCACCAACTTCTCAGCCTTCTGTGCCAGAGAGGCCTCGCTCCACACTTCTGTCAGCAATTTTAAGAATCTGAACCTTTCGCACTCGCAAAGCAGAGCCTAGACTGTCAAGTACAACATTGTAGGTCTCTACAATAAACTTTTTTCTACCTTGTAGCGCACTATCACTTTTTTCGTCCTGGTGCTTACTCAAAACAATGCGTTTGCCCTCATCCTGATAACATTGATTGGTACTTAGTGTGCTCTCTCTTTGAAGATATCAAAGAGACGTTGCAAAGAATTAACAAAGCCTTCTAGAGAGCTCAGCAGGTATGCAGCAGTTGAAATGTCTAGGCCTGGTTTCTGAAGTGCTACGCTCGTTTTGTCAAAGCGCTCCAAGATTTCACTCCAGAAAATCGCCATGAATGCAGTCTCTAGTTTTGTAATTTTCTTGAAGAGAGAGTGCACTTCGTTCCTAGTGTCACCGTTTTCTTCCTCATTCTTTGATATAACTTCAAGGCAACACAAGACTGCATTGAAATTTTTCAGAATGGCCTTACATGATTCAGCGTGTCTTGACCACCTGGCCTCAGAGAGACTTTTCAAAACAAGCTGCTGGCCAGTTCCGCCCATGCTGTTCAAAAGATACCTCCATCGCTTAGGTGAGGCAGCAAAGAACACAGACAGTCTCTGAATAACAGTGAAAAATTTGACTGCCTCAAGGCAGCTGTCAATGCTAAACATGCCAACTAAGTTCAGTGAATGACCAGCACACGGGACGTAGACTGCCAATTTGTTCAGGTGTTTGATTTCATCTTGCAGTCCTTTGTATTTTCCTGACATATTACTCGCATTATCATAAGCTTGTCCCCTACAATCATCAATTGAGATGCCATTGGTCGTCAAGAGGGGCATCACAGTATTGAAAATATACAAGCCGGTATCCGATTCAATAGTAACAAATCCAAGAAAGCAATTGTACACTTTCCCATTTAATTAGTATCGTAAAACAACTGACAGCTGATCAACGTGAGTAAGGTCTGGAGTCAAATCAACAATTAAAGAGAAGTACTCTGCGCGTTTCACTTCGTCAATGAGACATTCCTTGACGGCCTTTGCCATATGCTCAATAAATTTATCACAAATGGTTTTTGACAGATATGATGGGTGACCTTTTCCTTTGTTCCCTTAGCGGTTGATGTGCTCCTCTAGAAAAGAATCAAACTTGGCAACGACCCAAGCACTCCCATATAATTGCCATTTCTCGGTGAACGAAAAATCTCCTGACTGCCCCTAAACACTAGGTTGCGCTCAGCTAGAAGCTTAACTACACGACTACACGCTTCAACACCTCTGTCCAGTAAGCGGTCTCAGTGACAAGATGCTTAACCAGCTCCTTGTCAATTGTGCTGCTCAAGTTAGAGCGGGCGAGCTATGCTGCCACGTAGTTCCAGTGCTCGATGCTATTTTCATGTGCGCAAACCTTTTCTTCTGCTCTTTTCCAATTGGAAAAGCCGTGCATGGTGAAAGCACTGGGGTTGCTTGAAATCGAAAATAGTTTGCACATGAAACAGTAAACGGAAACTTTGGACTCCGAGTACATTAACCAGTGTCACTTGTATGCCTCCCCATTTACAGCCTTTCGCATGAAAAGATGAGGTGACATATAGTGTTTCTTGGTTTTGTATTGCCTTTTGGAAGACGAAAAGTTTTCTGCCCGATTTTGAAAATACAATGGCCCTTTCTCAAGGCATACACTGCGAAAGCTGTCAATAATAACATCCGGCCACTTAACAGGGTCACTTTGGAGAATCTCGCAACATACCTCTTGCTGCGGGGGTGTCTGTACTTCTCTGTTGCCACAATGAGAAGCTGTCTCATTCGTCTCCCGAGGCACACTTTGTGGGTGGGAACATGATTATTTGAAGCCAAACTAACAGGAAACAAGTGAGTCGGTTTTTGGAGTCTTGTTTCCTGGTGCTTGTCAGTAGAAGGAGGCTCATCAGGGAGGTTTGGCACCTGTTGATCAGCAGTAGTAGAAATCGGGCATGGCAGACCGGACACCTGGAGCTCTGTGGCAGGGGCCCGGCCGAGTAGCATAGACGTTGCTGACTCAGGAACAGGGCAGGGCTCGGTTAGTGTCGGTTGCTCAAAAATATGGACGACCGAGGTTGACACCGTTTTCACAGAATCCAGACAACCAAGATGAGTCAAACCTTGCTTCTTGCCAGGAAACTGTGGTGATGGAGTTGGCAAGTCCTCCACAGAAGCACCGTCGGTACTATTGGGAGTTTGACACGGACTCTGGGTAGAGCGATCATACTGCTCCGCGGAAGCTGCATTCAGGAGGTACTTTGTCATCTTCAGTAGCTTCTTTTCATGCTCTTCTCTTTCCAACTTCGCCTTTCATTTAGATGCACCACTTTGATGCTTCCCACCGAGCATTTTTGCATGAATGGATGCTAATTGTTCACCGGGCACTTCGTCAGTCCGTCACGACTACAGGCGTCTAATGGTGGCCGTCCCGATGACTGGCGCACGCTGCCTGGATGATCCGTGGCTGGCCAAGAGTGGTGTGTCCCCCGGGAGCTCCTCAGCGGGTGGGCCTATGCAAGCTTAACCGGCGGCTCGGGGCTGAATCGCAGCCCACGATCAACTTCCTTTTACAGACGCACGCCGCGTCTGTCTGTTACTAGCACCAAAGCGGGCGTTCACATACGCATAGAGTTCCATGTACAAATTCCCCCCTTCTCCGTACAAACTCACTCCTTCTCCCGTTCCGGTCTCGTTTTCCTATTGGCTAGGAGCAATCGTCTGTTCTGGGAGGTTCTCGATTTTTCTTTCGCCCCGTCGATGCAGAGCGCGAGAACGAAGAGGAGAGGGCGAAGTTACGCGCCCTCTGTCGCCTCTGAGTCATCCTTTTCTACTTTTTTCTGGAAAGTTCAGTGGCCAGTCTCACCTACTTTTCCCGTCAAGCGCGCGCGAGGGTATGCAGCCACTAGGCAGGAATGAGCCCTGGAGACAGGCCTTTGTGTCCAGCTCTCCAACTTCCCCCTTCACTCTTCCACAACCCTAGCCCGAACAGTGAACATTCCATGCCCCACAGCACACGGACAAAAGCACGTGTGACGTCTTCTTTCCTCTCCTGCCTAGACTCTGCCATCAGACTCATCATCATCTGCTATCAGACTCATCCTCCCCCACCCAAATTACCATCACGGTAAAGAAAAGTCGAATTGGAGGCACTGTTGGGTACTGCAGCACATCATTTCTATAAGAAGGTCAGCGGCGGAACTATTTGAGAAGTGCAGGGTGGCATGGTGGTGACAAGGGGCAAGAGAGATTTAGGTCCTCATCCCACATTACATGTTTTAGGTGTTTCCCCCTTGCCCCTCCTCTCCAGACAGCACTGGACAGACGGACTGACAGGAAACCACGAAAACTCTTCCAAGAAAACGCACCTCGCTTCATAAGAAAGAGGGCCCCACTGGGGTGGCGAGGGATTCCTGTTTTTGCAGCTCGACAAGCTCTCCCCAAATGATCAGGCTAAACGCATGCTGTTACATTAGGTGGGGGGTCCCGTCTGCTCGTTTTGGTTTTCTCGCTTCATACATGTTGCTCGAAATTCCATTGCCCATGGTTCCATATACTAAGGAGGTTAGCATAAATGGGCCCCCTTCTCCTACTGTACGAGGTGAGGCCGTGGGCTGCAGCCCCCTTAGCCCCCCCCTTAACCCAGCGCTGTACGCAAGTTGTAGCGCGGCTGCAGGCTCGCCGTTCCATTCTGGCTGTTCTCACTCACTGCTCATCATGCAGCACGTAGCGTTTCAGGTCGCATACGTGTACCAGCCTGCCGATCAGCTTCCCTTTCATGTTCTCGAGCCGGTAAACAAGCGAGGAAGCCTCTCGCACTCGATATGGCCTGGTCCACTTCGGCGCCAGCGAGGCAGCGAACTGTTTGCTAGAATCGCTGAGAACGTGCTGGCGTCGAAGCACCAGATTGCCCACTTCGTAGCGGATGTTCTGATGCAAGCGGTCGTACTGCGCCTTCTGTTGCGCCCTGGCAGTGCGAAGATTATGGCATGCTTTGTGTAAAGCTTCCGTCATCTTGGCACAAAGGTGCGTCGCGTATTCAGCTCATGCTGCTGGCGCGACCGACATTCCACTGCAATCCGCGAGAACTATATCCATCGGATTCAGCAGCTCTCTCCCCAGGTTGAGAGAAGAAGGCGCATACCCGGTCGAGCGGTTCACTGTCGATCACAATGCAAACCCGATCTCTGGAAGGTAGGTATCCCAGTCCTTGTCTTTCAGAGAACGCGACAAGCATGTGCTTAATGTTGCGATCGACCTGTTCAGTGGGGTTTAACTGAGCGTGGTAAGTTGTCGTTTTCTTGTGCTTAATGCCAAGTGCAGCGCACGAGTCGAAGAAACCTTCGCAGTAAAGTAGGACGCACATTGTCCATTATCAACTGCTCTGGCAAGCCAAATGGTGAAAACCTCAATCAACTTATCCATGACCACTCGTGCCGTCACTTTTAGCAAGGGGAAAAGTTCGACCCATTTACTGAAGTGATCTGTGACTACCAGCAAGAATTTGTTCCTGCTCGGTATGGTGAGATATGGTCCCATGATGTCACACGCCGCGATTTGCCAGGGAGTCTGGCTGTCAATAGGCTGCATGAAACCAGGTGGTCATCCGCCTCGGGGCTTCAGGCTTTGGCACACATGACACGAGCGGACATAGCGCATTACGTCCCGTTTCATGCCTGGCCAGGTAGCGAGGTGACACAACTTAACGTAAGTCTTGGGGCCGCTCACGTGCCCAGCGATGCACGAGTCGTGAAAGTAGCGTAGCAGTGCTCCTCACAATGCCCGCGGTATCACCACCTTAAACGCCTCGCTTGTGTCGTCCTCGGTGGGAATATACCTCAGCAGGACACCGTCGCAATTCAGCAAGTAAGAATCCAGCACGCTCACAGCAATACCAACTGCCTCCATGTGTATGGCGGCCGCGCCACCCTGCTCCTGGAGCTCGTTGAGCACTTTTCAACAAAACGGGTCCTTCTGCTAAGCCTCGAACAGCTCTTCTGCTGAAGACAACTCCTGCGAAACCGACAACATTTATGTGATTCACGCTCTCACCCAGGATTGACAGTTGTTCCGCGTCCCTTACTTGGGCTACGACTTGGATTTCTTCCTCGCCTCGGACTGGCGCTCGCGAAAGTGCATCAGCTGCGGCATTGCTATTTCCTTTGCGGTAGCGCACGGTGAAGTCGTAACACTGCAGCAGCAGTGTCCAATGCGCCAGGCGGCCACTCGTCTCGCTCAAGTGCCTCAACCAAGTGAGAGCCATGTGGTCAGTCTCAATCTTGAATACCACTCCATCGACGTAATAGTCGAACTTTCGCAGAGCGAAAACTATCGCGAGGCATTCCTTCTCTATCACCGAGTCGTTCCTTTCTGCCGGCGTCTACGAATGACTCACGAATGCAACCGGTCAGAAAGTGCCTCCATGCTCCTGAAATAAAATTGCACCTAAGCCTAGGTTGCTTGCGTCTGTTTGAATCACAAACTCCCTATTCAAATCGGGCAGCTGCAATTCGGCCGTGTCAGCGAGCACTTATGTGAGGCTCCGCAGTGCTCCCTCCTGCTCTTGACCCAAAGTCCACCATTCGTCTTTCCTCAAGTGCTTCGTCATAGGCGCTTGCACTGCCGTGCAGTCTAGAATGAATTGGCAATAAAAGTTCACCAATTCCAAAAACCATCTCAGTCCGCCAATATCTTTCGGCGTCGGGTATCTCAGTATAGCCTCACGCTTATCCTCACTCGGCAGGATGCGGCCGTTGTTTAGCGGGAATCCCAACAGCGCTATTCTGCTCGCAGCAATCTGAGCTTTGTTCGGGTTCAGCGTGATACCTGCGGACCTCTCAAGGACGTCTCTCAAGTGGCGGAAGTGCTCCTCGAATGTCTTCGAATAAACCACTATGTCATCTAGATATGCGAGAGCATGTTGCCACTTCGCGTCTCCTAGCACTCGGTCCATCAACCTCTGATACGTAGCGGGAGCTCCGACCAAACCAAAAGACATTCTCTTAAATTGAAAGGGCCCCCGGCTACAAGTGAAAGCCATTTTCTCTTTGCCACGCTCGTCTATTTCGACCTGAAAGTATCCACGACTAGCATCGGGCGTCACAAAGTACTTCGCCCTGCCTAGGTTAGACACTAAAGAGAAAATGGAGGGTAGAGGGTACACATCCTTTTTTGGAACCTCATTCAGCCTGTAGTAGTGTACATGTGGTATCCTGTGTTAACTTCCGGTTTCAGTTTTGGGTCGTTTACGTCAGGGTGCCACTCAGCGCCAAATGCTGTAAGTTGCCTGCTACGTTTCCCCTTGCTGAAATACAGTAATTCTTTGCCTGGTCCCTGACTTGAGCAGTCCGGCTCTTTCTTGCACCGCTGCACGCCCCGGCCGTTTATGCCTCATGCCGTAGGTGCTCCGTCCGGCCACAGTCACAGCCGATGTGCCCTGGTCAGCCGCACTGGTAGCAATGGCCGCCAAAGCCTCGGTGGCCTGGGTGCCCGTCGGTCCACTCCGGTCTCGCATCGGCGTCACGTTTCTGTCGCGGCATGCTTAGTGCGGCATTAGTCGGCACTGTTCTCAGCACGTAGGTGTACGGGTCCAAAGCGTGGTCTGATAGTTCCCAACTATGCTGGACGTGCTCCTCTGTGAATGATGCCGACGCGTCGACTCTAAATGAGTGCGAAGTGATTGCACCACCGTTCCCCGCGCAGCGAGGCTCGAGTGACAGCGCCCAGGTGTAGGAGGACGGTATGCTCGCACTGCGAGGATGTCCCCCTGGATGCGCTTCGCCTCGGCGGCGAGTTCGTCTAGGTCTCTAAACCTACATCCTCTGAAGTAGGCCGTGAATGTGGGGTGCGCCTGCTGTGTGACGCACTGAGCTTTCTCTGCATCGATGGCGAGAGGGTTCGCGAGACGAAAAAGTTCGTCCATTGCTTAAACATACTCCTGCAAGGACTCGTCCGGATGCTGGGTACGAAGCTCCAACTCTCTCTTCAAACGCTGCTCGTAGTTGGGCGGAAGAAATTCCTAGTGGAAGTTCGCGCAGAACTCTTCTACCGTGCGGCATTGATGTCCGGTCAGCCGGAACCATCAAGCCGCCTGGTCAGTGAGTGAGACCGGGATCACGTGCGCGATGAGTTCGGCATCTGAAAGCCCGGTTGCTTGCTGGTAATACAGCAGGCGGTCAAGGTACTCACTTGCACTCGTGCGATCGTGGTACCCACTGTAGGTAGGCATGTCTACCTTAATTCATGGTTGCTCACTCTGCAACGAGGCCTGCATTGTGCCTTGCAGCGCACCGGCTAAGCTCTGCATGATTTGCAACGTGTTCTGCAACATTATCTCGCTTGGCGGCAAGCTCTTGCCCGAAGGGCCAAGATGCCAGATAGCCCGACCGAGTCGAGCTATTTAGTAGCATGTGCGCCTCTGTGTCTGCGTCGCAAAGCGGCGAGGGGGCCAACGTGGTATGCCTCGTATCAGGGTTAACTTCCCCCAATGTGGCATTTGCACAATCCTGACTGTTCCACGTGAAACACTCAAAACCAAAGCTGCCGGTTTGTTCAGCAGCTGCCACCGCGTTAGCAATAGGTTGCCGACTTTGCGTCGCTACATCTGACAACATGAACAAATCTGAGAGTTCAGACAAGCCAGCCGCGATTGTTCGCTGAAACGTGGGTACTCCTAGCGCCAACACACACCAGAAGACTCGCTGTGTTGCCAAATTCGATCTATGTGTGTAGCGTCAAATGTGGGGGTTCCACTTTGCGTGCGGCTAGGGCTGAAGGCAAGCTCTGGATCTAGCCCCACACAGTCGCTCCATGATACTCCCCAACCCGTAGCGCGAGAATCGCGGCTACGTCGGGTTCAAACGAAAAAGGCCACCAGCAGCGTCAAATGTAACAACGTTCATTACTACCAGCAATAAAGAACACTGGCAGAGGGGCATACTCTCTGTAATAATAATAGGCTGGCCACGTTGCCCGGGATAGTCAGGCAAACGAGGTCACTCAAAAGTTGCGGCAGGTACTCCAGTCCGGCAGGTTAGGGGTCCGGCGTCGGAGAGCGAGGGTCTCCCCCGGTGGCGCTGTTCTGTACCTTTTTACCTTGGCGAGGGGAATGTCCTCCTCGCCCATTAGCTACCTACCCGCGAGTCGGGGAAGGAGGGTGCACACGCGTCGCGACAGTGAGGGAGAGGCGGGAGAGGGCGTAGTGCGCCTCTCCTGTGTCTGTGCCGGCTCTCGACGCGACCGCGACGACATGGGGGAAGATGGGCGCTTGTGCTCCCCACACAACTGGGAGTGCTGCGTTCTCCAAAGTCCTTGCGCAGTGCCGATCTCCTTTCGACAGCACCAGCTGGAAGCTGTCCGCAGGTGGCTCACAAGCTGGGAGGTCCTCACACTCCACTGCCTTTAGAGTGGCTGCAGTCTCGGGAGTGTGCTGCGAGGAGCCGGCCACCCGGGAAGTAGAAGCTTCTGAAGCGGTAGAAGTGTTCTTTGCATGCTTCTGCTGCTGCTTCATCTTCCACAAGTTCTGCTGTGCAGGTATGCGGTGTGGCAGGCCCTTCAGGAACTTTGATGCGAGGGTCTTGTCCGGAAGCACCAACGGGGCCGAAACCACTAGGTTGGAAGTGTGTGCTGCAGCAGTCGAGGTAGCAGACAGCATACCCCCAACGCTAGCAGACGACATTGTGTCTGTGGTTGCAGGCGCACCCTCGCTTCGAGAGAGTGTAAGGGAAGCGGCCGGCACCTTGTCGAGAGGCCGAGAGATGGCATCCGTACTTTCTATCAGGATATCAAGGAGCCTATGACAGTGCACTTCAAGAGGGCTTGTGGGACATTCTGGAAACTTTAGAAGTGCAAGATGGAGTAACCAATTTCTTAAAAGATATCTATAAATGTAACCGGGTGATTATACAATGGGAAAAGCAGGTTTCGGAGCCTGTAATGATTCGGTGGGGGCTTAGGCAGGGGTGTCCATTGTCACCTCTGTTGTTTATGCTGTACCTACTAGGACTAGAGGCCAAAATACAGCAAAGCAAACTCGGCTTCAACCTATCATTTTTCAAACAAGGAAAATTGATTGAACAGTCATTACCAGGACTGATGTATGCGGATGATATTCTATTAATGGCTGACAATACAGAATATCTGCAGGGATTGATGGCCATATGTGGTACAGAAGGAGACAGATTAGGCTTGAAGCTTAGCAAAGAAAAATCAGCAGTCATGATTTTTAATGATAACATTTGCGGTGAGCATAAGATACAGGAGGCCACACTTGAGATAGTCGATAAGTACAAGTATCTTGGGGTGCAGATAAATAGTGGAATTGAGCATCTCACAGAGTCCGAAAAATATGTAACGACTAAACGTAACAGAAGTGCAGTGATTATGAAGAGTAGGTCACTGTGGAACTACAATAGGTATGAGGGATATAGAAGGGGGTAATGGTTCCGGGCCTGACTTTTGCCAATGCAGTTCTATGTATGAAAGCAGAGACCTGGGCATAGTTGGAAACTAGGCAACATGGTGTGGGTAGGCTCGCTCTGGGAGCACATGGCAAGACACCAAATCTTGGAATGCAAGGGGATCTGGGATGGTCTTCTTTCAAGGGCAGAGAGGGTAGTAGCAAGATAGCATTTGAGGAGCGATTGAGAAGAACGGGGGAAATGCGGTGGGCTAGGAAGGTTTTCAGTTACTTTTACACGAGGAATGTTGACACAAGGTGGAGGAAGCAAACTAGGAAATTGTCAAGCAAATACTTTAGGCAGCAGTGGGGGGACAGGTAAGGAATCATCCACCAAAAAAAAGGTTAAGGGGACAGAGAGGGGTATGTAGAAAACAGAGAGGCAAACCAAATCAACATTAGAGACATACAGGACGTTTAAGCAAGAAATAGCCAAAGAAAATATTTATGATAACTCTAAGGGAAGCTGATTGTTGTTTGAGGCCAGAACAGGTGTACTGTGGACAGAAACGTACCGAGCCAGATACCAGGAGATAGACTTGTTGTGTGGGGCGTGTGGAGAGGAGGAGGAAACGGCTGAACACCTGATACTTGCTTGTAAACAACTTCACCCTGCAGTTGAATATAAAAAGGAACTATTTAAAGCTTTGGGTTATGAAGACAGTGAAAGTAAAATAGACTTTGAACAGGTAGAAATAACTGAACGGAGGCTATCTGATTGGTGGATAACATCAACGCAAAAGTAAAGGAGTAAATCACCCCCTCGTCCTCGCTCTCGATTTCGAGGGCATGTTTTCGCGAGCTCGATTGGTCCATCACTTCTTCATCGTCTGAAAAGCTGGGCAGCGGGATTGCGACCCTTTCAGCAAGGGATCCGTCCTGCGTCAGAGACAGTATGTTTTCCGGCATCGGCTCCACAGCTACTGCAGGGGCCGCCGGGATCGTGGTACTGTCAAGTGGGGCCTTAGGCTGGGTGACAACCACAGGATGAAAGGTAGTGGCCTGCTTTTTAAGCCACTTGTCAACAACGTCCTCTGGACGGCGCTGAAGCTCTTCTTTCGCTGTGAGCTCTTGCGGGGTTGCAGGTACAAGAGCCATGAGCGATGTACTCACGTGGCGTTGGTGGCCCATGTGCAGTGGGCGACCCCCCAGCACGTGAAAATCCATGTTGAATAAAAAAAGTGAGAGAAAAGAATGCGAGAACAGCACACAACACAGTCCAACATGTGGCGTGCGAGCCCACTGATACGTACAACACGTGGCACACAGGGTCACCCCACACTCCAACACGTGGTGCGCGAGCATACCAACATGCACAACATGTGGCGTGCGAGGTCACCAATATACTCCAACACGTGGTATGCTAGCCCGCCAACACACAGAACATGTGGCGCGCGAGTTCACCAGCCGAGCACATATCACTAACTGTTCTGTCTAGAATAGTCACGATACAGTTGCGACTGGCGAGACAAGGTTGTCGAAGCGAGGAGCGGTGTGACTTCCTCGTATCACAGTTCGTACGAGAGTCAGTTTTGTTTTCTGGCCATTACTGCAAAGCAGGCCTCTTCACACTAGTCTCCTTGCTTACGTGCTTTGTTCTAGTCGGGCCCGAGTCTTCACACTAGTCTCCTTGCTTACGTGTTTCATTCTAGTCGGGCCCGAGTATTAATTCAGGATGGCAGACGGGAATGCCGTGGCTGCAGCGGTCACGAAACAAAAAGCACTGAACATGGCAACGAAGGAAGTGTCTTAAGGTGCTAAAAACTGCGAGTTAGTGAAGAAGTATGGGTCTAAATCAACCATCTCGATGATTCTAAAGAACAAGGAAAAGATTGCAAGCTCTGCTGCTGACTTGACGAACAGAAAGCGCCTGCGGAAAGCCACCTTGCGGACGTATAGGACGCACTGCTTAAGTGGTTCCGCGACGCATGGGCTCGCAGCATTCCGATAAGTGGACCAATGTTGCTGGGCAAAGCCGAAAACTTAGCGTTCCTGCTAGATTTTCCCGACTTCTGCCCAGGCAATGGCTGGCTACATCGATTCAAAATGCGGCATGGGATTGTATTTAAATCGGTTGTCGGCGAGGCGGCTTCAGTAAGTGACCAAGACGTTGCCACTTGGCTTGTAAGAAACCAAGCCATTACTGCAAGCTACACGGAGCAGGACCTGTATAACACAGACGAACCTGCATTATATTACGAGGTGCTGCCGGACAAGACGCATGGTATGCAAGGCGACTCATGTGCTGGCGGCAAGCACAGTAAAGTGCGCATCACAGCACTTCGGTGTGATCGGTGCGTGCCCTTTTTAATCGGAAAATCAAAGAAGCTGCGTTGCTTTCAGAGCTGTGTACCAAGGCGCAGATGACGCATAATTTATTCGCCGAGTGGCTGGGCAAGTTTGATTGCAACATGCAGAAGGAAGGCGCATGCTGCTCGTGCTCGACAACTGCTGAGAGTTCAGCATGCGAACTTCTCTGACAGCGGTTACTCTATTTTTCTTGCCACCCAATACCACTTCAAAAGTGCAGCCGCTTGATTTGGGCATAATATGTGCATTTAAGGCATCATATAGGTGCCGCATTGTGGAGCGCTTGCTCATTGCTGTTGACCGCCCGGCCACCAACTTGCCGCTTCGAGTTTCACTGTATTCAGCCGTTGAGATGCCGAAGGCAGCCTGGGCAGAGATGGCGGGCGCTTGCGTGCAGAACTGTTTCCGCAAGGCTAGCTTCATCGACGCAGTGCCTGATGCCGAGCAGCCTGATGCTGAGCAGCCTGATGCTTCCGAAGATGATCGGTCCGGCAGTGATTTATGGCAGCGCGTTGTCTCGACCCCGACGGGGGGTGGGGGGGCTATGACTTTGGTTGGGATGACTTCATTTCTGCTGATGAATACGCTGATATTGTGGAACCGTGCACGGACAAGGGCATTGCTTGTGAAGTGCGGGCGCGGAGGAATCGGATGACAATGAAACTTCGGAGCCAGCACCTCTAAGTGTGCCTGTAGCAATGGGCTACATAGAGGGAACTTGTCTATGCCAAGGGCTTCGGCAAAGAGCACGCTTCTGCTTTAAATAAACTGGAGACCGCCCTCACCGGATTCGCACTGCAGAAACAGATGAGCATCACAAACTTCTTTGCAAATAAATTTTGTGTTTTGATTAGCCACATTTTTTTTTCCTTTTTGAGCTGTCATCTACTTACTACGAACTTCGAGGTATAACGAACAGATGCCGCGTAACTATCAGGTTCGTTTATGTGGGCTCGATTATATGTATCCACCCATTCTTGGCCACAAGACCGAAGTATTAATAAATAAATAAATGTCGAGCATACAAAGTGATTCCACGTGCCTGTCTCACAATCGAATTACAGACAACATTCACAAAGTTTTAAACACAGAAGGCACATTTTGTACAACAGCAATACAACAGTGATAATTTTGGTAAAGCAACCACTGGAAGAAGTAAAACAACACACACATAGCAATACATATTGATTTGAAAACATCATTAGGAATTTAAACATGTGCAGGCCATAGTGAAGGACAACCTGTGAAAAAATGTGCTCACCAATTCCCGTCGCACTGAGTGCTGCTTGGGATCTTCTCCAACCGTGCAGAGGTACACTGCAAACAGGTTGACAAGACACGCTCATTTTTAGTCAAAGTAGCAATGCACTACCCCACAGAGTTTCTTATACAAATCACTAGAGGGAATGCTGGTGCTTATGGAAGCTGCAAGCATGCCCCATTTAGCCAGCATGGGTATGATGGGCAGCATATAAATGTGCCGAAAATTTAATTTGTCTTTTGCTGGCTTCAAAATGGCTTTGCGACTTTGGAAATTGTTCATTTTCTATAAGGTATTGTGTTACAAATGCAATAATTTGCAATGATTATACATGTGCAGAGACGCTCATTCACCATCTTCATCACCAGACTATTTTATGTCCATTGCGGGACGCAGGCCTCTCCCTGCAATCTGGAGCAATGAGCATGAAGATTAGAGAAATCAATGAACTATACCCATGGTATCTGAATGATCACAGTGTATCTGAATGATCACAGTGTCCCTCCAGTACTTTTTGCAGGAAACGCTACGTCACAGCTTCCTCACTCGACCTAGCTATCACTGTGGCAGCATGTCCCACTAGCAGGTATGAAAGAAGCTAACCCACGGAGGTTAGGCGCTAAACGGAGTGCCATCGGTTGCAGAAAAGAGTTCACTGTCCAGTGCGAAATCACAAAGGGGAACAATATCTCAGGCTGTACCGCTGTGTGGTCTGACTGCAGTCGAATGTCCTGGGTGTGCCTCGTTGCTTGCACCTAATGCCACTAGGCACTTGTGTGAGGTTGTAGGCAGCCACAGACACCCACTGCCAATTGGTTTCATGCCACCAGGTGGCTTACTACCCTGTGTTTAGACAGGGCCTACGTGTGAAGGACAGATCACGTGGGAAGTGGGAAACCGGCAATCGACCATTGATTACTGTCTGATGACAGAAGGAATTCATGATAAGTTGAGAGAAATGGTCATCGATGAGGAAGGGTTTAGCAGCATAGGGAGTGACCATAAACGCATCATTTTGAAAATGGGATATGTAGTTGGGAAAGAGAGCAACGAAAGCAAAATGGCCAGCCCAAATTTGAACGCTGAACAAATAGCAAATATAGTCACTAGAGTGGAGGAAGAAATTGGCAAGTCGCCAAGTAAGGGGTGGGAATATGGTGAGCTTCTAAGTGTAGTAACGACAGAAATACGGAAAGAGAAACAACACGTTCATTGGAAAGGAAAAAAGAAACCGAAAAGCTGGTGGAACAAGGAGATACGAGAAGCGATCGCCGAAAGACAGAAAGCATCTCGAGAGCACAGGCAGGCAAAGAAGGCGCAGTTGCCACAGGATGAAGTAACCGGTAAATGGGAAATATACCGGGAGAAAAAGTCTATGGTTCAAATACTGGTGCAAGCAAAATTAAAAGGTGAAAGTGAAAGTTGGTTGTCAGAAATACGTGAGAAAAAGAAGGCCGCACCTAGAATATTTTGGAATCACATAAAATTATTAGGCAGGAAATCAACAACAATACAACAACATATCCTAGACGAAGATGAAAACAGACTGGAAGGAGAAGCAGCAATAAATTACATCCAAAAAGTAACAGCCGAATCTTTCCAAGGCAAGGACGAGGTTGTATTTGAAGAAAAAAAGAGCATGAAAGAGACCCAAGGGGGAAAGGAGCTAGTGCTTACAAATTTAAACTGGAAGAAAGCGGAAGAGAAAATTCCTAAGCGCACAGCCACAGGGCTAGACGAGGTTCCCGTTAGGCTGATAAATGAACTGGGACCAAAAAGTAAGGAAGCTCTCGTGAAAGCAGTTGAAAAAACTTTAAAAGATAGACGAATACCAGACAGTTGGCGACAAAGTAGAATGAATTTAATTTATAAAGGTAAGGGGGAGAAAGACAGAATTCACTCGTATAGACCGTTGACCATTACATCGGTAATATACAGGCTAGCAATGCAGGCAATCAAATTAAAGCTTCAAGCATGGGTAGAAAATAATGACATTTTGGGAGAGCTTCAGAATGGCTTTAGAATAGGTAGGCGTTTGGATGATAACTTGTTTGTTCTTACTCAGTGTATTGAAATATCAAAAGCCTTTTTGGACATTACAGGAGCATATGACAACGTAGACGGCAGCATTTTGTGGGATATTCTGGAAGGGGAAGGCTTAGGTAACGATTGTATACAGCTTTTGAGAGAGATTTACCTAGAAAATACTGTTTGCGTTGAATGGGAAGGGATGAGGAGCGCGGAGAAAGTTCATATCAACAAGGGACTGAGGCAGGGGTGCCCTTTATCCCCGCTGCTGTTTATGATGTACATGGTGAGGATGGAGAGGGCGCTAGAAGGAAGTAATATCGGGTTTAATCTCTCATACAAACAGGCAGGTACAGTAATAGAGCAGCAACTCCCAGGTTTATTTTATGCGGACGACATTGTGTTGCTCGCAAACAAGCAAAGTGATTTGCAACGTCTGGCTAATATCTGTGGACAGGAAGCCAACAATTTAGGTTTGAAATTTAGTGTTAGAAAATCAGGTGTTATGGTATTCAATGAAAACAGTGGACAGTGGAGATACAGGGCCAAGAAATACCTCGGGTAACAGAATATAAATACCTTGGTATATGGATAAACGAAGGCAACGGATATATGGAAACACAGGAAAAAACCATAACAGTCAAGGGGAAGAGAAATGCAGCCATAATGAAGCACAGAGCGCTATGGGGATACAATAGGTACGAGGTCCTCCGAGGTATGTGGAAAGGGGTAATGGTTCCAGGACTTACTTATGCAAATGCGGTTGTTTGCTTTAAATCAGGGGTACAATCAGGACTCGACGGGAACCAAAGGTCAGTGGGTCGCCTCGCATTGGGCGCTCACGGGAAGACTACAAATGAAGCTGTGCAAGGGGATATGGGCTGGACTAGTTTTGAAGTGAGGGAAGCTCGCAGTAAAATTGAGTATGAAGAACGGCTGAGGAATATGGAGGAAAGTAAATGGGCTGGGAGAGTGTTCAGGTATCTGTACAAGCAAAACATTGATTCACAGTGGAGGAAAAGAACTAGGAAGCTTACCAGCAAGTATGCGGCCTGTGGGGTGGGCAACACAGCAACAAAGAAGGTCAAGCGGAAAGTCAGAGAGGCTGAATTAATCTCATGGGTGGCGGCAATGGAAAAGAAACCTGCCATGAGTAACTACTTAAGGGGAAAAAACGAAATTAGGAAAGAAACCATTTATGATAACTCAAAGGGAAGCTCATTACTTTTCGAAGCGAGATCGGGATGCCTTAGAACACGCACGTATAAAGCGAGATATAAGAAGGAAGAAGAAGCATGTGCTTGCTGCGGTAAAGCTAGGGAAACGACGGAGCATATTTTATTAGAATGTGAAGACATCTATCCAGCGGTCGATTTAGGCACCACTGGCCTCCTTGAAGCCCTTGGGTTCAGCGGGAGCAGTGGTAAAGCAAACAGGTCCGCAATAGACATCAGTAAGAGGCGATTGGAGGATTGGTGGAAGAAAAGTAGGGAAACGACAAAGGACGGAGACGTACAAAAGCACAGTTCGCAATAGGGTATCAGAAAATTTGGACGTGGTAGTTCATAGTGTGTTTTTTTTTTTTTCTCATGGGTTAACCTAGGTAGGATATTAGGCAGCATAGTAGCAAGAGCTTGGTGGCGCAAGCCACCGCCCCGTTCCAAAGGGGACGCTCATAACATCCATCCATCCATCCATCCATCCAGACCATTTGACAGACATGGCAAGAAACGCAGCAGCGAAAAAAATTTCTTGATTCATGATCGGCCAGGTTTGGCTAAATATTCAGAAAACTCTAGAGCCACTCACAGGACCAGCTAAGGAGGTCTGTCATGAGCGAATCGCACCAGTGCACCTCTCATAATTTTTGGGATAACCACCGCAAATGGATAAAAAAAAATTATGGGGTTTGACATGCCAAAACCACTTCTGATTACGAGGCACGCCGTAGTGGAGGACTCGGGAAATTTCAACTACCAGGGGTTCTTTAACGTGCACCTAAATCTAAGTACACAGTTGTTTTCGCATTTCACCCCCATCGACATGCGGCCGCCATGACCGGGATTCGATCCCGCGACCTCGTGCTCAGCAGCTTAACACCATAGCCACGCAAATGGATCCAAAGACTCCTCATCAGTGGCTATTAATTTTGGCAGGAGCCCACCATGATTCGGGAAATATGAATCCTCTGGGACCCAGCAACACACACTGGTTCCAGGCCCCCTGTGCCTGCCGCAATACCAGTAGCGTCTCGCCGCTCCGTCTCCCTGAGAACAAATAACTTTACTGGGACTTCAGCAGCACTTGGCTGCCGAAAGTGATTCAAGTTCTCCCAAAGGGGACTGTGTTTTTGTCAGGAGAGCAGCCATCTCTACCACTCGGTGTCAGCTTTTGAGAAGGTCCCCCTCTCACCCGCTTTGCGGCATGCTGCTTGCCTTGGGAGTGGAATGACAGCTTTGCCCGCCTACGAACTCACCATTCTCTCTCTTTGGTGGCTTGGACACCATTTCGCCCCTGACACTTGCTGACCCAAAGACATGGGTAGTGGCTGTCGTACCTAGAGGAAGGCTCCCAGTAGACAATGGGGCACGAGATGGTGCATCTGCTACCACCTTTTGAGACTCTGCATATCAGCCAAGTGAGCTGCACATGAGGTCAGAGGAAGCTCTCAGCGACGTGGCATGTGCTACCACTAACAAAAGACAAAGGTCACCAGGCTTAACAGACATAACTTGGCGAGCTGGATCCACAGAAACTTACTGACTCAGCCAAGCGCAGTCAAAAGCTTAATGAGCCTCTTAATCCACATTAGGCACAGGTGTGGAGGTCGGGTATCTTACAGGAGTACCGGTCCCTGCAGGTTCGCACTTAGTGAGCCTCAGGGCCGTGTCAGCCATTACCTTGCATAATCTTGTGCGCGCGTAAAGCCTGCAAAAGGGTGCCAAGTACTGCGCAGCAAGAATACACAGTATTTCCTTAAGTTAACATAACAAGCTTTATTTGTCTCCGGCAACACCCATCGCTAGACAACACCTGGTCCAGGGGCGGCATGGCAAGCAAAGACGCTGTGGGAGGATTGCTTCCCGCAACACACCAGCAGGGAAAAGTGTCCACACGGTTATGCTCTCGCTATGGCCCACTCGCGAGAGCTAGGGCAATCTCTGTCGGCTTAGGCGTCCAATAAGTGCAGCTCAGCGTAGTATGACTAAGCGTGAGCACTGGGCATTGCTCTTTGGCTTAGCATTAAAAAAAGGAGTAACACAAGGTACACTCGCCGTACGTGCAAGGCACCACCAAGCTCAAGTCCGATGCCCAAAGGGCCTGGCGGACGTGAGAAAGACGGTGGGCTAGGCGGCTGTACACACACGCAGATCGCTAACCCATTCACTCTTGTAATGCAGGTGTTTCAGCGTGCATTTGTGCGCCTGTTGCTTCAAGCTCTCGTGACGGCTTCCCTGGCAGCCCCGCTGCAATATCGTCCTTGATCAGGCGAACATGACAGGATTGCCTGTCACCCATCCCTGTTGTGCACCCCTGGATTTTCAACTGCACTGCCCTTCAAGCCCCTGGATTTCGTCGGGAGCAGCAGATCTGCGTTTTCGATGACACCGCTACCGAAAACGGTGGTGCTCGATGCAGCGTGGACAAACCTGCTGTCATTGACATCAACTTTCCGGTCAACTATAAAAGAGCAGACACTACCGGTGGCGCCTTGTGGGCTTGGCGGCTGTGCACAGACGCAGATCGCTAATCCATTCACTCTTGTAATGCAGGTTGGTAAAGCTTACAGCCTTTTTTCTAAGAAGTCTAGCAATTATTTCTTGCTTCAGCTGCCGAGCCCGCACTGCTGCCTTCTTGTCACTCTTGAGTGTTCTGATGTAATTCGTGCCTTGTTGATGATGTCGGGTGATGTTGAAAGCAACCCCGGCCCGAACTCCAATGCTTTAATAACTGAATTGAAGAACTTGTCTGCTGGTCAGTCACAATTAATCAGTCAGGTTCAAGACCTGAAGGTTCATTTATTGTCGACGGACATAGCTATTGCTGATATGGGCAAACGCATGACTGATCTAGAGGGGCATTATCAAACTCTTGTCTCCCTGTGCTCTGACTTTGAAACCGGGAAACGTGTACCACTCAAGTGGCCACCGTGGTACACAGGCTTGAAACGCGTATTGATGACGCCGAGAACCAGTCACGACACAATAATCTTATTTTTTATGGCCTCCCTGAATCAACTGGATCAGAGGCGTTTGCCCAGACCGAGCAACTTATCATCAAGCACTGCCACGATCATTTGAATATTTGTATCAAGCCAAAAGAAATTGAGCGTGCTCATCGTCTCGGTCATCACACAGGTACTAACCGTTACCGTCCTATTATAGCCAAATTCACCTTCTATAAAACAAAAAAATTGATTCTTTCTAAAGGCCGCAAGTTCAAAGGAACCAGCTTCAGCGTTGGAGAGGATTTCTCTCGTCCCGTACAAAACGCTCGCAGGCACCTCATAACTTTCGCGAAAAGCAAATCATTACCTTTTTCTTTGCGATTCAAAACACTGCATATGGGCCATAAGCACTATGTCTACGACGAGCAAACGCAGTCTGTCAAAGAAATAATATAGCAATTTCCTTATCGTAAAAATGCCTGTTGCACTGTTAAGCCCAAATCTAACATATCATTGTCTGTAATCTTTACCAGCGCACGCAGTTTCCTTCCAAAACGTGTCGCTTTTTCCAACCTTGTTTTGTCATCCAACAGTAATATAATGGTGATAACTGAGACCTGGCAAACAGAAGATATAACAGATACAGAAGTACTAGCCGACCAACCAGAATTTCATGTCTATCGAAAGGATCGCAAATGCATGCGGGGGGGACGGACTTATTGCTGTGCACCAGCAGTTATCGTGCTTCGTAGCCAAAAAGAACATTTCTGATATTGAAGTATTATGGCTAATTATTCATGCTTTCCCCCACACCATCATTCTAGGTGTTTGTTACAGGCCTAAAAAAAAAAAATTCCAGATTTCACATTTAAACTTAATAACAGTCTGAGTGACCTTAGTAATCAACACCCGTAGGCAGAAGTCCTCCTTTTTGGCGATTTTATTTTCCTCAAATAGACTGGAGCAATGACGTCCCCATGACTATGGGCAGTAAGCCTGCCAGAGATATTGTAAATTTCTGCCTTAATTTCAATTTAACCCAACTTGTATCAGAACCTACACGCGTTGCACTGAGCACTTCTAGCATCTTAGATCTCATCCTAACCAGTAATCCGGAAAGCTTATCATCAATAGCGTATCTACCTGACGTCAGCGACCACAAAGTAATTCACGCCACATTTTCGTTTCAACCCGTAAAACGCCATTTAGTCAGCAAGACAATCCGCCTGTACATTAAAGGGAATTATGATGCAATTAAAAGTGATCTGAGCACATTTCTTCCTACGTTCATGAGGTTATGTTCTACGCGCTCTGCTAATAAAACCTGGTCAATATTTAAAAACAAGCTAGGTGATCTCATTGATAAGTTCATACCGGGTATAACGTTCCGCGGAAACTGAAACAAGCCATGGTTCACTAAAGCGATTAAGCAACTTGAAAACAAAAAGAAACGTCTTTTCCTCTCAGCCAAACTAAACGGACACCCCTCCAGTTGGGGGAAATATTTTGTGGCCGAAGACGATTATCTGAGGGCTATATGAAATGCTAAATTCTCCTTTTTCTACGATGAACTGCCTAAAATGCTTACGAACAGCCCTCGTCAATTTTGGCAAATAATAAACTCCCAGGAGGCGCGCATGATCAGCGTCTTAAATGCACATGGCGAAGTGGTCAGCGACAGCGAGTGTGCTGACATTTTTAATGCAGCCTTTTTCTGTGTATTTACTAACGAGACTTCAACTCCAGACCTTCCCGCATCTACTAACATAACTGCGCGTATGTCACCAATTATATTCTTGGCAGATGGAATCACCTCGATCATTGATAACATGAAGCTTTCATCGTCAGCAGGTGTAGATGATATTGTTACGGTGAAGAGAAGGAAGAAGTTGAATTGAACTAGAGGAAGACGAAGTGTGGCAGTTACCTGAACGTCATAAACCTCTGTTGAAAATATTGTAAGCACTATTAACGTACTTCGTCGTTTTCATTTGTACATAGCCATCATCATCTTCCCTGTTCTTCGACTTCTTCGCGCGTGAGCTGGGGGCGTTGCCTTTTGTGGAATAAACAGCGCTGGACAACTTGATCGGTCTCGGTATTATAAAGTTGTGGAGGTTGTCAGGATTGGGGGCTCAATCCCATCGCTCGTGGTCCTTTGCCAAGATTGGAGTACGGCATGAATTCGAAGGTAGCTGGCCCATGCCGTCGTCCGACTTATTTACGCTGAGATCGTTGATGAAGTGAAGAACTGTTTCTCATCGAGAACGAGGAAAAAGGGTTTATTTACAGAAATTAAATCAGTCTAACATGACTGCTTGAGAAAAAGAGTATCAGTCCAACATGACTGCATGAGAGAAGTGAATCAGTCTAACATGACTGCTCAAGAGAAGTGAATCAGTCTAACATGACTGCTCAAGAGAAGTGTCCCCAGCATTCGCACAACAACAGTTTTTATACACTCGGTCCGCCGGCCATACGAGGCGGCGACTGTTCGTTTATTCATCACCCACTCGCCGCTGCTCCACAGATCAGTTTACGTACACAAAGGCAACCGCGTTCTGATGCCTGACGCCGGCGTTGGAGGGGTGCCGTTCCGGGAAGTATCGGCACCCATCGTGAGTAGCTCGTTGTCTTGCGCCTGGACGAGCATGAGAAGCACCAAAATACGGCTTCCCCACGGCAGCTTGTCCATGCGTGTCATATCAGGTCCACGTTGGGGAACTCCGAAACCATTGTTCATACACCGAACTCGTCCCGTCACAATGTCGATGGGGCTGGAGGAAGGAGGCGGTTTTCAGCACAAAGGCTGCTTCTTCGAACGCCTCCTAGCTGCAGTGACGGAGAGGGTGCGGAATGCGCGTCTTGCCCCCCTTGTCGTAATCGGGTGGCAATCTTGCTTTGCAGCTCGCCATTCTTAACAGCGCAAAGACTGCTTCTTCGAACGCCTCCTAGCTGTAGCGACGGAGAGTGCGGAATGCGCGTCTTGCCCCCTTGTCGTAATTGGGTGGCAATTTTGCCTTGTAGCTCGCCATTCTTAACAGCGCCTCCATGGCCCGAAAAATCTCGACTGTCTCGCGCTGACAACCGCTAGGCAGGAAGAGAACGGCTGCTGGTCAGGGAGGGATTGATGTCTTGGCTCGCAGCGACCACTTGTGCATTGATGTCACCGCCCCAAAACATCCAAGGACAGGCAACTGCAAAACGAACCCCACAACACGGCTCTGCGCCGAGATGACGTGCATTGGCTCTCACTTTAGACTCGCTAGGCTTCAAAAAACAACAACAACATAAGTGCAGAAACAAAAAAAAAAATGCTGCATTTCGCTATGCCAATTTCTGAAGCGAATTCCTACTGACACATTCAGCAATCATGGAAGGAATCCTGCTAAATGAGAGGGGATCTTCTTCGCTTAATAAAATTAACACTAGTAACCCTAAAATTTAGGCGGGACCCACAAACGCAGAATTCAAATTAGCCTGCTCAAACCATCCGCATTGCTATGCAACTTTCCCTTCTTATATCTAACGGAGAAGTTGTACTCTTGGAGAGTGAGGCTCCATCGGAGCAAGCGGCCGTTTTTGTGTGACATTTGATTGAGCCATGTCAGAGGACAGTGGTCGGTCTCGAAGATGAACTTCGCTCCGTACAAGTAACACGACAACTTCTGGGCGGCCCAAACCAAACAAGCGCATTCCTTCTCTGAAGCGCTGTAGGCTTCCTCTCTTACATTTAGTTTACGGCTGGCGTAGAGGATAGGATGCTCCTCGTTATCGTCGCCGACCTGACTAAGTACCACGCCCATACCTCTGTCGCTTGCGTCGCATTGAACTATGAATTCCTTTGTGTAGTCTGGCGCGCGAAGCACAGGGTGAGAAACCAATAGCGTTTTCAAACTTTGGAAAGCGTTCTCTTTGTCCTTATCCCAGTGTACGTTACTCGGTGCTCCCTTTCGGAGGGCGTCTGTTAATGGACTTGCCAATTGCGAGTAATTCGGAATGTACCGTTGATAGTACCCCACAAGTCCCAAAAATGAACGAAGGTCCGTTTTCGTGCGCGGCTGAGAAAAATCTCCAATCGTCGCTATTTTCAGCTCAGCCGGCCGTCTCATGCCCTGACCGACAACATGGCCCAGATAAGTAACCTGCGAACAACCAAACCTACACTTTTCCGCTTTCATCGTTAAGCCGGCTTCCCTCAACCGTGAGAACACCTGTTTGAGGTGCGATACGTGTTGTTCCCAGCTGTCCGAAAAAATGGCCACATCATCAAGATAAGGTAAGGCGAACTCCTGCAAGTCTTTTAGGACAATATCCATTAACTTAGAGAAGCTAAACGGCGCGTTCTTCAGCCCGAAGCTGAGTGCGAGAGGGCGAAAAGTGCCTACAGGCGAGATGAATGCGGCATAGCGGCTGGCACTTTCTGAAAGGGGAACTTGCCAGTACCCCCGCACGAGATCTATAGTTGAAATGTAATTAGCAGCGCTAACTCTTTCAATTCGTTCCTCAATGTTGGGTATCGGGTACAGCTGATCCCTAGTGATCGCATTTAACTTCCTGTAGTCAACACACGGACGAGGGTCCTTGTTAGGGGTTTCTACGAGTATTAGCGGTGACATGTAGTCACTCTCAGCGGGCTCAATAACTCCCAACTCTAGCATGCGCTGTATCTCTGCCTCCATAATCTCTCTCTGTCTTGGAGACACCCTGTAAGGTTTTGATCTTACTGGTTCGGCAGAGGTCAGCTCAATTTCATGCGTTATCAGTTTGGTTCTACCCGGCCGATCGCTGAATCTGTCGATATATTCCCCTAACACCCCTTTTAGCTCATCTAGCTGCTCGGGTCTTAGAGCGTGCGAGCTTACCGAGTGTTCTACTACTTCTTCTAGGCCGATTTCAGAGTTGGAGGTCGCCCTATACTCCTTAAACTTGGTACTAATGCCATCCGGCTCTTTGACGGTATAGTTAACGACTCCGCTCCGCTCTACATACGGCTTCATCAAATTACAGTGATATATCCTCACTTCCTTCCTGCGACCGGGCATTCTCAAAGCATAGTTAGTATCTGAAAGTTTGTGCAACACTTTAACGGGCCCGTCCCAGTGAACTTCAAGCTTGTTCTTTCTTGAAGGTTTGAGGATCATTACCTGGTCTCCGGCGTTAAACGTACGAAGCCTCGCATTCTTGTCGTAATAGAATTTGGCGTTCTTTTGAGCTAGTGCCATGTTCTTTCTGACTAGTTTTTGGGTTGCGCTTAGCCGTTCCAGTAAATTTAGCACGTATTCAACCACGGTTGGACTCTCCCCTCTTTCCTCCCACATCTCTCTTAACATTCTCAGTGGAGACCGGAGTGTCCTCCCATACACTAGTTCTGCTGGTGAGAACCCTGTCGCCTCATGTGGAACCGTTCGCAAAGCAAACAAAGTTGCCGGAAGACAGTTCTCCCAGTCTTCCTTGTGCTCATAACAGAGCGCACGCAAAACTCGCTTAAGCACCGAATGCCACCTCTCTACACTGTTTGACTGAGGGTGATAGACAGAACTGTGTATTAACTCTACCCCGCACTTTTGCAAAAATGTGGATGTCAGTGCGCTCGTGAATACTGACCCTTGATCTGCCTGAATTTCGGATGGAAACCCAACTCGTGCAAACACTGTCAAAAGCGCGTCTGCTACTTCGGTGGAGCTGAGCTCTTTCAAAGGGATTGCTTCTGGAAACTTGGTAGCCGGACACAGCATGGTAAACAAGTACCTGTAGCCTGATTTTGTTTTTGGAAGAGGCCCTACTGTGTCTATTACAAGTCGTCTGAAAGGCTCTGTTATTAAGGGCACTACCTTCAGTGGAGCTTTCCAAGTCTCTCCTGGTTTTCCAGAACGCTGGCAGGCGTCGCATGATCTTACAAAGTTTTCTACGTCTTTGAAACAGCCAGGCCAGTAGTATTCCATAAGCAATCTTTCCTTTGATTTGTTTATGCCTAGGTGGCCGGACCACCCATTCCCATGACAGACTCAAAAGGTCCTCCCTATACTTAGCAGGTATGACCAACTGATCTAAAATCCTACCCTTTCGATCTCTGTAATGCCGATACAACAATCCTCCTCTCTCATGTATCGTTACGTTGCGCCTAGCAATGCCTTCTTTAGCTGTGTCACGTAATTTAGCTAAGCTCTCGTCATTCTTTTGCTCAGCTGCCAGTGATTCTCTATCGACGCGTAAGAGTTGATCAAAGTTCTTTGAAGCCGGTGATAATAACGACCCTGTCTCGCTTGTGAGCGCGTCTGCTTGCTCTTCCTGCAGGCTAGAACTCTGACACTCTAGTGCTACGCTCTCATTGAGCTGGTCAGCTGGCAGGCTCTCCTCAACTGTTCTTTTGTCCCTTGGGCCTAGCTCGGATTCGGGTACTGAAGTTATCCCCTTTTCTGCTTCCGCTGGAGGAGCTTGAGCATTTTCAGCCGAAAGCGCCGCGATCTTACGAGCTTGGCCTCGGGTCAATGCCTGTACTATGCCCTCTCCCAGTTTGAGCCCTCTGTCACGCAGTAACTGATTCGAACGATTCGAAAAGATGTAGGGATACTGCAGTGACAAAAATTTGGAAACTGCAGCCTCAGTCTCTAGCTCCCCGAATGGTCCACTGATTTTGACTTTGGCCATGGGCAGACACACGCTGTGTTCTTCTACAACCTGTTTTATCCATGCTACTTCTCCGGTGAAGTCATCTACCATCACGTAAGACGGATGGACAATGTCCAGCGTGGCGGCACTGTCTCTTAGCACTCGGCATGGTTTTCCATTAACTTGCAGGTCGTGGAGATATGGACTTAAAAGTTCCATATTCTCATCTTTTTCCTCCACGTAGGAAAAAACTACGCTAGACTTCTCGCAGTTTACAGCTATATGTCCCAGTTTGTGGCATTTGTAACAGCGAATTGGTCTAACAGATTCGAATTTTCTCTTCTGTTCTTTTTGTGCGGTTTCTCCGTTAAGTTTCTCCTCGCTCTTTTCTGCAGGCTTTTCCGCCATGTCTACAGGCTCGGATCGTCTAGTTTGCGCACCCTTTTTGAACGGAAATGGTTTCCGCGGTCCATTTCGACCGTCCCAGTTTCCCTCCTTGGCGTTCAACTTTCTACGGGTTGCGTACTCTTCGGCTAATTCAGCCGCCCTTTCCACAGTGTTTACATTACCTCTGTCTTGCACCCACAGTTTCACAGCTTGGGGGATGGTTTTGTAAAACTGCTCTAGACACATGCATTCAATGATCATGTCTCTGCTGTCGTACGCTTCCGCGCTTTTAAGCCACTCGACTAGGTTGGCCTTTAAGCTATATGCAAACTCCGGATAGCCCTCGCTATCTTTCTTGCCTGTGCTCCTAAACCTTTGCCGAAAAGCTTCGGCTGAAAGGCGGTATTTCTTCAGGAGACTCGCCTTAACTTATGCATAATCATATGCATCCTGCACACTCAGTCTGGCGATTACTTCCGCCGCCTCACACGGCAACATAGACAGCAACCGCTGTGGCCATGTACTCGGGCCGAAGTTCATCTTTTCGCAAGTCCTTTCAAAATTGCTTAGGAACAAGCCTATGTCGGTCCCGACCTCAAATGGCTTTAATAGCCTGTCCATGCGGTACGATTCTGCCTCACTTGATCGTCCCAGAGCGCCTTCACTTCCTTGAGACAACTCCAAACGTTTGCTTTCAAGTTCCAGTTGCATTTTTCTTAACTCGCAATCTTTATCGCGTTCCTTTCTCTCTTGTTCTTTTCTCTCTCGTTCTTCTCTCTTTTTCAGAAGTTCAAACCCCATTTCAATTTCTTCCTCACTGGCCTTTTCGGAAATTAGCTCCAACAATTCCGATTTGAGCATTTCCTTGCGTACATCTAGGCCCAGTTCCTCACCAACAATCAACAACTCGTCTCTCAGCAGTGTCCTTAACTCCATGACTGCTGCTTTACTGCCTTGATTCTGCTCTCTAAATCTAGCTAGGAAAACACAACCTAGCTAACACACAACAATCTAGCTTCCCTACTGTTCTAAACAGAACAACCACAAAATGAAGCCTAGAGAGTCAAAGCAAAAACCAAGCACTCACCGCAGATACAGCACCATGTCGCAAAGTCCATCTCACCGCTGTCAGCCAGTTGTCAGGATTGGGGGCTCAATCCCATCGCTCGTGGTCCTTTGCCAAGATTGGAGTACGGCATGAATTCGAAGGTAACTGGCCCATGCCGTCGTCCAACTTATTTACGCTGAGATCGTTGATGAAGTGAAGAACTGTTTCTCATTGAGAATGAGGAAAAAGGGTTTATTTACAGAAATTAAATCAGTCTAACATGACTGCTTGAGAAAAAGAGTATCAGTCCAACATGACTGCATGAGAGAAGTGAATCAGTCTAACATGACTGCTCAAGAGAAGTGAATCAGTCTAACATGACTGCTCAAGAGAAGTGTCCCCAGCATTCGCACAACAACAGTTTTTATACACTCGGTCCGCCGGCCATACGAGGCGGCGACTGTTCGTTTACTCATCACCCACTCGCCGCTGCTCCACAGATCAGTTTACGTACACAAAGGCAACCGCGTTCTGATGCCTGACGCCGGCGTTGGAGGGGTGCCGTTCCGGGAAGTATCGGCGCCCATCGTGAGTAGCTCGTTGTCTTGCGCCTGGACGAGCATGAGAAGCACCAAAATACGGCTTCCCCACGGCAGCTTGTCCATGCGTGTCATATCAGGTCCACGTTGGGGAACTCCGAAACCATTGTTCACACACCGAACTCGTCCCGTCACAATGTCGATGGGGCTGGAGGAAGGAGGCGGTTTTCAGCACAAAGGACGCTTCTTCGAACGCCTCCTAGCTGCAGTGACGGAGAGGGTGCGGAATGCGCGTCTTGCCCCCCTTGTCGTAATCGGGTGGCAATCTTGCTTTGCAGCTCGCCATTCTTAACAGCGCAAAGGCCGCTTCTTCGAACGCCTCCTAGCTGTAGCGACGGAGAGTGCGGAATGCGCGTCTTGCCCCCTTGTCGTAATTGGGTGGCAATTTTACCTTGTAGCTCGCCATTCTTAACAAGGTACGTCAAGATCCCGACGTCCTCTCGCGTTCCCGTCCTCCCTGGAGCTCCGTTCCGGTCGCCGCCTGCACCCAGCTACCCCTACAACAATATATACTTCCAACCCCGGCCCTTCCGGCGCCTCAAACCCTACCACACAGACGACCCCACCTGCGGCGCCCTCTTGGACTGTGACGAGCCCTCAGCGCGATCCCCCTGTCTTTGCGGGACTCCGCGGTGATGACGTAGACGATTGGATTGACCACTACGACCGCGTGAGTTCTTGCAACAAGTGGAACGACACCCAGAAATTGAGGCACGTCGCCTTCTACTTGACCGGTGTTGCAAAGACGTGGTATTTCAACCACGAATCCGACATCGCGGATTGGTCCACGTTTACCTCGAAGCTGCGGCAAATCTTCGCTTCCTCGTCTGGCCGTGCAGAAGTCGCCAAACAGAAGCTGGGAACGCACCACCAACTTCCCCAAGAGTCTTGCACCTCATACATAGAGGATGTCTTGGCTCTGTGCCGCCGTGCGAATCCTAGCATGACGGAAGCCGAACGCGTTCGCCACATCTTAAAAGGCATTGGGCCTGTCGCATTCAACGCCTTAATCGTGCAAAATCCGGCTTCTGTCCAAGACATCACTTCAACGTGTCAACGCCTCGACGAGCTGCAGTCTATTCGTCTTCCACATGACAGCAGCGATCCTCAGGTTCCTCATTCTCCAGATCTACGTGCTCTTATCCGCACCATCATCTGCGAGGAGCTTCAACTACAAGACCTAAAGCGTCACCCTGCTGCCTGCGCACCAACCTCCACCTCTGACTTGCGCGAGGTCGTAAAACAGGAGTTGACAGCGATGACTACACCAACGACGCATCTTGCTCCGGTAGCACGCTCCACACCTACCTACGCGGATGTTGTTTCGCTACCCACCCCTACCGTGACTTCCGTGCCTGCTGGCGTTTCCTATGACCATTTGGCTTCGATGGGAACCAGAGCACTTGCTGCACCATCGTACCCTCAGTGGCGTCCACCTCATCCGGTTTGTTTTTACTGTGGTATACGCGGCCATACATCTCGCTTCTGCCGCCGGCGCCAGCAGGATGAAAGGCGAGGCTATGCTGAGCACGAAAGAGACCGCACTCGCCGATCAGACGACTACTATCCCGGACTGCACTCGTTCCCTCAACAGCGTTCTCCGTCTCCACCAGCTGCTCCCAATCTGCCTCATAGTTCCCGTTCGGCCAGACGTCATTCTCCATCCCCTTACCGGCGCTCTACATCACCGCTTCGTCCCACTTCCCATTATGTCAACAAGCACTCGGAAAACTAACTGTTGCAGTTTTTGGAGGGGAAACTGCTTCTTATCGGTCTTCAAAAATTCCTCCTGTTCGCCCAGCCAACATGCTTTCTGTGACTGTCGAAGGTGTTCCCGCGTCAGCTCTCATCAATACCGGTGCCGCCGTTTCTGTTCTTCGGAATGATCTGTGTTCCCGGCTCCGTAAAGTAAAAACGCCTTATCTTGGACCTATTTTGCGTGGTGCTAATAATGCATTCATTCATCCTGACGGACAGCGTACTCCTCGTGTTCTCATCGACGGCATACGCCACCACATCGAGTTTATCATCCTTCCAATGTGTATCCATGAACTTATACTTGGTTGGGACTTCCTACATTCTGCTTCAGCCGTCATTTCATGTATAGAGGAAGTTGTCCACATCACGGATACAGAGCTTGAACCTGTTGCTGACTCTTCCCTTTCATGCGTGAACTTGGCCATCGCTGCAGACTATGTCCTGCGTCCTGGTCACGAAGACGTTGTAGCCGTAACATCCAGTCAGATCGCCGACGGAGACGCTCTAGTCGCCCCTTCTTCCCGCTGTACTTCTCCCGGAATTCTCATTGCCGCCTGTCTCGTCCGGTTTTCACGCGGCCGTGCCCTTCTGTCTGCTTGAACATGACCCCAGATCATGTGATGATGCCCAAAGGGATGACTGTGGCAACCCTCGCCGACACTCAACCTATCTCTCTAGTCACGCTTTGCCCTTCTTCATCGCCAGCACCAACCTCAGGTTTGGATGATTCTTTCCCTCCTCCAGCCGTTCTTGGTTCTGACCTAACAGCCGCGCAGTCTGAAGCCTTCATGGTGGTCTTGGCAAAACACAAAGCCTGTTTCGATAGCTGTTCCCCTGTGTTGAGCCAAACTCCTGCAGCTACACACCGCATCGAAACCGATGGTTCCGCTATAATACGACGATGCCCCTATCGTGTATCGCCGTCCGAATGAAAGGTCATTGAACAACAGGTCGCTGACATGCTTGCGCGGAAGATAATACGACCTTCATCTAGCCCATGGGCGTCTCCCGTGGTCCTGGTAAAGAAAAAAGATGGCTCAGTTTGCTTTTGCGTGGATTATCGAGCGCTCAATATGATCACACGCAAGGACGTATATCCAATACCTCGAATTGACGACACTTTGGACACACTACAAAGGGCGGAGTATTTCTCCAGCCTTGATCTTCGATCAGGATAGTGGCAAATTCCGATGAACGAGACTGACAAAGAAAAGACCGCATTCGCTACACCGGATGGCCTTTATGAATTTAATGTGATGCCTTTTGGCCTTTGTAATGCTCCTGCCACATTTGAGCGCATGATAGACAACGTTCTTCGTGGTCTAAAATGGAAGACATGCCTCTGTTATCGGGACGATATTGTCATCTTTTCGTCTGACTTCAGCCAACATCTTCATCGATTAGACGAAGTTCTCAAGTGCCTTGCGAATGCTGGTCTCCAGATCAATACAAAAAAATGCATATTTGCAAGCAAAACAATAAAAGTATTGGGTCACGTCGTCTCAAAAGATGGCATCCAGCCTGACCCTGAAAAGATTAGTGCCGTTCTTCAGTTTCCTCGCCCCCAGCAACAGAAAGATCTACGTAGTTTCCTCGGCTTGGCGTCATATTTTCGTAGGTTTATACGCAACTCCGCAGCAATAGCAGCTCCTCTACACAAGCTAGTGGTTACCGGTGCCTCTTTCACGTGGACTAGCGACTTGAGTCGGCTTTTCAAGCTCTTAAGCAGCATCTTACTTCTGGACCAGTGCTTCGCCACTTCGATAATCGTGCCCCCACCATATTCCATACTGACGCAAGCGCACAAGGTATTGACGCAGTACTTCTGCAACGTAATACAGCATCTAAAGAGCAAGTCATAGCATATGCCAACCGAACACTTTCTCCAGCTGAGCGGAACTACACCATTACAGAGCAAGAGTGCCTGGCTATTGTTTGGTCGATTCAGAAATTTCGCCCATACCTTTACGGCCGCCACTTCACCATCGTCACCGACCATCATGCTCTGTGTTGGCTGTCATCAATGAAAAACATGTCAGGACGCTTGGGACGCTGGATACTCCGCTTGCAGGAATATGACTTCACTATAACGTACAAGTCTGGAAAACGCCATCATGATGCAGATGCATTGTCTCGCTGCCCACTCTCACTCTCTCCAGGTAACGCGCCATCGTCTTCCCAACCACGTCGTTCCGATGCTACGCCTGCTTCTCACCAACTCTCGATAACGCCCCTGGACCAAGTTACGCTTTCATCACGCTCTGATTTCGTCTCGCTTCAGCGGGCCGACTCCTACTGTCGAGCTCTCATGGATCGCCTTAGTGGGTTCGCCGAACCACCCAACAGCCGCTTGCGACGGCAACTTCGACAATTCTGCCTTCAAGGTGGCATGCTACACCGCTACGTTTACCACCCAACAGGTCACCGGTGGGTCCCAGTTCTACCTCGCTGCCTTCGTTTGCAGGTATTAGAGGCACTTCACGACGATGTATCGGCTGGCCACTTAGGCTTCCACAAGACTTACGACCGCATAAAGACCCGCTGCTTCTGGCCTGGCCTATCCTCAACGGTGGCCAAATACATTGCCTCTTGTGCGTCATGTCAGCACCGCAAACGCTCGACATCCCCTCCTGCCGGTTTACTACAACCTCTCCCTTGCCCGGACGCACCTTTTGAATTTGTTGGCATTGATTTATATGGTCCCTTGCCGTTGACACGCTCCGGTCACCGTTGGATTGTCACTTCGGTCGACCATTTAACAAGATATGCCGAGACTGCCCCTCTGCGATCCGGCACCGCTTCTGAGGTCGCCGACTTTTTCTTGCGTGCCATCGTCTTGCGCCATGGGGCTCCTCGCGTTCTCAGTGACCGTGGCAAGGCGTTCATTTCACAAGTTCTCGAGGAAGTTCTTCGAGCCACTAATAACGTCCACAAATCTACTTCTACTTATCATCCGGAAACCAATGGCCTTACTGAGCGCTTCCACCGTACGCTGTCTGACATGATTTCCATGTACATCCGACCTGACCACACTGACTGGGATAAAATTCTTCCTTTTGTGACATTCGCATATAATACTGCTATTCAACGGACTACCGGCTACAGCCCTTTCTTCCTTGTGTATGGACGATCTCCTTCCATCATATTTGACAGAGAACTATTTTTCGCACCTTCTTCGCCTAACGCGTCGCTTCCAGAAGATTTTGCTGCCCGAGATGCACACTGCCGTCAAATCGCCCGGCAAAGCACAGAAGCTACCCAAGCTGAGCGCAAGCGTTACTGCGACAACAAACGCCGTGACCTACGTTTTCACCCTGGAGACCAAGTCCTGCTTTGGACTCCAGTCCGTACCCCAGGCCTCTGTGAGAAGTTCCTTCCACGCTACATTGGCCCATACACCGTTGTGCAGCAAACATCTGCAGTGAACTATCTCGTCCACCCTGTACACTCCGTCACTGACCGGCGCCGCCGGAATGCCGAAATTGTTCACGTCTCGCGGATGAAGTCCTTCACTCCCCGTTTAGATCATCTCTAATCTGCGGCCAGGCTGGCCGCTTCCATGATGGGGGGAAGTTAGTGTAAGCACTATTAACGTACTTCGTCGTTTTCATTTGTACATAGCCATCATCATCTTCCCTGTTCTTCGACTTTTTCGCGCGTGAGCTAGGGGCGTTGCCTTTTGTGGAATAAACAGCGCTGGACAACTTGATCGGTCTCGGTATTATAATATACATTATTTTACACTTGTGGGCCTGCTTTCTTCCTGCAACATTTTGGTGGAAGGTGCGGGGTAGAATCACGGAACTTCGCAGCGGACGTCATCTACCTGTCGCCACAATGGCAAATCAACCGACACAAGCGACAACGACTCAGCAGCCCATGCCAACGGTAATCCTCACTCATCCGCGGGACCCAGGGACATTTTGAGGCACGGACAATGCCGACGTCGAGGACTGGCTTACAATGTACGAGCGAGTGTGCGACAACAACAGGTGGGATCCAACAATGATGCTAGCAAACGTGATATTTTATCTAAGAGGAACTGCGAAGCAATGGTACGACACACACAAAGCTGACGTAACGAGCTGGGATGTCTGCAAAGAAAAAATGCGAGACCTGTTTGGCAGACCTGTCGGTCGTCAGCTGGCAGCAAAAAAAGAACTTGCGTGCCGCACTCAGATGTCCACAGAATCCTATGTCATGTACATACAGGATGTGCTAGCCCTCTGTCGCAAGGCTGATAACAACATGACCGAGGCAGACAAGATTGGTCACATACTGAAAGGTATTGCAGACGATGCCTTCAATCTCCTGATGTGCAAGGATTGTGCTACTGTGGATGCAATTATAAAAGAGTGCCTGTGCTTTGAACAAGCGAAGGGCCGCCGCATTGCTCAAACTTTTGACCGATTGCCCAATACCGCCGCGGTTCGTTCAGCCCGCAGGACCGGAAGGTATCACGCGCATCGTTCGCTGTGAGCTTGAGGCCATGGCTCCGGCTCTAGTTCGTTCCGACTGTCGGGAAAGCGTGCCCGCTATCTCCCTTATACAAGCGGTCGTTCGGGAGGAAATAGCAAGTTTGGGCGGAATGTCTCTCTGCTCAATCCGTAATACAAACATCTACCAGATTTTGCCGGCCGCTCGCTCCCAGACGCAAAGCTTTCCGCCACTCCGTCGCAGCCCAGCTGACTGGCGCACAGCGGATGATAAACCCATCTGTTTTAATTGCTCCGGTATTGGACACATCGCCCGTCATTGCTGCAACCACTGGTCGTAGTGTCCTCGGTGGTTGCCTCCGAGTCACTACCGCCAAGAACCAGACAATCGTACTTTCTCGTCCTACACGTCTACCAGGAACATCAACGCCAACAGTGCTCCACCAAGATCCAGCCGCTCCCCGTCTTCGCAAGGTCGTAGGTCCCGTTCGCCTCTCGTTCATAGCTCTTCGTTCCCTTCTGCAACCGGTTGCTTCGCTTCAGGAAACTAGGCAGTGCAGCTCCCAGAGGTGAAGCTGCAACTCCGACCCGGCCCTCAAATCCTCTGTTGACCCTGCTTACATGTGGAAACCTACTAGACATTGAAGTTGATGGCGTTCCTGTTAGATCTCTCATTGATACAGGAGCGCAGCTTTCAGTTATGAGCGCTGCTCTCCGCCGAAGGCTCAGAAAGGTTCTGACACCCGCCGTTCCGGGCACTCTGCGACTCACCGATGGGAGTACTTCACCCGTCCTTGGAATGTGCACAGCACGTGTGACCATTGGGGACCACTATACCGTTGTTCTATTTATCGTCCTTGAACACTGTCCGCACAACCTAATTTTTGGCCTCGACTTCCTTTCAAAACACTCTGCCCAAATTGACTGCTCCGCAGGTGTTGTACAGTTGGACCTGCCGCTTCATGCTGACGCAACAACTTGTGCTTCACACCGCTTATGTTCTGCTGAGTTTGCAAGGCTGTCTCCACAAGCAGCCTTGCAAACTCATTTAGTTAGAGCCGGGGATTTAGAGCCGGCACGCTTGCCGACATGCAGCTTACGCCACTGTTGTTTCTGCAGGTTTTCGGTGCTTCCTGGATGGTGATCGCACATCGACCGCTTGGTGGGCGTGCGGTTAATCCGTGCTACCCCGAGCAGTCTTCTGACCCATCATCGCACATATCGACAATCGACGCAAGCTCATCGCTGTACGAAGAACGCTGCAAGGCTCACTGGGATGGTTTCTTCGACCATGACGTCGACGGCAGGCTCGTCGAGCATTGCGAAGCACGTGACCCAGGACTGGCCTATATAGCTGCACAGCACCTTGACTGCGTGGGATTTAGAGCCGGCACGCTTGCCGACATGCAGCTTACGCCACTGTTGTTTCTGCAGGTTAGTACTGTTCACCTAATTGAAATTTCTAAAGCAGTCATGGCGTTGCCGGCTCTTCCCACGCGGGCATGTGTTGCATCTACAGCGCGAGTACAGTGCACTGGACGTGATAGACGTTTTCGTTTCGTTGTGAACGGAGTTTTATGGCTCGTTTTGCTCTTGCTTCTTTCCGGCGACATTGAGCTCAACCCTGGGCCTTTTGATAAAGGCGAAATGGATTTCTTAAAGACGCTACAGGATACTATTATGAATAAGTTAGAAAACATTGATGCCAGGATAACTAGTCACGATGCCAAAATGGCTGAAATGGACAGCAAGCTTGACAAAAACCAAGACCAGAAAGGAAACGTTATGAAGCTAGTACAGGAACAAGCAACTGTAATTAGGGACCTAAGCCATCAAGTAAGAATTCTGCAAAAGAAAAATGTAGACCTCGAAAACAGAAGCCGTAGATCGAACCTCGTGTTTTATGGGATAGATGACAATGATCGGTCCGAAACATGGGAACAATCTGAAGCCTTGGTAAAGGGTATCTGCGCTACAAATTTGGGAATCGAACTGCAGTCGGTTCAAAGGGCACATGGGGTTGGTCGTTTTTATGAACGGAAGAAAAGACCTATAATTGTAAATTTTTCATCCGATAAAGAAAAAATGGCCGTTTTGAAGAATGCAAGCAAGTTCAAGGGCTCCTCTTACAGTGTAGAACAGGACTTTTCATTTGAAACTCGAGCAGTGCGAAAGAAACTTTGGGAATACGGCAAAGTAAAGAAGGCGGATAAGAAAAACCAGGTTAAGCTGAAGGACGATAAACTGATCATAAATGGCAGAGCGTTTACATGGGACGATGAGAAGGAAGAAGTTATTGCCCTGTCAAAATGGTGACGTACAAATGATATTTGCTCTATTTATCGTGATTTAGTTATTGCGGTGGTAAATTGCCGAGCATAGTCAACAAGATAGATGAGTTTGCCGGATCGGTTGAGTCATTAAAGGCAGATATAGTGTTTGGTACTGAATCCTGGCTAAACCCATCCATTACTGATAGCGAGGTCTTCCCCTGCAACTATACTGCTTATCGCAACGACAGGCCGGGTCATGGCGGTGGTGTTTTTATATTAGTTCATTCGTCCCTTTCGTCTTCGATGTTGAACATCGGTCATGACTCGGTCGAGTCGGTTTGGTGCACAGTTACACTGGCTAATAATCTTTCTTTTGTCACTGGAGCGTTTTATCGATCACCAAGTACGGATTTCAGTGTTTTAGAATTACTGTACGATATCGTTTCGGAGGTATCTGGGCAAATAATACTGCTTGCAGGTGATTTTAACTTACCCGACCTAAAGTAGGAAAACGGTACATGCGAGTTAATGAGTGCAAACCGTATTAATCTAGAAATGAGGAACCTGGTTGATAGCTTTGGCTTTTTTCAGTATGTCCTCGAACCCACACGAATTAATAGTACCCTAGATCTTCTCCTTTGTAATTCGCCAAATTTAGTTGGTAATGTTGATGTCATTCCAGGTATCAGTGATCATCGGGTTGTGGTTGCAGAGATCAAAACGAAAGTACAGCGCATAAAAAAGTGCATCAGCAGAAAAATTTTCTTCTTTGAAAAGGGCGATTATTCATCAATTTCTGATAAACTTCTTGATTTTCTTCCTGTTTTTGAATGCTTTGCGGAGGAACATGAAGTAGAATTTTTATGGAGCACATTTAAACAAAAGCTGTTTGACCTTACAGAGAAGTTCGTACCAAGTATTGAATCGGCTAGACTCCAAAAGCGTAAGAAACCGTGGATCACCTTTCGTGTATTGAGGTTAATTAAAAAACGAAGGCATGTGTTTCAAAGATATAAAAGAACAAAAACACACGCGTGTTTTAAAAGGCTGCAAGAATTAACACGCGAATACAAAGACCTGTCGAAAAAAGCAAAAGAACAGTATCTTAAACAATTAAATGACAAAATGAAAATAAATCCTAAACCGTTCTGGCAATATTTGAAGGGATGTGGGTCTGATCCTGTTGGAATAAATGAAATTATTTACAATGAACGCATTCTTACTGACAATGCAGAAAAAGCGACATGCCTAAACAGATATTTCCAATCAGTCTTTCTTTCTCAATCTGCATGCAGCCCAAAATCATCCAAAAGCAACGTTCCTCTTATGAAACCAATCGAACTCAGCGTTAGCGGCATTGAATCTCTGCTAAAAAACCTTGATGAAAGTAAGGCTATTGGCCCTGACGGTATCTCTCCGAGAATTTTAAAACAGTGTTCTCACGCCATCGCGCTTTACCTTTACTTAATATTTCACAAGTCACTAACTACTGGTCAGATGCCACAGGACTGGAAAATTGCAAATGTAGTCCCTATTCACAAAGCGGGCTCTAAAAAAGAAGTTACTAATTATAGGCCTATCTCACTTACCTCGATTTCGTGCAAGATCATGGAACACATAATATATAAGGCTATCATGGAACATCTAACGGATAACACATTGCTTACAAACAGACAACACGGATTTCGCAAGGGGTTTTCATGTTCGACACAACTGATTGAATTTTATGATGACCTGGCGTCAGTGGTTGATATGGGTGGACAAATAGACTGCATATTTCTGGACTTCCGCAAAGCATTTGATACTGTCTGCCATTCTTTACTACTTCATAAACTTCGAATGCTAAGTATAGATTCTAGTGTTTTTAGCTGGATAAAGAACTATTTGTCAAGTCGCCGTCAACGTGTGGTCCTAAATGGTACTACTTCAGATTATCTTGAGGTCACATCAGGCGTCCCGCAAGGATCAGTTCTGGGGCCTCTTCTTTTTCTTATATATATTAATGATATTAACTTAGGCATTGACTCTAACATGCGGCTCTTCGCAGATGACTGTATTGTGTATAGAAAAATCAATAATGAAGACGATGTTCTCAAACTGCAGGCCGACCTAGATCGTATTTGCGAATGGTGCTCAAAGTGGAAAATGAATTTGAATACCGGAAAGTGCGTCCATGTGCGGTTTACAAAGAAGAAAAAAGTAATTGATGCCAGCTACAGTCTAATGAATAATATATTAAGTACTAAATCCAAGACAAAATATTTGGGCGTAATGCTGTCGGGCGACTGCTCTTGGCGGGCACACGTGGACTATGTAGTTGGCAAAGCGGCAGTTGCTCTGAATTACATTCAAAGAAATTTAAAATGCGCAAATTCCAACCTTAGAAGCACGGCGTACCTAACTTGTATACGACCTATTTTGGAATATGCTTGTACCCTATGGGACCCGTCACAGATATGTCTGATAAATAAACTAGAAAAAATACAAAACAGAGCAGCCAGGTTCGTCTTGAGTAGGTACGGGAGGAGGCACAGTGGCACAGCAATGAAAACAGAGCTCAACTGGGAGTCCCTGTCGTCTCGCCGAAAGAGGCTGCGGCTAAAGCTTCTGTATGAAATCTATCATAACAAAACTGGAATTGATAGGGAAATGTACTTAAAACCGCCATACTATATATCGACACGCACTGACCACCAGTGCAAAATTAGAGAATACCGGGCTAGGACGGGCCTGTATGCCAACTCTTTTTTTGTAAAAACTATCGCTCAGTGGAATAGACTGTCATGTGAACAGGTGTGCAGTGAGAATCAAGATCTACTCTTTTCATGCTTGTAACCCCCCTGCTGTAACGCTTTCGGGCTAAGCGGGGATATGTCTGAATAAAGAATAAAGAATAAAGCTACAAATGTCCTCCTGACGCCCTGTCCTCCCATACCTGATGGCGAGTACGTTGTGTCGCCGCTTACTGACGTGATTTTGTTGCGCAGTATTGCCCTGCCGAGCACCTTAATCCGGATCCGAGAAAACTGCACTCGCGTGCCCATCCTCAATTTTGGATTTTCGTCGCATGTGCTGCCACACGGTATCGCCATAGCGCATATCGCTCCTTTGGAAGAATTTGAGGTTTCTTCTCTGACCTCTGAATCCTTCCTCAGTACCAATGGACCTTTGTCACCCACTCCTCCCTACTCGACGCCCACAGACGATGTTTCTAAGATGATCGCCCCTGACCTTCCTTCCGAGCAAACAGCAGCTCTTCATCACCTCCTGTAATCTTATCGGGACATCTTTGATTTGGATGACCGTCCACTTGGCCAGACATCTGTTGTCATGCATCGCATCAACACCGGTGACACCAGCCCCATTCACAGGCGGCCATAGCGTGTCTCCGCAACATAAAGGGCCATCATAGAGAAAGCGGTAGACAGGATGCTGGACAAAGACATCATTGAACCTTCCAGTAGCCCATGGGCATTACCGGTTGTCTTAGTAAAGAAAAAAGACAACTCGTGGCGCTTCTGCGTTGACTACCGTCACCTCAACAGGATAACAAAGAAGGATGTTTATCCCCTGCCTCGCATTGACGACGCTCTTAACTGCCTTCACAGATGCCAATACTTTTCATCAATTGACCTCCGCTCCGGCTATTGGCACATTAGCGTCGATGAGATGGACTGTGAGAAACCGCCTTCGTCACACCGGACAGTCTGTACCAATTTAAAGTCATGCCCTTTGGTTTACGCAATGCGCCAGCTACATTCAAGCGAATGATGGACTCTCTCTTGCGCGGCTTGGAGTGGTCTACATGCCTCTGTTACCTCGACGATGTGATTGTGTTTTCGCCGAACTTTGAGAGCCACCTGCGGCACCTCACAACCATACTCTCCGTGTTTCGCAGGGCTGGCCTTCAGCTAAACTCCTCCAAGTGCCATTTCGGTCGCCGTGAAATTAACATGCTCGGTCATCTCGTAAACGCCGCCGGAATCTAACCTGATCCACAGAAAGTTCACGCTGTGCGAAATTTTCCTGTACGTTGTTCAACAAACGATGTCTGTAGTTTTCTGGGCTTATGCTCTTATTTCCGGCTATTTGTGGAAAATTTTGCCGACATCGCTCACCCTCTTACTGACCTTCTTAATAAAGACGTCTCTTTCTCTTGGGGACCACTGCAGGAGAAAGCCTTCTCTACCCTGATTGAGCGACTTACAACTTCCCCAATTCTGTCACACCTTGACCCTTCTGCGCCCACGGAAGTACGAACTGATGCGAGTGGTCATGGCATCGGCGCTGTTTTCGCTCAGCGTCAACAGGGCCAAGACCGTGTCATCACTTACGCTAGCCGCCTTCTTTCCACGGCCAAGCGAAATTGCTCCATTACTGAGAGAGAATGTCTCGCGCTCGTATGGGCAGTCACAAAATTTCGACCTTACCTTTTCGGTCGGACCTTCTGCATCGTAACCGATCATCACGCCCTCTGCTGGCTCTCCTCTTTGAAGAACCCAACTGGACGACTTGCACGTTGGGCATTGCGTCTACAAGAATATACATCTTCTATTACGGATAAGTCAGGGCGCCTGCATAAAGACGCTGACTGCCAGTCCCGCAATCCCATGGATCAACCGGACGATACCGATGCAGATTCGGACATCAGTGTTCTATCCCTCTCTGACTTCCTCCATATTGGCGACGACCAGCGCAAAGATCCTGTTCTTCGAACACTTATGAACGCCTAAGCTCTTCGCCCAACGACCCGTCCCTCCGGATATTCACCTTGCGCGATGGAACTTTATACCGTCGTAGCGTTCGTCCTGACGGCCCGGAGCTCCTCCTAGTCGTTCCCAAGCACCTTCAACTTGCCGTGCTCCAGCAATTTCACGATGCTCGTACTGCTGGACATCTGGGCATCACTCGCACATACAACCACCTGCGGCGCCGCTTCTTCTGGCCCGGCATTTATCGCTCAGTGCGCCGTTATGTCACTTCTTGCGACCGGTGTCAGCCCCAGAAGATGCCTGCTATGCCTCCCGCTGGTTTGCTGCAACCAATAGATATCCCTACAGAGCCATTCTTCTGTGTGGGCCTAGACCTCCTTGTCCCCTTTCCAATTTCCACCAAAGGAAACAAATGGATTGCTGTAGCAACAGATTATGCCACAAGATATGCCATCGCACGAGCGCTACCAACCAGCTGCGCTACAGATGTCGCCGACTTCTTACTATACGACGTCATCCTGCACCATGGCGCTCCTTGCCAGTTGCTGACGGATCACAGCCGCTACTTTCTATCGAAGGTCGTCAATGATCTGCTCCGCTCCTGTTCTACAGAACACCAGATTGCTACCGCGTACCACCCTCAAACAAATGGCCTCACCAAGCGACTCAACCGCATGCTAACTGAAATGCTGGCCATGTACGTTTCCAACGATCACCGCGACTGGGACGTCGCTTTACCGTACATCACTTTGGCATACAACTCGTCCCGTCATGACACTGCCGGATTTTCACTATTTTACCTGTTGTATGGCCGCGACCCCACCTTGCCCTTTGACACGTTACTACCTTCCGCACTACAATCACCCAGCACTGGTTACGCTCGCGATGCTATTGACTTAGCCGCCCAGGCCCGAGAAGTCGCCCGTCATTGCCTCACAGCCTCGCAAGCTTCTCAATAGCGGCGCTACGACCTTCGGCACCGAGACTCCCATTTTTCACCTGGTTTCCTTGTCCTTCTCTGGACGCCTTCACGTCGCGTCGGCTTGTCGGAAAAACTACTTTCGCGTTATTCTGGTCCATACCAGATCTTGCGCCAACTGTCCGACGTGACATACGAGATCGCCCCAGTTGGTCAGGCTTCAGTGCCTCCCAACGTCACTAGCGATGTTGTTCACGTCGTCAGGCTCAAGCCCTATGTCCCCCCCATTAAGTGAGGCTCTATAACTTGCGCCGGGACGGAGCTACTCCACCGGGAGGGTGATGTTATGGTGAAGAGAAGGAAGAAGTTGAATTGGACTAGAGGAAGACTAAGTCTGGCAGTTGCCTGAACGCCATATACTTATGTTGTAAATATACATTATTTTACACTTGTGGGCCTGCTTTCTTCCTGCAACAATATTAATTCCAAACTCTTAAAAAAAATTAACCCTGTATCTGCTGTGTACCTAACTTTGTTGTTTTCGGAGTCACTCTCTACAGGCATCTTACCATCTAACTGGAAAGTGGGCAAGGTCGTTCCAGTCTTGGAATCAAGCAACAGAGACACCCCATTATATTATCGTCCGATATCATTAACTAGTGTCCCCTGCAAAATCATGGAACACGTCATATACTCGCATATCATGAACTTTTTAGATTCAATCTGTTTTTTTCACCCTTGCCAGCACGGATTTCGAAAAGGCTATTCTTGCGAAACACAGTTGGCAATGTTCCTTCACGACCTGCACGCTAATCTTGACAGTAACTTTCAGACTGATGCCATATTCTTGGATTTTGCAAAAGCATTTGATACAGTTCTTCATAAACGTTTGCTGCTAAAATTGTCTCAGTTAAATTTACACCCCAACGTACTAAAGTGGATAGACGCATTCTTGAACAACCGCTCTCAGTTTGTTTTTGTTAATAACCATTATTCTGGCAAAGTCCCCGTAACATCAGGCATCCCCCAGGGATCCATCTTAGGACCACTTCTTTTTTTAATTTAAATTAACAATCTACCAACGCATGTATCATGTAACATTCGCATGTTTGCAGATGGTTCTACCGAACCGCAAAGTTACCAGCACATCTGAGCACACATTCATCCAGAACGATCTCAGTAGTGTACAAGAATGGTGTAATCACTGGCTAATGAACCAAAATCCTAACAAATGTAAACTCATGTCTTTCACTCGCTGCCGTAACCCCTCACATTTAGCTATTCCATAGCTGATGTTTCAATCGAATCAATCTAATCATTCAAATACCTTGGTGTCACCCTTTCTTGTGATCTGTCCTGGCACTTGCACACTACTAACATCATCTCAGCTGCTAATAGATCATTGGGAATTCTCAGGCGACATTTGCGTCATACTCCACAACAAGTAAAAGCATTGGCCTATAAATCATTTGTAAGATCGAAACAAGTATGCATCTCCCATCTGGAACCCGCAGCAGATTTATATCATAAATGCACTTGAGGCTGTGCAAAATCATGCTGCTAGGTTTATTCAATCCTCATATTCGTACGATATCAGCATTTCATCCATGAAAGTGGAATCTGGCTTGGAAACGCTTTCTTTCTGTCGACAGGTTGCCACCCTCTCTCTCTTCCATTCTTTTTTTTTCAGCCCCCTAAATCATCCACCGTACATCACGCCCTCTCCGTACATATCTCATCGCGCCGGTCATCCACTTCAAGTTGCATGCACATGCGCCGGGACCACCACTTTTCAATCATCATTTTTTTATTCGAGCATCAAGGGACTGGAACGGCCTTCCACACGCCATCGCAGCCGTAACAAGCCCATCTGCCTTTACCGAAGCTGCTGTCACCCATATCTCAAAATGAACGCCTGTTTCTAATGTTTATTTTACTAACCACCCTTTATGTAATACCCCTCCAATGGGGTTTTTAAGGTAATAAAGTGAAGTGAAGAAGTGAAGACATGCGCACACCGTGTGCTGACCCAGAGAGGTCTCTCTTGCGCTCGCCTTGTCAGTTGCACCGCCGCAGCTGGCAGTGCAAGTGCCACAAACCAGTCCACAGCAAAAGCCCCCCCACCCCCGACAACCATTGCGGGTGGAAAGGGAGAGGCTTAGGGATGACAGAACAGGTGCACGGCTGCTGGACAAAAAAAAAGGTGCGGCCTGCCCCGTGCATCAAAAACGCTGTCATCCACCGTGGCACCACCAGTCTGGGACTGTTGTCAAGGATCACGTTGCATGAGGAACGCACTTTGAACGCCGTCGCCCGTGGAGACCGATGCGTCCCATCCCCAAGAGCAAGCGGCACTTGGCGCAGCCAAGCAGCCGAGAATGCAACCATGGCTGAGACATTTGTTCCCACTGCAGCCCGCCTGATGCGGCAGGCCGCACCTTTTTTTTTTAATCCAGTAGCCGTGTCAGGTGAATGCCCACACAAAAGCGCTGGGGCGCACCTTAATCCCCACTAGCTATAAGAGAGTCCTAGTAATGTGGGAAAAAAAAAAACTTTGAATATAGAGTCGGGAGAAAAGATGACCACGTCATCAAGGTAACATTGCGTGAAGTTGTTCAACCTTCTATCAGTCCCTGCGTTGTGTGTCCCCTGTAGTCCTTGTAAAGAAGAAAGATGGATCCATCCGGTTTTGCGTGGACTATCACTGTCTCAACAAGATAACACCTAGAGACGTGTATTCTCTGCTGCGCATTGATGATGCTCTCGATTCTTTGCAAGGCGTGGGGCGGGGTACTTTTCCTCAGTTGACTTGTGTTCTGGTTAATGGCAAGTGCCCATGGCTCTGGCTGATCACCCAAAAACAGCTTTTGTAATATTAAACAGCCTGTATGAATTTAACTATATGTCGTTTGGGCTTTGCAATGCCCCTGCTACTTTTTGAATGGATGATGGACAATCTCCTCCGTTGTCTAAAATGGAAGACGTGCTTATGTTACCTCATGCCCGTACTGCACCATTTCTACCTCGTGGCTCCCACAGAAGTCCACACAGATGCCAGCAGCATAGGATTTGGCACTGTGCTTGCTCAGTGCCAAAGTGCATACGGCGAATACATAGTAGTCCATGCCAACAGGATACTAACCAAGGCCAAATTTACTTACTCCGTCACAGAAAAGGCGTGCTTAGCTATTGTTTGGGCCCTTGGAAAATTTCGGTCATACGTGCACGGCCGCCTCTTCGATGCTGTTACCGACCATCACGCCCTATGTTGGGTGTCGACATTGAAAGACCGATCAGGCCATTTTGCCCACTGGGCCCTCCGGTAACAAGACTCTGACATGTGCATTGTCTATCGGTCTGGCCGTAAACACACTAATGTGGACGCTCTTTTTCGCTCCCCCATGTCAGGTCGCTTGAATTCCCTTTCTGTCATCGACTTGGTATTTTTATGCGAAGCATATTACGAGGGCTCAACCCAGCTCCTCAGGCGCGGCGGTGACCATGAAATCACGTGACACCGTGACGTCACGACAGAGGAGAAGTGGCTTTGGCTCAACTCTTGCAAGACGGGCTGGGTGGGAATCGAACCAGGGTCTCCGGAGTGTGGGACGGAGACGCTACCACTGAGCCACGAGTACAACGCTTCAAAGCGGTACAAAAGCGCCTCTAGTGAATGCGGTGTTGCCTTAGAAACGCGCTGTTTCTAAGGCGTGCGTCTCTTGCTCAGGCGCACATTTCGTTGCCGCGCCGAACGCTGCTTTGCTCGACGCTCACCGCGTCCAATGCGGGGCGCGTAGTCGCTGCCCTGTAGCCCATTGTCTTACACCCCTTGGCGGGTCGACGGGAACGCTGTCGCGTTCCACTCTTGAAGGCGAAGAAGTAATGCATGAGTTGTTTCTTCGTCTAGCCGAACCAAATATAGCCAAGCAACAGCAGTTCACCAGGCTAAACAGTGGTTCAACAACTAAAATAAAGGCTAGTATGCTTCGCATCCTGGGCTTAACCTTACCTAAGCCACAGCCATTTTTTTCATCACCAGTGCTCATTCATATGGCTGCAAAGCACTGCAAAGATCCATGGATTGTGGCTCTTTCGGACTGCCTATCTGACTCACCGACGACTTGCCCTTCCTGTGCTCTTCGCCGTCAAACTTCTCACTTTGCGATACGGGATGGACTACTCCATCGCCGCAACTACGCTTCCAACGGTTGCAAGTGGTTGTTCATTGTCCCTCTCCACCTCCACACAGATGTGTGCTCCGCTTTCCATGCAGACCCACAATGCATCCACGCTGGCCTCTTCAAAACGTATACCAGGCTACATTTGTGCTTTTATTGGCGTGGGATGTACACTTTTCTCCACAAGTATGTCCGCTCATGTTCAGCCTGCCAATACCACAAGTCTCGTGCTTGCTGTCCTTGTGGTCCCCTGCAGCCAATTCCGTGCTCCTCTCGACCATTCAACCGTGTCGGTATCGCCCTCTACTGCCCTCTACCCTGCACACCTGATAGGAATCGCTGGATTGTTGTTACCATAGATCACCTGATGCATTATGCAGAGACAGCTGCCCTAGCAACCGCCACAGCCTGCAATGTTGCGTCCTTCCTCTTGCAACACTTTGTCCTTTGCCATGGTGCGCCCCGGGAAATCCCCAGTGACAGGGGACGCATCTTCCTTTGAGAGGGGGTTAACACGCTCCTTACTGCATGCCATACTGTCCATCGCACCACTACTGCCTATCACACACAGACTAATGGCATGACTGAGCGATTCAGCCGTGTTTTGGGCAATATGCTATACACGTACATTGCATCCGACTACACCAACTGGAGCCTCATTTTACCATATGTGACCTACGCATACTATACCGCCTCACAGGCCACGACAGTATTTTCGCCATTCTTCCTCATATATGGCTGTGAACCTTCCTGCCCATTCAACACGATTCTCCCTTACCGACCTGATCCATTTGAGTGCACGCTGCTGTCTGAAGCGTCCAGATACGCCGAAGAATGCCGCCAGCTCGCCCACTCTTCTACGACTGACCAACCAGCGCATATCAGCCGGAATCTTTAGTCTGGCTCTGGACCAAATACCTTCGACTACTCCCGATGTTTACTCTAAACTCCTAGCCAAGTACCACGGTGTCCACCAAGTTCTGCAACGGACGTCCCTGGTCAATTACCTCGTCCAGCCGCTCATGCCATCCGCTGACTTAAAGCGCCGTGGATGTGAGACAGCGCATGCGCAGTGGCCAAAACCTCACTGCGACCTGGTTGTTCTCTCCTCCCCTTCAGTCCCCAGGATAGCACTCTCTTCTCCAGGGAAAAGTTGTAGCGAAGAAGACAGGCTTGTGCTTCAGGCGCATCGTCAACGCCTCGCTCGAGGCTAGCACTCACGCACTCCGTGCCTGAAGCACGACCAACAGACATGCCTGCTTATCGTTCTGGCTTTGTCATTAAACCACGTTACAAACGCAATATTTCAAATAAAATGCTTTCTATGAAATAAGAGTTTACTGTAACTATAAGGCTACGGAGGCTGGTTGCATTCTCTTTAGAGGCATGCCTAAATATGATCACGTTGTCGCACACCAATTAGTTGGAAATTGATCTGAGGGGACCCATTTTTTTTTTTGTTAGTCACAACCACACGAAGAAGCAGGCAATGAAGCCAAAGAAAGCATGGGGGAAGTCAATTATGTCTATCAAAGCGTAGAAATAAAAAGGTGCAGGAAACGAGAGTGGAATGAATTAATGAGGAAGATGACGCACTACCGCCAAACTGACTCCCACAAATGGCAACAGGCATCATTAACAAGTGGTATGCACACGTGATGTCACTTACTGCTCCTCATGAACTGTGGGTGAACAAAAGAAGGCTCACTTCACACCTCCATCTTTCTGTGACTCTTTTGCCCTAACGGTCTCTCAAGCATTACTGGCACCCACTTGTGTGCATTGAACCTCAATGTGCAGATGTAAATGTTTTAGTGCACTAGCGCTAGGGCTTCCAATCAAGCAGGAAGCCGCTGTGTGTCTGTTCGCACACTGTGTGACTATGAAGAGCCAACAGCAGTGCCACGTGGTGGAGAGGAGGCAAGGAGTAGATATGTCACACGTTGGAGAAGAGTAACCACCTGCAGCCAATGAAGCACTCCCACCTTACACGGCACAGCCAATCAAGCCCAGACCACACATACGCTTGCGGACGCATGCAAGCTCACATCTACGTGCCTTGCACCTGCCGCAGCTAGCAAGGAATGGCAGTTTGCATTCACAAAGACGCCCAACAGCATGCGCTCACTGGACTCAGTCATAGATGCCTTAGCAGATGCCACTACGTACTTTGTTATTGACAGTATTTCAGAATGCTTCGATCAGGGTGTCACCAAGCTGACATTTCCAAATTCCCTGAGTTTTTAAAGTTTTCTACGAATGCCATTGCAATGTTCCCTGAGTGACACAGAACTTTGTTACGGTATGTCAAAACGGGCTCCGTACATCATGTCACCCAATGGTGTCACTCTCTAGTAAGCATGTTAAAAAATGAAAAAAAAAACGCTATTTAATCCAGTTTGAATATTAAGGGGTAGTGTTTATTTTATTCAAAAAGGAAACAGAAGGGAGGGGTTATGTAAAATGCACAGCGAATAAAATATCTGCCAACGAAACAGTAAAACCTACTGCAAATCGAGTCGAACCTTTTCAAATATGAATAAAAAAAAGATGCATAGAGAATATTTTTGAATATGAGCTACTTCTATCAACTGATAGCAAGCTAACTGATTTGAGGCCCGAACTTTATCACAAGTGAGATTCTCTCGCAACAGCTGGCAAGTCCACCTCAACTGTCCTGACATACTCTCAGCCCGCGCGCGCCTCAGTGTTGCATTTCTCTGTTCTATAGAGTTTTTTTTTTTTTTTTCTTAGGTGAGGGGCACCTGCATCTCGGCGTCAGCCAACACTTTGCTTTTAGAGTGCAAGCTTCTTCAAAAAAGCGGCGGCATGTTTCCTCTCCCGTTCATTTTTCATTGTGTATGTCCTTTGTCTTCTTGTTCTCTTTCGGCTGCACATTCGCCAGACGGACTACTTGAAGCATCCTCTTGGACAGTTGTACAGTCAGCGTCCCATTTTTCGGTCTCCCTAGGGGCCGCGAAAGCGTCCGAGAAAATTAATGCATGTCTTTTACAGCCTTTAAGAACTCAAATCGCCACAGGTACGTCCGAAAAACCCCTGAAGGCCTGCCAGTACACTTATTAGGAATATCGGCACTCGTGCTGTGACGGGAGATAGCGGGTGCACGCATGCATAATAAAGGAATACATACTGTGTCCCGTGACAGTTGCCTCTTCCCACACTTAAGCTTCACAGCGTAACATTGCTGTAATGAGGCATAGCTGACTTTCGGGAGCCGGCATTATGCAACGCGCCGTGCTATCCGAACTTCGAAAAAAATTGCGATGACCAGCCAATTGCGATGACCACAAAGGTGGTGTCGCTGCCATTGCTGACAGCGGCGAATTCTTTCAATAAAAAACACGGCACAGAACGGCAAGAAGCTTGTTACCGAACCTCGAAGCATCTAGGCCTAGCACTGCCGCGGTGGTGGCTACGGCTGCCAGCGGATATGCGTGCGAGTGTGCCGGTTCGAGGCGGCGAGGATATCAAAATGGCGGCATTTGTGGCTTTTATTAATGCCGTTTCGGACGTGCGGTCATGGCAGAAGGTCCGGAAAATCGGACGGCGAAGGGTTCTTGTGTCCGAAATTTCAGACATCCTTATACATTGACCCTATGGGGTACGTAGTGGTGCCGCGAAGCCATCCGTCCGGAAAGTCGCTCGTTGGCTATACTCTGGCAACTCCTGCAGCCAACGACGCGGCGTCAAGGACCATTCGTCACGATTCCTCTATGTTACTCGAGCTAGCATTCCGCAACTTTTGTTCCCTTTCAATAAAATGACAGCTAATTTTCCCTGATAGAAGCACAAATTCCCTGAGTTTTTCCAGACTACTCAAAATCCCTGAGGATTCCCGGTTTTCCTGGTTGGTAGATGCTCAGTATCTATAAGCATGATTGTTATATTTTTATAGCTGATAGACCAACACAAAAAGGAAAGAATAAGCCCTTTTTACATTATATAAATCTGCTTCACTGAGAGTTGAATGTAGCGTGTCATAGCTGCATAGCAAGGCGCACCAACGTGAGGCAGCCCGAGCATGCAATTACATGGAGGAGCTGTTCACCGAGATCGTGCCGCGTTTCGACACGTACGAGCTGTGCCACAGTATGCACATGCGTGGGCACGCGGATGCAAGCTTGCGCGCATCCGCAAGTGTACGTGTGGTTTGGTCTCGAGAGCGGGCACGTCACGACAGCCGCAGCCAATAGAAAGGTGCACTCTGCTGCAGTTGTGTCGGTGAGGGGAAGCATCGTGCATGGTTCTCCTCATCTTACAGACAGTTTAGCAACACATTAGAACAAATTGTGTCGTAGTTTTTTAAAGACTGACTATAAATGAGGCGGGTCCACCTGGGTTGGTCTAAGTGGAGTGCCGGGCTCAATGGAATGCACGACTACGACTGAAACGACATGAGCATGTGTCGACTGATCCTGACATTGTAACTAAACAAGAGAACAAGTTGGAAGCAGACAGGTTGAGAAAATATTGTGAACATGTAACTGAAACTCCTGCACAGAGCGAACGCAGTCTTGACACTGCCACAAGAAACGCATGGGCTAACGATACTCCTGAACAGCAACAACGCTGCATATAGTCGGATACAACTTTAGAAAAAAGGGGAGGCCCCGCCCAGATGACCGAAGCGGCGAAGTCACCGGCCATCCGGCGCATGACGTCGGTCCAGAGTGCGCGCCCATTGGTGGATGCTCGTGTGCATCCGCCTCGGAGGAGTAAACGCCCCCTTTTTTCTAAAGTTGTATCCGACTATAGATGCCAACGTTCAAGCTATGAGGACTAGACGGCCGAAGGAGACTGCCAAAGGGTATGCCACACGCTTGGTCCAATACGTTCGCTGAAGAGTCGCACACACTCACTGGCACATAACCAAAGTTGGCATCAAAGAGGTTCATTGGAAACTAGCACAGACCGAGTGGCAGATACTCACTATAAGCCAAGACAAACCATGAAAAACTAGGGTTAACGGTGCTAGCGCATAATAGATCATTAGCCAAAGCTAAACATAAGCCAATTTTTCTTTAGCTTTTTTTTTTTATACCCAGCCACAAATTTGATCCTGAAGAACCTTATGCAGTGAAGCAAACTTTTGAATGCATTCTAGCTCATGAACATGAAGTACTATAAGCCCTAACAACTTCAATGTGCTGAAGCGACAATCTCCGAGATTGTGTAGCTTGCCATGTTGAACAATAGCAGGTCACAAATAAAGAAGCCATGCAAAGCCACTGTACCTGCCATGCTGCAATGTTGCAAAATTACACAGCACTTGGTAACAGACCAATGCCTACGGGGTCTGTTTTGAAAGAAGTAGGACTCGCTTTTTCTTTAAATTTCATTCATGAGAATACTACAAACTATTATAATTTTTCAAAGCAGCACCCTTCCACATCTACACACTGCTGCCAACGAGTTTTCCAGTTTTCGTACGACTCCAGGAATGCCTGGACCAGAATGCTGTTTAGCTCCCTCGTCATGGCCTGTTGAACTGCCTCTACCAATTCGTGATGCTTCCCCTTGAATGTGATTTTATTTTCGGGAATAGAAAAAAGTCTGGCGGGGCCAAGTCGAGGCTGTAGAGGGGTGAGGCGGCATTGCCACGTTGTGCTGGGCAAGATACTCCACTACTCGGAACACTGTGTGGCTCAGCATGTTGTCATGGTGCAACCACCAATTGTTGGCAACGGCTGGACGGACATGAACAATGCGTTTTCGCAGTCTTTTGAGCACTTTCACGTAAAAAACTGCATTAACTGTTTTTCTGGGTGGTACGAACTCTTTGTGCATGACTCCATGTCGATCAAAAAAGCAAATGAGCATGCACTTTTGCTTGGATTTGCTCATTCTTGCATTCTTGGGGAAGAAGGGGTGTGCTATTCTGAGCTCTGCCACTTGCTCTCCGGGTTGTAATCAAACACCCACACCTCGTCACTGGTCACTACGTTGTCCAAAAAGTTGGAGTCTTCATTCACATGATGAAGGAGATCCTGGCAGATCGCTTTCCAGTTGGCCTTTTGCTTCTCTGACAACCCACTCGCGGCATGAACTTCGCGCACACTTTTCTCATGGTTAAGTTTTCTGTCACGACCTCAAAAACTTGATTTTGAGGAATGCTCGAGTCATCAGCAGTTATTCTGATGCTCATCCTACGATCACTGTTCAGTAAATTTTTCACTCGCGACACATTTGCATTGGTCTTGCTGGTCGAAAGGCATCTGGAGCGGTCGTCGTCTTCCACTCTTTACCTACCTTTTCGGAACAGCTTGTGCCACTCAAAAACACCTGACCTACCTATGGCAGCAACACCGTAGGCCACCTTAATCATGTCGCGAGTCTCTTTGCCCATTTTACAAAGCTTCACACAAAATTCAATCGTGTATTGCTGATCAAGTAAACGCTCCATGATTGGCATTTCGACAGGGATTCACAGTACAAGCGACCTGCTCTCTTTAACAGCCAAGAGCCAACTGCTGATTTTTCCCAGCGTTCCCAATATCCCCCTTCACCGATCCTGCGCACACAGACCACCTCTCGTCTGCCCGTTCGCTCAGGCAAAAGCCAGTCCTACTACTTACAGAACAGACTCTGTATGCATTGTTTTATGACACGTCATACTACCGTAGATATTTCGCGTCTCACAGATATTCCTTTTTCATCTTCATTATACTTGCCATGAGTGTGCACTACATGCATGAGTTAGGGGCTACTTGGCGCAGTTTAAACACCACCTACTTAAGTATGCCGAGAAACTGCAAACATTGCCGACATTAGCAACAACAGTACTTTCATATTAACTGTCCCTTCTGCAAAGCAGCGTGGCAAGCTTCTCAGGACTGCTAATTTTCCCGCCTATATACTTACTCCAAAAGAGCGAGTTTAGACTGTACAGAAGCGTCAGATCCAGCCGTGCCTTGTCCAATGCAGATAACTGGAGAGAAGAAGAACACATAATTAGCAGGACATCTCCCGGTGGCAACTGTCTTACATCAAAGATAAGACGTCAAGGCTATAGGCCCTGTTTATTTCCTCATCATCACAGTAAAAAAATTCACAGTGGTGAGGAGGAGGAGGAGGAATAAACATTTATTGTAGAACCAGCACTTTATGATGGCCGGGCCTACTGGCGTAGGCCCGGCCATCAATCAGTAGGCCTAATTTACCTTCAGCCAACGGAGTTTGGAGATTCTACTCGTCTTCGATTTTGGAAATTGGAAAAAGAAAAAAAAATTGCCTGCATGTTGTGAGCACACGATAAGCTCAGTTCAAGCTGACATTCTGCAGCCCACGATTATCACCTGTAGCGCAAGAATGGTTACGCAAATGCACACATAACATCTATTCACTGCTTTGCCTGTCATTGGCAGAGCTGACCATGCATTTTCAGGCTTCTATGCATTTCTGTGCATCAGATTTGTGCTTTTAGCTCAAACGATAAGCTTTTGTCTTCGGCTTTCAGTAACAAGCATTTCGGAAGCCTGCTATGTCTGGTGCTTAGGCCCCATCATTTGTCATCTATGTGGTGCCCCACTTTTTTTTAGACTTGGGTGTATAACGCACTTGTGGTGGACCAGCAGAAGGCCAACACCACGCCTGCACCGCTGTACTCTAGCTGCACAAATTCTGAACTTCAGAAAAAATTCTGAAATCACAGTGGTGAATTTCAGAATTTTTTCTGAAGTTCAGAATTTGTGCAGCTAGAGTACAGGTGTGTTCCGTTGAAGCGAAGGAACAATGGCTTCGATCACGTAAAAACTTGCCAAGATTGGTTCAGAATGATTTTCCACGGTTGTATTTCAATGACAACCTCACACGGGTTAATCGTGAGCTGTTCTGGCTAGCTCGCACTAAAGCAAAGGAAATGTCCTTCAAATACGTCTGGACAAGAAATGGCAAGGTGTTTGCAAGGAAAGCAGACGGCGCTCCACTCGTTCGAATCAATAGAAAATTGGACATTGAGAGGCTTACCTAGTCATGGCTACTACTTTCAAGGTTTGCAATGACCTTCTAGAAGTTTCGCGGTTTTTTTGTTATCCGGGTAACGACGCTTTCCATGTTACTCACGTAAACATCAGAAGCATTCGTAGGCACTGGGACCATTTAGTAGCCATTCTATCTTCTGTTCCACTGCTTTTTGATGTCGTCGTACTCACCGAGATAAATATCTCGCCAGGTCTATTTTCTAGTTTCGCGCTACCGGACTATCAGTCATTCTCCTTTTTTCGTCCGGTCCGGAAGGGTGGAGGCGTGGCTGTCTTTGTAAAAAACACGTGGTCAGTCTCCGAACTACACTTGCCTTTCGACCATCCCGAAACTGTTGCTCTCCGCTTATCTAATCCTCGATTTTCATTGGCCTTGCTTCTGTATATAGTCCCCCATGTGGTAACAGGCATCTTTTTTTGGATGAGCTCGACTCCGCGTTATCACGTTTAGGAACCGATGAATGTATTTGCCTCACAGGTGACATTAATATAGATACGTTACGTCCAACAGTAGGAATAGTTGCTGATTATTTAGATACGCTATCTAAATGGGGAATTGAAATGACAATCCATGCAGCAACTCGCGAAGAATTCCTATCTCAACGTCTTGTTTCATCCTGCATTGATCACGTAAATGTTAGAGCCCATAATCTGGAAGTAAAATCTACCATTGCACAGGTTAAGCTTTCTGACCACTACTTCGTCTGCTGTTCACTGAAACATACTGTGAATCCTTTGTTATCGGAGGCTATTAACTCTGTCAAACAAATTTGCATAATTGACCCAAGGCTTTTTGATAAACTAGTCCAGAAAAATGATTGGGATAATTTTTTATGCACTGTGTCACCGGAAAACATGTACCGTGAATTTGTAGCTGTGTTTGATGCTTTTAGGCAGGCGGCAACACGCATTGTCAAAGTCAGGCAACGTAACCTGAGCCAGAAATGGATGACCAGCGAAATCCTAGCTGCTATAAAGGAAAAAGATTTGTTGTGGACCAAGGCCAAGCGGTCGTCAAACTGCAACGACATGCGCTTAAGATATAAATGTGCCAGAAACAAAGTGAATGCAATGATCAGACTTGCGAAGCGCATTTATTTTAGAAAGAAATTTCAAGAAGCTCGATCTGACATAAAGAAAACATGGTCCCTAATCAATAACCTTAGAGGCGGCAGCATTTCAACGCCTAAACAGCGTCTTGCATCTTATTTTTCTGCAGACGACGAAACTGTGGCAAACTTATTTAATCAGTTCTTTTCAAGTGTCTCGGGATCGAGGACACGGCGACCATCGGGGTGTACTTTAACAGATAGCTTGCTAGATTCCGCATATCTTCCTTTACTATCGCTTGAAGAATTAAGGTCCATTGTCTTTAATCTTAAGACGAACAAATCACCTGGCTTCGACAAAATTTCTGTCAGTGAACTTCAGAGAAATTTTGACGCGATTAAACATGTATTGCTATCCCTTTTAAACTTTGTTTTGGATGGTGGTGTGATTCCAGTTGATATGAAAACCGCAATTGTAATTCCGCTTCACAAGCAAGGTGCACGCAATAGTATTGAAAATTACAGACCTATTTCGATAATTCCCTGTATAGCTCAAATATTAGAAAAACATGTGGCTCTTACGGTAACACAGTTTCTAGATAAACATAACGTACTGTCATCCCATCAGTATGGATTTGTACAGGGGAAGGGCACACAAACACTGTTAGAAGCTTTCTCTGATCTTTTAAACTTGACACTAGACCGTAACCAGGTAGCATGTGCCCTCTTTATGGATGCCTCTAAGGCATTTGACAGTGTTTGTCATGAGATTTTGTTGCAGAAACTGTCTCTCCTAGGCTTTCGTGGGTCATTCTTGAATTTACTAACTAACTTTCTGCAGGATAGACGACAGTGTGTAAAGGTGGGAGATAGTTTAAGTGTTTTTACCAGTATTCATTCTGGAGTCCCTCAGGGCTCAATATTAAGTCCCCTGCTTTTTAACATTTATGTGAATGATTTGTCCAATATAGTAGGTAATTATATATATCAATATGCCGATGATACTGTTCTTGTATCTTGTGCAACTAATTACTCTGACGCAATCAGCTCCTTACAGAATGAGGCAACTAAAGCTATGGACTGGTTTGCGGCTACTTTAATAAGCATCAACCCTTCTAAAACGCGACTTGTCTGTTTCCATAACCCCATGAAAAAAATCCTGCCTACGACACCATTTTTCTTGCACACATCAGACTGTTTTGGATGTACATGTCAACCTGTTAAAAATGCATCTTCTGTTAAGTATCTTGGGTTGCTTTTTGACTGTGATCTTTTATGGAACTCGCAATCATCACACATCTGTAAAAGGCTGCGCGCGGTCTCCTGTGTATTATACAATATGCGATGTCTTATGCCAATCTCCGTTCGAAAAATTATTGTGCATGCTTTAGTCTACAATGTGCTACGTTATGGCTTGACTGTGTATGGCCATTGTACTCTTAGGTGGAGCTCAAGAATTAATTCAATTTTACGTTCACTGCTGTCAACAGTGGCTTACGATTTGTGTCCAAAGCAAGATACAGACGTCTTTAGGTCGTTGAATTTGCCAAACTTCACTTCTCTGATTATCGAAAGTGTTGTAATTAAACACTTCTGGAATAACGATTTTAAAACACGATATACCCCTGTCCGCTCCTTAAGACCGAAGGAACCCTACGTCATCCCCAAGACTGCGACAAAGTACGGAAGGAGAACACGGCGATACTATGTTCCAGCCATATTTAATAAATTGCCAACGCCTGTGTTAGGAGCAAACACAAGACGTGAGATTAAGAAACAACTTAGAATTGTCGATGTTTAATGTACCATTTTGTATAACTGTTCAACATTTTGTTCCGACCCGCTAATAACTCCGCTATTAACCCTGTGCAATTTTCTGTGACCTGACTGTCAGACACTGCCAGTCAAGCCCTCTGAGGCTTTGGTAGGCCTGCTATATGTACTTTGTTTTCCTTATGCACAATAAAGATTGTATTGTATTGTATTGTATTCTGATTATTTCCGTCTCATGATCCGGATCCGCCGTCACTACCTGCCCTAAATAGATGTATTCCCTTACGACTTCCAGTGCCTCGCTGCCTATTGTAAATTGCTGTTCTCTTCCGAGACTGTTAAACATTACTTTAGTTTTCTGCAGATTAATTTTTAGACCCACTCTTCTGCTTTGCCTCTCCAGGTCAGTGAGCATGCATTGCAATTGGTCACCTGAGTTACTAAGCAAGGCAATATCATCAGTGAATCACAAGTTACTAAGGTATTCTCCATTAACTTTTATCCCCAATTCTTCCCAATCCAGGTCTCTGAATACCTCCTGTAAACACGCTGTGAATAGCATTGGAGAGATCGTATCTCCCTGCCTGACGCCTTTCTTTATTGGGATTTTGTTGCTTTCTTTATGGAGGACTACGGTGGCTGTGGAGCCGCTATAGATATCTTTCAGTATTTTTACATACGGCTCGTCTACCCCCCCGATTCCGTAATGCCTCCACGACTGCTGAGGTTGCGACAGAATCAAACGCTTTCTCGTAATCAATGAAAGCTATATATAAGGGTTGGTTATATTCCGCACATCTCTCTATCACCTGATTGATAGTGTGAATATGATCTAGCATAACAGTTAGTAACAAAAAAAGAACCTTTAGAATTTGCTTACACTATTAAAAATGATTATGTTAAAGAAACTAGGCAGGTAAAGTATTTGGGTGTTACACTCACGAGTAATCTAAGTAACGCAGTGAAAAAGCTGGAATTTTTAAAACAAAAACTACATCATGCGTCTCCTGCTGTAAAGTTAACAGCCTACAAAGCTCTCATTAGGGCAAAATTAGAATATCCGGACCTAATCTGGAGTTGGTATCAACAATATTCAAGCAAAAAATAGAAAGGGTGCAGAATTTGGCCTTAGGTTTATCTATTCTACCCATTCACATTTCTCGAGCGTATCAGTTTTTCGCGATAGGGCAAAGATGAAAAAACTAGATCATCGCAACATGGTATCCAGATTAAAATTTATCTATCAGCTTTACAAATGGTCACTTTAAAGTACTGCATGAATGTCACATAATCGAGCCGCCAATACACTTTGACCGTACACAACCAAACAGTTAGGCAACCATTCAGTTACTTTATCATGCATCACTATTCCCTGTTTCCTTATGCTATTTCATTATGGAATAAATTACCACAAGTAGTTAACGTTAATAAAACACAATCGTTTGTTCATCTTGTGAATGGTTTTTCTTTTGATTATTAACATCCTGCACACATGGAAGGAAATTAATTCTCGTCTGTGTGTTGTACTACTTCATTGTTCGGTATTTTTGTATTGTATTTTTCAATTTCAATTTTATTTCAATTCAGCCTTGTTTATTACCATTGATGTAACCACTCCTGCTTGGGCCCGAATAGGGCCTGCAGTATTTGTAAATAAATAAAAAAATATAGCTGATCCACTCCTTCCCTTATCATCGTCATTCAACACTAATTTCGCTCGCCTTCCTTGTTCATCAGTGCAATGCAGCAGGATAAAGTGCACCTGCTCGGACCGACATGGCTCTCTCTCTCTAGTGTCGACTGACAATGATAGGGGAAGGAGTGGATCAGCATGTGCAGAGTCCCAAAGTGTGAACAGGAATGCGAGAGCGTGTGGCCATCGACACTTGCACCGTCTCCTCATAAGCAGCTGCGTTATCGTCAAGGGCACACGTATGCGCCGTGCCAGCCGGACAAATGTAATGGATCCCGGGCTCTCATAAAGGCCATTGCATAGGGTTAAGGTGCACGAGCTGCTACTGCTGATTACCACCTGTGAAACTGCGACACGTCCGCAAAGGCAGTACGAAGGATTCAGAAAAATCGTCAACTGAAGCACCTTCATTGTGTTTACTGCCACTATCCTGAACCACCCTGCACTTTTAGGGTGTGGCGGTTCCTGGGAACTGGTGAAGATGAAACGATTGGAAACTATCTGGGCCTTTCCGGGTTCCGCACCCCCCACCCCCCCCCAACCCCTATATATATCTATGTCAAATGCTCCACAGAACAAGACTGTGAGCATCCTCTCAAGCGGCAGTTACCCGTAGCGATTTGGTTTCGAAGCGCGCGCGGCAGCAGGGTCTTTTCTAAACACGTTACCCAAGAAATCAATACACACCTCTTCAGTCACAACATCTTGATTTGTTGAAAGAAGCGGGCTCAGTGTCTCTTTGACGTTTGTCAGAGTTGAATGGAAGGCCCGGGCTTGTTCCTTAATCTCATTAGGAAATTCTCCGCAAGGTGCGATTGCGACCGGTGCGGAGGCGGCCATCTTTTCTGTGGCGACCTACCAAATGTGGATCAATGATCTGTTCTATACACTTGAAGAGGAATTCGGGCAGTGGCGCCTGGTAAGAGGAGGTAGCCCTGCGTGTGCACGTATTTCAGTGTTGTGTAAGAATAATGCCATAGAGTTTCTCACTACATTACCATGTCATAGTGAGAAACTCTATAAATAATACCTTTCTTAGGCAAAAGCCGCTGCACAAAGAAATCATATTGTTAAGAAAATACAATAAAACTAAATTATAATATGCAAATGTTGCACATTTCAGGACCTTTGCGTTAGGTCATTCAGCGTTTGTAAGGCCAAAGATTCAGTGCGTGTATGTCGAGCTGCGAGCTAAAATAAGGGAGAAAAAAAATATGAAGAAAATAGCACATTCATCTCACAGCTTACTTCGTTTATTATTTCTTTCTTTTTGACACTCTTGCCACCGCACTGACGTGCGGCTACTTAATTACAGCCAATCTTATTTTTAGCAGCGCTCGCCAGAACCAACCAAAGAGGAATAAAGTTTCGAGACCTCACTTATTGGATGTGTAGGTGAATGTAGGTAGAGCGTGGGCCGCGTGGGCGCCACGGGTGCGCCGCGAGAGACAAGAGTGCTGCGCGCTGCTCATCCCCTTGATCCCTGGCGAGGAGGTTCTTCCTCTATGATACCTACCCATCCCACCTGCACAAAGGTGGTTGCTAAGGAAGTGACGAAACTTGCGTTTTGTTTCGTCAATGCCAGAGACGACGATAAATGGAAGAGCTTTCGCGTGGGCGCGCGCTGAGTCGCCCTGCGGTGCGAAGCCAGCTGTTGCGCGTGAATGAGCTTCGGGGAACTGTCATTGGCACTGTGGCCGCTCTCCTTCATTTACTCCTGTTGATTACCACAACTTCAGCCGAGCCAAGCCAAGTTTTGAGCGCAATCGGAACTTCCAAATATCCTGTGTTCAGTTCGTTTCGGCCAGCGGGGGGTTGAGTTGGTTGAGTGTGTGGGTAGGTCTTGGCTCATCCGGCGTTAACGCCAGCGCGGCTTCTGTAATGCTCATCGCCACGGGGCTGCTGATCGAGTTTTTCTTGGTACTTCTGATCGCAAGCACCGAAGCTGTCACTTGGCACGAGCTCAAGGTGAGTATCGAACCTCATTGCTCGATTATATATCATCCGAAAAAAATTAATACTTGATCCAGGTCACAGTTAGCTGTTCTCGTCTTGACCTGAGTTTGAGCTGGTTCGATTCCTATTGCGAATGCACTCCAGTCACGTAACGAGCGTGCCGTGTCATCGAGATACGGCTGCATCGCCCGCAAATTGCGGTTGTGTTTACACTGGGTAGCACGCACAGAAGTGCACGCAGCTGCACTTTCGGTTTTGTTCTGCATCGTTGCGTCTACAGTGCCGCGACGCTCATGAAAATCGGAAGACTTTTTTTTACCTCCTAAAGTACCGCGGAACAACGCTCCCCTGACATCCGTGCGTAAGCTTCTTTATTCTGATCCAAAAGAAATAATAATTGAAAACTAAAAACTAAAAAGTGCTAAATCTCTAGGTTATATACTACAAAAGCGCCAGTTATCTGGCTTCACCCTGAATTGCTTTCTTTCTGCTCACCCAATTTGATTTCCGGTGTGTCTAATGGTTAGCCAACACGTTTATTCTATGTTTGAGCAACCGATGAAGTTTCCTTAGAGGTGTTTTAGCAGTAAGAAAACGGTCAGGTCAATACACTTGAATAAAAGTGTGCCTGCGCTTAGACGTTTTAATTAATTTTAGTCTCATGCGGGTTCTTATCTCGACTTGAAGCCGTCTTAAAAATTATTTCGTTCTTAAAAAAGAAAAAGAACACCTAATTTGGTTGTAATGGTCGCACATTCTGCTGAAAGAAATGGTTACAGAATTTACATGCATAGACATACTCATTTGCATGAAGCTCGTGCTACACAAATTTGGTACTTCTACCACAACATTGGTTAATTCACCGTAGGCTTCTATTGTGCGTTTTTTTTTTTTTCGAGCTGTTTCATAGTGAATCTACATGTCCATTTTCTTTCAAGTCTGTAAGAGACAGTCATTTGAGGGCTTTTTTTTATCTGCATTGCAGTTTGCATAATTTAGGGATTTCTTTTTTCAGTTATTAAAGCTAATTTTTCAGTACACACACTAGGCTGTGTCATGAGCACCAGAAACCTGCCAGGTTTGAACAGCAGCGAGAAAAGCCAGGCTATATCTAGGCCACCCGAAGGCTGCAGGATTGGGCACAACTTTATTGCAATTTCGGCAAGGCCACTTTCACTTGACCTGTGATGCATGTCTGCTTCGTTGCTGCTGCATGCTCTTTTTTTTCCCTACTTTCTTTCTTCTGCTTGTGAAAGGCATTGGGGATGAACGCAAACATGTGTGGCAATGATGCAAACACGATTATGCGATGACCCTGGAAGCACACACACACTTAAGTGCACACGAGAGGTGTGTTGAAAGTACGCAAAACCTCTCCGAGCAAGCGTGCTGGGGCACACCAGCTGCCATGATGGCTCTCTGTTGGGAAAGTGTCTGCCATGGCGTGTCCAGCTGCAAGCAGTTGAGTAGGAAGCCTTTCACCAGCCTGTTGGTCTGTGGTGGGGGCTAAAAGTATATCTGAATGCTGCTTTGCTCTCTGTGTAGGGAACACATTTTACTGACAGGCAGGAGGAAACTGCAGTTGTGCCAGGTCAGTGTTTTTTTTTTTTTTAAAGAGCACGGCATGCCTGCCATCTGGTTGCAAGTTTCTACCAGTGCTTGGCCAGCATTGCTTTATCTTCCTCTTGCATTTCTGCCCAGTTTCTGTCCTTCGTGCAAAAGTATTTTCATTTTTCGATCAAGAAATTAAAATAGGCTTTAAACAAAAGTGAAATCACTTTACTAGATTAAGTTCAAGCCCTCTTTACATGGCATTTATGGATATAACAAGTGATTTAAACCATCAAGCCCTGACAGCAAGGCCCGTGTCCAACGAAAACAATATACTTAAATCCTCACACAAACTAAGCAGAAATGTTATAATGTATACGGCATAGTTATACTCGGCACCACTTGCTTTTGCTTACTGAAGAAGTGAGCTGTTTTTCTGTGTGAATTTGTAAAGTTACCTGTATCCTGTACTGGTGCAGTTATCCACGCGTGGTGAAATATGTGGTGTTGACTTTGCAAATCAACTTAAGCTTGGTGATCTTTCTAGAGAGAGATTTTCGTTACAAGAAAGGCAGAGAGGAATCTTTCTAAATAGTGTCAACTGTTAATATCTCAAATTAAAGTGTAGCACCATGACATCACAGCCCACATCTGGCAAAAGCGATATGGGCACAACTGTAATGTTTGTTGAATCACTGAGTGATTGTGCATTAGCATCACACAGTTTGAAACATTCTGCGACTATCCTTGAGGACACCTTTAATGGAATACTACTTGTAGTCTACTAGCAGAGAATGATGTTCTACGAAACCAAGGCCTTTGAATGTACAAGCTTGTACAGTCAAGGACCTTGGTTTCATAGAACATATTTTTCTGCTCACTCACATGCAAATTTCCATTGCAAAAACTTATATTGCCAATGTTTTCTTGCATAACTTTGTTTAAGCCAAATGTTGACACTAGGTGGTTGTTACTTTTAAACCACCAAATGAATTTCATGATTAACTGCACCAAGAAGTGGTTGCTGTATATTAAGCTAGTACACGGTAGTGATACGTATTACTGACTGCCTTCCTTATAGAGCTGAAGCATCAAAGTTACAGACATGTTGAAATGGTTCTCTAATGTAAACACCTCATTTTTGACATGTAGGTGGCATTTTATGGTCCATTTTGTCTAACCTTCATATGTGATAAAGCTTGCCTGCATCATACAAGTTACATTTGTGACAGGGACTAGAAAAACACGTAAAATGTAATTTTAGTGCTTGCACGTAATCCTGCTGTCTTGGGCATCACATAATGTTAGGAAAACACAATAAGGTATTAATTTTTTCAGTGACTACGAACACATTTTGAAAAATAAGGCACAAATTGTCAATAAAACAAGAAGGAAGATGTATTGTTACAACATATAATGTTGAGCTTTGTGACAGTAAACATTGTGATGGCAATATTATAATAATAGATTAAATGAAGGATCTATATAATCAATGGTACAAGTAATTTTTGTGGAAAGGCAGTTGAGGTAATGTGTGGCAAGGGCAGGAAAGGGTTATTCTTGTTCACTCTCCTCAGTGCAAGTTGTGCTGCTGAGGCTTGACTGCTGGTAAATTGGCTAGCTTATAAAGTTTGACAAATTACACAACATGGACTTTTCCAGACAGTCATAGAGTTAGTTTCATCTGTACAGGAGGCTTCGCTCTTTTTTTTCTCCCTTTTTTAAATATTTGCTCTGTGTTAGCTGGGTCATCCGATGTGTGGACAACTCCCCAATAGATACTCTCAAATATGAAAAAAAAGACATAAAATAACCTTGTTAATATATTGTCACATAGCAGTTGTCAAACGCAGTCCCATTTTTAATGTTCATCCTTCTCTAACTTTATTTTTAGACATGTCTTTCAAAGCTTAAGCTGTGTTGCTAAATTAGTGAAATTTCATTCCTTTCCCAGAAAGAATGGTAAATAATTGAAGTGCCTCCTGAAGCTCCACTTCTTGAGGCATATTTGCTCTACCACTTCTCACTGCTGCTCTTTCGCTTTACGACTATGCATGAATGGGGTAATGTGATGTTGTGTAGGCACTGGTTAATGCTGCTTGTGTAACTATCAGTTTAAACTTTTGTGCAAGCACTGTGGCACTCATTGGACATTCTGAATGTGCAAATGCCAGGTATCAACAAAAATGTTGCCGCTGTTCTATACCCCTTCGGTGAAGCTGCTCTTGATATAAAATGGACAGAACTGAATGCAATCCCAGACTGACAGGTCCAGCGAACAAGTGTAACATACAATATTTGAAGGCAGGTGCAGCTTCACACGAGCTTCATGTTGTGGTGCCATTTCCACCTTTAATGATGTGCATTGATCTGATTGAAAAACAAAGGCGTAGTCTCACACTGATGCGAGTATTATTTCATATTATGGTATACTGACATTCTTAAAAAGAGCCTGCCTTGAGTCCAACTGCGATTTTGCCATCCCAGTTGCGCAAAAAGCTTGCAGTGCTCTCATAACGCATGTATCGATCCATGTATAACAATAGTTTATGTGTTTACATAATGTATAAAATTGGCAGTATCAGGTGATGCCATTTATGAAAACGACAACATAGCCTTTCAGTGGACCAATTTATAAAAGATTGTTTTATAAATGCCTCTAGACGCTATTAAAAGAATAAGGAATGCTATCCTGCAAGAAAGAATGTATAGGGTAGTGACAGCCTCAAGGAAAGCAAAAGCTTATATAGGGTGTCCCGTGTAACTTGAGCCAAACTTTAAAAATATGCAAATGCCACCTAGCTGGACAGCACCAAGGTAATGTTGTTTACCATCGCTTCGAGATACTCAGATTATTTTTTGCATTCAGCGTAATTACATAATTAGTCTGAATTAATTGATCAACTTTTTAAATATTATAATTCGATGAAAAGTGTCAATGAGAAAATTCGAGAGTGACATTAAAAACTCCCGATATAGCGTTCTGTTGATGATTATGGGTTATGTAAAAAGTAGAAGTGCGTGAATGCACGCTAAGTCCCTTGTGCTGCTGGTCGCATTGCAATTTTTCGTTTATTCGCAGCCTTCTGTCATGCTTGGAGAAAGACCAACTTGTATTTAGGCCGAATTTGGCTTGGTAAATGTTCCTGAAAACTTTCTGTGTCGAATAGAGTGTAGTCAACAATTTTTACCGATACATTATGAGGCCTTAGCAAAATGTTGGGGAAAAAAAGCCATGGAGAGCTGGTGCGCAGATTTCACGGTGATAACCTTTTGTGCACCTTTTCTGGCTTGCCAAGTGTCATCTCGGAGTAAGAGTCATGTTTTTTAGGTATTGCAGAGGCGTAATCTACTAATACAGGTGAAGTCATTTTTCTCTTTGGTGTCCCTTTAAGTGTTCAAAATACTGAAAGGTACCCATGCAAACACAGGCACAACTAGAACAATAAGGATGGTGTGGTTCTTTTCATTCTACTTGTGTTCGTGTTTGTGTTAATACCTTTCAGTGCTCTCATTATTTACTTTATTATTATTTATTTAATAATAGTGTCAGTCCATGAAGGGCCATTACAGGAGTGGAATATACGAACACATACAATAATACAGTATGACAACAAAAAGCAAGTAAATGAACAACTGCAGATGTCTCAGCAGGGATGCGAAGCAGTTAAAATTCTATGCACCTTACGAATTCCCCCAAAAAATAAGAAACAAAAATGAACAGATACACCTTTTGCAAAGATATGATATACATATTAGTTAGCGGCAAAAAGAATAGCGTCTACACATTGTAAAAATTCTTCAACGCGTGGGGCTGACATGACAGAGTCGGGGAGTGCATTCCATTCTGTAACACCTCTCGGGCTAAAGCTGTACTTAAACGGTCATTTCTGACTTGAGGGGGTGTGATGTACTGGCTATGACGATGTCTGGATATTTCATTTGTCGAGATTTTGGAGTACTTGTGTTTGTCGACAAGCAAGTGACGATTAATGATAAGGTAAATCTGTTTCAGTCGCTCGTACCTGGTACGTAAATCTAGCGGAGGTAAATCGGCAAGCTTACAAAGCTCAGTGGGGGATTGGCAGTAGCGATACTTGTTAAATATGAACCTTGATGCTAACCTCTGGATTCTATCAATTTTTTGTTAGTTGGATTTAGTGTAGGAATCCCATACAGTTTTAACATACTCCATGATAGGACGTATTAAGGATTTATGAGCTAAAATTTTTACTTCAGGTGTCGACGCACTTATATTCTGCCTTAGGCTCCAAGGCGCTTTGCTAGCCTTACTACATGCAGCATCAATGTGTTGAGTCCATCAGAGGTCAGAACTGAACATTATTCCTAGATACTTATGTTTATCGACTCTGCTAATAGTTATACTAAGATTGGAAGGATAATGGAAAATTTATTTCTTTCTTCTTATGGACATTTACCACGAATTTAGCTGCATTCAGTTCCATCTGCCAGTTGTCGCACCATATTTAAATTTTTTGCAGACTAGACTAAATTGTCCTGACCATTACTATTCTTAATTTTATGAAACATTACACAATCATCAGCAAAAAGTCTGACAGAAGAATTTTTGTAACGGTGATAATTACATTGGTACAAAAGTGACTTCTGCTTTCTGTAAAATTTTGGGAAAATTTTTCTGCAATACGGAGAATTTTTGTTTGCTTGTAGATGTATAGTACATGTGGCACACATTGACCCTTGTTAGGTGGGCATAGAAGGATGTTTGTTTTAAATATTTCACTCGTCCCACTTCAATTGATTGAGCCAGTGTTTCATGCTTTTGTCTGAAAAGCCATTTGAGCCAAATGTCTGGTGTGACCATTGATGGTACTGCACTATTGCCAGGCTAGAACGACAGATCGTGCCATGTAGTGGCTCATGTTGAAAATGCAACAATGAGGACTGCCCAGTGCCAAGATAAGAATGAGCAGCACATCACATTTTATGACTGCTGTCTCAGCTCAACAATAGAGCAGTCTCCTCAATAGTGGAACCATATGTTTGGTTCGTAAACATATTGGATAAAAGGGTGCAAAGTTTGTTCAATCGCTTGCAGTCTGGTGAGGGAAATATGAGAGATATCTTTCTAGGCATCCTTCTAGGAAGTGCATTTTTCGTACTGCATACAGAAATACAATGAAAATGAAAACAAAATAAAGTTGTGACACAAGGTATTAAAAAATTTGGCACACACATGCAAAAGCATTTTAAGACCAGCGGGTAAAGCCAGCTGCCCTGTGGGCATTTCTTCTGTCGCCAAAGGATGTGTGGTGGGGTCAGGAAATGGTCAGAGACTCCACACATTCCTTGGCAGCGATTGGCTTGTGGCCCGAACTGGTAGTGTTGGCTGACACGAAATGTGCCAATAATGGATCGCCTCTGAGATGATGTGTCGGAAAATAACAGAAGTGCCTGAACTCATAGGATAAAGCTCAAATGAAAAATAAATCTGGAAGGATGGGCCACTCATTCTCGCAACTTCGGACAGCACAATACTTTCATCACCATGATTTAGGAATGAGTCTGCTTGCAACAGCTCAGCTGTTCAATTATGCATGAATTCCTGACAGCGCACGGCATATGTTCCACATTGGGGACCATCAAATGGTGTGGGGGTCGAACCAACAGCCGGCACCATAAGGAGGAAACTGTGGCTTGGCGGCAGCCCTAGTCACCACAAGTGGTTCAGCCCAAGAGGTTGTGAACAACTGTGGTGATCGTATCAATTACTAGGAGGCCTTAGTGTTAATATGAAGCTGCTTGTCTTAGATTTAAAAACATAAATTACTTTTGGATCAATCATTGGCGTTTTAAGAGTTCGAATTTCTCAGAAGAGGAGACTTTATCATCATCGTTCAACTTGCGTAAACATCCCCGCTTCTCATGGTTGCTCCAGCTATGACTACATCTTTAGGATGAGTAACTCGTTTATATCTTTTATTTAAAAGTTGTAAACGATGGCACAATTTGACATTATTTTCGCTACCTACCTTCAATATCAAAGAAAGCTAATTGGCTTTAAAAGTTCTGGTGTAACTTTTCTCTCAGCTAAAAAAAAAATTGCTTAAAAAGTAAGGCCAATCGCATTGGCTAATAGAACAGCTTTTTTTACTTCTACTGTGTTGGTCTTCACCTTGAATCATGAAACCCTTTGAAGCTGCATTTTCAGTGCAGCTTCAAAGGGTTTCTTCAAGGGTTTCAAAGGGTGTGTGGTTTCTTCATTGGAAGAAAATTTCTATAGCAGTGAAGAGGTCAGCAGCTACAAAACTTTATGGGTTTAGCTCGTTTGCAGGATAAATGTTTGGGAAATGGTCAGTCGTTGACTGGAGAAGGCATTTATTTTATCGCATTCTGCTGCTAAGCATGGGGTTCGGGGTTCAATTCCCAGCTGTACCTCCGTGTGGTGATATGCAAAAAATGCTTCTGGGTTCAACGACCCCACTCAGTCAAACCCATCTTCGCTGCAGCATCTCATAACCAGCTTTGCAGTTTCGGGACGTTAAAGTTCCCAATTTAAATTTAATTTGTTATTTATTTGTCTAGTTGCTTGTTTTCCTGACTCCCTGCTATCAGGGAGTCACGGTGCAAAGACACGGTGCAGCACCTTATGGTGAGAGCTCGTGCCGACAGTGTGCGTCTCTTGCTTGGTTTTGGGTTGAAGCTGTGCATGTGTGTCTATGTGCGTGACCTTGTGTCTTTGTCTCTCCCTGTGCCCACCCCCTTCTCCCCCCCAACTGGCTGCCCTGGGCAAGCGGAGGCACCTGCAGGTAAAGAGACAAGTGCCATCTGCCATTTGCTGCATGCACTCTCTCGGCTGGCTCCTGCTTGCTGCAGCAGAAGTGTATGGCACGCTGTTACATTGTAGTGCAGTTGATCTCGGCCACGAATGTCATCGTTTTCTGCCAAAAGTGACTGGCACTGTCCAGGGGAAAGGTGGGGGATGGTACCAAAATTTCAAAGCATGCATGACATCAACCCATAAAGTAGATGTGTAAACACACTGTGTGTCTGTTTCCTGTGTCCATCTCCCGAGTGCTGTGAAATTGTTTGTAACATGCATCGTCACCTAGCAGAGTGCTGTACAGTCCAGTCCACTGTTATAGGAACACTATAATATGCGCCTTTCGATTTGCTTAAGCACTCTGGCTGTAACTATGCATCAATGAGGTGTGTGTAAAGGTGCCGGCACCACCGACCACAAGTCATTTGCTGCAACACTGGGTGATCTTGCACTTACCAGAGAGAAGAATTCAAAGCTGCTCTACACTCATGTGTTCCCTTTAACGATGGACCACACTGTACTATGGGCACAGGAGCCATGGGACAAAAAAGCTGTGTGAAAAAAAGTATTGCAAGTAAGTGAGAGAGGGAAGCACTGACTAACAGCTGAACATATTTGGTGAGTTGCCACATTAAGTTCAGCAAAAAAAAAAAAAAATTCTGACAGTACTTTTAGAGTTGTTCATAAAGCTAGTCCAAATTGCAAAGCAAGTAGTTATCATCTATGACACCTTTTAAACAGGATGCCTCTGTTGCAGGTTGAGTGCGATCTGCTTCATCCTTATTGTCTTTGCTAACTAAGGGCAACACAGTCTTGTGTATCGGAACCACGGGAGAGACCAAAATATGTGATCACCCTGTGTATTGCTTTCACCTTGCTTCTCGTTCATTGCAGTAAGTTGACAGCATAAAATTTTGGATGGGCCCTTGCTCATAGGTGCACGTGCAACATCCTTATATTACACCCACGGCAAAAATCAATTTATCATTTCCTCCTGTTTGCTGTAAAACATGCCATTGCAGCTAGCCAACTTGATTTGTGCAACTTGTTACGTGCTACAGGAATAACTTGATGTTAGGATGCTCGCCTCATATGATGTGGACCTAATTTGAATTTCAGCTTGGGCAAGATTTACAGCCTGCGGCTGATAATGTTACAGGCACAGACTGCACTATGAGTGCACAACTAGTTTTTAAGAGCTGTGTTATTGATAAAACAGAATTAAGTGTTCTGGTAATCTCTCCTTTGCAGAAATGCAATTGAGAAAACAGTCATGCAATGCTTGGCATGTCTTACCATAGATTACAAATGTTTCATATATCTGTTAGCAATTCTTTGAATGCCTTTTTTGCAAAGTAGATTGATTATGAATAGAGCACTACAGCACATTGCATTTCATGGTTTTCTGTGTCATATTTAGTACAGAAACATATCGCATATGTTCAGTTTCTAGTCAATGTTAAAAACATGGCTTGCAACAGCAAGAGACTCTGCTTAGTGGCTGTGTACTCCTCATAGACCTGTCTGTTCATGTCTTATTTCAAGGTTCTTAACTAATTCAGTGTAGCTTGCAGCTTCACGGGTACATGCAGTCAAGATAATGAAAGCATATAATATGCAGCCAACTTTTAATTTGAATTGGATGTCCTCTGACAATTGCTGATATGCTGCAAATAAAGGCAGGCAAACCTGGACAGCACACATACTGTGCAAAGCTGTTACGTCTAGAAGATGCTTTGAGTAATAAACTTTCAGTTTATATTCTTATAGTCCGTGTGCAGTTTATTTTAATGTATTTCTTCCTCATTGCTTAGTCAGATTAATTTTTATATAAGTCACTAACATCAGGAAAAGTATAATGTCATATTGCCATGTGGAATGATTCGTAGGCTGTTTTACAGATATGAACCATCCTTTTTTAAGAATTTGTTAGAGCAGAGCACTAAGTTTATGTGGTAGTGTCATATGCCACTATTGACTGAAACTGGGTGTCACCTCTCACTGAACGACAGCATCAATAGAAACCATTTAGATTTTTTGGGACCTGCAAAATGGTGCCAATTGTTTGAGCAAGACATGTCAGCACACAATGTGGTTTCTGCAAGCCTAGAAGTTTACTCCAGCAGAAATTCACTGGCAGTTGTAGCAGCCAGGCATCACAAGTGATGATATGGTCAGGCAGTTTGCAGCAATGAGGCCAGTGCAAAATGCACAATGAAAACTTTGCCAGCCATCGCTTGTTAAGGTGGAACTGATTAAAAGTGTGTGACAAGCAATTGAGAAAGATAGGTGCTTGGCAGTTTTGCAACCTCTTCCTCCCAGTTTCCAAATATCAGCCACTTCCTGCTGTACGAGTTCATTGTGATTTCTGGCAGGGCAACATGTTGTCAGTGATGCTGTGGTACAGGCAGAGGTGGTCCAGGCAAAGGTGATATCGATGTGCCTGTCACTAGTGGCAGGCTAGCATGAGAATGGCATACAAAGCTTAGTTCTGTGATCTAACATATTCACAGAAGAAGATGATTCATTTCAAGCTATGTATAACTTCAACTGACAATAAAAACATTCTTTTTATGTTTTAGCCTTATTTGAAAAATTATTTGTAACTTACTTTCTACATGCCCTACATACAATGTTTCGTTATGCTAATCATTGTGCTGCTTAATCTGTGTACAGTGCTAGGCAAACTGAAATATTGTTGCATGATAAAAAACTTGATTCCGTGCCGATATTAGCGTGTAATGAATATATGCTTATAAAGAAGTTATAATTTAAAATATAACAAAGATATCTTCATGTTGGATGTGACTTTGTGATGGCAAAGTTTTACTACATTTACTATACGAATTTTTACATTGCAAAATTAATTTTTTTTATTAAAAAAAATTTGGGAATGTGTGGTTTTGCACAGTGAGTTTGGAAAAGACATCAAAATGCAAGTTAGGCTTACGTAACCCAACAGCAGGGAGACACGCTGAGTGTGGACGAGCAGTTGCACAGAACCTCTCGTGGGGCATCCACTCTGTTGTGTGGGTGTGAGCACCTTGCAAGCCAAACTTGACTGGAAGTGGCACGTGTCCGGCTGAGCAGGCACGCTCTAGAATGTTAGCACGCCTTCCTCCGTGCATGTTCACTGGCACCACATTCTGAGACTGACCCTGGCAGTGCAGACAAGACGTGGGCACAGGGGAGACACTGCAGTGGTTGGGCGCTCTGGGGCCACACTTTGGACAGAGGGACTCATCTTCAACTCTTGAAGACAAGCCCCATTGTTGAAACATTGTCTCTAGAGACATCTCTGTCGAGCCGCTGCTAATCTCTGACTATGCAAGTTTTTGAGCCTGCAGTGTCTAGCAAGTGTACCTCAGGGGAATATTCTAGAACTTCCAGGGCACAGCTGGGACTGCATCACCGATTCTTTGCTTTAGGCATTCTAAACTTATGACATAACGGTATTCTGGGCATGGCATGCTGAAAAATGTGTCCTGTGTATGTCACAAAATCTTATAACTCATGGTACTTTGTAATAAGAATGCCTTGTTGATGCCATGGCATAAAGGGAGCAGAAGGAGCGCAAGTGACAGTGCACATTGTGCAAGAGAAACTGGAAAAAGGCACGTCTGGTTGCCCCCTAGGGCTTTGCATTTGTGAGCAAGGAATAATTTAGAGGTTACTTGACAGTCTAAATGCCTCGTAACGATTAGGAATTTGAATAGTGCAGCAAAAGCTACTGCTGCAATGCCCCAAATAAATATTTAAAATTCTTGTTATGGCCAATAAAGAAAAATTAACCTGTGTATTTTTCGGCCTCACTTGCTTTTAAAATGTTGCCAAACAAGCCTTGTGCTCTTGTCAATGAAGATTTGCTTACGACAATGTTTTAACTATAACTATTTTATAGATGTTTTAACTGCTGCAGCCAATTGGTATCACTAGGCTTATTTTAATGTAATAGAATGAACAAGCACTGTCAACCAGAAATACATGTGTGGAGGTTATGAAAATTGAATAGTTGAATGTAAAAAGTATTAAACAAAAGTTGGGATTAATTAAGCAAGGAAATTCTGCTGCTATTATTTTAGGTGGCCGTCTAATTATAGTTTTATTTTTGGAACCTGGTTTAGGATCCACATTCAGTTTCCCTCCAAACGAACCACCATTATGCCTCATGATTTCTGAATGTGTGGTGGGTTCTTTACGCTGTTTAAATTTAAGTCTTGCAAAAGCAACTTTCGTCATGCAGTCAAGTAATGGCGTCGGTACATGACTGCTGAGACTGAGAATTCTGCTGCTGAGATTTCATCACCTATGGCAGCTGTGTTTTTCTTTGCTTAATATACCAGTCATAACAAAACTTGTTGCTGGGATAGTCGTAGGCTATCTTCCTAAGCATTATCAACCGACCATCCCAGCAACAAGCTTTGTTATGACTGGTATAGTCGGTTGGTAATGCTTAGGAAGGAGGCAATGCATAAAACAAAGATGAGAGGGTCAAGGCACGGTCTACGCAAGTCCATGTTTCTGCCCTCTCGCCCTTGTTTGTTTTGCACATTAGCTTCTTCCTAAGTATTACTACACAAAATCTGGGCATCCCTTCGGCACTTGCAACATTGATGTGGGCATCAATATGAGCACATAGGGAGTGACACATAAAAGAAAGCACTGATTGGTAGATGGAAATATCTACCTAGACATTTCAGTTTCACTCGGTAGCAACAAAATCTCATTGTACTAATACAAAATTTAAGAAAGGGTCATTTCCGTGTTTGCGGGCATACACGTTTCTCCCTGAATTCGTGATCTGGTACTGGTATAAGCTATTGTGGTGCTTGATCAACAACCTGCCCATGTCGTTGAAAAGGAGATGTACGGTCAATGCTTTCTACCAGTACTGACTTATGGTGCCCAAATCTGAAGGTTAGAAAACAAGTTGAGAAGAAGCTGATGGCAGCACAAGCAATGTAATGAAAATTGATAGGCATAATGTTGAGATACAGGAATGTGGCAGTGTGGATTAGAGGGCAAATGGTGGTAGCTGGTATTCTGGTTGTGACTGTAAGGAAGAAAGAAGTTGAGCTGAGAAGCCGATGGATTGCGTATGAGTGAAAACTTTAGTGATGTTACAAGGTACCGCTAGGTTAGGGAGCCCTTAGTCCAGGGCTTTGCTGATGAACTTTTCCAGGCACATGCATGGACTTAGTCCACCAGGTTGTTGTGTGTCCTGGTGAGATTGAGCCAATATGGTGTATCTGAGTTGCAGCACCTAGAGCAGGTCTATTGCAGTAATGCAACAGCTGCTAGGAGAAGGTAAACATGAGCTACCTTCCAACACTAGCTATAGATGGCTAACTAGGTAGCTAAGTGGACAACAGTCATCACCTATTTTGATGAATGGTTCCAATTCTGACGAGGCCGGCAGCAGAGACAGCTTCGTGAAGACAGCATTGAAGTAAACAACTATGCAGACTACTTTGATGTCCAAACAAAATGTTGGCTGAGCAGAAGGCATGAAAACTCCATTGGAAGGTCATCTACTCACAAGTACAAGTAGTCAGGCTTTCTTAAGCTCTTCATGTAAACTGCATTGTGTTTTTCATAGATTTGCACATGTAAAGCATTAAAATACAGCGATAATATGAGCTTTTCTCAGCTTTTTATTTTTATCTATTTATCGGATACTGTGAGCCTTAGCAGGCCCTTACAGGAGTGAATGATACGTACATAGGTATAATTGTCAACAGAATATAAGATTACAGAAAGAATAATTATCACACTTGGTCACTATGTTTTATGGGACAAAGTTGTCTACATATTTTGTTGAAAAATTAAAAAGAAAAAAAGTTGAATTGACTCGATGTTACATACATACAAAACTAACAGTGTAGGCATGAATTTAGCTATCTAGAGACACAGCAATTTCAAGGAATTACACAAAACAGAGTTCTTTGATTTTAGTGGTGAAAACCTCGAATGATTGAACATTCATGCAAGCATTCATGCAAACGGCAGATTGTTCCATTTTTCTATAATATATGGGAAGAAAGAGTATTTGTAAGTGTCGCAGCATGTTATAATTGGCCTGATGCAATTGTTATGATTTATTCTGGAAGAGTGCTGATAGGGTGGCTTGACATAGTCATTCCTTATATTAATAGCAGTGTTATTGAGATATAACAGATAGATAAATTTAAAAGAAACAACACACAAGCAAATTTCATGTGTTTACACGGCAGCACAATTGTGCAGTAGTGTCACACTATTATTCCTAGAATTTTTGGAATAAATGAAGCGAAGTGCCTCATGTTGGATTGCATCTAATTTATTGATGAAGCACACTTGGTGTGGGTTCCATACAATGCTGCCGTATTTGAGAATGGAGCATACCAGAGCTATATAGCTTGACAGCTTGACATTCAGAGGTGCTGTTGCAAGCTTCCTGCACAAAAGCCCAAGCTGTCCAAAAGCTTTTTGGCACATATTATTAATGTGCATGTCCCATTTTAATGTTGTACTCATTAATGTTACCTCTAAGTATTTGTACGATTCTGTCCGCGCAACGTCTGATCCGACGAGGTTGTAAGCGAAGAGTAATAGCTTTTTCTTCTGTGTTATTGACATGCATGTTGTCTTAGTTACAATTATTTTCAATTTCATTTTTTATTTTTATTTCTTTCATTTTTATTTTCAGTGACAATTATTTTCATATTTTAATTTTCAGAAGAGTAACAGCTTTTTCTTCTGTGTTATTGACATGCATGTTGTCTTAGTTACAATTATTTTCATTCCCCATTTTTCGCACCATTTAGTAATGGTGCGTAAAGATGAGTTTAATTTAAGCTGATCCGCCTCTTCAAACTGTTTTGTATATGACGCAGTTGTCTGCAAATAATCTCAGTGTTACATCCTGTTCGACTTGAAGGCGCATGTCATTCACATATATTAAGAATAAGATAGGACTAACACAGACCCTTGGGGTATTCCTGAAGGAACTTCCAAACATTCTGATTCTGCATTGTTCACTTTAAAAATTGAGTGTAGTTACAGAAGTACGTGCTCATCCACGTTATTACTTTCTTGTCTATTCCAATGTTTGTAAGCTTGTCAAATGCTTTTGAAAAGTCCATGAATACAATGTCCACTTTTAGTCTAGAATTAATTACTGTGGAAAAGTCGTGAACTGTTTCTAAAAGTTGTGTTACTGTCGAGGGACCTTTACGGAAACCATGTTGTTTAGCGTACAAGTTTTTTCTTCAAGGTAGGTCGTAATCGCTTTGTTAATTATGTGCTCCATGTGCTTATAACAGCAGCTAGTTAGTGATATGGATCTGTAATTACCTGTAATTTGCTAACGCCTTTCTGGGTGGAGATGATCTTTGCATGAATTCAGTCCAATGGAATGCTAGCAGTTTTAAAGGACACTGTGAAAATTTCATGAATGAAAGGAGTCACTTACTCTGGGTAGCGTCTGAGAAACATATTTGACATGTTGTCGGCTCCTAGGGTCTCTTTTATGTCCATTTGTAGAAGAAGGTTTACATTCCGTGTTCTGAAAATTCCACTGGTGCCATTGTTGAATCATGGGCTAGCATTTCGTCATGTTCGGGAGGTTCTGAAGTGCGAGTGAAAACAGACTGAAAACATTAATTGAATGCTTTTGTGATAGTGGAAGCATTTTCCTAATCACACTGTCTAACTATGCGACACAGTTTTCAGTCTTGGACAGATAACGCCAAAAGTTGCTTGGTTCATGTGTGATGAAAGTTCTAAGTGTGGTAGAAAAAAGCTGTTACACACTGAGCTTCTTTAAGCTCAAGGGTTAATCTACAGAATTCATCGGAGTCGCCTTTTCTCTTGCGTATGCACTGTATTTTTCTTTTCTTGTGAATAATGTTATGCGAGATCCACGGTGATCTGCGCTTTGTTCGTTTTATCTTTATAGGGACAAAATTTTCTTCACAATACGCAGTCACTTCATTGATCTTTTGCCACAAATTTGCTACGTACCATATTTGTCAAGACAAAAGTCGTCCCATAAGGCTTCTAGATAATGGCACCAGCATCATCAGCTCTGTTATAAACTTTAATGGGAACTCTTAAATGGGAAGAACCCTCTTTTCTGCGCACGATGTTCAGTGTCAATATTAATGATGTATGATTAGTATTTACTAAGGTAATCGCAAATAGAATCAGGAACACCTTAGGCTCATGTCAACCAAAGGGCGAGGCAGGATTTCGTAAAGACTGCTCAACAATAGACCATATTCACACTATCAATCAGGTGACAGAGAAATGGGCGAAATATAACCAACCCTTATATATAGCTTTCATTGATTACGAGAAAGTGTTTGATTCGGTCAAAACCTCAGCAGTCATGGAGGCATTACGGAATCAGGGTGTAGACGAGCCGTATGTAAAAATACTGAAAGATATCTATAGCGGCTGCACAGCCACTGTAGTCCTCCATAAAAAAAAGCAACAAAATCCGAATAAAGAAAGGCGTCAGGCAGGGAGATACGATCTCTTCAATGCTATTCACAGCGTGTTTACAGCAGGTATTCAGAGACCTGGATTGGGAAGAATTGGGGATAAGAGTAAATGGAGAATACCTTAGTAACTTGCGCTTCGCTGATGATATTGCCTTGCTTAGTAACTCAGGGGACCAACTGCAATGCATGCTCACTGACCTGGAGAGGCAGAGCAGAAGGGTGGGACTAAAAATTAATCTGCAGAAAACTTAAGTAATGTTTAACAGTCTCGGATGAGAACAGCAGTTTACGATAGGTAGCAAAGCACTGGAAGTGGTAAGAGAATACATCTACTTAGGGCAGGTAGTGACTGTGGATCCGGATCATGAGACTGAAATGATCAGAAGAATAAAAATGGGCTGGGGTGCGTTTGGCAGGCATTCTCAGATCATGAACAGCAGGTTGCCATTATACCTTAAGAGGAAAGTGTATAACAGCTGTGTCTTACCAGTACTCACCTACAGGGCAGAAACTTGGAGGCTTACGAAAAGGGTTCCACTTAAATTGAGGACGACACAACAAGCTATGGAAAGAAGAATGATGGGTGTAACGTTAAGGGATAAGAAGAGAGCAGATTGGGCGAGGGAACAAACGTGAGGCAATTACATCTTAGTTGAAATCAAGAAAAAGGAATAGGTATGGGCAGGGCACATAATGAGGAGAGAAGATAACCGGGGGTCATTAAGGGTTACGGACTTGATTCCAAGAAAATGGAAGCATAGCAGGGGGTGGCAGAAAGTTAGGCAGATGGATGAGATTAAGAAATTTGCAGGGACAACGTGGCCACAATTAGCACATGACCGGGGTAGTTGGAGAAGCATGGGAGAGGCCTTTTTCCTGCAGTGGGCGTAGCCAGGCTGACGATGATGATCGGATATTCCGTCCTCCACTGTTACTTCAGACGACAGATTATGTGACACAAATGCAAAATCCAGTACTGAACTGGTTTGGTGTTTGATGCGTGTAGGTTGCGTGACAAGCTGATCCAAAGGAAAACTATTGGCTATATTCAGCAGAAGCTCACAGCTGGAGGCTTCCTTGCTAGTTATCGATAATGTGTTCCAATCAAGGTAAGGAAGATTAAAATCGCCAATAAGGACTATTTTGCTTCTGTTTTTAACCCGTTCTAAAAGGTAGTCGTGAGTTTGTGTCAGGTATTCGTCGGGAGCATTCGGACAATTTCACCAACCATGAAAGTGTACCAGACACTTTCATGGTTCACAATGCCTTGTTCTGGGTGACACGGTAGTCCGTGTTTTACAGTGATAGTAACACTGCCCCGCGACCTTCACAATCAAAGCGAATAAGGGAGTTACCAGGTGGAACAATTTCAGGGTCATGTATGCCAGAGTGCAGCCAAGTTTCAGTTATCACACCAATGTCAGGAGAGCACAGGATCAGCAGTTGTTCAAGTTTTTCCATTTTATTTAGTACTATGCTTCGTGCGTTAAGGCAAATCAGTGACAATGACAACTTACTTGCACTTAGTCAAGTACGTTCAAGTAAGGTGCCGGGAAGTCAAATACTTCCCGGCACCTTCACGACAAGTTCCCTCAAAAAATAGCCTTGAATTTTCCGTTTCATTCGAAACGTATAGCTGATCTTTTACTTTTAGTTTGTCAAAGACAAGGGTAACTTTATCACCCCTTTCCCATTAAACTTTGGCTGAATGGCTCACGGATGAATCGTGCTCGCATGGCGCGCCAAGTTGCGCGATCTCGTTTATTAGCCTCACAGCATATACAAAAAGAGCATTATGACCGGTGCCATCATGATAAGTTCGCCCCAGGTGCTTGGGTGCTCCTTTGGTCACTGTGTCATCGGGTCGGCCTCTCCCAGAAGCTTCTCTGTCGCTACACAGGGCCTTATGAAGTCCTACGTCAAGTTAATGACGTCAATTACGAGAGTTCGCCGTTACAGTTTGATCCATCCTCAAGTCAACGCCTGTTTACATTGTGCACGTTTCGTGGCTGAAGCCATACTTTGCTCGCAGTTCTTTGCCTAACATGTGCCGAGATGGCGCTTCAGCACCCGGGAGTCCTGTTATGGAAGGATAAAAGAAGAGAAAGGAAGAAGATCATGAGACGCTGGCTGCTGCGGTGGTGTTGCTGGTTAGCCACCTTAACCACATTCACTCTGCTTGTATATATATTGTAAATATAGTTTGTCTATAGAGCTTTTCATCGGGCGAGGAGGAAAAGGTATGCTGTTATTACTAACCAAAACTGTTTTATTCATGGGTGGAAACCTCATCCACCAAACCAAGTAGTCACGCAACATAATCTGTAGGTAAAAGTTTGAACGCTTGTCAAAGTATAACAGCACAGCTCCTATCGCAGCAGAACGGTACCCACGCTGTTACAATCGTCGGGTATGTTTCATTGCTCCTAAACCGCAGCTTAGAACTAGAGGATAATACTGCCATAAGATCACATTAGTGATTGGAACTTTCAGAATGACACACTTGATCTCCGAGGCTGATTGTAGGCTCAAACATGCACGCGAACATCGCGCTGCGTGCTTCGTCCGCCTCAACGCCAGCAGAAAGTTCGGCCATACCGACTTAAACCACTTCAGTACATCTCACAGAACCATTTTCCACTCAGAAGACACCACGTCATACTAAATACACCGCACAAACACGAAAACAAATGCCAGAAACTACCGCCGAGCGTAAACCTGCCATGCAAAACGGAGCGCTCGCCCAAGCCAGCATGCCGACTGCGCATAGATGGCGCCACTGCATAGCAGTATGGTAGCGCCCATGAAAAAACGGTCTATACTCCCAACATCCCCATAACATATTGTTACGGAGGCTTCTGTTTTCCAGTTCATCAAGTTTGTCAGTCAACTTTTCGACTTGTTTACCAACAGTGTTCACTTTTTGCTCACACCGCTCTATTTTTTTCAATACACTGTTTAAATGATGCCAGACAAACCTCAATTTCCGTAAGTCGAGTTTGTAAGCCCTGTAGTCCTGCGTCTAAGGTTCGCTGTAAATTTTTAATTTCCTTGACACTTCCTAATATTTCAACAAGATGTTAGAATCAGGATTTTCCTCAATGTCACCACCAAGCAGCTACATAATACAGATCATTTGGGCGGCCCCAAGAACACAAGTCAAAATACACTGAGGACTTCTTGTTGATGCGAGGTGGTGTCACATTGCAGAGAAGTCTTCAAGACGGTTCCAGATGCTTTTCATTACTTTAGCTCAGAACTGCGCTCGTGTCCCCTTCACGGTGTCCTTGTCAATTGTGCACGCAAAATATTTTACTACCGTCTTCTTAGCTGACAACATAGACCATCGCTGATGCTGGCAGGATATATTATGGAGGGATGAATGTCGAAGTTTGCAGTTGTAGAATGAAATCAGCTGACACAAGACAAGAGAGGATTGCTGGAAAGAGGTGTTCATTCTTTAGTGAACTTAGAAATAGGCTGCTGCAAATGATGATGATAATGACATATTAGTGGCTGTTATCGAATTCATTGAATTTGGTTTGAATTTGAATGTGTTGAATTTATTTAAAATGTGATATGCATGTTTGATTAGACACTCTGTTAGATTGTTTTACAGGGACAGTGAAAATATATATTGAATCACTTTAGAGTGCCAGACCAATGCCTCAAAACCTTGCATTTATTTGGCCGAATAAGCATAGTTAATATCAGAGCAAATTAAGGTCCAAGTTACCTGATTGTATTTTGTGCCCAGAGTGCAGTGCAGAAAACATGGAAGTGACATTGCTGTTTTAACTGCATTTTCTGTTATCGGCTGCTTTTGTACAGGAAAAACTGTATAGGCATTGAAAACTTCAGACAAGGGGGTAAATGATCCAACAGTTAACAACCAAGACATAAAGATGTCATCATTGTTGCTGGGCAGTGTTTTGTGTGATGATGTTTATGGCCACTTCTGATCCAAAAGAGCTAAAAAGAAAAACTGATGATCAGAAGGTGATATTGACACAATAGAGATCTAATTTCCCTTACAATACCGTATACTCCGCTTAAACAAATTAAACGGAGAGAAAAATATACTTCATTTATCCGAACTTTCATTTAAGCGAAGGACACAAAAAACACCAAAAATCATTTTAATAAAAAAATTGTCCTGTGTTTTGATATTACTGTAGGGAAGACGAAAGAGACTTTACTGTGTTCTGCATCTAATGTTGCAGCTTCCTTTGTGCAAGGCTGTGTTCATGCACACAATAATTCCAAATAATTCTGTGCACTCCATGCATTCAAACTAGTGCTGCAGACTTTCAAGTGTATTTCTTGCAGTCTGGTTCAAAACAATAACACGCACCGGAACAGTAATGTCTATGTCTTCATCAACAGAGTCAGTCTTTGCCACGAAGTTGCTAAATTTCAACTGCCTCCTTGGAGCAAGTAACATAGGCATTAACTGAGGCCTCTTATTCTTGGCGATGTCAATGAAGCAGTACTTAGTGGTATCCTGACTGCAAGATCCTACCTACTCCGTATGCTCTATTCCTCCTCATTAATTTATCTAGCGAAGTCCTCATTATGGAAGCATCTTTACAACATTGACAGCTTTAATATGCAGTAACTTTCCTGCAACAGCTCCTTGGATTGATATGCACCACCACCATTTGACATGTTTGACAAACTTTTCCTGTTCAGTAAGCCAATGAGGTAGGTGGTAGTTTCGGATAAAGTTCCTTTTAACCAGAGTTCACAGAAGGATGGGTTCCATTTAACCCACGTTTGATAACATTGTGCCTATGGGCGGCCAACCAAAGTTAATACCAATGTTCCGTTTATCTAGCAATTCATTTAAGGGAAGTTCATTTATCTGGAGTCCACTATATTTGGATTGTGATAATAGGTGCCTTGTAAAATTCAATGCAAAATTCACTTCCGCCTCTGCTCTCTTAGTTCAGTGTAGTGGCTTTAGGTAAAGAAGAGCTACAGCATGGCTAAATTCAGAGCATGAACTAGTGGGACACAAGCTAAGGCACAAGTTAAGACAGGACACGGCGCTACTTGCGACTGAAAGTTTATTCAGAAGGTTAGAGACTTCATAAAGCCTACTTGTCCTATGGCATCAAATGTCATAAAACGACATAAAGGCAAGAATAAGAAAGAGGTGAATATTAATTGCTGTTAGCACAGCAAAAAAAAAAAAATTCCACTTGTTAGGTCGCATCTAGAAAAGATATTTCAGTGTCGTGAAGCGCTATAGAAACATGTCTGACACCCTGACCCCCCCCCCCTTTTCCTTATCTCATGGGCCTCTACAACTTCCCTTGTTCAGTATTTGTGTTTATGAAGGACTGTTGTATTTTCAAACTTGGGTGTGCATTTACTTTGTGACTTGCAGTCTCTTGCATGCATTGCAAGATGTGTGTGCACAATTCCTTTTGTGGAATTCAAATGCTCCTTCAGCCTAGTGTTGAGATATTGGCCAGTTTGGCCCACATATGTTTTCCCGCATGAGAAAGGCGCAGAATACACCACTGAAGTTGAGCATGAAACAAAATTGTTTGCATGATTGTTCTTTTTTTGTTTGTTCTTTCTTTTTTTGCTTTTATGTCGTTTGATGACATAGGACATGTCGAGTTTATCAAGTCTCTAACCTTCCGAATAAACCCAGTTGCAAGTAGCGTTGTGTACTGTCATTTCTTGTGCCTTAGCTTGTGTCCCAGTAGTTCGCGCTCTAAATTTTGCCATGCTTCCATACCAACTCGCCCATTTGTCACTTTTGAAGAACTAGAGTATCTGTATAAATATAATGCGTGTCTTTTTCTAAACTTTCCAGCCTCAGAAAACACCTCGCATTATATTCAGGTTTGTGATATGTGTAATACACCTTTTTTCTTTGTGAGAGAGACTGAAAGTCCCCACACTTGTTATATTCATGGTCTCATTATTTTCGTACCAATGCGGCATTTTCAGTGCCAGTCTGTGCAATTATTTCCACTTTATATTCATTTTTTAGATATTAGTACCATGCACTTCGGAAATAAAATCAGTTGATAGTAGTTAGCACACGTTCTGTCGTCTTTCTTGTCTGTGTCAATTCAGCGCTATGACCTCAATTACTGATTGACACATAGCTTGAACTAAAAGTGGCCACTGCCTGTTCTCAAGAGGCCATGCGCTATACTGGGGAAGAGGGCAGAAGCAGGCATGAAGGGACAATGTTTGAAGCAAAAAGCATGAAGAAGGAACACTTTAGGAAATTTTTTATCAGAATTTTTCGACCTGCAGTGGAGATGTAGCCGTTCACTGGAAGCATGCTAAAAACCGTTATAGGTGAGCGCAGTATAGCAATTGCACACCAGCATTGGTGGGAGGCAGACAAGTGCTGCCATAGCTGTAAGAAATTGTTATTTTGTTTATCAAGCCGATGTTGCTGCAACTCATGTTTTTTTGAAGTCAAATTATTTCTGCAATAACAGCTACATGTTCTTATCCTGTCCAACTGCTTTGGTATTTAACCAGTCAAGAATGTTTTTAGTCGAATTGAGTTTTTGAAAGCGAGACCACGCCTTTCACACACGATACGCAGATCAGAGTGTTGCCATAGCCACGCATGTGCTAGTATTGTAGTGCCGTCACTCATTTATGGCACAACTAATTTATGGCATTTTGTTTATCAAAGGGAGATTACACAACTCTGGGGATTTACTTCAAACTCACGTGCATACAACAGCATGTGTGCCACCATGAATTGTGGGACGCGTGTGCTGTTTGTTAGCATGGACTTTTTTGTAATATGTGTAGAATAAAGTGCAAGTGTCTAATAATATATTAACTGCAATTTTAAGCATTAAGAATGCTGTACTTAACAGCTGACTTATGCACAGTAATGTCATATAAAGTCGAATCTCGTTAATTCGAACATGCTTAATTCGAACTTCCAGTTTCAGCTGATGCTGTGGCCCTGTCAGAGTTATGTGTATTCCAAAACACCCCCGTGGTGAAAATTTTACCCTAGTTCAGGCAGGCCGCTAGTACGTCTGCTCGCATCAGCTCTCTCTCACACTTGTTTTGGTTGGCTTGGTTTGGTCTTGTTCTCGCTTCAGAAAGGAGCACACCAACATGATTATGATCAGTGGCGATGACTTCGTCATCTTGATAAGACATGACTCGTGTTAAGAGTGCAGAATGAAGAATGTAAACACAGCACCAATTTGTCAGCAGACGAAGGAAAAAGCATGCAAACACGCAGAGGCAAGCAGCGGCAGAAGCACAGTCCAGCCTCAGCAACTCCACTGCTTCGGTGGCAGTCTTAGGTGGCAGAGGTAATTAGCGCCATCCATCAAGCTGGTGGGAAAGAAAATCAGCTTCCCTCCCACCCTTCCTCGCAACTATGCTCCTTCTCATCACCTCCACGTAGCTCCCTCACCTTCGACGGTGTCCGTGCTGTTATGATCGGCCTGCAGGGGTACTGCTCTGCAAACCTATCTCAGCCCACTGCAGTTGTTTCGATCGGCCCGCGGGGGTGGCGTCCTTCAGAGAACCGACGACGACGACAGCGCTAACCGACCATGCACTTCCTTCAGAGAACTGAAGACCACAGCAGCGTTAATTCACCATGCGCCTCCTTCGGAGAGTTGGCGACGGCAGCAGGGCTGGCCACGTTTAGTGGACCGTGTATTGCTGGTTAATTTGCCATGGCCTTCATGGTCTATTTGCAGCAAGAGAGCTTCTCTAATAAAGGATGTTTTGCGGTGCATTTCCTTGGGCCCCAGGATTCGTCACAGTCTGCTGACACTCGTGGCAGCTACCGGAGAAGTCAGCTCTGGAATTAAGAGGTGCCGGCTGGGGTCAAGCGTGACAACCTGGCTACGACGACTCGCTCAACTCAGTGGGTTCTGGGAATCCAATGTGCGTATGTCAGTGTGTGAGCTCTCCCCCTCAAAGGCGGGTCGACTATGCCCCAACAACTGTGGGTGGTCCAATTGAATGAAGGTTGGACAGCAGTTTTCCCTCCCATAGGAATCTAGGGGGGACAGAGGCTTTTTAAGCAGCTGTGTGCTCGACAAGCAGTGTGCTTGGTGCTTTGAGCGTTGTGCTCGTGTGCTGTATGCTTCGTGGTGGGAGCTTCATGCTCCTTTTTGCAGTCATGCTAGGCTGTTGAAATGTATGTCCTGTTTTAATGTAAATATTGTAATGAAATCATGTACGCCTAGTTCGTGACGAAGAGCCAAGTCCCTCCCTTCAACGACCTCCAAATCCAACAGTGCGCATATTCCTCCGCGCCAGCTTAGTCCACTCCCTGAGGTTTCGTTTACTGTGGTTATAGGGAAGCGAGCGTTAGCCAGCATGGGCAGTTACGTGGTCCTCACTCGCTGTGTGCTTGTGCGTCATGATGTTTCATAACCCGCACCATTCGTGCATCATGCTATGGTGCATGAATACTTCAAGAACAAGTCCTTCTTTTAATTTGAACAAATTTTCCGGCCCCTTTGAGTTCTAATTATTGAGATTTAACTGTACTACATCTAGAGTACCAAGGTTTCACCATGAAGCCACGGCATTTACTGGTTTTTGAGACTTTTTTTGCTTAATTCTATCATTATAAATCATGGTCATTTCATTTCTGTCGACATCTCACAAATTCTGGCCAGTCCCTTTAAGGATGGTAGCATGGGGCCGATTGGCGCCATTATGCAACCTGTGAGAGCGATAATACCTCCAAGCTATAAACATCCATTTATAACAAAATACTGATCAAAATTAAGATAGTGATGATATGCTTATGCGCTTGTTTTCTTCTTCTGTGTCAAGTAGTTCAAGCAGTAAAATTAGTCAGGCTAGGCTGTTCATTGCTTTTTGAAAACATTAGGTAAAATAACTGGGCAAAGTAACAACAGATATACATGAGGTATGCACATAATGAAACCATATATAAATGTAATGTTGAATGATGCTTGGATTAACACCGTTAATGAAATCAGGAACAGTATGCCAAGATTTGAAGCTAGTTCCATAGTTGCTGGCCTGCATGACCATCTTTGTGCAATTCAATGAGGGTAGCCACATGGCCTTGTTTGTGTGGCACCTTCTCCTTTCTTGTAGTGCACGCAGAACAAGAGGGACACAGAAAGGCACATTAGACAAACACACAGCACTAACTTTCAACAGCAGGTTTATTTCCAGTTTTTGCAGCTGCACTTATACCTCTCAAAATGTCATAGGACATGTGTACATTGCGTGGTAAACAAAACTGGGAAACCACACACAGATACTTTTGTAGCCACATTGATTGTTAGGAGGGCATCTGTTTAATGCAAACAAAGGTAAGCAAGCTGTTTTATTGATAATGAAATTGATGGCTTACTGATGCATGCATCACCAAATGTTGCTAGGTTGCTAGCTTGCTAATCAAATGCATCTTTGCACTTGCTTCTACTTATAATAACAGTCTCTTCTAATCTATATGTTCAAGGCATAAAAGTCATCTGGTCAGATGCAAAAAGCTCCCATGATGTAGAACTAGTACACTTTCGAACAGAAAGTCACTGCACTCACAGCCAGTATCTCTTGTGTTCGCTAGTTTACAGGGTTGACTGCTCATTCTCCTTCCAGCACTACACAGTGACACCTCCTGACCTTAGCTTGCCCTCTTAGGTGTTGTAAAATTTTGTCACATTTGCATACTGCAGCTCTCTTGCGGGGCTATTGGAATACTGGGTACATAGTACAAAGAAACAGTTTCGTAGCAAATAAACATGTAAGAATACAGTGCAGTTCAAGGTGCAAGTAAAGAAGAACACTCGAAGCACATTAAAAAATTCTTGCACCGCTAATGACTGGATGTTGCCAGGTATCAGATTACAAAGTTTGTGTCTGCTTATGTCGGACGACAATTTAGCATGTGTCAAGTACAGTGAAAGCTCGTTAATTCGAACTTCAATAATTCGAATTTATGGATAATTCGAACTGTACTATTTGGTCCGGCCAAGCACCTCAGAAGTCTATGTATAAAAAAGTCCGTTAATTCGAACGCGAGAAGGTTCCCTCACGGATAATTCGAACTGCGCTCGCCTGGCACACGGCCAGAGAAACGCGCCTACCGCCTACACACATGGCTACATCGCCTCCGGAATGGAGAAAACGGCGAGAGAAGGCAAAATCGGAAAAAATCTAACTGGCGCGGGGTCAGCCAGAAGGCAGCGGCGGCTGCCACCTCTCCGTTCTACGTAACCTCTGAAACTTCTTGTCCGTTGCGAATCTCGGAGGCTTTGCAAATCTTATGCAGCTGCTATTGTTGTGCGGAGATAGCGCGGCAAGCACCAAAACACAGCGAATCAAGTGTGTTGCAGCTGCGCTTGCAATCAAGAACCAACGAATCGGGGCCTTCGCCACCTTCGCATGTTCAGCGTCTTTGTCTCGACAGTCTTCATCGGTTGTGCACGTCTGTTTTCAGCTTAGGAGGTATCGGCCGTCGCGATTCATTGTGATAGTGTTAAGCCTCGGCTAACGTTCGTCTTGGTGGACATCGGTGGTGTGGCACAGTCGGACCCAGAGCTTCGACTTGAAGATGGCGTGTGCCCGCGGCACACGCCATCACTTTCTCACACGTCAAATTTCTGACATGCCCTACTGCTTCCAAATCGCAGTGCTCTCCTTCACTTTCGTTAGTTCGAACTTTCGTTAATTCGAACTGAAGCGGCTTCCCCTTGCTGTTCGAATTAACGAGCTTTTACTGTATTTGTTTGGGAAAGCATATCGGAATGAGTTGAAAAGAGAGTGCAGATGTTTCAGAGATTCAGTGTCGCATCATTTAGAAGGCGCAGTGAGACGAAGTGTGTTCGATGTAAAGATGGTGACAAGTCTTTATCATAATGTCAGTCGACTGACCAATAGGCTTCTTTCTGGATTGATTCTATTCTATGTTGGTATGTCTTGCTTCTCAGTACAAGGTCATAGGTTTAAATTCTGGCTGTAGAGGCCGTATTCTGATGGGAGTGGGGTGCAAAAATGCATGCGTGCTGAACTTTGGGTGGTAATAAAACAAAACCCCAGGTGAGTGAAATTAACCTGGAGCCCTCCACTTTGGCAACTCTCTAGTCACTGTATTACTCTATTTGCTCTAAAATCAAATCACCTAGTCAACCTATCGTGTTGCAGTGGGTGCGTGACCTGCGGCCCTTGGTTCAAGATCAGCTGCTGTACGCGGGTGAGCTCTCCTTGGGGGAGAAGGAGACCTTCCATGATGTGCTGCGCAACATTCTTGTGCCCCGCACTGTTGGCAGCCAGGGCCACCGCAAAGTGCGACAGGTATGTACGCAAGACCAGGTCACTGTGTTGGCTGCATTTGATTACTTTGGTTACACGGCATCTGTCTAGTGTTGAATGGCAGTGTGTGACAGGAGTTGCTTGCTTGGGACAATTTTAGCAATTTCAATGAGAACGACGGGGCACACATGTATTGCTGGATGCATGATCAGCCCATTTCACGACCTGCAGGACATTTAAAACATGCTGTAATTTCGCACCGCTAGGGAATTTTTATTTTTCCATGTGTTTTAAATCTAACTGTTCAAATAATAACCAGGATGATCTTGTGCAGACATTCTTTGCATCATGGGAGTGGTTTCTTCCTTATAACTGGCATCTTGTTACTGCTGAGTGCCCTTCTGAAATTTGTGAGAGCAGATGGCAACTTTGGACACCTTGAGGGAAGTGGCTCAAATTTGATGCCATTTGTGCCTACACTGTTTGACACTGTTGTAGATGGGCCAGACTGCTGTTTCATCAGGCACAGTAAGCGGAATACTCATTGTATTTGTTCCGTCTTGGAGAGTCTTCATTAGTATTGCATTCTTAGTCATTATTAGCATTTATGGATTAATGAAATTTACTAAGACAAATGCCACACTGTGTTTGCAGATATCCTAGCCTCACTCATAGTAAGATCAGGTTCTTCCTCCCTCTTGAGGGTATGGGTTCCCCACGATTCGAGACGCACCACCAGAGACACTCTACGCAGCTGGCGAAGACAGCTGCTAAGGGCAGCGGCAGTAAGTTTACTGAAGGCTTCGGATGGATGGAAGCAGACACAGAGGAATGGAAGCAGACACAGATGAAACTTCAAGACAAATTGTAGGGACTCTTCACAAGAAATTACACACACGAGAGATGCAAGGTGGAACTGGAACACCTATAGAGCAACCCTATATCGGCAGAGTGGACACCTCAAGTTTAGTCCAGACCATTTGGTCGGGGCCACGTTTTGTATCCCTCGGTGCCCTACCCCAAGCATTTAAAGTCAAATCACCACAGAGTGGTTTTGAGGATGGACCATTGGCACACCAATCGCCAAACTTCTGGGAGGATCGTTGTGTGAGTGGTCCACAGGCTATTCAGGCATTGAGCCTCGTCTACACCCACTTTCCTTCACCACACTTCAAGGTGTTTGCTCCTCTCCCTAAATACAGCATATAAAAAACGCAACAGTGGAGAAAGCCACAAACTCGTAGCAGCCTTACGTTCCATGAAAGGGGCATGCAAACACAGCATAAAGCAGCAGAGCTCAACACAGCAGGCACCATAAAATACTATGAAGCAGGAAGCACCTGCAAATTAATACGGCAAGATTAGAGGCATGCTGTGTCGCCATGCCCCAAGCTCATACATGCGCACCTCGGGCTCACATACCGAAGCCCTCTGAATGACGAGTAAATACTCCCTAGAGATCCACATCTGCTTGGCGCTGAATGCGACAGCTCTCCTTAGTCTTAAAAGACGGTCAAAGCAGCCACGGTGCATGCAGTGAACAATGGCTACAGCGTACAAGCATTCTGTGCCGATGAGACGCCTTGCCTGTATGGATCTGGAGCCAGCGATAGACCCAAACCTCTTAGCTTTCGCCGTCAAAACCACCACACGATAGATGCAAGTAGTGCAGCACCGATTGTCACCGTTCTTGAGGAGAGCTTCATTAACTATTGAGTGCAGCCCCACATCTTGGGCCTTTTCATGCCACCTCACGCTCCCCATACACAGACGAAGCAAGCCAGTTCGCAGGTATGTCTGGTTACCAGCAACCGCATTCTCCCTGCTTGACCGTTCATGAAAGTGTGCCGCCAAAAGAGCTTATGAACAGCGCGTTGCGGATGACTAAGGTCGTAAATGCAGTACATGTTAGTGGCTCTGATTGCCGCTTCTCATGGTGGGTAGAATCGGCCACTGTCGTGAGCTGGGCACCTGTTTCATCTCGGTGCTGCACACAGCAGTAGGCACACACCGCTGAAAACCAATTATCCAAATGTGTTTAATAACACAAAACACAGATCTCAAGCTTCTCAAGCTAAAATTAAGGAAAATAATCTTGCCTTACTAGCAGCATGCTCGCACTCATCTTTTCATCTTATTTTCCTGCTGGCTATTATCAAATGTATTCATATAGGAGGTTGTGGCCAAGTACTGCAGCAGGGTGGCTAATCCTGCTCTGGTGAGGGAGTGCGTTGCCGGTTCTCGTCACTGGGATCAGGCCGCACTCCAGGCCTGTTTATGTAGTTTGATCTACCCAGCAGATTTTTTTTTTTTTAATACGGTGGAAAATTGCGCAGCACCGGAATTCGAACCACGGTCCTCTTGCACGTAAGGCGCATACTCTAGCTCTACGCCACCACTGCACCTAACGCTAACACTAACATAATCCTAATCCATAAGATAGGGGTCGCCAAAGACTTTAAAAATTATAGACCGATCAGGTCTATAATTTCCGTTGCCTACAAATTTCCGTTGCTTAAGGTCCGTTGCCTACAAAGTATTTACTAAGGTAATTGCAAATAGAATCAGGAACACCTTAGACTTCTGTCAACCAAAGGACCAGCCAGGATTCCCTAAAAGCTACTCAACAATAGACCATATTTACACTACCAGTCAGGTGATAGAAAAATGTGTGGAATATAACCAACCCTTATATACAGCTTTCATTTATTACGAGAAAGCATTTGATTCAGTTGAAAACTCAGCAGTCTTGGAGGTATTACAGAATCAGGGTGTAGACGAGCCGTATGTAAAAATACTGATAGATATCAATAGCGGCTTTACAGCCACCGTAGTCCTCCATAGAGAAAGCAACAAAATCCCAATAAAGAAGGGCGTCAGACAGGGAGATACGATCTCTCCAATGCTATTCACAGCATGTTTACAGGAGATACTCAGAGACCTGGATTGGGAAGAATTGGGGATAAGAGTTAATGGAGAATGCCTTAGTAACTTGTGATTTGCCAATGATATTGCCTTGCTTAGTAACTCAGGGGACCAACTGCAATGCATGCTCACTGACCTGGACAGGCAGAGCAGAAGGGTGGGACTAAAATTTAATCTGCAGAAAACTAAAGTAATGTTTAACAGTCTCTAATGAGAACAGCAGTTTACGATAGGTAGCGAGGCACTGGAAGTGGTAAGGGAATACATCTACTACTTAGGGCAGGTAGTGACCGTGGATCTGGATCATGAGACTGAAGTAATCAGAAGAATAAGGATGGGTTGGGGTGCGTTTGGCAGGCATTCTCAGATCATGAACAGCAGGTTGCCACTATCCCTCAGGAGGGAAGTGTATAACAGCTGTGTGTTACCAGTACTCACGTATGGGGCAGAAACCTGGAGGCTTACGAAAAGGGTTCTGCTTAAATTGAGGATGACCCAACGAGCTATGGAAAGAAGAATGATGGGTGTAACTTTAAGGGATAAGGTGAGAGCAGATTGGGTGAAGGAACAAATTCGAGGTGATGGCATCTTAGTTGAAATCAAGAAAAAAAAAATGGGCATGGGCAGTACATGTAATGAGGAGGGAAGATAACCGATGGTCATTCAGGGTTACAAACTGGATTCCAATCGAAGGGAAGCATAGCAGGGGGCGGCAGAAAGTTGGGTGGGCTGATGAGATTAAGTTTTCAGGGACAACATGGCCACAATTAGTACATGACCGGGGTAGTTGAAGTATGGGAGAGGCCTTTGCCCTGCAGTGGGCGTAACCAGGCTGCTGCTGCTGCTGCTGATGATGATGATCATCATCATCATCATAAAATGTAATTGTTTATGTGTGGTATATCCTTTTGAAACCCAAGAAAAGCTCTCATTTCCCATTGATCCTGTGGTAGTCTTGGTGATCGAGTTCTGTAGCATAATACTAGGTCAGCTGATTGTCGCATTCATAATCTAAACAATGCAAAAATGTGCAGGCGCAGATGCTGAGAGGGTGGTGCTCATGCCATGCTTTTCTTCTCACTTGTTTGAGTTGCAAGTCTTTCCTGATCGTTTCCTTGTTGTCTGCACAGTTCCTCCGTGAGTCAATGGAGCAACTTCACTGGCATGTGGAGGAAGACAAGTTTGAGGCCCCAACACCACATGGCAACAAGGTGTTCAGCAACATTGTTGCCACCTTGGACCCCTCGGCCTGCCACCGGCTGGTGTTGGCCTGCCACTACGACTCCATGGTGGGGCACTTTACTTTTTTCTGTGCCAGCTATAGATGAGCCACATAGTCGCAGAAACGTTTTCCTCCACTCATTCGATGGTAAATAGGTTCAGGTCTGTTGACTGTGTCATAATGACATTATATGTTTTTCAACATACAAGGGTGGTCCGTAATATAAAGTTCCCAGGGAGCTTCAGTCGCGAGGAACGCTGCTGCTACGTGGGATTTTTTATTTATTTTATTTATATTTATTTATACATACTGTGATCTTATACAAGATCTTAGTAGCGTGGTACCTAAATAAGTACAGAATAAATACAAAACAATGGGGAAATTTTGGGGGAAATGGGGAAAATGGGAAACAAGTTTCTTCACACAAGCACTAAAAAAATAATCAACAAGAAACTAAACAAAAAGTCAAGCAATGTAGTTCAGCAATTTTAAAATCGTACAGTCAAACAGTGACATCAAAACACTCGGCAAGTGCAGAATACTTTTCATAAAAGATATGTCTTGAAAAGTGATAATGAGTCCTGTGTTACAGTTTTATCAGCCAGCTTATTCCAATCTGCCATGGTGCTAGGAAAAAATTAATTCTTGAAGCAGTTGACGCATCTAGTAAATGGAGTTACAGCTAGCGAGTGTCTGTCTGGTAGTGTAACCTGTCGTATAGATGAGAAGGTGAGACGTGTCGATGTTGTACTCACCATTTATTAGCTGGAAAAAGAATTACAACATACACAATTTCTATCAGTTATAGAAGGCAAGCGACTCGGAAATAAGAGGTCAGTAATTGATGTACAGTCGAACCCGACTATATTGAACCCGTTTACATCGAATTATTCTATATTTAGAACAATTTCTGGACACGGTATAGTTACAATGAGTATATATAGCAAAAATTACGCTTACATCGAACAAAAAAAGCAGCGACTCCCGATATATCGAACGTCAAGTGGCAGAAAGTGCCCCCGGAAGTTGGCTTTCCCTCGCGGTGGTGGGAAGACTCGGCGGCGCGGCTCCATCCAAGCGCTCTCCCTACCGTGACCGCCCTGCCTCGGACGAGCCGTCGACACTCCCCTGCAGAAAATGATCCTGGCCCGCCCGCAGCGCTTGCTCAGACAGCCAATTAGTGGCTCTTGTGCCCTCGTCGTGCAAGATGGCGAAAGTGCAAGTTGTCTTGCTGCTTTTCTGGTTCATTGTGTGTGCCCCTTGTGGTTCTTCTCCCGCGGTGTTGCCGTGATGAAGCGGCATAATTCGCCTTTCGTCGTGAAGCTCGAACTCATAAATAGGATCAAACGCGGTGAGAAGTCGGATGTCCCCGCAGCGTACAAGATTCCGAGGAGCACTCTCAGCACGATCTTGAAGGGGGAGATTACGGCTAAAGCGGCCCAACTCGCAACGCAGTGCCCGTGGCGCCCGACGCGTACGCATGGCCGTGTGTGAGTGGTTCATCTGAAATTGATTCACCCGTGCCGACTTTCGTGTGCTCGGTGATGACTAAATTCTGATGAATGCAACGAAGCCGTTGCTGATGTTGCCGAAGTTCGGAGTGAGCTGTCAGAATTTCCGGAAGCTGTTGACAAATCAACGGTGGACGAGTTTGTGAGCGCAAATGATGGTGTCGCAACCACAAGAGAGCCCGAAAACGAAGACTACATTGCCGACATCATACCGAGCACAAGTGAAAGTGGGCACAATGAGGAAAGCAACGCTGGTCCATGGTCCACGTCCTCCAAAGTGATTGGTGCGCTCGCACTAATCGGTGCTTTTGCGCGAATGCGGAAGGTTGCGGCCCCAGCTGCTCCGACGCTTTAGACAATGTGGAAAAGTGTGTGAGTTGCAGGCAGCGAAATTGCCCAAGCAGAAGAAAATGCAGGACTACTTCGTGCGAAACTAAGCTAGTTTCACCAATAAAGTGATTTTATAAATGGTATGTGCTTTTATGATATCCAATTATTTAGCAGGCTTATATCAAATTATGCTCTATATCGAACTGATAGGCGTTTTCTTGCGAGTTAGATATAGCCGGGTTCGACTGTATACCCATGTGTATATCCAATACATATGGGTATTTCCAATATCGCTTTTAGTGAACAGGTCCCATATAAATACAGCATATCGTAACGGACAGTTAAGGGAGTCCAGATACAACTATTTATTGTGGGCTAACTTGTGCCCTGGGGTAAATAAAAAGCGCTGCCGCGTTCTAAACGGGAGATCAGGAAGGCCTTCTTCTTCTCTCTCGAGCCTCGCGTCATCTCATCTCCTTCTTGTAGACTGTAGACGCCGAAAACGGCCATCTGCAATGCGAGTGCGTGCGGCAAAAACACGTGCCATTATTTCGTATTTTCCTCCAATACGCCGTTGTCCTATTGAGGGGGGTGCACAAACCTGCGCGCGTTGTTTAACTATGTTTCTGCCTTGTATCATTATTCTAAAATGGGACGAACTAGTGTTTTGTAAGCCAATAGACGTACTGTTGATGTCGAGCATTTCTTAGGAAAGTCATTTCTGTCTTAGGAAAAACAACTTGTGGCAGCAGTTTGCTATTACTGTGTCAAGGTGCTTTGGCCAGAAAAGATCCGTTGTTATGTACAAGCCCAGGTATTTGTACTGCATTACCACTGACAAAAAAGTATTTTCTGCACCATAGTAATAAAGTAGTGGCTTCTTTTTTTAATGTTATCCGCATATATACTGTCTTCTCAAAATTAATGCACATTTGCCATTGTCTACATCATTAAACTACCTTATTAAAGTCCCTGTTTAACCTGAGTTGGTCTTCAGTTGTTATTTCATCGTACAGCATGCAGTCGTCAGCATAAAGTCCGATTTTAACAGAGAGGTTAGTGACAATATTATTATTTAGTATTTACTTGAATCTAGGCCGACCCCGATTCTAGGCCGACCCCCTAAAGTCCAAAGCCAACAAAAACATATATATATTACCTCGAATGTAGGCCAAACAAAAAAAGCGAGGACAGCATTCACAAAATGCAAACAGCATTTATTGAATCTGAACGGGCAGAGCTCATTCAACGTTGTCGTGGCTACTAGACTCGTCGCTGTGTTCCTTGTCACTGTCACCTTCAAACAGTGCACTATCTTTGGTACCGTCAAGCACATTAGATATGCTGCACTTTTTAAAGGCACGCACGATCAAACTACTTGGGATGTCGTCCCACGCTGCAGCTACCTAACCCGCCAGCTGCGATAGCGATGCACATTTGATGCGGCCCGTTGCCATTAGCATGTGGTCTTCGTCAGCCAACCAGTCCATGTAATATTTCAACAGACGATCCTTGCAAGGGTTGTTGATGCAGACATCAAGTGGCTGCAACTGGCCCGTCCTGCCGCCAGGTATGACAGCGAGGTCCGTGTTCGCTTGTGTGAGCGCAGCCTTCACGTTGTCGGTCAAGTTCCCACGGTAAGAGTCGACGACAAGGAGCGAGTTCTTAGTCAAAAGGGCTCCTGGACGCTGTCGCCACACAATCTTAACCCACTCTTCCACCATCGCACCCATTGTCCACCCGTTCTCATTTGCCCGCACAATGACATTTCTTGGGAAAGTTTCTCAAGCAGGCAGTGTCTTCCTTTTAAATATCATATAAGGAGGGAGTTTATGTCCATCAGCTGCGCAGCACAGCATCACAGTTGCGCTCTGCTTCTCGTAGGCCACAGAACGCACCTTCACCTCCCTGGCACCCTTTTCATTCATGGTGTACGCCACTGGCATATCAAAATACACAGCCGTCTGGTCGGTGTTGCCGATTTGCCCGAGGTTGTAGCCTGTCGCTTCTCTCTTTCGCAGCTCGTAGCGCTGAAAAGCTATCAGGTTTACTTCAAAACTAGTACTTGGCATCTGTCTGCTCACAGCATCACAGTTGCGCGCTGCTTCTCGTAGTCCACAGAACGCACCTTCACCTCCCTGGCACCCTTTTCATTCATGGTGTGCGCCACTGGCATATCAAAATACACAGCCGTCTGGTCGGCGTTGCCGATTTGCCCGAGGTTGTAGCCTGTCGCTTCTCTCTTTCGCAGCACGTAGCGCTGAAAAGCTATCAGGTTTTCTTCAAAACTAGTACTTGGCATCTTCTGGGTGATTGAAGTGCGACGTCCGAGGCTGAAGCCGAAGTGCTTCATGAATTTCTGAAGCATGCCCCGACTGGCTTTGAAATCCTTTGGCGTTAGGCCTTGCTCCCTCGAAAGTTCCCTAGCTTTCGCTTGGAACACTTCTATTGTCACTGGAAGGGCAGCTGCTCTCTGCGTCCGAACAAAGTCAGCCAAAACTGTCTTTACTTCGTGGTGACGGCCTTTCTTTGGTCCGCTAAATGCCATCCTCATCGCAACACACGCAAAAAGCTGCTGTTGTCCCCTCCAATGATGAACGTTTTTCTCGTGGATGCCGAAGTCCCGCCCGGCTTGAAGGTTCGGCGATGCCTCTGCAGATATCACAACTTTTCGATTGAAAGCGGCACTGTAGTGGCATTTCCTGCTTGGTGCCATCGCGATAACACCACGCCTCACACCAATACGGCCGATACAGCCGACACGACAGAGATCAAAATGGTGACCTCACTTGTGTACGGTTTGTTACTAGCACGGCTAGTAGCTGCTGTGATACTGACTTTTCTAGATGGCGCTAGCTATGCACCATATTTAGCAGTTTTAATGAAAAACTGGCGTGTTTTTTAAAATCCTCGAATCTAAGGTGACCCTAGAGTTTGGAATATGATGATTTGAAAAGAACTATCGGCCTAGATTCGAATAAGTATTGTATGTGTGATTTCAATTAGTTGAGCAGTCATTGAAAGGCCACTTCTAAAACCATGCTGCATGTTTGTTAAAACGTCATGTTCATCTAAAAAAACAGTTATGTGTTTGATAATTATATGTTCTAAGAGCTTACAAGATGTTGTTAATGAAATTGGTCTGTAATTTTTGATCGAAGATTTATCCCCAGATTTATTCAAAGGCTTTAGTCTGGCAATTTCCCAGTCTTCCGGTAATGATCCTTCGTTGATTGACGTCGCGAATAGAATGTACAGGTATTTTGCAGACCATTCAGCATAATGCTTTAGAAAACAGTTTGGAATATCACCTGGCCCTGGAGGTTTTTTAATGTCAAGATTTAACAATAAATTTAGAATGCCGTGTTCCGTAATAACAATGTCAGAAAGGGAAGGCAGTTCAGCAGAAAGCATGGTAAACAGCCGTCATTACTTGTGATTACACTCTTAAAATGGTTATTAATGTCGCAGCACACTTTTTCTCATCCCACACACTTTCGCCATTTATAAGAAAGGTGTCAAAGAGACTGGTGTCGCAACCCTCCAGAATTTCTTGGGAGATGATCTGATAAAGTCGTGTAGTAATGTGCTGTGATAGTGCTCTTCGACAATTTTTTCTTTAAGTGTTTCAGTTAAGTTATCAATAGCGGTTTCTGGTTGTTCACCGTCCTTCACTTTGGCGCGTTTTCTTTTTAATCACTTAAGTTTCCGCCTTATTTATAACATCTCCCGCGTAATCCATGGATTAGGGTGCTTGGACTGGTTCAATATTTTAGGAACAAAACGTTCCACACAATAAGAAATGAGGCACTTGAAAAAAAGCCAGAGGTTGTTTGCACTACAATCAAGGCCTTAAAAGCAACCGTAAATAAAAACTAGCACATCTATTATACAGTCATCATGAGCTCTCGAAAAATGTGGAAATGTTTGAACTTTATTGCTTCGATTGATTGAAGTTCTTTTTAGCGTCAGGACAACTGCCTTATGATCAGAAATACCCGATGTTACTGTACATGAAATGCTGTCTTTTATGGCGCCACTCACAAAAAACAAATCAAGAATGGATGCTGAATCATTTTTCTAATTCTTGTGAATCCTTAACAATCTATAGTAAATCCAAATTAAAAGCTAGATCGGTCACAACGCTTTCCGCACTCTCAACTGAATACGAAGAAAAAGCATCCCAGTTGATATTTGGCAAGTTGAAGTCTCCGGTTAGTATTAATTTATTATCTCACGTTTCATATGAATGCATATAAGTTGATAAGCGCTCCCAAGTTATCAACAGAGGAGTTACAAGCTCTGTACACAGTTCCAAAGATATATCTGAAATTATTCACGTATAATTTACGAATTTACGAATACGAATGGGCTGAGGTGCGTTTGGCCGGCATTCTCAGATCATGAACAGCAGGTTGCCATTATCCCTCAAGAGAAAAGTGTATAATAGCTGTGTCTTACCAGTACTCACCTACGGGGCAGAAACCTGGAGGCTTACGAAAAGGGTTCTACTCAAATTGAGGACGTCGCAACGAGCTATGGAAAGAAGAATGATAGGTGTAACGTTAAGAGATAAGAAAAGAGCAGATTGGGTGAGGGAACAAACGTGAGTTAATGACATCTTAGTTGAAATCAAGAAAAAGAAATGGGCATGGGCAGGACATGTAATGAGGAGGGAAGATAACCGATGGTCATTAAGGGTTACGGACTGGATTCCAAGGGAAGGGAAGTGTAGCAGGGGGCGGCAGAAAGTTAGGTGGGCGGATGAGATTAAGAAGTTTGCAGGGACGGCATGGCCACAATTATTACATGACCGGGGTTGTTGGAGAAATATGGGAGAGGCCTTTGCCCTGCAGTGGGCGTAACCAGGCTGATGATGATAATTAATTTGCAAAATATATGCTTTCTACATTCAGAACATCAGGCATTGTCTGCAGCATAATGGAAGATTTATACAGTACAGCAATACCTCCCCCTCTTCTGTTCCGGTCCCTACGTAACACTTTATAATTATTTGGTACGTATTCACTGTCATATATATCATTGCTTAATCAGGTTTCGGTTAGTACAGCCACGTCAGGGTCTAGTGTAAAAAGCATGCTCTCAAGCTGGGCAGTCTTATTCACGACACTGTGGCAATTCATGTTCAGAATTATGAAGGGCCTGCTGCTCATCTTGTGAATTCATTTCTTTTTAGTAAGTTTGAAGCGCTTGCCGTCCATGCTTAGCTTGTCAAAAATCAACTTCACGTTAGCATTATTTTCTTTTTCCTGTATTGCGGTGAAACTGCTGCCGTGGGCAGCTATGTACTATTCTCGATCGTGTGTGGCACGTGCATTTTCTTGTTTACATGAGATCTAGCGGTTGGAAAACATATCATACGATCGCAGTTTGGCAACATACTGAACATTGGTGCCGAAAAATTGTGCTTTCCGGGAACGTATGAATAAATCTATTGGGCCATTTTTTTTTTTTGTGTTCTCAATTGCGAACGTTGGCGCCAGGAAAACGAGATTCTACTGTATTAGGTCAAGGATGTCCGCAGTTTCTTGCATAATGTGCATTGGGTCTGAGACCAACTGACTGAGGTTAAAGTTTAAACATACATCAATGAAGTTCTTGGCCTCTACATGACATGTTAATAAGAATGTACCTAGATTCTGCCCATCAATTTTTGCTTAGAGTCACCGAAAAGGAGAATGTGTGCATTTGGGTAAGTGGCAACAAGCTGTTTTAGGCACTTCTTCAGATGTCGACAGTAGTCTGGATTAGTCTGTGGTGGTCTATAGCGAACGCCAAGGAGCACCGTTTCGGTGGTGCTTGACAGATGAGCCACTATGATTCATTGTTTGATGTGACATGTACAACAGAACATGGTATACCACGGTGAATTGCAACAAGAACACCCCCCTGCGACCCTTTTCGGTTGTTACGGTAAACATGGAATTCGGGTAAATGAGGTAGGACTTCGGCATCTGAAAGGTAATCGTTCAAACAAGTTTCAGTTAGTGTCAGTATGTTGCTCCTGAATTAAGAAGTTATGTTCTATATGAGTTCAAGCTTTGGAAGGAAACTATGGATGTTAGTGATTATCGCGGAAAATGAGAGCATGTTGGAAAGTTCTGTGCATGGTGTTTTGTTGGAGCATGGTGAGGGAACAATTGCTATGCGATTTCTTTAATGGCATTGGATGAGGTATCAAAAAAAGAACGTAACGTTTCGGTTTTAAGTCGGTTTTAAATCAGTTTTAAATCGCAAGGAAAACTTTGCAAATCTAGCTTTGGAGCTAGTTGTTTGCACGCGCGCATGTTGAACGGAGCGGAAAGGCCTCGCCAATGCCAAAGTCAGTATTTTTTATAAAGAAAGTATTTAATAGGATTGTGTCTTTGGTTCAGGAACACGTGAACTTCACAATTTTTTATGGGACAATTTTTACCAACTGAATGACAACCAAGGCGACGAGCTCTTTTTAAGTCATGATTCCGCGGCTATTCATAGATTATTATGACGAAACTCGGTGATTAGTTTTTAGAATTTGGCCCATGTTTCACTGTAAGTAGGGTTTTGAGATACCAGAGAAGATGAGGTTATTTCACCGTGATTAGTTTTCGGTGGCATCTAGGCGGTTTTCTAGTTCTTGAATCATGGGAAACATGCTGCTTGTGTCTGCCTGTATCTTTTCTATGTAGTTTCGGAGGGGAAGGACTGCTTGGCAGTGTATTTCTAGATCATTCATTAGTTTGCATAAGTCGGTTATTGTTTTATCAGTAGTAATTGACTGGTATTTGAGGCTCTGTACTTGGATAATTAACTTGTCTTGGCCTACAGCTGTTCTCTGAAGCTCTGCCAGTACAGCATCATTTCCGTTAGGACCCAGGTTAGTTTCACTATCTCCCGGTAACATGAGCAAAGAATTAATAACACAAGCACACTCAGTGGCAATGGCAACACAGCATCGTGGGCTGGAGAGCTGCACCAAAACATCATTGCTTGATTTTTCGGCAAACAGGGTATAGGGTTTACTAACCTGCATTGCAAAGATTAACGGGTTAAATAACTGCGTTGAGGTGCAGTCACCGAGCCCACGGGACGGTGCTGGTGCTGAAAGCACTTTTATGTCCTCTAATACTGTTCATATCGATGATGATGTGTCCGTCATTGCTGCCTTTGATTCCGTTAGCCACTGTTCCCCTGGCGGCACGGTCATCCCAGGTGGATAGTCGACAAGTGGCAGCTGGTAGTATCCTGACGGCGCTTCGGAGCATGGCAGTGCTTACTGCAGTGACGCACCAGTAGGGATGCGCGCCGAGGTCAACAGTAGCACACTGGCAAACACCCGAACAATTGTCTGCATAGCAAAGGTCAGCGGTATAGATGGCTAAATTGAGGTGCAGTCAACGAGTCTACGGGGCGGTGCTGGGAGCACTTTTATGTCCGATGATACTGTTGACGTCGATGATGATGTGGCCGTCCATGCTGCCTCTGATTCTGTTAGCTACTGTTCCCCTAGTGGCAGCTGGTAGTATCCTGGTGCCGCTTCGGAGCATTGCAGTGTGCACTCTGATGATGCACCGGTAGAGATGCGCACCGAGGTGAACAGTAGCAGACTGGCGAACACCTGGACTATCGTCTGCATTGCAAAGATTAGCGGGCTGGATGGCTGCATTTACGGTAGTTTATCGGAAAGACATACTGGCATTCATCTCTCATTTACGTTGTGTCTTGTGATGAAACGTTTAGCCTTGAACATTCTTATGTAACACGAGTAAACCACTCATTGGTAGGCATACTCTCTAACGTATATTAAACGTATATTTAATTTGTGACTGAATCTCAGTGAGTTTCGGTGAATGAAGCTAGCCGAGTACAGGAACCAATTTACTAGCACAGATGAGTTTCTACTAAATTTTTGGTGCCATCAAATTTTTCCGGGAACCTGGTTTGACATTCTATTCCGGGCTTGTGGCGCTATGATACAAGGGCGAAGCAATGGTAGCACAGTAGCTACAGTAAGGCAGGGTTAGCAGAATGCCATTAGCGAGTGGCACATCTTTTTTTGATGCTTCTCCGTTGTGAACACAAAACACTGTGGAGCCGATTAGCTTTTAGCACAAAGGTCCATGTGAGAATGCCACTGTGTTCAGTCCACTGATCAGGAGGCAACTTACGCAAGTGTGTATGCATACAGCATATTTAACAGATTTAAAAAAAAATGCATCCTGAAACTGCACAGTGGGCTGTAGGGGATGGGGCTCTGGATTCATTTAGGCCATCTGGTGCACCTTAACGAGCACCTAATTAAATCTAAATACAGGAAAATTTTTGGCATTCTCTCCACTGCAACTTCAAATCAGACCACCGTGGAGGCAGTGCGGCGGGTCTTGAGGCCAGAAATGGCTAGGCACGATGCAAGCACCCTCTGTGTGTAGAGAGTGTACTAGCCAGTGAAGAGGGTCTGCAATTCATGTGTGTCATGTAGGAGTGCCCCGGTGTTGTGCTCATTCTGAGAGCTGCTGTCTGTCGTGACCAGGTCCACAAGGGCGGGGTGTTCCTGGGTGCCACTGACTCTGCGGTGCCCTGTGCCCAGCTGATCTACTTGGCCACAGTGCTCGATGACAAACTGAAGGAACAGAAAAGGCGGGTAAGGCCGACACTTTCCCGCAAGCAGACTCTATGATGCAAAGCTCTGTCACCATTGGGCCAGCAATTGTGTTGTTGATTGTTGTAAACTAGCATAGTGGTGTAACATAGGCAGGTATAAGACACCATTGAAGTTTGTTGGATAAAGAAGGTGAAATAAAATTAGGGCAAAACCACATGTAACTCAAAATCAATTAACCCTTTCACTGTCACGGACGTACCGGTACGTTATCGCGTTCCCGCCCCACAGTGTCACTGACGTACCGGTACGTTCTCTATCGGGCGTTCAAAATTTCGCGCCTGAGCGCAAAGCTGGTGCTCCTGGATCGGCCCCGCCATCTGTTGACTCTTTCTACAAGTTCGTATATTCGCCTCGACCTGTGTTAGTCCATGTATTGAAGAGTACGGTGCGACTGCCACTCCCCACTTTCTCTTTGCTGAGTGGCGCGGTGGCTCCGCATTCGCTGGATCATGCGTCGCGCACGTGAAGTTACGGGTTCAAGGGTTGTTCTGCCATCTCCGCTGGTTTGAAGGTTTTTATTTTTCTTCTGTTGGTGTGCCTGCTACGGCGCGTCAAGTTCAGGCGCAGGTGCCGTTGCCTCTCCGAAAAGGGTGACTCGATTGCTGCTTTCGCTCTCTCGCCGCACCCTCACTTCCGACTTGCAGCAGTAAACGTAAAGCTCTTCGAACTTTGTTTTAGCCTTTTTCCATCTCCCTCTGTCTTCTTGATCACGCGACGTCACATTTCTCTCCGTTGTGCGGGCGACTGAAAGCGCATCCTCCCTGCGCGCGGTTACTTTCGGATGGCTCAGTGCGCGGGACCTTCGTCTGCTCATTGGAGCGGTGGCTCAGTTTCGATTCAGATTACGAGCCGAGCTCGGATTCGGACTCGGACAGAGTCGCATGCGAGGAAGAGGGTTCCGCATCGTCAGATTCGGATGTTAAACGAATTTTATAGTCAGGCTGATGATAGTGATGATGCTTACTAACAGCAGCTGCAGAACACTGAAATGTGCATATTGCATTGACTATGTTACTTGTATACCAATTATAATCAAAAATAAATTGCTATGCTCATTCCCTGTTATGCTCGTTCCCTGAAACCAAGCCGACACTGGGGGTGCGTCACGGCCAGAAAGGTCCGACAGCGAAAGGGTTAATGATGCCTTGTTCTTGATTACATAGTGATGACTCTTCAATCGTTTGCTTTGTGTTATCTGAAGAAAAAAAGAAAGTGCACCAGACAATTTGCAGACAAATTTGTTGAAATTTACAGACCTGCTGACCCTAGTTACTATGGGACACCTCGTATTGACTGCTCAGGGAATAACTGGCTGTGGCACGGTACAAATTCTTGTGCACATGCTCGTAATGCCCAGTGGTCACAGCTAGCCTGGCGTTGTAAACCTTCAATGTTGTGGTCTCCATGTCTTTCTTGGAGGCCATGGCCAAGTCCAAGAACCCACATTCCCACATTACATGGGCACACTAGCTGCCGTTTACTGCCGTTAGCTCAGTTACAGAAAAAAATAAGAAGTTAAACACATTTGTATATGCAGCTGCTGCAGCTTACAGAGTAACTGCTGTTAGGTTTTGCTGTGTGAGTAGTTGATGGAAATTTTGCACCATATCTGTCACATTTATGACCACATATATACCTTGCGTATGACCATATAGTCTCCACAACTTGCCCAAGGATCAAACAGTTGCTGTGGAGGAATTAGAGTTAACTGAAACTTTGCACCAATTTAGTGCACAATATGGAAAGACTGAAGAGGTGTCTATAAATTAGCTGCTGTAATAATAACCAGCATAGGTACTTACTAATGTTACCATCTTTTCCTAACAAGTGCCTCCATATATATCCTGAAACTGTGTTTGCGACTTGTAGACAGAGGAGTAAAGGCTATATCTTTGAGCACGTCCAATTGAGTCCTGTACATATTAGCTGAGGTTTGCAAAAGTAGGTCATACACTGAGAAGTAATTAACTGTGAACAAAATTAGTGCTAGGTGAACTAACGCAGAAGAGCGACAACGGTCCAGGAGCAGAAAGGCAACTAACTTTATTGCCAAGAACGGCTTATTCTTATACAGAAAACGCTATGACGTCACAGGGTCGTGTGGCTTCACTATATCAGACCATAGTTAGATATCACAAGACGTCACACAAAGCTTGCGCTACGACGTTCCTTCCCACTTAGATTAAGTCCACACTTCACTTCCTAAAGTCCTCATGTCTACACCTATTCGGCAGACGTCGCGCATGGCCGCTTCATCGAGGCATAACTTCGGGCTTGTTTGGAACTTCTGTGCTCTGCTCTGCTGGGGATGTGTCCTTGTGTGAAGTCGTTGTTGTTGCCGTAGTCAGAGGGTCGGTTGAAGCCCGAGGAGTTAGACTCTGCATAGAGTCCCGTAATGCAGATTCCACGGGTTCTGCAGCGGCCATAGGGAGTCTTGTAGGGGTAACTATGGGATCTGTATCTGGCGGTTGTTGCAGCTCAGCCAAGCGCCTTTTGTCGGGAAGTAGCTGCTATGGTTCAGCTGAGACAGGTCTCGCAAAGGAGTGACGCAAATGGTCAGCATGCACAAAGCGCACTTCACCCGCCACATTCACAAGATATGTCACTGGGCTTCAATCTGAGTAACTACGCCGTCTTCCCAAGCCACATTTTCACCACGAACGCATTTAACAAACACTTTGTTACTCACTAAGAATCCACGTTCAGTACCTCGGTGCTTATTTTTCTGCCGCTTGCTGTTCAGCTGTTTGTTGAGCATATCTTGCTTAAAATCGGGTTTGAGGAATGACAACTTGGTCTTAGGTTGCCTCGTTAAGGAGAGCTGCGCAGGAGTGCTGCCTGTCACACTATGTGGCGTGTTCCGATAGCTCATCAAAAAGCTGTCTAACCCAGTTTGCACCAATTCTTGGTTTTGCGAGACATCTGATAGCAGCTGCTTCAGCAATGCGCGCTTCGTTGTTGGGCTAGACGTTCGGCTGCCCCGTTCGAAATTGGGTGATAGGCCGGTGTTCTTGTATGTTTTATGTTATTCTTAGCCAAGAAGTCTTCGAACTCTTGTGATACAAATCGCGGCCCATTATCACTCACAATTTCGTTGGGAAATCCGTACGCCGCGAAGACACTTCGAAGTTTGGAAATCGTTTGTCTTGTGACGATTGAGGTCATTAGCCATACTTCAATCCACTCAGAATAGGCGTCTACTAAGACTAGAAAGTTAAGCTGTCCTTTCATAGCAAAGTCAACATGCAGCCTTTGCCAGACCTTGGATGGATAAGGCCAAGGGTGTAGTGGTACAGGCTGCGCGGCTGGTTGCACGACTTGGCAAACCCGACAGGTTCGTACGTAATCTTCTACTGCTTTATCGAGACCTGGCCACAAAATGAAGCCTCTAGCCAGCATTTTCATCCTTGAGGTGCCTGGGTGGTCCTCATGTAGCAAGGACAACACAGCCGGTTGCAATGCCTCGGGCACGATCACCCTTGTGCCCCACGTGACACAACCTTGCTCTAGTGATAGCTCTAGACGTCTAATGTAGTATGGCTGGAGCTTGTTAGGCACTTCTGAAGGCCAACCATATCACATGTACTCGACCACTCTGCACAGTTTGCCATCCCGTGCAGTGGCCTTAGCTACGTCAGAAGAGTTCAACGGAGTGCTTTCAAACACAGAAAAGCATTCCGAACTCTCAGATTTGGGGCAAGACGGTAGAGGTAGACGAGACAGAGCATCAGCCACTTCGATTTCAGCTCCTTTGCGGTACTTAAGGTATACCGGTATGTGGACATTATCATGGACCATCTTGGCAATCTCGCAGCTGCTTGCGACGGTGTCGCTTTGTTTTGTCCCAAGATGCTTACGAGTGGCTGATGGTCTGTGTACAACATAAACTGTCTACCGAAAAGAAACTTGTGGAACTTTTGAAGCCCAAAGATAAGCGCTAGGGCCTCTCTTTCACATTGTGCATAATTTTTCTCAGCTGACGTCAGAGTTCGTGAAGCAAAGGCTATCGGACGCTCTTCTCCGTCCGGCAGCACGTGAAAAATAACAGCTTCAACGCTGTACGCAGACGCGTCACATTGCAACTCGAGCGGGTTGTGTGCGTCGTAGTAGGTAAGAGCATGGCTGTTTACAAGCAGATGCTTAGTCGCTTTAAAAGCGTTACTACACTGCTTCGTCCACAGCCATCATTCTCCCTTCCGTAACAATATGTACATTGGTTCTGCTATAGATGACACATTCTTCATAAATTTGCTGTGAAAATTGAGCAGCCCTAAGTATGCTCTTAATTCGGTTACACTTGTTGGCTCAGGAGCGTGCAGGATTGCCTTCACTTTCTCTTCTGTCGGGTAGATGCCATCGGCGCTGACCTTGTGCCCAAGGTACGAGACAGAATCTTGGAAAAACTTACATTTTTCTAGCTTTAACATAATGTTATGCTCCGAAAGCTTGCCTAGCACCCGCTCGGGCGTTTTTTGGCAATGTCCACGTCCTGGCCTACAATTATGACATCATCAATATAACAACCAACATTCGGAATACCAAGCAAAACCTTATCCATCATGCGCTGGAACAAAGCAGGGGCACTGGCTATTCCATAAGGAAGTCTGTTATATTGATAGAGCCCCTTGTGCGTGTTAACCGTCAGAATATGTCTTGATTCTGGGCTCAGTACCACTTGTTGGTATGCTGATGACAAATCTAAGACACAAAATACTTTGCCTCCACACAGTGCTGTTAACAATTCCTCTGGTTGTGGTAGTGGGTAGTGGTCTATTTTAAGTACCGGATTTACAGTGATTTTGTAATCACCACGTATTTGATCACCTTGCTTCTTTGGGACCAAAACCAGTAGAGTTGCCCAATTGTTTCTACTCACAGGCGTTATTACGCCTTGGCTTTCAAGCTCAGCGAGGCGTTTTTCTGCTTGTTTGCGCAAAGAAAAAGGAAGCGGGTGTGCTTTACAAAACACCGGCGTACAACCCGGTTGCAAAACAATTTGCGCCTTGAAGTTCCTGATAGCACCCAGCGATTGCGAAAACACGTTTGGAAACTTTGCGTGAATCTTATCTACTCTGTCTTCGCTGCGCACACTGCAAAGCGATTTCCAATTTAGCCGAAGCTTGTTAAGCCAGGTTCTTCTCAGCAATACAGGTAACTCGCGTTCGCGGTTTTTCACAACAACGATTGGTAAAACTGCACTCTGCCCTTCATAGGTAGCGGTTACATTGCATTGCCCTATGACATCCATTTTCTCGCCTGTGTACGTCTTTAGAACAACCCAAGTTGGTTCACAATGCACACGCACAAGCTCCTCTTTGTACACACTTTCAGGTACAACTGTCACTGCGGCCCCCGTGTCCACCTGCATTGACACTTTCTGACCCTCCACGTTTACAGTCACCACATAACCGTTCTTCACAGATGTGTCGACTGTGCAGTTGTACAGAGTGTGCTCGTCTCCGTTTGACGATTCCATTACTGCATGTGCCTTCAGATCACTTTTGCTCGTTCCACACATGTTTTGAAGGTGTCCAACTTTTGAACATAGCTTGCACGAGTATTTTCTATACCAGCAATGTTCTGGTGCATGTGTCTTGCCACAGCGGTAACATTTTTGTTTCTTGGTCTTGTTTTGCGCCGAGCTTTTATCCTTCGCTTGGTCACGGTCGCTGCGCTGATGCTCGTTAGTTTTCATTTCCATTGCATTTATGCTCTCCGCCCGGCTTCCTGCTTTTATTGCGGCTGTTTGTTTCGCAGCCAATTCACTGTCAAGAGCTATTTTGCATGCCCTTTCAAACGTGAGTGCGTCAGCCGTGAACAACGCCTTCTGCGTTTCTTCACTTCGGATCCCAGCTACCAATCTGTTGCGTAGAGCGTCCAGGAGAAATGGCCTGAAGTTGCATTTGCGGGCTAGGTGCTTCAACTCTACTATGAAGTCTTCGACACTTTCGTGGTCAAGTTGCACTCGGTGGTTGAAATTGCACCTTTCTGCAATTACAGACGTCTTCGGGCTGTAGTGGCTTTGCAAGTGCTCCTTTACTTCCGCGAAGGTCTTATCTCCTGGTAGCAATGGAACAACCAAGTTTTTGAGAATTTCATATGCTTCTGCACCAATTACTGTCAAGAAAACAGACAGTTTCTTCACTTCCGCTATCTCGTTTGCCCTGATGTAATGCTCAAATCGTTCGACATAAGATTTGAAGTTCTGAACCTTAGGGTCATACTCGTCTAGTCTGCCGAGCCGGGACATCGCTTGGTAGGAGAAGTAAATGTGTTACTTGTTTGAATTCCGGATCTCTTGCTGGCCTATGGTAGCGACGCCTCTGGTAGTAGCGTGGCCTCGTTGAGCCGCCGCATCTTCGCTGATGGTGTCCAATAGGCCAGGTCACGGTGATCCCATCCTCGTCGCCAGATGAACTAACGCAGAAGAGCGACAACGGTCCAGGAGCAGAAAGGCAACTAACTTTATTGCCAAAAACGGCTTGTTCTTATACAGAAAACGCTATGATGTCACAGGGTCGTGTGGCGTCACTATATCAGACCATAGTTAGATATCACAAGATGTCACACAAAAAGCTTGCGCTACGACACTAGGTACATTGTGGGTCTCATTTGTGCTCTTGGGACAAAAGAATGACTACACAGTAGTGTAGACAATCACAAGGCATTTATTGCACCTTTCGTACACCAATGCCAGCTAGCTGAATTGCTGCCGATAGAACATGCCAATAAGCAGTGATGAATCGAGGAAGTCCAACTCACCACAACAGGCTATTGAGCGAATATGTTCACCCCCCCATGCTGCACATTAATGCCTAATTGTTTGCCTGTACAGTCACACAAACAGTGGCACGTTTGAATGATCGAGTTCATCCATCCCGGTCAACATTGTCAAAGGTTGAAGATGCTGCAAGAAAGCAGATGGCCAGGGCAGCACAACTCAAGAAATTTGATAACTGGAAATCTTGAAGACACCTCTATCATTTAAGTGTAGCAGCAAGTTTCAGGCAGCAATCAATTCTGTCCATTGACAATTTAGTTGTAACACATTTCCTGCATCTTCCGAATCACGAAAAGCATTCAGCTTCAGAATTGATGCACAATTTGCAGTACTTCAGCAAGTTCTGTCAAGTTTTATCAAATGTAGACTCCGTGTGAGATTTCCCTGCTGGAATGTCAGACACGAAAACAAGTATTTCATGTTTAATGTAACTGTATAGCTCCGGTCCAGATAATTAACCCTTTGAGGGTCGAATTATTTCAAAAAAAACTTTCCCACGTGGTCAAATTACTTTATTGCAGATCTTGAATGTACAAGATGTATAAAGTCGGGAATAAAAATTAGAAACAGTATTTTGGTGTCGGCATCACTCAGAACTGCAGAATGTTCAATAGTATTTCAGAGTGTGGTACTCCTTGAAACACGGGTCTCTGCACAGCGCCTTATTGCAGTCTCCACACCTAAATTGCATGTATGTTCTTCTCTTGGAGCAACGAGTTGTGTTGGCGCACACATGACATCTTCTCTGCGTGCGGCTGCCTTGGGTAGAGGTCTGATGCACCCTCTCGCATAAGCGCGTTGCCGCAGAGAGCGAGAATACCTCGTGAGTGGCGGTGATAAACAAGCTAAGAGCAGTGCCAATCAAGATAGAAATCAACCTCCACCGCCTCTGCGATAGCATGCCGACAAAGAGAAAAATCACGTTTCACGCGACCATGCGGCGGAACTGAAACCGCGAAAGCGCGTTGCCGTTGAGAGCGAGAATACCTCGCGAGCGGCGGTTATAAACAAGATAAGAGCAGCGCCAATCAAGTTAGAAATCAACTTCCACCACCCTGCAAGAGAGTGCCGACAACGAGAGAATTGACGTGTCGCGCGCCTCCATTGCGATCCCGCGGCGAAACCGAAACTGCAAAAGAGGTGTTGCCGCAGTCTGCGCGGCGCGCTGAAGCTAGAAATCAGTTCTATTTATCTCCCCAAGAAGGTAGCACAAATTTCAAATGCTTCTTATAAGTCCTAAGAGGTGGCAGCACCTCCCAGTGAGCACGCATCGTCATTACGGCACGAAATTTCAAACGGAGGGTAAAAACTGTACCCGTACGACAAAGACCTTGCGGGACAGAAAACCGCCGCCGTACATGTACGCAAAAACCTTCAAAGAGTCAAATGTTATGCCTGGTGTAAAGCATTGTGAAAAACAATGTAGTGAACCTGTTAATGACGGCATACGGACGCTGGAAGAAAACCTGCAGCCATGTACCTTCCAACTCATTTTACTAAAACCACCGATGTGAATTTTAAAAAATTGTTTTAAAGGCAAGTTGTTCTTTACTAGCTTAGCCTCAATTACTCGGCGAATGAGTTGAGGCAAAAGAGCATGGCTAAGGAGGAGGGTAACATGTAATCACCCATATCTCTCTTAATATGAGACACTTCACTTAAATTGTGGCATGGATGTTTTGCTGTAGTTGTACCTGATGTGTCTAGAGAATTTGTACAAACTATTTCAGAGACCCTTTGAATTTGATGGGGTTTACTGTATTTGTACTGTTCAATAAAACAATTGGCATTGTTGTTTACGTGCTTTGTCCAGACTTTTAGTTGCCTACAGACATAGAAAATTGTCTATATGTCTCCTTGATGGCAAGGTGGCCATGCAGTGGTTTGTTGTTGTTGGTTTTTTTCCCTTTTTTTTTACCCACCACAGTGGCTATGGCATTCTGCTGTTGAGCGTGGGCCCAGTTCTCGACCCCTGCGGCCGCATGTCGAGCAGGCCGAAATGCAACAAACGCTTGTGTCATGCACTTGGGTTTCTATGCACACCCTGTGACAAAAGTTTGTGGACCACGGTACCTCTGAAAATGGTAAATTCCTGAGCAGCCTGTAGCTGTAGCCATTAAAACTGTATACGACAATTTTGGTAGCATATTCTAGTCGAGGCCCAAAATGCAAATACCGGACTTCATTGTGATGTTACGAAGATATTCAGCTTTTTCTCAAATCTCGTGCCCTGCAATATTTTGTCACCAGGTGTGCATTAAAGAACTCCAAGTGGCCAAAATCAATTTGGAGCCTTCCACCGCGGCTTCACTCCTAGCCCACTGTGCAATTTCGAGATGTTAGATCCTGCAATTTTTAAAAGCTTTATGAACTAGGCAAGCACATATGCTGCGTGTTTTATTGAATTCTATGAACCAAGAAATGCAGCTTTTCCGCAAAACTCGATCAAACACGAAGCAGCTGTAGATAGAAAATGTTCTTTTGAATTTATTACAATGCAGTCCACTGTAGAGCAACTGCCCTGGTTTGTTGGCAACTGTGAGTTAGACTATAGAAACAACACAGAGCGAACTGCTCAACTACAATGCTTGCTGTTGAGGGAGACCATGTGAGTCCTGTCTGTATGCTGTGTTATGTTGCGTTGTTGTTGAAGAGAGTTGGACACGGGACCAGCCGAGTCTAGAGCAGTACTGGAACTGTCTTTGTTCAGGGCTTACAGATTCAGGATGCGCAACATAGCTGGTGTAAGCTGTCAGTCAAGTCGAGAGACGATGCATAGACAATACTGCTGTGCCCACACAGTCTGGTAGATTTCTGTTTCATAACGACCTGTTCACTGTGTGCAGGGTGATGGCCTGACCCTGCAGTTCATCTTCTTCGATGGTGAGGAGGCATTTGTGCGCTGGAGCTCGAGCGACTCCCTCTACGGCTCGCGCCACTTGGCGTCTTTGTGGCATCGCAACAGTACCCAGGGTTACAACCTCGAGGGTTGCTTGCCTCGCTCTGACATCACCACCCAGATCGATCGCATGGTCAGTTGAGCATTTCACCCTTAACCTGGCTGCCACTGGTCATATTGTTACGTGTACAGAAACACAGCCCAAAACTTATTTACGTTGTACAGCGTAGACTGCTTATAATGTAAGTCGCCGGAGTCGCAAATATGCACTCTATAACCAAACATTTTTCAAAGGCTGCACATGTGCAAAACACGTAGACCAAGCAGCTGTGCATATGCAAGAATCGAAGCATCTGACCCAGATGTTTGCATCCATTTAGATATACAAATGCTGAAAGGTTAACGTTCAAGAACTTGCAGTCTTGGCATGGAGCAGTGATATAGAAGAAAGTACTGTGTTTACACAATTCTAATGCACCGCCGATTGTAATGCGCACCCGTTTGCCACCAACTAAAAAAAAGAAAACTTCTTTAAGTGCCACTCACCTCAATATTTCATACGAAAATACAACTTTCTTTAATTTAGAAAAACAAAGCTTTACTCCCAATGCACTAAAGTTACGACAAATAAAAAAGGTCCCAGTTTCGCCCAAAAGGCGAAGCATCGAATGCGATAGCAAATTATTAGACAGCTACACGAAAAGTAAGGATAGTAGTTTTATCGGCTGTATAAACTTTTAAACATTCGTTTAGTAACTAAATTAACAAGCATGGTGTCACGCGTAGCAGGAGAGAGCGAATTGACTTTTGTGTAGCCTCTTGCTTCAATGTGAACTAAGCAACGAGAACACAGCACGGTGCGCCTAGATGTATAGACTGTCTCCAACGCAGATTGCTTTCAAGATAGGGGCCGCGCAGTCGTGCCTACGCAGCAGCCACCAGAGTAGAACGCCTCTCCTGCTTACGCCAGTCCCGCAGGCAAGTTTCGGGAACTCCGAATGCCCATGATGCGGCCCGATTTCCACCCACGTGATCAGTTTCCTTTTAAGGGGGGAGGCTACCCTGGAGACCGGACTTTCTTATTTCTAAAGATATCCGGATGAAACTTTCAGGGTACGTTCACACCACCGAACTATGAGGAACTGCAAAGTTTCATGAATGTGTGTTTATTTGTTCCAGAGTTATTGAGGTCTAACTAGGTGGTTCATGTATATGCCTGAGGAAGAGCCTGGAGAAATGCCAGGACATGGTAGGAAGCTGAAATTCACTGTGATGATCCCATGATAGATATCCCATGGGGCTAAAGAGCCCTTTTCTTTAATTTCTGCTCAAAAAAATTTTAAGAGAACTTTGAATTTGGTGTAGCCAGTAATGACCACATTCATCAAAAATAATTGCTTATTATAAATTAACTGCACCAGCTTTCAAAAAAAAGAAGCCTGTTACCCAATGGCAAAGTCATTCAGGAACAGAATAAAGAAAACGGGATGCAAATCTGAAGAGCGGTTCTTGAGATATCGCCTTCCCCAGCACCACTAGCGAAAAAATCCATTCCGAGAAAACAGGCCTTAAAGTTGAACACGTGTTTTTTTTATCAGAAAGCTCCTGTGGAGCTTTTAATTAACTCTTGCGGCTCCAGGCGCACTCAATGTGTCAGAATTTTTACTGGTCACAGCCAACAGCACAGTCCAATCGCTGAAAAGCATCTACGCAGTCGGCACTCGCTGCGAAAGATCGGAAGTTTGATGCTTGTACAAGGTGCATATCGCGCTCCCGTGCACCGAACATCTGCACTGTCTTGGGCTCTGCCGGCATCGCGTGCGGCAAAGAACTAGTGAAAAAAAAAAGCTCAGGAAATAATCTAAAAGATAGCGCAAGGCAATGAGCAGCTCGCAAGCTCATGTTGAGGCAGACGAAGCAAGGGGCAACAACGTTGCGAGCGCGGCATCAAAGGGAGCAGCCGCCGCCGCCCGCGCAGCAGCCAGTGGCAGGCGCACTTTAGCCCGTGGGATTTGAATGCGCTGCTCCGGCCAATCAGCACCAATAGCGCCTCAACCGCACCGACGATGCCATTTTGCAAGGCAGCAAAACAGAGACAAAGAATTCGCGGTCAAAACGACACCAAGATGGCGTGAACAGACCGCATGGGCTGGGCGCGTGCGTGAAGTTTGACTTCATTTCGGCATTTGCGCGTGGTATGTGGGCCGCAGTAGCCTCAAAAGTAGCTTTTTTTTTTACTTTGCGGTTGAATTAGGGGCTGATAATTACAGACACGTAGTTTATGAGACATGCAACCCAAAAATATGGATCTTCAAAAACCGACTTTTTTGCAATATTTTGGTTTTCGAGGGCCGCGTCCCCCCTTAATTGCGGCATCGTGGTGAACACTCGGTGTGTCTCCGCAGTCGGCACTTCTATGCTGATAGAGCAAACACAGAAAACTGGAAGAAGGACGGTGAACTAACCCAAGCACACATACTACAGCACATGGAGGAAGCTACGGCAGCTAGGCACGACGCGCATACGAGGCAGCCATTTTGAAATGCCGATGGTGATATGGTAACACAGATTTAGGGTCGTACTCAATGCAAGCGCACACATAATTTTTCGACCCATTTTATTGGGAAAAACGTGTGCGTTACATTTGAGCAAATGCGGTAAGTTGTCAACTAATTTTTCAGACCTGTTTGATTATCTGAAATACCCCATAGCCCCGCCACCAACTCCACGGAACTAATTAGAATGGCGCTTGAAATTTCGCACATTGCATAGTGGCTCATTCAATTTCTCGGAGTGATCTGCGTGTGCAATCTTGAAAACATGGTGACCGCGATCTAAGTTGCACGTACCACCTGCACCCTCAGTTTCGTTGTCAAGGTACTTTCTCCAATTTCCAAGTGTTTTACAGCCACTACGATGCATTTTGTTGACTTTACACGAAACCACAACTTTAGTCGTATACTACCGACAAGGCAGCGCTGCTAGGCCTAGGTGATGGGGGCGTTGAGCAGCACGCCAACACGGGAAGTTCGCCCTTGATAAATTCGTACCTGTAGACAAGTAAAGGGAGATCATACTCATGAACTGAACTTATGGCAGCAAGCATGCAGAGAGGAGCTTGGGTTTGCGGGCGATCAGCTGCAGCAACTACCGTGAACACCTACCAAGTTTGTATGTGTATGTACTAGTAGGAATGGCGAAAGCTTGCATGCGAACATAAAGCCTAGAAACTCCGAGCTTAATTTGCGAAGCACAGCTTAAACTGACAGCATTGCAGAATCAAGGTCATTCATGTGCAGTATTGCACTTCACAGCGACACACATCGTGACAGGCAAGTGTGAAACGCACCCGCAGCCTAAACCATTGCAAAATATTGAATCAATATTGTTTTCAATAAAGCACAGCGTACAACAAAATTCTGGAACTGATATTTCCACGATGCAGGAGTACAAAAAAACACTGCTTTATTTACTTTCCGCACACAAACTGGGGTGCAATTTTGTGGGAATTCTATTACTTTCTTTTTTATGCCTTTTGCCACCATCACCACGCTGCCATGGGTTGAAAATGATCGGGCCGCGCCCATTTTGTCTGTCAATCACGCGACGTCAGAAACCCGCAAAAGCCAGAAACATCAAAGTGACGTTGATGCACTCATTATGCGGAGCATAAGGCGTAAATTTTTGGCACGGCCAGAGGCAGGGTCATTTCCAAAGGAATAAAAAATGGCTGCCACTCTTCGCCGTCGCCAACGTGAACACGGAGTGTCAGACGATGCGTTTGACATTCCGGATGACCATTTTCGACGGCATTTTCGCCTCTCAAAGGAAACAGAGCAGTTGTTTAGTGAGGAACTGGCAAGGGAGCTAGAAGCGGAGCGAGCTACAGGACTATCGATGGAGCGGAAGGTGTTGTGTGCGCTGTGCTTCTTCGCCACCGGGAGGAGACGGTCTGTGTGTTGCAGTCGACGGTGATCGAGTGCGTGCGACGAGTGGCAGAGGCTGTCGTGAACGCAGAAGCCTGCAACAAGTGGATCCATTTTCTGAAGACGGCTGAGGAAAAGGCAGCCGTGGAGGAGGGTTTCCTTCGGCACGGTGTTATTCCCGGCGTCATTGAATGCGTGGATGGCAGCCTCACAGCCGTTATCGCACCCAAGGGTGAGCGCAAGGCTGCATTCATGTGCCGCAAGAGATACTACGCCCTCAACTGCATGTTCGTAAGTAAGTCTTTGACACTTATGTTGTTATGTATTTTCTTTGACAGTTACGTTGCTCTTGTCAGTGGGCATTTTTTCTGCTCATATTTTACCTCAGATCTGTGACGCAGACATGAAGATCCTGGCCATGAACCCTATGTGACCGGGGTCGGACCACAATTCGTTCATCTGGCGAACAACATGGCTGCGCCGGCGGATCCAAGTGGGGCGTATCGCGAATTCCAGGGAATACTTCCTCAGTGAGACAGAACATTTCGGCGTAGTCATGCTTCAGTAGCGAACGGAACGCTGTGTCCGCTCCAACACAAACTTTTAACTAAATTACAAGCACATGAGTAAGTGCCAGGAGTATAAAAAAATGAAAACATTTACTGCCACTATTGGCAATGTTCGAAGTTTTGAGTTACAAGCATGTTATCAGGTGCCTGCCAGGGGCAGACGAAAGCAACACATAATAATGCTACAGAAAAACCTCGTTAAACCATAGTTGGCCGGTGCTCTGAAAAAGTATGTCCTAAATGGTAGTACTGCTTAACCGAAATGGCATGAGATAGCCCACTTACCTGTCAAAAACAGAACTCAGAGTGTGATGAAAGGGGAAAAAAAACATGCAGTATTTCTTTACTTTGCGGGACAAAAGTGTTATTTTCGTTTGATGCCGTGACAGCCTAGCAGCGGTGACAGCGACCTCAAACTTACTGAAGCTGCGAGCCCCCTTTTTAGCCAGCCTCCTTTTCTCGGCAAACACTCGCATGGCAGATTCCTTGTTAGCATTGCATATCCTCCGTGCATGGGCGCGGTAGCATTGCAGAAGTCGCGGAGCACGTTTTCATTGCGGGCTGCTGTTCTCGTTGCGACGATTGCATTCATGAGGCTGACGTAACGTACAGCTTCTGCCACTGTCGGGCCTGATTTGCCCGTGCTGTCTCTTTCCGTGTCATCCTTATCACACTCCCTAGGCGACACTTCGGCAACAGAGGCAACGATGGCGAAAAGTCGAACCTCATAGCTTACATTTTTTCACGGTCACTGCAGCGCTGCCAAGCAACTTCTTCGCATTCCAAATGCCACACACCGTAGTCAACAGTAGACCCATGTCGCGTGCCAGCGCCGACTTCTTTGTGTCACGTTCGATAGCATGAACAATGTCTAAGTTTTCTTCTATGCTGAGCACCCGGCGTCTTTTTTATCCGAGCTTCAGCATAGTGCAATACCAATAGTGCAATGCCGGCCCAACCCTTGGTGGAAGTGCACTTCACCATTAAGGGGCCCACATACACAGCTTCGCTGGTCATCTTTCTTCACAGAGTGGAAGGACACTGAGTTTTTCTTCTATGCTGAGCACCCGGCATCTCTTTTATCTGAGCTTCGGCATGACACGATTCCTTTTTTGCACGATGCCATAACGCTCTCCGGCACGGCGCCGAAATGATGTTGATGCGGCTTCACGAGAAAAATGCACAGGGTGCTTGGAGGCTGTTGTTCTGATCTCTGAGGCTTGTTGTTCTACCGGGCTGCCCGATAGAGGGCCTCTTCGATTTTCGGAGTTCTGGCAGCCAATGGCGTCTTGCAGGGAAGTTTCGATTTGGCCGTCACTGCCCTTTGCAGCCCAGCTTGTAATGTCGTCGGCGTATATGGTGTGTTCAATGCTGTCGAGTTTTTGTAGTTTTTGTGCTAATCCAATCATAACCAGATTAAACAGTATTGGGGAAATGACAGAGCCTTGCGGTGTGCCCACGCTGCCAAAGGAGAGTTCCTCTGATCGAGAGGGAAGCCTTCCGATTGGATAGAAAGTCTTTTGCATAGTTGTAAGTGTGTTCTCCAAGGTTGAGCAAGGAGATGCGTTCTAGGATGGTGGAGTGCCTGATGTTATTGAAGGCGCGCTCGAGGTCGAGGCCCAAGATCGCCTTCATGTGACAGGATTTGCCATCTAGGATTTGATGGAGCCTTGCGGTGTGCCCACGCTGCCGAGGGAGAGTTCCTCCGATCGAATGTCTCCGACCGAGAGGAAGGCCTTCCGATTGGATAGAAAGTCTTTTGCGTAGTTGTAAGTGCGTTCTTCAAGGTTGAGCAAGGAGATGCATTCTAGGATGGTGAAGTGCCTGATGTTATCGAAGGCGCGCTCGAGGTCGAGGCCCAAGATCGCCATCATGTGACAGGATTTGCCATCTAGGATTTGATGCTGAAGTAGGAACATAGCCTCTTGGGTGGAAAGATGCTCCCTAAAGCCAAGTGTCGAGTAAGGGTAATCAGATGTGTCTTCGAGGTGAGTGTTTACACGGGTTAGGAGTGCGTGCTCCATGACCTTGCCTACACATGTAGTTAGCGAGATGGGTCGGAGATTGGCGAGGCTAGATGGCTTACCGGGTTGGGGGATGAGAATTGCTTTGTCCGTTTTCCATGTCGGAGGAATGGATCCTTGGCGCCAGTAGTTGTTGATATATTCAGTGAGTTGTTTCACTGAGGAGTCATCTACATTTCTTAGTGTTTTATTCGTTACACCACTTGGGCCTGGCACCGAACTGCTGTTCAGCTTGTGCAGGGCAGCATGAATCTCTGTCACTGAAATCTTCATCAAGGACAGGGTTGGGTCCCATGTATGGCCCGTGAGGGTGAGTGGGCCCAGATTGGATATATTTTTGATATAAGGTATTCTTAACATGGTCCTGACCATGCGTCTTGCTTTCTGTGAGTAAAAGCTTGTTAATATGAGCGGGTGGTAGTGCTATCAAGCAAATGTTTGAGGGTTTTCCACAAGCGAGGGTGGTGGAGTTGCCCGTATAGAGAGTTGTAGAGCTTTGTCCATTGCTGTTGACTTAGAACGCAGCAGTGTGCTTCAATTTCCTTGTTGAAAAGTGCGACCTTACATCCGAGTCTTCTATTTAGCCGTTGTCCCTTCCATCTAGAGAGGATGGATGTTTTGGCCTCAATAAGGTGGGCGAGTCTGCTGTCCATGCGCTGTTGGGATAGTGCAGGTGGCCGATTTAGTATCAGACTGTAGATCGCATGACCATGATTCTATGTCCATTGTTGCTGTTACACAGTGCTTACGGAACACATCCCAGTCCATCCAAGTAAAGTCCCTTGTTCTTACCATAACGGCTGTTAGGTGTGGGAGAGTAATTTCGATAATAGAGTGTTCACTCCTGAGGTTGTGTTGGGTGTTGCGCCAATGGGCGTTGTTTGTGTTTTTGGTGAAAGTGAGGTCTGGTGTCATGTCTCGTTCAATGGAAGTGCCGAGGCGAGTGGGGAAAGCTGGGTCAGTAATGGGAGTCTTGCCATAAGTTATGACCTGCAGCAGAGCTGTGTCTGTAACCCCATCCTGTGTGCAGGAGATTGAAGTCGCCTGCGATGTTCAGGACCTTTTTGAAGAGGGCTAGAAATTGGCTATAGCATTGAGATGGAGTATTGTAGATATCGAGAATAAAGGTTCCTTCCTTTCGTTTTCTGTGTGGGACGAGCTCAATAAAGAGGTGTTCGAAGCACCGATCATGGAGATTGTGTTCGATTGCGATAAATCTTTTTCTGACGAGTGTGGGGACTCTGTGTAGAGCGTTGATATCCGGGAAGGTTGGCCGGAGTGTTGTGCGTTTTCTGGAGTAAGATTATGTCGGGTTGACATGAAGTAGTACGGAGGTGTTGACGGAGAAGGTAGCCTCAGCAGTTCTACTGCCAGAACGTGTCATTGCGAGTGTGGGCCATGATGAAGTATAGGGGATGCCACAGGTGGCAGGGTGGCAGCGACGGTTCCTGTTGTGTCAATGTCTACTGCTTGAGCGGTGGAAGTGGTTTATGTGAAAAGGGTTTGAATATTGGCTTCCATGGGGGTGACTCTGTGCATAAGGGCAATTTCTACCGTACTTTAAAGTGTTACGAGCATGCCCTTGACTTCGAAGCATACTTGGCCCTCAGCTCCTTCTTGGAGGGCTTGCTTTTTGGGGGCTGGTCTTGAGAGTTCTTTGGGTTGGGTGTTGCTAAAGGGTTCTGGGGTTGTTTGAGGCTGTGAACCTCCTGGGTAAGTTTTTGGATTAAATCACGCATAACTGCATTTTGTTTCCTAAGGTGTTCGATATCTGTGTTGTCTGCGTTGGGTTTAGGCAGTGGGGGGGGGATTTTACGCGATCCTCGCGAGACTCCCGTCAGGACTTCTTCGAAGCTCACATTTTCTGAGATATGTCTGGCTCCTGGAGTCGAGGTAGATCTTGATCTGGAACCACCCGCCCTCGGTGTGGAGAGGGAGCGGGACTGGTGCTTGGTCTCCACGGACGGGAAATCTTCTGATTGTAGGGCTGATTGCTGTGCTGCTCGGTGTTCCCGAAACTTGCGTGCGGGACTATCGCAAACAGAGAAGGAGAATATTTTCACCAGCAAAGCAACAAGGAAGGATTTCAGTGGATTGAAGCAAGACCACTTTGCCAAAATAGAAGAGCTGCACGCGGAATGCGTGCAAGAGCAGTGAGCGGCACAGCGGCCTGTGACGACCGATCTGCTCAAAGTACAGGCGATGCAGTTAGCCCTACAGAAAGGGCTAATGTGGAGCAACTTCAAAGCAAGCAGGTGCTGGCTATCAAATTTTATGAAAAGAAAAGGCTTCTCTTCGAAGGCGGACAGGGATATGCCAAAAATTGCCCGAAGAATATGAAGAGAAATTGCACAGTTTTCTGCAGTACGTTTTGAAGTTGCACTATCGAAACAGCTACCACTTCGGAAAGTTTGGAAATGCCGATCAGACACTGCTCTGCTTTGACATGCCTGCCACCACAACCGTTTAAAAGAAGGGTGCAGAGCAAGTGCGCATTTTGTCTTCCGGCCACGAAAAAAAACTAGTCACCGCAATGCTTTATTGCACTGCAGATGGGCACAAGCTGCCCCCGTATCTTCAGACAGAAGAAGTTCACGAAAGGAATCGCGTTTCTGAGTGGCGTGATTGTGCACGCAAATGAAAAAGGGTGGATGACCACGAACTTGGTCGCTGACTGGATTGATAATGATTGCCGGAAGAGACCCGGTGACAGTTTGGGCCTGTGTGGGATGCTTGTGCTCTACGAGTTCAGGTTCCACCTTGACCAGCGCATCAAGGGCAAGCTGGCTGCATGCAACACCGACCTTGTCGTGATACCCGGCAGCATGACATCGCAGCTCCAGCCGCTCGATGTTTGCTTGAACAAGCCAGTGAAAGATGCAATTCGGGTGCTCTATACCAAATGGCTTGTCAGTGGCTGCCACTAATTCACGCCCGCCAATAAAATGAAGTGTGCCTCACTGCAGGACTTTGCTGGATGGGTGAAAGATGCATGGTGCACGATCCCGTCTGCCATGGTCAACAAGGCCTTTAAATAGTGTGTAGGATTTCGAATGCCATGGACGGCACCGAGGATGAAATGCTTTGGTCTGTTCATAGTGATAAGGAGTTGTCTGATAGCGAAGACGAGTGATATATATTGCCCCACGTGAGTCGTTTCGGTGCAATAAACATCTTGGTAACAAGGTATGCCATTTGTGTTCTTATTCATCGCAACTTTAGCGTATTGGGAATGTATTATGTTTTTCCAAATGAGAAAAAATAGTATTTCTATATGAAAGCACGAGGTGTGCGGTATTGTACTCTTTTTCTTTTTGGTCATAGAAATTACAATTGAGGGCGCTTTAGAATTGAGCAAATATGGTTATTGAATTAAAGAAATAAATTAATGGCAGTGAAAGTGGATGAAAACACTTGCTGCAGGTGGGGAACAATCCCTCGTCTTCGCATTACGTGTTTGCGCGTGTAACACAAGGACACGGGATAATTCCCCACCTGCAGCAAGTTGTTTTTTCATCCACTTCATTGCCATTAATTTATCATTTCTTTAATTCAGTTAGTAAGTACAATTTCCCCTATGTTTTCCTTGGTGTGTTTGTTCGTTGGCTTCTCGTGATATGATCAATAAATATTGGGCCCCTCGGTTAACCACCTTTCTTCCAGTATCTTTAGTGATGACGTATAAGATTGAAGCAAGCTAAAAATAAGTGCATTTTCAAAGCGTCTACGATGATTTGCTTGTTGCTGCTGTCGTCACACAGATGCCCTGTGTCCCGAATGTATCTCCGCAAATGTAGTAGCGACATTTAACTAAAAGCACTGGAGGAAAACTGCACCTTTCTGTATTATTTGGACCTTCAACATACAGACCTTTGGTTTTTTTTTAATTATGGGGTTTTACGTGCCAAAAGCACTTTCTGATTATGAGGCGCGCCGTAGTGGTGGACTCCGGAAATTTCGACCACTTGGGGTTCTTTAACGTGCACCTAAGTCTAAGTACACAGGTGTTTTCGCATTTCGCCCCCATCGAAATGCGGCCGCCGTGACCGGGATTCGATCCTGCGTCCTCGTGCTCAGCAGCCCAACACCATAGCCACTGAGCAACCACGGCGGGTATACAGACCTTTCTTACAGTAACACTTGTTTATGTACACATCATGTGCGACAGTCTCTACATTAAAGAAATGTGATAATCGTGAGTACTGCAGTAGTTGAGGCATATATTGAAATAAAAGAAAATAAATATGAATATCATTGTTGAAATAAATATCGTGCCATCTTGTGCTTGCATCTGAAATATTCACAGGTGTCATACAATATCACAGGTAATGGCAGGCATTGTTTGAGAAAACTGTTGTGCACTGCATGAGTACACAGAAATAGCAATCAGCTTAAAATGCACCAGAAAAAAAATGTACAGGTGCATAAATCATCACGCACCAACGGAACTATATAGGCACATCACTACATATGAAAGGAACATGCTGTCATGGAGTTCCATATAGCAAAAAGAGCCATAACATCATACTTTCACATTCACTAAGAGAAACTGCTGCATAAATATTGCACACAAACTACACCACAAGGGCTAAACATACAATAGATTACAACTTGTCAAAGATGACAGAATGAAAAAAAACATGTGGCAATGAAACAGTTGTCCAAGAAAAGAAAGAGACATTCAAGCTCTGTATGCTGCTACAAAAACTTATGAAAGTGTAACAAACAAACATAATATACACATTACAAATGAAATGAAGGAGCATAGGCAAGGAATTTTAATCGCTTGTGTGTGTTCATAGGCTGCTTCCAACGTTCAATTAAGGTCCGAATTCCTCCGCCATTTGACAAGGCAATATGAAATTGTAGAATAATTGCAATAATGTTACTTCGTGCTTAAATTGACATGACAACGGTTTGACAACGACCTTGAAATTTCAGTGCCACAGTCAGAATGCCCGCACCACCAGGCTTACTGGCACTTGTGCAGGTGAGCCTGATGGTGTGGATGCTCTTATTGCTGAAGTATAACTTAGAGCAAAAATTCATGCTGCATTGGCTATGCTACTTGTGGTTGCATTAAAGGGTGACTTAATCAATTAGTTCTTACAAACTAGCAATATTTGGCTTTCGTATTGCTGCAAGGCGCTGCAGGAGCGAACGATGATGAGAGGACGGACGAAGACGACGATCGCCGATAGTCGTGCGCACGGGCTCCATATTGTATACCTGTCTTCTGCCCATTGTATATGTCATGTAAATATATTGTCAAGCATCTTTTCTCCCTGTAACAATACCATCATTACTACATCAACAAATTGTAAGTTAAAAAAATGGCGGGAAATTTCTTGCCTATGCTTCCTTTAGTTATCATGCAGGTAAGGGGGGTGTCACATGCTCATTACACCCCTTACCCCAGTTTGTTTGGTTGATACAAACAAAATACATTCAGGCTCAATGTATAAGGCTCTGCCGCCGTCCCAGGCGAGCAACGGTCCAGCGGCCTCTGTGGTCGAGTACTGCCTGGGCATCGGTGTTGACGGGCCGGGTGTGGCAATGCTGGGTGCTGCCTGAACCAGCCTCACTCCATCTGGAGGGTCCCCAGTGGCCGGACTTGACACCGGCCCAACAGGTACTGCACCAGTGACAACGCTTGCCACCTCCCAGGTGGTTGGTGCTTCTCTGGAAGTGACTAGTGTTGCCGCTGGTCCTCCTGCCACTAGTTCTCCTGCGGGCTGGACTTCTGAAGCGGCAGTTGAGGGGGTGCTAGCCAGGTCCCGAGGCGAGGCCAACATGATCAACGTGTCGGTGCCACATGGTCCCGTCCGGCGCGTGGACGAGCAGCAATGAAGCGCTGGCAGGAGATACAACCTGTCCAGCAGACCAGGGTGGGCCAGGATGAAAGTTCCTGGCAAGGACAAGCTCCTGACTCCGGCAAAGGGCCGGGACGGCACCTTCGGTCAGCAGCCAGCTTCTGCTTCAACTGCTTCAGGAGTGCTGTGGACCGGAAGTCCGGATGCAAGACGTCCAAGGGCTTCTTGACCATCCGACCCAGCAGGAGCTCACAGGGGGCACGGCCAGTGACATCGTAGGGCATGGTCCGGTACCAAAACAGTACCCGGGCAACCTACATCCAGAAATCCCCAGATTGGCTCTTCTTGAGCTTGTCCTTGATGGTCTGCACCACCTGCTCGGCTGCACCATTAGAAGCAGGGTGGTACGGCGGAACCATCATTTGGATTCCGTTCTTCGTCAGCCAGGCCAGGTATTCTGTGCTGGCAAAAGCAGGGCTATTGTCAGACACGATAACGTCTGCCAACCCCTGGGCAGCGAAGACCTGTCGCAGCGCTGCAATGGTCATGCCTGCTGATCAAGTGGCGACAGGCAGAACCTTCAAGTTCACGCGTGCGCCCCTGACCTTTCTCTGGATCGCACCGCGCCGTCAAAGCGGCAGTCGCTCGCTAGTACTTTCACAGCAGCCTTGACAGTCAGAGCTGTGACCCCTAACCCGCGGTTCACAGTGAGTTGCGACCACAGCGGATTCAGGCCAGGGGGCAGGATGAGTCTTTGACTTAAGGTGTTTATTCACCTTATAGTTACAGTACCAACAGAACAACAACAGCAAACACAAACACAAGACCACAGCGGCAGAGCGTTCCACACTTCTGAGGCGAAAGAAACCGCACAATGTTGGAAACCACAAGAAAGGCTGATAAGGGTTCAGCTCACCCAGAATGGATCCGCACTCAGGCCCTGGGGCAGTCAGTTGCTCACGAAGGCTGAGCGCTGCAGGGGGACGATGTGCAGTGGTCTCAGCGGATGAATTGAGATGTGGCCAGTTGCAAGCTCCTCAGCCGAAAGCTAAAGACATATCAGGTGAATAGTGCATCTTCCCAAGCAGCGTCGAGCTGCGGCATCGAGACCAGGCGCGATGAGAAGCCGGAGCGGCAAACGTGCCCTTTCTTCGCTACCCTCCGCGAGTGAGCATGGGATTATTGTGTGATAACCGCTCCGGACATATTGGGATGCGCGTGCGATCCCACAACCACCACTAGGAAGTAATTACCCTTAAAGGGCGCCCAAAAATCCACATGGAGGTGGGACCAGGGTATGTGTGGGAGTGGCCAGGGGTTATTTTCACATAACGTGAGGCCAGCTGATGCTCCTGGCAGACTTAGCAGCTCTGCATCATGTCCTGGTCCAGGCCAAGCCACCAAACGTGGGACAGGGCCACCATCTTGGTCTTTTCCACACCAGGATGACCTGTGTGCAGCAACTGCAGAACCCTGGACTGGAGACTTTGTGGGATCACCACCATGGAACCCGACAGTAGGCAGCCCTGCTGCAGGCCTGTGATGACCCACTTATGGGGGCAAAGGTTCGTGTACTAAATAGTTCGGTTGGTTACCTTAGGCGGAGCCTCCGAGAACCCACTTGAGGACAAAGCCGTTGGTTTGAACACACACACAAAGACTTTTAATCAAACTAAAAAGAGGCATAAAGTAAATAGAAGGAAATAGAAAGCATGCATAAAATAAACACTCAAGCGGACATTGCGGTAAGGAACACACATAGGGCTTGCATGAGGTTAACGAGTGCGCGAGTCCGGGCTTGCGACGAGGGCAGGGACGCGTCACAGTCTCGACGCGGCGACAAGCTGGCGAAAGGAGTGGTGCCGGTCTCACCATAGGTCGCGGTGTAAGCTGACCGACCGGACGACTGGAGCGAGCCAGCTCTGGCTAGGCGAGGTAAAGCTGGCGGCTGGGTGGCAGGAGTAGACGGCAGCGGCGTTCTGGCCGGGCAGCTGGATGTAGAGCTCGAGCCCATAGCCCGACTGCTCTTGCCCTGCCCACGGGCACAGAAGCTCGAACGCCGACCTCGGGCAGCAGGCGGCACTTCAGACGGGGCGGCGGTTCTGGCCGGGCAACTGGATGTAGAGCTCGAGCCCGTAGCCCGACTGCTCTTGCCCTGCCCACGGGCACAGAAGCTCACCGGCGTTGAGGAGCTGACGGCACGCTCGGCTAGACGGGCGACGCACCGGAACAGGTTGGCAGGAGGCCCCGGTCGGGTGAAGTCCTGGTGGGCTCGGGTCCGGAACCCGACGGCCCGTCTTCAACTCCCGCTCCGGTGGTTGACCTCCTCCTGCCGTCGCTTCCTGGGACTCTCCTGGCGTCTCCCCGGCATCTCCCTGTGTGTCCTCTCCTGTCCTCTCCTCGGCATACCTATGCCGGGTGCCCAGTTTTCCCTCATGTGAAGCATTGTGCTTGGGAGAACTGGCACCGTGAGGGGTAGTAGACACCAATGCAGCGACTGCAGGTACCCTTTGTCACCAACTTGTTAACCACCGCTTCCGCTGACGGTGAGTCAGTCACAAGTGCGATCTCGCCGGCGTCCTTGGCGGCAGCTTCCTTCGCCAGCACTGCCTTCATGGCGTCATCCAGCGAGGGGTCTGGTAGTTCCAGTAGTCACGTTTGCATGGCGGGGTTGTTTATATTGCAGACGAAACAGTCCCGGAGTGGCGAGTCCAGCTGATCTCCGAAGGCGCAGGCACTCGCTAACGCTCTTGCACAGCAACGAACTGCCCAAGAGTCTTTCCTTCCTGGCGGCTCTGGTTGCTGAAGCAGAAATTCTTTATTAGTGTGAACGGTGCTGGGCTGAAATTCGAGCGCAGTATGGTGAGCACCTCACTCTTTAACATGCGGTGTGGCTGGCTTGAGAAGGTGAAGCAGGAGCCTGAAGACACGGGTTCCGCAGCTGGCCAGGAACATGCCCTGCTGTTTGGCCTCAGGTGTGTCATTTGCCCGGAAGAATAGGTGGACCTATCTACCTCGAACGGCTCGAGCCTTCCGTACAACGGCATGGCGGCAGGAACAAGGGGGTGTTTTGCCACTCACGGCGGCATGGGTCAATACATGGGCACTCATCGCCAGTGTCCCAATCAGTCCGGGTTTGTGAACGAGGACAAGCTTGAGACACCCTCCGTTAGACAGACGCTCCACAGCGTGGTGGTACCGAACGATGACTCACTGCCAAGCAGCTGTGCTCATCGGTGTTTATTTGGTGCAGTGACCAATGTTGCCCGCCGAGCCTGGCAGGCTAACGAAGATTATGCCCATGGGCGCGTCACATGCTCGTTACAGTACACTTTATGCTTGTTTCTGGTCGATAAAATTAATACAAAGGGTACATGCAATTCAATACCATGCGCAAGAAAATGCATCTGTGACCTTGCACATACCTGTCGGTTCTGCTCGAGCAACTGCTAGAGGAGAGTCGCCTCATCTTGGGCCTTCAACTCAGCTGACTGCCCCTGCCGGACTTACTCGGCAGTCTTCCTGCAGACGGTGTCTTCCAGCTCCTGCTGCTTCAGCTGTCTGCAGGGCGCCTACGGAGCTGGAAGTCCTAGGTGGGGCTGCGGCTGCTGAGGTGGCATCAGAGTATGTGGTGGCTCTTTATGCAGGATAAAAGCAAAGATTGCTCACTTACTGTTATCTGATCTACAAAGCTTCATTATTCTAGCCGGTCTCTTTTAGATATCATCGTAGCTACATAGCTACAACAATAATACACAATACAGCCGCATAATTAGAGCAAGAAGATGCCATAGAAAGTTGCTGGTAACAGTAACCTATAGGAAGCACAAGGAATCTCTATCATAACATAATATCTTGCAGCCAGTATCTATGACTCATGCTGAACAACGCTGGCACCTACATCACATCATTTCTAGGCTTGCATTTCTGCTCCATGAATAAGAGCTGTAATGCATTCTGGACATAAAGATGATAACAGGCATAGTGGAGTACTTCATAGCAAGATCATAGAGCAACTGCGAACAATGCTACTACAAAAGCTAGGTCACTGCCTTACATGTAAGGCCACTCGGCCCAGCAACAGCAGCAGGGCTCGACATCACGAAAACGCTTGTTGCTGGTGTCTCTGTGAGGGAAGCGCTGGGCCCTGCTGCTTTCTCCAAGCTCGTGTCCTGCAGAAAGAATAGTGTTCAGACATCGTGAGCAGTGTGTGCAATGCACATCATTTACACTAGTTGCTGCTCAGAGTACATAACCCGTATTATCGCTTGCATAAAAAGCGAAAAATGGCTGAAAACATTTTGCAATATTGTGTTACAATGTTATGCTGACAATTTGTGAGGCCACGGGTCACACAAACAACACTTTTCAAATCCAAAATATGCACCTCGCTATTGGCGAAGAACTTGGGGGGGAGGGAACAAGCACCTTTCCTGTCCTCACGAGGACGCCGAGGATGTGGCCGTCGACGCCACCCACTTTTCTGCCTCCTGTAGCCCAGCAAACACAAGAACAACAACTACGTGAAACAACGTTATTGTCTGCATTATTAGAAAGCACGCCTCTTCTCGCTCGCGACCTTGGCGGCCTCCCTTTTTTTTTTTTGGCTTTATGAACCATCTTTGCCCAATAATTGCACCAGCAGCTGGTTGTTGTGATAGTTGGCCCCTGTGCTTTCAGCACCTCCGCGACCTCCTCCCACAGCTCGTTTTTTTTTAGCAGCAGTCATAAGTGGTGAGAGCTCTGTAGAAGCTCTGGCCAGGTATGGATGCTGCTCGATGAACTGCAGGAGAATAGCGGCCTGCTCTGTGGGAACCTGTGGCCCTAATGCCGCCATTTTGTCTTCCTTTTTAAACTTGGGAATTTCAGCGGGCCCGCAACACAGTAAAAAATTTAGAGGCAAACATTTTGTCTAAGCTGAGCGGCTGCGTAAAGTGCTCATGTCGATTTTATTATTTTTACCTTTTTATACCAATAATGTAAAAAAAAGTTAAAGTCGCTACTCACATATACTGCTGTAGCAGCTTCTTTCTCGGAGCGTAACCGTCAGTGCAGAGGCACTTGACCGAGGAAGTATTACCGTTGCTGCGATCACTTTGACGAAGCTATTGTTCTGTTGTAACGGTGCCCTATTGAAAGGTGTCGAGTACCTTGACAGTTCTCGATCCACTATGTTCCAAAGTTTGTCCTCGGATATTATGAATAATTCTTGGTGGCCCTTCCTAAAAAAAGAAACTGTCCCGCGTCATACAATACATGCAGTGAAAACGATGCGACAATGCAAGCACTACACGAGCAATATTTACTCGCCTCACTCTTGTATCACACGACTCCTCCAAGCAGCACCTGCAATTCTTCTAAGACGCAAGTATACTGCTGTGGACTGCAATTAATTGCGCTGCATTATGGACACGCTAAGGGCTGTCAGCTGTTTAGGTTCAACAGTGGCCGCCATTTGGCTGCGCTCAACGGCGTGGATTGGATGCAGATCCGGCAAATATGTGGCTACAGCTCCAAAAAAAATAGGAGCACTTGCGTTTGTATCTCTAAGCTGCAGTAGCTTTTGCATTTTAAGGTTACAGAATAAATTCGCTTTAATGGAAGTCCGCTTTTATTAAGTGTCGTTTATAAAATAAATTTGCTATACAGCCCTGGGAAAAAGAGAAGAGAACACAAAAAAGAAACATCCGGCCAATGAAGGGGAGCTTTTGATTTGACTATTAAAAAAAAAAGTTGTGCACACGCAACCTATATTTTCAAAATCGCTAACGTCATGCAAAAAAAAGGCATTGGCATAAAAAAAAGTAATTTCTACAAAAATTGCACTCTTTAAGAGCCAGAGAGAGACACCACCCATGCATTCAGTGCAAATCGTGTGCTGCTAGCAAGCAGCCTACCACCAGAGCAAAAGCTTCTCAGTCGCCTAGGCAACTCGGGTGCACCCACATAGTGCGTACATGCGCTGCCACCACGGCTTTTTTCTAAAGCAAAGTTTTTCTTTGCCTTTTCCTTCGACTTTCGAATGCTGCTTCTACTGTTGCTGTCTTGCAAGCCGCGTCGGGGTGTGGTTCGGAGCATGTATATACATCGCAGGAACGTGGCAGAGAGGAAAGGCAATGTGAGAAACTGATTTCAACCTTTCTATTGCATCCCACAAAGCCCTCTGGAGCTACCTGGACATCACCACAATTCCCCCTACTGCTGTAATTATCTTTGAGCCCCTGCAAGAGCATTGCAGAAGCTGCGGCACTTACGTTTGTACTAACGTGCAACAGTCCAGAGAGGAAGTAGGGAGAGGAGGCAGAGAATGGGTAGAACCGACGCAGTCACAAAGCAAGTGAATAACAGCCTTGCCACTTTATGCTCGTTGCAGCACGCATATATGGGGGGAGCAATAGAGGGGGAAAAGGTTACGTAAGAAAGCAAGGAATCCCTATTTCTAAACATGGCAGCATTGCAAAAAACTGGATAAATTTAAATTGGAATTATGGTACAGTTACATTTCTGCCATTTCTGATGAATAAACACTGCATGAATTTGTCAAGCACACAATTGACAGAGGTTGTGCAGACGCGAAGGTGCAATAAAGCACCACAGCATCTAGACAACATTACGGAAGCGGCCACCCATCACATGAATACTGCTATATGTCCCGCAACAGCTTTGTGGCCATGGCGTTGCTCGAAGTCACGGGTTCGATCACGACAGCGGCAGCAGCATTTAGATGGGGGCAAAATGCCAGTAAACAGTCGCCAACCGATCTTTGGACCTCACGAGGAACGAATAATAGTCCGGAAAATGGAACAGTCAGAAAACTTGTTAAGACAAACAAACGACCATTTATTAGGCTTAGAGCGGCTTAAAAAATACCTATTTCCCTGCCTCACACTATGTCTTTAGGTGATCAGATTTGCATGGGTTTGCGCAAAAGTGACATTGTTTCCATATACAGCCGACAAGAGCAGGTGTGGCCATCTGTGTTAGCGAAGGTCGCCATGGACATCAAAGAAATGAGCCCCGTTTCTTCGTACCACTTGGCTCTCGTGAAGGCACAGGAGGTGGTGCCAATCGCACAAATGCGAACCCGCACAAACATACCCAAGGATACGACAACATTTTCGAGACACACCTGCTCTGTGGACACACCACATGCAAAATAGCAACCAAAACTAAAAAATATGGATCTCACATTAAATGGTTATGGCGATAGTACTGACTGAAAAAAAGAAAAAAGTGTCAAAAGATTACAGTACTCCCTAATGGTAAATATGAGTGCAGCTCAATACGTGTTTTCAGTTCGTGATATATTGAGGCTAAGAAGTTGAAATCGAAATCACCGCATCGATTGGCAGTGGGCCAGTGCCGTCAGTGCCTTGGCAGAGGGAGGGCCAGTATGGGAATGCTGGCATGATGAGCGGCATCAGAGTCAGCTGTGGAAGAAGATGACGAAGGTGTGAGCAGTAGCTTAAGTGCGAGGAGCAGCATGGGAATGCTGGTATGATGAGCGGCATTGGGACCAGCTGTGGAAGAAGAATACAGTGAAGGTGCAAGCAGTGGCGCAAGCACGAGGGGTAGTATGGAAACGCTGGAATGATGAGTGGCATCGGAGCCAGCTGTGGAAGAAGACCATGAAGGTGCAAGCAGTGGCTCGAGCACGAGGCCTAGTATGGAAACACTGGCATGATGAGTGGCATCGGAGCCAACTGTGCAAGAAGACAACGACAAAGGTGCGAGCAGTGGCACGATGTCAAGGGGCAGTATGGGAACACTAGAATGATGAGTGGCATTGGAGCCAGCTGTGAAAGAAGACCATGAAGGTGCAAGCAGTAGCACGAGCACGAGGGGCAGTATGGGAACGCTGGCATGATGAGTGGCATCGGAGCCAGCTGTGCAAGAAGACAACGACAAAGGCGCGAGCAGTGGCACGATGTCAAGGGGCAGTATGGGAACACTGGAATGATGAGTGACATCGGAGCCAACTGTGAAAGAAGACCATGAAGGTGCAAACAGTGGCACGAGCACGAGGGGCAGTATGGGAACGCTGGCATGATGAGTGGCATCGGAGCCAGCTGTGCAAGAAGACAACGACAAAGGCGCGAGCAGTGGCACGATGTCAAGGGGCAGTATGGGAACACTGGAATGATGAGTGGCATCGGAGCCAGCTGTGAAAGAAGACCATGAAGGCGCAAGCAGTGGCACGAGCACGAGGGGCAGTATGGGAACGCTGGCATGATGAGTGGCATCGGAGCCAGCTGTGAAAGAAGACCATGAAGGCGCAAGCAGTGGCACGAGCACAAGGGGCAGTATGGGAACACTGGAATGATGAGTGGCATCGGAGCCAGCTGTGAAAGAAGACCATGAAGGTGCAAACAGTGGCACGAGCACGAGGGGCAGTATGGGAACGCTGGCATGATGAGTGGCATCGGAGCCAGCTGTGAAAGAAGACCATGAAGGTGCAAGCAGTGGCACTAGCACGAGGGGCAGTATGGGAATGCTGGCATGATGAGTTGCATCGGAGCCAGCTGTGCAAGAAGACAACGACAAAGGCGCGAGCAGTGGCACAATGACAAGGGGCAGTATGGGAACACTGGAATGATGAGTGGCATCGGAGCCAGCTGTGCAAGAAGACAACGACAAAGGCGCGAGCAGTGGCACGATGTCAAGGGGCAGTATGGGAACACTAGAATGATGAGTGGCATCGGAGCCAGCTGTGGAAGAACACCAAAGGTACAAGCAGAGGCACAAGCATGAGGGGTAGTATGGAACGCTGGTATGATGAGCGGCATCGGAGCCAGCTGTGCGAGAAGATGACGACAAAGGCGCGAGCAGTGGCACGATGTCACGGGGCAGTATGGGAACGCTGGAATGATGAGTGGCATCGGAGCCAGCTGTGAAAGAAGACCATGAAGGTGCAAACAGTGGCACGAGCATGAGGGGTAGTATGGCAACACTGGCATGATGAACGACATTGGAGCCAGCTGTGCAGCAAGACAACGACAAAGGCGCGAGCAGTAGCACGATGTCAAGGGGCAATATGGGAATGCTGGCATGATGAGCGTCATCAGTGCATGCAGTGGCACGAGCACGAGGGGTAGTATGGAAACGCTGGCATGATAAGCGGCATCGGAGCCAGCTGTGCAAGAAGACGACGACAAAGACGCGAGCAGTGGCACGATGTCAAGGGGCAGTATGGGAACGCTGGCATGATGAGCGGCATCGGAGCAAGCAGTGGCATGAGCACGAGGGGCAGTATGGAAACGCTGACATGATGAGTGGCATCAGAGCCAGCTGTGCAACATGACGACAAAGGCGCGAGCAGTGGCACGATGTCAAGGGGCAGTATGGCAACGCTGGAATGATGAGTGGCATTGGAGCCAGCTGTGGAAGAAGACCATGAAGGTGAAAGCAGTGGCACGAGCACGAGGGGTAGTATGGAAACGCTGGCATGATGAGCGGCATCAGAGCCAGCTGTGCAAGAAGACGACAACAAAGGCGCGAGCAGTGGCGCGATGTCAAAGGGCAGTATAGGAAGGCTGGCATGATGAGCGGCATCAGAGCCAGCTGTGTAAGATGACGACGAATGCACGAGCAGTGGCACCAGTGAGAGGAGCAGTATGGGAACGCTGCCAAGATGAGTGGCATCGGAGCCAGCTGTGGAAGATAACAATGACGAATGTGCGAGCAGTGGCACTAGCATGTTTGCACGGTTACACTAAGGGTCGCTGACGCTCAACCCAGGAACAGGCACCTGAGAGCTGCGCTTTCAAAAGAAAAAGTGCCGCATTATAACTGGTATTTTGTCTCGCATGGATGCATTACAAGTAGTGTGCATATTCGAGGGGAGACCCAAAAATAACCGTAATTTCCTGATAAAACACGTGGACATTATTCTTTTTAATACAATGTTAATCACCCTCAATGTCCTCTCCATTAGAACTAATTCACTTGTCCAAACGTCATTCCATTGTTGGAGGCACATTGCAAATTCAGCCTCTTTTATGCCTGCTAGCGCAGTCATGACCAATTTCCAATCTAGCGCAGTCAATCTAGCGCAGTCGTGACCGTATTGCCAATGTCGACTTTGTCGACATTGGCCATCCGCTTGCATTTCAAGTCTTTTTCTCATCTGACCGAACAGGAAGAAGTTCGCAGGAGCCACATCTGGCTAATGGCGCATGTGGATCAAGGTAGTCGTCTGCGTTGAGGCCAAAAACCAGCGAACATTGAGAGCCGTGTGTGCGGGAACCGCTCACTGGAATTCCACAAGGCTGGACGTTTTCACACCACACTTCTGTACCGCTGTTTCAACACCTCCAAATAGAACTGTTGGATGATGGTTTGGTTTTGAGGGATGAATTCTGAGTGTACGATCCTTTTGATGTCAAAAAGACAGCTCAGCATCGTCTTCCCATTCGATTTAACCTAACAAGCTATTTTGGATGAGGCAAGCCAGATGTCTTCCATTGACTTGTCTGTCGTTTACTTTCTAGGTTGTACCCATAGCACCATGACGCATCGCCTGTGATGATTTCGTTGAAAAACTGTGGATTGTCTGTGATTGCGTCCTTCATTGTACGACAGGCTTCCACGTGACGATTCCTTTGCTCTTTGATGAGAACTCTGGGCACAAACTTAGCAGCCACTCACCACATTGCCAAATCGTTGTGCAAAATGCGCTCAACAAAGCTTCAGGATAACCTGGATAAGTCTTCGAGTTGGTCGATTGTTCGGCGTCGATATCCCGTGATGAGATCATGGATTTTGGCGATGTTGTCCTTAGTTCGCACTCTTGAAGGACGACCATAACAGGGCTGATCTTCAGTGGTTACTTCCTCCCTTTTAAACTGAGCAAACCATTCGTACTCTTGCATTTTACTGAGAGGGTGTCCTTTTAAGCTGTTTGCCTCATCAAAACAGTTTCTGCTGCATTCTCGCCGAGTAAGAAGCAAAACTTTGCAGCCGCACATTGTTTGTGAGAATCTGCCATTTCTTCTTGTCATGAGTGCACTACAAACACACAAACAAAACTGCCAGAGAAACAACATGTGTCGGTGTCGGTTGACACCACTTGGCATACTGACTCAGCAGAGATCCTCCCACAGTGCCCTACCCGCGAAACCTCGTGCTACGAGTACACGATGTGCAGGAGTATGATTCTGGTTATTTTTAGGTCCTCCCTCGTGTATGGAGTTCTATGGGAAAGTAAATGGGAGTCAGGAAGACTGCATTATAGCTGGTTCTGCGCTATAAGCAGTTATGTTATAAGTGGTCTGAACTGTATTTACACATGTAGTGCAGCCAGAGATCAAGATAGAAACCAGCTCGCACTCAGAGCCCAGATGCCCCTCTTCATTTTCCTTTCCACCGGTCTCTGGCTCAGCTGGTCTTTAAGCATCTGTTGTATCACCGCAGCATCATTGCACGAGGAGCTACTGGCTGCGGAAAACATAGGTGTGGCTCTCATGAAGAATTCATGCACAAGGAACAAGTGCCAACATGCGCAGCTAGCACTTGTTGTTCATTTGAACCATAATGGTGCTGCCATTATTTGGGAAGAAAATGCGCAATGCAGAGAATCATAGATGCAAACTAGGAAAGTCTATTGTGGAGTAGCATAGAATGAGTGGCATTGCTGGAATTGAACAATCTTTTTTAAAGTGAAGCACTCAACTCAGTGCAGCAGAAGCCCTAAGAGAACGTCTCTGCATTTGTCATGTACAAAAATAAAGAAATAGGGCTTGTGTCCTATTTTTCAAAAAGCAAAGGTTTGGTTTTAAGGGATGAATTCTGAGTGTACGATCCCTTTGATGTCAAAAAGACAGATCAGCATCATCTTCCAATTCGATTTAACCTGACAAGCTATTTTTGGATGAGGCAAGCCAGATGTCTTCCATTAACTTGTCTGTTGTTTACTTTCTAGGTTGTACCCATAGCACCATGATACATGAAACCAAACTTTGCTTTTCGGGGATGCGAATATCAGATCGTGAGAATTGTGATAGGTTTTGGAATGAGGTTTGCTTTCTTTTCCACAGCAACCCGAGAAAAGTGTTTTTCCCCTTCCTCTGCTGCTCTTAACCTCTATAGGTTTGAAGTCCTTACATTGTTCTGACGTATGTGACATACTAATGGCACATTTGACTGATCACTTTCAAGTACTGTAGAGCACTTTCATGGTACGGTGCACATTTGGCAGGCTGAAATTGTGTGCTCGGAACACATTCCACTGGTTCATTCAGAGCAGCATGCTCCAACTCTGAGTGTTCAGAAGTGTTCTCACCTTCAAGGTTGGAGCACAACGAAAATCCGACAGAATTTCAATAATGTTGTTCCTCCAATTGGTCTAAGCATGCTCTCTCTGGTCCCGATGTTGAGAGGCCTCTGCATTGGCACAAATCATGTCAAAGCCCAGTAGGAACCTGTCGAATGTACCATAAATACATTGTTGCACTTGTGTATCAGCAATAATCTATATTGTTGTTTTATCCTTCAACTGCACCTCCACCCGTTTGAAGGACTGCATCCCTACAACAGAGGCTTAGAAACTGCACCTAATAAAACAGTTCTTCATTGAACCTGGTTCAGGCTAAGTAAGTAAGGCTCAATGGCTCTACTATAATTTGTTTGAACACTTCCATTTCCTGAATGTCAAATAGACTTGTCACTATTTGTTCCTATGTGTCATTGTGAAATCTGAAAAAGAAACATTAATTGGTGCTTAATTCATGGCAGATTGACAGTTTCATTACATAGGTGCAAGAAAGATGCAAGATGCACCTGGCCAGCCTCTTTCCCAGTCTAGTCATCCCTAGTGCTTTATGTAGAGGCATGACACACCTTATGCTTGCCGCCTGAACATCAAGTCTTTCACAACCTGTGCTCTGCCTTGGTCATCTTGCTACACATTCAGGTTGGACCCAGGCCTGTTGTGTCACAGAAAAACGCGTGTTGCCTGTGAGACAAGGTGAATATACACTTATGCAAGAGCGATTTTTTTTCACATAACACACCCAATTTCCCTACAGGTGTGCCCCTCCGATAGAAGCTCTAAATGTCCATCTTGATGGCAAGCTCCCATCAGGGGCTACTTCAAAGCGAATTGTGCGCTTTTTTCTGAATCGCCTCTGTGAGAGTGTGTTGCACTGTGCCATAGTGCTTAAATGGAGATATGCTACGACATGCTATTCTTTCTCTTCCTGCTATAGGAGGTGATGGTGCTCTTGGATTTGCTGGGTGCACCCGAACCACGCTTCTACAGCTACTTTCTTGACACAAGGCCTGTATACGACCGGCTCGTGGATATTGGTAGGTTCTGCACAACATTTTACTTGCGATACAAAGAGACAAATATTGCTTTTTAAAATTTTATTTGAGTCTGCTGCACTGGCTATGGCATTGTGTTGCCACATGCTGTGGCGGTGTAGTGGCTTTGGCATTGTCCTGCTAAGCGCAAGGGTGCAAGATCAAATCCCGGCCACGGTGACCACACTTTGATGGGGCGAAATGCAAAAACACTCGTGTGCCATGCATTGGGTGCACGTTAAAGAACCCCAGGTGGTCAAAATTAATTCACAGTAGCCCACTACTGCTTGCTGCATAATCGTATCCTGGTTTTGGCATGTAAAATCTCCGAATTTAATTTTTCTAAATTGTGTTGCCGAGTGCTGAGTTGCAGGCCTGGCCTTCTTTCGCAAGTACATTTTAGTTAGTCTGGAATGCAAAAAATTATTGTTTGCCATCGATCAATCAATCAGTCAATCAATCAATTTTCATTTGTTACCTGATCACCTTTGTGCCATGCTAAAGAACCAGTGTGTGTGAAATGTGTGCCTGCTACAGCTTATAAGTTTGTGCCATATGCATGACAAACTTTGCCACAATGCTATCTTTAGCCTGCACTAAATTGAAACACCATGCCAAGGTAGTCTGGATCTGCAGGGACTAATTCTCTGCATGTTACTCAGGGCTCTTGGAAGCTTGCTATTTTGCAAGTGCATGCCGTCCAGTTGCCATGGAAGCCTTTTGTTGCAGATAGCATGATGCTACTGTGCTTGTTGAGGTGGAAGTGTTTCATGTTCCTTCACTGAAATGGTTATTCTGGTTGACACGAGTGAAGTTGAAATGAAAATTCCTTCACTGAAATGGTTTTTCTGGTTGACACGAGTGAAGTTGAAATGAAAATTGTGTTGTAACCATCAACAATGATTTTCAACGAAATGGAATAGCTTCTAAAAAGCTGTTTGCTTTATTAAAAGAGTGATGCCCTTGACGTCGTATATTTGTTGTACTAGTAACACTGTTTATTTTGAAATACTGCAGGCAGCTAGTGCTGCCCAAGCAGAAGGGAATTACAGTGTATGAGTAACAACTCTTCAAAATTTTTCACACCTGAGCATTCGGCAATACAGAAAGGCAGGGAGTTTCATTGTTCAATTGTATGGGGGGGAAAACGATTTCTGAAAAAGCGCGGTTCGTGCAAAGTAGGGCTTTATTACAGCGAAATGCAGCGTACGTGGTTTCATTTGGCAATATTGTATAGACCGTTTTTTCGTAGGCACCGCCATATTGTGAACGCAGTGGCGCCACCTATGAGCAGCACCATACTGGCTTGGGTGAAAACGGTCTTTTGCATGGCAGGTATACGCTCGGCGGTAGGTTCTGGTGTTTGTTTTTGCGGTCGTGCGGTCTGGTCAGTATGACGCGCGTATTCTACGTGGTGAACGGTTCTGTGAGACGTGGTGAAGTGGTTTAAGGCCTCATGACTGGAATTTCTGCTGAGCGTTGAGGTGGACGGAACACGCAGCGCGATGTATGCGCGCATATTTGAGCCTACAATCAGACTCCGAGATCAATTGTGTATTTCCGAATGTTCCAATCACTAATGTTACCTTATTGCAGTATTATCCTCTATTTCTAAGCTGCAGTTTAGGAGCCATGAAACACGCTACGATCGTAACAGCGTGGGTACCGTTCTGCTACGGTAGGAGCTGTGCTGTTATACTTTGACAAGCGTCCAAACTGTTCGCTGCAGGTTACATTGCGTGACTACTTGGTTGGATGGATGAGATTTCCACCCATGAATAAAATATTTTGGCTAGTACTAGCAGCATACCTTACAGTCTGAATTAAGCTTGTCCAGCAAAGCAACCGTTTACGAACTGGCGAGCGTCCTAAGCAGTAGTAGGTGCTGGATTACAGATATATTTGTTCTATACAGCGCATGGTCCAAGCATACGGCATCAGCAGTTATATATTGATAAACGTTGTGCGGTGTTAGCCCGTTTTCTCTTGCTTTTTAGAGAAAGAGGATGATAACCGAATTTTTTTTCGGTTGTGTTCGTTCAGTTCTCTACGACGCACTCACACGTATTACAGAAATTTTGCACTCAAAAATAGCCATCGCATTCTTTTTATGCGAACCCTATATTATGGCTGTATTATGGCTGCTATATTATGGCTGTATACAGGCCATAAAGGCAATGCCGAAGCACACAGCTTATATATGTATCGTGCTGCCTCCCAAACCGCAGTGACCGCTGTGTTGAGCTGCGCCATGGGGCTCTTGCATTGCCCAGGGGGCGCTGCGAAAAAGGTGCTAAAAAGCGCCCTCTGTCCTAAAATGGGTCGTACCCAGCTCGGTCGTCTGCTTCGGAAAGCACGTTTACAATATGGACCCGCCACTTTAGGTTGTGTTGTATCACGGCCTGCACCGAATATCGGGCGCCGAAGATATTTTTCAGGGGTGGCAGGCTGCATAAAGGCAAGAAATTATGCAGTGCCGAATGCGTGTACGCCGTTCAAGAATTAAGGGGCGAAGTTTTAGCGCGGTGTCAATCGCAAGTGAAGCGAGTCGCGTACGAAGTGGAACTTCAGGTGAGGTTTGCACGCTGCTAGATTCAGGCGCACAAACGCGAGGAAATGCTTGCTCTAAATGAATCCACAGCAGCGATAAGCAGACATCATGTGTACGGAACTGCTCGAGCACACGACGGTACGCGCCGCGACGGCAGCGGTCTTTCGCCATGCCGCGACACGGCGGGCCTCCTGCAATCTTTGTTGACTGCATGCCGCTAAACAAGTAGTTATGCCTGCGTTGTAGTAGCGGCCATCTGTCCCTTTTAGTAACTAGTAGTACTGATGCAATGCATATGAGCTCGCACGTACGTGCGAATCGCGCTGCTCGCTTGATGTAGCTTTTAATGACAGCGCTCGAACATCGATCTGCTGTAATAAATACTACGTACCTTGCTGCGCTCCCTCAACATGCTGGCTTGAGGTCAAGTATGAGCACATTTAACTCTCTAACCTGTGCTGCTCGTAGTGAGGTAGTGAATGGTCACCGAATCTGCCCGGCCATTTGTGGTCATTTGCACACGCCTGGTCACTTCACCACTTCGCATCGGTCGAATTGTTAATCGTCGCTGTGGCCGGGTCTCGAATCGTGAATTACCAGCCATGCCTGCTGCTATGTCGGTCTGCTGTCGGGACTGTAGGCGCAAAAGACCGAAATTTAGAACGCAGATAATCAAGCAAGCTTCAAGACAGGCGAAGCAGTCGGCATGGCGCGAAGTTTCGCTTACTCAGCGCGACGAACTGCAGCTATGCAGCGCGCCCGACGCTCCTCTTCGTGAGGTCTTGAAGGAAAACGGTAGAATCTGATGTTGGGATTCAGGCCTTCTTGTTCATGGCAGCCCACGACGCAGAAGTAATGACGCTGACGCCTTTTCGAGGCTGGGCTAGTTCTCTCCGGATCGGCGTCACCGATTGATTCTGTTCCCAGCATTACGTCCCACGGCACACGGAGAGTCTGTTTTTGTTAAACTATAGGCTGCGGCGGGCTCGCAGTGTGGTCGGCATGGTCTGTGAGAAGTGACGAGCCTTTTCGCACTCGCAACATAGCAGAAAAAAGTGCGAATCGACGCAAAACTCGGCCCAGAAACGTGCTTCGGCACAGCCAGGGCTCAATACGACCCAAGCTGGTACGACCCAGATGTCGTTTCCCGCGCCGCCACCAGGTGCCGCTACTATACCTCAAATTCCAGCGCAAGACGCCCATGGGTCTCATGCAGCAAGGCTAGCTTAGACATATGGTAATTTCAAGCATACTAGACTTGAAATGCGTGAGAACGATGCCAGTGTATCACAAATAATTGATAGCGCCTGCCGCTCAGATGTTTCGTGGTTGCCTTAGGTTGGCCGTGCACGAGCATGTGCTCTTATGTTTTATGTTTTACTCCCTACGCCAATCGATCAGACAGTGAGTTGAGTTACCATTTAATGCTGGTAATACAGAGACGCCGGTTTTCTTTGTTGAATTAAAATCGATATAAGCAAAATAGTAAACAACACATACACGCACCGCGACTGATAATGCGCGTACACCGCGGCTGATTGTGCGCGTCACATTTTTGCGCCCCCAAGGCATATTTCTGCCTACAGTAGTTACCGATGCACCAAAAGGCTTCCCTGACGGCCTTTTATGAATGGACATGGCGTAAATTGCACAAAGTAAGACCTAAAACATCTCAAAATCGTTCCGCAGCACGCGACAGCAAAACTTTCAAGCAGCGCCGCGCCGGATCGCCCAAGCCAGAGAGGAGGAAAGGCTCTCCGCGCACCCTATCCTCCTTGCCCGATGAAACGGTTTATAGGGCAGAGACGTTAACCAGCACATATGTGGTGGTTGTACAGGTGGACAGCAAGTAAATCCCATGTACCTCTAATGGTTGTACAAGAGCATGTGCCCTTTGCATGAACGTCTTGGCATCGGTGGTAAAAGCCCAACCTCCGACTGCGAAAAAAGAGCCAACGAAACCTCCTCGTATGTGCTTGTGGCGACACACTCCGCACATATTTCTGCGCACCCTCCGTCTTATCATCTGGCCCAGCATAACACAGCTGCACGCTGGACTGCATGGCCGATAAAACATAGCGCCACCGCCACGTCACCCGAGGTATGCGTCACCGACGGTGGCTATAAAAACAGGCTGCCTGGCTGAGAAAGACCGCCTTCTACCTTCCACTGCTGAGACGAACGTAGCGTTGGTATGCCCGTCCGCTGCCATCGTTAGTCGAATAAAGAAGCGTTACGTTTTTATGTTGGCATTCGTCCTTCAGCAGACACGACATCCCACATGCTTTAATAACAGGTTAGGCTTAGCGTGACACCATGAAAATTTCAGGTTCTCTTCATTCAAGTGCCCTTTGCATGCAAGGTACATCCACAGGGTGTCTACCAACCGGTAAAACCGGGAATTCTCGGGGATTTTGAGTAGTCTGCAAAAACTCAGGGAAAACTCAGGGAATTTGTACTTCAACAGGGAAAATTAGCTGTAATTTTTTTGAAGGGGTCGAAAGTCGTGGTAATGCTGGCTCGAGTAACAGACAGGAATCGTAATTAATCGTCCTTGACACCCTGTCATCGGCTGGAGGAGTTGCCAGTGTACAGTCAAAGTCCGACTTTCCGGAGTCCCAATAATTTGGACGGCTTCGCGGCACCACCAACGTACCCCTAGAGTCAATGTATCAGAATACGTCTAAAATTTCGGACGCAAGAACTCATTGCCGTCCGATTTTCCGGTTGTTTTGCCGTGACCGCATGTCCGAAACAGCCTTAGGCAAAGCCACCACTTCTGCCATTTTGATAACCTTGCCACCTCGAACCGGCACTCTCGCACGCAGATCCGCTGGCAGGCGTAGCTACCACTGCGGCAACGCTAGGCCTAGCTGCTTCTTCTCGTTGGGTGTCGTGTTTTTCATTGAAAGAATTCGCTGCTGTCAACAATGGCACGGACTTTGCCTTTGTGGTCCTCGCGATTGGCTTAGAAGCTTGGTAAGCACGGTGCCATTGCATGATGCCGGTTCCCGAAAGTTGGCTTCGCCTCTCTACAGAACTCTTGAAGGATACGCAAAAGTATTGCAGTGAAGCATAACAAGCGTGGGAAGGGGCTATTGCCACGGGAAACAGTTTGTATTCCTTAATTATACACGCGTGCACCCGGTATTGCCTGTCACAATACGAGCACCGATATGCCTAATACGTGTACCGACAGGCCTTCAGGGCATTTTCGAATGTGCCTGTGGCAGTTTAAGCCCTTAACGGCAGTAAATGGCATGCATTTATTTTTTCGAAGTGGCCGATTTTTCGCATGTTTTCGCGGCCCCTAGGGAGTTCGAAAAATTGGACGTGGGCCGTGCACCTGACCAAGAAGATGCTTCAAATGGTCCGTGGGGTCAACGAATGGCGAAAGGAGGACAAGAACAGAAAGGGCCTAGGCATTGAGGAATGAACGAGAAAGGAAGCCTGCTGCCGCTGTTTTGAAGGAGCTTGAGCTCAACAAAACAAAGCGTGGGCTAACGCCGAGATGCAGGTTTCACTCATCCAAACCAAAATAAACTCTTTAAAGCAGTGAAACAAAACTCTGAGGCATTGTGCGCGGGCTGAGAGTATATCAGGACAGTTGAGGTTCACTTACGAGCTTTTGAGAGGGAATCTCATTGTGACAAAGTTCGGGCCACATACCAGTGAGCTTGCTATCAATTGATAGAAATAGCTCATATTCGAAAATATTTGCTTCCGTATGCATCTCCTTTTTATTCGTATTTGAAAATATCTGACTCGATTTGCATTTCTTTTTTCGAAGACTTTATTTGCTGTGCATTTTGCTAACTCCTCCCTTCTATTCTCTTTTTGAATGACAAAAACGCTACTGCTTAGTATTCAAATTGTACTACGTAGGTTTCTTTTAAAAATTTTTTCATATGCCTTCTAGAGAGTGACAGCATCGGGCGATATGGTTTCAGCCCATCTTGACATAAAACATCGTTTTACGTCACTCAGGGAAAACCTGGAAAACTCAGGGAATTTGGAAATGTCAACTTGGTAGGCACCCTGCATCCACAGCCAGCATGTTGTTGCCTTTAAGTACTACTGGGGTAGCGATTACATCAATGTTAAAAAGAGTACAGCTTTGCAGCACATGACCAGCCTGATGCATTGCAAGACTCCCCTGACTAACACTCACTCTGCACTGTGCATGACACTGACATGTATGACGTTCACCCAAATATAGAAGACCAGTATTGTCTTAGAGTTTGTGAGCGACTTTAACTCTTTTCCTACTGTGGGAAAAATAGGTGTTTTTCTCATCATCATCATTATCATTATTTATATGCATTACTGCGCCCCATCACACTATGGGATAGCCTTCCAAATAATATTGTCTCATTAAAATCCTGCCAAATTTCGTGAACTTTTGGAACTTCACATGTTCGCTTGACTATGTTGTACGACTTTATATTGTATCCGCCTTTGTACCGTTTTTCGACTTTGTTTTTCATTGTATTCCCTTGACTTTGTATGTGTTTTTTCCAATGTTTACCAGTGTTTCTTTTTCCAATGTACAAACTTATTTGTTTCTCCTACTGTGTAGTTCCCTTTTTTCCCTTAAATATTTGTCACTTTTTTGTGACCCCCCTACCCAATGCTCCTCCGCGCCTGTAGAGTAAACTGGATAAATAAATAAATAAATCATCAGCCTGGCTACGCCCACTGCAGAGCAAAGGCCTCTCCCATACTTCTCCAACTACCCCGGTCATGTGGTAATTGTGGCCATGGTAAACCTGCAAACTTCTTAATCTCATCTGCCCTCCTAACTTTCGGCTGCCCTCTGGTATGCTTCCCTTCCCTTCGGTTTGGTGCTGGATTGACGCAAATCTATACGCAGCAGCCGCACGACACTCAGAAAGCCAACAAACCGTCTCGCAAGTGAAAGCTAGTGCAGGGGATGGCAGCAAAGTTGTTTACGGCCACCATCTTTGTGACACACCATACGTCGGCCTGTTGTTCTTGACGCCATTTGCAGATGCACGTCGGTCTCTTTTTGTAGCTTCAAGCAACTTGTCACGAAACTAGCTTTGGATTTACATGATGGGTACATCAATGTCAGGACCCGGTTGCGTGCATAATGTATAGAGGAGGAAGGAAGGAAGAGGGGGAGGGGAGCAAGCATCACCCGAACTTGCCGTGACCCTCCAGATTTCAGAATCTTTGGCTGGTGGCAAATCATGCCAACATGACAATGAAACGGCGTGAACAGCGCCGGCTATGGGTGGAGCGGTGATCGAGTCACGTGATGTGTGGTCCTTTCCTCTGTCGTGCGTATTGGCCTTACTCTCATCCACCTGCCGTAAGGTTGGGCTAGCCTTTCTGTATTTTTGGAAAAAAACTGGAAAGCAAAACATTCCATGCAATGAATAAAAGATTGCCGCAAAACACAGGTGCACTGTTAAACTGAGAAACTCATTGGTATTCAGTACAACAAAATGCCACAAATTCATTAGTTTCAGAAAAAAAAAGAAGCACTTGATTCTATTCAGCAGATATACTAGAACTAAGCTATAATCAGTGCTGGGATACTAATTTAGTGTTCCTTTTAATAAGCACAGAGTGTACCTTAAATCTTGATTTCTATATGCCTAAGTTACTGGTAGCTTGCTACATTCTTGTTATTTAATGATACAAGACTCCTGAACATGTGACACACTCTATTTTCTTGCCCAAAATTTGTGAACATTTGTTTTTATATTTGATATCATATTTGATATCATATTTGATATTTGTTTTTTTTTCTTGACTCGATTCAACATTTGATTCGAAATCTTCTATTTGGTATTTGCACAACCCTAAATATAATGAACATGGATATGACAAATTATTGGACGTAACAAAGCAAATCTAAAATATTTCTTGCCAATATCAGCGTGAAATGAATGCATGCTTAAAAAATATTGTAAAGAGGTTTGACTGTATTATAGAAATAGGAAGATATCCTCATTTGTGAATAGCGACTATTCGATTCGAGGAATGGATCAGATAGGACAATATTCATTTTATTTGAAAGCTTTAAGTATTTCTACACTCCTGTTTGACAAAGCTGGTTATGAGGTTCTAATGTGTGAAATACTAATAACATTCAGTTTCTTTAGCCATGCCTGGTTACGATTGCCATGCCGGGTCACTTTTCCTGTTGGGGCAGGTGTACACAACTGTATAATTTGCTGTTATTCTTGCTGGTGAAGCGTTGGTTGTCAGAAATATCAATTTGTGGGGGCATTTGGCTGCAACAGCTGTATTGCTTAGTTTTCTGATTTATACCTTATAGCAGAGTTCGGGCTACTGGCTTGCAATCAGTTATTATCGCTTGCTATCAATTGATAATTTTTGGTTGTAGTTATTGCCTTACTAGAAATGGTGCCCAAAGAATAAAGAATAGCCTTGATATTAAACATGCTTAGTGCTGAATCATGTAAGGTACGTCTTAAAGAGACACTAATGATCAAACCAAAGTGCATCTGGTGTGATAAGCATTTTTTCATGACATGATATATGATTTATTTCGAATTTTGAACCCGAACCAGTGTTACAACGTTAGCGTGTTGTCAGTATTTACCCCATGTGGGCTGTTCACAAAAAATTATCAAAAGTTATACGATGTAATACTATTTTATTGTGAAGCTCTTAATTAGTATTACACAGTTGGCGTCCAATTCTGTGATGTCATAGGAAGCTGACATAGCAACTTAAAGCCCACATTTTGTTGCATCTTTTTCGGCTTACCAGGGCTCCCCTTCCACGCCGCATTATTATCCTGAATTCTCACCAAAATTGGCCGAAGCATTTTTTAAAAACTCATTTGCGAACATATTTTACCTCCCCAGAAATAATAAGTTCACTTCTGCCTGTGCTGTCTCATGGATCTTGTGCTGCCATCTAACAAAAGCACGACTAAAATCACTCAGATGAAATTAGGCTCGTCCATAGTGTTGCTAGAAGAGTGCAAAGTATCACTGACAAGCTGAGCTCGTTCTTGGCCGTTTTTACCAGAGACACAGGGACGAACATCCAGCTCATCTGAAGCAAGGAAGTTAGTAGCAGTAAGACTGATATTTTTGGTACTTAGAAATATAATTCATAAAATCCAGGTTAAGTTTAAAATCTTATTTAGTCTTTCTTCAAATTAGTGCAGTAATTTCCACGTATTTTCTTCCACTCATAACTGTGTTCAGGCTGCTATTGCACAGTCAACCTTTTCTACAAGAAAAGTAGCAGTTTCTTCCCACTGGCTTAGCATTGATTGCAATAGCAAATTAGTAGGCAGCTATACAAAGTAAGGATAGTAGTTTTATCGTCCACGTAAACTTGGAATCATTTGCTTACTAACTGAATTAACAAGCATGGTGTCGGGGTGCACGAGCAAACATGAACACATAACACTCAATGAGCGCAGCCATTCGCTGCCAAAACGTTGGTGTGAGCAGCTGTGGCAGCAGCAGCGAGTGAAGTGACCTTTGTGCGGTCTGTCGCTTCAACGCAAGAATGGCGAGAGCACAGCATGCACAAAGGTATGCCCTTTCAAGATATGGCGCGCATAACTGTGCAAATTATGCACTTGTTGGTGGAGTCGAAGCCGCCCCCACCTCCCTCCCATGCTGCCTCCTCGCTTTCCTCCATATATGGCACACAAGATTGAGCCTCGATCTTCAGTTCCCGTTGCGCCCGGTCCCAAAATATGCAGTTGCTGCCAAAGCACAACGCAGCCCTGCCCCCCTCCCTCCCGTCTCCCCACGGCCTTTCGCGCAACGGAAGATGGTGTGTTTGCTCTCTGCTTTCTTCCTTCGCATGCTCCAGATTGAGCTGCGCTCGTCAGCTTCCCTTGCGTGCCTTCACTCACACATGCATCATTAAACTACACAGATGTTTACCTAGTGCTGCCTGCGTCTACTGAACGTTTAGGCTAAATTGCTGGCTTTATTGTGCTTAAATTTCACACACATCATCATCATCAGCCTGGTTACACCCACTGCAGGGCAAAGACCTCTCCCATACTTCTCCAACTACCCCGGTCATGTACTAATTGTGGCCATGTTGTCCCTGCAAACTTCTTAATCTCATCCGCCCACCTAACCTTCTGCCGCCCCCTGCCACGCTTCCCTTCCCTTGGAATCTAGTCCGTAACTCTTAATTACCATCGGTTATCTTCCCTCCTCATTCCATGTCCTGCCCATGCCCATTTCTTTTTCTTGATTTCAACTAAGATGTCATTAACTCGCGTTTGCTCCCCCACCCAATCTGCTCTTTTCATAGCTCATTGTGTCGTCTTCAATTTAAGTATGACCCTTTTTGTAAGCCTCCAGTTTTCTGACTCGGCAGTACTGGCAAAACAAAGCTGTTATACACTTTTCTCTCGAGGGATAATGGCGACCTGCTATTCATGAGCTGAGAATACCTGCCAAAAGCACCCGAGCCCATTCTTATTCCTCTGATCATTCAGTCTCATGATCCGGATCCGTGGTCACTATCTGCCCTTTACCCCTTCCAGTGCTTTGCTACCTGCCATAAACTGCTGTTGTCTTCTGAGACTGTTAAACATTACTTTAGTTGTCTGCAGATTAATTTTTAGACCCACCCTTCTGCTTTGCAGTTGGTCCCCTGAGTTACTAAGCAAGGTAATATCATCAGCGAATCACAAGTTACTAAGATATTCTCCATTAACTCTTATCCCCAATTCGTCCCAATCCAGGTCTCTGAATGCCTCCTGTAAACACACTGTGAATAGCATTGGAGAGATCGTATCTCCCTGCCTGATGCCCTTCTTTATTGGGATTTTGTTGCTTTCTTTATGAAGGACTATGGTGACTATGGAGCCGCTATATATATCTTTCAGTATTTTTACATACAGCTCGTCTTCACCCTGACTCCGTAATGCCTACATGACTGCTGAGGTTGGTGTTTTTTAAAACTATGCCAGATTCTCTTTTTTGAAGAAACTACTGCACTCAATGTGTTTATGTAATACATAAACAAAAAGCAGAACAAATGCACTTTTCACACATAAAAGCTTTATTAATGAGATGTATGTCATAAAAAACAAATTGCCAGAATCAAGATAGTGGGATAAAATTGAACAAAGTTTGTAAAGACAAGCTTGTAGTTACTAAGAAAAAATTTTAAGAAAATTATGAGATATGCAAAATGTATTGCCATCTAATAGGCACTATCTCTGAAGAAATTAAAATGTTTATTAACAAGTCTTCCACTACAAAAACTTAACTGCAAGCACTACAGTTGGGCATGCTGTGCGGCAAAGCAGTCCCACAATCTAAAACTTAGCGCAGCATTGCATGTCTTGCAGTAAACTCTTGTTATCTGCTCGGTTTTCCTGTCGTAGCATTTCTTGCAGTTTCAATAGGTCTCCATCTTAACAGGCTTTCAAGCACTCCAAACGATAGCAAAGACGAGTCGAAGCAAAAAGTGAAACTAACCGGGCTGCGGCCGCCGATGTTTCTCTTGTCGTCGCTCTCAGAGTTGAAGTCTGCCGAAAAGCTGCTGCCCGATCCATTGATCAAATCAGGAGCAGATGCAGCGAAATCACTTGATGTGTGATCTTTCGAAGCACACACATCACTTTTGGAGGCGGCCATTTTTGCTTTCTACTTCGACAATCTTGAAACTTCGGAGTGCGTTCGAAAATAACTAAGTGGCAAAAAAGCGAACACTTAGGAAAAAAAATATAGTTTTCCTTCGTGTCTGATGGTGCAGTGTGTCCATGAGTGGCACGGAAGGTCTCAAAAGTAGCGTTTCAAAGCATCGATAGCATGCTAACGATACCCAATGGGCGCGGTAGGGAGAGAGGTAATGCAAGACATTGGGATGGTTAACAAGGCTCTCTATAAGATGTAACGATGTATGTTGACATCGAACATAAAATATGGGTGCCATCTTTCCACACATAACCTTTGCTTACAGCACAGCAGTGCAAGAAAAAGTGCAGATCATGCCGTTCAAGCTGGTTTACGAAAAGAATCCGACAACTCTCGACGCCATGTTACCGCACAACACCAAGGAAGACAACTCGATGTTACCACCCATCTGCAGTGCGCTGAAGAGGCACGACAACTAGGCCACCTGAGCATCAAAAACCATCAAAGAATGGACAGCCGACACTACAATTTTTGACGCTTGCAGCATGGAATACCAGCCTGGCAACTGTGTTTGGGTTTGGTCCCCAGTTCACCAATGAAGACTTAGTGAGAAACTGCTGTGGCGCTGTTTCGGACCTTACAAGATCATCCAACGTATTGGTGCACCAGACTACTAGGCCAAGCCGTCCTACTAGCGATAATGAACGCCATCAGGAAGACAAGTCCCATTGTGGAAACATTGGCCCCAGCCTCCGAGATATTCTTAGGTCAAGACACACTGTTGAGCACATGCAAGGTGGCATGGCATTCTGGTCAAACTTGTCATAAATTCTGGTTCAGAACACCGCACTACCAAAGCAGAAACTGCAGCCATGCAAAGTCATTATCATCAACCTATTTTATGTCCACAGCAGGACGAAGTCCTCTCCCTGCGATCTCTAATTACTCCTGTCCTGTGCCAACCGATTCCAACTAGCACCCGTGAATTGCCTAATTTCCTAATATGTGAGGTAGACAGCACCAAATGTCTGCCGACATTTTAAAAGACATACTGTTATTAAAAAGAAGCTTTAGATTGGGAACTTTAACTACGTGGGAATGGGGGAGTAATTTTTCTCAGAAATCATTGCAATAATTTCGATGAGATTCATAGCATTTAAAAAGAAAGTTGGAATCTAGTGACTGTAGGAAGCAGATTTTTTATTTAGCCCTTCAATTCTTTAAGAAATATGCTTGAAAATTGTGAAAGTCTACAACAAGTCTACAACTCTATAACTCATAAATTGTAAATAATTTTACAATTTGGTAAACTGCACCCAACAATACAGCTAAAGCAGACAAAATTGATGCATTATGCACTCTTAAATATACCATTAATTGGTGAGACCCGTGCTTAAAGTCAGGGGCAGACCCCCCCCCCCCATTCCTTAAGGCGAGGAGGTCTCGCCTTGGCAGGTCAACTGTGGCACTGTGCCAAGCATATGACAAGCTCTGGAGGTGACTTCACTACCAGTAGTGCCTTGTGCATGGTAAGTTTAACTCTCCAATTTTCCTATTAATGATTTAATCAGGATTAATCGTTTGATGTGACATGAGCACGAACAGGAAAGCATGTATCGTTGTACTGCTGCACGCATTTCACCGAGGCACGGCACACGATGGTCACCACCCTTGTTCGAGTAAGATTCTTGGCACAGCATACTCTTTCATTAGCCACCCAAGCATGAAGCTACACCACTGCTGCCGCTCTTCATCACATCATTGTTCCAACAGTGAGTTTCCACCATCATCGAGTAAGAGGCGCTCATTTTTGCCTGTGCATGCTGTGCATGTGCTGTGTATATTTGTTTAGTAAGTGAATGTTTACTGGAATTTATACGGCTGTAAGGAAGAAGAAGTGCGCCGTGCCGAGCTCCGCAGCCGGATCGCCAGCGCTACTGAAGTGGGGCTCTGGCTAGACGCTGTTCCTGGTATGACTGGCTAAGCCTACGCTGTTGCGTCTTCTTGTCCGCGTCCACAGCCATGTCGGACTTCTTTGCCATAACTGGTGGAGGTGCGGGGTAAAAACAGGGCTAGGTATCGGAGGCGAAGCCCGGAAGGTCGGTGGTCGTGGCCGTGCAACGGCGTAAGTCAATGGGGCGGTGAGTTGAGGCGCTCGTTCCAGAGGAAGGACCTCGGACACTTGTTCTTCTATAACCTGTCATAGGGCTGGACTAAGGGACGAACTTGACTCCGGTGGGTTGGAGATCAGGGAGAGCTGGTGAGCAACTTCTTCCCGGACGAAAGCCTTGATTTGCGAGAGGAGGGTGGCATCTGGAAAAGGAGAGGTCAAGCCGGACAACGATTCCTGATGGGGAACAGGGCGGCGGGTGAGGAGGCGTTGATGGCAGAGCTCGTCATAGCTTTGGCACAGTTCAATAACTTGGGCAACAGTAGAGGGGCTATTTGAAATGAGCATCTGAAACGCGTCCTCATGGATACCCTTCATGATATGCTTGATTTTATTGCCCTCAGTCATGGATACATCGACGCGTTTACAGAGATCGATGACATCTTCGATGTAGCTGGTAAAATTCTCACCAGGCTGCTGAGAGCGCGACTTTCTCTCCCGTCACCAAGCTGTTATTGATTGCTCCTGTGCAGAAGTCGCCTTCTCTTCGCTTGGCAATGCCATATCTGATGACGTTTCGCTTTCCTGCACCAAGTTGTCCCTCACTGACGACATCCATATACCTCTGCACGCATCCGTTCTGGCACCTGTATCCTGTTCTGTTGCCTCCGACTCTACCGTACTCCTCACGCCTTCCACTGCTTTCGTTCACCGCCACCTCTCACCACTCCCAACTGCGTTGCTTGGCCTTCAAGCTGGTGCTACTCACCTTCCTGTACACCACTTCCCATTCCCGATTATGTTGCTTCATGGTGAATCTCTCGGCACTGTGGAGCCTTACGACACCATTACCATGTCGGAACTTCCTGTTGGATCGTCAGAGGTCAACACCCTCTACTGTAGCCCCGTACCTGCCACATCGCCTGAAGACGTTTTCAGCCACGTCATCGACAACGCCTTAAGCCCCATGCAACGCCATGACCTTCTCTGTCTCCTCGAGAAATTTCGCCCTGCTTTTGACAGCCATAGCACTCCTCTGGGCCGAACGACGACTGTATGTCACCGTATTGACACCGGTTCTCACTCACCGCTTCAGCAGCGACCCTACCGCGTCTCGTCGACAGAACGACGCGTCATTGATGAGCAAGTAGGTGACATGCTAAAGCATGGTGTCATTGAACCATCCGGCAGCCCATGGGCATCGCCAGTTGCTTTAGTTAAAAAGAAGGATGGCTCCATCCGCTTTTGCATGGATTACCGTCGCCTAAACAAAATAACCCGAAAGGATGTTTATCCATTGCCGCTGATTGACCCTCTACAGCTTACAAGGTGCAGAGTTCTTTTCCTCCCTCGATCTACGCTCTGGTTATTGGCAGGTGCCTATGGCTGCAGAAGATAAGCCTAAAACTACTTTCATCACATCAGATGGCTTATACGAATTTCGTGTGATGCCATTCGGACTTTGCAACGCGCCTGCGACTTTTGAGCGGATGATGGACACTATTCTTCGAGGTCTCAAATGGAACACGTGCTTGTGTTATTTGGATGATGTAGTAGTGTTCGCACCAGATTTTCCTACTCACCTTCATCGCATGGAGCAGGTTTTACATTGTCTCAGTGACGCTGGCCTCCAACTAAATCTGAAAAAATGTCACTTTGGGGCACGCAAGCTGACAATTCTCGGACATGCCATGTCGAAGGACGGCGTTCTCCCTGATGCCGCTAAGCTCTGTGCTGTTAAAGAATTCCCGAAGCCAATGTCTCTAAAAGACTTGCGCAGTGTCATTGGCCTCTGCTCGTACTTCCGCCGCTTTATTCGAAATTTCGCTTCGATTATGGCACCTCTGACAGAGCTTCTTCGGGGAGACCCCAATCTCTCCGCGTGGTCCCCGACTTGCGATGATGCCTTCGCGACGCTACGTCGCCTGCTCACAACATCACCGATACTGCGTTATTTCGATCCAACTGCCCCCACGGAAATCCATACGGATGCTAGCGGTAATGGTCTTGGTGCTGTGCTCGCCCAGCAAAAGCCCGGCTGCCAAGAATATGTTGTTGCTTACGCAAGATGTACTCTGACGAAACCTGAAGCGAACTATTCCGTCATGGAAAAAGAATGTCTCGCAATCATCTGGGCCATCACAAAATTTCGCCCATACCTTCGATGTCGTTACTGATCACCACGCACTTTGCTGGTTGTCGTCTCTCAAGGATCCCTACGGCCGCCTAGCCCAGTGGGCACTGAGGCTCCAAGAGTACGATATCCGGGTTGGCTACTGCTCAGGCAAGAAGCACACCAATTTCGATGCTCTTTCGCGCTCGCCTGTCCACGCCGACATTGCCCGTGTGTCTGTCCTAGACGACCCACTTCTCCCATTCGCTTCTGTCGACTTGGCTTTGGAGCAGCGGAAGGACTCCTGGGTTTCATCTTTGATAGATTACATCTCTAATTCACCTGCACGCCCACCATCCCGAGCGTTACGTCGACAAGCTTCGCACTTCGCCATCCGCGACGGAATTGTCTATCGCCGTAACTACAGTTCCGACAGCCGCAAATGGCTGCTTGTAATACCTTGGCAGCTCCGCACTGATGTATGCGCCGCTTTCCACGCCATCCCTCAGTGCGCACGCGCTGGTCTCTTCAATACCTACACCAGACTATGTCATAGGTTTTATTGGCCTGGTATGTACACATTTGTGCAAAAGTACATTCGCTCTTGCACAGAATGTCAACGCTGCAAGCCCGATCCTTGCCGCCTTTCTGGACCAATGCAACCTTTGCCATGCCCTTCGCTGCCCTTTGACTGGGTTGGGATAGAGTTATACGGTCCTCTGACATACACAGCTGCTGGCAGTCGCTGGGTCATTGTAGCTGTAGACGACCTCACGAGGTATGCAGAAACGGCGGCTCTACCAGCCGCGACGGCTCGTGACATTGCTTCCTTCCTGCTTCACTGCTTCGTTCTACGTCACGGCGCTCCCTGCGAACTCCTGAGTGACCGAGCTCGCGTCTTTCTCGCCGATGTCATTCATCGCTGTACCACCGCATATCACCCGCAAACGGATTGACAGAGCGCTTTAACCAAACTCTTGGCGACATGCTTTCGATGTATGTCACCTCCAGCCACACCAACTGGGACCTCATCCTTCCCTATGTCACGTACGCCTACAACATGGCACCCCAGTCAACGACGAGCTTTTCTCCCTTCTTTCTTCTATATGGCTGCGAACCATCATTTCCCATTGACACTATTCTCCCTTACCGTCCCGACTTATCAGAGGGTACACCAGTTTCTGAAGCCGCCCGGTATGCAGAAGAATGTCGGCAACGAGCTCGCTCCCTTACAACGCAAGAACAAGCGCTAAAGAAATTTCGTCATGACGACACCACCAGTTTTCGCCTGACGCTCTTGTTTGGTTGTGGGTGCCTCCTACTTCAACACAAGGTGTCTCCTCCAAGTTTGTATCCCGATACTGTGGACCTTACAGGGTTCTACGGCAAACTACGTAACCTCTGACGCCCCCTACGGACCTGCGCCGCTGAGGCCGCGAAATTGTGCACGTAGATCGGCTCAAGCCGTATCACGAGCCCTTTGTCCTCACGATGCCTTAGGCCTCCTGTGCGGCTCCGTCTTCAGCGAGGAGGGAAGTGTTAAGGAAGAAGTGCGCCGTGCCAAGCTCCTCAGCCGGATCGCCAGCGCTACTGAAGTGGGGCTCGGGCTAGACGCTGTTCCTGGTTTGACTGGCTAAGCCTACGCTGTTGCGTCTTCTTGTCCACGCCCTTCGTGTTGTCCGCAGCCGTGTCGGACTTCTTTGCCATACGGCCAGTAAAACTGCTAACCCTACTTCTCATAGCTGTTTAGCATTTTTCTATCACAATCAATGCTTCGCCTTTTGGGCATAACTGCTTTTTTTTCCTTACGTGCTTTTGGACTTTTTTGCCAACTCTACTGCCGCAATTCTTTGATCCTGTGCTTCACTTACGTACATAAAGTGATAGCCTTCACCGTAGCGCAGTTGGTAGTGCAACGCTAGCATAATGCAGAGGCTGTAGGTTCAGATCTCATCAGCAGCATGTTATCTTTTTGTCCACATTCATTTCCCTACTTTGTTCCTTTCAACATTTCAATTTCAACTACAGCAGCTGATTTCATCTATTTTCCTTGCCTTCGTTATCTGTTGCTTTTTATGGACGTGATTAACAAGATTGGAACCCCTTGGTTTCCCCTCTTCTCGTGCACACACAAACAGGACCACAATCTATATGTCAAAAAATAGGAGCACGTGGGAAAAATAGCAGGACGTTACTGATGTTTTCTTTGGGGACTGACCTCCTCAGCTGCAATGTGGACCCCAGCTGAAATGTCCGCAAAGCCCTGGTATTTTTCTTGCATGCTTCAATTCTTTTACCTGTTTCACTGCCGGATCTTCAGTGCAATATATATTGTTACATTGCAGAAGTCACATCCAAAGATGTATTTACAATATTTATGAAAGGGTCAACAAAGCATAAAAAAGATGGCTGTCAACACTCATTCCACCTCTAGACGTCAAATCGTCTTCTTCTGATGCGCCACTCCTGGTTTTGCCATAACATAACCCCCACCTATAAAGGTGCCATCGCGGCGCTAACTATAAGGCAGCTGAACTTGCAGCAAAATGAGGTTTCAGCCGGGACACATGCACAATGTCCGTGGGGACATGTGGATTTTTGTGGATTTCATTTCGCCTGAAGGACCCAAAGGCATTACATGAGGGGAGGCATCGGTAACTTTTTAAATAGCTTGGAAAAGTAACAAGACAATAAAAATAACAAACCAAACAATCCGAAAGGCAAGAATGCAGTTTGTCAATAGCTAACAAGAAGTCGTTGTCATGCCCTACATAATGAAATTGTGCTGGTTTTGCCCATTTTTTGCCAGTCGTTTTTACAACTCGTTACGGGAATGTTCGGAGTATAGACAGACTGTATTTGCAATATATATACAAGCAGAGTCAGTGTGATTAAGATGGCTGACCAGCAACAACACGCAGCAGCCAGCGTCTTGCGATCTTCTTCCTTCCTTCCATAACAGGGCCCCCGGGTACTGAAGTGCCATCTCAGTGCATGTTAGGCGAAAAACTGCGAGTGAAGTATGGCTTCAGCCGCGAAACGTGCGATGTCAACAGCCGTCAGACTTGAGGATGGATCAAACTGTAGTGGCAAGATCTCGTAATTGACATCGTTAACTTGACGTAGGACTTCATAAGGCCTTGTGGAGTGAGAGAGAAGCTTCTGGGAAAGGCCAGCCCGATGACATGGTTACGAAAGGAGCACCCAAGCACCGGGGTCGAACTTAACATAGTGATGGCACTGGTCGTAACGCTCTGTTTGCACATGCTCTGCGGCTAATAAACGAAATCGGGCGACTTGATGCACCATGTGAGTGCAATCGATGACTTTATGAGCGTACTCCGTTGCAACACATGTCACAGAAGGTAGGGTGGTGTCAAACGGCAATTTGGGGTCGTGACCATTCAAAAGATAAATAGGTTGTAACGGGGTGTATTGAACAGTTCAGATGGTAGCGTCTGTTCATAATCAAGAAGGCAGGTGACGCAGAGCAGGAACAGCCGATTGCCCATATGGCTCACACTAGTGCTAAGCACTGGTGATCCGGCTAGCCCGCTGGTTGCACTGCAGGCATGGAACAGACGATCTGGCTGGCCTTGTCCTTGTGCTCTTCTTCTTCATTACAATTACCTCCTGTGCAAAAGCGCAGCCATCCTGGTGACTTACGATGTGGAGACATAGAATTGTTTCAGGCGGTGAACATGAACAACATCCCGTCCACGGCGGCACTTGTCGAATGATGGTGTAAGCCACTCTATGACATAGTTGACCGGAGAGGTGCGTTCGACGATGCGTATGGTCCATCATACTGCGAGAGAAGTTTTGTCGAAAGTCCAGGCATGGTAGAAGGACAAGACAAGTGTGCCGGGAGCAAAGTTCGGAATCGTAGCGTCGCCATCGCGATTGCCTTTTTGGCGCTGTTGGTCAGTGGAGGTGAACTTTCAGGCTAATTGACAGCATTCCTCGGCATATTGGGCGACGGCTGAAATGGGAGCACACTGACATGTCTGGTGTATAAGGCAAAACCGTATCGATAGTATGGGAAGGATCGCGACCATAGAGAAGAAAGTATGGGGAAAATCCTGTAGTACTTTGTGTAGCTGTATTATACGCGTACGTGACAAACGGGAGGATGATGTCCCAGTTTGTATGCTCCAATGAAACGTACATGGCGAGCGTATCACTATGGGTGCGATCGAAATGCTCCGTATGCCTGTTAGTTTGAGGATGGTACGCTGTGGTGGTCCGGTGAACTATGCGGCATTGAGCAAGCAGAGCTTCAACCACCTGCAACAAAAACACACGGCCTCTATCACTCAGCAGCTCCCAAGGTGGGCCATGATGAAGAATGAAATGGAGCAGAAAGGATGCAACGTCACTGGTGGTCGCTGCAGGTAGAGCAGCAGTTTCAGCATAGCGTGTAAACTGCGACAATAATCCATCGTTTGCCAGTGGGTGTTAGCGGTAGCAGCCCGTACTAGTCAATTCCCACACGGTTAAAGGCACAGGCAGGGCACGGAAGTGGCTGTAATAAATCATGGGCCGGATAAGCGACTTCAAAAGAAGAACAGAACTGGGCAAGCAGGTGAAGGAGCTGGGAGCGCTGCTCAGAAGTGAGGTCATCAGCAATGGAAGGTGTGAATAAGTCGGGTGATGGCGGAGCAGAAGTGGAAACTGCACAGAAGTCAGTGAGCTGTGCATACGAAGCATCCGGCACATCGGTTATAAACATGTCATCAAGAGGCTGAACACGGCCAAGTGCTTCGCCACAAAGAGCCTTCATGGCTGTAGGAAGCGGATTGCAAACAACGACGGAGCTGAAACTGACTGAAATGTCAAGCGTGGTGAAAGGGAGGGGAACATCTTTGCGGGTTATGAAGAGTTCCGAAGGAGTGAAGAGGACAGCGCCACAGAAGACGGAAACAACGGCAGACGAGTACGGCGGTATGGAGTTGTCTTCCCGAAGGACTAGCTTAGCTGGAAGTGAAGTGGCTCCAACGAGGGGCACGTCGCACAGAGGCGATAATTCGACTTCAGCACATGCACAATTGATGACGGCGTTATTTCACGAAAGAAAGCCCCACCCAAGTATCACGTCGTGAGAGCAGGACTGCAAAACCACAAACTCCACAATATAGAGAACGCCCTGAATAACAACTCTAGCTGTGCATGCTGCTGAAGGCGGAACTGGCTGGGCGCTTGCTGTGCGAAGAGAAAACCCAGAAAGTGGCGTCGTAACATTTTGTAAAGTGCGAGAGAGGCGTTTGTTTAGGACAGACACGGCTGTTCCAGTATCAGCGCAACGGTAGGGGCACCGTCAACAGTAAGATCGACAATGGAGGACTTGTACAGATTGATGGCAACGCAGTTCCTGCCTCCTGAACTGCGGCACTTAGTTTTCCTCTTGCGTGAGTGAAGGGCGCCAACGCACGGGGGACAACGAGTGGCAACGCGGAGAAGATGAACGACGTGTAAGAACTGAGCTCTCAGCTAGTGGCCTGTTCAACTGCCGACTAAAATAAGTACCGTGGAAAGGTTGCGGGTCGGCGTAGGGAGGCAACTGCACAAACCCATCAGAGTGCAGCATGCGGCAGCGGCAGAGTCGTGCAACATGGCCGGGAATACTGCAGGCATAACATATGGGCCTGTTGTCTTGCATGCACCAAGGATTAGCAAAGGCAGGAGCAGGTCGATGAACGGGTGGTAGGGGCTGTGGATGTAGTGCAACGAGTGGTTGACGAGGAGGCTGTGCGGTGATGGATGCATAAGTGGCGTGGCGACAATGCTGATGCTGCATTGGCAGAGCCTCAGCAACTTGGTCTTCAGTAACCCGCCGCAGCGTAGGGGCGTAAGAGGCTGTTGTGGCAGTGGCTGCTGTTGGGGTAGCTCAGCGAAGGGTAGTAGAGAAAGCTGACATGCAACTTCCTCTCGCACGAAAGCGTGGATTTGTGTGAGCTGGGGGAAGCGATCAGATGGGGGGGCCTCGTCAGCCACTGAGGGGCACCTGGTCAAATCGCACTTCCTCCTGAACTCATTGTAGCTTTCGCACGAGTTTATGAGCTGCGCTACAGTGCGCGGACTCAGTGTCATCGGCTATGCCCCGATGCCCTTCAATATGTGCTTCAATTCGTCATTTTTGGGCATAGAAGCATCCACACGTTTGCATAGGTTGAGAACCTCTTCGATATAACAGGTGAATTTTTCACCAGGTTGTTGCGCTCGCTCTCATAACCGCTGCTCGGCATGCAATTTATGGACAGCTGGGCGACCAAAAACTTCAGCGAAACTGGTCTTGAACGTGGACCAGGACTGAAAGTCAGCTTCGTGATTTTTAAACCACAGGTGAGCCACTCCCGCAAGGTAGAAGATGATGGCATTTAACTTGGCAGTATCGTCCCATCGATTGTGCAAGCTCACCCATACGTAAGTAGACAGCCAGTCATTGACGTCCTGCTCATCCGTACCGCTGCCAACCGCTGGATGGCATTGCGGGACAGCACCAGAGCAAGCCACGGAGGGTGGCGGCGACGTCGGCTGGGGAGAGTCAGGCATGACGGGAGACAGGGTCCAAGACTGGAGTTCCAGGGTGTAGATGTTCTTGAATACCCCGCACCTCCACCAATTGTAATGGGGTGTACTGAACAGTTCAGATGGTAAAGTCTGCTCGTAACCGAGAAGGCAGGTGACACAGAGCAGGAACAGCTGGTTGCCCGAACGGCTCGCACTCGTGCTAAGCACTGGCGATCTAGCTGGCCCACTGGTTGCATTGCAGGCATGAAACAGACAATCTGGCTGGCCTTGTCCGTGTGCTCTTCTTCATTACAAGGTGAATATCCTGCGGTGTCATGTTGGGACGAGTTATACATGAATGTCACGTAGGGCAGCGCGGCGTCCCAGTCGCGGTGATCGTTGGAGACATACATCGACAGCATCTCTGTGCATGTTCAATTGAGACGTTCCGTAAGACTGTTTGTTTGCGGGTGTTAAGCAGTGGAGAAAATCGGTGACGTCAGTTGCGCAACTGGTCGGCAATACCTTTATTATCGCATAGCATGCCACGTAATCAGTAGCGACGGTGATCCACTTATTCCCTCTAGTTGTCGCCGGAAAAGGGCCAAGCAGGCTAAGGCCTACGCGAAAGAAAGGTTCAGAGGGAACTTTAATTGGATAAAGTCGTCCAACAGGTGGCAGGGGAGGTTCCTTCCGGCACTGACACAGTTAGCAAGTTGCAACATGACGCACAGAGCAGTAGAGACTCGGCCAGAACTGGCGTCGTACGCGGTCATATGTATTCAAAAACTCCAAGGTGTTCCGCCATTGGTGCATCGTGTTCTTCTTTAGAAGATATGTCAAAGGCCGAGAAACGTCAGCAAAGTTTTTGACAAAATGGCGAAAGTAAGAATGCAGGCCAATGAAGCAGTGCACGTCAGAAGCAGAACATGGCACAGGGAAACTGCAAACGGCGCCAACTTTTTCTGGATCTGTTTGTACATCAGATGTGTCAACAAAGTGTCCCAACATGGCAATCTGACAGCACAAGAATTGACACTTCGTGGTGTTCGGTAGGAGGCCGGCTTTTCGGAAGACCGCAACAATTGCAGCGAGTCGGGTAATGTAGCTGCCGAACATGGCAGAAAAAACAACGTCGTCGTCAAGATAACAAAGACAGGTGGTCCATTTGTAGCCTCACAGAAGAGAGTCCGCCATACGTTCAAATGTCGCAGGAGCATTGCATAGGCCAAAAGGAATGACTTTGAGCTGCTGTAAACCACCAGGCGTGATGAAAGCCGTCTTCTTGCGGTCCATTTCATCAACTGAAATATGCCAGTAACCGGATCGAAGATCAATGGACGAGAAGTATTTAGCTCCACGCAAGCAGTTCAAGCCATCATCGATGTGTGGTAGTGGGTAGACGTCTTTTCGCATGATATTGTTTAAATGGTGGTAATCGACACAAAAAATGCCAGGTACAATCTTTTTTTTGTTTTCACAAGGACAACAGGTGAATCCTAAGGGCTGGCTGATGGTTCGATCACCCCTTTAAGGAGCATTTTGTCCACTTCTGATCAGATGACTCTACGTTCAGCATGCGATACATGATAGGGACGTTGACGAATGGGATTCATGTCTCCAGTGTTTATACAGTGGTGAACAACAGATGTTTGGTGTGAAGGCCTGTCGCCGAAATCAATGATGTCATTGTACGATTCGAGCAGGAGACTTATGTCCACGGCCTTTGCAGAGGCGAGGTCAGGTGCAATCATCTTCGTGAAGTCATCTGTTAAGAAATCAGAGCTGTGAGCTGCAATTGGCATTAAGAAACCCCTCTTGGTATTCAGGTTCGCTATGTCAAATTCGGAAGTACTATAAACGCTGGCCAAGAAATGCTGGCCAGAAGCACTTGAGGGCACAGGCTGAAATTCAGAAGCGGAAGAGCAACATTCCGGTTCAAAAGTAGGTCGACCATGGGGCCAAGCACATATTCACTGTCATGAGCCTGTGGCTGTGCGGTCAAAGCGACGTAAGTGACTGCCTCAGGTGACAGACGCACATCGTGAAGCGAACACAAGTGCAGTGGGTTGGTGCTCGGAGAATCAGCGAGTTGAGGCAGTTCTAACTGAAGAACGCTGGTCGCACAGTCGACGAGCAGAATGAATGGATAAAAAGTCCAATCCAAGGATAACGTTGTGAGGGCAGTTGTAGATCACAGCAAAGAGAACAGAAGTTGGGCAGCCGGCTATACTTAAATGCGCAGTACACATTCCAAGAACAACCAGTACTCCGCCGTCGGCCACACGAAGCACTTGTGCAGCTGCTGGGGTGAGGACGTTCTTTAAACATCTACGTAGGCTAGCACACATCACAGGTACATGGGCTCCAGTATTGACGAGCGCTTGGACAGGTATGCCGTCTATTTTAACATCAATGACACTTCTCTTTGTGGGCACACACAGAGGATTTGCTGCAGTAGTAGAAAAGCAGCACCACCTCCGACGACTACATTTCTTATTTTTTCCAAAAGGGTGCGGCCGAAAGCCACAGGGGACGAAAGCCGGCGTGGCTGCAGCGAACAGGAAGATGGGCAACATGTTTGAAGTGAACAAGACTGGTGTCCGTGCGGTGATGTTGAGCGACTGTACCACATGTTCCTAGCAGAGTTGTTAGTGCTGTTAAATGTTTTACCCACCACCCACTTGAAACATTTCAGCAACATGGCTGAGGTTGGTCGGCGTGCGAGGTGTTGAGGCCCACAAGTTGTGACAGTATCAGGCGACATAACCAATGCGGTGACAGGTGAAACATATCGGCTGGTTGTCCGCAGTTCTCCACTTAGTCGAGTTGCAATAATGCAGAGAGAAGCGTCAGGGTGGAGCAAAAACAGTAGAAGGGCGTTTGTTGGCTCTGGGGTTGGCGATAGCACAGACATAATGTAGACCAATGTTTTCAAGTTTCTGGTGAACGATGGCTTGTACAAGGGAAACTGAAAAAGGGGTAGCATCAGGGCTATGTGAACAGAAAGCTGCAGGCGCAGTCGCATCCAGTTGACGTCGAGCTCTGATGGCAATGCATGCTGCTTTGCGGGTTGATCTTCATACGTCGACATTGTGGCAGTATTGGCACAATGTCGCAGAATGATTGCAGGATGAGTTGGCTTTTGGCCTGCTCAAATTGATTGTCGGCAATCTTTGATGATAGCAGCAACTGTAAAGCAGCTTTTGCACATGAGCAGATTAAAGGCGTCGTCAGCAATTCACTTGAGCACGTGCCCGACCTTCTCAGCTTTTGTCATGTTGTGATCGGCTTTACGACAAAGGGCCAACATGTCCTGGATGTATAGACATAGGACTGCATTGGGGATTGGGCACAGGAGGCCAGGTCCTGCTTTGCGGCAATTTTACGGCCGGCTGGTTTGCCAAACAACTTTGTTGTCTTCTCTTTGCATTGGTCCCAGCTGGTTAGCTCCTCTTCGTGGTTTTCGTGCCACACTTTTGCCATGCCTCTTAGGTTGAACAACGGCTTAGCTGGCATAAGCATAGGGTCCCATCTGTTGATTCCACTCACGCATTCATACATAGCCACCCACTCTTCAACGTCAGTGCCATCAATCCCGCAGAAAGTTCTGGTATCCTTGGCTTGCACAATCACAACCGAAGGAGACAGTGACATAGCTGGTGACAGTGACACTGAAGACGGCAACCATGTTGATCCCGCGTGCTCACTGTCCTTCGTGGTGAGGACGGCGATGGGAGGTCTCCTGTGGAGCTCCATTTCCAGCTGAGGTGCCCAGCACCTCCCACCAGTATGTTACGGGAATGTTGGGAGTACAGACAGATGGTATTTACAATATGTATACAAGCAGTCAATGTGATTAAGATGGCTGACCAGCAACAACATGCAGCAGCCAGCGTGTAGTGATCTTCTTCTACCTTTCTCTTCCTCTCTCTTCTTTTATCCTTCTTTAACAATATTATTAATGATTTGTTGTGTGCTCGAGGAATTCTGGCATCATATTGTCATCACAGCCAGCAGCTATGTATTGTGGGCATAAAAGTGACATAGAAAATTTTTTGTCAGTACTCCTTTAGGTACGATATGACAAAAATAATTTCAGGGGCTCTTTGAATGAACCATCTGGCCATGGGAGTAGCACTCCAGATTGTAGTCTTAAAGTGTTTGTTCCTTGTTTTCCCAGAGAGCCGGCTGAATGACATGGATGCCATGGAAACCAGGTGCAGCCGATGCCGGACCAATTACTTCATCAACTCATCGCAGCTGGCCCTCATTGAAGATGACCACATTCCATTTCTAAGGAAAAGTGAGTACTGCCTTAACACTGGCGAGTAAGCACAGAAATTGCAGACATAACTATGGTTTTACCCCCTACAACTAAAATTATTACGTATTTAACATGAAATGTCATGAAAAGATTATACCTAGGCTGGAACTCATTGATCGAATTCCTGTGCATATTTTTTTTTCCTCAGTAAAAAAATGGATAAAACAACCTGTTTATTATTGAATTCGAAGTTTTCTAAAAGCCTTTCACAATTTGTAGACATTTCTTGAACGTTTTTGATTACATAATTAACAAACCTTTCTTGCTGAGAAAGCTGTATAAATTTATGGTTATGCTATTGCAATCGTTTTAAGTTTCTGTCAGTCTTACCTGTATAACTGACAGACCTTGCAAATATAAAGTTTGTTTCAAATTTTTCACACATTTCCCAGAAAGACCACTGAGGGCATGGACACTTTTGATGGCACAAAAGTGGCAGTCCTTAAAAAGCAGTAGATGGTCTTTTCAAAGGGAGCATAAACTCAACCCTGGAGTACTTTCTTATGGATTATTAAAGTGGTTTCTATAAACTTTTTCAGTGCTTTCTTCTATTTGTCTTCATTTTCTGCATTGTTTATGATCACAAGCCATTTTGAAACGAACATGGCCAGCATCACACACTCACGAAAGTTTCTTGAAGTAGGAAAAGGTTAATTTGCTGCTAGGAAACCTGTGGCCAGTAAAACGCACCATTGCATACTCTATGCCATAGACAAGTGAATAATGTTGGATAAGCCATATACTAATGTTATATATTAAATAAAACTGTAAAATATCGAGCAGGTACCCCCCCTTCTTAAGACATAACCAAAATAAGGAGAATAACGGCTAAAGATAATGGCCACCGCTAATGAATGCAATTCACTTTTAACAGAAGGGTGTGCTCAGACCAATGCGCAAGTCTTCAAAAGGTTTCTCACCAACTAAAATAGAAAAAAGAAGTATGCAATTACACCACATATACTTATTTAGTTATACATGACCAAAAAATTACAAAATTGCAAATATAGCAAAAATTGAAACATGTTAGATGTTCTAAAAAAATAATCGTTGCCAATTTTTATGAAAATATTATAGAATGCCCACCCAGGACTACTAAATCTAGTCCTGCAAAAACATGCTGCAACATTTTATTTTAAGTGAGAAAATTGAGCCAATTTTAAGACCCATGTATGGTCATTTCGACAATGTGTCTCGTTCTAGTAAAAAAATAAAAATCATGCTCATATTGAGTTCTGGACCCATTCTTTTTGCTGCAGTAAAGAAGAGTTCCCCCTCATGTAATGTCCCGCCAGGGACCCTTGAGGTTCAAATAAATAAATAAATAAATAAATGCACAGAAACATTTACTTGGAGATGTGCTAATGTTGCTACAGTAAAAAATCTTTGTAATGCTGGCAACCACTACTGCAAACCATGGTGTGAGAACAGCGGTGCTCCGATGGTGCCCCCGCGCTGGGGCAAGCGGGCGTGTGAGCACCACTGCTAGGGACAGCACATGTTAAGGAGGCCTTGCTCTCCACCAATTCTGCTGGCACAAGCGTGGATAATCCACAACCTCAGTCAGCAATGAAACACCCATACCTAAAGATATGCCACTTACTGTGAAAATCTCCAACTCGAGAGAGACGCGTCGTCTGCTTGAGCAGACGACATGCGATCGGAGGCTGCTCTTGTTAACCTCAAGACACGAGGCCGGCTGCTTACATACTTCAAATGCCAGAGAGAAGCAGTTTTCTGGAAACATGCTAAAAAGCCTGATGTTTAAAACCTCACCATCGGTGAAATGCTTGATAAGCACTGCATTCTATTTCCATGTGGCGAGTGCAAAGTAGATATTGCTTTATCTGTGTTGGTGCTGTGGTTTCTTATCTACTTTGCCATATTGACTCAAAGCACTACCCACTGTTTTTGAATCTAATACATGTGCAAAGAAACCAAATGAACTACATGACCTTTTTTTTCAGATGTGCCCATTGTGCATGTGATACCCAATCCATTCCCAAGCGTCTGGCACACCTTGGATGACAATGCAGAGAACCTGGACCATTCAACCATCAACAACCTGAACAAGATATTTAAGGCCTTTCTCACCGAGTACCTCCGTCTCTGATTGCTGAATCGTTTTCTATTCTATTATTGTCATTATTATTAAAAGAGCATTTTATGAATACTTTTCTGTGTCATTGCTGTGGCAAGTGAGAATGGAACTAGGTTGGCGAATGCCCACCTGGGGAAGGTGAGGGTAGACATCATGCCAGTCTTCGTACATTGACACAATGACTGCCACATGCACCAGTATAAGATTCTGTGCTATTTCATGAAATACATTTTTAGCTAATAGACAATTGCTTAGGCATAAATGCCTAACACGCACGCTGCCATTCTTTTCTACCTGTTTCTGTGGGTTTAGCCACTCAGTCAGTGTGTAAGACAGACACTGGGCAATTGCCAAGCTTTTCACATACCCAATTGTACATTTGTTCTCAAAGTAAAAATTTGATGCCAGCAAGAAAACTACGTGCATATTTCATCACTTGACATAGAGCACGAAGGGACCAATGTAACACAAGGGAACCTGGGAAAAAGTGTATGTCATATTGCCAGCAATTGTAGACACCTTTTTAATTTTCTTGGGATGCCAGCAGATGAGTACTACCACCTGCCGTGCGCAGTCAGCATGGGCAATGGTGTCGCAGGCATACTTGCTGTACAAGGCACTGGCAGAGGGGGCAATGTAGGGTTGCGACCAAACAAAAGGCACTATGGAGAATAGTCGGCAGTTTTGCAAAATGCCATCCTGAAAGACGAACTATCACAATGACAGGTGAGTGGGTACAGCTTCAAGTCACTCAATAAGGGTCTGCAAAGTGACGTCACAACATTGCTCATTGGTCATGTCTAAAAGTTGGGTGATGGAAAAATAATCTGCGGGTGGAAGCATCACATCACTTACATTGGGAGAGTCTACATGGTAAAGGGACAAGTAATTGGCATCAGTATGCTGGCACCTAGATTTATAGGCCATCGAACAGGAATACTCCTGCAGTCGCAAAGCCTATCGTTCTAGCCTCCCTGTGGAGTCTTTTAAGGTCAAAAGCCAACAGAGAGGGTGATGGTTGATGGCAATGCAAAATGACTGGTCATATAGGCAGGGATGGAATTTTGCAACCGCCCAGACAAGAGCCAAACACTCTTGCTCGGTAATGGAGCAGCTTCACTCCGAAGGTGACAAAAGGTGGCTGGCATATGCAATAACATGGTCATAACCACACTGGACTTGCACTAAGGCAGCACCGATTCCATGGCCACTTGTATCGGTGCGCCCCTGTAGGGGCTGAAGCATCAAAGTGGCCAAGGATTTATTTATTTATTTATTTTATTTATACATACTGCAACGCAATTTGCGCTATAGCAGGAGTGGGTTAAGAAAATGTACAGAAAATGCATTGGAGTATACAGCGGTACAAGTGAACACTATTAAAGAGCACAGATGAAAAGGAAAATACACAAAAATACAAGTGAACACTTTCACAAAAGAGCACTGGTGAAAGAATACACAAGTTATACAAATGCTGCCAGGCATACCCATGCCTGATTATGCATCTGGGATAGCGGTTGCAAAAATTAAGGATGAGCATGAGCGAATGGATCCAGGTAATGAATTCCAGTCTTCGATTGAGCGGGGAAAGAAGCTGAATTTGAACATGTTAGTACGTGCGTAGTAGGGTATTAAGTTTAGGTCATGATGTCTTCTCGTTGATGATCCCGGCGTGAAGTTAATGTAATTATCATTTGAGAGCCTAACTGAAGAATTGACAATGGAGTGCAAGAATTTTAATGAGTCGACACGGCGACTAGAAGAGAGCGTGCTTAGGTTCAAGGAAGAAAGTGCTGAAGAGGGCGAAAAGTCTCGATCGTAACGATGACATATAAATCGCACAGCTTTTTTCTGTATAGCCTCTAGTTTATTAATTTCTAGCTGCTTATGCGGGCTCCAAACTACAGATGCATAATCAAGAACAGGGCGGATTAGAGATTTATACATTAGTAGCTTTGTGTCTTTCGGAGATCGGGTTAGCGTTCGCCTCAAGTAACCTAATTTTTTTAGTGCTTTACTGCATATGTAGTCAATGTGTTTGGACCATGACATGTTATGCGTAAAAATGACACCAAGATACTTATACTCAGAAACCTTATCTACTGTACGGCCATTGGATGAGTAACTGAAAAGGGAGGGGGAAGATTTGTTGCAGAAAGACATCAGAACGGTTTTATTGAAATAAATGTTCATTTGCCAAGTGTTACACCAATCGCAAAACGTAGAAAACGACTCTTGAAGGCGATAATGATCATTAGAAGATTTAATCACTTCATATAAAACGCAGTCATCAGCATAGAGACGGATGTTAGAAGAGCAGTGAAGTGGCAAATCGTTTATGTATAATAAAAAAAGAAGTGGCCCAAGGACAGAGCCTTGGGGCACACCTGATGTCACATCAACAGTAGCGGAGTCAGTCGAACTGTAAGAGACGAACTGGGAGCGAAATGAGAGGAAGCTTAAAATCCAGTTAACCAAATGAGGGTTATTCAGTACAGCATTAAGTTTAGCAATAAGTTTGGAATGTAAAACGGTGTCAAATGCCTTCGAGAAATCTACGAAAATTGCATCGACCTGGTTGCCTACGTCAAGGTTAAATGAAATGTCATGCGTGAACTCAACTAGCTGCGTTAACGTGCTAAAACCGCGCCTAAACCTATGTTGCTTGTCAGACAATAAATTATTTGATTCCAGAAAGAGCGTGATGTGCTTATGAATGATGTGTTCCAACATTTTGCATGACTGTGACGTCAGTGAAATTGGTCTGTAATTCGACAAGCGCTGCTTATCTCCAGATTTATAAAGAGGGAGCACTTTGGCTAACTTCCATGAAGAAGGTACAGTAGAGGATGATAAGGACTTTCTGAATATGACGGACAGATATTTTGATGACCACAACGAATAACGAACAAGGAACGCATTATGTATCCCGTCCGGACCGGTGCATTTCTTAACATCCAGGTTTAATATAAGGTTGAGGACGCCTTCGCAGTTTATCTCAACGTCACTGATTGCTTCAGAAGAAGCTATAGTGGTAAGTGTCGGGATAAAGTTGTTATCGCAAACAAACACGGATTGGAAATACTTGTTGAATGCATCGGATATCACCGCCGGGTCGTTGGTGACGTCGTTATCTATTCTGAAAGAAGTGGATGAAGCATCGCGAGGTAAAATAGAAGACCAAAAATTTCGTGGGTTAGTTCTTAACAAATTGTGCAGGCGAATGCGAAAAAAGAAATCCTTGGCATTTTGCAACATAAGATTCAGTTCTTTCTTTGCCTTAACATATCTATCCAATGCCATGGGATCAGTGCCTCTTCTGGAACGCCTTAACCTTCGAACGCAACGGGACAAATGCAAGATATCGCGAGTCATCCAAGGAATGTTAGAATTTTTTCTCTTAGTCCTAATGGGCACAAAACGTTCGATACATGATCTGACAAGGCGCTCAAAGTAATTAGCAAGGCAGTTGACGTCCTGGTTGTCTGCAAGTGCACTAAACGTATCGAAATGATGAGATAAGGCATCAGTAATGGAGTTGTCGTCCGCACGAGTGAAATCAGGGAAACTAGTAAACGTGTAGGGGGATTTAGAAATTGGACAGGAGAGTGACACTAAGACACCTTTATGGTCTGAAATACCATCAATTACGTCGCAAGAAAAGTCACGTTCGGCTAGGTTAGTGCTTAAAAAAACTAAGTCAAGGACGGAATTTAATCTGGTTGCACTAGGAACAACCTGGGTGAGACCAAAGGACAAGGAAATGTTGATTAGTTCTTTACAAATAGCTGTGTCGCGACCGACTGCAGACAATGACGGCCAGTGGATGCCAGGGGCGTTGAAGTCGCCCATACACATAAAACTCGACGACGCAATGTTGATCTCGCTCATGAAGTTTGAAACAGCATGAAGAACATCAAGAGTAGAGCCGGGGGGACGATATATAACACTAATCACAATACACCAATTATGAAGGTAAATTTTACACCACAAAGATTCTGTTTCTGGAGGAGAAGGCAAGACTGAGAATCGTATATCCGACCGGATAAGCAGTGCCACGCCACCACCAGTACCGCTAACTCTGTCTAAGCGCACGGCAAGAAAACCGGGTGGAGTGAACTCAGATTCATAGATACCATTGTGCAGCCAAGTCTCTGTGATGCCGATAACATGGGGGGAATGAATAGATATAAGGGACAATAAATCAGGAAATTTTTTAACAATACTACGAGCGTTTATATTCAAGACAACAAGGTTCTCAAAACGACCAGGATGAATTCAAGAAGTGGATGGCACGGAAGTCAAATGGCCAGACTCAGAAGAAACATGTTGAGCGGGTGCCATTACTAATGAGTTTGAACTGTCATCCCAGTTATAACGAACCTTGTTAATGAAAGCATGATCGTATCTCAACTTCACAACAGAACCGCTGTCCCGAAAAGAGGCTGATGCATCCCAGATTTTTTTCCGAATTAACCGAACCCTAAAAGAGAAGTCTTCTTTAATAACGAAATTTGAGCCCTTGAGTTTTGAAACGTTCCTAAGAACCTCGGATTTGTCGCTGAAGTTAGAAAGTTTAAGAATGACGGGACGAATGAAAGCAGTGCGTGCTCTACCGAGCCTGTGGCAGCGCTCAATACGAGGGCAGCTAGTATTCAGGTGCTGAGTAAAGACAGATGAAACTGCAGTCATCAGGGTGGTAGCGTTTTCATCCATTACTTCAGAAATACCGTGTATTATCAGATTGTTTCAACGAGAATGGTTTTCAAGGCTATCATTTTTTAAGACCAAGTCCGTTACCTCAGTAGTCAAGGCATTTATTTCAGCACGTAAATCACGCACTAAACTAGAGTCTTTGGACATAGGAGTGGATTCTAGTGCATGAACACGTGACTCTAAAACATCAAAGCGACGCGCGATTGACTGTTGAAATGACTTAATTTCCGCAACATCTCGTGCCAACTGAGTCTGCCCCTCCAATAATTTAGAGAACATATCGGATACCGAAGGGTCGTTTTTATCATGGCTATCAAAGGAAGGGCGAGCATCGTCATTCTCATCGGGAGCAGAACCGGATGCACGCACTTAGACCGAGGGCCCGGGCCAGGGTTGATTTCCACATCTCCGCTTAAGAGGAGACAACTTGCGCAATACAATGCATGTGAACAGCAGGATACAAGACGTTGTGGGCAAGGGAGCAGCAGCAGAAAGCAATCATCGGATCGGATACACTCGGTATCGGAATAGTAACATACCTGCACGAAGAGCAAGCAGCGATTAAACATCGTGCCGGTGCCGCTGCAGCCTAGCCCACTGAAGAGTCGATCCACGCGCTGGACATTTATTGGCCTCGAGCTCCACCACTGGAAAAGCTGGCGCCACCGTCGGCGTGACGTGCTAGGAGGGATCACGTGGACATAGCGGCCGCGTCGGCTGCTTCGGGCGCGCCGAAGCGAGCTGAAAACGAGCTTAAATTCTCTCGTACGCTGCGGTTTTCATTTAGTGGCGAAATTTACCCGCTTCGAGTGTCTCCTTTACAACGCTTGAAAGCACTACAATAGGTAGTGGCTGCCTTTGAAGGCGCGCGACATGGTAGGCTACTGCTCGGTGCCGCAGGGCCGGACGCACGTAACGGAGGCCGGTGTCAGCCTTATTCGCACGTAGCCGCAGGACAAGCTGGGTGAAGCTTGGCTCGCGAAACATAAAACCGGTAAACAGTCATCGGCTACAACTCGGGTATGCAGCAAGCCAAGACGCGAGGAAGATTTCTGCTACGGCGCCCGGTCCGCGACGTTCTGAAAACGCGCACTGAGACGCTCGCCCGAGTCCGCTGCCCGACTAATGTAATGACGGTTTAGTCTATGAACTTGTGATATTATAGATACTGGCAAGTTCAGTGGAGTGGAAAGGCAGCGGTAAGAAGCACATTTAAAGAAAGCATGGCATATGGTCATGTTTGTGTTATGAATTAATGCACTGGATTACAAAAAAGGAGCAGCGGGAAATTGCGCGCTGAGAACGCCGATAAACATACAGTGCGACGCAACTCGAGGAATAATATTGAAAGGTCAAAGAATTTAGAAGAAAAAAATGGCTGTGGCTTAGGTAAGGTTAAGCCCAGGATGCGAAGCATACTAGCCTTTATTTTAGTTGTTGAACCACTGTTTAGCCTGGTGAACTGCTGTTGCTTGGCTATATTTGGTTCGGCTAGACGAAGAAACAACTCATGCATTACTTCTTCGCCTTCAAGAGTGGAACGCGACAGCGTTCCCGTCGACCCGCCAAGGGGTGTAAGTCAATGGGCTACAGGGCAGCGACTACGCGCCCCGCATTGGACGCGGTGAGCGTCGAGCAAAGCAGCGTTCGGCGCGGCAACGAAATGTGCGCCTGAGCAAGAGACGCACGCCTTAGAAACAGCTCGTTTCTAAGGCAACACCGCATTCACTAGAGGCGCTTTTGTACCGCTTTGAAGCATCGTACTTGTGGCTCAGTGGTAGCGTCTCCGTCCCACACTCCGGAGACCCTGGTTCGATTCCCACCCAGCCCGTCTTGCAAGAGTTGAGCCAAAGCCACTTATCCTCTGTCGTGACGTCACGGTGTCACGTGATTTCATGGCGACACCGCCGCGCCTGAGGAGCTGGGTTGAGCTCTCGTAATATGCTTCGCATAAAAAAGATTTAATCGTCGCGACGGCACATCATAGTCCCGTAGGCGTCAAGCCTCTACAATGAAATTATTTTTGAACAGCTTTGATAGCGCCCACGCAACAATGGTTGCTTGTATACTGTCAAATGCTCATATTCTGCGGCCTTAAGCTCATGGCACGGTGCGAAAACGCGCGCGCGGGGAAAGCGAAACAGTGCGCGGACAAGCATGCAGACGCGCAGTCGGTCGCGGCGAATCTGCGCGATCGCTGCATTGGGGCTTCATTCTATTACGCTCCATTTAGTTATACAAACACTATAAGAACATATTTCACATAGTTTGCTCTCAGCGTTTACCTGCCTTTCACGCAAGAAGCCGGTTCGGGAGACTCCATCGCGGCGACCGCGCGCAGTGGCGTTCACTGTACGTATTCGGTAAAGAGATCGCGGCTGTAAACGATTGTGTGCTTTCAGTTTGCCAAAGATTATTATTTAGACAGTAAGAAACTTCTCTCGTTTCGGAAGTACTTACAGAAATGTCCGTGAGAGCTCGCGCGTGGTGTTTTCAGTGAGCGCTGACAGCAAAACCTATGAGGAGCGCGCCACGTGATCCCTCATACTACGCCAGCGAGGCGCTTCCGATAGAGGGCGACTCCGTAACTCCTCGCCGCCAATACCGTCGGCTGCTGACGTCACAGATCGAGAGTTGTCGATGATTGGCTGATCAAAGGACAGGGCATCGGGGTGACTGGCATGCTGTAGCTCGAAGTGGGACACACCGAGGTAATCACGTATGGTAGCGATAGCGCAGTTCTTGGGCAAGCACTCGATGACGTCCACGTGCTCGACCGCCAAGGGAGCCAAGTCAGACGAAGCAGTTCCAAGCCATGTGACGCCGCAAAAGGGGGGTACAGCAAGGAAGCCGAAGAACTGCATGAAGAGCAAGCAGCGATTAAACATTGTGCCGGTGCCGCTGCAGCCTAGCCCACTCACTCACCAGCCCACTGGGTGGGATGGTGAGTAGGGTCATGAGATGCGAGAAGGTGGTCGCTTCGGAGGAGCCTCATGAAAAAGCCACACCTTTCTTGAGGTCTGCGAGAGGCCATGCAGTGATGGCAAAATGTTTAACAAAACAGGAAAAGTAAGAGCAAAGGCCTACAAAGATGCAGACATCTTTTGCTATGTGGCACAGGAAAGTCTTTGACAGTGGACATTTTTCCTGGGTCAGGTTGGATTCCAGAAGCATCGACGAGATGACCAAGCACAGTTATCTCAAGGTGGCCAAAATGGCATTTTATCGAGTTCAGCTGCAGGCTAGCCTTGCAAGAAACATCAAGAATGGTTAAGGTGTGTGCTGAACATAGACTAGAACCAGGGGCGTAGCCAAGGGGGGGGCTTATGGGGCTTCAGCCCCCCCCGAAATTTTTTCGTGCTGTCCATGCACCGCCGACCAAAGCGACCCCCGGCGCCGGAAATCACTCTGGATTTTGTCTAGAATGTCTTTTTGACGCTCGAAAAGACATTTAACCGTAAAGATTGCGAACTCGGGCTCGATATCGTGGCAACGCCCATACACCGGCAGTCACATAACGCCAAGCAGTCCCATCCGAGCACAAAGTTTCAAGGGCGCTTTGATTGTGAGCGGGCTCGCCGCGGCATCTCACTGAGGCCACGAAATCTATGGAGTGCATGGATATCAATTGCGAAACTTTATGGGTATAAATCTAATAAGCTCTTGATGTGAAACGTGCATTGACATTTCCAAAGTTGTGCTTTAAATTTTCAATTGCTGAACTTTGTGGGTTTAATGTTGTCTTAAACATTTGACACCAAAGGTCGACTGACTTTTCTAAAGTCTTACATCGGAACATACAACGAGACAAGCCACATCAACACACTAGCAGACGAGTCGACAAAGCACGCAGCGTGGTCCAATGAGACGATGCGTTGGGGTGGTTCATTTGTGCCGTCATGTCACATAAAGAAATATGAACATTTTTTTTAACCTACGCCAGAACATCCATGTGAAGACACTAAAGCCAGTCAAAGTAACTACGTTCTTATTTATTTTTTCTACTTTGACTTTTATTCGCCGAGGACACATTGAGCCCCTTCAATTTTTTTTTTGTTCTCGCTACCCTACCCGTAGGCTGCCAGAGCGAGCCAGAGCGCATATGTTTTTCTGGTATGGCCCCGACCACCGCGCGGTGCACTTCGGTGGGCGTTCGGTTTGCTCTGGCCGAGTGGATCTTCACCTGACAGAGTTTTGGAAGCTTTCTGGCTAGCAGACGAGAAAAAAAAAAACAATGGTCGCTCGCCGCCGTCACTGTGGGGACTCGAAGGATTGCACCGCGTTCCTTGAGCGGAACCTTTCCGGAAAGTCTTGTTTCGCCGGTGTAGGATACTGAGCAGTATGCGTATGGTTCTCAGTGGGCCAATCGACTCATGTTTACTTCGGTATTAATTCCGTAGCCCCATTAGGTGCCCGATGTAGGCATTCGATTCTGGCCAACATAGTTTCCTATGCGTTCTTTTTTTCATTTCGGCGCCTCCACCCCACAGAAAAAAAATACATTGTTGCGGCGCAGCGAATTGTCGCATGGTGAAAGTTCGAATTTGATACTTCTTTTACGGAAAGTAATGGGCGACGGGACGCTTCAGTTGCCGGATGCGTTTATTATATTATTTCGACAGCAATTATATGGACACTCCAGGCGCATTCCTGCCGTCGCCGTCGCCCTCATGTTTCGTATAAAGTCCAAGGGTGATAACATCGTGACAATGCGCTGCATGCAGTATGTGCGAGTGAAAGCGTAGGAGGGCAGGTGGAATGGGTGAGCCGACGATGGTGGCTCAGTCTTGTGTGCGCAAAGGAGAAAAGCGGGGAGCAAACGCGCCACCTTCCGTGATTGTGCAACATGTTTATTTGCCTTGTTTGACGCATTACATACAGTTACTTTTTCTCACATACATAGACTCATTGGATACTTATACGTATACTTAAATATCTTGTTGCGAGGTTTTGTGTATACAGGCAGTGAACTTTGTTTCCAGTGACACTTTTTTGTCCTTTATCAAGCCGTATTTTCGCATTTGTATATCCCATTGTATCTGCATTTCTAATGTACGAGGGTGAGTCAAATGAAAGTGCGCCTACCCTAACCGCGCAATAATGGTTCGGTTCATTATCTGCGAGGCATGCGCGTAGGAGAACGGCATGTCTCATTTACAAAAGTGACACGCAGGTGTGAAGATAACTGTTCTTTAATGCTCTCATACACTGGGTTGAATATGGTTGCGTCACATAATGGACACTTCAAAAGTTGAACAGCTTGGTGTGGCGAAGTTTTTGACAGCTAAAGGTGTTTCCAAAACAGAAATTAATCGCCGTATGGCTGCCGTTTATGTTGAACACGGCATTTCATTGACCACTGTGAAGCGTTGGAGCAAACGGTTTAAAGGACGTTGTAAAGACATTCAAAGACCGGGCAAAAACCATCGTGCAATCACCCCCCAAAACAATTTTAAAGGTTCATGAGCTGATGAAACAAGAACGGAGGATAAGCATCGATGAACTGGCAGACCGTGTGAACATCAGTCACGGTTCGGTTCACGCCATAATTCATGAGCTTCTCGGTTATCGGCTCTTTGGTGCGCAATGGATCCCTATGATTTTGATCCATCGCGAGAAGACGGAGAAGTTTCGCGCTGCCTTGACTCATCTGATCGGGTATCACAATGAGGATGACGACTTCTTGTTTGCATTTGTGATCGGGGACGAACCTTGGTGCCACTACTACGAGCCTGAAACACGACGGCAAAGCTTACAGTGGAAACATTCGAATTTACCACGCCCAAAGAATGCAAAGGCCATCATTTCCGCTGGAAAGGTGTTGTTGACTTTTTTTTTCGGTCGTCAGGGTCCATTACTGATAGAATTTGCTAATTCTTGAGAGGCTATCAATTGTTTCCGATATTGTGAAACGCCAGAACGGCAGTGTGTCGCAATCAAGAACGAACAACGTGGAAAATTGACGAATGGGGTCATCTTGTTCCACGACAGTGCCTGTCCCCACGTCGCTTATGTGGTTAATACAAAACTGGCAAAGTTCAAGTGGGAAATGCTGCAGCATCCGCCATACAGCTCCGACCTGTCACCTTGCGACTTCTACATTTTGGGGCAACCGAAAAAAGAGCTCAAGGGAACCAGATACAGACTTTTTGAAGCAGCAACCCGAGGAGTTTTATAAGACGGGAATCACGCGACTCGTTAGTCAATGGGACAAATGTCTAAATTCTCATGAAGACTACTTTTAAATAAAGTACCCCGTTGTTGGCTCACATTCATTTGACTTGCCCTCGTATATCTTGCAGAATTCCTGCTTTTTATACGTGCCCTCTGTTGCGACTATGACTTCGGTGCAATTACTCACGATACACGACCGGTGACAGCTAGTCCTGCGTAATACATTAATACAAATTACAGCGTCATTGAGATTTTTCACTGGCCATCGCATATATACAAGAATGTAAGCACGTTTCTTAAATGACAAAGTTTCGTTAACATATTTGTCCTCAACTTGTTCAGTTCATTGCCTTTTAATTTTTCATATCAGAGGCATGCACTGCTTTCCTGGTTTTGAACTGATATAGTTCTAAAGTTTGTGTGATATTTTCTTTACTTAAATAGACAAAAATATGGAAGCATTGATATCAGTTATTTTGGGCAAAATTTTTGGCACATACGAGTATATTTTTTTGTGAAAAAATACATATTTTATTGTTTTGACTGTGCGTAGCGTTCAAGAATTCGTTTGCACCATCTTTGGCAATGACAATGGAGTTATTATTCATGGATTTGACCCCTTGACAAATTGTTTAAGAGGAAGCCTTAGCTCGGGCCCAATCCGATGCGGCCTATTCAAATACTTGTAAAACGCAGAAACGCTTTTCTTAGATAATCCTGCTAATCGCTTTTGTTGAAATTCGTTGCATTTGAGAGAGAAAGTTCAATCCTAGTTCTGTTGGAAACACAACTTCGATTTAGGGCCTGCATTTTGTTTAAAATATTTTGAAAAATTCGAAAGTTTGAAAAAATAGAAGCACGACGTTTACAAACTAATAGCTATGCATGAAGAACAGACATTGTGGTTCTGTAAACGGCATCTATTATAACAGTCAAAGCGGACAAGTTTGCTATGTCAATTTGTATCTTACGTGAATTGGTTACGTTGTGTACAAGGGTTCTGCACAAGCCGTATTTCCACAATACTAAATTGTTTTGAGATTCATGTGTGACATATCCATTTTGTCCGTTGTAGATGTACTATTAGATGCAATTCACAGAATTGTGATATCATTTTTCATTGTTGAGTCACGGAGTTTTAAGCTTGATAGTTTCGTTTTCTGAAAATTTTTGATTTCGCCAATTTGTAATAAATAATTGACCACCTAAATGAAAAATTCGAAACCAGTAGTCACTAGAATTAAACTTTTTCTTTTAAATGCAACAAAACTCCTCAAATTTGGTGAAGTGGTTGCAGGGAAAAACGAATTCCCCTTCTACATGTATTTAAATAGGAGCACCCGAGCTAAAGCTTCCTCGAACACAATTTCTGGCTACGCCACTGGCCCCATATATATATATGGATATATATATATATATATATATATATATATATATATATATATATATATATATATATATATATGTATATATATGGGGCCAGTGGCGTAGCCCCCCCCGAACAAAATTTCTGGCTACGCCACTGACTAGAACACCATAACATCATCCAGGTAAGTCACCACCTAAACTCTAGAAATATAGAGTACATCATCTGCCCAAAGCGTTAGATAAGCAAAAAGGCACAACCTTAAACTGCTAAAGTCCGTCAGAAAAGACTGGGAATGCGGGAGATAGAAATTCGAGACGATGAGCAAAACGCGAACAAGAATGCAGGAGCCTCCTGCATTCACCTTGTTCACGTTTTGCTCAAAGTCCGTCAGGCATCATAAAGGCTGTCTTTTCACTTATGAGGTCATCCACAGCAATTTACCAATATCTGGACTTAAGGTCAATGGACGAAAAGTACTGGGCACTATAGAGACAATCAAGGGCTTTGTATGAGATAGTGGGTAGACATCCTTCTTTGCGATGCTATTGAGGTGGTGATAGTCGATGCAGAATCTCCACTAATATGACAGGTGACACTCTGGAACTTGACAATGGCTCAATGAGGTCTTTTTCTAGCATCTTGTCCACTTCTGCTTTGATGACTTAGTGGTCCAACGCTGAAACCCTGCAATGTATTGTATCAATGTATTGACCAAGCATCTCCAGTGTGGATATGATGTTTGACAACAGATATCTGGCCCAAGGGACGGTCATATAAGTTGGATATATTGGCTTATGGGTGGCACAGCAAGGGGACTGAAGAAGAGGAGAATGAAGTTCGTCTCGAATCGCGCGTCACCACTTACATTTCATAAAGTGCAAACGCTTGGGTCTTCATTCAGTGTTAACTACAGCAGGGTATGCGTGACAATTTGGTGGAGCTTGCTGGGTACACTCTACTTATGCAGGAGACCCCACTGGGCAGCAAGAACCTTGCCCCACAATTGGAGTTGACTCCAGTTCACCGCACAAGCCGACGAATCTGAGGCCTCACCACAGAATTCGGAAACCTCCAAGAAAAAGTGATGACTGCGACCACTGCTGCTGATGATGATGATGTATGGGGTTTTATGGCGCAAGGGCCAGGAATGACCAAAGAGCGCCATGTCTGTGGTAGTGCGTTCGCAGTGTAATTATGATTACTATGAAACTGATGTGACGTGACTGTAAAGTGGCCTTAAAATATACGCTCTAAAGTGCATAAAATCTGTATAATAACATTATGGCGATGACGTATGGCTTGTACTATGAACATTTAGATGCATTTAAAAAGAATGACACGATAGGTAAAATATATCCGATTATAAGAAATCCTAGAGCACTACTGCCTCCTTAGAGCCCCTGAAACACAAGGGCCTGGAGGCATGTGCTATGCAAAGCAATTATCGCAGCGGCATCCTCTAAGGTGAGGAAGCGCTACGAATGCATGGGACTAATAACATGTAAGACCACATCTCTTAGGAAACCTAGGACTGTGCTTGTATTAAAGAACGGTTCTGGACCGAGGAACATTACAGGATGAAGAGGAATGTCCTGCCTGTATGCTAAGGAAAAATGTCTCATTATCTCAGATTCGGCTTCCCGACACTTCAGAAGGACGTGGAGCACGGTCAGCCTCTCCCCGCATCTACCACAGGTTGGAGGTTCACTTCCAGAAGCAGATAATTATAGGTGCCAAATGTGTGTCCTATTCTGAGACGACAGAATAGGACATCTGTTCGGCGCGATTTAGAAGTAGAGGACCACAATCCTAAGTGTGGTTTTATCAGGTGGAGCTTATTATCCGTTTCCGCGTCCCACATCTGTTGCCAGTAATCTCGCAGCCTCCTTCGCAAGAAAAGCCTCAGATCTGTGACAGGCGCCTGAGCGGTAGGGTTAACAGCTTGCGATGCGATTGACGTGGCCATCTCGTCCGCCAGAACGTTACCCTCAATGCTCCTATGGCCAGGCACCCAGCACATATAATGATACGCTGGTTAGATCTGTACGCTATACACAAGACGGAATATAGTTCATTAAGTACTGGATTTTTGTGTGTATAGAGTGACATCAGGGCCTTCACGACACTAATAAGGGAGTCTGTATATTGACACGTGTCTATCAGGCGACCACGTTTCGCCGCCGAACAAATGTTATCGCACAGCGCGGGACGCGCCTGCATGTATATCCGAAGTTTCTGGAAAGTTATCGATGCTTCTATCCGCTGTCTGTTGTCGCCGAACCTCGTATTATCTGATTTCATCGCGTGACGCGAATGGTGTAGAACTTTGTGCAAGGCACGCGGGTTGTAGGGGTTGGAGGACGGGACTTCGGGATGGAAAACCCTAAACTTGGGAGGGATTTATTCTACATTCTATACAGGGAGGTGAGCGTCAATTAACAGTTGTACAGTCATTACGGGCCGGCAGCAACTCGGACGCTGCGGCCCGCGGCAAGAAGTTCGAGAGAGGTGAATCAGGGAATCAGGGCATGTCCCAGAATGCTCAGGTCTCTCTGGAAGGCTTCTTATAAACCCTTCGAGCACTGCAAGTCACGTCATGTTTGACCAATGGGAGAGTCCACTCCGATGACGCCACTTTCAGCCAATGGTAGGCGCCCGTGTCGTGGTGTCACACCTGGCGGCTTGCTGCGGTCTAGCATCGCAGACTGGCAATGCACTTCGAACAAAGAGAAGGGGAGGGCTGCACCTGCTTCATTGTCGGATGCCCACCTGCTAATCCCGGCGGCGCACGAACTTGTTGGCATGTAAACTCGTTGCCTTAAACTTGTCTGCTCGGCCGCTTCTCTGGAATGCGCTTTCCTGCTTCTGCATTCCTCAATTAGCTGTGCTGCAATCCGATGTGGTCTGGGGAACTCGAAGTAATCGCAGGAACCAGCTCCATATCTAACAGCTCGTCCTCGCCCCGGTTGTTCTGAATGGCCGGTGAAATCAATTCGCTGGCCATGAGGAACGCTGAAAGAAGCTGCAGGGTACTGGGGTCGAGCCTCGTTTGACGAACTTCGGGATCCTTGGCCCTGGAGAACAGACGTCAAACAAACAAAACAGCACAGCGCTGCACCACGCGTAAGCGCAGGCTCTTCACCCCTGACTCGCCAGACTATTACTGAGTCAAAATCAACCCTGATCTTTTATTTCCCCAATTTCGACAAAACAGTTCCAACCACCCTTCCAAACCGCTATCCATTTCTCCCCGAATGCCGACAAGACCAGAGTACTATTGTTGTTGCAAAACAAAAGGGTCGTTGACGATGCAAACAACAAATGAAAACAGCCGAACATAACTTAAGTGGCCTAACTACACGAACAGCATGTTTCCAATCTATCGCAGTGGCGTACATATCGCACATATTGGTGCCACTGATCAATCTGGTCAACCTCACAAGTACGTAATCACAAGTGCACCAGCCTTGTGGTCACTAAACAGAACGCGTACTTGCATTGTAGGCAAACTTTTCATTCACGCTTACTCACGTTTCTTTCCTGAAAGTCCTACAGGACACGTGACATAAACGAACAATTAAACTCGCGGGACTTACACACTCCGCAGAACTCTTAAAATGATGCGTCTTTCTTTTTCTTTCCACGCACGCTCACTAAAGAAGTCAGAATACGGCTGCCCTCCACACACACTAGCAACCCAGTCATAAAGTCTGCTTCCTTCCGTCCACACAGGACACGCGCTAATGGAACTAAGAACGCTTCGCCGTGCAAATCATGCACTCACTGAAATCTACGCGCTTAACCTTACAAAATTCAAAAACGCTTAAAAAGAAAGAAGGTTAAATAACACACGCGCTTTACCATAGGCCTTTCGACGATAACCTTGACCTTCAGGTTACTCACACACACAAAAAAGCCTATCTACTTATTAATGAGCATCTCGCGAGACTACATGTTTACAAAAAACCGCGTCTTTCAAAGCTCGAGCCTCTCTAACAAAACACAAACAGAGCTCATACCTTACACATTGAAAGAAACTCTAGTCTCAAATCGCGAAAAACTTTCCGATGCTCAAAATAAAAAAAACAAGACATTCCATTTCTACGGAAGGGCTCTTCGCCTCCCTTTCCAAACGCTTATGTCTGACTCATACTCTGAGCCGTCCTCGCGGTGGTCGCGGCTTGAAAGCTACTCTGGCTGCCGAGAGACAACAAAAGGGCTGACTAACTATCAGCTCCCCCAAGACGTTACGGTCTCCTGCCAATTTGCGTCCTCGCGCCCCGCTTTCAACACAAACTCGATTGACCGCGTCGCTACTCCCCACCTGGTCTCGTCCTGCCACTTTGCGTTTCTTCGAACTGCACGCTGAGCTATGAAAAGAACTACGGAATGACGAGGAGTTTAACAGCCTCGTGCCCTCTGTCCGCGTCCGTGCAGAACATTCTTCGCGGTCCCCCTTTGACCTGTGGCTCGAACGTTCTGGATGCGTCAACATCGTCCTAGACGACCGCACCTTTCTTTTCTCCGCGCCCTGCCTTTTCGCGCTTGTCGCCGTCTTTGGCTTCGCTACATTAGCTACCGCATTCCGATCTTTTCGGCGCTTCTTTCTGCGGCGCTTTCTCCTCGAACTCTCTTTCATGCCGTCATCTCGCGCCTCGTGCTGGCCGTTACACATCTCGTCGGCCCAGATCGGTCTCTTACCCGCACAGTCTGATTGATTTTCATTTAAATCAACACTCTCTCTGCCTCGACTGGCGGACAGCTCAACCGACTCTGGCACAATGCAGCAGGCTTTACTCGAGTAAGACAACTCGCACTCTTGCGAACTGCCCTCTGCTACATTGCCCAGCTCACGCTGTGCATCGGCACACAGCCCGTCGGTATCGATCGCTGTCTCACGCGCACAGTCCGAATGATTAACAACTGAATCATCCCTATCTAGGCCATCTAGACTGGCGGAGAGCCGCACCGATCCCTGAACAATGCAGTTGTTCTCTCGTGAGCTACGGAGCTCGCCATCCCGAGAACTACTCTCAACTGCATCGCTCAGTTCGCACTTCACTTCTGCACGCACATCTGACCTGACATGGGTGCTCGCGTCTGTCGCGTCAACAGTACCCTTTTCTTCGCTAGCAACCTCGCTAACATTACCAGCGACGCACACACTCGGTAACTGTGCCAATTTGTTCGCAGCTGGCCTAGCTGTCTCCACAGTCATCTGTTGGCACAGCACCTCGTCGCTCTTACTAGGGCCTTTAACGGCCTCTGTTGCCACTAAGGCATCGTTAGCGGCTAGCCTTTTTCCTTCACTTATAAATCTGCAGCCAATCTCACAGGCACTACTCTTTTCGTCGGCTTCTGGCGAAAGTCCGCTAGACACTTCCTCATTCTTTCGCTCCGTACTACCTACAGAACTCTCAGACAGCCGTTCTCTCTGTGCCAATAACTGATCACAATACTCTATCTCTTTGATCAGTGCTGCCTTCTCTCTCTCATACTTTTTCTCTCGCTCAAGCTCGCGTTCCTTCTCACGTTCGTGACGCTGACACCTAAGAGTAAGTTCTTGAAGCTCCTGCTTCCGTTCATTCTCGCGTTCTTCACGCTTAAGCTCACCCTTAAGTTCACGACGCGCTCGCAAACGTACACGACGCACACGCTCTCGTGGTTCCTGTATCACTTCCCAAGCAAGCTCAATGCTTTTCTCATCATTGCCACTATCATTAATCGCATTTATTATAGCTGGCGTTTCCATCCGTTCGTCCGCCTCAACTCCCAAATCGTCGCACACCAACAACAAGTCTAACCTCGTCAACCTTCTAAGATCCATGGCAGCTGCCCCGACAGGTGGTTAGAACTGTTTTCCTTAATTAATTTGTGCAAACACACAATGCAACAAACTCCCGATTCCCAGAACTATCAAAATTGAACACACAACCTTTGAGTCTGGCGAATCATAAGGAAAAAAACCACGCGCTCACTTACGGTTGCAGCACCCTGCCATCCGGTTCGCTCGTCCGCTGTCGCCGGTTCCTCCGGACTCCCTGGGTCGAAGGCTCGCTCCTTCTTCGCTACACCCAGTTTCTTCGGACCTCTTTCGACGAAGGCTCTCTCTTCTTCGCTCTTCCCGGTTCTTTACGATCTCTCTCGACGAAGGTTGATCCGTAGCGCTGCCACCAGCTGATGCATTCGGAGGCGATCCTACCGCTGCCAACCAGATGTAGGGGTTGGGGGACGGGACGTCGGGATGAAGAACCACAAACTTGGGAGGATTTATTCTACATTCTATACAGGGAGGTGAGCGTCAATTAACAGTTGTACAGTCATTACGGGCCGGCAGCAACTCGGACGCTGCGGCCCGCGGCAAGAAGTTCGAGAGAGGTGAATCAGGGAATCAGGGCATGTCCCAGAATGCTCAGGTCTCTCTGGAAGGCTTCTTATAAACCCTTCGAGCACTGCAAGTCACGTCATGTTTGACCAATGGGAGAGTCCACTCCGATGACGCCACTTTCAGCCAATGGTAGGCGCCCGTGTCGTGGTGTCACACCTGGCGGCTTGCTGCGGTCTAGCATCGCAGACTGGCAATGCACTTCGAACAAAGAGAAGGGGAGGGCTGCACCTGCTTCATTGTCGGATGCCCACCTGCTAATCCCGGCGGCGCACGAACTTGTTGGCATGTAAACTCGTTGCCTTAAACTTGTCTGCTCGGCCGCTTCTCTGGAATGCGCTTTCCTGCTTCTGCATTCCTCAATTAGCTGTGCTGCAATCCGATGTGGTCTGGGGAACTCGAAGTAATCGCAGGAACCAGCTCCATATCTAACAGCTCGTCCTCGCCCCGGTTGTTCTGAATGGCCGGTGAAATCAATTCGCTGGCCATGAGGAACGCTGAAAGAAGCTGCAGGGTACTGGGGTCGAGCCTCGTTTGACGAACTTCGGGATCCTTGGCCCTGGAGAACAGACGTCAAACAAACAAAACAGCACAGCGCTGCACCACGCGTAAGCGCAGGCTCTTCACCCCTGACTCGCCAGACTATTACTGAGTCAAAATCAACCCTGATCTTTTATTTCCCCAATTTCGACAAAACAGTTCCAACCACCCTTCCAAACCGCTATCCATTTCTCCCCGAATGCCGACAAGACCAGAGTACTATTGTTGTTGCAAAACAAAAGGGTCGTTGACGATGCAAACAACAAATGAAAACAGCCGAACATAACTTAAGTGGCCTAACTACACGAACAGCATGTTTCCAATCTATCGCAGTGGCGTACATATCGCACATATTGGTGCCACTGATCAATCTGGTCAACCTCACAAGTACGTAATCACAAGTGCACCAGCCTTGTGGTCACTAAACAGAACGCGTACTTGCATTGTAGGCAAACTTTTCATTCACGCTTACTCACGTTTCTTTCCTGAAAGTCCTACAGGACACGTGACATAAACGAACAATTAAACTCGCGGGACTTACACACTCCGCAGAACTCTTAAAATGATGCGTCTTTCTTTTTCTTTCCACGCACGCTCACTAAAGAAGTCAGAATACGGCTGCCCTCCACACACACTAGCAACCCAGTCATAAAGTCTGCTTCCTTCCGTCCACACAGGACACGCGCTAATGGAACTAAGAACGCTTCGCCGTGCAAATCATGCACTCACTGAAATCTACGCGCTTAACCTTACAAAATTCAAAAACGCTTAAAAAGAAAGAAGGTTAAATAACACACGCGCTTTACCATAGGCCTTTCGACGATAACCTTGACCTTCAGGTTACTCACACACACAAAAAAGCCTATCTACTTATTAATGAGCATCTCGCGAGACTACATGTTTACAAAAAACCGCGTCTTTCAAAGCTCGAGCCTCTCTAACAAAACACAAACAGAGCTCATACCTTACACATTGAAAGAAACTCTAGTCTCAAATCGCGAAAAACTTTCCGATGCTCAAAATAAAAAAAACAAGACATTCCATTTCTACGGAAGGGCTCTTCGCCTCCCTTTCCAAACGCTTATGTCTGACTCATACTCTGAGCCGTCCTCGCGGTGGTCGCGGCTTGAAAGCTACTCTGGCTGCCGAGAGACAACAAAAGGGCTGACTAACTATCAGCTCCCCCAAGACGTTACGGTCTCCTGCCAATTTGCGTCCTCGCGCCCCGCTTTCAACACAAACTCGATTGACCGCGTCGCTACTCCCCACCTGGTCTCGTCCTGCCACTTTGCGTTTCTTCGAACTGCACGCTGAGCTATGAAAAGAACTACGGAATGACGAGGAGTTTAACAGCCTCGTGCCCTCTGTCCGCGTCCGTGCAGAACATTCTTCGCGGTCCCCCTTTGACCTGTGGCTCGAACGTTCTGGATGCGTCAACATCGTCCTAGACGACCGCACCTTTCTTTTCTCCGCGCCCTGCCTTTTCGCGCTTGTCGCCGTCTTTGGCTTCGCTACATTAGCTACCGCATTCCGATCTTTTCGGCGCTTCTTTCTGCGGCGCTTTCTCCTCGAACTCTCTTTCATGCCGTCATCTCGCGCCTCGTGCTGGCCGTTACACATCTCGTCGGCCCAGATCGGTCTCTTACCCGCACAGTCTGATTGATTTTCATTTAAATCAACACTCTCTCTGCCTCGACTGGCGGACAGCTCAACCGACTCTGGCACAATGCAGCAGGCTTTACTCGAGTAAGACAACTCGCACTCTTGCGAACTGCCCTCTGCTACATTGCCCAGCTCACGCTGTGCATCGGCACACAGCCCGTCGGTATCGATCGCTGTCTCACGCGCACAGTCCGAATGATTAACAACTGAATCATCCCTATCTAGGCCATCTAGACTGGCGGAGAGCCGCACCGATCCCTGAACAATGCAGTTGTTCTCTCGTGAGCTACGGAGCTCGCCATCCCGAGAACTACTCTCAACTGCATCGCTCAGTTCGCACTTCACTTCTGCACGCACATCTGACCTGACATGGGTGCTCGCGTCTGTCGCGTCAACAGTACCCTTTTCTTCGCTAGCAACCTCGCTAACATTACCAGCGACGCACACACTCGGTAACTGTGCCAATTTGTTCGCAGCTGGCCTAGCTGTCTCCACAGTCATCTGTTGGCACAGCACCTCGTCGCTCTTACTAGGGCCTTTAACGGCCTCTGTTGCCACTAAGGCATCGTTAGCGGCTAGCCTTTTTCCTTCACTTATAAATCTGCAGCCAATCTCACAGGCACTACTCTTTTCGTCGGCTTCTGGCGAAAGTCCGCTAGACACTTCCTCATTCTTTCGCTCCGTACTACCTACAGAACTCTCAGACAGCCGTTCTCTCTGTGCCAATAACTGATCACAATACTCTATCTCTTTGATCAGTGCTGCCTTCTCTCTCTCATACTTTTTCTCTCGCTCAAGCTCGCGTTCCTTCTCACGTTCGTGACGCTGACACCTAAGAGTAAGTTCTTGAAGCTCCTGCTTCCGTTCATTCTCGCGTTCTTCACGCTTAAGCTCACCCTTAAGTTCACGACGCGCTCGCAAACGTACACGACGCACACGCTCTCGTGGTTCCTGTATCACTTCCCAAGCAAGCTCAATGCTTTTCTCATCATTGCCACTATCATTAATCGCATTTATTATAGCTGGCGTTTCCATCCGTTCGTCCGCCTCAACTCCCAAATCGTCGCACACCAACAACAAGTCTAACCTCGTCAACCTTCTAAGATCCATGGCAGCTGCCCCGACAGGTGGTTAGAACTGTTTTCCTTAATTAATTTGTGCAAACACACAATGCAACAAACTCCCGATTCCCAGAACTATCAAAATTGAACACACAACCTTTGAGTCTGGCGAATCATAAGGAAAAAAACCACGCGCTCACTTACGGTTGCAGCACCCTGCCATCCGGTTCGCTCGTCCGCTGTCGCCGGTTCCTCCGGACTCCCTGGGTCGAAGGCTCGCTCCTTCTTCGCTACACCCAGTTTCTTCGGACCTCTTTCGACGAAGGCTCTCTCTTCTTCGCTCTTCCCGGTTCTTTACGATCTCTCTCGACGAAGGTTGATCCGTAGCGCTGCCACCAGCTGATGCATTCGGAGGCGATCCTACCGCTGCCAACCAGATGTAGGGGTTGGGGGACGGGACGTCGGGATGAAGAACCACAAACTTGGGAGGATTTATTCTACATTCTATACAGGGAGGTGAGCGTCAATTAACAGTTGTACAGTCATTACGGGCCGGCAGCAACTCGGACGCTGCGGCCCGCGGCAAGAAGTTCGAGAGAGGTGAATCAGGGAATCAGGGCATGTCCCAGAATGCTCAGGTCTCTCTGGAAGGCTTCTTATAAACCCTTCGAGCACTGCAAGTCACGTCATGTTTGACCAATGGGAGAGTCCACTCCGATGACGCCACTTTCAGCCAATGGTAGGCGCCCGTGTCGTGGTGTCACACCTGGCGGCTTGCTGCGGTCTAGCATCGCAGACTGGCAATGCACTTCGAACAAAGAGAAGGGGAGGGCTGCACCTGCTTCATTGTCGGATGCCCACCTGCTAATCCCGGCGGCGCACGAACTTGTTGGCATGTAAACTCGTTGCCTTAAACTTGTCTGCTCGGCCGCTTCTCTGGAATGCGCTTTCCTGCTTCTGCATTCCTCAATTAGCTGTGCTGCAATCCGATGTGGTCTGGGGAACTCGAAGTAATCGCAGGAACCAGCTCCATATCTAACAGGGTTCGAACGATTAGACTGGAACATTCGACGACTGCTGTATAAAAGCCGACGCGCTTGACCTGCAGATCAGATTTTCGACGATCGCCGAGCGTGTTCGCCGCTATCGTTGCGCTATAAGTGTAGCCTGTTTTGTGGGCACAGGTTCGCCCAATAAAAGCTAGTTTTGTCTTTCACAGTACTGCTACTGTGTTCTTTAACGTCACTACCACATCTGGTGGAGGTGCTAGTGCGTTCATGTACCGAACGCCCCCGCGAAGCCGCGATCCAAGCCCGAAGCCCGAGGAAAAAACCGACATCGTCCAAGACCAGCGTGCTAGCCGCAGACTGCAAAGACTGCCCCCAGAGCACGGACTTCTGCCTGAAACGACAAAGAAGATAGTGGTCAAGACAACCCAAATGGCTGCCCCAGTGTCCCCCGTTATCCTACAGCAACCTCGGGACCCACCAACCTTCCATGGAGCAGCAACTGAAGACCCGGAATCCTGGCTGGAGACGTACGAGCGAATCGCGACTTTCAGCAACTGGGACTCCGACGACAAGTTGCGGCATGTATACTTTGCCTTAGAAGATGCCGCCAGAACATGGTTTGAGAACCGGGAGTCGACCTTGACGACATGGGACCTCTTCCGTACCGGCTTCCTGCGCACCTTTACGAGCGTCGTGCGCAAGGAAAGGGCCGAAGCCATGCTGGACGCCCGAGTGCAGCTACCTAATGAGAACGTTGCCATCTTCACGGAAGAAATGACCCGTCTGTTCCGCCATGCCGACCCGGATATGCCCGAGGAGAAGAAAGTCCGCCTTCTCATGCGTGGTACCACGCATGAGAAGTTCTTCCTTCACACGTGTGAAGGAAGAACTTTTCGGCGCAATGATACGAAGCCCACCGACGACCGTAGAATTCCTTCGCGAGGCCACCAGCATCGAGAAGACGCTCGAAATGCGGAACCGGCAATTCAACCGCCGCACGGGCTCTACAAACTACGCAGGAATTCAGTCACTGGCCGCCGCGACGACCTGCGCGAGACTATCCGAGCGGTCGTGCGGGAGGAGCTACAGAAGCTGTTCCCGTCATCACAGCCTCAAGTGACTTCGATTGCCGACGCCGTGCGTGAGGAGCTCCAACAACAACTTGGAGTAGCCCCTGAATCGCCGCAACCTCAGCCGCAAGCGATGACATATATACGCCGCTGTAGCCCGCCGTCACGTTCCCCCTCCGCGCCCACGGCTGGGCCCAGTGACGACACAGTTCCGTCGTCCACCACCACCCCCACCGCCAGCACGCCAACCCGTCAAGCCACGCGGCATTCCAAGGAAGACTGACGTTTGGCGTGCCCCCGACCACCGCCCGCTCTGCTACCACTGCGGAGAAGCCGGCCATGTGTACCGCCGATGCCCATACCGAGAGATGGGACTGCGAGGTTTCGCCGTTAACGCGCCGCGGCCACTAGATTGGCGAACGACCTCGCGATATCGCCGACTACCTCGCCGCCACTCAATGGAGCCCTCGACGACCTTCCCGTTCGCCATCACCAGGCCGCTACCTGTCGCCGCAGCGCCGACCATACACTGGCCCAGCCCGGGGCCGGTCCGTCAGCCCATATCCGGAAAACTAAAAGCAGCAGCCGATGGAGGTGCGGTTGCTGTTCATCGAACTGACGAAGATCCTCCGCCGCCGACGAAGACGCCGAATAGACTACTTCGACGACGCAACGACACGCCGCCATTCCGACGAAATGTGGCTTGACGAAAGACGGCGAAAGCCGTCTTTTGTCAAGCCACATTTCGTCGGAATCCGTCAAGTCGGAATCGTCAAGCCACATTTCGTCGGAAGCCGTCTTTCGTCGTCGCCGTCTTTCGACGGCGACGACGAAAGACGGCTTGACGACACGACGTTCCAGCTTCAGTTCAACGCGACGCAGCCGTGATCCGACGCCAAGACCTAACTGCAACGCCAGACAAAGAACAACCGACCTTGACGTGCTTCTCGACGGCCACGCTGTTACCGCCTTAGTGGACACATCGCCGCCCAATTGAAGAAGGTTAAGACTGCATGGGAAGGCCCTCAAATTCGCACCGCTGGAGGACACTTGATTACGCCGAGTGGAATCTGCACGGCAAGAATAACCATTCATGACCGGACTTACCCTGCCACCTTCGTTATCCTCCAACAGTGTTCACGAGACGCCATTCTCGGTATGGACTTCCTGAACCAACATGGCGCAATCATCGACCTGAAGTCGAAGTCAATAACGCTGTCGGAAGATAAAGCAATACCACCGGAGAGCCTAGTCACCACGCCTTGAGTGTGTTCGAAGATCAAGTGAGCATCCCGCCTCGCTCCAGCATTGTTATTTCGGTCGGCACCGAAATACCCGCTGACGTAGAAGGTGTCATCGAAGGCGACCAACGTCTACTGCTAGACCGTGAAATTTGCGTCGCAAGAGGGATCGCTCGACTGCACGGAGGGAAAACTGAAGTGTTGCTGACAAACTTCAGCCAGGAGTTCAAGCACATCAACAAGGGCACGACGATCGCGTACATCGAGTAAATTCTGGAAACCAGTAATGCGTTTGTCCTCTCGGATTCCGCCGCATCTACCCCGACGACCATGGTTCCCGAACCAGACTACGACATTAATCCAAGTCTCCCAGTGATTAAGCAACAGCAGCTCAGAAGTCTGCTCCGACGATACAAAGGCTGCTTTTCGACGTCATCGAGGATTCGACAAACACCAGTCGCCAAGCATCGCATAATCACCGAGGAGTACGCTCGACCACTCCGCCAGAGCCCTTACCGAGTTTCGCCGCGAGAACGCGAAGCTATAAGAGAACAAGTCGACGAAATGCTGCGCGACGACATCATCCAGCCGTCGAAAAGCCCGTGGGCATCCCCTGTTGTCCTGGTGAAGAAAAAAGACGGAACCCTACGTTTCTGCGTCGATTATCGTCGTCTGAACAAGATCACGAAGATGGACGTATACCCCCTTCCATGGATAGACGACGCATTGGATCGGCTCTACAACGCTAAGTACTTTTCCTCGATGGACCTCAAGTCTGGCTATTGGCAAATAGAAGTCGACGAAAGAGATCGCGAAAAGACCGCCTTTATCGCCCCAGTTAGCCTCTACGAGTTCAAGGTTATGCCATTTGGACGGTGCTCGGCGCCTGCAACGTTCCAGCGCGTGATGGACACGGTTTTAGCGGGATTGAAATGGCAGACCTGTCTCGTTTACTTGGATGACGTCGTTGTATTCGCCGGAAATTTCGACGATCACCTTAGGCGGCTTGCCACAGTGCTAGAGGCCATCAAATCATCAGGGCTCACTCTGAAGCCAGAAAAATGCCGCTTCGCTTACGATGACCTTCTGTTCCTAGTCCACGTCATCAGTGAATCCGGAGTACGCCCCGACCCTCAGAAAACAGCTGCCATCGCAAAGTTCCCGCAGCCCACCGACAAGAAGGCAGTGCGTAGATTCCTTGGCATGTGTGCCTACTACAGGCGCTTTGTCAAGGACTTTTCACGCATCGCAGAGACGTTGACACGTCTAATTAAATGCGATGTTGAGTTCAAGTGGGAAACGCCGCAGGCCGACGCATTTGAAGAACTCAAACGACGCATGCAGTCGCCGCCGGTACTTGCGCACTTCGACGAGTACGCCGATACAGAAATCCATACTGACGCCAGTAGCCTAGGCCTCGGTGCCGTTCTAGTTCAGAGGAAAAACGGAGTCGAACAGGTGATATCTTACCCTAGCCGGTCGCTGTCAAAAGCGGAAGGCAACTATTCTACGACCGAAAAGGAATGCCTCGCCATCGTTTGGGCTACAGCTAAATTTCGCCCTTATCTTTATGGCAGGCCATTCAAAGTCGTCAGTGACCATCACGCGTTGTGTTGGCTAGCGAGTATAAAGGATCCTTCAGGACGACTGGCGCGGTGGAGCCTCAGACTACAAGAATACGACATCACTGTAACCTACAAGTCCGGACGAAAACACTCTGATGCCGGTTGCCTATCATGTGCCCCCATTGACCCGCCGCCGCAAGATGACGAAGATGACGACGCCTTCCTTCGAATGATAAGCGCGGAAGACTTCGCTGAACAGCAACGGGCAGACCCGGAGCTAAAAGGCCTCGTGGAATATTTGGAAGGGCCCACCGACGTTGTCCCCAGGTCATTTAAGCGCGGATTATCTTCCTTCACGCTTCAAAACAATCTACTCGTGAAGAAGAACTTTTCACCAGTGCGCGCCAACTACCTTCTTGTTGTCCCGTCAGGACTTCGTCCAGAAGTATTGCACGCCCTACATGACGATCCGACCGCTGGACACCTCGGATTTTCCCGGACACTATCGAGGATACAAGAAAAGTATTATTGGCCGCGCCTGACCGCCGACGTCGCCCGTTATGTCAAAACATGCCGAGACTGTCAGCGACGCAAGACACCGCCGACAAGGCCAGCCGGATTACTACAGCCAATCGAGCCTCCTTGCCGACCATTCCAGCAGATCGGGATGGACTTGCTGGGACCCTTTCCGACGTCAACAACCGGAAATAAGTGGATCGTCGTGGCGACGGACTACCTCACCCGCTTCGCTGAAACTAAAGCACTGCCGAAAGGTAGCGCAGCCGAAGTGGCGAAATTCTTTGTTGAAAGCATCCTGCTGCGACATGGCGCCCCAGAAGTCCTCATCACCGACAGAGGAACGGCCTTTACAGCGGAGCTCACCCAAGCCATACTGAAATACAGTCAAACAAGGCACAGGAGGACAACGGCCTACCATCCGCAGATGAACGGTCTTACGGAGCGGCTGAATAAGACCCTCGCCGACATGCTAGCGATGTACGTCGACGTCGAACACAAGACCTGGGATGCCGTCCTGCCGTACGTAACATTCGCTTACAACACGGCGGTGCAAGAAACAACACAGATCACGCCGTTCAAGCTGGTCTACGGCAGGAACCCGACGACGACGCTCGACGCCATGCTGCCGCACGTCACTGACGAGGAGAACGTTGACGTTGCTACCTATCTCCAGCGCGCCGAAGAAGCCCGACAGCTCGCCCGCCTGCGAATCAAGAGCCAGCAGAGGACCGACAGCCGACACTACAACCTCCGACGACGCTTCGTCGAGTACCAGCCCGGCGACCGTGTTTGGGTATGGACCCCGATACGCCGACGAGGACTCAGTGAGAAACTACTCCGACGCTATTTCGGACCCTACAAGGTCATCCGACGTATTGGCGCTCTGGACTATGAGGTCGTGCCAGACGGCATTTCGCATTCACAGCGGCGCCGCGCACGATCTGAAGTGGTCCACGTGGTGCGCCTTAAACCCTTTTACGGACGCTGATGAACTTCGCCATTTTTGTTCTTTTCTTTGCTACGAGTGCTTTTGTTTATTACCTTCGTTTGTTTGCAGCATCGGGTCGATGCTTTTTTAAGAGGGGGGTATTGACACGTGTCTATCGGGCGACCACGTTTCGCCGCCGAACAAATGTTATCGCACAGCGCGGGACGCGCCTGCATGTATCCGAAGTTTCTGGAAAGTTATCGATGCTTCTATCCGCTGTCTGTTGTCGCCGAACCTCGTATTATCTGATTTCATCGCGTGACGCGAATGGTGTAGAACTTTGTGCAAGGCACGCGGGTTCGAACGATTAGACTGGAACATTCGACGACTGCTGTATAAAAGCCGACGCGCTTGACCCGCAGATCAGATTTTCGACGATCGCCGAGCGTGTTCGCCGCTATCGTTGCGCTATAAGTGTAGCCCGTTTTGTGGGCACAGGTTCGCCCAATAAAAGCTAGTTTTGTCTTTCACAGTACTGCTACTGTGTTCTTTAACGTACGTCACTACCACGTGACAATATATTGCTGACCTTTGGAGTTTTGATTTTCTTATATGCTTCACAGCAGACAGTAATGCGTAGGCCTCGGCTGTAAATATACTTGTTTCCGGATGTAGTACATCGGATTCTGAGAAGGATGGGCCGACGGCAGCACACGACACCCCGGCATTAGGCTTTGAAGCGTCTGTGTAGAACTCTGCGCAGGAGTGCTTGTGCTGGAGTTCTATGAAATGAGTTCGTATTACGATCTCTGGTGCGTGTTTTGTTACTTCTAAAAAGGATATGTCACATTCTATGACCTGCCACTCCCAAGGCGGTAACAACTTGGTTGGATGCATTAGGCGAAGCTCGAGGAGTGGGACACACATTTCATCACTAAGCTCCCCTCACTCGAAGCGAGAAAGGCTTTCTTACAGAGGGGCGATTTCGGAAAAGTGTAGTGCAGGTCATATCGTTAACAGTGTTAAAACATGGATGTTGATGATTGGATTGTATTTTTAGGAAATATGTAAGGCTGATGTAAGTTCTCTGTAGATGGAGGGACCATTCATTTGATTCCGCGTATAAGCTTTCAATCGGGCTTGTTCTGAAAGCGCCAGTGGCTAACCGGATACCTAGATGGTGAACAGGATCTAGCATCTTTAGCGCGCTCGGGGCGGCAGAGTTATATACTACAGCACCACACCCCAATCGAGACCGAATTACGCTTTTGTATAGGTTTATTAAACACTTCCTGTCACTACCCCATGTAGTCTGGGACAGAAGTTTCATTAAGTTCATTGTTTTTAGACATTTTTCTTTCAGATATTTAATGTGTGGAATGAAAGTGAGTCTGTAGTCAAGTATAATACCCAGGAATTTGTGCTCTTTGTTGACAGGTATTTGGTGTCCACACAGTTCAAAGGAAGGACCCGGAAACAGGCCTCTCTTTCTTGTAAAAAGAACACAAGAGCTTTTGTGGGGGTTGATTGTAAATCCGTTTTTGTCTGCCCTATTCGAAATCTTGTTCAAGCCCTGCTGCACCTGTCCCTCGCATACTGAGAGGTTACAGGATTTGAAGCCGATTTGAATGTCGTCAACGTAGACAGAATAAAGAATGGCAGGTGGTAGCGAAGCACGAAGCGTGTTCATCTTCACGATGAAGAGCGTACAGCTCAGCACGCCTCCCTGTGGTACACCTGTTTCTTGTGTGAAAGGTCGCGACAATACGTTGCCGATTTTCACTCGGAAGATGCGATTCAACAAATAGCTTTCAATTATTTTCATCATATTGCCACAGATGCCCATTTCCGACAAGTCTCGCAAGATGCCGTAGCGCCATGTTGTGTCATATGCCTTCTCCATGTCAAGGAATATTGACATGAAAAACTGCTTATGTACAAATGCGTCCCGAATATATACTTCAATGCGTACAAGGTGATCTGTTGTCGACCGGCCTTCTCTGAAGCCACACTGATAGGGATCAAGTATATTGTTGAGTTCAAGGAAATGTATGAGTCTGCGATTAATCATTTTTTCAAAAACCTTACACAGGCAGCTTGGAAGAGCTATCGGGCGATAGCTTGCCGCCATGGATGGGTCTTTCCCCTGCTTCAAAACAGGGACCACAACTGCTTCTTTTCATGCAGTTGGAAAGTATCCCGCAGCCCAAATAGTGTTGAAAATTCTGAGTAGTGTAACTTGGGTGTCATTGTGTAGGTTTTTGGTCATTTCATACATGATTCTGTCAGAACCCGGTGCGGAGCTCTTGCATGATCTCAATTAAGGCAGCTCTGAACTCGGCAATACTAAAAGGACAGTTGTATGATTCATTCTTTCGACATTTTCGAATGAGTGGCTTACATTCTTCTATTTGTTTGTATTTGAGAAAGGATTCTGAATAATTTGTTGGACTTGACACGCTCTCAAAGTTCTCCCCAAGTGAGTCTGCCTGATCTTGCAGTGTATCGCCCTGTGTATTTACCAGAGGGAGTGAGTACGTTGGTCGACCTCTAATTGTATTTACCCTGTTCCAGACTTTGGCCTCATCTGTAAACGAGTTAATACTCGATAAAAAGTTCTGCCAACTTTCTCTTCTAGCCTCCCTGCGGGTTCTTCTGCCCTGAGATTTTACTTTCTTAAAGTTGATAAGATTCTCTGCAGTGAGGGAAGCGCGTAGCAACCCCCACACTTTGTTCTGTTTCTTATGAGCAATCCTACATTCGTCGTTCCACCACGGGACACGCCGTCTGCATGCCAAACCACTTCCTTCAGATATGCATTTGGATGCGGCATCTATTATGAACGCAGTAAAATACTCCACAGCGGCATCAATTTCTAGAGAAGACATATCAGCCCATGAGATGCTAGATAGAGTTCGAAATTTCTCCCAGTCGGCTGTATCTATCTTCCACCTAGGAGCTTGTGGGGGAAATTCATTTTCTTTAGATGTTCTTAGCAGTACGGGGAAGTGATTGCTTCCGTAAGGATTGCTCGTAACTTCCCATTCAAGTTCAGAGAGTAGTGACGAGGAGACTACCCATTGGACCACGAATATCCTCTGGACATCCCGATAAGATCCGAACGTCCAAGTCCCGGTCAGGATGTCCAGTGGATAACATGTGGACATTATTTCGGGATGTCCTATTTAAGACATCTTTCAGACATCCACATGATTAAACTTCTGGGATCTAAACAAAATCCCAAAACTTTAATCCTATGGATGTCCGAAGGATGTGTTCAACGGATGTCCCGTACCGGCTTTATGTGGGACCAACACACAGTCCAACACGTACTATGTGATCATATCGTGGCATATAGACAAGAACGGCACCGAGAGCGGCGCTGCTGCGCCGGCGTTGAGAGCGCCGCATGCGAAGCAAAATTCTTTTAGCGGGTGGTACCCCTCTCCCATCTCTCGTTCGCGCCGCCTTGATTGCCTCCTGCACTGCGCGTGTTTGGGCACGTTTCGCGCCGCGCGCGGTGTGTGCGCGTGGACATTTCCTTCGAAGGGCGGTGTACAGTCTGTTTCACATTTAGGGGAAAACTCGAAGCGCGTTGCATCGCGATGCGGCGAGCGCTTGAGTCAGGCGGCGGCAGCAGCTCGCGCAGATGCTCGAGGGGCGGGATCTTGAACGGCGTCGTCTGCTACGGCGGCGCGCGCTGGCCGCATTGTCGAGAAACGTTCTACTGTCAGGTGCAGGGCGCCGATCACATCGTTACTGCGTGAAATGAGCCGGTATTTTTTGCTAAGCGTTGCGCGACGCCCACTGATACACCTCGAATGTAAGTTCATCGCTGCATGGCAGTCATAGACGACGTACTGATTCCATACATTCTTGACGGCCCGTTTCTGGAAGGCGACTATATATTCTAACGCGATAGGACGCCGATTCACACTGCTCGTGCTGTGCAAGAACTGCTAGAAGAGCGCGCAGTCACTCTCTTGGAGCGGCCGCCTCAATCCCCGGGCGCCAACATCATTTAAAATGTCTGGGGCTCATTGAAAGTATCGCTGGCCCAACATCCCCTCTATCAGTCGCCCGAGGATAGACTTCGATCCACCATCGTCAGCGACTGAGACGTGCAGCGAATGAACACATCCCTGATCAAGTCATTCTACACTTCACTGCCTTCCAGGATGAGCGCTGTCATCGCTGCCGCTGGGGACATGACGAGATACTAACTGAAGTTCCGAGCGTGACGTGTCCAATTCCCCACCGGCGGGCAGGGTCTGTCTGGTGTAGCGAATGATTGTCGAGAAAAATCACTTCCAGCTCATTGTCTGAACCTAAAACATTCATTTATTCGTGTCCGTTTGTTTCACCGTGTTCGACTCCCATTGTTGAGTGCTTTGTTTTCCTTTCGAGTCAAACAAAGACTGAGCACGTTGCGCGCACATCTTGGTGCGTTTTCTCGCTGCTCATTACGGTAGCACACACAGTGAAGAAATATACGTGCACACGCTCAGTACTCCGGCCTTTCGAAAGAACAAATGAACCATGTTGCCAAAAGAAGTTTGTGGAACTCCATTATCGCCAATGAAGGATCAGAGTGTGGCGACGCACAACGTTTAGTAAAGAATATCAGCTCAATTCCCGCAGTACCGATGAAATCGGTGCACTGCCCCTGACAGTACCACGCTTCCCGAAAATGCGGCCAGCGCGTGCCGCCGTAGCAGACGACGCAGATCACGACACTGCCCCTCAAGCATGTGCGCCTGCTCGAGCTGCTGCCGCCGCTCGACTCCATTGCTTGCCGCATCGCGACGCAATACGTTCCGAGTTTTCCCCTTAGTGTGAAACAAACTGCACACGCTATATTTGCCTTTAAGAAGATCGGTACGCTTGACGATTATTTTTATGGCTGCAATGCGGCGAAAGGGCAGCGTCTGCTTAACCATGTAAGGGACGCTGAGCAGGTAATTGGAAACGACATCGTATGTGCCGCCGGAAAAATCGTCAGCACATACAATGCGGCACATACATACGGCACCTACGAGCTAAAGTCATTTTTGCAGTTTCTCACATTATGTTTGCTACAAATCCGTGTTGTCTCTGATGGCGACAACGGACTTCTATCGACACTGTGCGGAAATAAACAAGATATATCGCTGCATAGCACAAGTACGACAAGCGCACACAACTTTAACTAGTACGTCCTCTACAATATGGAATAGAGGCAGCAATGTAGACAGCTTGGTCATTTTTTAACAGTACTCAAGAGACGGAAGTTGAAAGTATTATTAATCATTCCTGCTTCAGCCATGCCGGCGCGACCAAGACACGGGTGTGTATCGTCCAGTAACCCGATCGATCGGTGCAGTGGTGAAGCAGGAATGAACTCCGGTCATGTTCAATGCATCATGCACATATTCAATTTCTCGGCACGCGTGAACTTCGGCCACTGCTAGCGCATACAACAGACGTGGTTTCCATTCTTAGACAGCGCACACACAAACGAAACACGAGAACGAAGACAGGACAAGCGCTCGTTGAACTTAAAGTTTTTATATGAATAAAAGGATTATGTACCGAGTAATTATTAATTTCACGTGGGTTACATATAGAAACCGTCATACACTCAGGAGTGATATCCGATACTCAGGAGTCCGATACAATGCCGCGGGTGGTGTTCATATATAGTACGGTGTGGGGTTACTGTTAGTTGGTTATCCCCAAATGACACAAGCTTAGACAGTTTCTCGTATTGTTTCTTATAGCGGAGCTCAAGGAGGAGATCACCGCTTGCCATCCTGGTCGCCTTATAACCGGCTCCAAAAACATCAGTCAAAGTCTTTGATACAAGGAAAGGTGAAATAGTGCGCACTGGTTTGCCGGGTTCTTCCGAGTGAACTACATGGAAACGTGGGAAGTTGTGGACTTGGCGCCCCAAAAACTGAAAAACTTTATCGGTGCGCCCTCTTTTCTGAGGGCGATCAGGGAGTGGAGGAAAGGAGCTATCCATAAATATATGTGAAATTTCGGCAGTGACGCCAGCCACCCACCGTGGAGTCCTACAAGGGGACGCTGCAGGGCCTGAAAAACAGGGCCGGCAAACGCCAGCTGTACGCTACCACTATAACCAAATATGAAATAACCTAGGTTGGCTATTCACACAAGGTTAACCCTTGCTGCCTGGAAAATTGGAAGTAAAAGGAAGCCAGGAGAAGACAGGAAAGATGGAAAGTGAGAGAAAGACGAAGGCTCGAGGGAGAGAGAGACAGGAAAAGGCAACTACCGATTTCCCCCGGGTGGGTCAGTCCGGGGGTGCCGTCTACGTGAAGCAGAGGCCAAAGAGGTGTGTTGCCTCCGCCGGGGGGCCTTAAAGGTCCGAACACCCAGCATCGGCTCAACCCCCAAGATCCCCCTTTCCCCAGGCACGGCTACACGCGGGAGGGTCGTGAGCTCGGGTACGTGGTGTCGCAACACACCAAACGCCCCTGCGGGGTGCTACCATTGCGACTTCTACGGAAAGGGTGACACCGACTTACCTAACGCTGCTGAACCCCCAAGTGCCAACGGCTTTTCATGGCGACACATTTGAAGACGTGGAAGACTGGCTGGCGGAGTTCAAGCGCGTGGCTGCGTTTAACGAGTGGGACAACAACGCCAAACTCAGGAACGTCTACTTCAGCCTCCAGGATGGTGCTCCCACGTGGTTTATGAACCGTGAAAGTGCCCTGTCATCCTGGCCCGAGTTCCAGCGCAAGCTACTGGAGACATACTCCAGCCCCGATTGCCAGGAAAAAGCGGAGCGAGCCCTTCAGTCACGCACGCGTTCAAAAGCCCAACGAGAGCGTCACAATGTATGTGGAGGACATGACGCGTCTTTTTCAGCGTGCCGATCCGAGCATGTCGGAAGAAGAAGAAGATGCGTCACCTCATGAGAGGCGTAAAGGAACAGCTCTTTGGCGGTCTTGTTCGGAATGCGCCCAAGACTGTTGCGGAGTTCCTCACTGAAGCCACCGCGATGGAGAAGACGCTTCAGCAACAGTCGAACATGTATAACCGACAAGTAAATGCCGCCTGCACTCCGGTTACTCCGGTAGGCTGTGCGACGTCCCCTTGCTTTGCGAGCTGATTCGCTCAGTCGTTCACGACGAGCTACAGAAGCACGAAGGTACGTCGCCACCTCCAGTCAGCTCCCTCACCAGCGTTGTACGCAACAAAGTACAGCAGGCACTGCAGGCTTTCCACCAGTGAAGCACCACCTCTGCCAAGCGAGTACCGGCACAAGACTAACTGAAACCTAGAATGTCTCCTTTGTCTCCACAGTAATTTACCAGAGTTTGCAAATCTTACTGGTTATCTGCTAACAGTACAATATCGTCCGCATACATTAAACCCGGTAGTCGTTGCTCAACAACCTTTCCGCCTAATCTGTACGACAAATTATACCGTAGACTGCTTCCTTGTAGCCTTCTTTCCGTACTTATCATATAAAGCATGAACAGCAGTGGTGATAGAGGACAACCTTGCCTTAATCCTTCGTGCACCTCGACAGTTGTCGTACTCTTAATTTCCTTCCATGTTATTTCAATATTTCCTCGATAGATTTCCCGTAGAAAATCAATTACCTCATGACCGATACCTTCATCTTTAATGTGCTCCGCGGGAGTTCCCTGTTCACAATGTCGTATGCACCGCTTGTGTCCAGGAAGGCTAAATACAGAGGTCTATTTTCCGCCTTAGCTATTTCTATGCACTGGGTAAGCACGAACAGGCTATCATCTAAGCACCTCCCACTTCTGAACCCGTTCTGAAGTTCTCTGAGTATTCTATTACTTTCTACCCATGAATGCAATTCTATTGCCAGCCTATATATGACTGATGTTATCGTAATTGGTCAGAAGGATTTTATGCTCGTCTGATCGCCTTTCCCTTTATAAATCAAATTAATTTTACTCTTTTTCCAGCTGTGCGGAATTTGCTTATTTATGACTACCTCCAATGCTTTTAGCAGGGTTTCCTTGCTTCTTGGGCCAAGTTCATTAATTGATTGAAATTTCGTCTATCCCTGAGGACGTGCATTTTGGAACAGTTCTGTATCGTGCGGTGCCGCAGGCAAGACATGACCAGAGGCTCCAAGCAAGGGGAGCGGAAAGCGTCCCCGTTTATTCAACAGCCGTGTATATATACACTAAGTGGGAGAGGGTGTGTTCCCTCACCACAATGTGTCATGGGCGATACCGATATCTGTCACGTCACACGTGCCATAGATGCGAAGCCAGCGCTGCGCCAGATACGATACATCCCCTTTTCTTTCAAAGGAGCAAAAAAAAAAAACACAGGAAAGAACATTAGTAGAAATGAATATTGAGAACGCGATTTAGGGAACTTGCACAAAGCTTCGATTATAAGTAAGCCTCTGTGGGGGCCTTCGCTCTCGGGTTGACCTTCTGAACGCAGGTTCTTGGTTCTGCTGCAAGCATGCAGGAGCGTTGGATGAGGCGGGAACGTGGCCAGTTGTGGCCGGTGACTCTGCGACAGTGTTGCTGCTGCATGGTGAAGGTCTTCCTTCAGCCCCTTGGCGGAGGTCTTCCTCAGAGTCACAAAGGCCTCTTTGTCGAAAAGCTTCTCTTGTAGGCAGCAGATGTCGCCGATTGCGCCGCAGGAATTTGCCATCCTCAGTGATTATGATATACGACCGGGGATATGTCGCAGCTTGAACGACTTGACCTTTGGTGGCCCACTCCCCTTCTCTGATGCGTACCGTGTCTCGGGGGTTGAGTGGTGGTAGTCGTCGGCTGCAACGGTCGGTCTGACGATGCTTCTGTACGCTGCGACCTGGGCAGGGCCGGACGTCGGGCAACGTTGTCCGTAGTCGTCTTCCTTGAAGTACTTCGCCAGGTGATGGTCCGGATTCCATTGGAGTAGATCTGTAGGCAAGAAGACCAAGCCAAAAATCGTGATTCATTTGAGTGCTTTTCTTTAAAATCCTCTTAACTACTTGCACGCCTTTTTCCGCCAGACCGTTGGACTGGGGGTACCGAGGGCTGGAAGTGGTGTGGATGAAGTCGTACCTTCGGGCAAACGCAGCAAAAGCGTGGCTAGAAAATTGTGGGCCATTATCCGAACAAACTTCAACTGGTATGCCGTATCTAGCAAAAATTGCACTTGTTGCTTCAATGACCGTCTTCGCGGTAGTATCTTTTAGCAGCTCTACTTCAGGAAAGTTTGATAATGCGTCGTAGACGCACAGGTATGACCGTCCACCATGCTCAAAAATATCGATGCCGACACGATGCCACGGTTTATCAGGTACTGGGCGCAACTGTAACGGCTCTTGGGGCTGTCTGTACGCGTACGTTTTGCATGCAGAACACGCCTGTGCGAAAGTTTCTATGTCACGGTTTATTCCTGGCCAGAAGACAAGATGCCTGGCCCGTGATTTGCATTTATTGATGCCCAGATGACCTTGATGAATGCGTTCCAAAGTTTCTTTCCTCATCGTAGCCGGAATTACAACTTTGCACCCTTTTAAGAGGACTCCGTTCACGTGAGAAAGCTCTCCTTCAAAAGATTTCCAGTGGCCTTTGAGTGCTTTTCCTGCCGCCAAGTCCACAAGAACTTGCTTTAATTCTTCATCCCGACTAGTTTCCGTAGCCAACCTCTTCCAGGTGTTATCGGTGACAAGTGAAGAAACAACACTTACTGCGTGCACTTCAGTGTCGTCGTTGATGACGTCGTTTCCCGTGATGGGTCCGGTTGTTGCACGTGACAGCATGTCAGCGAGAAGCAGTTGCTTCCCTGGTGTGAACTGAAGTTTTACGTCATAGCGAAGAAGGCGCAGGAAAAAACGCTGCAACCTCGGGGGCATGTCGCCAATGGCCTTCTGCGAGATGGCAATCAAGGGATGGTGATCAGTTTCTAGAATAAACGGCCGACCGTAGACAAAATGGTTAAACTTCTCGCATCCATATGCCAACGCCAGGGCCTCCTTTTCAATTTGCGAGTAACGTTGTTCGCACTCTGTAAGTGCCCGCGAGGCATACGCGACTGGCTTCCATGTATCCTGGTGGCACTGCAATAGCGCTGCGCCGATTCCGTTTTGCGATGCATCACATGACACCTTTGTTGCTTTTGTTCGATCGAACACGGCTAGTAAAGGCGCTGTACTTAAACTTTCGCAAAGCTGCTTCCACTCTTCAGCGTGATTAGGCGTCCAGTCAAACGCAGTATTCTGCTTTATAAGATTTCTGAGGAGCGTCGTCCTTTGGGCCAGTGACGGCATAAACTTGCTGAAATAATTCACGGTTCCTAGCATCCTCTGTACTGCGAGCTTGTCGGTCGGCGGTGGAATTTGAATCATTGATTTTGTCAGTGACGGGCTTGGTTTGATGCCTTCCTGGTCAATGACGTCACCAAGAAACTCGATTTTACCGACACCAATGGAACACTTGTTCGGATTAAATGTCAGACCGCCGCGTTCGGCTGCTTGCAGTACAGACTCCAGGCGCCTGTCATGCTCCTGTCTCGACGACCCCCACACCAGTACGTCATCAACGTATACTCTGACCCCAGGAAGGCCTTCAACAATTTCATTTAGCGTTTTCTGAAATACCTCAGGCGCCGATGCTATACCAAACGGTAAGCGCAGAAATTGTAGCGCCCGAATGGCGTTGCAAAGGTGCAAATTCGGGAGGTTTCGTTGTCCAACGGAATTTGGTGAAAACCAGAGTTCGCGTCAAGACGGGTGAAAACTCTAGCGCCCGCTAACTCTGCCTCTATGTCTTCTCTTCGCGGCATTGTGTAATGTTCTCTTGATGCATTGATTAATCCTCCTGGGGTCGATACATACTCGAATTTTCCCGTCCTTCTTTCTAACAATGACCAATGGGCTTACCCAGTCTGTGGGCTCGGCGACTTTGGTTATGATGCCCGCGCGCTCCATACGTCCCAGTTCTTCTCGCAAGGGTTCCTGTAGGGCCAGCGGCACTCGTCGGGCTGCTTGGACGATTGGCGTGGCGTCGTCACGTAGAACCATTCGATAGACCCTTTCAACGCACCCGGTTCCTGTGAACAAGTGGCGAAAGTTTCTTGCGACTTCCTCAGAACTGTTTCGAGATACTGCGTGTATGCGTGACACAAGTCCAAGATTTTCGCTAGCCTGTAAGCCCAGGATGGCCTGATGCCCCTTGGACACCACGAAGAAGTCGAGGACGGCGCAACGGTCACCTAGTGCTAATTCTGCACGAATAACGCCATCATGCTTGATAACCCCTCCGCCATACGAACGTAACACCGCGCTGCTTGGTTTCAGGGGCGGTTTCGGGCGAATTTTACGGTAGCAACCGAAAGGTAGTAGATTTGCTTGCGCTCCTGTGTCGACCTTGAATTCAAGTGGTACGTTCTTGATTTGGCCGACAACTGTCCAGTCGTGTTGCTTTGGTGCGCAGCTTGACACGTCCAGAATGTCAAAGTTATCTTCACCGCCCTGAAGTTCGCCTATATCGGCAAATCGTCTGCAGCAGATAGCGAAATGGTTGGGGCGTTGACATTTGCGACATGTTTTCCCGAATGCAGGACACCTTCGTGGCGGGTGCATACGTGCGCACTTAGGACACTTGTAATGCCTGGGCAACTCACTTTGTTTACTTGGGTGTTCCTTACGCATCGCGTCAATGTGGCTTTCGTCTCGTGCCCAAACTTTTTGTTGCGCTGCCGTCGCTTCAGCTGCTTTAGCAGCCTGCTCAGCCTTCACTAAATTCAGCGTAGTGTCCCGCAGCAACCTTTCTCTAAGTTTCTCGTCGTTAGTTCCATAAACAATTTGGTCCCTAATCATTGCGTCCATTTGGGAGCCAAAGTTACATGCTCGTGCCTGGTTCTTTAAGTCTCGCAAGAAAGGTTCGAAAAGCTCACCAGGGGCCTGGACTCGCGTACGGAAAACGTAGCGCTCATGGACTTCGTTCTGCTGAGCCGCACAATATGCATCGAACTTCGCAATGACAGTGGCGTAGTCATTCCTGCTCTCGTCTTCGCCAAAGCTGAACGTGTTGAAGATCTCGATGGCTTCCTCGCCTGCAACGCTCAGCAGAAGTGCTGTCTTGCATGATTCCGTTCGAGGCTTGCCGGTTGGCTGTTCTGACGCGGCGAGGAAAAATTCGAACCTTTGCTTGAATGCCTGCCAGTTCTTGGCAATTTCACCAGCCGAGCTCAGCGGGCCTGGTGGCTTCAGGAAGTCCATGGGGCTGGTCTTGTAGTATAATCTTCGGTTCACCAAGACTGGACGTCGGCGTTGACCCCACTTCTGACACCATGTATCGTGCGGTGCCGCAGGCAAGACATGACCAGAGGCTCCAAGCAAGGGGAGCGGAAAGCGTCCCCGTTTATTCAACAGCCGTGTATATATACACTAAGTGGGAGAGGGTGTGTTCCCTCACCACAATGTGTCATGGGCGATACCGATATCTGTCACGTCACACGTGCCATAGATGCGAAGCCAGCGCTGCGCCAGATACGATACAAGTTCCTTCCGCATTTTACCAGTTAAGATTGGTCAGTTCTAAGCTGTTTTCTATTATGCTATCCTGTGCTGCTCCCTCATTTGGGGCGATCACCCTATCGTCTTTCCTAAATGACTCTGCTATAACTGAACCAATGTAGTTCACAGCGTCATCTCCCTCTAAACAATTTCCCTCGGCATCGTGAATCTGTTCCTGCTTTCTGTGATTCGCTTTACCCAGCCAGCTTATATGGTTCCAGAATTTTCTTGACCCCCCTTTAGTTGCATCGCGAACTTCAGTCAGCCAATGATCAGAGGACTGCTTTATTTTAGCCTGGACGAGGACCCGCACTTGTTTTTATGCGAAGCATATTACGAGGGCTCAACCCAGCTCCTCAGGCGCGGCGGTGACCATGAAATCACGTGACACCGTGACGTCACGACAGAGGAGAAGTGGCTTTGGCTCAACTCTTGCAAGACGGGCTGGGTGGGAATCGAACCAGGGTCTCCGGAGTGTGGGACGGAGACGCTACCACTGAGCCACGAGTACAACGCTTCAAAGCGGTACAAAAGCGCCTCTAGTGAATGCGGTGTTGCCTTAGAAACGCGCTGTTTCTAAGGCGTGCGTCTCTTGCTCAGGCGCACATTTCGTTGCCGCGCCGAACGCTGCTTTGCTCGACGCTCACCGCGTCCAATGCGGGGCGCGTAGTCGCTGCCCTGTAGCCCATTGTCTTACACCCCTTGGCGGGTCGACGGGAACGCTGTCGCGTTCCACTCTTGAAGGCGAAGAAGTAATGCATGAGTTGTTTCTTCGTCTAGCCGAACCAAATATAGCCAAGCAACAGCAGTTCACCAGGCTAAACAGTGGTTCAACAACTAAAATAAAGGCTAGTATGCTTCGCATCCTGGGCTTAACCTTACCTAAGCCACAGCCATTTTTTTTTTGTCGATAAGATTCCCATTTTAGGCCTATTTCCTCTTCAGATAACTGCGCCCTCTTTGCTTCTCTGCATTCCCGTGATTCCAAATGTCGTTGTTCGATGGCCTCCCTGGCTTCCTCTTTCTTCTCTAGCGGTGTACTCCTTTTACTTTTTTTATTCTTATACTAATAAGTCGTTCTAACTGATTATAATCCCACTGTTCCATGGGATGTTTCTCTATTGCTTCCTCTATGCCAGCCGCTATGTGTTCGTCATTTAATTTTGCGTACTCTATTTGACTTCCCTACATTTCTCTTTTGAGCAGGGCTCCCAACTGTAGACTAACACGCTTATGATCACTTCCGAGGCTGTACTTCCCCTCTTCGTCTATTTCCATTATTGCAAGCTTGCTATTCAACCCCTGTGACATTAAGCAGTAGTCAGTGGTCGTTTGTCTGTTACGGGACTCCCACGTGGTTTGTCCCTCACACTTAGTTTCTCTATTTACTGTAAATAGGTTGTGTCGCTCATAGAAGTCTAGCATCAACCTCCCATTACAATCTGTGTATCCACCCAGATCCTTGATGCGGCCATTCATGTCGCCCAGCAGACAAATATCGGCACCTTCTCCAAACTGCTTGATATCGTCATCGAGACACTTCACTAGATCCTTGTTTTATTGCCTGCATTTGGTTCCTGCCCCTAAATAAACTACTCCTAGCCATGTCTCTTTACCGGCAATTGTACCTGATACCCAGACATGTTCTTTGCAAGTTAACTTTATTCTTTGCCAATTTGTTCCTTGATGTATCAGCATACCTACTCCTCCTCCCTTCCTACCCGTTTTTGGTATTCCCAGTCGTAGCCTTCAATAAATGGTGGGCCTTCTAGATTCCTGAGATGTGTTTCGCATAGCGCGTATACACCTACTTCTTCGTCCTTTAACTGCTGTTGTATTTCTAACCACTTCGCTCTCTTTCTACCGCCTTGCATGTTTATGTACCTGGTCCTGGTGTTAAATTTATTTTTTGTAGTTTTCTTCCTGGACCTCCTAGTGGCCACTTTATTGGCGTCAGCCTCTATTGTTGCACTTAATTTTCTGCACTGTTTCTCTCTACCTCTACGCCCTGAAACGCAGTGGACCCCCTAAAAAAGCTGCTGCCCGACCTGCCAGGTGCCAGCCGATGTCGGCTCCTAGCCTTCCATCAAAGTGGATGCCATCTCGCGTAAAGCCTCCGCCAAAGCCTGCTCTATGCACTTCTCTGTTTATGTCTGCCACTTCAAAGCCTTTCTCTTGGCTTAGCTTTCTTATCTTATGATTATAGCAGCCACAATGTCCTTGGTAATTTCTCCGTTCTGTCCTTGCACCTCTGGCACTGTGCATACCACGATCTGGACTTGCTGTGCTATCGCCTTTAAATTGTCAACTCCCTCCGCTAATCTTTCCACTACTTTTGCGGCTTCACCATGCATTCAAGACATGATTTAGGCCTGGCGCTACCACTGCCAAATTGCGCTCTGCAACATTGTCAGAAAGCTCGCTTTTTGTTTCTCTCAGTACTGCGTCCATTGTCCTGCCTGGGAATGTCCCGACTGATACCCGCTTATCACCCTTTGCACGCTCCATTATAGCTCTTTTGCACCTCTTCATATTTGAGTCACCACTGAGAAATACTGGGCATTCCCTTCCTCCCTCCCAACTTCCAGATTATGCTGCCTCTTATCGTTAATTGTGACCTCATTCCTTGGGGTCAGCTTGTTCCCCTCCTCCCTTCGCGCCCGCTGTCGCCCCTGTGGCTGCAGCGTCGCCTCAGACGGGGCGTGTTGCGCTGCTTCACTATAACTAAGCCGATTCCCCCGCGGCGAGCCGACGACCGCTTGCACTGCCTCCCTGCCCCCGACTTCGCATGTAGGGTCTACCCTACTTTCTGGGCTTTTGCCACCGGCTTGGTTTCCCGACCCATCATTCTCCGCTTCCCACGTCTCAATTAAGTGCATCGAGCCGCCTTTCCAGTTCTGCGCTCCTTTCCTTCTCCTCTCCAAGCTCGGCCACTGTCCTTACTAATTGCGCGGCCTGGACCGCTTTCACCTTGACCAAACCGTCGACTTTCGCCTGCAGTGCTACCCGCTTCGAACTTGGAACTTGGGCAGCCAAGCTCTTCGAACTTGGCTGCCCAAGTTCCTTCCAGTTTTAGGACTGCTTCCCTGACACCTTCGCACAGCCTGAACGTAAAGCTAGGCCCCTCCGCGTCTGCTAAACTCTGGAAACTGGTCTGGTTGATGAAGCACCAGCGCAGGCACTCATTGCACTGCACTTGCTCCCCGTCCCCCGCGGCCTTCCCTTTCGATCGGTAAGCCTACATACCTGGGCTCAACGAGCAAGTCCGCCAAATCACTCGAGCAAAGCCGACCTCGACCGCTATCCCAAACAAAAATGAATATTTAGCACTCCCTACCCCATGTAAGATTTACTTCGAAGAGCTGAGAGAATTAAATAAGCCTACCAAATAGGTCCCGCCTACCAACTACACTCTTAGGCAAAGTTACACCCTTTGGCTTGCCCCTTCTGCCACACAACAATAATCGTCATCTGCCTTGATGCGTTTCCTTTCTCTAACGCTGCGAGCCCGGAACTTTCCAGTAACGAACGGCACGCGTGTTATCAGAAGGGGCACTCCAAAGGGTGTAAACTGTTCTATGCTGATAACGCGCGTGCCGTTCGTTGCTGGAAAGTTCCGGGCTCGCAGCGTTAAAGAAAGGAAACGCATCAAGGCAGATGACGATTATTGTTGTGTGGCAGAAGGGGCAAGCCAAAGGGTGTAACTTTGCCTAAGAGTGATAGGCCTAACGGGGCACCACCAGACCTAGACAAAGCCGGTACGTTTACTACTTTTACCAAGAAATTCAAATTTGCGCGCCTACTCCATACAAAAGAGAACACTTTGAAAACTCTAGCTAATAAAAAGAAAAGACTACTTAGCTACGAACGACGTCGCTGAAGCCTCGGGCAAAGGAGCGTCTGCCACGTCCACCCAGCAGCCACATTCGAGATTTTACGTGTACCGGATGATCAGAATCGTGGTCGCCTATGTGTATCGGGAGTGCCCCTACCAACGACTCGGACTGCGGGGTTTTTCTATCGATTCGCCTCAACCTAGGTCCGGCCAAAGGCCTCCCAACATCACAGAATTCCTCGAACAGCAGCGCAGGCTGGGCACATCACAGCGGCAGTCACGCTCACCCTCACCGCGGCGATATTTCCTTGCTCGCGATACCACCTCGAGGACGACGCAAGGGAGATCACTAAGTCCATGCCGGGAAAACTGACGTCAACGACCTTCCGAGGCGGGGCCGCTGATACTCGACGGGCTGAAGACCTCGTATCGTGGCACCGACCGCAGAACAACGAAAATACGACGCCAAAACCAGTTTCCGCGAACAAGATTTCACTGTATATACCTGTGTTGATTGACGGCAGAAAATTAAGTGCACTTGTAGATACCGGCGCCGATTACTCTATTCTTAGTGGCAAACTGGCGAGCGTTCTGAAATGTTACGTTGGCCTGGAATGGGGCACCAGTTCGTACGGCAGATGGCCACGTCGTCACACCGCTTGGCTTATGCACGGCCAGAGTAGAAATTTGCGGTGCTGCTTTTGTCGCCACTTGTCTCGTTCTACGCTAGTGTTCCCGCGATTTAATTCTTGGGATAGACTTTCTCCGGGAATATGGCGCGAGCGCTGCATCACTCGACAAAAAGGGTAACACAGACCGACGCTATCAGACATAGATCCGCACTTCGCGTTTCGGACGACAGCATCACGATAACGCCGCGTGCGAGTGTTATGGTTCCGGTCAAGTCCGACGAGCTTCAAGACGGTGAAGCCATCTAGAAGGCAACATATGTTGCTGACCCAAGGTATTAAGGTAGCACGAAGCCTTGTGGAACTTCATGATAGCCAGACAGCGGTCCTCGTTACCAACTTTACTTTGAGCATCGGCACATTTTTCGTGGCACTGCCGTCGCCTACACCGAACCATCAACGAACATCGTCGAGTGCTTTGCTTCTACAATGGAAACAGATGACGGTTTGTTTAGAGACATCGATGTAAACTCCGAGCTCGCGGACGGCCAAAAGAGCGCCCTGCAGGAACGAACGAATTCTGTGCGTGCTTCGCTCGGTCTACTAAGGTGGGTCAAACGACAATCACGAAGCACCGAATAATGACAACCGTCGACGCACGCCCCATCAAACAACAGCCTTATCGTGTCTCGCCGAAAGAATGTGAGGCAATTCAAGCCCAAGTCAAGGATATGCTAGATGATGGTGTCATTCAGCCTTCGCACAGTCTGTGGTCCTCTCCGGTCGTTCTGGTCAAGGAAAAAGAAGGAACACTTTGTTTCTGTGTTGATTATCGACGCCTCAATGATGTTACCAAGAAGGACATGTACCCACTACCACGTATCGATGACTCTTTAGACAGATTGCGGCGAACTAAGTATTTTTCATCTCTCGATCTAAAGAACGGTTACTGGCAAATTGAGGTAGATGAACGAGACCGCGAAAAAACTGCTTTCGTCACTCCAGAAGGCCTTTATGAATTCTGAGTACTTCCTTTCGGTCTCTATTCAGCGAATGATGGACACCGTTCTCGCTGGTCTGAACTGGCAAAGCTGCCTCGTCTACCTTGGCGATGTGGTTTTTTCGGCAACATTTGACGACCACCTGAAACGACTGCGGCAAGTTCTCGAAGCCATCCGATCGGCTAACCTCACCCTTAAGCCTAAAAAGTGTCATTTCGGCTACAAGGAGCTGATGTTTCTGGGACAGGTGGTCAGCACGAAAGGCGTTAGTCCCGATCCCGCGAGAACTGCCGCTGTAGCCACGTTTTCAACACCGACCGACAAGAAAAGGTGTCTGACGCTTCCTGGGCCTTTGCGTATACTATTGGTGTTTCAATGAAAATTTTTTCGAAGATGGCGGAGCCACTGACTCGCCTCACGAGAGAAGATGTATCGTTCGTCTGGGCGTCAGAGCAAGAGACTGCTTTCACCGAGCTTCGACAGTGTTTGGTGTCAGCACCAGCTTTGGCCCACTTTGACGAGGAGGCGGACACGGAAGTTGATACAGACGCCAGTAACACTGGTCTTGGTGCGGTGCTTGTACAACGACAGGAAGGTATTGAAAGTGATCGCCTACGCAAGTCGCACACTACCATGTGCAGAGACCAACTACACCATCACGGAGATAGAGTGCCTTGCCGTTGTATGGGCGCTGGCCAAATTTCCACCTTTCTTCTACAGCCACACATTCAAAGTTGTAACCGATCATCACTCGTTATGCTGGCGTGCGAATCTGCGGGACCCTTCTGGACAACTGGCACGGTGGAGTCTACGTTTGCAGGAGTACGACATGACCATCGTGTACAAGTCGGGCTGCATACACGAAGATGCCGACACACTCTCGCGCGCCCCTATCGACACTACCGACCAAGACAGTGAGGACGACGGCGCTTTCCTTGGGGCCATAAGCGTTACTGATTTATCCACACGACAGCGCACAGACGACAATTGCAGCCTATATTCGAACATCTGGAAGGATGAAACCCATCAATACCCCGGCATGTTGCTCGACAATTGTCATCTTTTTTGTTAACGACATGGCGTCTTGTATAAGATGAACTTGTATAAGAAGAACTGCCACTAACAAGACCTACCTTTTGGTCATTCCAGCAGACCTCCGTGCTGAAGTTTTGTTCGCCTGTCATGACGAGCCTCCGTCTGGCCATTTGGGTTTCACGTGAACGCTTGATAGAGTGCGCATATCCTACTACTGGCTGAAACTTGCCGAGTGTGTTAAGCGATACGTCCAAGCCTGCCGTGAATGCCAGCGCCGAAGGTCGCCAGCTGTGCATGAAGCCTGCGGGATTGCTGAATCCGACTGACCCACCTGGCAAACCTTTCGACTAGGTCGGCATGGATCTTCTGGGCCCGTTTCCACTGTCGTCTTCTGGCAACAGGTGGATAATCGTCGCCACAGACTATTTAACGCGGTATGCTGAGACAAAGGCGCTGCCTCGAGGCACAGCTTCCGAGGTTGCCCAGTTTTTCATACAGAGCATCGTCCTACGGCATGGTGCCCCATCACACGTCATCACAGACCGAGGTAAAGCCTTTACAGCACAGCTCATTGAAAACGTTTTCAAACTCACCTGCATGACCCATCGAAGGACAACTGCCTATAATCCGCAGACAAGTGGCTTGAACGAACGACTAAACAAAACGATGACTGACATACTGTCTATGTACGTAGACGTACAGCACAAGACGTGGGACGAGATACTCCCTTACGTAACGTTTGCCTATAACACTGCTACGCAAGAAAACACGCTCCACGCCGTTTTACCTCGTTTACGGCTGTGAAGTGCAGACCACGGTGGAAGAATAAACTTTTTTCTTCCACCGTGGTGCAGACTATGTTAAAAGCAAGGCTACTGTGCGACAACATCGATCATCTTGACCTCGCCCAAGATGCCGAACTTTTCATGCAACGCGCGGAAGAAGCTCGTCAGCTTGCCTGAGTGCACATAAAGAAACAACAGAGCATCGATGTGCACCGTTACAATCTCTGACATCGACAAGTTGAGTTCCAACCTGGTGACCAAGTTTGTTTTGGTCTAGACTCCCGTGCGCCGAAAAGGACTATCCGAGAAGCTTTTGAGTCACTACTTCGGACCTTACAGAGTGTTGCATCAAATTAGTGACGTGAATTACGAAGTCCTTCCTGACGGAAGCCAGCCTCCCCGACGTCGACAACTGAAATCTGAGATTTTGCACGTTGTGCAGTTGAAACCCTACTATGGCCTCTAATATTCGATGTTTTCTGCCGCTTAGGTTAGTTTCGGTTGTTGCTCATCCCTCAGTGCCTTGTGACTATATCGCAAACCACAGTGATTGTGACTAGTATAGCCTATGTGTTCGTCCTAGGCCATCTCGGTGCTCTCACGTCAAGCCTCCGTATGTTTTCGTTCTTTATTTTTTAATTTTTTTGAAGAGGGGGTAATGCCACATGGGGTGGCACAGCAAGGGGACTGAAGAAGAGGAGAATGAAGTTCGTCTCGGATTGCGTGTCGCCGCTTACGTTTCATAAAGTGCAAACGCCTGGATCATTGTGTATACTACAGCTGGGTATACGCAACCATATCTCCATAAGAAAGCAATAAGTTACAGAGAACTTCAGCTTTGTCAGGCAAGACGTCCAAGGCAATCATTATTGCAATGTCATCATCAGAACAACTGACAGACTTGAAAGGCTCATAAGAACTGTCGACAGCGAAAGTCTCAACTTGGTGATCTGCTAAAGCACTGATTATGGTCAGGGATATTCTCTGTGGTAGCACTTGCTTTGCAAGACCGAAATTTATCATGAGAATGCACGCACGATTGTCATGTCATGGTCATAAGCAAGATGCGGCATCTGCTACGGAGCCTAGTTGCGAATAAGATGAATAACCAGCACCTCCACCGAATGTTACACATATCAAATTATTTACGAAGATACAGAGCATTGATGAAGATGGAAGAGAGCCCAGTCAGGCTGTGTTAACTTTTTGTAGTCTTCACAGCTGTCATCGTTCCCTTCTTCAGCTCAGCCTAACAATGTTAGTGCAGTTAACAAGGCCTACAAAGAGGACAGAACAAGTTTAACAACACACTGAAAGCATAATGTAATGTACAATGGGGATGGCCAAGGCTATCATCAGTGCAGTAACTAATGAAAGGCCCTATTCTCTGTACTGAAAACATAATTCTTAGATTGGGTTGGCCTGAGTGTATTGTGTCACATTGTGCTTTCGGTGCATAGTCCAGCACCTGTCCCCTCATACTCCGCATTTAATTTTCCTATTGTAATAATATGAACGAGAAGAAAGAAAACCGAGGGCCCAAATCTGATTAGTTGTATCATAAGAAGCCAACAAAGACACCGAGGACAGCATAGGGGAAATCACTTGTACTTATTAGTTGAATTAAAAAATGATTAATTAATGGAAATTAAAGTGGATGAAGAAACAACTGGCCGCAGGTGAGGCACGAACCCACATCTTCGCATTAGGCGTGTGTTGCTCTTACCGATTGAGCTACTGTGACACTGTTTTCCCATCCGCTTCCTGATGCATTTATGTTTATCTGCTAAAACTAAACCTGGTAGTGTAAGCCAGCGCTACCACTTGTGGCCTTGACGGCTGATGTGAAACATTCTTTCTAGTGCAGCTGTCATGTGTACGTAATTTTATAAGTGAAGGCAACTGGTTAATATACCCATACATAGTACCGCATTATGCAAAGACGTGGGTTCATGCCACACCTGCAGCCAGTTGCTTTTCATCCACTTTAATTTCTATTAATTTATCATTTCTTTAATTCATAATTTCACCTATGCTGTCTTTGGTGCCTTTGTTGGCTTCTTATTTATTTTATTTACTTTATTTATTTACAAATACTGCAGGCCTTATTTAGGCTCAAGCAGGAGTGGTTACATCTATGGTAATAAATAAGCCTAGAAACAGAAAAACAGAAAAACACGGGGACATCAACATTTGCAATGTATAATTATGAACAATAAATGTGAAGCAAGAACAGTAGTTGTAGATCGCAACTCAAAGACAAAACAGTGATATATACCATGCACACACAATTCACTGCATTCAGCATTTTACCCAACATTAATACAACACACACACAAGAATTTATTAATTTCCTTCATTGTGTGTAGTACAATATTAATCAAAAGAAAAATTATTCACAAGATGAACGAACGATTGTGCCGTACAGTATTAGCGTTAACTACTTCTTGTGGCAATTCATTCCATAATGAAATAGCGTGAGGAAGCGGGGAATACTGACATATTTTAAGGTAACTACATGGTCGCCTAACTTTTTTGTTGTGGTGTGTATGGACAAAGCGCATAGATGGCTTGGTTATGTAATGGTCGCGCGGTATTTTAAAGTGACCATGGTAAAGCTGACAGATAAATTTTAATCTGGATACCATTCCATGATGGTTGAGTTTTTTCATTTTTGCCCTATCATAAGGACAGATATGCTCGAGAAACGCAAGTAGGTGGACTAGGTAAACATCAAGGATAAGTTCTGCACCCTTTCTATTTTTGTTATTAAACATTGTTGATACGGACTCCACATTAGGTCTGCATATAGGAATTTTGGCCTGAGGAGAGCTTTGTATGCTGTTAACTTTACAGCGGGTGACAAATGACGTAGCTTCCATTTTAAAAATGCCAGCTCGTTCAAAGCGTTACTGCAAAGATTATGTATATGGGGGTTCCCAGCTTAAGTTACTCATGAGTGTAACACCCAAATATTTCACTTGCAGAGTTTTTTTTTACAAAAGCATTTTTAATGGTGTAAGCAAATTCTAAAGGTTCTTTTTTGTTACTGAATGTTATGCTTGTTGTTTTTAAAGGATTGTGTTTCAAGCCCAATTTGGCACACCATGCACTGACTGAATGCAATGCATCATTTAGTCTGACTTGATCAGAGTGTTTATTTATGCTGGTATGAACAACACAATCGTCCACAAGAAGTCCGATCTTCACAGGTAGTTGCACCTATAAATAGACATCACTGATGTAAACCAAAAAACAACAGTGGACCAAGCACCGACCCTTGTGGTACTGCTGAGGGCACTCAGAGACAGTCATTAACAGCCACACATTGTTTCCTTGAAGCTAAGTAGCATGCTATCCAGCAAACAATGTTGTGTTCAATGCCAATAGCATGCAGTTTAGTTACTAAATCATCATGCGGAACAACATCAAACACTTTATAATAAAAGTCTAAAAATACTTCCTCAATATGACTCTTTATATTTAGTGAATTTACGAAATCATTAGTAATCTCGGCTAGCTGAGTTGCATTGGACAGAGCGGACCTAAAGCCATGTTGATTGTCATGAAGCAGTTGGTAATTTTCTAGATGTATCATAATTGCCTAAAATATAATACGTTCTAACAGCTTACAAATAGTGGATGTTAGGGAAACTGGTCTGTAGTTTAATTCTAATGGATATCCAGCACTAGTTGCCTGGTATTACAGAAGATTCTAAGGAGGAAATACTCTGCCACCCGGATCACATATCTGTTAAGAAAAACATTAGATATATTGTCAGAACCTGGTGATTTTTATAGAAGTTTACACAAAAGGTTAAGAATGCTATCTTTGCTTAAAGGGATACCAAAAGTGTAACAAGCAAGTCTACGTGTTCTTCCGGGCAAACGACACACTCGAGGCCAAACAACGGGACATTTTTCTGGCCAGCTGCGGGACCCGCGTCTTCAGTGTCCTGCTCGACCTTCTCAAGCCAGCCACGCCACGTGTTAAGATGCTGGGTGAGCTGCTCGCCATACTGCGCTTGCATTTCAACCTGGCACCATCCACACTAATGGAGCGTTTCCGCTTCAACATCTGGAGCCGCCAGGAAGGAGAGACTCTTTGGCAGTTCATCGCTGTGCTACGCGGGTTAGCGAGTGCCTGCGCCTTCGGGACAAGCTGAACTCATTGCTCCGAGACCGTTTCGTCTGTGGCGTAAACAACCCTGCCATGCAGACGGGACTCCTAGAGTTACCAGACCCCTTGCTGGACGACGCCGTGAAGGCAGCACTGGCGATGGAAGCTGCCGCCAAGGGAACCGGCATGGTTACCTGTGCGACTGGCTCACCGTCAGCGGAAGCGGTGGTTAACAAGTTGGCGACAAAGGGTGCCACCTGCAGTCATTGCATTGGTGCCCACTCCCCCTTACAGTGCCAGTTCTCCCAAGCACAATGCTTCACGTGTGGGAAAACTGGGCACCTGGCACAGGTATGCCAAGGGAGGAGGACGAACAGTGGACAGCAGCAGCAGCAGCAGCAGCAGCCTGGTTCAAGCCCAGATTCCACACAAGCCCGCAGCCAGGGTAGCTGTCGCAAGGGCATCGAGCGTGGCCAGGGTCTACATCGTGGCCGAGGACCCGCTGGTTTTCGACATGTGGCACACAGGCGTTGTTTCGTTGCCTGTGCCACCGTACATGCTGACCGTTAAAGTCTGCAGGCACTCCATTTCCATGGAGCTAGACATAGGGGTCAGCAAGTCGGTCGTGGCCAGGAAACTGTTTAAGCGTACCTTCCCTGGCGTTTCCGTCGAGGCTTCGGGCGCGATACTGCGCAGTTATTCCGGGCAGCTCTCCCAGGTTCAGGGTCAGGCCCAGATCAGCATTCGCTTTGGCGACAGAGAGGCAATCTTTCCCCTTTAATTAACCAAGGGATCGTCGTCGACGTTTCTGGGCCAAAACTGGTACAGTTATGTGCCTCTACAAAAAGATATGTGTCAACAGGGACTACCCATGGATAAATCGTGATCTGATTCATCTGAAACGTAAATGTGGTGGCAAGAAACAGCTTCCAAATCTAGCGCACACTTTTGAGGAAAAATGCACACAGTAAGAAACCAATTTTAGTTTCCTGCACTCTGTCCTCTTTCACGTTTGAACAACCCAAAGAATTCTGCCGCTATTTGTATAATAAAGAACTGTATGACAGAGATAAAAGCATTGGGCATAAGCATTGATGATTCCTCCGTAATTTCAAAAAATTCACCGCATTTTTTTCAGTTCGTTTTTATGCTGACGACGTCGCACGCACACATGCCATGTTATGTGCTTCCTAAACCAATGCCTTAAGTGAACTTAAAGCGACACTAAAGGCTACTACTAAGTCGACGTGGACTGTTTAAATACCATCCCAGAAACCTCGCAACGCTTGTTTCGTGCCAAGAAATGACTTAAGTTTACAAAAAAACTGCACCTAAAGGGTGCAATTTGAACTTCGAAAAGGGTCACCTTTTTGAAGTTCAAATTTCCTGCCACTCAACCGGGGGAGTGGTGACGTTGCATATGCCATCATTGCCCTTTGGTGCCATCAGTGAGTAAAATGGCGCCGACAAACGGCGGTGCTGAGCTAACACAGATAAATTCAGAGCAGCGGATTCACCACTGCAGTCGCTTTTTGGCCAAGTGGCGTAGACCATTTGGGCATTCTGCGACATCTAAGGGAGTTCACTTCTCTGCTACCAATCTGTGCAAGTTTCGCGAGCCAGCAAAACCAGCGGTGCACTACACGATAACTACTGAAACGTGAAAGTGTGGGCGGCATGTTGTCAAGAGAAAACGAAACCGTTCGTCCGCCCACATCGTTGTCAAGGGTAATTTCAATGAGTTATTTTATCTGAACATGAAATAGAACCGGAGAAGTAACATTTTATTTTGTCTAATAATAATATACAAGGATGTTTTGTGCAATGAGTGGTTGAGCACTGGAGACAAATTAAACTGAGGAGTGCGTTCGTCTCCAGGTAAGTACTTGAATTTCCCGGGGGAGTCTCTAATCATTACCTGCATTTACCTGAATTTCTCTATTATTAAGGCTCTGTTCAGGATAATATTGACGCCTTAGAGATTCTCAAGCACTAACCTATCACTTTAGCTTGACTTAATATTTGCCTTTAGTGTCCCTTTGAAATTGGTTGGGATTGCTGGTTAGTACCTTTGGTAAGTCATTGTGATAAAACGAGTGCTTGGCATTCTGTATTGCAAGCATTATTTTTTAGCTTCGAGGTATTTTTCCCAACCAGTCTGAGTGCCGCTGCACTTGGCTGAACTGAACAGCCATTTCTTTTTGTTTTCTAGCTCTTATAAGTGTGAAGTAAACCACGACTTATTGTGATTAGTATAAAAGGTTACCCTTGGGATTCATAACATGGTAGTGAGCAGATGTAATTTATTTTTTAATAATGACCAATTTTCATAATAGTACGGGTGTGAAACGTGGGTTTGTACTTGGAAAAAATAGGTATTAACATCTTCCGTTATTGCATCTCACTTCCCCTTATAGTAAAAACATATTGTTTTCAGGGATGTGTGCTCTGGGACGGAATTAAATGAAAATATGCATAGGTGCATGGACATGTTTGGCAAAAATTTTGCGTAGAAAGTCAACATTCCTGTAAATGACCACAGTTCTGCAACATTCTGCAGATAAGGTGTGCACACAATAGTTTCCGCGTTTTTTTCTATTGGATGAAGGCCCTTGCCGTCAATGCAATGTCTGAGGTAAATGACTGCCGATTGTCAAAATTTGCATTTGTCATATCGTAACCTAACGACTTTTAATCGCTCTCCATTATCACCTTTCTTCTCCGACACGATTACATCATCAAGGTAGGTTTGAACGCTGGGTAAACCACCGATAATCGTGTCAATTTTTCTCTAGAAAATCGACAGCGCGAACGATATTCCTAACGGAAGCCAACTATATGAAACTAAGCCTTTGTGCGTATGACCATCTCGAAGCAGAAGATGGAGCGGCTGTAGATGCGCCAACAGGTTTGGCAGGAAACTCCTGTAGAAGTTGGTGAGGCCAAAGTGGCTCTGAAGCTCCTTCTTGTTCTGGGGCTTAGCGGCTTGAGCACAGCATCAACCTTGCGGGGAGCCCGGGCTAGGCCTGCCTGAGAAATGACATGTCCCAGATGCTCAACACTGAGGGCCAGGAAAATGCACTTTTCCAGCTTGAGCTTGAGACCGGCATCCTGCAGTCATGCCAGGACAGTGTGCAGGTCCTGCAAGTGGCCCCCGTCACCAGGATGTCGTCCAATTACACTGCCAGATGCCTCATGCCTCTGAAGAGGTTGTCCATCTCACTCTGACAAATGGCCGGGGCTGATGCCACGCCAAATGGTAAGTGCGTGTACTGCAAGAGGCCCAAAGTTGTCGATATTGTGACATACTTCCGGGAGGCATCCTGGAGCACCTGCTGCTGGCAAGTGTCTCGGGAGTCGAGCTTCGTGAACTTCTGTCCACCGGACAATGCTGACCAGAGATCTTCAATCCAGAGCAACGGGTACTTCTCGACGGTAGCGACGGGGTTGATGGTAACCTTGAAATCCCTGCAGGTCCTGACACTGCCGTCTTGTTTTAGGACTGCTACGACGGGAGTGGCCCAGTCAGACGTCGTTACGGGCACCAGGATGGCCTCTCGCCGTAACCGTTGCAGCTCCTGGGTGACCCCATCCTTCAGGGCAAACGGCATGGGTGAGGTTTGAAAAAACATGGCCGGGCTCCCTCAAGTACATAGATGCCAGCCGTCGTGCCGGCGAATGTGCCCACCCCTGGCTGGAACAGGGACTTGAACTCGGTCAGGTGGCTGGAGACGTCTTTCACCACATGCAGGCTGGCTTCCTGGTACACTGGCAGACAAACGCTCAGTGCGTGAATCCCGTTTCGCCGGCGAACCCTTGGTTGAGTAAATGGGAAGAATTGCCCCCCCCCCCCCCCCGTTACCAAAGCGAACGTTGACCTGGGCCTGACCCTGGATCTCTAAAGAAAGATGCGTGTCAACAGGGACTACATATGGATGAATCATCGGATTCATCTGAAATGTAAACGTGTTCACAGTGCAATGTCATGTCTTCAAAATGTGGCCATAACTCATTCATGCCTTTATCTAATTGAAATATGGTAACAAGGATTCCATAGAACTCAGCGCTAATGATACGAGTAATGAAAATGAGGCCCTCGGTTTCCTTTCTTCTCACCCATTACATAGCGAGGCCTTGAATCCAGCAGCATTGATGCCTTCAGGTAGCATGTGTAGGTTTATTAACCAGTTGCCTTCACCCATAAAGATCACGTACACGACAGCTGTGGTATAAAGGATGTTCCTCACCTGCCATCAAGGCTGCATGTCTGCATGCATGGCTGCGCTGGCTAACACTCCAAGGTTTAATTCTAGCAGATAAACATAAATACCTCAGAAAGTGGATGAGAAATGGCACCGTGGTAGCTCATTTGGTAAGAGCATTGCACGCGAAATGCGAAAACGTGGGTTTGTGCTCCACTTGCGGCCAGTTCTTTCTTCATTCACTTTAATTTCCAATAATTTATCATTCATTTAATTCAAGTAATAAGTACAAGTAATTTCCCCTATGCTGTCATGGGAGTCTGTTGGCTTCTTATGATTGTGATACTATCAAGTTAACTATATAACCAACTTAATTTTCATTTGAACTTTTAATAGATACTGTAGTCTGTATTTAATGCAACTTCGTTATCAGTCAAATTTCCCAACAGTGCATTTTTTGGTCTGGACTATTGAGTAAATGCCTGGCATCATTGTTTCCCTGGTTCATTTGCACTTCTGACTGGCACTGCTTCTGGCTGCGACGTGCACAGGTTGAGCAGCTTGCCTCTACAGTACACTAATATGCGTGTGCCTACTATATGTGACGGTGTTTTTTTTTCCCCTTTCTTCTGGACAAACCAAGCAGTCAAAAGTTCCAAGTGTTCTAATAAATGATGGAGACAAGAAATGTAACCTTGTTGCGAAATTTGAGAGAGAAGAAAACAGCAGTAAGAGCAAAATCCTGTTTTGAAGATGCTAGGGTAAAAATGCAGGCCATTAGAAAATTTTACACTGAGTCCTACGCCTAAAGCAGCTAGTTAAACTATTCTTGTCGCCATCAAAAAAGAAAAAAATTTGGCGGAACACATCTCATGATGACTGCCGACAGTTATGCATTTAGCATTAAATTAATGTAGCAACACAATGTATTGCCACTGCCAAAACGAGTTATGTATGAGGCGTGTGCTACAGTGGGGCCCCTCGTTCGTGCTTTCCCAAGAAAACTAGGCGCCGTATACTGCCGCCACCACGAAGCCTGCGCTAACCTTTGAAATGCATGGTGTGCCGGTGCGTGCAAACATTTAGAAACACTTCACGTGCCCACTGGGCTCCCCTGTCGTGCTTCTATCCGGACCAGCTGCGCCATCTAGTGCTGCTGCCAGGAAGCCTTCTTGTGGCCTTAAAGACGTGAAGCGTGGCGCGCCGGTGCCTGCGAATGCCGAGGCACATGCTCAGTAACCCAAGTTGGCAAGAGGTTCATTGAGGAGCGGCACATATCCAGTGCATTCATGGCACAGCTCTCTTTTAAAGCGTCGGTGTGCTCATTGAAAAATGGCACACACCAGTGCATTTGTGGCACAGCCTGCTAAAGTGTCTGGCTACTGTCCTTGAGGATCCTTTGTGATGTGGGTTTGAATCTGCTCAGCATTGGAGAAATTTAAGGGATCTTTTTCATCACTTTAGAGCAACACATTCCCAATAACACGCCTGGTTGGAGTGAAAGGCATTCACCGAAGAGTAGCGCACACCCACTGGCACACATTCGGTGACCCAAGGTGGCATCGAAGAACTTCAGTGAAGAGCAGCAGAGACGGAGTGGCAAATACCCTGCGCTCCAATTTGGAGTCAAAGAGTGTCACTGAACATCGGTACCTCACCAATCCTGCATCTACGGAGGCCCATGTTGGTGCGAAAGACGTTCGTTTATGAGCCGCGCATATATACACATTGCCACATATCCAGTGACCTTAGTTGGTTCGACCATTGGTTTCGAACCCTGTTCCTTAAGCACAGCAACCCAATGCATTACCCATTCGACTATGGACTACTCAGTGACCCAGGTAGACAGAAAAATGGTTACACACACACACACATGTATATACATAGCTAGCTCTCGGAAAGTGCGTGGAGTACCCTAAGATTGCTAACACATCAAAATATGCTGGTCAGTTGCACTTGCATCATGTTTCCCAGGAAGCAAATGCCACCACATTTAATCACCAAAGATTGCTCATAAAAGGTCACAATGACTTATGCAGAAGCCAACTATGGCGAGGAGAGGCGAACGACAGCTACTGCTGCAATGCACTTTTTGGATGTGTAATGACATTGTGGCCACTACTTCACAACGCACAAACACCAATGCATTACCACAACCTCTTTATTATCTATTTGGAAATGAACAGTGGTTCACACTTCCTAGCCCGAAAGCTCCCGTAAGGAGGAGGATAACAGTCCTCTTGAGATACAAGGTGGTTGCTTGGCCTTTAGTGATCTGAACCACGTGTCACTAATTGAATAAATAAATAATATGAACAGAGAAAATTGGCCGGGCTGGCAGGAACAAAAAGACAGGTTCACATGGCTTTTCTGAGTGCAACGCTCTGTAAGCTGAGATGTCAATCTAGATATTCCACTATCAAACATCTGAAGTTTTCACATGCCTACACATTTGGGCTCTGAGCTTGACCAGAAACTCTTTTTGGCAGCCAGCTGATACAGAAGCAGTGGTACCTTCATCACAAAAAGACACAATCCACACTTACAAGCCAACTGCAATGAAATTTCACTTTAGCTAAATTGGTCATACATGAGCAGTATATACTGTCAAAGTAATTGAAGTACTGAAGCGATGATAAAGCTACAAGACTGGTAATAGTCTAATTTTCTTATTAGTAGCCTTTGAATAGTACTTAAACAGATGACACATGCAGCTAGTGGTTGCCAGATATAAGTCCCATCATGTCGCCTCCAAGATTTTTTTGCACACCGTGGGCACCACCTAATCTTGGAGGTGATGACAAGGAGCTGCAATGGTTCTCAGCATTCTGGGTCATGCATCAGTTCTGGCAAGTAGTAATGGTGGCATTTCTTCAGTTTTGGCATGAAAAATGTCAATTTCTGAGATTTTATTTCAAACACATGTTTTGCATGGAGGCTGCTATACATTTACATACATAACTACATAACTCGGCATAACATACATATTTTAAACTGTGAAAGACATGGGGAAGGCGGGAGATGGAAATTCAGGATGATGAGCAAAACGTTCACCTTGTTCTCGTTTTGCTCATAACTGAAACTAGGCTTTTTACGCGCTTCAAAATTTCATTGCAGATGGCCTCTAAGACATATAATAAAGCATGTGAGTGAGATAAATCTCATTAATAAAAAGCAGATATCACCTGGATGCAGTGCAGTGAGCATGCCTTGTCACGCCAGCATCATCTCTCATCAAGCCAATGCATGAGGCTGTGTATTTGCGCTCTTCTATTTTTTTTCAGTTTTCCTCGAAAAATTTGGTGGTGTAGCAGTGTTCATGTTAATGCCTTTTGGTGGAAGACCACAGATTGTGTCTGGACTATAGCGTAAATTCTTGGGAGAGAAATTTGCACAGAACTAGTGGCACTGTCATCCAGAAGATTTGCTTCCCACAAGAACACATTTATGCGAAGATTTACCGTATCTGAGAAAGAGGGACAGTTAATTTAGGTCATAATTAGGGCTCTGTGTTTTCGGTGTTTATTTTTCTTGAAATTTGGAGGGCGTTTTCTGGAGTTTATTTCTTGTAAATCCCCAATTCTCCAAAATTCGCAGTTTAATTTTGCATTATTCGCAGTACTCCAAAATCTTATATGAAATGATATCTGAATACAAAAACACCACAACACACGAAACATATTTTAGTTGTCTCACAGGTTTGAATGCACAAACACATATACACACAAGCCCAACTACTTGAACACAAAACACCTACGTTTGTGCGTATTACAACTTTAAAGCTTGTTGTAATAGACGCAAGCATCTTTACGAGGTTACTGTCACTGATGGAAGCGCACTCCTTTCCACTGATGATTCTCAGCTTTGAAAATGCCCTTTCAACGTTTGCTCTAGAAACAGGGAGAGCCAGAAGACTCAGCGTGCAGCAAGAAAGCACTGGCCACATGATGGTGTGAAGTCTCCAAAACAACAGGGGTTCAACAATGTTACTGATTTCATAGCTCTGATAGTTCACAATATCACTCATGAGCTGGCTTAGAACATGCCCTTTATCGAAAGACTTTCGATAAAGAATGGAAAAGAGTTGTATTGGCCATTAGAATCGGAGTTTATCAGATAAATGCAAATTGTCAGAAATTTTACTGGCGAGTGTTTTTTAGATTTTTCCTATTTATACGAAAACACAGATCCCTAGTCATAATACATGAGTATTGTACATGGGCATAAATGAGCTCTTACTTTTTTAAGCTTGAATAGGTGTTACCTTGATTATTACAAAAGTGTAATATGAAAGCATCTCAAACAAATGTGCGGCTCAACAGATAATCGCTTGAGATCTTGCAAATGCACCAGCATACGAACAAGGCACTTCTGAAGCAAATGATATGGACAAAAGAATGTCCAAGTACAAAGACCATAAAAAAGGCAGCACCAAAGTATATTTTTCAATTTATTTAACTGACAGACTTAACACACCTAAGTCCAACAAGAAGACTACAAAAGCAGGCTTCAGAACCTGGGCATCCCTAATTAAGTGCCTTCCATGCATTTAAAATAATAAGCAAAAAGCTTTTCAGAACTGAATTTACTGCATGATCAACAAACATTTTAAAGTGAATCTACCATACACTAAAGCTCCTGCAAGTAAGGCAACAAAATGTGCAGAAACAGCAGACAATTGAGAGATACTGAACTATGAGTATTGCTAATTTGTTTGAGAAATAGCTTTTCCAAACAATTGGACAATTTCAATTTAAACGGTGAATGTGGCACAAACACTGTTGTTGGGGGGGGGGGCACTTGTATGTTAAATGGAGTACTATAGTACTACCTAGCGAAACTTGCAAAGTTGGAGGCTCTGGCTGTCTGGCCTGCCAGCCAGACAGGCAGAGCACTGCTCTCGAACTTCCCAGTGCTAGTCAAGGTAATAAAGGACCAGTTGTTGGCTAGGAAAGTCACGAGCAAAGGTCTGACTTGCCATCTCGGTGGCAGCAATGATATCGTGGCAAAATGCACAAATCTCGTAGTGCTTTCAGTCAATTTTTTAGCAGGAAACGCCAAAGTTGAAATCCAAGTTTTTCAAGCAACAAGCTAACTTTGTCATGTTACATTAGTACGAGCCGTCCAATTATGGAAAGCTGCTTTGGGAGTGTGAAGGTGGTGCTGCCATCTGTCTTTAGTTCCATGTCATCAATTGACTCTGGTCTAAAAAGGAGTAACCCACCTGCCACATCTGAAGTGCAACATGCCAATAAGCTTGACGTTCGAGCAAGCCGTTGGTGATTCGAGTGCATGAAAACAATGCAAAATACCATCACATAATAGAGAATGTACTGGCTATCGATTCAGGTAGCTTCAAGTTCAAAGACATTAAGTCTCTTGCACTGTTGTACAGTATGCATATTTTACACTGTCACCTTTCTTGTGTTGGTTTGGGTCTTTCATTGTTGTTGTTTTTAAGTAAGGCTTCTGGTGATCCTTGCTTGTTATAAATGCAAGGGGTGTTTCAGAAAATGCATTTGAAATTCTTTAAATATAGGGGAAGTGAGACTCTTAAGTAAGGTTTTGGCATCGCTGATATCACAGTGGCAAACATATTAAAATGGCTTGAGGTAGTAATAATACAATTCAAAAAATTAGACTAACTGTCTCTTTTGCCATAGAGTCAAACACTTGATCATAACGTGAGAACAGTTCATCACCGCTTCAAGTCTCGCAAGAAGCTGGTGGTGCTCATTCTTGTGGTGTAATTAATTCGAGCTAATTTAACCAAGAAAACTGAAATGCCGGAAATTGCAAATGCCATGCACCGCTCCTAGCAGAGACCCATAAGCGAAGTGACTGGTGCAAGCTCACAATCAGGTGAGCATGAGCGAGTGCCTCTCTCCCTTGGTTCCACTTCTCCTCACATTCAACAAACAAGCAGATGTATCGGTAATAGGCCGCTGCGTGTTGTTGCTAGTCATCCATCTTGACTACATTGACTCTGCTTGTATATATATAGTAAATACAGTCTGTCTATACTCCCAACATCCCCATAACATATTAATGGAGATGCGGGGTACCATGGCTGGATATGGTGCTCCGCAGTGGATTCGCACCCCCGTCTCCACCATGAATGACAGTGAACACGCAGGATCAACGTCGGTGCCGCCTCCAACATCACCATCGCCAGCTACGTCCCTGTCACCTTCAGTAGTGGTTGTGCAACCTAAGGATCTTGAAACTTTCTGCGGGACCGATGGTGCTGACGTTGAGGAGTGGGTGGCTATGTGCGTACGTGTGAGTGGAATCAACAAATGGGACCCTGCGCCTATGCTAGCTAACCTGTTCTACCTAAGAGGCACGGCAAAGGTGTGGTATGAAAACCACGAAGAGGAGCTAACCAGCCGGGACCAATGCAAACAAAAGTTGACAGAGTTGTTTGGCAAACCATCTGGCCGTAAAATTGCCGCAAAGCAAGAACTGGCCTCCGATGCCCAATTCCCCATGGAGTCCTACGTTTCACACATGCAGGACATGGCACTTTGTCCTAAAGCCGATCACGACATGACAGAAGCTCAGAAAGTTGGGCACATGCTGAAGGGAATTGCTGACGACGCCTTTAACCTGCTCACGCGCAAAAGCTGCTCTACAGTTGATGCTATCATCAAAGAGTGCCGACAATTCGAGCAGGCCAAAAGCGGACGCGTCCTGAAACTGTGCACCAGACTTCCCAATACTGCCGCAACGTCGAAAAGTCAAGATCAACACGCACAGCAGTATGCGTAGCCATCAGAGGACGTGGTGCGAATAGTTCGAAGTGAACTGGATGCGATGGCACCCACAGCTTTCTGTTCGCGTAGCACTGATGCTACCCCTTTTTCAGTTCACCTCGTAGAAACTATTATCCACCCGGAACTTGAAAACATTGGTCTACATTATGTCTGTGCTGTCGCCAACCCCAGAGCCAATGAACACCCTTCTGCTGTTTTTGTTCCATCTCGCCGCTACTCTCCGTGTTATCGTAACTCGACTGAGTGGAAAACTGCAAACGACCAGCCTATATGTTATTATTTATTTATTTATTATTTATTTAGTACCCACAGCGCCCATTCAGGCATTACAGTGGGGGGGTACAGATGAAAAAACTAGCATCAAAATTGCAGGTTTGCATAAATTTGTGTAAGTCAACAACACATTAGTCTAGGCCGACAAAAAAAAGAAAAAAGAAAGAAAAGCACACAGCTAAGTTGCACACAGCCATATCGGAAACAGGCACGTTGCTGATGTCACATGTCACATTTGGAAAAAAAAAGTGAGTACGTAAAGCACAATGAATACAGAGACTCATAATGAAAAAGCAAAAAAAAAAAACAAATCGAATGATAAGTTGAAAAAAAAGAGAAACAATGCAGTGATTAAGATACAGTGCAACAAGGTGAAAAAAGAAAGCACTAAAAGAAAATGTCATTTGCAGCTGGGATTGTTTATAGGTCATGATGATTGCTAAACGTACACGGGATATTGACCAAGCCTTAGGGATCAAAAGATTCTATTGCTTTTAATGCAGAAAAGAACTTGTTAGGACAAGAAATTCCTACAATTGAGGAAGGAAGTCGGTTCCACTGACTGATGGTCCTTGGGAAAAACGAGCTGCTAAAGGCAGATGTGTTATCTTCTGTTCATGATCTTTGCGTGTTGATGTGTAGTGAGGCCGGTTTACGTACATGTCACACGGAATTCGAGTATGAGAGTGATATATGCTGTGCAGAAGCTTCAGTCGAAACGACGCTCTTCGGTACTGGAGAGATTGCCAGTTTAGCATTGCCTTAGATTTAGTTGCACTAAACTGCCTGTCATACATTGCTATATCTAGTACATATCTTGCCGCCATGGACTGAACTTTTTCTAGTTTTTCTTTGTTGGTTACTGATGAAAGATCCCACAAAGGGCATGCGTATTCGAGCGCAGATCTTACATATGATTTATATAGTAGCTCCCGGGTTTGTTGTGAAAACGCACGTGTATTTCGTCGTAAAAATCCGAAGCTCCGACAAGCTTTGCCTACGGTATAATCCACATGCCGATTCCATGATAAAGAGGGGCAAAAGTAAACGCCTAGGTATTTATATTCACACACCATTTTCACTGGACAGTAGTTTATCGTATATTCAAATTTTCCAGGATTTTTTTTTCTGGAGAACCTCATACACACCATTTTCTCGAGACTCAGTTTCATTTCCCATCGCTCACACCACTCAGGTATGGCATATAAGTTGTTTTGAATTACGAAGCAGTCACTTTCACATGTAACCTTACGGTATAATATACAGTCATCTGCAAATAACCTAATATGGGACTGTACATTTTCATTAATGTCATTGATATAAAGTAGGAAAAGAAGGGGCCCCAGAACTGATCCCTGAGGTAGCCCTGACGTTACATTACTTATTGCAGATTGTTCGCCGTTTACGACTACATGTTGTCGCCTCTCGCGTAAATATTCGGCGATCCACGCAATAACTTGGGGATTAATATTAAAACTGGTTAGTTTCTGCAGTAACAGGTAATGTGAAATGGTGTCGAACACTTTTTGAAAGTCAAGAAAAATACAGTCGACCGATGATTTGTCGTCCAGGGCTGCCGCTAAGACATGTGTGAACTCTACTAGTTGTGTGACGCATGATAATCCTCGCCTAAATCCACGCTGATTTGGGTTAAATAAAGAATTACTATCTATATGTTTGACTACTGCAGTACATAAAACATGCTCTAGAACTTTACTGCACACAGAAGTTAGTGAAATCGAACGGTAGTTATTAATAATGTTGTGCGGGCCAGTTTTATGTATAGGAGCAACCGATGCCATTTTCCAATCAGCTGGAAGTGAACTGTGTTCCAAGGACTTCTCAAAAATAATTTTCAAATACATTGACACTATATGAGAACAAGACTTCAACATAAAATTGGGTAAACAGTCAGGGCCCACAGCTTTTGCACAATTTAAATCACGAAGCAGTAATTCAATGCCCCAAGCTTCGATCACTATTTTAGGCATGGGTGTGGATTCGTGTTTTAACAATTTCAGATCTTTCCGATAATCTGTTGGAGCAGAGAACACTGATGTAAAATAAAGATTGAACAACTTGGCCTTTTCTGTGGCGTCGCAAATTGTAACATCGCCATCAGTCAAAGCGGGGATAGAAATGTTGTCTTTTTTATTTCGTTTTATAAGCTTCCAAAGTTCCTTCGGACTTTGCTTTATCTTACTTTCTATTGTTTTAAAGTAGGCTGATTTTGTTTGGATTGTAGCGTTGTTCACTTCCCGCGTTGCCAGTTTTAGTTTACAAAAGTTCTCTTTAGAAGGGTATCGTTTAAATGAACGGTAAATTCTTTGCCTACGCTTCACTAAAACATTCAGTTCTTTAGTGTACCATGGCTTACTTCGATTACGCCTTCTAGTCAATACCCATGACGGAACAAACCGGTTGAGCAGTTCAAAGATTTTTCTTTAAATAGAACCCATAGGTTTTCCACAGAGTACTCATCCGCAAGTATTTCGAACACAACGAAATATGCTTCCAGTGAAACATTGATTGATTGGATATCAGCCTTGGCGTAATTGTACATGCACCGATTCTTCTCACTGTAAACGCTTAATTGTTTCATATTTATTTCACTTAGCACAACGTCATGATCACTTATCCCTGGCAATATTTCAGTGTTCTGGACCATTTCTGGCATATTTGTGAAAAAAAGATCTAGGATATGACTTCCTCGCGTAGGTTTCAGCACAGTTTGTCTTAATGAAAGGAGGTTCATGAAATCGGCAATTTCAGATGTGAAGCTAGGGGAGCTTCCAGAGGCTATCGGCTGTTCATTCCAATTGAGATTAGGCAGATTAAAGTGCCCACCCACAATGTTTCACCTGTCGCCGCATTGGTCATGTCACCCAATACTATCGCGACTCGTGGCCCTCAACACCTCGTACGCCGAACAACCTGAGCCATTTTGATGCAAATTCGCGCAATGTTTTGCCCACCGCCGAGTCTAACAGCGCCGACAACTCTGCTAGGAACACCTGGTACAGTCGCTCACCATCACCGCGCGGACACAAGTCTCGTTCACCGCAAACACGTCGCCCATCTTCCCGTTCGCTGCACCCACATTGCCTTTCGTCCCCTGTAGCTTTTGGCCGCACCATTTCGGAAAACTAAGAAATGCAGCCCTTGAAGGTGGTGCTGCATTGTCCACTGCTGCAGCAAATCCTCTGTCTGTGCCCACAAAGAGAAGTATAATTGACGTTAACATAGACGGCTTACCTGTCCAAGCAATCGTCAACACTGGAGCCCACGTATCTGTGATGAGTGCGAGCCTACATACACATTCAAAGGAGGTCCTCACCCCAGCAGCTGCTCAAGTGCTTCGTGTGGCCGACGGCGGGGTGCTGGTTGTTCTGCGAATGTGTACTGCGCATTTAAGTATAACCGGCTGCTTTACTTCTGTTCTCTTTGCTATGATCGACAACTCCCCTCAGGACGTTATCCTTGGATTGGGCACTTTATCTAATCATTCTGCTCTCGTCGACTGCGCAACCGGCATTCTCCAGTTGGAACTGCCTCAACTCGCCGATGCTCAGTGCACCGCCACCCCGTACTTATGCTCGCTTCATGCTCACAGATGACGAAGATAATGATGAATAACCGGGCAAGGGAACAAGAATTCATGATCGCCAGTCAGCCTCTAGAGTCTGTGAAGGGGTATGTTTACCTTGGTCAACTAATAACAGGGAACTCTGATCATGAGAAGGAAATTCACAGAAGAATAAAAATGGGTTGGATCGCATATGGCAGACACCATGAGCTCCTGAATGGGATCTTACCATTATCATTTAAAAGGAAGGTATACAATTAGTGCATTTTACCGGGGCTGACATATGGGGCAGAGACATGGAGACTGACAAAGAAGCTTGAAAACAAGTTAAGGACCACGCAAGGAGCGGTGGAACGAAGAATGCTAGGCATAACTTTAAGAGACAGAAAGAGAGCGGTTTGGATCAGAGAGCAAATGGGTATAGATGATATTCTAATAGACATTAAGAGAAAAAAAATGGCACTGGGCAGGTCATGTAATGTGCAGATTAGATAACCTTTGACCATTAAGGTGAAAGAAGGGTACCAAGAGAAGGGAAGTGCAGTAGAGGACGGCAGAAGACTAGGTGGTGCGACGAAATTAGGAAATTTGTGGGTGCTAGTTGGAATTGGTTGGCAGAGGACACGGGTAATTGGAGATCGCAGGGAGAGGCCTTCGTCCTGGAGTGGACATAAAATAGGCTGTTGATGATGATGAAGATGAATGTGACATTATCACTGGTAAATTTGGCGAGATTATCAAAAGTGAAAACAAGCATAAAAGTGCAATGATGAAGGCAAAAGATGAAAGCGTCAAGGAACAGCAGCTGCATGGCAGTGCTTACTGCAAAGGTGCTCCCTATTTGAACACAAACTGACAATTTTCTTTTTATCTTTTTGCACAGTAACAACAAGGTAGCAATGTGCCATGGCAGTATGTGAGCAGTCTCTGAAGAAGATGGTGAGGTATCACCTGCTCCTGCAGGCTAGTTATTGCGAGAAGGACTGCAGTCTTTCAAAGTGGGTTTGAAAGTATAGTATGGTCCTGTAGTTGAACTGGTCATAATAACACTTGAATGCACAGCTGAAGAAAGTTCAGAAAGGTGTTGGCATTCACTAGGCAGGCTCCATACATAAGACACAGTTTTATCAGTAAGACAGTCAGACTGCTTGGCTGATGCTGATGATCAAATTCTTGCCTGCATGTCTTCCATTGTGCTCAGTTTCTGTCCCACTACATACATTGCCATTGTGCAGAGTAAAAATTTTCAGCTACAAGTCAACGCTTGTGTCATTTGCTCAAATGTTTGTCTATTGCACTGTTTCCGGTATGGGCTAAGGTAAATTAAATGGAGTTGAAGATTGCAATTTATTTGGTGGCATAATCAGATGTAAAAATTTGCAAGCACAGTATGGGGTCAGCCGACACAAGACAGAGGTAGTCGGCGATTGAAGGCGATGCATTTGCTTCTAATTTATTCAGGGTGAAATAGTCAAGTAACCTGCCATGACGTCATATTAAACAGCTCGCAACGCAAAGCAATACCTATGTGTAAATTTGTATGTGTGCATGTGAAGACGACGCAACGAGCTACGGAAAGAAGAATGATGGGTGTAACGTTAAGGGATAAGAAAAGAGCAGATTGGGTGGGGGAGCAAACGCGAGTTTAAGCACAATAAATTTAAGCACAATAAAGCCAGCAATTTAGCCTAAACGTTCAGTAGACGCAGGCAGCACTAGGTAAACATCTGTGTAGTTTAATGATGCATGTGTGAGTGAAGGCACGCAAGGGAAGCTGACAAGCGCAGCTCAATCTGGAGCATGCGAAGGAAGAAAGCAGAGAGCAAACACACCATCTTCCGTTGCACGAAAGGCCGTGAGGAGACGGGAGGGAGGGGGGCAGGGCTGCGTTGTGCTTTGGCAGCAACTGCATATTTTGCGACCGGGCGCAACGGGAACTGAAGATCGAGGCTCAATCTTATGCGCCATATATGGAGGAAAGCGAGGAGGCAGCATGGGAGGGAGGTGGGGGCGGCTTCGACTCCACCAACAAATGCATAATTTGCACAGTTATGCGCGCCATATCTTGAAAGGACAGACGACTCATACCTTTGTGCATGCTGTGCTCTTGCCATTCTTGCGTTGAAGCGACAGACCGCACAAAGGTCACTTCACTCGCTGCTGCTGCCACAGCTGCTCACACCAACGTTTTGGCAGCGAATGGCTGCGCTCATTGAGTGTTATGTGTTCATGTTTGCTCGTGCACCCCGACACCATGCTTGTTAATTCAGTTAGTAAGCAAATGATTCCAAGTTTACGTGGACGATAAAACTACTATCCTTACTTTGTATAGCTGCCTACTAATTTGCTATTGCAATCAATGCTAAGCCAGTGGGAAGAAACTGCTACTTTTCTTGTAGAAAAGGTTGACTGTGCAATAGCAGCCTGAACACAGTGGAAGAAAATATGTGGAAATTACTGCACTAATTTGAAGAAAGACTAAATAAGATTTTAAGCTTAACCTGGATTTTATGAATTATATTTCTAAAGTACCAAAAATATCAGTCTTACTGCTACTAACTTCCTTGCTTCAGATGAGCTGGATGTTCGTCCATGTGTCTCTGGTAAAAACGGCCAAGAACGAGCTCAGCTCGTCAGTGATACTTTGCACTCTTCTAGCAACACTATGGACGAGCCTAATTTCATCTGAGTGATTTTAGTCGTGCTTTTGTTAGATGGCAGCACAAGATCCATGAGACAGCACAGGCAGAAGTGAACTTATTATTTCTGGGGAGGTAAAATATGTTCGCAAATGAGTTTTTAAAAAATGCTTCGGCCAATTTTGGTGAGAATTCAGGATAATAATGCGGCATGGAAGGGGAGCCCTGGTAAGCCGAAAAAGATGCAACAAAATGTGGGCTTTAAGTTGCTATGTCAGCTTCCTATGACATCACAGAATTGGACGCCAACTGTGTAATACTAATTAAGAGCTTCACAATAAAATAGTATTACATCGTATAACTTTTGATAATTTTTTGTGAACAGCCCACATGGGGTAAATACTGACAACACGCTAACGTTGTAACACTGGTTTGGGTTCAAAATTCGAAATAAATCATATATCATGTCATGAAAAAATGCTTATCACACCAGACGCACTTTGGTTTGATCATTAGTGTCTCTTTAAGACGTACCTTACATGATTCAGCACTAAGCATGTTTAATATCAAGGCTATTCTTTATTCTTTGGGCACCATTTATAGTAAGGCAATAACTACAACCAAAAATTATCAATTGATAGCAAGCGATAATAACTGATTGCAAGCCAGTAGCCTGAACTCTGCTATAAGGTAAATCAGAAAACTAAGCAATACAGCTGTTGCAGCCAAATGCCCCCACAAATTGATATTTCTGACAACCAATGCTTCACCAGCAAGAATAACAGCAAATTATACAGTTGTGTACACCTGCCCCAACAGGAAAAGTGACCCGGCATGGCAACCGTAACCAGGCATGGCTAAAGAAAGTGAATGTTATTAGTATTTCACACATTAGAACCTCATAACCAGCTTTGTCAAACAGGAGTGTAGAAATACTTAAAGCTTTCAAATAAAATGAATATTGTCCCATCTGATCCATTCCTCGAATCGAATAGGCGCTATTCACAAATGAGGATATCTTCCTATTTCTATAATACAGTCAAACCTCTTTACAATATTTTTTTAAGCATGCATTCATTTCACGCTGATATTGACAAGAAATATTTTAGATTTGCTTTGTTACGTCCAATAATTTGTCATATCCATGTTCATTATATTTAGGGTTGTGCAAATACCAAATAGAAGATTTCGAATCAAATGTTGAATCGAGTCAAGAAAAAAAAAAACCAAATATCAAATATGATATCAAATATAAAAACAAATGTTCACAAATTTTGGGCAAGAAAATAGAGTGTGTCACATGTTCAGGAGTCTTGTATCATTAAATAACAAGAATGTAGCAAGCTACCAGTAACATAGGCATATAGAAATCAAGATTTAAGGTACACTCCGTGCTTATTAAAAGGAACACTAAATTAGTATCCCAGCACTGATTATAGCTTAGTTCTAGTATATCTGCTGAATAGAATCAAGTGCTTCTTTTTTTTTCTGAAACTAATGAATTTGTGGCATTTTGTTGTACTGAATACCAATGAGTTTCTCAGTTTAACAGTGCACCTGTGTTTTGCGGCAATCTTTTATTCATTGCATGGAATGTTTTGCTTTCCAGTTTTTTTCCAAAAATACAGAAAGGCTAGTCCAACCTTACGGCAGGTGGATTAGAGTAAGGCCAATACGCACGACAGAGGAAAGGACCACACATCACGTGACTCGATCACCGCTCCACCCATAGCCGGCGCTGTTCACGCCGTTTCATTGTCATGTTGGCATGAGTTGCCACCAGCCAAAGATTCTGAAATCTGAATGAATTTGAATTTGAATGAATTTGAATTTGAAATCTGAATAAAATCTGAATTTACATGATGTACCCATCATGTAAATCCAAAGCTACGTTGTTAGGATGGATAGTTGGGCGTGTTGGTTAAGCATGATTTCTGAAGTGAAGGCGCTAAAATGACGGAGGACAAAGAAGAAACACACACACACACAGGGCGCCACTTCCAACAATGTTTATTCAGGAAAAAACGCCACTGATTTATACTAGGAGTGCTATCACAGTTTCTCAGGGCGCATTCGCGTTCAAGTAAAGCAGTTCTTTGCATGACAGTGATATGGATGCAACACTTACGCAGTTATCAACTGCTTCAATGATTCTTTTGGCCTGAATTATTAATCTAACCCATTTGTCACGGCTTCTGGCAACCACAGCGCAGGCATGGAAGTCTGGCTTACATCTGCAATTTCTACAATGAATTGCCAGGCGGCCCTCCCTCCCATTGTTCACTTTGTTATTGTGTTGCCTCAGCCTGTCATTCAGGCACTGCTCTGTTTGGCCCACGTACTTTTTACCACAATCTAAAGGAATCTCATAAACAACTCCTGCCTGACAATCTACGTATTTGTTTTCGTGCTTTGTAGCGCAGGCCGGTGCCTTGCGGGAATAAGGGTTGGTCATTCGACATAGCTTAGAGAGCATTCACGGGGCAGAAAACACGACATTTACGTTAGCTCGCTTTGCCATCTTCTTCAAATTATGTGACATGCGGTGTATGTAGGGTATGACAGCAACTTTTTCTTTTTCGCGGGGTGACTCCTGGTCCGGTTGGCGGATTCGCGACTTCTTCAGGATTGTTTCCGCTACGGACACTAACACATGTTGCGGGTAGCCTGCCTCTTTCAGGCGGTCAATCTGCTTAAGAAAACTCGCCTCAGCTCGATGTGGACAGGACTTCTTAAAAACATTCAGCAGGCACATGTTGGCAATGCTGCGTTTAACTAGCTTAGAATGAGAGGAACTAAAAGGCAGCAGAGGTTTAGTAGCGCGAGGTTCATACTGCCAACAGACGTGGTTACTTGCTAAAAACAATCTAAGATCTAAAAACCTGATGGAGGAATCTACCGAAAGTTCGTGGGTCACTTCAATGGGGGATAAAATCTGCCTGAAGGATGTCAATGTTTGACTAACGACCAAGTCGGCGTCACTGCAATTTTTATCTACCAAAATTAGGAAGTCGTCAACAAATCTAAAAACTTTGACTACGCTACTACCCTCGAGACTGCTAGAAATGGTTCTGCCAGCATGAGCTAAAAATAAGTCACTCAGGATCGGAGCTGTGATTGCGCTCCTAGTATAAATCGGTGGCGTTTTTTCCTGAATAAACATTGTTGGAAGTGGCGCCCTGTGTGTGTGTGTGTTTCTTCTTTGTCCTCCGTCATTTTAGCGCCTTCACTTCAGAAATCCAAAGCTAGTTTCGTGACAAGTTGCTTGAAGCTACAAAAAGAGACCGACGTGCATCTGCAAATGGTGTCAAGAACGACAGGCCGACGTATGGTGTGTCACAAAGATGGTGGCCGTAAACAACTTTGCTGCCATCCCCTGCACTAGCTTTCACTTGCGAGACGGTTTGTTGGCTTTCTGAGTGTCGTGCGGCTGCTGCGTATAGATTTGCGTCAATCCAGCACCAAACCGTAACTTTAGTTGTCAACGCCCGATGAAGCAGCACCGATTAGGCCTGATGGGCGTGATAAAATTCACCGCTGGCCGATGCGGCAACGCGCCACAAGGCGTTGCAGAATGTTTGCCGCTAATATGTACGTACAGGTAGCTCATCTGTGATCAGTCTCTAGATCATGGGTACATGTTAGATTGACAGCTGCTGAAGCGGTAGGAATTTCGTCCCCGCATATACAACACGATCTATGTGCCTATTGGCGGCTAATCAGCCCGATCTTCACACATGCTTTCGCACAGCTTTTGTTGCCGTTCCCTCTGTTCGCATCATGTCATCATTTTGATCAGTCCTATCTAATCCGAGGAACCTTGCACTGACAGAGGCAGCCCCAGCCAATGTGGTGCCATTCTGCAAGTTGCAGTGCTCAGGCGCTGCGCGTGTGATCCCCGCACTGGGCTGATGTCGGGGAGCACTAGCAGTGGCAAAGTCGACTACCATGTCGGCCAATCCGTGGTGCACTCGGCCATTGGCTTGGCGCCCATTTTGCACCAAAAACGAAGTGAAAGGCTCACTTGAATGGCATCAAGCACGAGGGGCTCTGCAGACGTATAGAACATTCGAAAACATCAAACAGTCAAATATATCAAATATACGAAAAGCTAAATAGCAGATACTCAATTCGACGGATTGGATTATTCGAATATTCACTATTACATTAGATAATATGTATTTAAGTATTTGCATACCCCTATGAAGATATTGTTACGCTAGAGTGAAAAGCCAGTAGAGAAGGTCGACAGAGTGTGCCTGTCTGATAAGTGGCTCAATGTTGGAACGGCATTCCTCAATCACCTCTACATATCCAAATAAATATATCCCATTGTAATAATATCCAGGCTTCACTGTGCTTCACATTGTTGGCAGTGCATGATAAAACAAAAACTGAAGCAAAAATGCAACAACTTTCATCACATTTGCAATGGACATAAATGAGGAGTTATATATTAAAGCAGTGGCATAGATCAGAGAGCCAGACTATTTTTTTTTTTGCTAAACTGTGATTATTTGCACTCAGATTGTATTCAGACAAGGCATTCAGCAGTCAGTATTATTAAGTACTATTTACAGACACTGCATTTGTGTGTTCTCTTTGTATTAAGTCTGCACACACTCCGTGGCAATATTATTTGATACAACAGTGGCACCATATACTGCAACTATCCAAACTAGAGATGAAGTCTTTCTCAGTCTGCCTTCACTACTTCTCTATCTCGCACCTGAAAATGTTTGAAGCGAGTGCACTCTTCAGCGAGTATGCCAACGTGCACTTCATATATTACAACTTGTGAATATAAGGCTACCTCAAATCAGATATAACTTGTGCACCTTTGTGAACAATCAGTCTGCGACATACTTTGCATCAGACACGAGCTGGTCACAGGAACGGGTCACTTTACTGGTTTGGTTGTAAATAGGTTTGAGATCTGCTATGCCTTCCATACAATATAAATGTCATATTTTATGGCAAAAAGTATTAAATAGTTAAACCTTGATATACAGTCGAACCCGGCTATATCGAACTTGAAAAAACATGCCTATCAGTTCGATATAGAGCATAATTTGATATAAGCCTGCTGAATAATTGAATGTCAAAACTAGCTTAGATTTGCATGAAATAGTCCTGTATTTTCTTCTGCTTGGGCAATTTCGCTGCCTGCAACGCAAGCACTTTTCCACATTGTCTAAGGAGTCGGAGCAGCTGAGGCCGCAACTTTCCGCATTCGCGTAGAAGCACCGGACTACTGTAAGCACATCAATCACTTCGGAGGATGTGGGCCAAGGACCGTCGTTGCTTTCCTCATTGTGCCCACTTTCACTTGTGCTCGATACAATGTCGGCAATGTAGTCTTTGTTTTTGGGCTCTCCCATGGTCGCGACACCATCACCTGTGCTCACAAACTCGTCCACCGTTTATTCATCATCAACAGCTTACCGAAATTCTGACAGCTCCCTCCAAACTTTAGCAACACCGGCAACAGCTTCATTTGCATTCATCAGAATTTACAGTCATCACCGAGCATACGAAAGTCAGCACGGCTGAAGCAATTACGGATGAACCATTCGTACACAGCTGTGCGTACGCGTTGGGCGCCACAGGCACCGGGTCGCAAGTTTGGCCGCTTTAGCCCTAATCTCCCCTTTATTCTTCAAGATTGAGATGAGAGTGCTCCTCGGAATCTTGTATGCTGAGGGGATATCCGACTTCACACCACGTTCGACCCGATTTATGATTTCAAGCTTCATGACGAAAGGCAAATTCTGCCGCTTCATCATGGCAACACTGCGGGAGAAGAACCACATGGAGCACACACAATGAACCAGAAAAGCAGCAAGACAACTCGCACTTTCGCCATCTTGCACGACGAGGGCACAAGAGCCTCTGATTGGCTGTCTGAGCAAGCGCTGTGGGTGGGCCAGGATCATTTTCTGCAGGGGGGTGTTGACGGCTCGTTTGAGGCAGGGCGGTCACGGTAGGGAGAGCGCTTGGATGGAGCCGCGCCGCCGAGTCTTCCCGCCACCGCTAGGGAAAGCCAACTTCCGGGGGCACTTTCTGCCACTTGACGTTCGATATATCGGGAGTCGCTGCTTATTTTGTTCGATGTAAGCGTAATTTTTGCTATATATACTCATTGTAACTATACCGTGTCCAGAAATTGTTCGATATATAGAATAATTCGATGTAAAAGGATTCGATATAGTCAGGTTCGATATAGTCGGGTTCGACTGTAGCGAAGTCTGTAAAATCGGCAGTTTGCTTCATTATATCGAAATTTTGTTCCATTAAAATTTGACCCTTTATGTAAATAAACAGTCGCCGATCAATTTTTCTTACATGAAAAGGGGCTGCAGAATTTTTGAAAAGCAAAAAAGGCAAATTTTAATGCGAAAACAATTCATTGTGATGCATTTGGGGGTCGGCAACAAATGATACGGTTTCATGCCAAGTTGACCATATCTTCACATCGGCGGTACGAATTAAGCGAAGCCAGCCATGCTTTTACGAGCGCTCTGCCCCCATGGCTGATAAGTGTTGGCAGCACTGGGACAACGCTATCAGGAAAGGCGCCGACAACGGGGGAGCGAATGCTTCATCTGCCTCTTGCTCCAAGAGGTCACCGAAACTCGAGACTATGTATGCAACCTTCACTGCTAAACGCATGGGGAGACAGTTTGCATGGTGCCATGCCGTCTCGGCATGCCCACTCTTTGCACACGTGGCAGGTTACCTCTAAAGCAGGGAGCGCGACTGCATATGCACTTAGCTGTGCTTACAGCCATGTGCAGCCAAGGCCGCATCAACTTAAACCCCCTCCACACCCCCAACCTCCTCGCCCACGCTTGATCACGTTACCGCGATCTCGCTCCCCTTCCCCTCTTACCCTTTGCTCACGTGGGAAGGCAGCAATCGTGAAGCCAGCACTCGTGAAGCCACCATCTTTCTTCTCTCACCTTCACACACTTTCACTCGCACCTAAAGCACATAATGCGGCGGGCGCGATATGATCTCATCGCACTTGGACTTTATAGGGAACATGATGAGGCTTCCCTTCAGTGGTTGCTCTTGTCGCGCAGAGCCTGATTTGAGAAGTGCATTTGCAAACAGCCACTTGTAATTCAATCATTTGACCATCTGCGTCCTGCGTCCATGGATTTATCGTCTTGGCATTCCTTTGCGGCGGCAGTGAAATTTCGTTATATTGAAACGACATACGAACGCACTTCGTTATATTGAAGTTCTAAATGCTTGGTGTTCTATGGACGAGTGGTTATGAAAAGTTAAATACTTCGTTATATTGAGAATTTAGTTATATCGAGAACTGTATCAAGTTACATCGAATTACATGATGTGTACCAACATCTATCTTTCATATGTGAAATACCACTTTTTGTTTGCACATGCAAGCAGTGAGAGCAGTCGCTTTAGCCTTCCTAGCATTGCCTAATATATATGCATGAAACAGTAGTATAATGCTCCATTCGTTCTTTTAATGAACCATATTTCATAATGTGCAGTGTAATGACAGAAACTTGCTGCCATTATAGATATCAGGGCATGAACGCTGTTTTATATTAGTAGTAGTGAACAGGGCTATATGTTATTAAGAGACTACTTGAAAAGTACCGTATTTACTTGAATCTAGCGCGCACTTTTTTCTGATAAAACAGGTTAAAAAATTGTGTGCACATTAGAATCAAGTACGACCCTAAGTATGCGTTACCATATTGCCATCGGCATTTCAATATGGCTGGCTCATACACGCTTCGAGCCTAGCTGCCGTAGCTTCCTCCTTGTGCTGCAGTGTGTGGTTAGGCAATGCTTGCTTTGGCTTAGGTTAGTGCACCGCCCGTCTTCTCGTTTTCTGTGTTTGCTCTATCAGCATGGAAGTGCCAATTGCAGACATGCCGAATTCATCCTGATGCTGCAATTAAAAGGAAAGCAATCATGTGTGCGGGGACGGATGGAAATCGGGCCGCAGCATGGGTGTTCCACTCTTATGCAAGAAAGAAGTGAGGTGTGCAGACAGGACACAAGAGTGGAGAAGTGGACAACACGAACGCCGACTAGTCGGTATTCGTGTTGTCCGCTTTTCTGCTCTTGTGTCCTGTCTGCACGCCTCACTTCTTTTTTGCATAAAGAATCCTTACCAACTAGCTCAGCTTTCGATCGTTCTATGTGTTCTACTCTAGTGGCTGCTACGTACGGTGCGGCAGCGCGGCCCTTATCTTGAAAGTGATCTGCGACGGAGACAAGTCTACGCATATAGGTGCACTGCGCTGTGTTCTAGTCGCTTAGTTTGTGATGAAGTGAGAGGCCACGCAAAGGTCGATTCCCTTGCTTCTGCTATTGCATTTCCTCGCTCCAGCATTTTCATAAAGGGTTTCCACGGTCATTGAGTGAGACGTGTTCATGTTTGCTTGCGTGCACGTGGCACTATGCTTGTTAATTTAACTAGTAAGCAAATGTTTAAAAGTTTATACGGCCAACAAAACTACTATCCTTACATTCCGTATAGCTGTCTACTAATTTGCTATCATAATCGATGCTTCGTCTTTTGGGCGAAACTGCAACTTTTTTTAGTTATCGCAACTTTAGTGCGTTGGAATTATATCTTTATTTTTTTCCATATTAGAGAAAGTTCTCTTTCTGTACGAAAGACTGAGTTGCGCAGTACTGTAAAGGACTTTTTGTTTTTTAGGTCAGGGCAAGCGGGTGTGCATTAAAATCAAGTTTCTTTTTCCTTCTTTTTTGGTTGTGGAAAATGGGTGCGCGTTACAACCGAGGGCACGATAGAATCGAGTAAATACCGTATTCAATATTTGATTTGGTCAAACACATTGCTATTTGCACACACCTACCAAGAAGTGCAAGTTAGGACAGCAAACAGAATACTGTGTACAAAATGAGCGTACTAAAATTGTACGCACACTAGCAGAAGCTTATCGAGAACCGTGTAATGCTCTAAGCTCCTGAAAACCAGGAGCATCGCAGAGAGCTCAAAAAACATCAATGACAACCACATAATCAGCCCGGTTTTGCTAATTTGAAAGACTACATAATCACAACTCAATGGTATTTTGACATGCACTTGTGGCAGCATTTTTTTTTACCACAGCAGTCTGCGTCATAGTGCAAGTCATTTGTGGCAGCATTTTTTTTTACCACAGCAGTCTGTGTCATAGTGCAGGCCATTTTACGTGTCATTGCATGCCCCACGGAGACCTCAACCAACATTCAAGGCAAAACACGACACTCGTTGATGTGGCCAGACACACATACACTTATACAAACATTTAATTGCTTTGTGTATTTATATGGGCACCGACAAATAGCCCAGTATTCGTTAAAGCTCTTGTATAGGTGCACTGCTTTAACACTGGTGATACAGTGGGAAGCTAGAAGTAAGCATTCCTTGAAGTAAACGGCAGGTAAAATATCTGCTCAGGAAAGATGTTAGGTAAACCTGTACAGTTGCGTGTACGTATGCACCTCACGCCTTTGTAGAACTGTAGTATTTTTTTGTCAGGCAGTGGCTTGGCACACACCGAGCCTTGCTCAAGGAGACCCCCACTTTACGCATATCTTGTGGCAGAGTAAATCTGCAAAACACATTTTCAAGAAACGTTTTCCATAAAAATGTCATGGAAGCTCTAAGCAGAACATGCCTCAAAGAGGTGAGCAAATACTGTAAAACCCTCCGTGTACGTAGCAACGATACAACTTGGTCAAATTCCTAAAACCTTCACCACTGCAGTGTATGCAGCTTTTGTAAAGTTACTCTTCGGCAACAAAAAAGCGTAAAAACGCACTATGACTTCCATTGCATTGCAAGGTTGTTTGTCCATCCTCTAAACGTACTACCAATCCATTCAACACTTTCTGCCGCTCCGGCCTGTATTGCCACTGTTAAGATCGAGGCTCAGTGGCCTCGAAGCCTCTTTAGGTGGACCTTGGCGAAATCACTTGCTACATGTACAAGCATCGCCACCCTACACTTTTCTCATGGGCCGTCTGATGGCTTGACCTCCTGCCGAGATGTTTAGCGGTGATGTTCACTTCTCCCACAGGCCCTCAGAATTTGCTTCAGAAGGTGCAGCTTGCTCGCTGGGCTCTTCTGACGAACCGCTCTCCGCTGGACCACTCTCCATTGTATCATCTGCTGACAGTGGCGGTGGCGGTTCTTGCGTACCTTGCGTGTCATCGGAAGTAGAGCCTTCCGAGACGTCCGAGCGTGCGCTGTGGCGTCGCTGGTTGTCGTGCCTCGAGCCCCGACGATGAGAAATATCTTGGCCATTGATGATGCCTTTACCAGCACTGCCACCTCGGCACAAATGCCTCGCTTTTCCTTGGAAGCTCTCATTGCCGCTAACTCCTGAGTCGCCAGAGCTGCCTCGGCCTCGGCCACCTATGGGACCATGGTGGGAGGATCGCCTGCCACTTTCACCGCGACCTCGAGAGCCCCCTGCAATGTGGTGGCAAACCATGGCAAACCTGTAGTCAACAAACTGCGAAGGCACTGGACAACACCCATCCTTGATTCCTACAGAAGGATGTTCACGGAGGTGAGATTGAAACAGTGGCGCCCTTGCAGAATGCTGACAAAAATGGCAGGGGAAGAAGCAGCAAAGGATGGTGGAGACGGGTCAAAATGGGAATGACAATGTTGATGCATGTCCACATTCCAAATACAGGCTGTTCTCCAAGCTGATATAAAGTCCCCTGCACAATAGCAAGTGTAGCCAGCAGCAGAACTAGCACCAACACCGTTTTACACAAGATGCCATGTCCATGCAGAAGTGCAGTGTTCTGTTCTCAGATAATCAGCTTGCAGTTACAATGGCTTCGTGCAGTTTCAGTGTAGCAGTCCCACATTCGATGCTCGGTGTGAAAACTCAAAGGTCAACCCCACTGGAGACGGCATAGATCTCTGGCATGCAGAAGTTGACATGACATCAGCAAATGATCATTCTAAGTAGCAAGGTGCAACATGCCACGTTCATTGCCATCAGATCTCTTGTTTGTATGTGGTCACTTTCATATGCCATCAAGCATGGACTACCACTTGCATAATAAATCTGTGCATTCCGTGGCATGTGCCATGAAAACAGTGACCGGCAAGCCATGCACAAAGCAAAACTTAGATAATGGCTTATGTCATGCACATACAAGCCATGAGAAGTTGATATCATAGATGGCCCCCACCCATGTAGCGTTGCATGCCGCTCTCGCACCACCAAGCGTGCAGCACTTTGGCATACAATGTGCAACACATGCAAGCCACCGTCCTTGCATTACAATTACATTGTCAAACAATCTACAGGCAATTTGTCATGAAATTTTGTCCCAGAACTAGTTGGTTCGTTATACAAAAAAAAAAAAAGTAAACTGCGAGAACCGAACAGTAAACTGCCGGTTCCTTGTGGGGCTTATATTTATATTTTATATTTATATATTTATATTTATATTTTTCTGAGAAAACTCTCCACTCATGTTGCAATGTTTCACACTGTTGCTTGACTGACTTATTTCTTGCTTCTTTTTCAATGCCATTTGCTGGTTATTGCCATTCTTGTTAGGTAGTGCACTCACTATCAATACATAAGACTGCAATGCATTAAGTGATTGGTTATCAGTGGTCAGGTTTACTTTGCTGATCATTGTTCTTTCCCATGGCTTTTTATATTGTGCATTCTTGTAGTGTATCATAATTTGATATTAAGGCTATTAAGTTATGTTTTATATTGGTGTGTACCTAAGTATGCCCCTGGTTTGGCTTCTTTGAATAAAGTTCGAAGACCATGCTATTCGCCATTGTATCTGTTACTTGTTTTTGCATTCTTATTCACTTCACACAGGTCATTCTTTTCCATGATTTGCTACTCTTCAGTGCAAGGGTACAAAGTGGATCTGAACCCCCGAGACCAGCACAATATCCAACTACTCTTGGCTACAACATTTTTAGGATGTTTAAAGAAGGCAGCTCTGAGCAATGTTGCTGACTAGGTAAAAGGCCACTTGGAAGGACTTTCAATATGACACCATTAGAACAGCCTTAAAAATAGTCTTTATATCCACTAACACTGTTAAATGGTGGTGATGATGATGATGATTTATTGGCATTCCCTTTGAAAAGGGTGGTGACAAATATATTGCTTGACTATGGGTATTACTCCCTGTTGAACTGACACCATGTAATTAGTAGACTTTTCATTACGGATCGTAATTCCCGATTTCTCTGTGCTAAACTTAAGGCCTAGATTTGACGCTGCATTGACACACATACTGACCAGTCTCTGTAAATCTTGCATTGTCCACTAGTAAGCACTATGCCGTTCGCATACACCAGTCCAGGGAGCTTCTATTGCACCATTTGTCCATTATGCATGTAGGATAAACCAAACCCTAATTCGCTGTTTTCCAGTCATCTTTCTATGCCCTTAACATAAGGCGTGAACAACAATGGAGACAGAGGACATCTTTGATTCAGTCCTTGGTGGATTCCCACACCTTCATTACCTTTTCGGCCTTCCCATAGGAATTGTAGTCGGTTGTCTCTATATACCTCCCTCAGCAGCTCCACTAAATCGTCATCTATGTGTTCGTGCTTAAGAATATCCCATAACAATTCCCTGTCTACGTTGTCATCGGCTACCTTAATATCTAGAAATGCTATCCATCAAGGTCTATTCTGAGCTACTGAAATCTCTGCATTGAGTTAGCTCCGCTAACTCAATGCAGAGATTTCCATATATATCCGCATATATCCGCTAAGCATCTGGCTGGTCTGAACATATTCTGTAGTTCTCCTACAGGATAATTTTGCACCACTCACTTCAACAGCTCTAATTTTATGGCTTGCATTGCCATCCTACATATCACCAACATTGCTGTAACTGGCCTGTACGAGCTTGTCCTATCCCGATCACATTTGTCTTCGTAGATGAGGTTCACTTTTCTTTGACGCCGGTATTTTCTTTGTTTTAGTCACTTGCTGTAGGGCATTAGTCAACATTGCCTTGCTCTTTGGTCCAAGGTTTTTGATTAGCTGCATTGGGAGTGCATCGGGTATTGCTGCCACGTTATTAGGGAACCTTTCTTCTGCTTTTCTCCAATAAAAGCTTTCTGAGCTAAATTTTGATCTATCAGGGCTCTCTATTGTTGCTAGATCTGTTTGAGTCTGAACTAAGCTTTCTTTTGTGCTGAAGTTATCTGTAATAATGTCTCTGATGTATCACAGTTCACGGTCTCCTTCGAAGATTTTACTATCTGCATCGCTTATAGCCACTTGCGATTTTTTCTTGAAGCTCCGAGTGCTCTTATATGGTTCCAGAAACTTTTTTGGGCGCCTTTGTCTCTTTTGCAAATGTTATGCACCCAATGTTCACTTGCGCATTTAATTTTCTCTTGCACGAGCTCACTTGCCACCCTTTTCTTTTCCCGGTATTTGTTCCATCTAAGGAGCACCTCTATTTTATGTAATCCCAACTATTTAGCTTCTCGATGATCCCTAGATGCCTGCTTTCGCTCTTCCATAGGTTGCTTTATTTCCTTGTTCTACCACTTACGTGGCTCCCTCTTTCCAATCCAACAATTTCTTTTGCCATGTCTCTGTTATGTCCTGCTGTTGCATAACTTTTACCAGTTCCGTATATTTCCAGACTGTTGTAGAAAACATCTCCATTTCCTTCCCTACTTTTTTTTTATTTCTCTGTTATCTGCTTTTCATTCATTTTTAGAAATTCTGATGCTATTGGTTCATTTTTTTTTTGCTATTATCCCTCACAAATTTTAAGGTTAAACCTTTATGATCACTACCCAGGCTATCTTCCCCATGTTCATTTATCATCATGTGGTCTAGTCATTCATAGACCGTTTCTTATGTGACTGCCTGTTTCTGCATTGCCACATTACCTGCCCGTGACACTGATTTTCCTTGTTTACTATACATTCTGTTCATTCCACAGATCCAGCACCAGCGAACCATTGTAATCAGTATATCCGTCTATAACACCACATCATCTTACTTCCTGAACTCATTAATATCACTTCTAATGCAGTCAATCTTTTATTTTTATCGCAACTGCCTGTCCGCAGGTAAGCTACACCAAGCCCCGTAATTTTGCCTTACAATGTGCCACTAATCCATAAATGTAGCTTACATGTCTCTTTTACCCTCTGCCACTTTATTCCTCGCCTAATTAGCTTGCCTACACGTACGCTTTCCTTGACCCAGTCATTCTGTTGCACCCTTTCTGCACAAAATTATTAATAACAAGTGGCTGCTCCAAACCTCGTAGATATGTTTCAGTCAAGGCGTACATACTAATAGCTTCATCATTCAGCTGCGTTTCAATTTCCAGCCATTTTTTTTTTACTTGCGACCACCTTGCATGTTTATGTCACAAATTTTACTTTCTCTATTCTAATTCTTAGTGCATTTTTTCTTAACTCCTCACTGGCGTGTCGCTACATCTACCTGACCTGCTCCATCTTTCTAATCCCACTGTCCACTAAAGAAACAACAAACACATTCCAGGTGAAATGAGAAACTCTAAAAGCTTTGCACTCAGGTCAAGGATGGTATCAAAGAAAATCAAACCTACTGGCAATCTACAATTCTAAAAATAAGTGCACTGACTATTAGGCTCTTTAAAGTAAATGTTCAGACAAAGAAAAGGGATATTGTACATAAACACCACAGCATAGAAAAAATATAAGTATACCATCAAAACTATACAAAATATTTGGCAACTGTGCATTTTCTTTTTGGACATGTCAAATTAAAATAATTAATGGAATGAACATTTAGGATAAGGTAGGATTAATACATTCATTCAGCAGAATACATTCAGCAGCAGAATTATATCAGCGCAAGATGAAACAAAATTTCAAGCGATGGGAACAGCAAAAGTACATGAAAAAGTAGCAAGACTTGGAATGACTTGGTGCAAGAAGTAATTTTTGCACAACACATTCACTACAAAATGACATGATTACTAGAATTGCGCTAGCTTCGTTGCTTTGAACCTATACATAATATTTGAGTTACCCTTGACCTGACAGTTGCTGGCAACATTCCCTCTGTTCCTATCACAATGCAATGAAGCAGGACTGCCCAAAACATGCACACACTCATGCAGCGCACCAAGGGCAGCACTTTTTAAGCGATCACTTCGGGGAAGCAGTCACTTTCTCGAAATTTCATGACTCAACACGGCAAACATCAGAGCAGAGTTCCCGGAACCGTGTAAGATGGCAAGCTTTGCACAATGTCGGGAACACGGTTAGCCTCATACTTTGATGCATCTGGTGCAAAGTCACACAAAATCTTGTCGAAGTGACATCATCTCTAAAAGTGATCACTCAAGCACACTGACCCAGTCCTGCATTGCACCGACACAAGGCATTGGTAAAGATGCCAAAATTGCATGCAGAACAACAAGCACCTTGGAAAAGGGTGCAAGGATGAGACTGACTGGGATATTAATGCATGAAGATTGTTTTATGATTGACTGGTAACATACAGCAGATAACACACAAATGACTAGATACAGATATCGGTGCCTTCGAGAGGCCATTGGGAGCTCCTCGGCGCCTACCAGATCTCCACACAGAGTCTACAGTGGTTATGAATGCTGTTACCAGATCTCCTCCTCAGGTGGCGGACTTGGAGTTCCTGAAACATGCAAGCACAAGGGTGTCTGGGTGTACAGCCTCCCAGACATCTAATAATACCGTGCAAGCATCGACCACACGGCACGTCAGTGCCTTATAACAGCAAGAAACTATGAGGGTTGGCTATAGTATGTGCAAGTGCACAAAGCACTCTCTAGTGCAAGCGTAGTCTACTACGATGTTCCCTTCAGGAGATAGGCAGGTCAGAGGTACATTAGCCCGGTTGTGTTTACAAAAGACTGGACTGAAGCAAAACACATCCACAACTAAAACGTGTGATTTTTCTCTTTATTACTGGACCTGGGCATGCGCTGGGGATTAGGACGAAAAAGAAAAATCTGGTAATTTATGAGTACGCATGAGGTATGGTCAATAATTTATGTGAGCCTCACAGATAACAAAGGCAAGGCGCTCGCAATGGAGAGTGCTTTGCACGCTTGTGCACGCACACTATCGCCTATCACACTTGCCGTTTGAAGGCACTGTGCAGTTGATGATCACAAGACATTATTAAAGAATCCGGGAGGCTGTACACATGCTACTCAGAAAACTTCTCCCACGCGAGCGCCATTTGGAATTGGCCATTGCCATCATGTCGATCACTAATAAGTGACCGGTGCCCGACTGCTGACTGGTAACAAAATGCTCTTGTGTAAAAAAGTCTTCTCAATACATAAGCTGGTTACTATAAGTCAGAAAAAATAAAAACATCTGACACTAAAAGAAGCACTGCATTTTATCCTTTCCAACCACTTATTCACATTTTTTTTCTGATTCCCCCCACCCACCCTCATATTTTCAGTTGCCTTCAAGATCGGTGGACTCTCGCTAAACAGAACTTCAAGGGACCAGGGAAATAAGTTCTATATGTCGGGAGCTTCACTTACCGGGAGATTAAACTTAATGATGCACCTACCTTAGTGTCAACAGCAGATTAAAGGTGTGGCAGATCTGATTGGAAAGTTTCTTCTTACAAAGTTTCTACTTACACACAGCTGCCAACTAGAGCTAGCAGCACAAAATATCAGTACAAAAAGGAAAAAAAGACTATTCATATGTAAAAAAAAAATTACCATTTTAGCTATGCCACCACTCTCGAAGTCGTCGATAAATTTGCTCTTGGTGAGAAAGCAAGAAAAGCAAAGGCATTAACAGCAATGCCGGTTGTGTTGGCACCAACGCTAGCTGTTTAGCTTTGTTTGTGCAGAGTTTGAAAAAAATGTGGTTCCATTTAGCGAGCTTTCTTTTTGCACTGCCTTAGTGAAAAGCCAGCCATTCATAAGGCTGTTCCATTCAGGTGGCAATCATGCTTAGGTGGTTTCCATTTACCAAGATTCTACTGCATCTACTTTTAATATTGGCTTATGATTACTTAATATGAACTTAAAATTACCGTAACTTAATTTGCTGCATTCAGCGGACGTGATTCATAGCTGCTCGATGTCTTTGACATCTTATTTGTCACACTGTTTATACTACTAGTCCTCAATTTATTGTCTATTTACATTTCCTTTTTCTTCCACTAATTGCAACTATACTTTACATCATTGGGTTTACTATGTACAGGAAGTTCCATTAGTCTCTTACTTCAGGACCTACTTCTATATATAGTTAGACTTTTAACATCTTTAAGTTATTAAAAACACTTCAAATCCGTGACATCACACTGATGCACCAGCATTGCGCTTTGAGCTCAAAACTGAAGGACAAGAGGGCTGGCCCTCATTTACTCTTCGAGTCATCACTTCTGCCAAGTGAGCAAAAAAAGCTTCCTCAGAAAGAACACCTCACAAACCTATTTGGTGCTCCTATAAAAGGCCCACCACCACGACTCATATTTCGCAGCTTGCAGACTAGCAGAGAATGGCCCACGTGACTTGCTTCCTACTGATAGCCTCTATTTCATAGGGGATTTTAATTACCCCTTAATCAACTGGGCTCAACTATCATCATCTTGTCATATTTCAGCAGAATTCTGTAACTTGACACTTGATTACAACCGGACTCAAGCCATTAACCAACTCACCCATGAGACCAATATATTAGATCTAATACTTACAACAGCACCATAAATGATTAAAGAGATAACACACTTGGATGGATTCAGTGATAATCCTTTACTTCCGCTAAATTTATGGGCTATGTGACGAAGACAATTTACCATTACGATAAAGCTAATTTCACAGATATCAACACAGAACTTGAAACCTTATTTTTCCATGACTTTCTACCTTCATTTAACAGCCGAGGCATTGATTAAAACTGGACACTCTTTAGAGATAGGGTTTCATCTTTGGTCAGCCAGTTCATGCCTCTAATCACAATAACTAAAGATAAATCTAACCCTTGGTTCACTAGGAAGCTTAAGCAACTAAGGAACAAAAAAAGAGGCTTTAACACACTGCCAAGCGTGTGGGTACCCGTTCAGCTTGGGATAGATACAATGTTTGTCTAAAATCCTATTGCTATGCCTTATCGGTTGCGAAGGATAAATACTTTGCACATGATCTTCCATCACTTATAAAAACTAATCCTAAAAAGTTTTGGAAGCAAATATGCCTTGATCGTGACACTAGTTTCACTTCCCTACAAAATAACAACACTCCCGTCCCAGACAATGAGTGCCCCGCAATACCCAACACCTTCTTCTTATCTGTGTTCACTTCAGAAGTTCACTCTATTCCTGAAGTTCCCGATCTTGATTACCACTACATGACACCCATTGAAATAACTGAAGAAGGCATCAAGTGCCTGGCAAATAACCATAAGGCATCTACTTCAGCCTGTATTGATGGCGTTAATTCTAAAATATTAAAAAATACAATTTCAGTGTCTCGTAAATTTTTATTTCACATTTTTCAGCAATCCTTAACTACTGGAATACTACCACCTGACTGGAAGATAGCTAAAGTAATATCCATATTAAAAACTGGAAACAGAATGCCAGCTGAGAATTAGTGTCCTATATCTCCTCCGTGCATTTTCTGCAAAATGCTAGAGCATATAATTGCATCTAATGTTTTCAGCCATCTTGAGCACAATAAACTTTTTTACGCTGATTAACATGGGTTTAGAAAGAATTATTTCTGCAAAACACAGTTATTCGAACTAACAACTGACTTACATTTTAGTATCAACGATAACCTACAAAATGATTGTATATTTCTTGACTTTGCCAAAGCCTTTGACCGCATCGCTCACTGCCGCATGATTTCAAAATTACCATCACTCCGTCTAGACTTGTTAACTATCATGGCTTCGTAACTTCCTTTCGCGTCGCCAACAGTTCATACTTCTTAATAATCTGTCCTCTAATCTTTCCCCAGTTACCTCCTGTATGCTGCAGGGCAGCGTAGTCGGTCCATTATTATTTCTTATTTATATTGTTACGTGAAGGAAGAAGCGTGCGTCTATTTACAGATGGCTTTTAATGGCTGAGCCAGCAAGCGTAGAGCAGCGATAATGCTACACTCTTCTTCGTCGTCTCCAAGGCCACCATCATCGTCGTCCTTTTCGCACATTACCAACTGTGACATCACCCCCGTCGGAAAAAGCATCTTATTGGTGCGGCTCATCGGTCTGAAAAAGGTAAGGTTTGAGGCGGCTGACGTGGATGATGTCAGAGAGAGGTGAAGGCACCGTGGCATCCAGCGGAGACACTTCATATGTGACAGAGGTCATTTGGCAAAGGATGCGGCAAGGGCCATAGTACCGCGAGAGGAATTTCTCCGAAAGACCAACACGCCGAGTTGGATACCAAACTAGCACAAGAGCACCTGTTTCGTAGTGCACGTCGTGATGGCGCTGGTCGTAACGGCACTTCTGGCATGTCTGTGAAGCAGAAGGACGAATGCGGGCAATCTGGCGTGCTTGGGTCGCTGTGGCTATGACATCCCGAGTGTACTCTGTAGGCGAGTCGCATGTGGTCGAAAGGAGAGTCTCGAAAGGCAAAGTCAGCTCACGGCCAAAGAGGAGATAGAAGGGTGAATATCCAGCTGTGTCGTGGCGCGAGGAATTGTAGGCGAACGTGACAAATGGTCGAGCAATGTCCCAGTCGCGACGATCGGAGGAAGCATACATTGCTAACACGTCAGTTAATGTGCACTTCAGGCGTTCGGTAAGACCGTTAGTTTGAGGATGGTAAGCGGTAGTAAGTTTCTTTTTATAGCACATGATCGAAGTAGGTCGTCTATGACTTTGGCAAGAAAGTATCTGCCGTGATCGGTGAGAAGTTGACGAGGTGCACCGTGGTGCAACATAACGTCGTGAAGCAAGAAATCAGCGACGTCTGTCGCACAGCTGGTCGGTAGGGCTCTAGTAATGGCATAGCGAGTTGTATAGTCCGTAGCAACGGCAATCCACCTATTTCCGTAATTTCATATAGGGAATGGTCCGAGAAGATCAACGTCAACGCGGATGCCTCAAGGAAGTACTTGTGGGCACTGTCCGAAATTTAGGATGGGATGACATGTCTGATTGTCCGCAACAGAAAAGATGGTGTGCGGGAAAGAGACATTGTGAGAAAGCAAGACTGAACTCGTGGGAGTAAGGACATAGTCTCCGTCAGGTACAGGTGGGCAGGCTAAGATGGGGATGCAGGTTGCTGCAAGAGATGGCAGGCGTATAAAATCCGCGGAACAAAGCTGAGTTGGAGCTTGAGCAGGAAGGTCAATGGGGACAGGTAGTGGTAGGTCAAGTTGTACAACGCCGGCGGAACAGTGAATCAGAGCAGAATGGGCGGCCAAAAAGTCGAGTCCGAGGATAACATTGTGAGGGCAACGTTTGAGCACACCAAACAAAACAAACGTGTGGTGACCGGCGACACTGACACGAGCAGTACACATTCCAAGCACAGCCGGAGTTCCACCGTCAGCGACCTGGAGCAGTCGAGTCGGAGTAGGAGTCGGTACTTTCTTCAAGCGTGTTTGAAGCTCCGAACTCATGATGGAAATTTGGGCTCCAGTGTCGATGAGTGCTGTAACGGGCAAACCATCCACATCCACATCCAGAAGGTTCCGATTAGTAGGCAGGGTCAGCAGAGGAATTTCAGGCCGGGGTTCTAGAGCAGCGTCACCTCCAGGAACTGCCCCAGTTAGTTTCCTGTAGGAGAGTGGCGACGGTAAGCTGGGGATGGAGAGCGACGCAGCTGGGGCGAATGGGAGCGGCGACTATGTGGTGATGGCGAGCGGCTGGTCGCAGTGGCTCGAGCGTTGTCAGGAGCGTCTTCAACCTCAGTGGAGAGTGATGGCAGGCGATGATTCAGTGGGGAGCGGCGGTAGGTGGGAAAGCTTGGTCGAGAGTGGGATGGCCAGGAACTTCGACTGAGGTGAGAGACGTGGCCCACACGTCCACAGTAAAAGCAGATGGGTCTATTGACACGTGTACTTATCTTTATTGGGTGACCACGTTTCGCCGCTTACCAAATGTAATCGCGTAGCGCGGGACGCGCCTGCATGTATCCGAAGTTTCTGGAAAGTTATCGATGCTTCTACCCGGCTGTCTGTTGTCGCCGAACCTTGTGTTATCTGATTTAATCGCGTGACGCGAATGGTGTAGAACTTTGTGGAAGGCACGCGGGCCCGAACGATTAGTCTGGAACATTCGACGACTGCTGTATAAAAGCCGACGCGCTTGACCCGCTGATCAGATTTTTGACGATCGCTGACCGTGTTCGCCGCTATCGTTGTGCTATAAGTGTAGCCTGTTTTTGTGGGCAGAGGTTCGCCCAATAAGAGTTAGTTTTGTCTTTCACAGTATTTGCTACTGTGTTCTTCAACATCATCACCACGTGACATCTGGTGGAGGTGCTTTTCGTTCATGTACCGGACGCCCCCGACAAGCCGTTGACCCAAGCCCGGACCACAAAGAGAACACCAACATAGTCCCAGAGCATCGAGCAAGCCGCCGTCTTCAACAGCCGCCCCCGGAGCACGGACTTCTACCTGAGAAGACCAAGAAGATTGTGGCCAAGGCAACCCCAATGGCAGCCCCAGCGTCCCCCATAGTGCTGCAGCAGCCCAGGGAACCTCTGACGTTCCGCGGATCAACATTCGAGGACCCGGAAACCTGGCTCGAGACGTATGAGAGGGTCGCTACGTTTAACAGTTGGGACAGCGACGACGAGCTGCGGCACGTCTATTTCGCACTTGAAGACGCCACCAGGACCTGGTTCGAGAATCGAGAAGCCACCTTAACAACGTGGGATCTGTTCCTAAGCGGCTTCTTGCAAACGTTTACAAGCGTCGTGCGAAAAAAGCGAGCCCAAGCACTACTAGAAACCAGAGTGCAGCTGCCAAACGAGACAATTGCGATCTTTACGGAGGAGATGGCCCGTCTTTTCCGGCACGCTGACCTGGAAATGTCAGAGGAGAAAAAAGTGTGCTTCCTGATGCGGGGTGTCAAGCAAGAACTTTTCGCAGGACTTATTCGTAACCTGCCGAAGACCGTAGCTGAGTTTTCTGCAGAGGCATCGACGATCAAGAAAACTCTGGAGATGCAGACTCGGCAATATAACCACCAGGGGCCCGCGCCGCAGTACGCCATCCAAGGACTGGATTCCGACGACCTTCAGGAGACCATCAGGGCCATTGTGTGCAAAGAAGTGCGCAAGGTCCTGCCTTCGTCGCAGCCCCAAGTGGCTTCGATCGCCGACATAGTGAAAGAAGAGGTGCACCAATCGCTTGGAGTTCCCGAGCTGCAACCACAATTACCGCAGCCCCAGCCAGAAGCGATGACATACGCCGCCGTCGCCCGCTGTCAAGGTCCCCCTCCGCGACCACGCCAGGGCCCTGCAACGACGCAATTCCGTCGTCCGCCACCGCCAGCACGCCCACCCGTCGCCCAGCGCACCTACGCGAGGAAGACGGACATTTGGCGAGCCCCCGACCACCACCCACTCTGCTATCACTGCGGAGAAGCCGGCCATGTGTATCACCGATGCCCATACCGGGAGATGGGACTGTGAGGTTTCGCCGTCAATGCTCCGCGCCCGCAGCAAGGTGAACGCCCTTGCGATATTGCCGACTCAGTGGAGCTCTCGACGACCGTCGCGTTCGCCATAACCAGGCCGCTACTTCTTGCCTCAGTGCCAACCATACACTGGCCCAGTCCCGGGCTGGTCAGCAAGCCCATATCCAGAAAACTAAAAGCAGCAACCGACAGAGGTGCGGTAGCTGTTCGTCGAACTGACAAAGATCCTCCACCACTGATGAAGATGACAAAGAAACCATCTCGACGACCTAATGACAATGCGCCGCCGTCCCGACGAAGTCAGGAAGCCAAGACTACACCGACGAAAGACGGCTTGGCGACGCGACGTTCCAGCTTCAGTTCAACGCGACACAGCCGTGATCCGACGCCAAGACCCAACTGCAACGCCAGACAAAGAACCACCGACCTCGACGTACTTCTCGACGGCCACGCAGTCACTGCCTTAGTCTACACAGGGGCCGATTACTCCCTAATGAGTGGACACATCGCCGCCCAGTTGAAGAAAATTAAGACTGCATGGGAGGGCCCCCAAATTCGGACCGCTGGAGGACAGCTCATTACGCCGATTGGAATCTGCACGGCAAGAAGAACCGTTCATGACCAGACTTACCCTGCCACCTTTGTTATCCTCCAACAGTGTTCACGAGACGTCATTCTCGGCATGGACTTCCTGAACCAACACGACGCAATCATAGACCTGAAGTCAAAATCGATAACGCTGTCGGAAGATCAAGCGATACGCAGATTAAATATTGCAAATAGTTTTGCTATTTAGTTTTGCAGAAAAAAACTTTAAAAACAAATCTGAACGCCGGAGAGCTTTCGTAGTCACCACGCCTTGAGTGTTGTCGAAGATCAAGTGAGCATCCCACCTCGCTCGAGCATTGTTATTTCGGTCGGCACCGAAACACCCGCTGACGTAGAAGGCGTCATCGAAGGCGAGCAACGTCTACTGCTAGACCGCGAAATTTGCGTCGCAAGAGGGATCGCAGGACTGCATGGAGGGAAAACTGAAGTGTTGCTGACAAACTTCAGCCAAGAGTTCAAGCACGTCAACAAGGGCACGACGATTGCGTACATCAAGGAAATTCTGGAAACCAGTAATGCGTTTGTCCTCTCGGATTCCGCCGCATGTACCCCGACTACAATGGTTCCCGAACCAGACTACAACATTATTCCAAGTCTCCCCGTGATTAAGCAACAGCAGCTCAGAAGTCTGCTCCGACGATACAAAGGCTGCTTTTCGACGTCATCGAGGATTTGACAAACACCAGTCGCCAAGCATCGCATAATCACCGAGGAGTGCACTCGACCACTCCGCCAGAGCTCTTAGAGTTTCGCCGTGAGAACGTGCAGCTATAAGAGAAGAAGTCGACGAAATGCTGCGCAACGACATCATCCAGCCGTCGAATACCCGTGGGCATCCCCTGTTGTCCTGGTAAAGAAAAAGGACGGAACCCTATGTTTCTGCGTCGATTATTGTCGTCTAAACAAGATCACGAAGAAGGACGTATATCCCCTCCCACGAATAGAAGACGCATTGGATCGGCTCTGCAACGCTAAATACTTCTCGTCGATGGACCTCAAGTCTGGCTATTAGCAAATAGAAGTCGACGAAAGAGATCGCGAAAAGATGGCCTTCATCACCCCAGACGGTCTCTATGAGTTCAAGGTTATGCCATTCCGACTGTGCTCGGCGCCTGCAACGTTCCAGCGCATCATGGACACGGTGTTAGTAGGATTGAAGTGGCAGACCTGTCTCGTTTATTTGGATGACGTAGTCGTCTTTGCCGGAAATTTCGACGATCACCTCAGGAGGCTTCCGACAGTACTAGAGGCCATCAAGTTGTCAGGGCTTACTCTGAAGCCGGAAAAATGCTGCTTCGCTTACGATGAGCTTCTGTTCCTAGGCCACGTAATCAGCAAATCTGGTGTCCGTCCAGACCAGCAAAAGACAGCTGCCATCGCACAGTTCCCGCAACCCATCAACAAGAAGGCAGTGCGTAGATTCCTCGGCATGTGTGCCTACTACAGGCGCTTTGTCAAGGACATTTCATGCATTGCCGAGCCGTTGACACGTCTAACTAAATGTGATGTTGAGTTCAAGTGGGAAACGCCGCAGGCCAACGCATTTGAAGAACTCAAACGACGCCTGCAGTCGCCGCCGATACTTGCGCACTTTGACGAGTACGCCGATACAGAAATCCATACTGATGCCAGTAGCCTAGGCCTCGGTGCCGTTCTAGTCCAGAGAAGAAACGGAGTCGAACATGATAGCTTATGCTAGCCGGTTGCTGTCAAAAGCGGAAGGCAACTATTCTACGACCGAAAAGGAATGCCTCGCCATCATTTGGGCTACAGCTAAATTTCGCCCTTATCTTTATGGCAGGCCATTCAAAGTCGTCAGTGACCATCACGCGTTGTGTTGGCTAGCGAATGTAAAGGATCCTTCAGGACGACTGGCGCGGTGGAGCCTCAGACTACAAGAATACGACATCACTGTAACCTACAAGTCTGGGCGAAAACACTCCGATGCCGATTGCCTATCACGCGCACCCATTGACCCGCCGCCACAAGATGACGAGAATGACGACGCCTTCCTTGCAATGATAAGCGCGGAAGACTTCGCTGAACAGCAATGGGCAGACCCGGAGCTAAAAGGCCTCGTCGAATATTTTGAAGGGCACACCGACGTTGTCCCCAGGGCATTTAAGTGCGGATTATCTTCCTTCATGCTTCAAAAAAATCTACTCGTGAAGAAGAACTTCTCACCAGTCCGCGCCAATTACCTTCTTGTTGTCTCGTCAGGACTTCGTCAAGAAGTATTGCATGCCCTACATGACGATCCGACCGCTGGATACCTCGGATTTTCCCGGACACTATCGAGGATACAAAAAAAGTATTATTGGCCGCGCCTGACCGCCGATGTCGCCCGTTATGTCAGAACATGCTGAGACTGTCAGTGACGCAAAGCAATGCCGACAAGGCCAGCCGGATTGCTACAGCCAATTGAGCCTCCTAGCCGACTATTCCAGCAGATCGGGATGGACTTGCTGGGACCCTTTCCGACGTCAATAAACGGAAATAAGTGGATTGTCGTGGCGACGGACTACCTCACCCGCTTCGCTGAAACAAAAGCACTGCCAAAAGGTAGCGCAGCCGAAGTGGCGAAATTCGTTGTCGAAAACAGCCTGCTGCGACATGGCGCCCCAGAAGTTCTCATCACCGACAGAGGAACGGCCTTTGCAGCGGAGCTCACCCAAGCCATTCTGAAATACAGTCAGACAAGGCACAGGAGGACAATGGCCTACCACCCGCAGACAAATGGTCTTATGGAGTGGCTGAATAAGACCCTCGCCGACATGCTAGCGATGTACGTCGACGTTGAACACAAAACCTGGGATGCCGTCCTGCCGTATGTAACATTCGCTTACAACACGGCGGTGCCAGAAACAACACAGATCACGCCGTTCAAGCTGGCCTACTGCAGGAACGTGACGACGACGCTCGACGCCATGCTGCCGCACGTCACTGACGAGGAGAACCTTGACGTCGCTACCTACCTCCAGCGCGCCGAAGAAGCCCGACAGCTCGCCCGCCTGCGGATCAAGAACCAGCAGAGGACTGACAGCCGACACTACAATTTCCGACAACGCTTCGTCGAGTACCAGCCCGGCTCCCGTGTTTGGGTATGGACGCCGATACGCCGACGAGGACTCAGTGAGAAACTACTGCGACCCTATTTCGGACCCTACAAGGTCATCCGACGTATTGGCGCACTGGACTATGAGGTTGTGCCCGACGGCATGTCGCATTCACAGCGGCGCCGCGCGCGATCTGAAGTGGTCCACGTGGTGCGCCTTAAACCCTTTTATGGACGCTGACGAACTTCCTTATTTTTTTTTGTTTTCTGTGCTACAAGTGCTTTTGTTTGTTACTTTCGTTTGTTTGCAGCATCGGGTCGATGCTTTTTAAAAGGGGGGTATTGACACGTGTACTTATCTTTGTCGGGCGACCATGTTTCGCCACCTAACAAATGTAATCGCACAGCGCGGGACGCGCCTGCATGTATCCGAAGTTTCTGGAAAGCTATCGATGCTTCTACGCCACTGCCTGTTGTCGCCGAACCTTGTGTTATCTGATTTCATCACCTGACGCGAATGGTGTAGAACTTTGTGGAAGGTACGCGGGCCCGAACAATTAGTCTGGAACATTCGACGACTGCTGTATAAAAGCCGACGCGCTTGACCCGCTGATCAGATTTTTGACGATCGCCGACCGTGTTCGCCGCTATCGTTGTGCTATAAGTGTAGCCTGTTTTTGTGGGCACAGGTTCACCCAATAAGAGTTAGTTTTGTCTTTCACAGTATTTGCTACTGTTTTCTTCAACGTCATCACCACGTGACACTATTGTCATGTGTGTGCCATTCGGCTGGGTTGCGATAGCTCGGATATGGACCGTATTGGCTCCGGTGAACAGGGGCAGAGGCAGCAGACGAAGCAAAGTCAGGACGGCTGGCGGAACAGATGGACAGAAGGCCCACATTGGCAAGTTCTTGGCGAATTATTGACTGAATGAGAGACACAAGCGGCCGGGAATCGTCAAAGCACTGCGTCATCGGCGTTGCAGGAGACGCTGCTTCGATTTCTTGCCAAACGATACGTACGACGTTCTCGTAGGAGGTGGGCTCAAACGGTGGACAAACGTCTTCGCATGTCAATGAAGCTGTGGTATTAGGTAGACGCGTAAACTGTTGAACTATGCGGCGATTCTTCGGGTCTTCAAAGCAGCGACATTCATTAATGATGTCATTGACCGTTGTTACGTTCTTGTAAACAATCAGGTTAAACGCATCGTCCGCAATGCCTTTGAAAACACGGCTGACCTTGTCTACCTCTGCCATATTGTTATCCACTTTGCGGCAAAGGGCGAGGACGTCTGTACATGGGTCCCAAGGTCCTTCTTCGTAGCACGTTGGCGGCCGACAGGCTCGCCGAACAAATCTCTAAGCTTCTGCTTGCACTGGTCCCAACTCATAATCTCTTCTTCGTGTGTTTCGAACTAGACCCGTGCTTTTTTCTTGAGGTAGAATATTATATTGGCCAGCATAAGCGTGTTAGCCCACCTGTTGTGTGCGCTTACCCATTCATAATTCTGCAACCAGTCATCGACGTCTACACTGTCGATCCCTGAAAACATGCCAGGGTCACGAGGCTGGGCCAGAATGACTGTCGGTGGCGATGACGGGGCCGTGGTTGAACTCTCCTTCAGATGACATGGCAGCCAGGTTACATCCGCTGCGGAGCTCCGTTTTGCGCAAGTGATTACCCGCACCTCCACCAAAAATGTTAAGGGAAGGAAGAAGCGTGCGTCTATTTACAGATGACTTTTAATGGCTGAGCCAGCAAGCGTAGAGCAGAGATAATGCTACACTCTTCTTCGTCGTCTCCAAGGCCACCATCATCGTCCTCCTTTTTCCACATTACCAACTGTGACAATATAAATTATTTACCTAATGACATTTATTCCTGTATGCGAATTTTCGCAGATGATTGTATCATCTACCGCCCCATTAAATCTGCTAATGACCTGGCACTCTAATCCAATCTTCATCATATCAAAGAGTGGTGCAAAACATGGTTAATGACCCTTAACGTGTCGAAATGTAACATTATCTCATTCAGCCACAAACATAACAATTCTAGTTATATATACCATCTTCAAGATGACTTACTGTCTCACGTCTACCATTACAAATATCTCGATGTTAACCTGTGATCAGATCTTTTATGGTCATTTCCTATCACATCCATATGCACTGTCGCCTCTAAGTCTTTAGGGCACCTACGCCATAACCTCATAAGTTCCCCTGCTAATATTCGCCAACTAGCCTACCTTACTTTTGTTTGCCCACAACTTGAGTTTGCTTCCTCAGATTGGTCTCCTTATCATAACGAGATGGTCACCACTTTAGAATCCATCCAAAATAGGGCCGCACGATTCATCTCAAGAAACTATACCTACCATTCAAGCGTCACTCAGATTAAAACTGATCTTTTTCTCCAACCTTTAAGCACACGCTGCAACATCGCTCTACTAACAGTATTTCACAAGTATGTACACTCCAATGGATCATGTTCCTTTCACCCCGATGTCCTTTCCCGCACATCCAAAAGATTGCACAATCATTTGAGTCTTACACGCATCTATGGTGACACTTTAGCTTTTAATTCATCAGCACTTCCATGAGCCATCAGATTATGGAATAATCTACCTGACAGCATCACATCTCTGTCTCATCCTGATACATTCCATCACCAACTTATTACACGTTTCACTGAAGCCATCATTTAGCATGTTTCATATTTCATGTTTCAGTTCATGTTTATTCACGTTTCATATTCATTCATTCATATTCATTTCATATTCATGCTTGATGAATTGCACACTTATTCATGCACCATGCGCTTTTCATGTTATCGTGTGCTTTCAAACTATGTACCATATTTCTTCTTGTTATTTCCGCATTGCTTAGTCTCCTCTTCTTTACTGCTATTATGTGCACAAATTTTATTTATCATGTAGTGTACTTTTTTTTTCATCTGGTTGCGTATGCACTGCTGGGATTTTTTTGCACCCCCCTTACACAATGCCCTATGGGCCTGTAAGGTACCATTTTCGCATAATGATCACACTTTTTTGTCAAGAAAAATTGATGCAAATTCAGGGGTGCCATTATTACGCGGGTGAAATTTCCTGCAAAAAAAAAAAATTTTTTTTTTCATCCCGCAGGAAGAACAAGACCACGGAGTGAAGGCGTGCTTCGTGTCGGCTCCTCTATTTTCCTATGTTTTTGGCGGATTATTGAGCTTCTCGTGGTAATTCTTCTTACCAGCAATCGGCGGACTCATCAGGACTCCCACGACACCAAGTTTCGCCAGGTGGGCCCATCTTCTGGCCGATAAGCTGCGCCTTTTGTCCCGCCACGCAGGCGGGGCAAGCTAAGCCTATCTCCACGTATAGGCCACTATTGCCCGGCCGCCGCGGCGGCAGGGCGTGCCAAGCCTACCGTGTTGCCGAACCTCATTGGAGCTCCCAGTCTCCGACGGCAAAGTGTCAGGCCTTTCCTGACGTTAAATGGAAGTTGTCCAGGTAGACGGAACAGATATTAGGCCGGAAGATTTCGGCGAGGGAGCGGGGTGGTGCAATGTCAAGAGGAAGAAACAGGCCGACGGTGCGACCGAGTCGGCGCATAACCAGCATGGGCACATACAGCGACGGACGGTAGCCATGTCGACAGCGGGAGTCACTACAGCGCTGTACAAAAGGAAGTACGCCCGTCAAGTGAAGCAGGTTGCCATGGCAAGCCAAATGCTAGAGTTACCGCCGGACGATTACAAAATCGTCGTACGCCCCCGAGGTGGCTTCAACGTGCGCGATTACGGGACGGATCGCATTTACTGCTGCCTACGTAACGCGGCGGGTGTAAGCAGAGAAGCGGCCGGGGAAGATAGCATCTGCCTCAACGTTAAGCAGAACGTGGTGGTGCTCAGCACGCCGTCTGAAGACAGAGCCAAACGCTACGGAGCCATTAGCAAGCTTTGCATCGGAGACCGAGAGTTCGAGGCGAATAGTTATCAAGCCGCCCCGGAGAACACTTCCAAGGGCCTGATTAGGAACATTTCCAAGAGCGAGAGCCCGGCAGACATCATCGCTAATCTAGTGACGAAGCGCAACCCCGGAGTGCTGCACGCGAAACGCATGAGCAACACGGACAACATAATCGTTTTGTTCGACGGATTCCACGTACCGAGATACGTCTATTACGGCCCCATGCTCGTCAGATGCTCCCTCTACAGGAAGCAGATTGACGTGTGCTACGAGTGCGGAAGGCTGGGACACCGCGCCGACGTGTGCCCCAATCCCAACGACAAGATTTGCCGTGGATGCGGATGCGACAATCCGTCGCCTGACCATCAATGCGAGCCGCGCTGTCGACTGTGCGGCAAGGGACACTTCACGGGAGACCGCAGGTGCAAGGCGAGGTACAAGACCCCATACATAGTCAAGCGTCGCCAAATAGAGCGAAAAAGACAAGAAGAGGAAGAAGCAGCTACAGCGTACGGCAGCGGTTACAACAGCAGCAGCGACTGTAATGGCAACGCTGGCTACTACCTCAATTTTCCGGAGATAGACCGTCATTCAGTCACCGACAACCGAAGAGGACGATCGACTAGCCGTGGCGGGAAGGGCGGCGCGGGAAAATCGCGATCCCGATCCCACTCTCGCAACCGAACACAGACGCCGAGAAGTACGTCGATGACGCGCGGTGGCGGCGGTCCGGGCACCGCAGCTGTGGGCCACATCCACCAGCAAAGTCAGCAGCAGCAGCCGTGGCAGCAACAAGGTCACAGGAGCACTGGGCAACAGGTGAGCTGGGCGGCTGTCGCCGCTTCTCCCGGCGGCGGAGGCGCTTTGGCGGGCCGCTCTGGCGGGCCTACCGTCGGCGGTGGCGGTGGGAACGAGCTCGAGCGAGTGATAGAGCGAGTCCTAAAACAACGTTTAGAACCATTAGAATCATTAATTGGCGAGCTTAAACGCGAAAATGCGCTCCTCAGAGAGGAGAACATCAAATTGAAAGGCGAGGCTCCACAACCGCAGCAACCATCGCAACGTCAAACGACGATGTCGCCGTCCTCGGCGCCTCGATCACCGACTCCATCACGGCCTGAGCCGCCCGGGATGGACACGGACAACGAGGGCAGCTCGTGGGAGACGGCGGATGAATGCAACGATCGTCCCGTTACCGCGAAAAGGATCGCACTAGATCCCGCAAGACCCGAGAGCAAACAGGGATGCGGCCGTTACGAGAAACTACAGAAACGTGTAGACAACATCGAGAAGAGCCTCGAGGAAAGTTTTACAAAACAGACGGCTCATATGAACGAAATGTTCAGTAACGCGCTAGCTAAGCTCTCTGAACAAATAACACAAATGTTCGCCGCGCACTTGGCGCGCACAGACGACATAGAAGCGAGGCTATCGCCAGCTGCAGGCAGACCAATCAGAACAATGAGCAAGCCGTACGCTAGACAGCAACAACACAATCAGCAGCAGCAAAACACACTTACAGACGTAGAGATTCAACCGCAGGTGCAACCGCAGCAGCAACCAAGTCGCCTCGATGGTGACGGGTTAAATTAAACGCAGGCATCACCGTGGCTACACACGCAACGAAGCACACTAACACTGGGAAACAACAATACACAATCTGGCAGTGGAACTGCCGGGGCTACAGGAGGAAGCGGGGTAATCTCCAGCAATTCATACGCAGCCGTGAGACTAAACCGGACGTGATCCTTTTACAGGAGACAAACCATCTGGTTAAACTTGCCGGCTAGAAAGCCATAGACGCGACCGCGACGGAGAACAGGCAAAGAAGGAAACGAGCTACACCCCGCGTGGCGGGTGGCGCTAGGCCGGGGGCGATGGTGCCGCGCCGGCCGTCTCCCCCGCCACGCCCGTTGCCGGTCGCCGCCGTGCTCGTTCGACGTAATGGCACTGTGGCGCAGCGAGAGCTTGCCTGCGTTAATATACCTCACGTGTTCGTAGAATTAATCCCTAAGAGCGGCCGAGGACTCTTCGTCCTTAACGTGTATAGTAAACCCACGCTGCAGCACAGATTCGGGGAACTACTGCGGGGCGCACGCGCGGCTTCCGGCGGCGAGCCTCTACTTGTTGCGGGCGACTTTAACGCACCCCATGGAGCCTGGGGCTACACCCGAGAAACACCCAAGGGCAAACACCTTTGGGAAGACTCGCAAGACCAAAGGCTTGCACTGATCGCGAATCCCGCCGATCCTACAAGCAGAGGGAACAGCGTGAGTGCCGATACGTTACCAGACCTTGCGTTCGTTTCAAATGTTACAACAGCGCACTGGCAAAATACGCAGGAAGATTTGGGGAGCGACCACGCGCTGATCGAGATCACGATAGGCACGGGCCCGAGCGGTCGTGGTACTAACCCTGAGGGCAAAGGTCGTAAGCTCAAACTCGTGAAGTGGGATATGTTCCGCAAGAAGCGAGAAGAAGCGGGGCGAGGCGACGAGCCGATTACGGACATAGATGAGTGGACCGAGACCCTCAAAAGGGACGTAGGCGCAGCAACTAGCGATGTTCCGCCCGAAGCGAACCTCGAAATAATTGACAGTAGGCTCCTACACATGTGGGAAGCAAAGCGAGCCCTCCTAAAGAGATGGAAATGCCAAAGACATAATAAGGCGTTGCGCAAACGCATAGCACAATTAGACAGAGGCATCGAAGAACACGCACTTCAGGTATGCAGGGCACAATGGGAAGACACGTGCAACGGCCTCGAGAGGCAGATGACCGGGGCGAGCGCTTGGCGCCTTTTTAGACACCTATTAGATCCGGAGGAGACTCGGTCCGCTCAAGGCCACAAGACTCGTAGACTAGTCAGAGATTATAAAGGTGATAACTTCCTCGACGCAATACGTGACCGTTATTTTAAGAAGGCTGAAAGCATCCAGCACGCCGAGTACGACGGCATCACAAACGAGAAACTGGACGCGGAATTTAGCGAATCGGAAATTCGGATAGTCCTGTTCGAACTCAACACTCCATCGGCGCCCGGCCCAGACCGGGTTACCAACAAGACTCTCCGCAACCTAGACGACGAGTCAATCTCCCGACTCGCGGCCTACGTCAATGAGTGCTGGCGAGAGGGTTCGATTCCCGCAGCGTGGAAACGGGCCCGCGTTATCATGATTCCTAAACCTGGCAAGCAAGTTACGCTCGATAATCTAAGACCGATTTCACTTACGTCTTGCGTCGGCAAAGTCATGGAACACGCAGTTCTCACCCGCGTGACAGACTTTCTCGAAGATCATGACGCGTTCCCGCACACCATGCTAGGATTCCGCCGCAACCTCTCCGCACAGGACGTATTGCTTCAGCTTAAACACCAGATCGTAGACGACACTACCAGCTCCACTAAGGCGATTCTAGGCTTAGATATTAAAAAGGCCTTTGACACCGTTAAGCACGAATCGATCTTAAAAACAATTAGAACATTAGGACTAGGCCAAAGAATGTATAATTACGTTAGAGATTTCCTCGCGGGCAGGCGCGCATGCGTCGTCGTCGGCGACGAGGAATCGCCGGAATTTGAGACGGGTCCGTGCGGCACGCCGCAAGGATCCGTCATATCACCATTACTCTTTAATTTAGTTCTACTTGGTCTACCCGAGAAATTAACAGAAATATAAGGATTACATCACAGTCTCTACGCGGATGACATCACCCTCTGGGTTCCCAGGGGAGGATGTGACGGTCACGTCGAGCGAATGCTACAGGCAGGAGTAGATGCGGTTCAGAATTACTTGCGTGGAACGGGCCTCGAGTGCTCGGCTACCAAGTCCGAAGTCTTACTCTACAAACCCACAAGGAGAGGTCGTAAAACCCTGCGCGAAGAGGAACGGGAATATTCGAAAATACGCATCACATTGGCAGATGGTACTCCCGTACCGCACGTAGAGAAAATTAGAATACTAGGGTTACACCTGCAGGCAAACGGCCATAACGGAGAGACGGTGCGAATACTTCGTCGTTCGGTAGATGACACGATCCGACTCTTGCGTCGCATCACGAATAGACGCAATGGTATGCGTGAAGAGTGCGCGATCCGTCTCGTGCAGGCGTACGCGATAAGCCGCATAGCGTGTGTTGCCCCCTACCTGAGGTGGATCGGGTCCGAAAAAAACAAACTCGAATGCATGATCCGAAAGGCTTTCAAGAGGGCGGTCGGCGTTCCACTCAACGCGAGCACCGACAAGTTTCTTGAGCTCGGAGTTCACAACTCCCTTAACGAGTTAATCGAGGCGCACGACATTGCACAATACGAACGCTTATCGAGGTCAAAGGCAGGTCAATGCATCCTAGAGTCGCTCAGCATCGCGTACCACACCCAGCATGGTTGCGAACAGGCGGTTCCCGCCTCTGTTCGCAACCGCCTGATCATCCCGCCGCTTCCCAAGAACATGCACCCGACGCACCACGCCGGGAGACGCAACAAACGAGCAAGCGACCTACAGAAGAAGTTCGGTAACAGCAACGAGGCGGTATACATAGACGCGGCTCCATATGGAGGAGGGAGAAGCGCACACGCAATAGCGGTTGTAGACCGCTCGGGTAGGTGCCTCGCGAGCGCCACGGTGACCACGGGACACACGGAGGCGGCCGAAGAAGCCGCGATAGCCCTAGCACTCGTCGCAGTGCCGAACGCTGCGATCATGATCAGCGACTCGCAGGCGGCAATCCGCGGCTTCGCGCGCGGTCGTGTCTCGCGGGAAGCGGCCCGCATACTCCAAATTTCTGACGACGGCGACTCGTCATCGCCCTCGCAACGCCAAAATTCTACGGTCTTCCTCCTCTGGACCCCGGCACATACCGATGTTCCGCTCGCGGGCAACGAGGCGGCCCACGCCACGGCTCGAGGTCTCACACGCCGAGCCGCCGCTGATTATGTGGCCGCCTCCGCCCCCGAGAGCGGGGCATCGGATCTGCCGGATCGGGACACTACAACAGAAACACAACAAGAAGCACACTGGGCGTGGGGCGATCGCCTAACCACGTTCAGAGACCTCACCCAACACTACAGACTCGAAAGACGCACATTCCCGCCACCGCACGACAAATTGAACAGGAACGAGGCCGTAACGTTACGCTTGCTCTAAACACACACCTACCCTAGCCCCGCTATCTTACACCACTGCTATCCGCGTTTATATTCAACAGACGCGTGTAAAACATGCGGACAGAGAGCAACGCTGCGACACATGCTCTGGGAGTGTGCCGGCAACAACGGTAATCAGACCAGCTCCGTTGGCGACGCGTCCATAATCGCGGCCGTTGCCAGGGTGGGAGAAGGCTCGAGCTCGCTTCTTCCCGACGCCGCCCCGGATGCGGGAGCCACCGGGGACCTTCTACGTAGGCGTCGCCGCTGCTGGGAGGCGGCTATCAGAAGTTCAGAGCTGGCAGACCAGCTCTGGGCCGTCCGGCAAGCCGAAGATGCCGCTCGAGTCCAAGAACTTCGAGCTGTCACCTGAGGCCACCACAGCAAGCACTGCCGGACTATTCTTTATTAAAGTTTCTTCTTCTTCTTCTTCATCCCGCATTTGCTGCGGGATGATAACAGGTCAACAATTAGGCTGCCGCTGTATCAGGGTGTCTACCAAGTTGACATTTCCAAATTCCCTGAGTTTTCCAGGTTTTCCCTGAGTGGCTTCGTAAAATTCCCTGAGTGACAGAGAACTTCGTTTTATTTCAAGACGGGCTGACACCATGTCACCTGATGCTGTTACTCTCTAGTATCTTAAAAACAAAACAAAAAAAAACTACTTAATCGAGTTTCAATAGTAAGGAGCGGTGTAAAGAAAACAGAAGGAAAGGGTTAGTGAAATGCATAGCAAATAAAATACCTTCGAAAAAAAGGTAATATCCATTGCAAATCGACTTGAACATTCTAAAATACGAACAAAAAGAAGATACATATTAAAAGCAAATATTTTCAATATGAGCTACTTTTATCAATTGATAGCAAGCTCATTCGTATGAGGCCAGAACTTTCACACAAGTGATATTCTCTCTCGCAACAGCTTTTTAGTAAACCTGAACTGTCCTCACATATTCTCAGCGCACGCACAACGCACTCAGGCGTTGTGTGCATGCTGAGTTTTTAAAGAGTTTATTTTGTTTGCTCAAGGGGCACCTGCATCTCGGCATCAGCCAACACTATTTTTTTGTGCAAGCTCAAGCTCCTTCAAAGAAGCAGTGGCACGCTTCCTTTCCCGTTCATTCTTCAATGCTTAGGTCCTTTCTGTTCTTGTCTTCCTTCTGCCGTGCGTTTGCCCTACAGACTATTTGAAACATCCTCTTGGTCAGTTGTACAGTCAACGTCCGATTTCTCAGACTCCCTAGGGGCCGCAAAAATGTCCAAAAAATAGGGCAGTTCGAAAAAATGAATGCATGTATTTTACTGCCCCTCACCAGGCCCCATAACAAATTTTGCTTATGCGGTGGAAGTTGTTACGTGTCCTCTAGGGAGCGTTCTGCTCGCAAAAAGAAATTTCAAATTGGCTCATTAATAGCCAAAGAAATATTTTAGTGCTGCGAACCCATGATTTAAGGAGGTGAGCTCCACTGCGAAGCAAGACACTCTCTTCACTCGCCCCATCTAACCTCCTTCCCTGCATTCTCCCACACAGGACCTTGAGGATCGCGTGACACATACAAGGGCCCCCGGGAGCCTTCATTTTTTTCCTCCTCGCTCTTTTTTTCTTTTCTTTTGTGACAATGCGCACTTGCACTGATGGTGTCGCGCGCGAGCTGTTGTGATTGTCTTGTTTCGCGCAGCGCACGATTTTGCGCGCTGTGTACGAGGACACCTGACTAGCTGTGCAAATCAGTGCTACACGAAAACTGAGGCAGACAAGCAGATCACAGAGCATGATCCCGCGCTTTTGGTGTCTGTGCAGGTGATTGCACGACGTGGGAACAAGCAGATGAAACAGAAGTGCATCTCTCTAGCTGCGGTATGAAGTGAAACAAAAACATGCAGACATTCAGTTTGTGTGTTTTATTATTTCTCTAAGCTTTACTTCGTCTATTCAAGCAATATATTATACAAACAACAGATCCTGCCTTGAATACCTAATTCATGAAGTCACGTGTCACAACGAGCGACGTCACAGTGCAAACATGTGTACATAGGCGCACTAGCATGTGTACGTCATCCTCTGGCTTGGTGCGCAGCGGCCGCAAGGAAAAACGGCGTTCGGTTTGAACTTTCAGGTCTTTCCGCGGTGCGTAGCGATGTAATACTTTGCAAACGCGACTGTTATCACACAATGAATGCTCTGCGCTTGTCAGCTCACAATGGCCAGACCTGGTGTGGGTCCTTTTGGACTCAAATCGCCACAGGCACATCCGAAAAAGCTCTGAATGCCTGCCAGTATACTTATTAGACATATTGGTGCTCGTACTATGACAGGAGACCGCGGGTGCACGCGTGTCTAATTAAGGAATACATACTTTGTACAGTGACTATTGCCCCTTTCCACACTTGTTATGTTTCACCGCGTAGCACTATTGTATTAAGGCGAAGCTGACTTTCGGGAACCGGCATTATGCAACGCGTCGTGCTTCACGAGCTTCGAAGACAATTACGAAAACGACAAAGGCGGAGTCGATGATAATTCTGACAGCGGCGAATTGTTTTAATGAAAAACACGGCGTCGAATAGCAAGAAGCTCGGTAGCGAACGTCGAAGCAGCTAGGCCTAGTGTTGCCGCGGTGGTGGCTACTGCTGCTAGCGGACCTGCGTGCGAGAGAGCCAGTTCGAGGCGGCGAGGTAATCAAAATGGCGGCAGTGGTGGCTTTGATTAATGCGATTTCTGACCTGCGGTCACGGTAAAAAGTCCGGAAAATCGGATGGCGAAGGGTTCTTGCGTCCGGAATTTCAGATGTTCTTATACACTGACTCTTTGGGGTAGGTGATGGCGCCGCAAAGCTGTCTGAATTATCGGGCGTCCGGAAAGCCGGTGTGGTATAGTGTCGCCCCCTGTCAGATCTATGTGTCATCGCACATGTATGTTTTGTAGTTGTTTGGCTAGATGGCGCACCCCCCTTCTGTCATGTGGCGAGCATTGGACCAATTGGGAGGTGCCATCCGGCGTGTGAACCCTTTATTAGCAATAAACGGCCGAGGGTGGCCGAGTCTTCGTTCCGGTTTTCAACGGGAGCAGTTCGCTCCGCGTCTCCTTTACTGCGCCGGCGTTAGCCGCGCGTTCGCTGGTCGGGGCCCCCCGCTTGCCTGCCGCTGCCGACACAACAGCCGGTCGTTGACTGTACACTGGCAACTCCTCCAGCCGACAACACGGCGTCAAAGTAGATTCTTCACGATTTCTCTCTGTTACTCGAGCCAGCAATACCGCGACTTTCGTTCTCTTTCAAAAAAATTACACCCAATTTTCCCTGATACAAGCACAAATTTCCTGAGTTTTCCCTGAGTATTTCCAACCTATTCAAAATCCCTGAGAATTCCCGGTTTTCCCGGTTAGTAGACACCCTGCTGCATGTAGTGCGGGACACCAAAACAAAACTGGCGGCCGGCGGAGCAAGCCGAACGCGCCGAACGCGATTTTTTTTCTTCTCGTGAGTACATTACGTGCATTGAAACAGTTTCTTCCATATCAGTAATGAATAATATTGTTAATATCGGCAAGTTTGCGGCAATAACGTAGCCATGTCCACTTTGAGGGGACAGAAACAGATGGGCGGGCTTAGCTGCCAGTGACACAGGAACACATGGCGGGCATGCTCCGGAAACTGCGGCATTTGTCTTAATTCACTACTATCCTAATATGGCAGGTTTTCGCTAAGGGTGGGCGTTAGCTGTGTTACAAGCGTCGGCCTATGAATGAGGTACACTTCTTATGTATCAGTGTAAACGTGGCTGCTATCGTTGTCGCTCATGATTTGTTGCGTGCCCACAAGTGAAGACGAGAAGAATCGAAAGGCGCCTTTTTTATTGTTGTTGACCACAACCATTATAAAGCCTACACATGATAAAGGCAAGTTTGGTTGTAGCTTTCTTTTCTGTCATGGAAGTGCGGAAAGTGATGAAATGAATGAAATGGGGCATCTGCTTAAAAATTTTTGGTGCGTGGAGACCACTTGGTTTGTCTTGGAGACGTTGGCGTAGCATTCGACAGATGGTAAACGCGATCACTATTAGGTAGACTTGGCACACAACGCCCTACGGCAAAAGGAACCGCAGGGCGTGAGAGGATCTTATTGCACTTGGGCTCGATACGGAAGATGACGGCGATGGCGGAAATTCACCTGGAATGTCCCTACAATTGTTATCGCAATAACATCAAATAATTACAAACAGAAAGAGAAAAGGAAACAGAAAAAGCAAAAGAAAATGGTAATGTGGCAACACCTAGAATCTTTGACCGTTCAGACAAAAAAAAAGGGGGCCGAATTAGAAACGATGGTAATCTCCCGCCGGCCTACACAAGATGCCCGAACAGATTACTCAAGCAAACTTAAGCTCGATGATTTTGAGCCTTTTAGCTTAGTGAACATTGCATTCTGTGTGAAAGACAAGATGTCAACCCTATTGATGGCACCGGTTTGATCAACATTGTTTTTTTCTGTCTTATAATAAGAATTTACTTCCAAACCATATGACATGTTGTCGAATTATCAATTTAAATATTACCCAATTCTTTGACAACTGCTGCTGTCATGCACCACCAAAGGGGCTCAAGAAGTTCTTGTTCCGAATGTTCACCTCTGCCATCGGCTTGATTTCAATGTGCAATTCCGAGCTGCCACTCTAGTTGACAGGCAATGCAAAAGGCTCCGATTATCTGTGAGGAAAGGGCTGTACTGACCTCGCATGCGGCTCTCCAGAGTGGATCCACCTCGAGGTGCTCGACGATCAGTTGGAGGTGATGGCGGCCTTCATAAAAACGGGAGGAGATCAGAGGTCGTTTCAACCAAGTGATCAGTGATTTAAGTTCTATGAACATGACAAAAAGGCACACACCGATCCTGAAAATCTGCACATACTAGGACCACAGCCAACAAATAGTGAAACTTTACTGCAAAAATACTGCCCTTTCCATTCAAAACTGTCCCTACCGAAAACTAACCTTTTAAGCACACGTTGCAGAGGTGGTAGGCAGATGCAACTATATGCATGCTGCTGCCTCTACCACTTTCAGAAATTCCTGGCTGAAAGACTGTTCACTATCAGTCCTTAATTGGCTAGACTGGCACTCGCCCATGTTTTAAGACTTTTTTCGGACTCTGAATCGTGCAGAGCCTGAAAAGCTTTTAGCTTCCCTACCCTTTAGGGGCTCTTAAGTATTCTGTCAATATGAAGTAGAAGGCTTGCGGTGCCCTTCTGTGTATCAAGGTTGAGAAGATGACATGAGCACCCCAGAATGGCAATATTTTTATGCACTTTCTCAAGAATGGCAGAAACTACATTTAACAATCTAATCATAACTGGGCCATTATCACATATTATGCTGATGCAGTTGCGAAGTGGTATTGGGGGCGAGGACTCATGGAGTTGCCATCTGTCGGAAGGGCCTCCCTTGCGTAGTATGAGGGATCACGTGGCGCGCTCCTCACAGGTTTCACTTACGACGCTCAATAAGAACACCACGCGGCAGCCCACCTGGACATTTCTGTAAGTGCTCTTAAAATGAGGGAAGTTTTTTTACTGCCGAAATAATAATCTTGGACAAACTGAAAGCACAGAATCCTTTACAGACGCTATCCCTTTACCGAATCACTGCGCGTGGTCGTCACGATGGAGTCTCCCGAACCGGCTTCCTGCGTGAAAGCTAGGCAAACACTGAGAGAAAACTATGTGAAATATGTTCTTACAGTGTCTGTAAATGGAGCATAACAAAATGAAGCCTCAGTGCAGCGATCGCACGGGTTTGCAGCGACCGACTGCGCATCTGCATGCATGTCCGTGCACTGTTTCGCTTTCGCTGCTTGCGCATTTTTGCACTGTGCCGTGAGCTTTAGACCGCAGAATATGAGAATTTGACAGCATACACAAGCAACTATTGTTGAGTGGATGCTATCAGAGCTGTTGAAAAATAATTGTGTTATAGAGACTTCAACACCTACAGCGATTGTGATGTGCCGTTGCGGAGAATCGATCTTCTTTTTCCCTCTAAAGCCTTGGACGTTTCAATATCATTTCTCAAATTGCATTGCACTGTATGTTTATCGGTCTTCGCAGCATATGATTTCCCGCTGTTTCTTTTTCGCAATCCAGTGCATTAATTCATAACACAAACATGACCATATGCCATGCTTTTTTTAAATGTGCTTCTTACCGCTCCCTTTCCATTCCAGTGAACTTGCCAGTATCTAGCATCGACAAGTTCATAGAGTGAACTGTCATGAAATTAGTCGGGCAGCGGGCACGGGCGAGCGTCTCAGTGCACGTTTTCTGCTAGTCACCGAACATCCCAGACCCAGCACCATAGCAGAAATCTTCCTCGCGTCTGTACTTGCTGCATACCCGCGTTGTGGCGGACGGTTGTTTGCCGGTTCTAAGTTTCACGAGCCAAGCTTCATGCAGCTTCTTGTCCTGCGGCTACGTGTGAATAAGGCTGACATCGGGCTCCGTTGCATAAATCCGGCACTGCAGCACCGAGCAGAAGCCTACCATGCTGCACGCCTCCAAAGGCAGTCACTACCTATTATAGCGGTTTTAAATGTTGTCAAGCAGACACCCAAGGTGGGAAAGCCTCACCACTTAATCAGAACCACAGCGCAGATGGCACTTTAAACTTTCGTTTTCAGCTCGCTTCGGCGCTTCCGAAGCAGCAGACGCGGCTGCTGTGTCCACGTGATCCTTCATGCCACGTCATGCCCACGGTGGCGCCAGCTTTTCCAGTGGTGGAGCTCGCCCCCAATACCATTCTTGTTCAGCATGTCCAAAATGAGGGTACCAATAATAAGACCAGCGGTGTCATGTTTCAAAGCGGGCATTGCCAACCAGGTGGCGCAAAAATCCTATCAGAAAGTGTCACAACAATTGGGTAGAGTCTGGCACCACTGCGGGTATCATTGCTACCATCCATACCACGGAGGAAGGAAACTAAGGAGAGGCCCTACCCCCTCCGCGCGCTAGGAGAAAAGTGTGGCGGAAATGACGTATAGGTTCTCATTTTTTTTTGCTGCAAGGCCACGCCTTTTGGGCCACAATGGCGGCGTTGTTCTGATTTTTTGCGCGCTCACACGTGTTTCTCTGGTAGGTTTCGTGCCGTGGCAAAGGCGCTGTGTGGGCGGGTTTGCGTTAGTCACCGTGTCTTGTTGCGCTGTGTTACCTGCACCGTGCTCTGCCGGATGTTGCGCGATACCACGCGCAGCGCGGCGTGGTTTCGCGAAAGATGTAAACAAGAGAGGAGGGTGGCACAAAAGGCGGAGCACCGCCATGAGCAACGCCAACTTCCGGCTTCACTTTTGCTTCACAAAGAGTGACGTCAGGGCTTCTCCTTAGTTTCCTTCCCCCGTGATCCATACCAATGAAAAACGGTCTAAAATGAAGACATCTAATGACTTGTTTTGCCGATGATATTGTTCTATTCAGCTACAATGCAGACGAGTTACAACAAATGACTGAGGACTGTTGTAGTTCGTCGGAAGCCGCAGAAGAACCACGATGACAGTCACGGTCACAACGAAACATGACCCATTTATTCAGAGGCATGTATATATACACGTGACACCAGTGGCAGCGTGTAAGGGCAAACAGAAACTGGAACTGATATACTACATATCCTTACACGAACAGGGTAAGTAATAGTTAGTAGATTAGTATTCTTATACAGATATACAGTATTTACAAAAATTTACAAATATCTGCAACCATACATGGCATGTGCCCTTCACTATAATACTGCATGGAACAACTATGCAGCACGGCCTAGAACAGCAATACAAAAAAAAATGGCTGTGGCTTAGCTAAGGTTAAGCCCAGGATGCGAAGCATACTAGCCTTTATTTTAGTTGTTGAACCACTGTTTAGCCTGGTGAACTGCTGTTGCTTGGCTATATTTGGTTCGGCTAGACGAAGAAACAACTCATGCGTTACTCTGCTTCGCCTTCAAGAGTGGAACGCGACAGCATTCCCGTCGACCTGCCAAGGGGTGTAAGACAATGGGCTACGGCGCAGCGACTATGCGCCCCGCATTGGACGCGGTGAGCGTCGAGCAACGCAGCGTTTGGCACGGCAACGAAATGTGCGCCTGAGCAAGCGACGCACGCCTGAGCCTTAGAAACAGCTCGTTTCTAAGGCAACACCGCATTCACTAGAGGCGCTTTTGTACCGCTTTGAAGCATCGTAGTCGTGGCCCAGTGGTAGCGTCTTCGTCTCACACTCGGGAGACCCTGGTTCGATTCCCACCCAGCCCATCTTGCAAGAGTTGAGCCTAGAAATTTCGTTGTCGCGCCGAACGCTGCATTGCTCGACGCTCACCGCGTCCGATCAAAGCCACCTAGAAAATGTCTAGCAGAGGCAAGCGCAGCTGCTTATATACCGCCGCGACGCCGCGAGCGACGGCGCGAGTTGGAGCCCTGTTTCTCCTCTGTCGTGACGTCACGGTGTCACGTGGTATGGCATGGGGTCAAAGGTCATTGAAGGCAACACCGCCGCGCCTGAGGAGCTGGGTTGTGCGCTCGTAATATGCTTCGCATAAAAAGTTGCTCGCAGAGGGACGCAACCGTCTGCACACAGTTCATGCAGCACTCAAGTTCTCTGGCATTGCACCCATCTGCACCTAGCACACAAGCTACATGTGGTCCCGATATCGATCTGGAGGCCTGTTCCTCGGCGGTTGGACCCGATGCTGAAGCACAGGGTCCTCCGACACAGCTGGCGTTGGAGCTCGTAGTGTGGTCAGGCTTCGGGTTGAGCTGTTGAGGTGTAATCGTTGGGTTGCTGAGGTGGAGACGATGAAGTCGTGGGTTTGGAAACAGAATCATGCTGCAGATTCCATGTGGCTGAAGCTGCAGGTACCCTGGATAGCTTCGAGGCGCTCCAGGTACGTCCATCACCAAGCCAAAATGATTATGGACCTTGCCGATGGACTACGTTCCTCGGGTGGCTAAACGTGAGGTTTCCCGTAACCAATATTTTAAGTTTTTTAATTCTGTAGTCACCAACAGACACTGTTGACTTCTTCACGCCCCTGCGACGGTCTATGTACTCTTTGCTGTAGCCTTGTTTACATTTAACTCGTTGGCACAGACGATGAAGTTCGGAAACAGGATCGCTGAAGAGAGCTGGTGACAGGTGACCCACAATGCCAGGGTGTGTTCTCGGTCACCGTCCGTGTGGGAGATCAGATGGTGCAACTCCCGTAGTGGCATGTGGTGTGCAGCGATATATGCCCAAACACTCGGTTACTGCTTGGCGAATCAGACGCTGTTCCAGCTTGGCAACCTGCAAAAAATTCTTGAAGACCCGGCTAAACCGCTCGACAAGTCCTCGGGCATTATCTTAGTTGGCCCGCCAGGCTCGGTGGCCTGCCATGCTTGGTAGGCAACATTGGGCACCGCACCCAATACACACCGACATCCACAGCTGATCGGCGGTCAGTCATCATTCATCACCACCACGCAGCAGAGTGTCTGTCTAATGGAGGGTGCCTCGAGCCCTCCCTCGTTCAGGAACCCGGGCAGACCGTGACACTGGTGACGAGGACCTACGGATTGTCCCACGCCGCCGCCCTGCCGCTGTACGGAAGGCTCGAGCCGTTCCAGGGAGATGGGTCCGCCTAGCCAATTTACGAGGAACAAGTCCACGTGTTTCCTAGGTATACTTTGTGGCACAAAATGTATTTCTTGAGAAGGGGCAGAAGAAAGGAAGACAGTGAAGCACCAAACTACCAGCTGTTTATTGACAGCCTGAACAAACGTATAGAAGAAAAGACAACTTCCGCTCATGCGCAGGGAGCCAAGGTGTGACAGAACAACGTGGTCATGATAACATACTTTGCATAAAGCACATTCCTGCGGAATATAATACGATAGATGTATTGCTGACACAATCAGACCCTTTCTTTTTAATGTAAAACGCTTCCAACAACTCCCTTGCAGTTTAGTCCCTAACTTTGCCAAGAATCAGTGCTTGTTCAAAGCATGGCGTACAACGACAGGCGTGCGCCGGAAGGTGCGCCTTGTCACACTTGCCGATACTATTAGCGTGCACCCTCAGTCTGTCATTAATACAACGTCCCGTTTGTCCGACGTATGACTTGCCGCAATCTAGGGGTATGGACGACCGCACGCCAAGTTTAGATGGATGGATGGATGGATGTTATGAGCGTCCCCTTTGGAACGGGGCGATGGGTTGTGCCACCAAGCTCTTGCTACCATACTGCCTAATATTCTACCTAGGTTAAACAATGAAAAAGACACAAAAAAACACTATGAACTACCACGCCCAAATTTTCTGATCCCCTATTGTGAACTGTGCTTTTGCACGTCTCCGTCTTTTGTCGTTTCCCTACTTTTCTTCCACCAATCCTCCAGTCGCCTCTTACTAATGTCTATTGCGGACATGTTTGCTTCACCACTACTCCCTCTGAACCCAAGGGCTTCAAGGAGGCCAGTAGTGCCTAAATCGACCGCTGGGTAGACGTCTTCACATTCTAATAAAACATGCTCCGTAGTTTCCCTAGCTTTACCACAGCAAGCACATGCTTCTTCTTCCTTCTTATATCTCGCTTTATAGGTGCGTGTTCTAAGGCATCCTGATCTCGCTTCGAAAAGTAATGAGCTTCCCTTTGAGTTATCATAAATGGTTTCTTTCCTGATTTCGTTTTTTCCTCTTAAGTAGTTACTCACAGCAGGTTTCTTTTCCATTGCCGCCACCCATGAGATTAATTCAGCTTCTCCGACTTTCCGCTTGACCTTTGTTGTTGTGTTGTCCACCCTACAGGCCGCATACTTTTTCATCATACTTTTTTTTCATACTTTTTAGTTTCATCCTAGACGCCAGCGCTCGTTTCTCCCCTGGCGGAACGAATTCACCTCTAACGGGTGTAGGTTTCCGCCGCCGCTTCCCTTCACGATCGCGCACGCGTTCAGTTCGCGCTGCACGCGAAACGTCTCGTGTTTGCCACGGCGCCTCTTCGGATGACCGGAAATTATTGTGTTGTTAACTGTCACGACAGCAATGTAAACACGAAAGGGTTGACGTCACCAGTGAAATTCTGCCGATTTACAAAAAAAGCAGACGACAGACATGGATTACTGCGGTGCCGCGAGCGAAGTAAACAACTGGCAAACGAAGCGAGCTCGTTCATTGGTCACTCCTGAGTGTATGATGGTTTTTATCCCACATGAGTTTAAGAATTTCTCGGTACATGATCCTTTTATTCATATAAAAACTTCAAGTTGTTCGACGAGCGCTTGTCCTGTCTTCTTTCTCGTGTTTCGTTTGTGTGTGCGCTGCCCAAGAATGGAAACCACTTCTGTCGTATACACTAGCTGTGGCCGAAGTTCACGCGTGCTAAGAAATTGAATATGTGCACGATGCATTGAACATGACCGGAGTTCATTGCCTCTTCACCACTGCACCGATCGATCGAGTTACTGGACGATACACGCCCGCGTCTTGGTCGCGCCAGCATTGCGGAAGCAGGAATGATTACTAATACATTCAATTTCCGTCTCTTGAGCACTGTTAAAAAATGGCCAAGCTGTCTACATTGCTGCCTCTATTCCATATTGTAGGGGATGTACTAGATAAAGTTTTGTGCGCATATCGTACTTGTGCTATGCCGCGATATATTTTGTTTATTTCCGCACAGTGTCGATGGAAGTCCGTTGTCGCCATCAGAGACAACACGGATTTGTAGCAAACATATTGTGAGAAACTGCAAAAATGACTTTAGCTCGTAAATGCCGTATGTATGTGCCGCATCGTATGTGCTGACGATTTTTCCGACGGCACATACGATGTCGTTTCCAATTACCTGCTCAGCGTCACTTACATGGTTAAGCAGACGCTGCCCTTTCGCCGCATTGCAGCCATAAGAATAATCGTCAAGCGTACCAATCTTCTTAGAGGCAAATAGAAGCGTGTACGGTCTGTTTCACACTTAGGGGAAAACTCGGTACGTATTGCATCGCGATGCGGCAAGCAATGGAGTCGTGCGGCAGCAGCAGCTCGAGCAGGCGCAGACGCTCGTGGGGCGGTCGTGATCTGCGTCGTCTGCTACAGGCGGCGTGCGCTGGCCGCATTGTCGGGAAGCGTGCTATCCCGTGCTGTCAGGGGCAGTGCACCGATTTCATCGGTACTGCGGGAACTGAGCTGATATTCTTTACTAAACATTGTGCGGCGCCAAACTATGAGCCTTCATTAGCGATAATGGAGTTCCACAAACATCTTTTGACAGCATGCTTCGTTTGTTCTTTCGAAAGGGTGGGGTACTGAGTGCGTGCACGTATATTTCTTCACTGTGTGTGCTACCGTAATAAGCAGCGACAAGACGCAACAAGATGTGCGCGCAACGTGCTCAGTCTTTGTTTGACTCGAAAGGAAAACAAAGCACTAAACAATGATAACTATGGGGGTCGAACACGATGGAACAAACGGATACGATTAAAGGAATGTTTTAGGTTAAGACAATGAGCTGGAAGTGATTTTTCTCGACAATCATTCACTACACCAGATAGACACTGCCCGCCGGCGGGGAATCAGACACGTCATGCTCGGAAGTTCAGTTAGTATCTCGTCATGTCCCCAGCGGCAGCGATGACAGCGCTCATCCTGGAAGGCAGTGAAGTGTAGAATGACTTGATCAGGGATGTGTTCATTCGCAGCACGTCTCAGTCACTGACGATGGTGGGTCGAAGGCTATCCTCGGGCGACTGATAGGGGGGATAGTGCGGCAGCAATACTTTCAACGAGCCCAAGAAATTTGAAATGATGTTGGCGCCCGGGGATTGAGGCGACCACTCCAAGAGAGTGACTGCGCGCTCTTCCAGCACTTCTTGCACAACACGAGCAGTGCGGATCGGCGACCTATCGCGTTATATAGTCGTCTTCCAGAAACGGGCCGTCAAGAATGTATGGAATCAGTACGTCGTCTATGACTGCCCTGCAGCGATGAACTTACCTTCGAGGCGTATCACTGTGCGTCGCACAACGCTTAGTAAAGAATACCGGCTCATTTCACGCTGTAACGATGAGATCGGCGCCCTGTAACTGACAGTAGACGGTTTCCCGGTAATGCAGCCAGCGCGCTCCGCCGTAGCAGACGACGCCGTTCAAGATCCCGCCCCTCGAGCACCTGCGCGAGCTGCTGCCGCCGCCTCACTCAAGCGCTCGCCGCATCGCCATGCAATGCGCTCCGAGTTTCCCCCTAAAAGTGAAACAGACTGCACATCACCCTTCGAATGAAATGTCCACGCGCACAGACGTAGGCACACACCGGTGGCATTTGCACATTTTTAAAATTTGGCTCCAGTTACGTGGGACACCCTGTATATATGTCTGCGAAACACCAGCAAGCGTCATCTGCGCAAGCCGTTTCGTACTCTGCATTGCTCAGTTTTTACCGCACTGCGACGATCACGACAATGATAACAATAACGATAGCGATTTGGTCACATTGGTCGTAATCCACGGTGTGAATGCAGTCGGTACTCAGTGGCGAGTTCCCGATTTGGTAATCGCAAGCGCATTCTTCGCAGGCGCGCATGACGCCGTTGGTTAACATGTCTCTCATCCTCGGCTGGCTGTTTCGGTGCGCTTTTCTTCTTTGGCTGACATCGGAGCCACCAGCCTTGCATTGGTAGGGAGCATTTAAGGAGAGAGGGATGTGGGGTGTCTGGCTCTCGCGGCGTTTTTCAGGCTCTGGCGACGGTTGTGTAGAGGCCGTTGCGTTGTATTGCCGGGGGGGAGGGGGCTCCGTGTCCCTCTCCTCCTTGCCTGGACGGGGTGGCCGCGGGTCATAAAACACTGTCGCTCTGCTGTCATCCCGCCCACACGAAGGTCAACAGGCTTTCGCCATTGGCTAACATTTTGGCGGGATTCGGGCCCTGCTTGCGTGCACTCCGCGTAAGCGCGCGCAAATCGGGTCCCGGGGAGACCACGTCGGGGCGTCTGAAGGTGCGTACGTGTTCCTCTCTGCCGGCGGCGGCCCCCTTTGTCCACCGCCGGCCGATGGTTACTTTGGCTCGTCGGGGTCCCGGCCTCAATAAAGCCCCTCAATTTTCCAAAAGTAGCGCCATTCTTAGATCTTTCCGCCACCCCGCTCACCCAGGCGCTTCCTCCTCCACTCCTCCTGTCGCCCCAGCCTCCTCCGCCCCCCATTGGCCAATCTGTGTCACGTGAAAGCAGGCCCCGCGCTTTTGTATATTTTTTTCTTTCCGGCGCAGAGCAGGCGCCGCGCTTTTGTATATCTTTTCTTTCCAGCGTGCTGCGACCCCCATTCTTGAGCCTGCGCGACGAAAGTACGGCAGGTGGTTTGAAGGAGCGCGGTAGTTTTATACAATGTGTTAGGGCCGAGTGCTTGATTGCGATGCCGTGCTGCTGCGCCTACGGTTGCCACAACAGACCCAGTGACGGCAAAAAGCTTTTTGCTTTACCATCCGCCGGGCGCAACGCAAAACAAAGAAAAGTGTGGATTCAGAAGATCGGGCGGGCTGACTTCGAGCAAGTGGCAAAGAACGCGCGGCTTTGTGAAGTAAGTGCCATGGCTCCTCCAACCTCTTCTTTTGACGCCCGTGTCAAAACGGGCTCGTGTCCAGTGCATTGGGGGCGCGTTAAAGAACCCCAGCTGGAAAAAAATTAATCCGGAGCCCCCATTATGGCGTGCCTTATGAGATCGTGGTGTTGGGATGTAAAACCCAAGAATCAACTTTTTTTCTGTCTTGTATGCCTTGACTGTTCCAGTTAACGCAACACTGCTTCCTTGTGAAAACTTACAACGCAAAAGAATACAGACGCACGTAGTATACAGAGATAAAATTAGCACTTCAACAAGAGTGTTGCTGGTGCCAATGAGGGGAGGGGGATAATTATTTTCTGAACCTCTTTCCAGTTGTCCCATCAAGTTCCTTCTTTTTTTTCTATCAAGTTCTAACCATTTGCACTGTAATAAATAAATAACGATTTCATATGCTGGTACGTTGTTCAAATTATCTATACCGCCTATGTGTGAAAACGTTGCTCATGGCCACCACAACCTGTGCATGAGCTACGTACATCTGTAAAAGGCGCGGAACAGAAACGGCCCTGCTGCCAGGCATTGCTGACCGCAGACAGTCGGAATCTCTCACGCGCCGGCCGAACAAAAGCATCCTGCAGGTACGTAAATTAACCTATGAAACCACGTGCATACTTTCACGCTGTCAAAACCTGAAACTCTGGTAATTACTCGCGTGTCTGAGCACACCGCGTGCTTGTGTCGTGTTTCAGCAACACGAACTTTCAACGTGCGCGCGCTTTACGCCTTAAATGCGCCTTGAATAATGGTGTTTTTCTCTATTTCTTCCGCAAATCCGACACGACATTCTTAAGGCCAGTTACCAGGGGCGTAGCCAGGGGGGGGGGGGCTTATGGGGCTTCAGCCCCCCCCGAAATTTTTTCGTGCTGTCATGTGCCGCCGACCAAAACAACTCCCGGCGCCAGAAATCATGCTCGATTTTGTCTAGAATGTCCTTAATTCACGCTCGAAAAGACATTTTAGCTCGAACATTGCTAAATCGGGCTGGATTTCGGGGCAACGCCCATGCATCGGGAGTCACATACCGTAACGCAAGGAGCCCCACCGGGCACGAAATTTCAAGGGCGTTTTGAAGGCGAGCGGGCTCGTCTGGGCATCTCGCGGAGGCCGCGGAATCTACGGAGCGCTTGGATTTCAATTCTGAAACGTTGTGGGTATAAAGTTCTCATAACATTTTGATGCGAAAGGTCCACTGACATTTTCAAAGTCGTGCTTTAGATTTTCAATTCCGGAACTTTCTGGGTTTAATGCTGTTGTAAACATTTGACGCCAAAGGTGCATCGACTTTTCTAAAGTCGTACATCGGGCCATACAACGAGACAAGCCAAATCAACACGCTATCAGACAAGTTGACAAAGCACGCAGCGAGGTCCGATGAGACAAAGCGTTGTGGTGGTTCATTTGTGCCCTCAGGTCACAGAAAAGAATATAAACATTTTTTTTTTTTCACCTGCGCCAAAGCATCCATGTCAAGACACTAAAGCCACCATTGTAAATATGTTCTTATTTATTTTTCTACCTAGACTTTTATTCGCGAGGATATATTGAGCCTCTTTCTCATTTCGTTTTCTTTTTTTTTTCTCGCAACCCGCGGTCTGCCGATCCAGCCAGAGCGCGTGCGTTTTTCTCGCGCTGCATCGATAACCGCGCGGCCCACTTGGATGCGCGTTTGTTCTTCTCTGGCCGACTGCATTTTCGCCTGGCAGAGTTTTGGACGCTTTCTGGCTAGCAGACGAGAAAAAGAAACAATGCATAGTCGCTCGCCGCCAGCACTGCGGGGACTCGATGGATTGCAACGCGTTCGCTTGAGCGCAACCTCTCCGGAAAATTTTGTCTCGCCGGTGTAGGATACTGAGCAATACGCGTATGGTTTTCTGTGGGCCAAGCGTCACACGTTTTCTTCGATATTCCTTCGGTAGCCACACTAGGTGCCCAAAGTAGGCATTCGATTGTAGCCAACATGCTTTCCTTTGCATTATTCTATTTCGCCGCCCCCCGCCCACAAAAAAAAAAAGAACACATTGTTGCGGCGCAGCAAATTTTCGCATGGTGAAAGTTCGATTTTGTTACTTCTTTCGCGGAAAGTAATGGGCGACGGGACGCTTCAGTTGCCGGATACTATTTTATTATTGCGATAGCAGCTCTATGAAGAATCCAGGCACATTCCTGTCGTTGCCCTCATGTTCCGTAAAAATAACGGCCAAGGGCGATAACATCGTGACCGCGCGCCGCATGCTCTATGTGCGAGTGAAAGCGTGCGGGGGGGGGAAGGGGAGGGGGTGAGCCGACAATGGTGGCTGAGTCTTGTGTGCGCGAGGGAGAAAAGCGGGGAGGAAGCGCGCCGCCTTTCGTCGCACGCGATACATTTTGGGAGTGGAGGGAGAGGGGGGGGGTGCTGTGATCTGTGAATCTGTGGTTGCGCAACCTGTTTATTTGCCTTGTTCGACGCATTATATATAGTGACTTTTTCTTAGGTACGTAGATTTATTGGTGACTTATGCGTATATTTAAATATCTTGTTGCGAGGTTTTGTGCATATGCGCAATGAACATTGTTTCCAGTGACAATTTTTTGCCCTGTATCAAGCTGTATCTTAACATTTGTACATTCCATTGTATCTTCGCATTTCTTATGTACGAAGGCGAGTCAAATGAAAGTGAGACAACCAGCCGCGCGCAATAATGGTTCGGTTCATTATTTTCGAGGCATGCGCATAGCACATACGCATCTCATTTACAAGTGACATGCAGAGGTGAGGTTAAATGTTCTTTAATGCTCTCATACACGGGGTTGAATATGGTTGCGTGACATAATGGACACTTCAAAAGTTGAACAGCTTGGTGTCGTGAGGCTTTTGGCAAATGAAGATGTTTCCCAAAAAGAATTTATTCGCCGTATAGCTGCCGTATGCGTTGAACATTGCGTGTCATTGGCCACTGTGAAGCATTGTAGCAAACCGTTCAAAGAAGCACATGAAAGTTACAAAGACGATCCATGGCCGGGCCAAAGCCACCGTGCAATCACCCCCAACGCAATTGAAAAAGCCGTGGTTGCTCAGTGGCTATGGTGTTCGGCTGCTGAGCACGAGGTCGGGGGAATAGAATCCCGGCCACGGCGGCTGCATTTCGATGGAGGCGAAATGTGAAAACACCCGTGTACTTAGATTTAAGTGCACGTCAAAGAACCCCAGATGAGGGTGACGACTTTTTGTCTGCAATTGTGACCGGGGATGACTCATGGTGCCGCTGCTACTAGCCTGAAACACTACGGCAAAGCTTACAGTGGAAACATTTGAATTCACCACTCCCAAGGTAAACAAAGGCCGTCATTTATGCCGGAAAAGCGCTGACTTCTTTTTAGATCGTTAGGGGCCACTATTGATCGAATTTTCTAAACCTGGAGAGACTCTAAATCGTTTCAGATATTGTGAAAGATCGGATCGGCTGCGTGTCGCAATTAAGAACAAACGACGTGGAAAATTGAGCATTGGGGATATCTTGCTTCACGACATTGCCTGTTCCCACGTCGCTGATGTGGTTAATACAAAACTGGCAAAGTTCAAGTGGGAAATGCTGCAACATCCCTCATGCAGCCCAGACCTGTTGCCTTGCGTCTTCCACATTTGGTAAAATTTGAAGAAACTGCTCAAGGGAACCAGATTCGTGTCGGAAGATGACGTGTAGTCATTTACAGATTTTCGAGGCAGCAACCCAAGGAGCTTTATGAGACGTCAATTACGCGACTCGTTAGTAGGACAAGTGTCTAAATACTCATGGTGACTACTTTTAAATAAAGTACCCCGTTTGTCATATATTCGCATTGGCTCACTTTCATTTGACTCGCCCTCGTATATGTTGCAGAACTCCTGCTTTTTATATGTGCTCTCTGTTGCGACTATAATTTCGGAGCAATTACTCTCAATGCACAACCGGTGACAGCTGCCCCTGCGCAATACATTCTAACAAAGGAAAGCGTCATTGAGATTTTCCCCTGGTCGTTGCATATGTACAAAAATGTAAACAAGGTTGTTGAATGCCATATATATATATATATATATATATATATATATATATATATATATATATATATATATATATATATATATATATATATATATAAATGTAAACGCGAAGAAAGGGGGTTAACCGAGGGACCCGATATTATATGAGTATCAGTATATCAGTGTATATATATATATATATATATATATATATATATATACTGATCCCTCGACTAATTTTATAAGGAGCAGGCCGAGCTGCGAAGTGAGCCCCCCCCCGAACGAAATTTCTGGCTACGCCACTGCCAGTTACCGACTGACAAAGCAAGATCTAGATTGAAAAAACTGCTCCGCAGGACTCGAACGAACTTTTCCGCGGATTTCCTCCCGTAGCGTGTTAGCCGTCGTCTGCTACGGCAGGCCCACCACCGGCGGCGCCACCGTCGAGGCCGCGCCGAGCGGAGGAGGAGGGAAGTGAATGGCGCTACTTTGGGAGATTTAGGGGCTTTATTCTTGTCCATCTCGTTGACCACCCCTTCAACACAGTCCCTGAAATGTTTGCCGTGCTGCTTCTGGCAGCCCCGCAGCCCCTCGCGTGTGATCTGGGGGCGCAATTGAGCTAACTTGTTGGGAGCCGAAATGACAACCGGAATGCCATATCTGGTAGCTACCTTCTTAATGTTATGGCTCACACGGTGCACATACGGTACTACTTCTGGTTTTACTCGCTCCCTTTCCTTTGAGTGCATTTTCCCACTCGCAGCGCTAGTTTTCAGCTTCTGTAGGAGGGACTCGACCATGGCATTTAAGACAGACTGAGGGTAGCCTGCTTTTAGAAGCCTCTCAAGTTGATGGCAAAAACTCGCCTGCATCACATGCACACATGACTTGCGCAGAGCCGATTCCAGGCAAAGTAAGGCAATTCCACGCTTCACAGTCTTAGAGTATGCTGAGTCATATTGTAGCAATTCTTTTTTACCTCGAGGGAGGTATGCACAGCAAACGTGATCACTCTTAAGTGTTAGGTTAAGGTCTAAAAACTGCAACGAACGGTCCTTCGGAAGCTCGTTAGTAAAAGTCCTTTTACATTTGCTTTGAAAACATCTCAAAGCTGCTCAACCATTTCATGGCATGGCAAGGGGCATCTATTGTCAATAACAACTAAAAAATTGTCAACGTATTTAAAAACTTTAAGAACATTAGGATGAGATGAAGTAAAAACACATTGTAGTGTGTGGTCAAAGTAGGATAAAAAGATGTCGCAGAAAATGGGTACTACACGTGAACCAATGCAGGTGCCCTCTTTCTGCAAAAATATGCCATGTTCAAAAGTTACAAAGGTGCAGTTGAGATAAGCTTCCAAAAGGGAAACAAAATTCGAAGCCGACATTTCCATTTTAGACACAAAATTAGCTTTGCCACTTTCATGCCACAGTATGCTATCTTTTTCGCCACAGTATGCTATCTTGCCTAGTGAGGAGTGTGAACACAGCAACCACAAAGAAGAGGCGGACAGAGGGACTGATGGTTATTGGTGAAACTAATATTCCAAACGATATAGTCAACCTTCTCAACAAGGGACCGAAATATGGACTTGAGCCCCAGGTTCCAGCACAAGAGCTTCTGGCATGGAATCGGCAAGTCGCAAGAAAAGCACCCCAGGAACAGCATGAGCATTGCCTGCTAGATGGTGTAGACAGCCTACAGAGAGCTGCCCCCACGGCCGGAACTGGTCGACAGGTGCGAATGTTGCAACGGGTGGTGTCTTTCTTCAAAGACAATGAACTCTGTCTAATGCAGTCCGATAAAGAAGGCGCTTTTGTAACTCTTCCTACGCAAGCCTTTAACGAAAAAGCATAAGAGGCAATCAAAAAGGATTTTAAGCCTGCAAAAGTCAGCTTATCAAAAATTAAGAAAACCATGACTTCGTTCTGTGAAGAAATTGGCTGTGAAAGATTAGCTAAACATATCAAAAAGAGTAAAAAAGATTCTCTTAGACCTTTCTTAAGTGCCAAGACCCATAAGGTTGAAGTCCCGTTTCGAACGATTATTAGTGAATAGGAAACGTGGCAATATCAAGTCAGTAGTTTTTTGCTAAAATCCCTGCAGCTTCTTCAACTCAATGACCCTTTCTTGACTAGAAACTCGGATGAAGTTTTTGAATATTTCTGTGGCAGCCAAGAAATAGGCTATGTGTTTTCCCTTGACGTAAATGACCTTTTTTACTCTGTTCCGCATCCTGAGCTTCTAAAAGCCATTAAACAATGCATTGATGAAAGTGGTGAAGCTAATTTTGTGTCTAAAATGGAGATGTCCGCTTCGAATTTTGTTTTCCACTTGGAAGCTTATCTTAACCGCACTTTGTAACTTTTGAACATGGCATATTTTTTCAGAAAGAGGGCATCTGCATTGGTTCACGTGTAGCACCCATTTTATGTGACATCTTTTTATCCTACTTTGACCACGCACTACAATGTGTTTTTACTTCATCTCATCCTAATGTTCCTAAAGTTTTTAGATGCGTTGACGATTTCTTAGTTGTTATTGACAATAGATGCCCCTTGCCATGCCATGAAATGGTTGAGCAGCTTTTAGATATTTTTAAAGCAAATGCAAAAGGACTTACTTTTACTAACGAGCTTCCGAAGGACAGTTCGTTGCAGTTTTTAGGCCTTAACCTAACACTTAAGAGTGATCATGTTTGCTGTGCGTACCTCCCTCGAGGTAAAAAAAAATTGCTACAATATGACTCAGCGCACTCTAAGACTGTGAAGCGTGGAATCGCCTTACTTTGCCTGGAATTGGCTCTGCACAAGTCATGTGTGCATGTGATGCAGGCGAGTTTTTGCCATCAACTTGAGAGGCTTCTAAAAGCAGGCTATTCTCAGTCTGTCATAAAAGCTGTGGTCGAGTCCCTCCTACAGAAGCTGAAAACTAGCGCTGCGAGTGGGAAAACGCACTCGAAGGAAAGGGAGCGAGTAAAACCAGAAGTAGTACCGTATGTGCACCTGTGCACCGTGTGAGCCATAACCTCAAGAAGGTAGCTACCAGATATAGCATCCCAGTTGTCTTTTCGGCTCCCAACAAGTTAGCTCAATTGTGCCCCGGATCACACACGAGGGGCTGCGGGGCTGCTAGAAGCAGCACGCCTTTCAGGGACTGTGTTGAAGGGGTGGTCTACGGGATACCCCTAGATAGCGGCAAGTTATACGTCGGACAAACGGGACGTTGTATTAATGACAGACTGAGGGAGCACGCTAATAGTATCGGCAAGTGTGACAAGGCGCACCTTCCTGCGCACTGTAAAGCCTGTCGTTGTACGCCATGCTTTGGACAAGCATTTCTTGGCAAATGTAGGGACCAAACTGAAAGGGAGTTGGAAGCGTTTTACATTAAAAAGAAAGGGTCTGACTGTGTCAGCGATACATCTATCGTATTATATTCTGCAGAAATGTGCTTTATCCAAAGTATGTTATCATGACCACGCTGTTCTGTCACACCTTGGCTCCCTGCGCATGAGCGGAAGTTGTCTTTTCTTCTATACATTTGTTCAGGCTGTCATTAAACTGTTGGTAGTTTGGTGCTTCACTGTTTTCCTTTCTTCTGTCCCTTTTCAAGAAATGTATTTTGCGCCACAAGGTATACCTAGGAAATCTAAGCACCAACTTGCCCAAGAAGAAGTCCTTCTGGAAGTCCACGTGTTCTTCCGGGCAAACGACACAAACAGCAAACAAATAGCGAAGTCAAACAGCGGGGACATTTTCCTGGCCAGCTGCGGGACCCGCGTCGTCAGCCTCTTACTCGACCTTCTCAAGCCAGCCACGTTGCACGTTAAAATGCTGGGTGAGCTGCTCACCATGCTGTGTTCGCATTTCAACGCAGCACCGTCCACACTAATGGAGCGTTTCCGGTTCAACAACCGGAGCCGCCGGGAAGGAGAGACCCTTGGGCAGTTCGTTGCTGCGCTACAAGGGTTAGCGAGTGCCTGCACCTTCGGGGACCAACTGGACTCGCTGATCTGGGACCGTTTCGTCCACAGCATCAACAACACCGCCATGCAGACGTGACTCCTGGAACTTCCCAACCCCTCGCTGGACGACGCAGTGAAGGCAGTGCTGGCAATGGAAGCTGCCACCAAGGACGCCAGCTAGATTTCTCGTGCGACTGGCTCACTGTCAGCAGAAGCGGTGGTCAACAAGTTGGTGACAAAGGGCAAAAGGACAAAGGGCAGTACCTGCGGTCGCTGTGGTGGTGCTCACTCACCCTCAAAGTGCCAGTTCTCTCAAGCACAATGCTTCACGTGCGGGACAACTGGGCACCTGGCACGTGTATGCCGAAGGGGGAGGATGAACAGCAAACAGCAGCAGCAGCCTGATTCAAGTCCAGGTACCACACAAGCCCGTGGCCAGGGTAGCCGTCGCAAGGGTACATGGCGGGGGCGTGTTGCAGCAGGCTCAAGTTCTTCCGCGGCCCGGCTCTACGTTGTGGCCGAGGACCCGCCTTGTACCGTAGTCTGCGCCGCTGTACGTGCTGACCGTCGAAATCTGCGAGCACCCCATTTCTATAGAGCTAGACACAGGGGCCAGCGTGTTGGTCATGGCCGGGAAACTCTTCAGGTGTACTTTCCCCGGCGTGTCCGTTGAGGCTTTGGGCGTGATGTTGCGCAGCTACTCCAGGCAGCTCTCCTAGGTCTAGGGTCAGGCACACGTCAGCGTTCGCTTTGGCGACAGGGAGGCAACCCTTCACCTTTACTTAACCAAGGGGCCGTCGCCGACGTTGGTGTGCTGAAACTGGATTCATGCACTGGGCATTCGTCTGCCAGAGTACCAGGAAGCCAGGCTGCATGTTGCTAAAGACATCCCCAACCTCCTGACCGAGTTCAAGTCCCTGTTCCAGCCAGGGGTGGGCACATTCGCAGGCACAACAGCTGGCATCTATGTACCTGAGGGAACTCGGCCACATTTTTTTCAAGTCTCGCCTACTGCTGTTCGCCCTGAAGAACGGGGTCACTCAGGAGCCGCGACAGTTGCAGCGAGAGGGCATCCTGGTGCCCATCAAGATGTCTGAGTGGGTTGCTCCCATGGTACTAGTCCTCAAGCGAGACGGCAGTGTCAGGATCTGCGGGGATTTCGTAACCATCTACCCCATTGCTACCATCGAGAAATACCCGCTGCCCCAGATTGAAGATCTCTGGTCAGCGTTGTCCGGTGGACAGAAGCTTACCAAGCTTGACCTCAGAGATGCTTACCAGCAGCTGGTGCTCCAGGATGCCTCCCAGAAGTATGTCACAATACCAACAACTTTGGGGCTCTTCCACTACACGCGCTTACCATTTAACGTGGCCCAGCCCCGGCTATATTTCAGAGGGAGATGGACAACCTCTTCAGGGGCATGAGGCACATGGCAGTGTACTTGGGTGACATCCTGGTTACTGGCACCGATGATGGGGACCACCTACAGAACCTGCACAATGTCCTGGCACGACTGCAGGACGCTAGTCTCAAGCTCAAGCTGGAAAAGTGCATTTTACTGGCCCCCACTGTTGAACACCTGGGACATGTCATTTCTCAGGCAGGCCTAGCCCCAGCTCCCCGCAAGGTTGGTGCTGTGCTCAAGGTGCCTAAGCCCTAGAACAAGGAGCTTCAGAGCTACCTCGGCCTCATTAACTTCTACAGGAGTTTTCTGCCGAACCTGTCAGAGCATCTACAGCCACTCTATCTTCTGCTTCGAGATGGTCAGCAATGGGTCTGGATGGCGCAGGACCGGGCCTTCCAGCACAGCAAGGAGCTAATCATAGAGGCTCCAGTGCTGGTACACTTCAACCCTGCCAAGCCTGTCATATGACCATAGATGCGTCGCCATACGGCGTGGGAGCTGTCCTGGCGCACAGGGCAAAGATGGCCAGGAACGCCCTGTGTCGTTTGATTCTTGTCGGCTTCATGCTGCAGAGCAACGCTACAGCCAGCTCGACAAGGAAGGCTCGGCCCTCATGTTCGGTGTCGAACGCTTCCGCCAGTATCTGTAGGGCCGGAAGTTGAGAAGCGGTCACGCACCACAAACCGCTGTTGGAGCTTCTTGGGCCTGACGAGGCAGTTCCCGTGCAGGCGTCACCTCGAGTGGTACGCTGGGCCTTGAGGTTGACAGCTTACAGTTACCAGCTCGTTTACCATCCGGGAAAGGACCTGGGACCTGCTGATGCCCTGGGCCGCCTGCCCCTGCCAGATGTGCCTGATGCTGTTCCAGAACCTGCTGAAGTGTTCATGCTGGAGCACGCGTACCCGGAGGTGCTCTTCAGATCTGTGGTATCGTAAGCGACGAACCGGGACCCAGTCCTGTCTCAGGTGGTCAAGGTGGTGTCCCATGGGGAGGAATTGGTTTTGCAGGCCTATAGCCACAAGGCCGCTGAGCTGAGCTTGCAGCAGGGCTGCCTACTGTGGGGGTCCAGGGTGGTGATCCCACAAAATCTCCGATTCAGGGTCCTGCAGTTGCTGCATGCGAGTCATCCAGGCATGGAAAAGACCAAGATGGTGGCCCGGTCTCATGTTTGGTGGCCTGGCCTAGACCAGGACATCGCTCACATGGTGCAGAGCTGCAAAATCTGCCAGGAGCATCAGCGGGCCTCACGTAATGTGGAAATCACCCTGTGGCCGTTCCCACAGAAACCCTGGTCCCGCCTGCATGAGCATTTTGGTGGACCCTTCAAGGGCCATTACTTCCTGGTAGTGGTGGACACATTTTCAAAGTGGGTGGAGGTCCTACTTGTCACCACTTCATCAGCAGGCACGACCATTGCAGCGCTACAACAGGTCTTCGCCGCCCAGGGGTTGCCGGACGTCATTGTGTCCGACAATGTTTCTGCTTTCGCCAGCACAGAGTACCTGGTCTGGCTGACGAAGAACGGAATCCGCTGGATGATGCAGTACCACCCTGCTTCAAATGGCGCAGCGGAGCGGGTGATACAAACCAACAAGGACAAGCTCAAGAAGAGCCAGCCTGGGAATTCCCGGACACAGATTGCCCGGATACTGTTTCAGTGCTGGACCACGCCCCACGATGTCACTGGCCGTGCTTCCTGTGAGCTCCTGCTGGGTCGGATGGTCAAGACACCCTTGGACCTCTTGCATCTGGGCTTCCGATCCACAGTGCTCCTGAAGCAGCTAAAGCAGAAGCTGGCTGCTGACCAAGGGTGTCGTCCTGGGCCTTTGCCGGAGTCGGGAGCTCCAGTTTTCGCCAGGAACTTCCGTCCTGGCCCACCCTGGTTCACCAGAGAGGTGGTGGCCCCTGCCAGCGCCTCATTGCTGCTTGTCCGCATGCCAGACGGGGCCATGTGGCACAGACACGCTGACCATGTCAGGCCTCGCCTCGGGACCTGGCCAGCACCCTCGAATGCCACATCAGAGTTCCAGCTCACAGGAGGACTAGTGGCAACACCAGTTGCTTTGAGCGAAGCACCACACACATTGGAGGCGGCGCCCGTTGGGCCGGTGTCAAGTCTGGCACCACTCACAAGGCTGACCAGTGCAGGCCCTCCGGATGGAGCGAGGCTGTCTCAGGCAGCACCCGGTGTTGCCACACGCGGCCCGTCAACACCAGTGCCCAGGCGGAGTACTCGACGGCGGAGGCCACCAGACCGTTACTCGCCTGGACGGAGGCAGAGCCTCATACTTTGAACTTGGATGTTTGTTTTTTAATTAACAAACAAACTGGGGGTAAGGGGGTGTAACAAGCATGTGATGCCCCTTCGGACATAATCTTCGTTATCCCCACCAGGCTCGTTGGTCTGCCATGCTTGGTAAGCAACATTGGGCACCGCACCCAATAAACACTGACGAGCACAGCTGCTTGGCGGTCAGTCATCGTTCGTCACCACCACGCAGTGGAGCGTCTGTCTAACGGAGGGTGCCTCAAGCCCTCCCTTGTTCATGAACCCGGGAGGATTGTGACACTCGTTGGCACAGACGATGAAGTTCGAAAACAGGGTCACTGAAGAAAGCTGGTGACAGGTGACCCACAATGTCAGGGTGTGTTCTCAGTCGCCGTCCGTCTGGGAGATCAGACGGTGCAACTCCCATAGTGGCATGTGGCATGCAGCGATATTGACACGTGTACTTATCTTTATCGGGCAACCACATTTCGCCGCCTAACAAATGTAATCACACAGCCTGGGACGCGCCTGCATGTATCTGAAATTTCTGGAAAGTTATCGATGCTTCTATCCGCTGTCTGTTTTCGTCGAACCTTATGTTATCCGATTTCATCACCTGACGCGAATGGTGTAGAACTTTGTGGAAGGCACGCGGGTCCGAACGATTAGTCTGGAACATTCGACGACTGCTCTATAAAAGCCGACGCGCTTGACCGGCTGATCAGATTTCCGACGATCGCCGACCGTGTTCGCCGCTATCATTGTGCTATAAGTCTAGCCTGTTTTGTGGGCACAGGTTCGCCCAATAAAAGCTAGTTTGTATTCCACCAAATTGCTGCTTTCTTCACCGTCACTATGATGTGACAATATATGCCCAAACACTCGGTTACTGCTTGGCGAATCAGACACTGTTCCAGCATGGAAACCTGCAAAAAATTCTTGGAGGCCTGGTTAAACCGCTCGACAAGTCTGTTCCCTTGGGGTTAGTAAACAGAAGAATGCACAAGGCAGATGTCGCAATCTTTGAGGAACTCAATGAACTCCACAAATGAGAGCTGGGGCCTATTGTCGCAGGCCACCACATCCGGATAGCCTTCACGGGAGAACATAGAAAGCAATGTTTATGACGGTGCGGGATGATACTTCACTGCAGAATTGAACATCTGGTCTTTTGGAAAAATAGTCGATAATCATAATGGCGTATCTGCAGTCATGTGGTGCTCTCTCCATAGGGCCGATGATGTCAACGGCAAGTTTCTGCCATGGACGCTCTGGCAAGGGTACTCGCTGTAAGGGAGTAGCAGCAGTCTTGGTACTTTCGTCAGCCATCTGACATATGCTGCAGTTCTGGATGGAAAGCTCCACTTGCCTGTCTATGCCTGGCCACCAGAACCGTTCTCATAGCCGAGTTTTTATTTGAACTATACCAAGGTGAGCTTCATGGGCAACAGCAATTACATGCGGTGTGAGAGACAAGAGAACGATGATTTGTTTGCCATGTAGGAGCAGGTTGTCAACGACGGACAATTTTTCATGTACCAAAAAGAAAGGCTGAAGTTCGCCTAAGAGCGTCTTATGTGCAGGCCAAGATGTGGTATCATAGGTCTTTACTTGTTCTAACATGCAGTCTTCACGAAAGGCCTGTTGAAACTGCTCTTTGGTGAGGCACGGTAGCTCAACAAAGGACACAACCTCATAAAATGAGACATTTTGCTGTGGAGACGGAACTGGAAGGCGGGAAGGGGCATCCGCCACCTGGTTTTCAGACCCCTTCCGACACTCTACTGTATAATTGTAGTGAAGCAGCCATTCCGACTAGCGTGCAATGCGAAGGGGGCGGCGCCCAGTGCCTTGAGAAGAGAGTAGCGAGACCAAAGCTTGGTGGTCCGTATGCAACGTGAAATGCCGTCCCCAGAAGCATGTATGCCAATGCTCACATCCCAAACACACACCAGCGCTTCACGCTCTCCCACCCCATATTTCTTCTCTGCAGGTGAAAGTGTGCGTGAAGCAAAGGCAACAGTTCGCAGCCTGTGGCCATCCACTTGCTGGATAACAGCACCTGGTCGGCAGTGGGACGTGTCAGTGGACACTACAACCGGAAGGGATGCATCAAACATGTGCAGAACTTTGCTGGAAGAGAGCAGAAACTTCACCTGGGCGAAACTGGCATCTACAGCATCATTCCAAATGAATGGCCGGTTCTTCCAGAGAAAAGCTCGCATTGGTTCCACCACTTCAGCAAGCCTGGGAACGAACTTCGCATAATACTTTATCAGTCCGAGGAAAAAGCGCAGCCTAGTACGATCAGTGGGTGCTGGAGTATTCATAATGGAATCAATTTTCTGTGGCAAAGGAGAAGAGATGCCTTGCGGTGTGATCCTCTGTCCCAAGAAGGAAAGTTCCTGTACGCCAAATACGCCCTTGTTATTCAACTTTAGCCCTGCTTCCTTAACGCTCCGCAGTACAGCAGTCAGGTTGGCCAAGTGTTCCTGCTCACTCTTCCCAAAAACAATGATGTCGTCAATATAGAACAAAACACCAGAGCATCCTTGAAGGATTTTTGACATCATTTGTTCAACTGCAGCGGGGATGGATGCCAACACAAAGCACATGCGTTTGAAGCGGAAGAGGCCATTGTGAGTTATGAATGCAGTCAAGTCACAACTTTCAGGATCGAGCAAAACCTGGTAGTTGGACGATGTGAGATCTAGGTTCGAAAAATGCGTTCCCCCAACGAGACTGAGGAGGAGTTCTTCGGTGTGTGGAAGAGGGAAGCTATCCATCACAACAGCTTTGTTAGGCTCTCAAAAGTCGACACAAACACGAAGGCCTCCATCCTTCTTTTGAACAACAACAATCGGAGACACCCATTCTGAAGTGTTAATGTGCTCTATCACACCCAACTGCTCTAGTTGATGAAGTTCCTCAAATACCCGAGCTGAGAGTGAGAGAGGAAGGCGGCGAAGTTTTGATACAACGGGCGGAATCGTGAGCCGTACTTTGACACGATGCACGAACCCATTGGCTAGGCCGAGGATGGAGTCGAAAAGACGTGCAAACTTATTGTGCGACTGTGCTGGAAGACGTGCAGATGAAACTGGTCCCTGAACTGAAACTTCTACGTTGGTAGCACTGTTAGTTGGCATAGTAGTCTCAAGGCAACGGAGGGAATAGCCATCAATCAGGAAGTCAATAATCGTAATAGCAGTGACACCCAGAAGCAATGTGCCTTGCGAGACAACAAAAAACAGAATGGACTCTTCCTTTCCTTGTATGCAACTTCCAAAAAAAGCATTCTCGCACGAGATTGGCTTTTTTTAATAATCTAACAGCTTCACACGGGGCACGGACAGCAGTACCTGTCCGGCAAAATGTTTATCAAAAATATCACCCGCTAGAATGGAGACTGAAGATCCCGAGTCGATAAGGAATAATAAAGTCACATGAACAACTGCTATCTTGACTAGAATTCCAGCACGGCTGGACGCGGTCACACATAGACTGCTCATAGCTTCGGGCTTGAAGTCGGATGCTTGTGATACCAGCAGGAAGTTCTCGAACATGCGGTGCTGTTGCGGCCAAGGAACAGGAGGACGGCCGGGTACAGGCAGAAATGGGGGCGGCGAAGCGAGCCCTACAGCTCACGGCACAGAAAAGTTGCAGGCACAGTCATGACCCTCGAAAAGATCCCATCCTCGCCACCATTGTGGTATTTTGGCAGAAGCCGCAGAGGAACCGCGAAGACAGTCACAGCCGCAATGGAACAAGACCTGTCTGTTTCTGTAAGTTTCTGTTCTTAGACACCGCCAGTGTCACCAGTGTTGTCACCTGTATATATACATGCCTCTGAATAAAGAGGGCTTTATTCAGAGGCATGTATATATACAGGTGACAACACTGACGGTGTGTAAGGGCAAACAGAAACTGAAACTGATCTACTACAAGGACCTTAACAGAGAGAGTGTAAGAGTGGCGTTGAAGATTAATATGCAGAAGACAAAGATAATGACGAATAGCCGGGCAAGAGAACAAGAGTTCAGGATCGCCAGTCAGGCTCTTGAGTCTGTGAAGGAGTATGTTTACCTAGGTCAACTAATCACAGGGAACTGTGATCATGAGAAGGAAATTCATAGAAGAATAAAAATGGGTTGGATTACATAAGGCAGATATTGTCAGCTCCTGACTGAAAGCTTAACATTGCCATTGAAAAGGAAGGTCCACAATCAGTGATTTTACAGGTGCTGACATATGGGGCAGAGACTAGGAGACAAAGAAGATTGAGAACAAGTTAAGGACCGCACAAAGAGCGATGGAACGAAGATTGCTAGGCATAACTTTAAGAGACAGAAAGAGAGCGGTTTGGATAAGAGAGCAAATGGGTATAAGCAATATTCTAATTGACATTTCCCCCACACCCCCCACCCCCAGTGTAGGGTAGCAAACCGGATGCTGTTCTGGTTGACTTCCCTGCCTTTCCTACCTTTGTTTTCTCTCTCTCTCTCTCTAATTGACATTAAGAGAAAAAATGGAGCAGGGCAGGTCATGTAATGCGCAGGTTAGATAACCATTGGACCATTACCATTAGGGTACCAAGAGAAGGGAAACGCAGTCGAGGATGACAGTAACTGGAGATAGGAGGGAGAGGCCTTCGTCCTGCAGTGGGCATAAAATAGGGGGCAGCGGCGGCGGCCGCCGCTGCCGCCGCTGCTGCTGCTGCTGATCATGATGAATGACTTGGTAGGCTAGTGCCTTCAAAAGTGCAGCAGTCTAAGTGCGAAGTCTAGAGGCAAGCGGGCACCTTTGGTAGCTCGCACTAAAATGTAAATGTGCTAAAATTAGTAAAAGGCGAATATTTTTATCATTTCAGACATGCTTTATTTTTAAGTGGTGCAAAGACACAAAAATTGTGACATTATTGGCATTATTACAACAATCGCTAAGAGGTGCAATAAGCCAGGCATTTTACAATAAAATAATTAAGGTTAGCAGGTATGCTAACAGTTAAACGCACTGTCTTTCATGCTCAAGACGAGTCAGAGTGGAGAATACATGATACACCTATGTGCAGAGCACTAATGCTACACAGTGTAAAAAAGAAATGCTTTGAAGAACTTCAAATCACTGGGTCCGCTTCTTTCAAGAAATCTTTTATGTAGAAGAAACACGCACAAAAAGAAATAAAAAGAAAAAGAACCACAGTCCTGCATGAATATCCAGGGTACAGTCAGAGCAATAGCAGTGGCAGACCCTGTTAAAGCATTATGTATCTTGATGTAGCATTATGCAGAAAACCTACTTTCTTGCTATTGAGCACCAATCTGGCCCTCCTTAACACTCCAAAAGAGTATCTATTGTAGTTGGTCCTTTGTATCAAATGATAAAGAGCACGGCAAGATGGTAAGGACAACAAGAACAGGCATAACAGTGAAGCTACCAGATTAACTAGCTGCGGTATTTAGCTTTGGTTAATTAACTGAGGTTAGCTTATAGCTAACCTTGAAGACTTATTCATATACAATAAAACCTCTTTAAACTGTACCCGCTTAAACAGTAGTTTCGTTTTAAAAGTAGTAAAGTCAAATCTCCGACTCAGCGGCCATTGAACATCATGTGTTTTGCAACCGCATAAACCGTACCAGCTTAGCGCGTACGTCTCGGTTGACATGTAGTGTTTCCACTTTTCGTCGCGCAAACACGGCGATGCATCGTTTCCATTAGGCGGCCCGGCAGAACAACAAGCCTCGCAGATTGGAACAATGGCCTCCAAGCACCCTGTGCGTTTGCGTGTGAAGCCACATCAACATCAACATCATTTTGGCACCATGCCAGAGAGCGTTTTGGCGACGTGCGAGTGTGGACTCGCGTCACACTGAAGCTTGGATAAAAAAGACACCGGGTGCTCAGCATAAAAGAAAAATTAGGCATCGTTTATGCTATCGAACATGACACGAAGAAGTCGGTGCTGGCATGCAACAGGGATCTGCTGTTGACTACGGTGTGTGGCATTTGGAATGCGGCTATGTTTCCCGGCAGTGTTGCTGCGACCGCGAAAAGATGTCGGCTACAAGGTTCGACTTTTCGCCATCGTTGACTCTGCTGTTGCAGAAGTGTGGACTAGCGACAGTGATGAGGACAACATGGAAAGTGACAGCACAGGCAATTCAGGCCTGACTGTGGCAGAAGCTGCACCTTACATCAGCCTCATAAATGCAATCGTCACGACAAGAACAGCACCCCGCAATGAAAAAGGCGCCCTGCGACTTCTCTAGCGCTACCAAGTGCGTGCATGGAGAATACGTAATGCCAAGGAGGAATCTCCAATGCAAGTGTTTGCCGAGAAGAGGGGGCTGGCTGAAAAGGTGGCACGCAGCTTCAGTAAGTTTGAGGCCGCTGTCGTCGCGCTAGGCCTCGGCAGCATCAAATGAAAATAACACTTTTGTCGCGCAAAGTGAATAAATACTGCACGTTTTTTTACTTTTTCATCACACTCACTTTAAGTTCCGTGTTCCGTTTTGACAGGTAAGTGGGTCATCTCGTGCTCATTCGGTTGAACATTACTACCATTTAGTACGTACTTTTTCTGAGCTCCGGCACTATGGTTTAACTAAGTTTCACTGTACTGGGTGTTTTTCTTTTTTTTTTCGTTAACAGAACTTTTCAAACGCCCCTGAGGCATGTAGCGCAATTATACTTCCCGAGCTAGATTACGCTCGGAGGTGGAGACTATTTGCACAAGAAATCTAAATGAATGTATGATAATTAAGGAAGTTTTCCCAGTGGACTATTAAACCAATTAATTATTTTACAGCAAGCACATATTGCAATTAACAAATTGTAGCCAGTGACTTTGAAAGTGATATCCACCAGAAACAAATTCTGAGGATGACACTAGTTTCAAGATATGCATTTCCAAAGCTTGTGACTAAATGCACTGGTGTTCCAGTAATTTTTTAGTATGAACAAATAAAAAGGAATTTTGTGAAAGTTTATGTTTCTGGTGTTTTACGTGCCAAAACAACGATTTGATTATGAGGCATGCCCGAAGTAAATGGAACAACAGTGACTTTTTACGTAAGTGTAACAGTGTTTATCTCAAAATTTATGCTAGTTTCAACCTTCGATCAAAATGGATGTTCTTCGTGAAATCAGCGGCATCAATTTGTATATTGCAGTATGTCATCATCAGCCTATCTTTATGTCCACTGTAAGACGAAGGCCTCTCCCAGCGATCTCCAATCGCTAGCTTATTTGAGCTTGTGCCTGCAAATTTCACGATTTCATCACCACAGCTAGTTTTCTGCTGTGCTCGACTGCGCTTCCCTTCCCTGGGCACCCGTTCTGCGAGTCTAAAGTGGTCTCCCATGGCCTGTCTGTGCAGCTCCATTTCTTCTTTCTCTCTCCTTGACGTCAATTCAACCACGAAATGGCAGATGTCCCCGTTTGCTCTCCGATCCACATTGCTCGCTTCCGGTCTCTTAACATTACAATGCCTAACATTTTCTGTTCCACTGCTCTTTGTACAGTCCTCGACTTGTTCTTGAGCTACTCTGTTAACCTCCACGTTTCTGCCCCATATGTTAGCACCGGTAGCATGAAATGACCGTATGCCTTGTGTGCTAAATGTGTACAACTTGTGTGCTTTGAGTACAATGTGTACTAAAATAATAAATTAGAAAGTTAATTAGTGAAATTTTGTTGATCAATCAGCTATGCATTTTGATTTGCAGTGTAAGTAATATCCGCCTCTCTGAGTAATCCAGCGTAATGAGTATATTTGGGCTATCTGCTATGTGGCTGTGAACATGCTCTTGGGGCAAGCGACAAAACAGTAGTGCAGACAATCACCAGAGCATTTATTGCATCTTTCATACACCAATGCCAGCTGGTCGAATTAACATAGAACATGCCGATGGGTGCGGACAAATCGAGGAAGTCTGACTCACTGCGACAGGATATTGAGCGAATATGTTTGCCCCCACGCTGGGCATCAACGCCTAATTGCTGGCATGTGCAGTCATGCGAACAGTGGCGCATTTGAACGATCGAGTGCATCCGTCCCCGTGCCCCGCTCCGAAGCCTCATGAGATGGTCCCACAGAGCATGCCAACAGGTGCACAACAAGTCCGGCACTCTACCAACCCCAAGCCAGAGAGGAAGCGGCTACGCCCTTTTGCACCTGAGTAACTTTGCCATTAGGTGGCTGTAGTATAGTGTCGCCCCCTGTCAGATCTCTGTGTCATCGTACATGTATGGTTTGTAGTTGTTTAGTTAGATGGCGCCCCCCCTTCTGTCATGTGACAAACTTGGAGGTGTCATCTGGCGTGTGAAGCCTTTATTAGCAATAAACGGTGAGTCTTTGTTCCGGTTTTCATCGGGAGCAGTTCGCTCTGAGTCTCCTTCACTGCGCCGGCGCTAGCCGCGCGTTCGCTGGTCGGGGCCCCCTGCTTGCCTGCCGCTGCCGACACAACAGTGGCGTTAGCAGTGCAAGACTTTCGCCACCTCTTCTACTGCTCAGCAACTACACTGAACGCTGCCAGCACTTCGCTACACGGAGAAGCCAGATTACAGGAGATGCGAGAGCCATGCGGGGAAAACAAATCGGGGGACACGCGAGAGTCGAGTGCCCCCACACAATGCATGCCGCAGGCAAGCTTTAAATATTCTATTAAAGTTAAAAAAAAAGGGCACCCTGTATAATACAGTCGAACCTCATTATAACAAAGCCGCATCAAACATGAAAATACCAATGTTATATCCCATATTCATACAAGCACACAAGCACATATTGACAAAAAACAAATTGCCAATCAGGTCTGTGCAAAAGAAAAACAGGCAGGGTGGCCCATGATGGGTCAGCAAAGGATCTCCTGTGCATTCTAGTAACTTGCCGAAATTTTGCCGTGCCAATACGAGGTACGGGAACAACAATAAATTACATACACATGCTCTGAACCATCACGAAAAAGCAGCCATCTGCTTGCAGACTGTAGCTGAACCAAGCCAAGCGGCTGGTGTGCACGCAGCCAACAAACTTTTTTGGACACCAAGGGGACTGCATGTGGATCTGTACTGCTCTACTACAACTGTCAGCCAAGCCCGTACATCTGATCTCGCACTCGATCGCCGATACAGTCTAACAGTGCCAATATACTAGTAGCGAGCATCCCGAAACAGATTGTGACCAGCCACTTGGCTGGCCACACTGGTTGGGCTGCTAGGTCTAACCTAACGAGCGTCGCTTTGTCGAGTCGGCAACCAAAGTTGAGGTTTTGTGCTCGTCAACACGGTAACTTTGTGCCCGGCTGCCATGTTTGTGACATTGCACGTGCAGTTCTTGCCTGGGTCCGGAATTCAGTTATTGTCTTTATGCACTGGTGCTAGTGCAGGTCCAAAACACCGGCGGTCTAAAAAATTGGTCAGTAACTGCACTTAACACCTTTTGCTACCAGAATAGTATAGGCAAGTGCAAACAAATATATGCTTTGCTATAACTGATACCATGTCCTATGTCACATTTGCTATTTTGTTATACTAACAGGAATTTGTAATAATGCATAACATTGCAATAAAGCTGGACAACCAAAGTTTATATCTACTTTGTTATATCTGATAATTTTTTGTATCCGTGTTTGTTATATTGAGGTTCAACTGTGTCAGTTCATGTTGTGCTTCCTCTCAGTCGGAGGGACCGATAGGCGGCGTCGAGGTGTGCAGCAGCACCCGTTTCGAGCTCCGCAATATCCATGTTTTTCGTTGGTTACAGTTCCAGTAACCAACCGAAATTGTGTATCATCAGAACCGTGAACGTCTACGGAACCCAAGGACACCATCCTGTTGGACCTAGACCTCGGACACAGGCCATTTCGTTGCAAAGGCCTTCGACTGTACTGTTTCACGAAAACGGTCTACGTTAGTAACAGTAACCAATTTGACGGGCAAGTGATTTCAGCAGCAATTTGTTTTTGGCATAAATAAGTGACAGTAAGTGACTGTGTCGTGATGTTGTTGTCAAAGTTGTGGCAATGATCTACACAATGTGAGTAGACTGCACTCTACCTGATCCCCACTGCAGAGCGGGTGAAACTATTTAACAATGGCATGGCGCTCTAACATGCAGCATCACCAGCTCACCCCAACTGCTCGTCCTTGTGGAGGTCCCACTCGCGTGTGAAGTTGCCCTCGGAATCCCTGTGGCGCTGCATTCGCGCCTGGTCAATGGCAGCACGGTCACTTTTCCACTGCTCGTACTCTCGCCGCTGTCGTCCCGTCATGGCCAGCTTTGGAGGCAGGGCGTGGCCAGCTTCCTGGTCGTGGCAGAGACAGCTCATTTGCAACAGTTGTATGTGGCCTTCTGTCACGTGTCACTGATCTCGGGGGCGTGCAGATGTTAGGAGAGATGGAGTTGGGAGGCGCAGGGGAGTACAGCAAACAGATTTTAATTGCACTCAAAACTCACTTGACTCAAAACAAAACTAAATGAAGGAATGGTAATGCTTGCATAGCCGTAATATGTCCTTATCCTCATCTCCATTTGTTCTTAGCGGTTCCTAAGCGAAAGTCAGGCAACCCTAGCCTACGGTTGCGACGCCGTCAGAAAGGAGTGTCCTTACAAACTTCTGTCATCTTACGTATCTCCAAGTCCGATGCCTGTTGGATCTTCCTCATCGCCGATGCCGCAGACATTGCTGCCTTGGTGTCAGCCAGTCAACCCGTCCGTATTTGATGCCGTTGTACCAAACTCCGTCGATGACGTTGCACTCTGGCCTCACTGGCTAGGCCTAACGTCGGGTTTCGCCGCTGCTTCGAGTGCCGACGAGACGCACCGGGAACTATCGTACGTGCTGGTCTGCCTCTGAGCGGGGATCCCTCCTGAAATGCCCAGCACTGGCGTGAGAGGCTGCAGCAGGTCCAACGAGCCTCGCTCGAACGTCGCCGAGGTCGACGGCCACATCTCGGATTGCCAGCGTCAGGGGCTTGACCAAACCTCCATGGCTCCCGTTATCAGTGTGATGCTGACGCTCCAACCTTCTTGGCCCAGAGGCACGTTGATAATGCCAACTCAGCGCCGCTTCTCTCCCAATCACAGCTCGGGTCACACGCCTCGAGGGCTCGTGCCGTTCGGACCAATCCACGCACATCGTCCTCTTCCTTTCTTTTGCTCCGCATGCCTCTTACATATGACACGGATCCCCTTTTCAGGAGCTTTTTTTCCAAGAAACTGCCTTCTGTCGCTCTTCTTGGTGGCAGATTTGACTCTCCCGCTGCGACTTGGGTGCTCTTTCTTGCGTCGTAGTGGCTGACAACACATCACCACACTGTCACACACCTTTCACCACATGCACAGTTCACGTTTGCGAGTTCATTGTTCCCACCACTTTACATGTGCACACTTGTTTGTCCACATTATACTCTTGATATTTCATCACTCCAGCACCCCTACTCGAGAAATCTGCCCTATTACTACTGTAGCTTGCACCGCACTACTTCTGTTTGCCCGGGGAGACCTGAAAACACTTCCTCGAACTTGTGAACTCTCTACCCCCATGGTCTTCTTATCGATATAAGCGTGCACTTCTCGTGGTCTTTCTCTTCAGCAAACACCATGCAACCTTTATAGTCCTCTGCTCGTTCTTTCCTTTTGCTATCTCCTTTCTTACACGACCCTTAGCCACCGTCTTTTGGCATACATCACATGACTTCACACACCGTTTCACATCATTCTGCACCCCCATCCAAAAGAACTCTTCTGCGATCCTTTCTAACGTGTTCTTTATTCCTTGGTCACCTGCCATTACACTATCATGCCCTATCTTCAGTAATGCATCCCTGAGTTCCTTCGGGACCATCAACTGCAGTGCTTCCTACCTGAGCTAAACACACACTTCCGGTACAATAGGTTATTCTTCTTTATAAACTCCACCCCTGTCCTACTCCTTTTCTTTCGCACCAGTTCCCCTATTTAGTTCACACTTTAGTATTGACTCCTCCTTGTTCAGTTATTCTTTAAATTCTGCTGCGGTTATATTTAATCAATCAATAGCTGTAACCTGCAATGCTGTCAGAGGTTTGGTGCTACTATTGCTTGCTTGTGTTTGTACTGCAGCCACTACGTCTGTCTCTTTCATCCTCTTTTTTGCGCTTCTGAGCGTTCTTTCTCTTCCATGTCCTTCCCTATCCTCTTCCAACTTGGGTCTGGGTCATCTGCCCTCCTCACCCCAGGTACATTTCCCACAATCAAATCATAAAGGGGGTCCTCCACACATCTAGCTCTGACCAGTCCTGTATAAGAGGGTGTCAATATTTGAATCTGTGCCTCTGGCATATATTTAACAGACTTATCTACCAAGATTACTGGTTTAAAGTACTCGGTCATGCGTTCTGGTGGCACTAGACTCCTTCTTACTATAAATGTATTGGCTCCCATGCCTCTCAAGACTGTAGCTTTGCGTCCTTGTACCTCGCCTTCCACTACAGGCATGTCCTGCTCTCTCAGTTCGTCCTCTCTTGACCTCATGATACATGTAGTCTTATCCGCAGATCCAGTCCTGCATTAATCTGCCTTGTGACCTTTTTTTTGGCACAAATGGCAAACCACCAGTGTTTCGTGACGATTACCTCTCACTCGGCAGGTCACCGCTAAATGACCTAACTGGTTACAGAGAAAAAATCTCTGGAGTCCTATTTGTCTACTGATTTGCCCCTGGTTCATCTCTCCTACTGCTGTCATGTGTGCATCTTTGTTACCCTTTCCCAAGTTTCTCAATCCTTGTGCCTCTACGAACTGGTCTGTTTGTTCTGCCATCTGCTCCACAGTTTGTAGTTTTCTTTCTTTAAGGAATATCGCCAAACTGCTGCTACACCTGGCAAGAAATTGTTCACCCACAACTTTGTCGCAAACCCCTTCATACGTCTTGTCCGTCTCGGACAGCTCTATCCAACTCTCAAAATAATTTGTTAGATGACACGGGAACTGCTTGCCTGTTTCTGAATCTTCAGGCTTACATGACCTAAACTTCTCCCAGAACCCTTCTGCGGTCAACCTGAATCTTTGCAATAAGGTTTTTTTCACCTTGTGATAATCTAATGACTCCTCTGCTGGCATACGCCCAAAGACACTCAGAGCCTCGCCCACTAAGCACAGGCTTAAAGCATTAGCCCACTCGCTCCTCTCCCAGCCTTGCCCGACTGTTATCCTTTCAAACCGATGCAAACAAGCATCCAGGTCAACCCTCCACTCATCAATTTCCTAGGGCAAATCTGTCTTGGCGTGGAAGAAGGTGAGTCGGATGACGCTGATACGGGTGTACTCATGCCATTATGAGAGCCTGCACCCATCTCTGCTAGCCTTTATCTTCAGCTCCAAAATTTATTTTTCTCTTTTGTGCTCTTCACACGTTCATTCGTGTTGCTTTTCTTTTTCTTGTTCAGCACACTTCATGGTCTCATCCTTCACTTGTCAGACAGGTTTAAATCTTCAGCTATCGCCACCAAACGTTCCCACTCCATCTCTAAACCACCCTGTCACTGTCACTGTCACTGTCACTAGGGTGACAGTGACAGTGACAGGGCAGGAATAGAATCCTGGAATGAATCATGGAACGTATCCTGGAATATCCTGGCAGGCTCGCCAATTTGTTGCTCTATTTGTCAGATGTCACTGATCTTGGGGGCGTGCGAATGTTAGGAGAGATGGAGTCACAGGAGTTACAGTCCTGGGAGGCACAGGGCAGCACAGCAAACATATTTTAATTAACCCAAACACAAAATGAAAAACTCAGAACTCAATTGACTAAAAATAAGACTCCACTAAGGAATAGTAACACTTGCATAGCCTAAATATGTCCTTATCCCTGTCTCTGTTCCTCCTTAGCGGTTCCTAAGCGAAAGTCAGGCAACCCTAGCCTATGCATGATAGAGCGTACAAGCACCACTGAACAAGGATGTATAAAGAAACAGATACACGGAGACAGCGCAACTAGCCCGCCAACGTGTTTTAGCCTAGCCAATGGTTGCGACACCGTCAGAAAGGAGTGTTCTTACAAGCTTCTGTAGTCTCACGCATCTCCAAATCCGATGCCTGTCAGATCTTCCTCATCGCCGATGTTGTAGACGTTGCTGCCTTGGTGTTGGCCAGTCAACCCGTCTGTTTATGCTGCCAGTGTACCGAACTCCGTTGGTGACGTGGCACTCCGGCCTCACTGGCTAGGCCTACCTTCGGGTTCCGTTGCTACTTCTTCGAGTGCCGACAAGACGCCCCGGGGACTATCGTACAAGCTGGTCTGCTTCTGAAGGGGGATCCCTCCTGGAGTGCCTAGCACTGCCGTGAGAGGCTGCAGCAGGTCCAAGGAGCTCAAACGTCATCGAGGTGGATGGCCACACCCTGGATCGTCAGCGTCACGGGCTTGACCGAACCTCCATGGCTCCCGTCACCAGTGCGATGCTGACGCTCCAACCTTCTTGGCCCAGAACGACGTAGATAATGCCAGCTCAGCACCACTTCTCTTGCGATCACAGCTCATGTAACGCGCCTCGAGGGCTCATACCATTCGAACCAATCCACACACATCGTCCCCTTCCTTTCTTTTTGCGCCGCATGCCTCTTACATATGACACCTTCTCCTTCCGACAGTGGGCATGTTTCAGCTCATTCCAAGAAGTAAAGCCATCTAAGTTTACATATATGAAGACAGCTTTCATGGTGCCAACTGGAACATGAACACAACTAGTTTGCCTGACCGACCCCCCCCCCATTGGCACAAAACTTATTAACACCAATGTAAACTGAAAAGCTGTGGTAATTTTATTCAGAACGAGAATGAAAGAGTGAATTATTTGTCAAACATATTATTTTGTACTATGGTTCTACTAAATCAGTGTTGTAGCAGACAACTGCTGCAGAATACCACAGTTTGACGACTCCCATCAGTGATTTCTGAAACCTGCATTTCCTCCAAAACTGGTGCCTCTGTGTAAACATTGCTCACACTAAACATCAGACCTGTCAGCCAGGCAGGCCTTAATGACAATGTTGGTAAGTCCGCTTAATAGTGCTTGTTTGATTTCACTCCACCCTGCAGCTCCTCGTTCTATTGCTTATCTGCATCATGCGCTCGCTAGCTAGCAATGTCACCTGCATTGTTTCAGACTTTGATGTCATCCCCTCGAAGCCATCTTCTTGTTCATTAAATGTTGCTGCACTGATAAGACGTACACCAACAAATGCACAGATAGGAATGACACATACAAGCAAAATTAAGGCACAGGCACAAGTGCACTATATGTGTAGTTCATATCTGTATGTGTAAGGTTACAGAGCAACACTCATTAATGATCCTTTGTTAACCAGCCCAACATACTAATTTCCTTGCCACCTACAGCAGGACTGGAACACAGCTTACAATGGCAACTGTCTGGCAAAGATGGTAAAGTAGCTCTTTGATTGATTGATTATTTGATTGATAAAGTAATTAATTAATTATTGAATTATGTCATTTAACATCCTAAAGCAGCAGCTGCGGCTATAAGAGACAGCATAAAGGAGGGAATTAAATTCATTGTCATCACCCGGGGGTTCTTTAACGTACACCTAAGTAATGAGTGTTTATGCATTTATATCCCATTGGAATGGCACCGGTGTGGCTTGGAAATGAACCCTCAAGCTTGTGCAGAGAATGCCAGAGCCTGTGAGCCACCACAGCTGCACCTCCGCGTCATAATTTAGAACATCGAAGCTTCCACAATGAGACGTGGTCGCCACGTGTGCATCTGGCACTCTAAGATCAGTAAAGCAAACAGGATGCCCACCCTTTGTAGCGCCTTATCCTGGCGCATGGCATGCCGTACATTCTCAAAGTCCTGGCCTCCATAATTGTCCCGGTGGCGACGGCTGCTGCCACGGTCTTTGCTGGCATCCCCATCGCCATCTGCATCACCCTCACGCATTCGGTCAGCCAGGAAGCGGTAGTTTGGATCAGGCGGAGGACCATCCTCCTGCAGGTCAGGGCATATGCTGTGATGACACACATTCACTACACTGAGCATGATCTTCACACTAGACAGGAAGCACAGAAGGACAGCTACTACAACAGAAGTCCAAATATTGATGTGAATAGCATGCTTGGCACTGTCAGACCAGTTTTCTTTCCGGCTATCTATCTAACCGATAACCGTGGGCAGATCCCAGAGATAGTGCAGTCTAAAAATGTGGCCCTAACCTCATCCCTGGTGCTCCTCAATAAAAGAAATATGCTTTAAATTTTTTCAAATTCATTTCCACCTCAAAAAAATGCGATTCGTACACTTGAACAGTCATCTTAGATGAGTTCTGCCAGAATCTTCTACATTAGAAAACAAGCAATAAATATTGCGCACCAAAAAGGCATACAGATCTCCAAACGAGTAGTTAACCAGCTGATTCACCTTGCACAACTGCTCACAAAGTCTACCTTAAAATGGCACTATGCTAAAGAGACCAAAGCTGAGTGAGTCCACTATAGCAAAGCATGACCAGGAAACATAAATACCCGAGAAAGTGGACGGGGAAACGGCGCCGCGGTAGCTCAATTGGTAGAACATCGCACTTGAAATGCGAAGGTTGTGGGATCGTTCCCCACCTGCGGCAAGTTGTTTTTTGATCCACTTTCCTTTCCATGAATTTATAATTTGTTTATTTTATTTATTAAGCACAAGTAATTTTCCCTATGTTGTCCTTGGTGTCAGTGTTTGTTGGCTTCTTATGACATGACTAATAAAATTGGGTCCCTTGGTTAACCTCCCTTTCTTCTCGTTTTGGCCACAACAAGAATTACTGGAGTCCTAGAGAAGTAGTGATTGTTTACAGTGGAATGCTTTAGAAGTCAACTGCTTCAGTTTTGGTGCTGCACTCCGGAAAGATGTCCTGGAGCTGATGAATGAAGGTTATTAAAGAATGAGCTGCTTTTCCCAAAGGACGCAAGAATTCATTTGGTGGTATAGCCTAGCACTAAAAGCCGAGGAACAGGGTCACGTCTCCAACAATGCACACTGGAACTTGCGCAGAGGCACGGCTATAATAATAACAAGGAGCTCACTCGAACTCAAAGCCAAAGAAGAATAAATTTCCTTTTTAGCTGCCGAGTTAGTCACACTGTTCAAGCTCTTCATATTGCTTTCCTAAGTTAACTGTGCCATTGTAGTGAATATCAATAGTACTATCAATAGCGCCATCAATAGCACACTATTTATACTGATAGTACAGTTAAACTTTGATATAACAAAGTAGGTGGAATTAGCAATTTGCTTTGTGATATCAAAATTTTGTTGTATTAAAATTTGACCTTTTATGCAAATAAGCACAGTCACCAATCGATTTTTCTTACACGGAAAGGGGCTGGAGAATTTTCCGAATTACTGGGCAATCGAAAAAGGCAAATTTTAATGAGAAAACAATTCATTGTGATGCATTTGGGGTTCGGCAACGAATGATACGGTTTCATGCCAAGTTGACCATATCTTCACATCGACGGTACGAATTAAGCGAAGCCAGCCACACTTTCACGTGCACTCCAGCCCCGTGGCTGATAGCATCACCCGCACTGGGATGATGCTATCATGAAATGCACCAGCAGCAGAGAGCAAATGCTTCGTCTGCCTCTCGCTCCAATGGATCACCGAAACTCGAGACTACATATGCAACCTTCAATGCTAATGGCACAGGAAGACAGCTTACATGATGCTATGTCGTCTCTGCTCATCCACTCTTTGCACATGCGGCAGATTGCCGTTAAAGCAGGGTGCGCTGCTGCGTGTGCGCTCAGCCGCACTTACAGCCATGCGCAGACAGGGCTGAGATGCACGCCATAAATTGTGACGCATGCCAACTTAAACGCCCCCCTCCCCGCCCCTCGCGCACACTTGATTGCGTTACCGTGAGCTCGCTCCCCTCCCCCCTATTTCTCTTTACTCGCGTGGGAAGGTGGCACTCCTGAAGCCACCATCTTTATTTCTCACCCTTCCACACTTTCAATCGCACCTAATCCCCAAAGTGCGCAGGGGGCAATAGGATGCAATTAGGATTTCTACGTTTTTTTTTTTTTTTGGTACATACAATGTGTACTCACGGCACCTGTATTGTGCATTGGTGGCTTTCATGTTTTACGTGCTAGCAGCTACCCATCCAAGCGGGCGGAGCAAGCCGCTTTGCGCAGAACGCAGAGTAAATTCCTTATGTCGCCTGACATTGCATAGCCTGAGGCATAAGCATCCTCGCTCTGTTGAAGCCAAACATGGCAAAGCGTTTGCGTGAGCGAATCACGCTGGGCGCACCGCCACGGATGCAACACTGTCAATGAGGCATGCGCCTCTCGTCTCGCCACTCATTCGTGACAGGTGCGAGCTTGCCATCCGAGCCACAGGAACCGCGTTTATATCTGGTTTCCGCCTATGATGCCACCCCTGATCTCTCGAGGCGAACGCGTGTACATGGAATGCACAGTGTAAACACCACTTTGCTGGTCCAGACTCTCTCGGCACCGCGGAGGGGGACTGCTGCAGCGGGTCGTCGTCAATTTCGCTTGACGACGCGGACGGATCGTAGGCATACGCCTTTATCGTTCGTGGTCGTTCAGTAGGCCGCTCATCCAAGTCGGAGTCATAAGTTCCGCTCATGCTATCGCTCTCAATATAACTTTGCATTTTGCACTGCGCAGCGCGAGGAAAACAAAACTGCGCAGCCGGCCAGCTCGCTCCGCGGCTGCTGAGGGTAGGTGTGACGTCAGATCCGCCGGCTTGTTGTCGGGAACGCTTTGCGAGGGACGCGGTGGCCGCTCATAGAGAGTCAAAAATAAAGCCATCCGCTCAAAAGTAACCCGAATAATGACTATATACTATCGCAATCGTGTCTTAGGAATGCAATTGTGGGGCTTTCTCTATATTCTTCGATTTTTATTCTGTATCCCTTTAAGACACAGCTTCGAGACTTGTTCGGCAACACCTACGGTCACCAACTTGCCGTGCAGAAGGCGCTTTCCGGCCGTGTGCAGACGTCAACAGAGTCCTACGTCACGTAAATTCAGGACGTCTTGGCTCTGTGCCGCAAAGTTGACACCAACATGACTGAGTCCGACAAGGTTGCCCACATCCTCAAAGGCATTGCCAGTGACGCCTTCAACTTGCTCGTTTGCAACAACGTAGCGACGGTGGATGCTGTTAGAAAAGAGTGCCGCCGCTTGGAACTCGCTAAAAGCCGACGTATTCACCAGCAGTTTGCCCGTCTGCCCAACACCCCGGCAACATCTTCCTGTGCCGACACTCCTCGTCCCAACAGCACTGCCGATGTTACCAGGATCGTCCAGCGTGAGATCGAGGCCGCCCATCCGGCTGCCTTCGACTCCAGTCCCACCAACACATCTGCAGTCACGGTCTCACTGATCCAGGCAGTTGTCCGCCAAGAGTTTGAAAACATGGGTCTTCACACCATCTGCTCGGCCCATCATCCTGATACCCGCCCGGCTTCTTCAATCCGCCCCGTCCCGCATCTTCTTACCCACCACGTTTCCACAACCCATCTGAATGGCGCACTGCTGACGACAAGCCCATTTGTTTCCACTGCCATCGAATCGGGCACATTTCTTGGCACTGTCGCAGTCGCTGGAGTTCCCAGACCCGGCCTACTTATACTACCTACTCTCGTCCCCCAGGTGGCCCTTCTCGTCCCTATGCCGCACGCTCTGATAACGCCGCCGCTGATTCTCCTGCACCGAACCGCTCCTATTCTCGTTCGCCTTCGCCCCAACGACGACAATCTTGCTCTCCCCAGCCCCGTCACTCCTATGCGCCGACTCCCTTTGGACAGCGCTCCCAGCCGGAAAACTAGACGATGCAGCGCCTCGAGGTGACGCTGCATTGCTCCCTACGCCGCCAAATCCTCTACTGACGTTGCCCACTCATCTGAACCTTCTTGACATGCAAGTTGACGGTGTTTCTGCGTCTGCACTCATAGACACTGGGGCGCATTTGTCCGTAATGAGCACTGACCTTCGTAACCGGCTCAAGAAAATTATCACGCCCGCCACGATGCCTGTTGTCCGTGTCGCCAATGGCGGAACAGCCCCTGTAATTGGTATGTGTACTGCCCGCGTCTCCTTCGCCGATCGCTCAACAATCGTGCTATTCACAGTCATCGCTCACTGTCCCCACGACATCATCCCCGACTTAAGACTTCCTCTCCGCATATTCTGCTCTCATTGATTGCTCTGCCAGTACTCTCCGCCTCGACCTGCCTGTTCTGGATCCCGCTGAACAACACCCTACTCACCTCAGTTCCGTCGACTCCGTTCGCTTGCCACCTTTGGCACTGACTTACGTTGACTTTGTGTCATCCCCACCAGTCCCCGACGGTCACTACATCGCGGCTCCTATGCAAGACGTCCTCCTTACACACGGGATCACAGTACCTCATACAGTTTTATCCATTACGGCGAATTGCGTCTGCCTGCCAGTGGTCAATTTTGGCTTGACAACACAAGTGCTGCCACGCGGGATGTCTCTGGCCCAACTTTGCTCATTCGAGGATCACTCTGTAACATCGATTTCAGTAGACGACAATTCAGCCGATCCTCCTCTACCATCGCAGTCGGCAACTTGTACCATCGCCAAGTTACAGAAAATGATTGCACCCGACATGCCTTCCGAGCACGCTCGTGCGCTCTACCGCGTTCTGATTTCCTACCAAGATATATTTTACTTTAACGATCGTCCTTTGGCCCAAACAACAGCTGTCAAACATCGCATTAATACTGGCGATGCCCCTCCTATTCATCGCTGCCCGTATCGAGTATCACTAGCTGAGCGTCAAGTTATTCACACCGAAGTTGGCAAAATGCTTGCCAAGAACATTACTGAACCGTCATGTAGTCCATGGGCGTCACCTGTTGTGCTGGTAAAAAAGGATGGCTCATGGCGCTTTTGCGTGGATTATCGGCACCTTAACAGGGTTACCAAAAAGGACGTGTATCCGCTACCTCGGATTGATGACGCCCTTGACTGCCTCCACGGTGCTCGCTATTTCTCCTCTATTGACCTTCGCTCCGGCTATTGGCAGATTGCCGTGGACGATCTCGACCGCGAGAAGACTGAATTTGGAACACCCGACGGTCTTTATCAATTCAAAGTGACGTCGTTCGGTCTATGTAACGCTCCTGCCACTTTTGAATGCATGATGGACTCCCTTCTTCATGGTTTCAAATGGTCCACGTGCCTGTGCTACTTGGACGACGTTATAGTATTCTCCCCAACATTCGCTACGCATCGAAGTGCCAATTCGGCCGTCGCCAGATTACCGTCCTTGGACATCTCGTTGACGCGAACAGAGTGCAACCGGACCCAGGCAAGATCCATGCTGTTACACACTTCCCTGTTCCAAAGTGTGTCAAGGATGTGCGCAGCTTCATCGGCCTTTGCTCGTACTTCCGCCGTTTTGTGAAAAATTTCGCAGCCATAGCACGACCACTAACCGAGCGTTTGAAAAAAGACGCCCCTTTCCAGTGGGGCGATAACGAGGCCTCTGCATTCTCGCTTCTAATTGACCTTCTCACAACGCCTCCCGTTCTGGCCCATTTCGATCCTTCTGCGTCTACCAAAGTCCGTGCTGATGCCAGCGGTCACGGAATTGGCGCAGTACTGGCACAACGCCAGCGTGGCCACGACCGTGCTATCGCTTACGCCAGCAGGCTCCTCTCGCCCGCGGAGCGCAACTATTCCATCACTGAGCGTGAGTGTCTGGCCCTAGTTTGGGCGGTTGCGAAGTTCCGCCCATACTTATATGGCCGACCGTTTTCCGTTGTCACAGACCATCACGCGCTTTGCTGGTTATGCTCATTGAAAGACCCTACAGGAAGACTTGGTCGCTGGGCCTTACGCCTCCTTTCTCACTTTACGGTCACCCTAGAAAAATTACATTAAATTTTTTTTGAAACAGGTCCCTAAGAAGAATTGGAATCTGTAATAAAAAAAATCAAGCCTGGGTGGTCGCATATCGCGAAAAAAGTCGACCCTGAAATGGTTAATAGCGCTTCAAAAGATGCTAGTTTGATGTGCCTGTTATCCATCGGTCAAGCTGGTGCAGGACAAAGCCGATCCACACCACGCAGCACAGCCAGACCGGAGCATATGAGCACGAGCACGCACTCAAGCCCTGTTGTGCACAAAGCAAATGCTGCACATATGCATTACAGTTGCATGTAGCTGTGGTCTGCTACGTAGCGTAGATACCGTGGACGCCAGTGGATGCCATGACGAGTCCAGTGGCTGAGTGCATTGCAGCTCGCTGAAGACAACAGCATTTGGCATGTCATAGGCGCCAAAATCGGAAGTAGTGGCATCTACGTGAACATCCAAAACCAAATTGGAACTGCACGTCACGGTGACATTCAGTAGGTGGAGCGTTGTGGGCATACCCCGCTCCACCGTAGCCTTCGCTGTGCAAGTCAATTGAAGAAGGAGCAGAAGTACCATGTAGGGTATGTTTCACTGCCAATAACTCTGCTTCTGCTGAATGCATTGAAGTACTTTTTGCAGCAAAGTATTTCTGAAATAGTCAATTTTCACTTCAAATGCATTTCTTGACTTCTATAAAAAGTGGTTCAGGGCCCCTTTAAGGTAGATAAGTCTTACGGCCACTCGCATGTGCAGCCAACCACGAGTCATGGAAGTATCTCAAGGTGGGCCTTCGTAGACTGCAGGGAATCATTACCTTAAGATATTGGAGGTTGGAATGCGCAACAGTTTGACGATACACACAGAAGAGACACACACCACACAGCGCTACTTGCAACTATCGTTTTATTCCCTTGTCAGTGGAATAAATACAGGAAGATACTCAGGGGGGAGGGCGGTAGCAACAAAAAACAAACAAAAAACTAAAACAGTTTTGACAAATATTGCCAAAAACTAAAAACTATTTTAGTTTTTTGTTTGTTTTTTGTCGCTACCGCCCTCCCCCCTGAGTATCTTCCTGTATTTATTCCACTGACAAGGGAATAAAACGATAGTTGCAAGTAGCGCTCTGTGGTGTGTGTCTCTTCTGTGTGTATCGTCAAACTGTTGCGCATTCCAACCTCCAATATGCTATACCAACACGCCCAGTCGTCAACCTTGGCATTACCTTAAGACTCATGAGGAGCCTCTTCAGATGGGATTTGTCGCAGAAGCACTGTCAGCATCCAATAAATATGAATCCAATGTGCCTGCAGCAATACCAGCAGTCAATTTGCACCCAGTGGCATTGAAACCGCACTCCCTTTCGAGGCTGTGCTCTTTTTTTGAGCTCTTCAGTGATTTTCCCACAAAATGGATTGTTCTGCTGAGCTTGCAGAAGCTCTTGTCTGCTGAATGCGATACTCATGGACATTATAGTGTCCAGCAGGGAAATGCTTTCATCTGACGACGGTGGCTTATGGGCTACATTGCGCATGAACTCACTGTGTTTGTGTCATTGGAGACAAGGGCTCTGGGTTTGCTTGGATGCACTCACTCAGAGGGGTGCTGGTGAAAAAGTGTCTGGGTCTGAAACGTGGGCATGCAATAGGGCATTGGCCACCATGATTGTGTTCCCCTTCTAATAGCAAACAACAAATTTGTAGCACTGTAACGTCAATGCCCCGTGCACAAGGCATCCTGAGGGCTGGCACAAGTGCTTTAGCCAGGTAAGCATCACGTGATTCATTTCAACAACAAAAGGCCCTCCATCAATGTAGTAATTGGACTTACACAGAGTGAACACTATCGCTAAACACTCACGTTCGATGACTGAATACTACTTATGCTCTGCTGGCGTCAACGACCAGCTGGCAAAGGTAACTGGCCTAAGAATTCCTTCATGTTCTAGAAGCAGCATTGTACCTATGCCCAGGTTGCTCGCATCAGCCTGGACTATGAACTTCCTGTTTAGGTCAGGCAGCTGCAGCTCAGTGGTGCTCGCAAGAAGTTTAGAGAGCTTCTTGCTCCTTACCCCAGCTCCAGCTTGTAGACTTCCTCAACATGGCCAAAGGAGCCTACACAGTGGCGCCATTGGGCACAAATTTTCACAGTGATTCACCATGCCCAAGCAACATCTGAAAGCCTGTATGTTCGCCAGTGTTGGGTACTTAAGGAGTTTAACTCGGACCTCATTGCCACTCGGCAAAACACAGGCTGACTTTAAAGCTCAGCAGTGAGACAATGCTCTGCGATCTGAGCTTTTGAATGATTCTGAGTTATTCTGGCAGAGTGCAGCATTCCAAGGTTGTTCTCCAAGTGGCAGAGGTATTCCCCAAAGATGCAAGAGAAGATGACAATATTGTCTAGGTAGGCTAGGGTGTACTGCCACTTTGCCTTTCCCAGAACTGTCCATCAATTGGAAAGTCACTGCAGCACCAGAGCAGCCAAACGGCATTCTCAGAGTGAACTTGTACAAGCCTCTGTGCCAGGTGAAACCATTTATCTCAGCATCCCTTGGTTCCATCTGCACTTGCACGTAACCGTGACTAGTATCTAGAGTGGTAAAATAACGTGCTCCACCTAGGCTTGCCACAATTTAGTCAACCATCAGCGTAACCAGGCTGATGATGATGATGAGTCAATGCTTGACAGGGGATAAGCGTCCTTCCAAGTGACTAGGTTGAGTTGGTGGTAGTCCACACAATGATGACAAGAACCATCTTTTTTAGGGACCAAGCTCAACCAGAAAACTCCACGGACTATTAGATTAGCAGATTACCCGTCACAATCATTTCGTCCTTTGCGAGGTTGATAGCTCTCCTTTTGGCCACACTTACGGGCCTATGATTGCCTTTCCAAGGTAGCACATTCCCTGCGTCGATCTAGTGTTGCACAAGAGTGGTGCATACTCACCAATCTGTGAACATCACGTGAAAATGGTTCAGCAGTGATGATAGGTGTGGCTTCTCACATTCTGACAAACTGTCAGGCAAAGGCGGCAGCGAAGGGTTGGTTTCGCCATGTGCACTTGTGAGCGTAGGACAGTGAAATTTTACCCGGTAGCGCTGTGCTCGGCTCAGGAGAACGAGTCCCATAATGATCTCTACCCCGTTCACTGGCCGACAAGGGGCCACGTGTAACAGCATGTGGCCCCTCCAAACTCGTGTAACAGCACGAGTTTGGAGGCTTAATGGGACTCACCCTTCCACTTGCCATGGCATTGTTTCCGGGGCTAAATGTGCCACCGAACCAACAAGGAAATCTGCTAAAGATTTTAGGAGTGTACCTGGGCTTGCCTTGTACTCTTTTTTAACAATGTCAATCATGATTCCAGTGCGGGCCAGAAAGTCTTGGTCTAGCTTCACGGGAACAGACAGACCAGCAAGGTGCGTGAACTTGTGACGGTGCATGAGCTCCTCCCAGTTCACAACCAATCTTGCTGAGCCACACGAGGTAGCCATATCGCCGGTGAGATGGAAGGCAGTGTTGCAGGCACGCAGTAGTGAGCCAAAGCTACCTTCCCGAACAGCGAGGCTGTGGTGCCGCTATCCAGTAGCATTGCGAATGTTTGACCAGCGATCGTGAGCACAAGGAAGGGTGCCCATTGGGCTCTTCTCGGCCGAGCTGGGCGACCGTGTATGCCTGCCTGGTGCACGAGTGCGGGTTGAGAGTGCCGTCAGGAAGCGCCCACACGCCTCACTCCATTTCTCCAATGAGAGTTGCAGTTGCATTGGTTTGCAGGAAAGAAGCAGGTGGTAAATTGCTGCCATCCCAGGCACACTGGGGCTAAAGAGATGATGGTGCTGGTGGCGGCGGGTGGTAGGCCTACACGGCCAGTATGTCATCCTGAATATGCTTTGCTTCTGTAGCCAAATCATCCAGGTTGAGAAACCACCATTTCGATGCTAAGCACTGAAGACTGAATGGGCTTGCCGAATCACCCTCTCCACCTTCTGAGAGTTCAACGCCGAGAGCTCTGCTAGGAGATAAAGCTCCAGCATGGTTCTCACATACTCTAGCAGAGATTCATCCCCTGTGTTTGGTTCGAAGCTCCAACTCGTGCTGCATGCGTCATTCGTGGCCAGGAGGAAAGAACTCATGGCTTAACAGCGTTCTAAACTCCTCCATGCTACGAGTGAGCTGGCTAACTAGGCGGTACCACTGCACATCTTGGGAAGTTCAGCAAGACAGCCAGTATGGTGCCTATAATCATGCTGTCTTCCAGCCTCATCATTTTCTAATATTGGCACAGAGCCTTCAGGTATTCTGCGGCGCTCGTACGGTCTGAGTAATTGCTGTACGTTGGAATATGCACATTGAAGTTACTCGGCAGGGTAGGCCTAGGGGGACTGGGGTCCACCACGGGAGGCCCGACACTAGCCTGAAACTGTGCCATTTCCATAAACGACAATAGCAGCTGCATGGCTGTGGTGTGCAGAGGCGACCGTCCTGAGCGAGACTCACAGGGTGCCTGCAGGGATTGTGTGCACTTGTGGCCGCAAGGGACCGACAAACAGCGGAGAGGTGTTGTGCGGGCCTATGGGAGGCCAGCCGACGGTACTGCAAAAAGGTTGCTCTCCGGGCCGACCGAGGTCAGACAGTGGATTGCAGACACTGTCTGCAATCCACTGTGCAGATGGCTGCGCAGGTGAGAAGGCTGCGCAGATGGGAAAATGGGCGTCCCTAGGTGGTTTCACCTGACATCTGACAGCATGGCATTGCAATGAAAAGCAACAAGCGGAGAAGCTACAGGGTGTCTACCAAGTTGACATTTCCAAATTCCCTGAGTTTCCCAGGTTTTCTCTGAGTGCCTTTGCCAAATTCCCTGAGCGACACAGAACTTTGTTTTATGTCAAGAGACAGGCTCACAATGTTATCCAATTGTGTCACTCTCTAATAAGCATGCTAAAAATTTAAAAAAATGACTTAATCCAGCTTGAATAGTAAGGGGTAGTGTTTATTTTATTCAAAAAAAAAAACAGAAGGGAGGAGTTAGTAAAATGCACAGTGAAAAAAAAAGATATATTGGAAAAAATGCATAAAACTCATCATGAGACATTCTCAAATACGAATAAAAAGGAGATGCACACAGAAGCAAATATTTTCGAAGATGAGCTATTTCTATCAGTTTTATCCCAAGGTGCTGGAGACTCCACATATAGAAGGCAAGTCAAGGCGGGAGAATGCCTCTGAATTTTATAGTGACCCATCGTAAATACATAGTAACTAATATTCATTAATTGTACAGTCAGTCGTGCTATGTTTCTTGAATAAATATATTGAATCACCCACTCAAATTACTTGCAAAGGTTAATTATTGAGCCCAAGCATCACAACAAATAGAGAAATAATAATCTTGTGCGATTAATACCAAAACCTCCAACTTCGGTCTCACGAAGGCATTACACTCTCTGAAGGTACGTCAAGGAGGGCAATGCGTTCGTGAAGGCGGTCATTTGAAGCGATACATTTCACTGAGAAGTGGAATGGGTGCACCTTAAGACAGCAGAATGTGCAATTTACTCAAAGCCTAATGTTCACTGTCTATTCCTTGTGACCACTACAGAGTAATGACAAAAATAAGTTGCGTTCCCAAATGTTATGCCGTGACTGAAGGGGATATTACGAGATTCGTAGTTTGTTTCTCTGGTGTAATATTGCTGTTGTGAGGCGAAGCTGACTTTCGGCAACCCGCATTATGCAACGCGTTGTGCTTCCAAGATTCGAAACCAATCGCGAGGACCACAAAGGCGGAGTGTCGGTGCCATTGCTGACAGCGGAGAATTCTTTCAATGAAAAACATGGCACACAATGGCAAGAAGCTTAATAGCGAGCGCAGAAGCAGCTAGGCCTAGCGTTGCTGTGGTGGTGGCTTTGGCTGCTAGCGGATCTGCGTGCAAGAGCGCCGGTTCGAGGAGCGACGAGGTAATCAAAACGGCGGCGGTGGTGGTGGTTTTATTAATGCCGTTTCGGACCTGCCATGACGGCAAAAAGTCAGGAAAATCGGATGGCGAAGGGTTCTTGCATCCGAAAATTTCAGGCGTTATTATACATAGGCTCTATGGGGTACGTGGTGCCGCCGCAAAGCTGTTCGAATTATCGGGCATCCGGAAAGTCGGTTGTTGACTAAACACTAGCCACTCCTCCTACTCAAGCTAACTTTACCGCGACTTTCTTTCCCTTTCAATAAAATTACGGCTAATTTTCCCTGAGTTTTTCTAGACTATTGAAAATCCCTGAGAATTTGCGGTTTTCCCGGTTGGTAGACACCCTGAAGCTAGCAGCATTGTTCACTGCCTCAAACGAAAAAAAGTCCACAGCCAAGGAATCGGGCTGCGACGAAGGTTGCAAAGGGGCCTGCTCCAACGCCATGCGGAAACCCAGGTGGGCAGCACATATGTGGAGGTTTGGGTGAACGTGGCCAGTACTGTCCAGCTCAGGCCTAACGAGACACGTGGCCCTTTCCCAATCTGCAATGCACACGAAGGGGTGCCACAGCGGGTCTCGCTGACTCACCGGCAAGGCGCAGAGACGACGCCAGCCGTGGTACAAACGAAAGGGTTTTATACAAAAGGTGCTTACAATACTGGGGATATGGCATGAGGGTGGCAGTCGCAGACTACGGATCAAAGCTTCTGGGAATTCCCACACAGGCTCTTTCAAGCTAGGTTCACCACCTAAAAGGCCATGCTCAGAGGAGCGCAGAACCAAGAGGGTTCACACGTATAACAGCCAAGAGTTCCGGACATAAATCTGATGGGCAAAGCCACCCGCGCTCCTCAGATCTCGAAGGAGCGAGATGCTGAGTAGAGGGTGAGAGAGGCCCGTTCTTCGTCCTAGGGCACTTCGTATGCATGGAATGTGGCTTAATGTGAGCCACACGCACAAGCCGCAGGCTCCATGTCATGTCGTGGCACCAGTGGCCACAGGTAATGCACACTATCCAAAATAACGTTGGAATGGCAAGTCCCCAGTGATCACACAGGTGAATGGCCCAAGTAGCACGTGAACTGGAGACGGGGTGTCGAACGGGTCCCCTCAAGCAAGAGTGAATATAATAATTAAATCTGGCTACTCGGTGTCTATGCCAAAATGAAAAGGAATGTGAAATTGAGGAAAATAAAAAATAAAAGAATGCAAGCCGCCACACCCACTTATGTGCCCGCACACCCTCACAACACTCACCTTTATGCCGGGCACCGCCATACAGGACGCATTTGTTGCATCGCCCTAAGCATTGCCAGCCTGGTGTGCCTCTCTTCTGCTTTCCTTTCTCATCTCCAATGTAGCCACAATCGACTCGGGTATCGGAGGAGTTGAAGAGACGAGAGAGGGGTGTGCGAGGAAGTCGGTGATGCGTAGGGCAACACAGGTGTGCTGTGTGTGGCACAAAGGCGAGTGCAGTGAACACTGCACTCGCCTGCAGTGAACAGGTGGATGTGGTGGCTCATATTCCTTTTCTTTTTCTGGGATTTTGCACCATTTTTCCTTTTGGCACAGGCACCCAGTATCCAGATTTAATTGTTATAACCGATATTGCGGCATGGGACGATTGCAGTAATCGGTTTATTTATCTAGAACACATACAGAAGTTGACAGTGCATTAGCTGCTCATTGTTATATCCGACATATTGTCAAAACCAATATCGTTATAAGTGGGTTCAACTGCATGCAAACAACAATTTTTGCATCTTCACTCAAGTATTGCTGAAGTGCTAAAATATATATATAAGAAAAAGACATCCTTACAGTGCTGAGCCTTTGCATTCGGTGGGCCAAAGCATCCCTCTGGAATTTAAAAATATAAGAGTGTGTAAAAGAGCATGAATACCATAGGCCTGAAGAAGACATTAGAAGAGTCACAAGCACATGAACAAAAGAGTCAATGAAGCAAGACAAAGCAGAGGGGTAATTAATTATGAAGTATGTTTAATTCAAATACTGTATAGAAATAATCAGTTAAAAACGAATGGAAGTGGACAGAACGGTAAAGTGCTACAGGTGGGAGTTGAACCCACGTCTTCCACATTAAGTGTGTGGTGCTTTGACAGTTAGGTGAGCTACCGCACCAAACGCCATACGCACCCTCCCTTCCTTTAACTACTGCCAGTAGTGGTGCTGCTGTCCAAACATTGGACATGACAGTATGGGCTTTTAGTGTCTGCACTAGCTTCATGACCAAACTAGCATAGTGCTACTTCGGTAGTACCCCTATAACCATTCTTCCACACTGGAGAAGTCTACAGTATCAGGCGCTTGCTATTTTTTCCCCTGTAACTGTGCCATAAATGTGTTATGTGAACATATGTATCAATAATGTGTGCACAACGCAAAGAAAGCAACTTGAGAGTGGCTTTCAATCAGGCTGCTCATCCCTTTTGTATCAACACAGCAGTGAGATCTGGATTTACCTCAAATTTTAGGGCTGGGCATCTTGTAGCTTGTCAATGGGCAGAGGAGAGGGGGGGGGGGGGGCACAGGAAGAATTTACACGCAACATTCATTTTTCTCTTTCCCTTTTCTTCCTTTAATGCGAGCATTCTGATATTTTGAAAGATACATTCAACAGTTTTACGTTTGGCCAGCTTAATGAAGGAAACATAAACCAGTGATACCGCAATTGGCAAATGTCGCTGTCAAAATATGCGCCGGTGATTCAAATCTGCACCGGCTAACCGGAGTACCTCCCGTGTGCATGTGGCAGTAGTAATGAATTGCAACGCTAGTTTTGCCTCTATTCGCTAACATATTTTGCTTTTATTTTTGTACGGTGAAATACAGCGCTGCAGCTATCTGAAGTTCTGGTACCTCCCTTTTTTACAACATCAAGATGGCAGCATTGCGTAAACAGAAGTGCTATCCCGCCATTCGTGGCGCGATAGCACATCCGGGAGCCCAATTTTCAACCCAATTTTTGTCAACCACACACAAGAAAAAGTGTGATTTTCTCAACTTCTCCTCCACATTTCCTTGCAATATTTTCCAAGATATTAAAGGGGCATCACAAAAAAATATATATAATAAGAAATTTTGAACAACTACTCGAACTGCCACGTTTTGCCTTGAGCTTACTAAACCAGGGCAATGGGTAGCATTTCCCCCATCGTGGGAATAATTTGAGTGGTTATTTGTGATTTAGCGTTGTCTAAGGGGCTTGTTCTTGTGCATTTGAGAGATCAGACTCGTAAAAAAGTCTTGTAGCACATGGGAAGTCTCGATTAAACAAACACCCACAGACTTTGTTAACGGGCAAGTTCTGCGCCCTGAAGAACCTGTGTACTAAAGAAAACAAAAACATGGTATTTAACGTCCTGGAACTTCACTGTGTGTCACCTGCATGCTATTACACAGTGGAGGGTTCCGGATTAATTTTGAGCACCTAAGGTTCTTTAATGTACACCTAGATTTAGGCACAAAGTTAGTTAAAAAAATTACTAGAGGGAATTCTGGCAGCAGTGTCTGTGGCTGCATGCATGGTGCAAGTTGAGTCAGCATGACGATTACTAGCAGGACATGGATTTGCCTGAACTTTGTCCCTATGGTGTCAAATGGCTCTTATCAAATAGATTGTTTTCAACAAACTATTGCATTAAGAAATGCAACAATTCACAATTCAAAGTGATAGTACCTATATGCAGTATCTTTTTCTCCTTCCGTGTTTAGAAAAGCAGGAGTGCTTTAAAATTTGGGCCCATAAAGGCAGATTAAGCATTCTAAGCAAAGCCACAAGGGCATCTGAAGCTGCAAGCACAAAGATCAGCCAAATCCATGCGTTAACCATCATTCCCATGGCAGCTGAACGATTGCAGCCGGAGTTCCTTCTAGTAATTCTAGTATGAAACTTTACAAATCACGAGCGTTTTTGCATTCCGTCGGAATGCTGCCACAGTGGCTGGGTATCGAACCCACAATCTCACAGTCAGCAACAGAACGCCATAGCCACTAAAACCTGTGAATACTCCCACAACCAGCCACAGTGCATGTTTTTCTTTTAATGTTCCACATGTGCTCGGTAAAAAAAGCCCCACCCCAAGATTCCACGAGCCACTAGCCATGCATCATGGTGCCACGCAAGGCCACTGGTGGATTGAGGGCCCTGGTGTTACTGCCACCTTCCTTCAGTTGTACAAACTGCTAGCTCAAAGGAGTCCATGGAATGCGCTTGAAGAATTACTGACACATATACTCGAAGTTGCAAAAGCCCTACCATACGCTTTTCACGTGTAGAAGATTTAAACTTAGCGAGTACCATGAAGTTCAGGGAACGTAAGCGGTCATAGTTCATACTGTACTGCATTTCATACATAGCAGGCAACGCTGCGAAAGCTACGCAAGTATAGTGTGACCATTTCGAGTGCTTTGGAACACAGTAGTTTTTCATCTGCAATGTTTCCTATGAAATAACTACTTTGCACATTTCAACTACTACTTGTGGAGGCAGATTTACTTCAAATCACATATTGCCTGTGCATATTTCACCCTTTAGTAATCGATGTACTATTGTTTGGTGGCAGTGCGAGTTATGCGCTGTGGCTGCCGCTCGCCAGAACATGTTACGACGCTCGTGTGGTGGTAAATAGGTTTAAATCTATGACACCTTTAATGTAATAAATACGCAATGTTTTGTGGCGCAGAAGTATGAAATTTTATTTTACTTCGAATTGCAGAAGTGTGACATGCTGCTTTTTCATCACAGATGTGAACAGTGATAGAAGTCACTCCAGCCTTCGTAGCATTACCTGCCATGAAACAGAGTATAAAGTTGTCTCGAAATGGTGAACCTGGTATCATTGACATTGTTGTGGTGTCATGACGACGAGCTAAATTTGCCAACATTAGGTATCATCAATAAGGCAAGGTGTGGCTCATAAGAAGACTAGCAAAAGTGCTGTGTGTGTGTTTCTTCTGGCTGCACTTGTGCGTGGCAGTTGTGGCAAACGCAGGAACGGTGTGAGTCACTGCACTCTGGCATAATGAACCATCTACTTCCTGGCATTGAAACTGAAACTGGTTTGTAAAACAAGTACCATTATGGTAGCTGTCCATTCTCTTTTGCTAAGGTTTACAGCATTCTCATCGAATGCAAAAAATACTGACAAGTCGAAAACATCACATCAGTACTTCTTTGACTGTGTAAGATGAAAAGCAGTGATTTCATATGCGAGCAAGTATGCAGACGTGTGCTTTCACCTCCACAGGTGGTGGCACCGGTCGAACACGAAGCTCCCGTGGCTCCCTGGGCTTTGGGGGCTTTTTTTCGGCCTTCTCCTGTGTTAAGCTTGAAGAATCTGCCTGCACAGACCACCAGTAAAATCAGCACACTTCTGCAATTCCTGCAGAACACATTTATTGCAACAGCAGCTATTCCCTCACCATACCCATTTTGTTCAAAACATTTGCAATTCTGCACGAGCTCGCCTCACTGTATGCTATAACACGGCAAAGATGACAACAGTACAATGACAATGGCAAGGATGATGATAGTGTCATGATCACAACAAGATGACAGCAATGGCATGATGACAAACGTTCCAGTTGATCGTTTGTGAACAAGCATTTATTCTATGTATTCAAGAAATAAACTTTCACTTGTTATGAGCTCCTTGCAACTGTCTTGCCAGCTCTCATTTCCTGCATATTTTCTGGCATCATTTGCAAATTGAAGACTGCACAAGGTCACATGCCATGGCATCACGGCATGGAAGGAGTTGTATAATTCAACTGTAAAATGTTGCTGTAGTGGCAACATTGCAACTGTAAAACGTTGCAATGTTGAGTGTCACGTGTCTGTCCTATGTTGATTTAAGGGTTGATGGACTAGGGCACAAGGAATTATGGCACAGGATAATGGAACAGAGAAATGGACAGCACAGCCCTTGCTTTGAGATTTAAACTACTGTTGCTGTATAAAGCATACTCCTAAAATCAAGTTTCCAATGCTCCATTTATTCAGTTGTAAACTTTCTTTCCAAGCATATTTCATAGTATGCAAAGATGTTTGTTCTGTAAATGCCAGTACAATAACTAAATAAGCACAACCACAATAATGTAACAAGCACTGCTTAATACTAGGGGTATGCGAATATTGAATATCACTGAATCAAATCACGAACTTTTGGAATAATTCTATTTGTGAATCGAATAGCTACAACTGGATTTTTCGACTATTTGACATATTCAATGTAGAGTTCCGCACAGTGCCACATTCTGCATGGGCTGCAGAGCACCTTGTTGCCCCCCAAGCAAGCGTTGCACTGCATTTTCGGTGCAAAAGGGGCACCATGAACGGGCCAACAGAGCTTGTGCGCTGCAGCTTTCAGCAGAACAAGTGGTGCCGCCTGCGACGCAGAGTGCCGGCAAGTGCGGGCGAAAGCATGGCACCTTGAAAGAAGGACGCGGAATCACTGTCAAAAAAGAGTGGAACTCTGTACTGTTGCATGCATGGTTGCCACAACAGCTACACAAACACCACTGGTAAGCTCCCAAGGATAAAATTTTAAGGATTTCCTGGGAAGTCTAACGAGAAGGAACGACGGGAGCGCTGGATTCGGGCTTTGCGACAGGCGAAGTAAACAAAGATGTGCTTTTTTTTTTGCTATCGTTGGAAATTGGCGGGTCCAGCATTGGACGTGACAATGGTAACAGTCAGGCACATGAGAGGTCCATGCAGGGCATAAGCTCAGACTTCTTGACAAACACAGCCAGGACCGAGGCCTATTTACACCATCGTCAGCATCCAGCCTCACAATGTGCAGCTTGCCTTCACAATGTGCCTTGGGTGTGAAGACAATTGGGTCATCAAAATATGAAAGAATGAGAGAGAGGGAACAAAATAATGATCGTTTTGCTTGCCTGAAGCCGCAAGTTGTAGTCAACGCATTTCATTTGTGCGACACATCTGCCAACGTTGGAGGGATCCACTGCACTCATAATTTCTTCACTAACAACATGACCGCTGGTGTAAAGATCATTGCTTTGGAGCAAGCTGCTTCTTTTCAAACACTGTTCCGCATTTTCAATTCTGTGAAATGCACATAACAAAATGTGCTGCTGGTTTCGCTTTGCCGATGCTCCAGTAGACCAGCGCTGTGCACGGCAGAAGCGGGGAGCACGCATGCAGCAAGTGACGACATAATTGCACACGTGGCCGCTGCTGCCAGTGCTGGTTGTTCCAGCGCCACCACACCAGCTCTCGAGCCCCATAGCGCTCCCCAACGTCGGCCCGATGCAGGGATCCCACCCACAGTGCCCAAACCCTGCAATTCACAGAACAGTACTGCATTGGCTGGTCTGCCATCGTCAGGACAAGGTTCGTCCAGGTCGCCAGGACTGATTGAAATTATAACGTGATGCGTACAGAGGAAACGGCAACAAAAGCAGAGCATATTTTGTAAAGTGTGAAAGCATGCGTGACGATTTAGCCGATTAACTGCCGATAGGCACGCATATCGCATTATATATGGGCACTGACGTTCTTCACGCCACTTTGAGAGTCGTCAATTTCACCCGCACGTGTGATCTTGGGACTGATCACTGATGAGCTACCTGTATGAACATATTAACGGCAAGCAGGCTACGACAGCGTGAGGCCCGTTAACTACATCAGTGGTGCATTCCCATCACGGCCACACTGTTTCAATCATTAAGCCTAATTGGTGCTGCTTCATCAGGCATTGGCAACTAAATATAGTTTTGGTTTGGTAACGAATCGACACAGATCTATGCGCAGCAGCCGTGCGACACTTGGAAAGCTGACAAACGGCCTTGCAAGCGAAAGCGAGAGACAGCGGATGGAGGAGGGCGGGGGTAGCAAGCATCTCAAATTTGCCAAGAGCCTCCAGAGTTCAAGATATATATATATATATATATATATATATATATATATATATATATATATATATATATATATATATATATATATATATATATATATATACACACACATGGGGGGGGGTACTGGGGGTATTATGTGCCAAAACCATGATCTGATTATGAGGGATGCCATAGTGGGGGACTCCGGAAATTTGGACCAGCTGGGGTTCTTTAACATGCACCTAATTCCAAGTACACGGGTGTTTTCGCATTTTGCCCCCATTAAAATGCAGCCACTGTGGCCACGATTCGATCCCGCGACCTCGTGCTTAGCAGCCCAGCACCATTGCCACTAAGCAACTGCAGCGGGTCCTTCAGATTTCAGGATGCTTGACAGGTGGCAAATCACGCCAAACCTCACCATGAAATGACGCAGATGGCTCCGGCTGTGTGCGGAGCAGTGATCCGAGTCGCATGATGCGCAGTCCTATCGTACATTGCTCAGATTGGCTTTACGATAACCCACCTGCCATAAAGCTGGGATAGCCCTTCTGCATTTAGGAGAACAGGAAAGCAAAATTTTCTATGCAATAAATAAAAGACTCCCACAAAACAGGTACACTATTAAACTGAGAACCACATTGGTATTCAGAATGTCACTAGTTCATTAGTTTCAGAGGAAAAAAGCACTTAATTTTATTCAACAGAAATTCTATTGATAAAAAAAATATTTCCCAGAGCTTCTTATACTCCAACTGAGCTGTAATCAGTGCTGGCATACTAATTCATTATTCCCTTTAATAAGAGTAGGCCGTATTGTTTATCTTGATTTCTATGTATCTATGTTACTGATAGCTTGCTAGGTTCTTGTTATGCAACGCTGGACATTCCCATGCATGTGCAGCACCATAAGTTATTGTCTAAAATTTGTAAGCGTTAAAATTTTTGAAAAATTTTCTGATATTCGATATTCGGCCTTTCTTTACTGATTCAATTCAATATTCGATTTAATATGTACCATCTGGTATTCACATGTTCCTACTTATTACTCAATGAATGTGGCACACAGAGACATGATTCAGATCCTTGACTAGATCCAGCAGAAATGGCAAAAATATTTTGGTCGTGTTTTTTTCATTTAGAGGGCTACTAGTGCAATCAGTGGCAATGAACAACAACACATACTAACCCACCAATGAGCGATAACTTGATGGCAGTATTTGTCAGCAATGTGGCTATAGTCTCCCAAGTTGTCAATGCACCATGGTGATCCTTCACCGTGGCGTGTCCCAGCAGCTGCTGACTAATCATGTTGCTATTTCCTATCACAAGTTGTCGAAAGATTACTTCATTTCTGCTCGACCAAATACAAGCTCACAACAGCCTATCGTACTCAAACAGACTGACCGAGTAACTGAATTGCACCCTTGCAGAGATGTTGCCTTGTTGTCTATGTACGTTTCAGCTGACCACCAGAGTAAGGACAGCGCATTGCCCTACGTGACCTTTGCGCATAATTATTCACCTCGTGAGTCCGCCAGTTTCTTTCCCTTTAACCTTTTGTTTGGTCGGCATTCCACTCTGCATTTGGCAGCTAACTACTAGATAAAATATAATACATCAGGGATGCTGTTGTTCGGGCTCATAGGGCTCGTCAGATTACCCACAATCGTCTTACAGCACCTCAGGTGTCAAAAAGACCTGCTAGAACAGTTGCCACCAAGACCTTCAGTTCTCTCCCAAAGCTCCCATTCTGTGGTCTCCAAGTCACCATGTTGGCCTGTCTGAAAAACTGCCTTAACATTACGTGAGGCCCTACCAGGTATTGCAAAGACTAAATGGCATAAACTATAAAACAGGGTGTCTACCAAGTTGACATTTTCAAATTCCCTGAATTTTCCAGGTTTTCCCTGAGTGACACAGAACTTATTTTATGTCAAGACAGGCTGACACCACGTTGCCAGATGCTGTCACTCTCAAGTACGCATTTTAAGAAAATAAAAAAACTTAATTCAGCTTGAAAAGTAAAGAGCAGTGTTTATTTGATTCAAATTAGAAAACAGAATGGAGGGGGATAGTAAAATGCAAAGCAAGTATCTTCGAACAAGAAAAATGGTAAAGGACATTGCAAATCAAGTCGAACATTTTCAAATACGAATAAAAAGAGATGCATACAGAAGCAAATATTTTCGAAATTGAGCTATTTCTAGCAAGTGATAGCAAGATCATTGGTATTAGGCCCAACCTTTGTCACAAGTGAAATTTTCTCAACAGCTGGAAAGTCAACCTCTACTCTCACATACTCTCAGCTCACGCACAATGTCTCTGTTTCGTGCTTCACTGCTTTCAAGAGTTTATGTTGGTTTGGATGAGGGTCACCTGCATCTTTGCGTCAGCCAGCTTTTTGCTTTTTGAGCTCAAGCGCCTTCAAAAAAGAGGTGACACAGTTCCTTTCCCGATCATTTCTCAATGCGACAGCCACTTCTGTTCTTGTCCTCATTTCGCCGCGCGTTTTCCCCACGAACCATTTGAAGCATCCTCTTGGTCAGTTTTACAGTCAACGTCCAATTCTTCGGACTCCCTAGGTGCAATGAAAACATCCGAAAAATCAAACCGGGCTGTCCGAAAAAAATTGATGCATGTCTTTCACTGCTCTTAATGGCTCAAATCGTCACAGGCACGTCCAAAAAAGCTCTGAAGGCCTGCCAGTACACATATTAGGCATATCAGTGCTCGTACTATGACAGGAGACGGTGAGTGTACGCGTGTATGGTTGTGGAATACATACTGTGTCCCATGACAATTGCCCCTTCCCACGCTTGTTAAGCTTCACCGCAATACTTCACATACGCTTCACCGCGTAACATCGCTGTGCGGAGGCGAAGCTGCCGTTCGGGAACCGGCATTATGCAATGTACCATGCTTTCTAAGCTTCGAAGCCAATCATGAGGATTACACAGGCGGAGTCGGTGCCATTACTGAGAGCAGCGAATTCTTTCAAGGAAAACACGGCACGAAACCGCAAAAACCTTAATAGCAAACGTCGAAGCAGCTAAGCCTCGCATTGGTGGCTACGGCTTCCAGCGGATCTGGGTGCAAGAGCGCTGGTTCGAGGCGGCGAGAAAATCAAAACGGCGGTGTTGGCTTTAGTTAATGCCGTTTCGGACCTGCGGTCGCGGCAAAAAGTCCGGTAAATCGGACAGCGAAGGGTTCTTGCGTCTGAAATTACAGACGTTCTTATACATTGACTCTATGGGCACCCTGCGATGAAGTTTGCCTTAGAGTCACTGGAGGCCCTCGCCGTCATTACACCATTGTCCGTCGTGTGCTCAGGCCCACCTGAAAGACTGCTTTTCGAATTTTCCGATGAATTAACCGCGGCCTCTTGGCAGCTCCTTCATGAGAAGAGTGAACAGAAAGAACAAGCGCAGATACTGCTGTCTTAAGGATTGTCACAACCGCGAAGGGGGACGTCGGCATCAAATTGTACCGCTTCCCTTCAAAACCACATGAAGCATTTCCGGCGGCTGAAGTGGATCGTCGCGGTTCGTGTCGGTTTAGCTAATTTCTGTTAAACAAACTAATACATAAATGCAAAAACAAGAAAACAAATAAAGAACCAGCGGCATTCCTTAAAACACACAATAAAGTGTCAACTGCATAAAAGCCCGCGAACTGATTCCCGCTGGTGTAAATCAGTTTAGATAGTTGTTTAGCTCGTCTTGCTCCAAAACGAATGTGCAATGGTTGTTACGTGTCAAATCTAGATGGAGTTTTGTACACACTGTGCTTCTTCCAGCGCCAATATCAAGACGCGAATGCTGGAACCGAGCTCATTCGTGCCGATGTTTTCTCAAGCTTAGAACAACAGATAGTTGGAGTACACCGCAGCACATGTCGAGTATTCGAAAATTAACATTTCTCTCGCGCATGCTAGCGCATATTTGTTCAGTCTTAACGTTGTTTAGTCTCAGCTGATTGCTCTCTATGATGCTTCAGCGGCAATTCCCTCTCACATTCGAGCCCGAACTACAATACCAGATTACGCTCGAGGCACTTTGTCTATGGAGAAAAAAGCACCTACCTGCCAATTCACCAAAACCTCTACAATAGTGAGATGCAAGGCATGCTCCGAGTAATGAAGCGAGAAATGACAGTTGAAAGACATCCACAGCCGTATTTGCTCACTTAAGTGGCGCAAAATGAGGATTTGTTAACTCACTTTGAGTTCGTCGTCGTAAGCATGCTTGCTTTGGTGTGACAAATACTTGGCGACCTCCGGTGAATGCTTAGTGGCGATGGTGTTGGGCTGCTAAGCATGGAGGTCGCGGGATCAAATCCTGGCCATGGTGACCGAATTTCGATGGGGTCGAAATACCAAAACACCTGTGTAATTAGGCTTAGGTCTATGTAAAAGAACCCCAGGTGGTCCAAATTATTCTGGAGTCCCCCACCATAGCGTGCCTCCTAATGAGATCGTGCTTTTGGCACCTAAAACATCATAATCTAATTTAAGCACCTCGTGGTGATGTTCGTGGTGTTTACTTCTTTCACGCGATATACATGGTTGTAGTCGTGAATCTGACGTCTTAAAGTGCCGTAAAAGCATACCTTCGTAGCAGTGGCTGCCTCAGTGTTTCATGCAACTGACACGGTGGTGCTGACGGCTGAGCCGTTAGCTGCGCTGCCTGACCATTGCAGAAAGCCATTGGGGCGCACGTGGTGGTGCTGCGAAGCCGTCTACATTATCAGGTGTTTCCCTAAAATCAGGCGTCCGGAAAATCAGTCGCTGACTGTACACTGGCAACTCCTCCAGCCGACGACACAGCGTCAAAGACAATTCGTTAAGATTCCTCTCTTTTACTCAAGCCAGCAGTAGGGCGACTTTCGTTCCCTTTCAATAAAATGACAGCTAATTTTTCCTGATTGAAGCCCAAATTCCCCGAGTTTTCCTCTAGTTTTTCCAGACTATTCGAAATCCCTGAGAATTCCCAGTTTTCCCGGTTGGTAGACACACTGAATTGAAATCACCTCTGTTGAAACTACGCCATCGTCTTCACAGTTAAGAACCAATGTCCACCCAAGTTGTATATCTATAACCATACTGTTTGGCCACTTCGTTACATTCTAGCAACTGCAAAGATGGTGCTCCAGCCCTCTGAGGGTCAGTTTTTAGAGCTATTTGAGAAAGACGACCCTGTGTGAAGAAGCAATGAAGGAGGCATGCCGGGTCATTTAATTAATCTGCTAGTGTAACACCTTGTGATTCTGCCACTGCACCTTTATGTGTGTACATATATCTGGGCCAGATACTTCCACTCTATTACAATACCACACACTCACTGTTATAACTGCCCAGTGCATTATTTGTAATATAACACTGTTACAGATGTAGAATGGATTTATTTACAGAGAAAGGGGTAGAGAAGACATGGGACGGTCCGAAACAGCCGATCACCCAAAACCCTCACGCCGCTTCTTCCTCTTCCACGCTCCTCCAGTGCAGCGTTACATTTTCCTCTGGGGCAGACGAAGCTCACCGAGCGAGTTGGAGTGAGCATTGATGGTACGGTTTCTATTGTGCAACATGCACAACTTGCGTCTTGCGTGAACAGTGGTTATCAACCATCACTTTAGCAATGACACAGGTTGCTTCACTCAAGCATTTGACAATGACGAACGGGCCTGAATACTAGAAGAGAAGCTTTTGGCAAAGTTCCCTTTTCCGAACCAGTGTCCTCAGCCACACAAAGTCACCAGTGACAAATCTGATGGGCAGATGTTGTGCGTCACAGCGAGCCTTAGCATAAACATGCGAACACGTTCTGAGCCTGGCATGTTGACGTGCTTCTTCAGCACGGCACAATATCTGCGCGACAGAAGCATCGTCATTAGGTGAAAAAGGAAGTATGGTGTCGGGAAAACTTTGAGGATGGCGAGCGTAGAGAAGAAAGGTGTGTGTCCTGTGACTTCATGATTGGCAGCGTTGAAGGCATACGTGATGAACGGTAATACGGCATCCCAGATCTTATGATCTGCTGAGACATACATTGAAAGCATGTTGACAAGGCTACAGTTCGTGCGCTCGGTTAGACCATTGGTTTGCGGATCGTAAGGCGTGGAATGGCGATACTGAGTTCCACAAAGGCGTAGCAACTCTTCCACGACCTCAGCGGTGAAATGCAGCCACAATCACTTATCACCACAACAGGAGCTCCGTGGTGGAGGATAATCGAATGCAGAAGAAACCTTGAAACATTGAATGTTGTAGCTGAGACAAGTGCCGTTGTTTCAGTATAATGTGTTAAATAATCCACACACACGAATGTCCAGTGGCAGCCAGTGGAAGACTTGGGGTAGGGACCGAGGAAATCTATACCCACTTTCTCAGAAGGTGAAGTCAGCGGTCTAACGGGTTGCGGAGTTCCTACGGGAGCTGTAGTCAGTTGTTTGTGGCGTTGGCAGACATCACAGTTGGCGACATACTGCTTGGTGGCCTTCCACGATTGAGGCCAATAGAAACATTGTCGGAGGTGGTGGAGTGTTCAAGCGAATCCAAGGTGACCTGATGTAAGGTCGTTGTGCATGGCCTGAAGTATAGCACGGCGCAGGCATTCTGGGACGACGAGCAGCAATGGAGCACTGTTCTTTGAGTAATTCTTGTGATAAAGCAGACCATCACAAATCACAGATGGAGTAGCTTGTTCAGATCTGTGGGTTGCATTTAGTGAATGGTCGTGCTGTTGTTCGTTCTTGAAAACAGCAAAGTCAGGAAAGTCCGATGAGGTTGTAGTTAAGTAGTCGTTGAAATCATCATCATCAGTACCCTCACTCTGAGAGGGAAGACGAGATAAGCAGTCGGCATCTGTGTAGCACCGACCGCTCTTGTAAGCAACAGAAAAGTCGTATTCTTGAAGACGCAAGCCGATCAAGCCAACTGCCGAGCTGGGTCACCTAGTCCAACCAGCCAGCAGAGAGAATGACGGTCGGTGACAATCTTGAAATGACGGCCATACATATAAGATCTGAACTTGTGGATGGTAAAAACAACAGCAAGACATTCCTGTTCCGTGACTATATAATTGCTCTCTGCTTTTGTCAACGTACAACTAGCATATGCAATAACGTGTTGGTGTCTGTCATAAAACTGGACGAGCACAGCACCAATGCCCACACCACTTGCATCAGTATGCAGTTCGATGAACGCCTCTGGATCGAAATGGCGGAGAAGTGGCCCAGAGGTGATCAAAAACTTCAGCTGCTGGAAAGCAGTCTGGCACTGAGCACACCATATGTAGGGAGTGTCCTTGCAGAGTAGGTCAGTGAGTGGAAAAGCAAGCTGGGTTAAGTCTTTAATAAACCTGCAAAAATAAGAATGAAGGCCCAGGAAACTTCTGAGTTCTATCACCGTCTCCAGCTGCTTAAAGTTGCGAACAACAGAAATCTTTTGGGGATCTGGCCGTATACCATCCTTGTTGATGAGGTATCCCAATACAAAGGCTTGACGCTGTGGGGATGCGCGACCCTCGCGCCTCCCCTGATGTTTTTCCCGCATATCGCGTCTCCTGTACCCCCGCTTCGCCGCGTGGCCTGCGTGACGCCCGCGCGGTTGATGTGGTTGAAGCGCAGTGCGAGAGATGGCGCGAGTGTTGCGCTGCTAACGCCGCGAGGTTACTTGGGCGCCGAAAGGAAGGCGCTTGCTCTCTTGGGGGTTCGGGAAGCAAGCGGGACGGACGTGCCGTGCCACGCGCGGACCGATGCTTCGGCGAGACCGTCTCGCGTGGCCGCCTTCGAACGCACCACGATTCGCGTGACTATACACGCGAACGACCAGGCGTTGGGATCCAGCATGGGGCGAACATATTCGCTCGCTTCCGGTCGCGGTGAGTCGGACTTCTAGATTTGTCGCGCGCCCATCGGCATGTTTTGTGGATAGCAACTCGGCTAGCAGGCATTGATCTATGAAAGGTGCAATAAATGCCGTTGTGATTGTTTGCACTACTGTGTGTTGTTGTTCCTTTGTCCCAAGAGTACGGTGTGAGAACCCCACATCAGACCCCACATCTGGCTGCCCAACGTGGGACTCTTGGGGCATCGGACGATAGTTTTAACAGTTTTGCTTCGTTCGAGACCTTTGAACCGAAGCGTAGGCCTAGCGTGAATTTTGATCGCTAGCGTCGGCGGCGTGCTTTCTTGAGCGAGGGGACGGTGGCTGTAGTGTGTTTGTACATGTCAACATGCTAAGCCTTTTCGCAAGTGTTCTTTTTTTAATGGCATTCGTCGGTACGAGAGCCACGTGGTCTGCATCCTGGTAGAGCGAGGCTCAGCGCCCGCGGAGCACTCAGTGATGCCACGGCTGCTGATTTATCAGTAGATGTACTGATTTTAAAAATTTTCTGCTGATTCAGTGATAAAGCGCTTGAATCTGCTGAATTTCTTGCTTTTCTACTGAAACGAAAGCGGAATCTGCAACTTTTTCAGTACAGAGGATGGATGGATGGATGGATGGATGGTTATAAAGGTTACAGAGGTGATATTAATGTGATGCCACCTAGCGAGTGAAAAAAGAAAAACGTGGTTGGCTCCGAGGTTAACATACATTCTTGCGTTTCCAGACTCTCAAACGTGGCGCTAACTCTGTCTTTGACCAAAGTGGAGAAAAGGCATAGAGTTTCTATCCTCTATGGGAAAAGGTGAGGCGGTGAATTTGTGAAAGTGGGTGCATACCGAACCCCACAACTATGAAACCACCATGATCATCATCATCATGACCAACCTATTTTTATGTTCACTGCAGCACGGTAAGCGATCTCCAGTTACCCCTGTCTGGAAGATACTATGCTCTAAAGCTTTCAGGTGCTAACTACCATCTGACGCCTTTGAATAGGCCATCTGAGGGCTTCACTGTTTTTAAATTCGTGCTTGACAATGGCTCTCTGGATCCCCGGGTTTTTCAAAAGTATCGCTAAGAATCTCGGGGTCAATTTTTGTACTATCTCCTGGAAGCTACAATACTTCCACAGATTACTAATATAAGCGCTGAATTCGTGGGCTTATAAACTGAGTGCAAAAATTGAAATTAAAAAATCTACTGATTTCTACTGGTTTTTCGCGAAAAAATCTACTATTTTTTAATGTGTCGTGGCAACACTGGGAGCACTGCCAACAAGGCCGATTCAAATAGGTCGCGAAGCTTCGGGCGAAAAGCGGTTCAGTACAGATTGTCACCGACATCAGCATGGGGGGTTATGGGAGCAGCGATCGAAGCGCGACTATGTTTGGAGGGAACAAACACTGGGAAAGAAAAACGCCTTTTTTAATTCAAACGAGACACAGTTAGATTCATTCAACGAAAATAAAATTCCTAGTCAATTTTATATATTCGTGATGAGTTCAATAAATACGTTTAATTTTATTATTATTAATAAATGCATTTCTTTTCAGCGCCCATCACTACAGGGGGCGTTGACGCCACTATCACTCGCAGTGCAATGCACGTCTTGAAATGGGCAGAAAGGCGCACTCGTATCACCTGTTGAAATACGCCCCCCTCACAATTTGTGCTTTCTTGCTTGTGGAAGTTTGTCTGAATTTGGTGACACGGGTAGCTTCATTGCTTCTTAATCTGTTCAGTCAAAAGTAGTGAGTTACGACCGCCAGATAATTGTGGAGTTGTTTTCGTGCGACTGCGCTGGCCGACGGACTTGGCATCCGACAATAGGATCAGCACTCTACACCTAAAGCTTTCGTCGGCCTCCAAAGAAAGTATGTTCTGCGCAGGGATGCGATTTCGACAACCGTACGGCTGGCCTTTTCCTGCATCGCTTTACACGCTGAAAGCTCGAAATGCCCATCAAGTCGAATGGCGGGGCATTTGAATATATAGCTCCAAAGGAAGAAACACAAAACAAATTTCGCGCCTTCGAAAACAAAATGACGTCACTTCTGCTTTTAACGGACATGGTGTCACGTTATTTTTTCTTCCGCCGGAAGTGTTCCCACCACATACAGATGGCGCTAAGCCCCATGAACCGGCGATGGACCGCCATGTTTTGAACGTATGGGCTCCTATGGAAGCTTCGCTACCAGGTACATTTACCTTGCTGCCAAGCCCAACGTTTATAGATACTTGGCCAAGCCTGAAGCGAGTGAGTACGGAAGCCTCGTGGATGGTCCGAATTTCTTATGTAAATAGCTTCTTCTATCTCTTTGACTCTGATGAAGTCGCGGCTCTGGGAGGCGGGTGGCCGCGGGCCACGGGTGCCACTACGGGCTGACTGGTATTGCGGCCTGGCACCGGGCGCTCCGACACCGTCCGGGACGGTGGGCGCCGTCAACTCGGATGCTGTGTGCACCGAGTGGAGTAGGACCACCTCCAGAGCTGACGTCTCCTCGCGGCTGCCTGTTTTGCGCTCATTTTGGGTGTTGTTTTTGGATGCCGGTTGTTGTCAGGGTAGCGACGCTTTAAGCCTGAGGCTTTACGAAGCTGCCTGCCGCACGTGGAGAGACACAACCTGGTGGACCGTGGCGTTGAGGTGTTGCAATTTGCTTCCCTCATTCTATTTAGTCCCGCACAAATTGAAGTTACTCGTTAGACTCAAGGAAGCGAGCTTCGTTCACGTGGACTTAGCATCTGTGTAGCTGCCCGATCTTTTGCTAGCCGAGTTGAACATAGTACCACGTGGGCGATGTGCATGCAGAATTCCTCTCCCTTGCACTACTTTAGTGTTTGCCGAGTGTTTTGAGTTTACGCAGCGTGATTGGAGTCACCCCTGGCTTGCTGCCCCATACTACGATCGAGTCACCCCGGGCGATGGTGATGCTGTGGCCAGTTCGGCGCAGCGACTTCGGCGGCTCTTCCCAACAGGGCGCGTCGGCGCGAGCGACGCTTGCTCGTACCGACTACTGCGTCGTCGTCTCCGGAGCCCTGGCCTGGGATCGTGCCGTCGAGGCTGCAAAGCCGCTGCTGTGACCGGCGGACGCCAGCGGTGTACCCAAGGACAATGTCGGCTCGCATGCTATGGACAGCGTGTGGACATTTCCTCAGCGCGACCACTGTTGCATGTACCACCCTGTTCGCGAAGCACGGGTTAATGTTAGACCGTGTCACATGTTTCGCCGGAATAAGAAGTGATTTAAGGTTGGGGGGATGCGGGGATGCGCGACCCTCGCGCCTCCCCTGATGTTTTTCCCGCATAGCGCGTCTCCTGTGCCCCCGCTTCGCCGCGTGGCCTGCGTGACGCCCGCGCGGTTGATGTGGTTGAAGCGCAGTGCGAGAGATGGCGCGAGTGTTGCGCTGCTAACGCCGCGAGGTTAGTTGGGTGCCGAAAGGAAGGCGCTTGCTCGCTTGGGGGTTCGAGAAGCAAGCGGGACGGACGTGCCGTGCCACGCGCGGACCGATGCTTCGGCGAGACCGTCTCGCGTGGCCGCCTTCGAACGCACCACGATTCGCGTGACTATATACGCGAACGACCAGGCGTTGGGATCCAGCATGGGGCGAACATATTCGCTCGCTTCTGGTCGCGGTGAGTCGGACTTCTAGATTTGTCGCGCGCCCATCGGCATATTTTGTGGATAGCAACTCGGCTAGCAGGCATTGATCTATGAAAGGTGCAATAAATGCCGTTGTGATTGTTTTCACTACTGTGTGTTGTCGTTCCTTTGTCCCAAGAGTACAGTGTGAGAACCCCACATCAGACCCCACAACGCTCACCGAAACGACACTTAAGAGTTTAAAATGAGGCGAACCTGTTGGATGCAGTCCAAAACAACGCCGAGTTGCTGGTTGTGCTCATGGAAAGTTCGGCACAGCTTGCCCGCTCCGACCTGGCAGGACAAAAGTCCTTAAATAGCCAGGTCAGGCAGGCGGCAGAGGCTAGTGGGGACCTCGACTGAGAGGCTCCGACTACCCCTCCTACAAATCTTTTCAATTGCAATAAAGTTTCTCTCTCTCTCAGCCGAAAGTAATCACGTCATCTAAATAACACATACAAATCTCCCATTTGAGACTGCGGAAGATGCGAGTCCATAAATCACCCAAAGGTTGCTGGGGCAATACATAAGCCAAACGGCATGATGTTAAATTCATAGAGTCCATCAGGCGTAACAAAAGTGGTCGTTTCTATGTCCGACAGGCGCATTGGTATCTGCCAGTACACGGACCGGAAGTCAACCGACGAAAAGTGAAGGCAGTCAACAGCATTGTCAATGCATGGTAAGGGATACACTTTCTTTTTCTTTGAGACGGCATTCAGGTGGCGGTAGTCGACACAAAATCTCCACAAGTTGTCTTTCTTTTTCACTAGTATAACAGGAGCTCCCAAAGGACTGCAAGACACCTGAATGATGCATTTCTGCAGAAAGTCGTTGACCTATTTGGCGATCACTTCTTTCCGTGAGAAATATGCGATAGGGCTTCTCTCCTCCACGCTCCATGCTCTTCCAGTGTGGCATTACAATATGTACTATAAGCAAGGTATACTTGCAAAATCTCTGTTCATTATGATGACACGGCAAATGTCATCATATAACAGGTCTATACGAGATGCCAAGTCACTGCACTGTTCTACAAAATTTAACAAGTGCAGAAGTAACGGCTGAAAGGTAACTTGAATAAATTTGGGTGCTTCCCTCACAAGACCAAGGAACTGTGCATTCGGAACTATCTGGAAGTTTCTTATCTAAAAATATTGTTACGGGGAGTATTTACTCTACAGTAAATGAATAGCACTTGGCTAGTCAAGACTGCACAGGGCACACAGGTTTGAGCACGTTTTTCAGTCCAACAGGAGAGACTCTGACCCGGCCCCACTACAACATCTTTATCTTCGCCACTGTTCGTGACGTTATCCCCGGCCAGTGAAGCACCGTCCCAGTGCTGGTTGTGGTCAAAATGGGTTATTACACTTCTAAAGCTTGAGGTGGGAAACGTGTACAATGTCACTTCGTGGTGTGGCCATCAATGATGTGGATGCCATGGGAGTTATCTCATAGGTGACAGGAGTCACCTGGCGCAGCATGTAGTAGGCCCTGATGTACCGCGACATTTACTTTGGCAGAGGCCAACACAACGAGCTGGGAGCCAGAGAAGGATGAGAGAGTCCAGTGGAAAAGCAGTACCTTGATGTTGGTGATCGTAATGGACTTCTGTGTGGTCTGCGATGACGAGAGCCGAGCGCAGGCTACTGTGCGTGTGACAAGCTCAAGTGTGATGGCATCTTGCACATAGGAAGTCATGGACGTGGACACCAGATCAGAAGGGAGCAAGGCGTCAAAGGGTAATAAGGAATGGCGGCCAAACAGCAGAGGGTGAATAGCCGACAGTGTCATAATGTGATACGGAAGAGCAACGTCCCATTGGTGGTGATCATCAGAAACGTACATGGAAAGCAGGTTAGTCAGTGTACTGTTGAGGCGTTCAGTGAGTCCATTGGTTTGAGGGTGATTTGTGGTGGTGAAGTTGTGATGAGTAGCACATGATCGAAGTAGATTGTCAACCACACGAGACAGGAAGTAGCGACTCCAATCTGTGAGTAGGTGACGTGGAGCACCATGTTGGAGGGTGACGTTGTACAGTAGGAAGTCAGTTACATCCGTGACGCAGCTGGTTGGCAATGCTTAAGTAACTGCATATTGCGTGGTATAATCTGTAGAGACTGCAATCCATTTGTTGCCTTTCGTGGATATTGGAAAGGGTCTGAGCAAGTCCAGGCCCACTCAATAAAACGGTTCAGCTGGAACAGCAATTGGCTGAAGGACATCAGCAGGTTGAGTCCCAGGTTTCTTGCAGCACTGACACAGGTTACAAGATGTTACATAGCGGCGAACGGAACGATAAAGGCCCTTCCAGAAGAAATGTTGTGTGCAATTATAAGTTCTGGAGACGCCTAAGTGCCTGGAAGTTGGGGCTTCGTGAAACTGGACAAGGACATCCCTGCGTAGATGACGTGGGTCAACGAGCAGGAATTCTGCGCTGTCGGGGCGCATGTTGTGGCGGTAAAGAACGTTATACTGAAGCAAGAACATGTTGAGTAGACGGTCAATAGGAGAGAGCAATGATGGATCTCTATGTTGTTTGTTGGCCACATAGATGAAGTCTATGACTGCTAAGACGTAGGTGCCAGGGTCTGTTTCAGTAGGGTTCAACAGGGTGACGGGATAGGCAGTCGGCATCAGTATGTAACTTGCCATATTTGTACACAACCAAGAATGTGTACTCCTGTGATGGTAATGCCCAACGGCCAAGCCTCCCTGTGGGGTCTGAGTGTTTAGAGCCAGCAAAGTGCATGATGGTCTGTTACGACAATGAAAGGCCGTCCATATAGGTACGAACGGAATTTTGCAACAGCCCAGACGAGAGCTAGGCACTCCGGCTCTGTAATGGTGTAATTCTTTTCTGACTGTGACAGGAGGCAACTAGCATATGCTATCACACAGTTGGCTCCAGTCTGTGTTTGGGTGAGGATAGCACTTATGCCATGGCTGCTTCCATCGGTGGGAAGCTCTGTTCAGCAGCTGGGTCAAAATGAGCAAGCACAGGTGGTGATGCAAGGGCAGAAATCAGCGATGCAAAGGAAGTCACCAGTCCGTGCCCCAAGAAAAGGTTGCATCCTTTTGGGGAGGTCCATGAGGGGTCGAGCAATGTCCGTGAAATTGAGAACAAAGCGGTGAAAGTAGTAGCAGAGCCCAAGAAAGCTGTGTACTTCATGCGTGAAATGCAGAACCGGAAACTCGCGGGCGGCACGGACTTTGCCAGGGTCTGGTTGGACACCAGTAGCATCAACTAGTTGTCCAAGTAATTTGATCTGGCGGCACCGAGAGGTGCATCATCATTCATCATTTATTGGACCCTTAAGGGCCCTTTACAGGGTATTACATAAGGGAGGGGGGGGGGAGTCATAGACATACACAAGTCAAAGATGTTACATCAAGAGTGAATTGAAATAACGCAGGTTAAGTAATGCAGCAAAACAAAATAGGAGTACAGGCGACTTCAAATGCAACAACACTTGGAATGAAAAGAGAAATCGTTCAATTGTAGTTTCCAAAATGTGAAAGCAACCGCTCTTTAAGTTCCTCAGGATCATGCACCCTGGCAATTGCATCTGGGAGTGCATTCCATTCCTGGATTGCTGTGGATAAAAATGATTTATCGAAGGCAGAAGTTGATCCATACAGGCGCTGTAAACTGAGTGAATTGAACAGGCGTCGTGACGAACGTGCTGGTAGTAGAAGAAGTGAGTCGCGCATATGTTGAAAATGGTAGTACAACTTTAGGAATAAGCATAGACGTGCTATTTTGCATCAATAGACTAATGTGGGTAAATTGAGCGATGACTTAATACTACTGATACTAGTTTTGTAGTCATATTTTGAAGATATGAATTGAGCAGCACGGTTCTGGACTGATTCTATTGCATTGATTAGATATGTTTGATGTGGACACCAAATCGCGGAAGCGTATTCCAGTTTTGTTCAAACAAAAGTTGCGTATGCCAGTTTACGGACGGAAGGGGATGACAACGATAATGTTCTTCTGATGAAGCCTAGTGTTTTAGAGTTGTCGGCGATCAGTTTCGTGATGTATTCCAACCATTTTAGATTGCTAGCGATTAGGATACCGAGGTAGCGATACGTTTGTACTTGCGAGGTGTTCACTGTGTGTAATGACTACTTATAAGTGATGTTAGTGTGCTTGCGGGAAATTTGAATAAATTTGCATTTAGAAATGTTAAGCTGCATCAACCATTTGGTACACCAATTATCTATTAAATGCACGTCGTTCTGAAGAAGGGCCTGGTCAGACTCAGTAGAAATTCGACGATAAAGGACACAGTCGTCCACGAAGAGGCGTATAGATGATGAAATACTACAAGGGAGGTCATTAATGTAGATGAGAAAGACAAGGGGACCAAGGACTGATCCTTGTGGAACTCCAGAAAATACCTTGCTTGAGGCTGAAGAACATCCACCTATAACGGTGTACTGAAGGCGGTCGGTGAGGAAGCATTTAACCCAGGCTAGAATTTGCGGGTGCAGGCTGAGAGAAGAGTTTGCAGATTAGTCGTAGATGGGGAACACAATCGAATGCCTTTGAGAAGTCTAAGAATATTACATCAGCTTGAAATAATGAATCTAGGTTTAAATTAAGCTCGGTGGTAAATTCAAAAAGTTACGTTTCGCAAGAAAGACCAGACCTGAAGCCGTGTTGATTGGCGAAAAATAACCCGTTGTTATCAAGGTGTAGGGCGACTTCAGAATAAATTATATGTTCCATTAGTTTGCATGCAATGCATGTTAAAGAGATTGGATGATAACTTGAAGGATCAGACCGATTATCACTTTTGAATACTGGAACTACTTTGCTGACCTTCCAGTCATCTGGAAGCACGCCTTCATTGAGGGATTGGGTAAAGATTATTTGCAGTAAACGACTTGATGGGATTACGGTTGCTTTGAGCACTTTAGCAGATATGTTACTGGGCCGGGACTGCTTGATAATTTCAACTTGGCGATCAGCTTTTCGATACCTTCCGCCGTAACTGTAATGGGCAGCATCTGAGAAAATTTGGGACCAGAAAAGTTCGGGATGTTATGATGCAGTTCGTGAGTGAATATCAAAGAAAAGTAAGAGTTCATAACATCAGATCGTTCGTCAGGCGACACATGTGAACCATCCGAGTTAGAAAGCGATATGTTGTGCGATTGATAGCTAGAAGGGGAAATCAGATTCCAGAATTTTTGTGGATTTTTGCTCATTATGTTCAGTAGATCCTGATGAAATAATTTCTTTTTGGAGGTCTTCAAGAGGCTTGTATACTCTTTCAAACATGTGAAGTATTTTTCCCACCTGAGGGCTGAACTAGAACGCCTACCTATGCGAAAAAGACATTTTTTTTTCTTCTGGGATAGCTTCATTAGGGCACTACTGAACCAGCCTATGCCAGTGTCGCAACGAATGTAAACGACTGGAACACAGGCTTCAATTAGTGCCAAGAGTTTGCGCTTGAATATTAACTAGTTTTGGTTGACAGTCCTGGAAGGAGTGAGCTGTTTAAAGGTGTGAAAAAGATTCGTGAGTTCAGCGTTCATAGTAGAGAAATCTGCTTTGTTATAATCATGGATAACTTTAGTGAAGGGTTACGGGGAGGCTTCGACACTGATAGGTTATATAAAATTATATTGTGATCGCTGAGACCATAAGCACGAGACATTGAGTGGACCATTTCTGGTTGGAAACAAAAACTAGGTCAAGGGTGTTGTTGATCCTAGTTGGCCTATTGACTGTCTGTGTAAGATTATACATAAGTACAAGATCGAGGAATTCTTTGGATTGGCCAGAAGTAGTGCATAAAGTATCCCAGATTATATCAGGGTAATTGAAATCACCGCAGAGAATAATGTTATAATGTTGGCTCTAGGAAAGCGGTTGTGCAAACCGAGAAGGGCAGTGTGTAGTTCTTCCACAAAGGAAATGTCACAGTCAGGCACGCGATAGCAAGCGATGAGTATGTTAGCGCTTCCAGGGAGAGATATGTTCATGCAGAGAATTTTGTGATGGCATCCAATATCAAGTGCAAAGGAAGGTAGGTTGGGATTTACGAGAACTAAAACACCACCGCCTTTCCGTCCGACCCTGTCACGTCTGTGCACAGAAAATGGCATATTGGTCAGTAGCTCATCGGATGAGATATCAGGGGTTAGCCATGTTTCTGTAAAAACAGCGATGTCAGAATGTAGAATGGCTTCAACACGTTCCCTTTTAGGAAAGTAGCTACAGATATTGGTAAGTAGAGCCGATATTGTTTGGTCTGCTGGTGCGCTGACAGGGCTATGTACTGGCCGATACGATGTCAGCTGTGGAAACCTTGGAATACGCAATAAACGATATATTTTCAATTCGAGTACAGAATCGGATCCGGCATCGTAAGTGTATTGCTTGTTACCAATGACTAGCTTATCAAAATGGATCTTAAAAGGCAACTTACTATTGAGGCCATATTTGATAACTTAGCTCGAGCTTTGCGTACATGTGTAGAATAATCTTCTCGAATTGAAAATGATGTGTCCTTCAGTTTAGATCCAGCAAACAAAATATTCGATTTCGTTTTAAAGCTGCTTAGTCTGACTATAATAGGACGTTGTTTATTATCGCAAAAACGACCAAGCCTGTGAGCTCGCTCGGTATCAGAACTTGAAATTGTTACTTCAAGGTGCTCCGCACAGAATGATATGATATGTGACTCAGACTTTGCCCACGTTTCGCCACTGGCATCTGTAATTCCGAAAAACAACAGGTTGTTTCGGCGAAGGTGGTTCTCTGAATCGTTCCATTTCCCGGCAAGCTCCTTGATTTCTGAGGACAGCTTTTCAAGGACAGTATTAGCAACGGGTTGGTCAGTGGATTGGAAGACTTAAACTTTTTTTTTTCTAGTACATCAACATGGCTGCAGAGACCACTGACAATGTTTTCTATATTTGTCTGAGCAGAACGGATCAAAGCAAGTTCAGACAATATGGTGTTTTGCGAGAGCTCCATTCGGGCAATGGCCTCTGATATAGACTGAAGGGTTGGGGGTCCAGGGTTCAATTCAATGTCACCAGACAAAGCAAGTAAAAGCAAATCTAGATGGCCATTGATACAGAAAGAACAAAGCGTCAGGCCCAACGGCCACTGCCAACCGTCAAGGGCATCCAGGGGGCACGACACCGCAATTAAGAAAGGATCATTACATCGAATGCATTTCACATTCGGGAGATAACTAACCTGCAGCAGAATAGGCATCTTTGAGACCCTGCTTGTTGCGGTAGCGTGCCCCAACTGGCCTCCGGACTGCGGCAGTTTATGTAGACCAGGCGGATCACAAGCGCTGATAGTAGCGCTCGGTTGCCAGGCAAAGAAGTTGTCGATGCCAAGAACAGGTGCGTGCAGAGTGCCGTTGCTGTTCGTCGGGCAGTGTTCGGGAAACCGGCAGTCTGTGTCGCAGAAAGGTAGTGCCTGGGTGGGCTCGGCCGGCCGAAGATTGCTGAATTCCAAGAGGAACATCCAAAGCAGGAAAACCTGCAGCAGAATATGCATCTTTGAGACCCTGCTCGTTGCGGTAGCGTGCCCCAACTGGCCTCCGGACTGCGGCAGTTTATGTAGACCAGGTGGACCACGAGCGCTGATAGTAGCGCTGGGTTGCCAGGTGAAGAAGTTGTCGATGCCAAGAGCGCTTGGTTGCCAGGCAAAGAAGTTGTCGATGCCAAGAACAGGTGCGTGCAGAGTGCCGTTGCTGTTCGTCGGGCAGTGTTCGGGAAACCGGCAGTCCGTGTCGCAGAAAGGTAGTGCATGGATGGGCTCGGCCGGCCGAAGATTGCTGAATTCCAAGAGGAACATCCAAAGCAGGGAAACCTGCAGCAGAATAGGCATCTTTGAGACCCTGCTCGTTGCGGTAGCGTGCCCCAACTGGCCTCCGGACTGCGGCAGTTTATGTAGACCAGGCGGACCACGAGCGCTGATAGTAGCGCTCGGTTGCCAGGCGAAGAAGTTGTCAATGCCAAGAGCGCTTGGTTGCCAGGCAAAGAAGTTGTCGATGCCAAGAACAGGTGCGTGCGGAGTGCCGTTGCTGTTCGTCGGGCAGTGTTCGGGAAACTGGCAGTCCGTGTCGCAGAAAGGTAGTGCCTGGGTGGGCTCGGCCGGCTGAAGATTGCTGAATTCCAAGAGGAACATCCAAAGCAGGAAAACCTGCAGCAGAATAGGCATCTTTGAGACCCTGCTCGTTGCAGTAGTGTGTCCACTTAGAGGAAGGAACTGAGCTGGAGGCCAGCCCGACGAAATGTGTGCCCGACAAACGAGGGAGGTGCCTTTCAAAACTGGGCAAGAAAACAATGACATCGTCCAGATAACAAAGCCAGGTCGACCACTTTTAAGACCGCGTAGAAGAGTGTCCATCATGCGTTCGAAAGTTGCAGGTGCATTACGCAACACAACTGGCATGACCTTAAATTGGTAGAGGCCGTTGGGTGTGATGAAAGCGGTCTTCTCGCATTCGCGGTCATCCATGGCACTTTGCCAGTATTCTGAGCAGAGATCTAGCGATGAGAAATATCTGGCACCATGGAGGTAGTCGAGCGCATCATCAATTCAAGGGAAAGGACACACATCCTTCTTCGTTACCCGGTTGAGATAGCGATAATCGACGGAAAACCGCCAACTGTTGTCCTTTTTTTTCACAAGTGCCACAGGGGATGCCCAGGGGCTAGACGAAGGCTCTATCACATTGTTCTCAAGCATTTTCTCTGCCTCCTTTTGGATGACTTGGAGCTCAGAGGGAGACACTAGGTAAGGGTGCTTGTGAAGCGGGCTGGCATCTCCAGTGTCGATGCGGTGGGCCACAACGTGTGTACGACCTAGTGGACTGTTCTCAACATCAAAAATGTCAAGGTAAGAAAATGGGACAGCACGGAGTGCTTCACTTTGGGAAGGTAAAAGGTCGGGGATATCATTTTGTTCAGAAGTGCCTTGGTTGACACCGGTATGACAGGTTGGGGCACGCTCTCAGCATCAGCAGCGAATGCAGAAACTGTACATTTTTCCAGCAGTAACAATTCTGCTAGTGAAATTCCTTGAGGGAGAATATGGGTCGAAGTAGAAAAGTTGAGGACTGGAAGCATCGTTCTGTTGTTGGCAACAACTACTATGGTGTGAGGAAGTGTGATGTTGTGCGAGGATCAGATCTCTGAGAGGAGTGACTACATAGTCACCACCAGAAACTGAGAAAAAATGGTGACGGAAGGATGTAGGTAGCAGCCTGGGCAGGTAGTTGTAGAAACTCCACAGAACGTAGGCGAGTGTTACGTGATGCGCGTCATCAGGACAGAATGGCAGTTCGAGCCGCAAAATGCCAGTAGAACAATGAGGGCAAAGTGGCGGTCAAGAAGTCAATACCAAGAATGACATTTTGTGGACAAGCGTCGAGAACAGTGAAGACAACTGAAGTGTGGCGGCCGCCAACAGTTGCGCGGGCAGTGCATATACCAAGAACCGGTGTTTGAGTGCCGTCAGCTACTCACACAGTAGAAGAGACGGCAGGTATCAGCACTTTTCGTAGGCAGCGTCGGAGCGTGGAACTCACCAGATATGTGGGTGCCAGTACCAATGAGATCAGTAACCGTCACGCTGTCGACGAGAACACCGAGGAAATTGCGTCTTGAACTCGGGGTCAGTTGAGGCTTTTCAGAACTTGTCAATGCAGCCTCACCTCCCGGAGCTGCACTGGCTAGTTTCTCGGGTGATGGTCAGAGTAAGCGGGGGAGGGAGGCGACTGGCAACTATGAGGTGACGGCGATCGGCCAGACCAGTGTCCTGGAGCGGCAATATCGGCGTACGTTGGTGCAGAGCACAAGGATAGACGGGGAGGTTCACGGGCTGGAAGGTGGTCGACGAAAAGGGATGTGCTAGAAAACAGGACACGATCTGGGCGGCATTCACCGGGGAAACTTGGCCAGTAATACCGACGATTGCAGCAGTGGCGTGAAATGTGGCTGACGCGAGAGCAAGAAAAACAGATTGGTTGATCATCTGGAGTCCTCCCCTCAGATAGGCTTCTGTAGCAGGGTGTGAACTGGGGAGTGGAAGCAGAAGTGGCAGCAGCAACAATTGGGGTGATGTAGTGTTCAGTGTGAGGACCGGAAGTGCACATGGGCTGAGGTGCATGACAGGTGGCTTGAGGAATGTGCATATTCGCAACCTCTTGACGGACGACAGCTTGAATGAGGGATATTGTTGCCAAATGGTCGTGAGCAGGTGCCTGATAAGCGGCTGGAGCCATGGCTTCAAGCTCCTGGCGAACAATCCTGGTTAGGTTGTTAGGCGTCAAGAATGGAGGGGGCATCACGGGATCTTCGCATGAGGATGTCACAGCTGTGTTCAAGAGTCTGGTAAAGTGGTGAGTAATGCGCCTGCTTTTTGCTTATTCAAACTGTCGGCATACTGTTATGATGGAGTCAACCATGCTGCAGTGCTTACACGAGTATGTTGAAGGCATCGTCAGCTATGCCTTTCAACACATGACCAACCCTGTCTGCCTCTGGCATGTCTTTGTCAATGGTGCGCCACAAGGCTAGCCCGTCTTGAATATATGCGACATATGATTCCTTCGATGTCTGAGCTCTGGCCACGAGTTCGTCCCAAGCTGTCATTTGTTCTGCGATCAATCGGCCAAACAATTCGCGCATCTTCTCCTTGCAAATATCCCAACGTGTCAGTTTTTTTTTTGTGCATGTTGAACCACACGCGAGCTGTGCCCTGTAGGTAGGAAATGATGTTGGTGACCATAGCGTCTCATCCCACCACCTGTGGTGCCTGCTGACGCGCTTGTACAATAGGAGCCAATCGTCGACAGCATTGTTGTCCGTACCGCAAAATGTGCCGGGGTCGAGGGGATGCGAAAGGAACACAGTGGCTGGAGCTGTGGGCGTCGGCTGTGATGACGAGATCAGTCTGGATCAGTGTACTGTCTTCAGCCATGGAGGTCGGAGAAACGTGGCGTCCGCTCTTAAGATTCAGGGCCAGGAGGAATAGAGCCCACAACCTCCACCAAAAAGATGTTACGGGGAGTATTTACTCAACAGTAAACGGCTAACACTTGGCTAATGAAAACTGCACAGGACACACATGTTTGAGCGGGTTTTTCAGTCCGACAGGAGAGACATTGAATCAGCCCCACTGCGTCTTTGTCTTCACCACTGTTCGTGACAATATTGTCACGGTGGCACGAGAGGGACAAAGACGACGATCACCGAATAGATTAAAGAGACGACGTAGTGAGGCTAACCTAACGTTTGGCCATACTGGTCGTACCAGCCATATGTTCTGCAGAGCAAATGTGGTCCCATTTAAACTTATATCTTTACCTGTTTCATTTTTGGTGGAGGTGCTGGGTATTGCACAAGACGGAACTCTGCAGCAGGCTTGTCCTCGGCCATCCTACCATGCTGACAGACGACCAGGCCGCTGGGTTAAGCATGGCGTCAGCACCCTATAAACTTGGGCCATCAGCATCCGCGACACCGCAACTGTCAGTCGTCTTGACCCATCCGCGTGACCCCGGCACCTTCTCTGGTAACAGCACCGACAAAGTCGACATCGAGGAATGGCTTGGCATAGACGAACGCATTGCTGCACACAACCGATGGGAGCCGACAGTGATGCTGGCAAATCTTCTACCTCCAGGGATCAGCACGCACCTGGTATGACACACACGAAGAAGAGTTGACCAGCTGGGACATATGCAAGCAAAAACTTCGCAAACTCTTAAGCAAGCTTGCTGGTCGCAAGTGCACCGCTGCATCCTGTTGGGCTCACACAGCTATCGAGTCATACGTTGCGTACATCCTTGATGTCCTAGCTCTTGGCCGCCACGTTGATGCTAGGGTGCCCGAAGGTGACAAAGCGAGGCATATTCTGAAAGGCATCACCGATGATGCATTTAATTTGCTCGTTCTTAAAGACTGCTAGACGGTCGATGAAATTATCCATGAGTGCAGGCGCTTCGGAGATGCAAAGAGTCGTTGCATTGCCAGATAGTTCATACGTCATCGTGCAAAGACGCTCATTTAGCTCTTCAATCATCCACTACAGATAGCATTTTCCAAATTGTACGGTGCGAAATCGAGGCTGTGTCGGCATCTTCTTTTTCACGCCCTTCTGAGGATACACAATCGGCGATCTCCCTCATCCCCGCAGTTGTCCACGAGGAACTGGCCAACGCAAGAACTCAACCTGTGTGCTCCATAACATGCCTTCCGGTTAGCCGTGCCCCTCTTCATCGACCTCCACTGACGTTTTGACGCTATCAAGATCCGCCCCAATGGCGAACACCAGACGACAAGCCCATATGCTTCCATTGCAGCAGCGTGGGACACTTTTCTCGTTATTGCCGTTATCGTAAGCCCTCGTTTTCACGCTCTACATTCTACTACCGCCACAATGACAACCAGCGCCAGCCATTTCATGCTCCAAATGACCCGACATACCAACGCCGCAGCCCTTCTGCGTCTATCCTACACTTGAGCCATTCCCTGTCACCGCGCGATCGTCGTTCCCACTCGCCCCTGCCCTGTCATTTTTTATCGCCTCACCCTTCTGTACGCTCATCCATAGAAAACTGACAGATGCAGCTCCTGGAGGTGACGCTGCATTGGACTCTCGAACTGCAAATCCTCTCCTTACGTTGCCGACAGATTAGAACGTAATCGCTGTGAAAGTTGATGACCTACCTGTCACTGACCTGATCGACATACACACATGGCGCACACATCTCGGTCATGAGTGCTGATCTCCAGAAGCGGCTCAAGAAAGAGCTCACTCATGCCCAATCTCGTGTTGTACGAGTCGCTGATAGGAGAACTCCCGCTGTGCTGGGAATGTGTGCCGCTCGTGTCAGCATCGCCGGTTGCCACAGATCTATATTGTTCTATGTAGTTGACCTTTGCCCTCATGGCGTGACCTTTGGCCTTGATTTTTTATCTGCCCACTCAGCTATATTTAACTGCTTGGCTGATGTTACCGACCTTACCGACACCATACCGGTCCAGCTCTGTTGCGCCGACTTTGTTCGTTTATTTCTACAGGCACTGGCCTGTATCACTGCTGTGCCCAACCCCTGTGTACTGGATGTTGACTATGTCGTCACTCCCTGTGTCAGTGACCTTCCTTTCACATGGCGCGTAGTTTCCCCACACTGTACTGACCATATCGGCTAACAAAACTTACCGCTCCTTAATTTCGGATTCTGCCCTCAAGTACTACCCAAAGAGATCTCTCTTGTCACGCTGTCGCTGTCGCATGAGTACGACCTTTCTTCCCTCTTGTCTCTTCCGTCTTCCTCCAACTCTTCCGCCGCCTGCAATTCTCATTCTGCCACATCGCCTCCAGTGCACGACAACATTACCAAGATGATAGCCGCGGACCTTACCCCTACACAAACCGATGATCTTCGTCATCTGCTCACATCTTATTCCGCCATTTTTTACCTTGATGGTTGGCCCTTGGGACAAACTTCCCTAGTTAAGCATCACATACATACCAGCGATGCACTACCTATTCACAGATGGCCTTATTGCGTGTCACACGCCGAGCACTGGGTAATACAACAGGAGCTTGATAAGATGCTTACCAAGGGCATCATTGAACCATCGTCGAGCTCGTGGGCTTCTCCTGTTGTCTTGGTAAAAAAGGACAACACCTGGTGATTCTGCACAGGTTACCACCATCTAAACAAGATAACAAAGAAGGATGTCTATCCACTGCCACACATAGACGACGCATCTGGCAACTTATTTGGTGTCCACCCTGATTCCGCGACAGTTCGTGCTCTTCTCGATTTTCCTGTGCCAACCTATGCCAAAGACGTCCGCAGCTTTGTAGGCCTTTTGCTCTTATTTCTGTCGATTTGTCAGAAATTTTTGCATAGTTGCTCAGCCTCTGACTGAACTTCTGAAGAAAGGCACCTCCTTTTCATGGGGTCCTGACCAAGCTGCTGCCTTCCAGCGCCTTATCACCTTGCTCACTACTCTGCCAATTCTTGCTCACTTCAACCCACCTGCCCCAACAGAGGCCCGTACAGATGCTAGTGGCTATGGAATTGGCGCGGTTTTAGCTCAGTGTCAACGTCGGCGTGACAAAGTTATTGCGTACGCAAGTCGCCTGCTTTCCCACGCACGCTGAACACAATTACTCCATCACAGAGTGCGAGTGCCTTGAACTCGTATGGGCAGTGACCAAACTGCGGCCATACTTATATGGTCGACCTTTCTCTGTTACCATGGATCATCGTGCTCTCTGCTGGCTCTCGACACTTAAGGATCCAACAGATCATCTAGGTCGCTGGGCACTACATCTTCAAGAATTCACCTACACAGTAGTGTACAAGTCCGGTAGGCTAGAGCAGGACGCAAATTGTTTGTCTCGGCACCCCATCAACGCTCCAGACTTCAGTGATGCAACTGCTGGAATATTCATGCTCTTCGCCTTCCACCACATCGGTGAGGAGCAAGCACGTGATATATCGCTGCGCGCCTTCATCAGCTGCCTCTGTTCTGACCCGTCAGACCCCTTGCTTAGCTTGTTCCTCGTTTTGGACGGCATGTTATGCCGCCGAAATATGTGCACAGAAGGACACGAACTGCTGATAGTCATTCCTCCTCATTTTCGGGCAAATATACTCGTGCAACTCCATGATGTCCCCACAGCTGGCCACCCGAGTGTTTCCAGGACCCATGACCGTGTCTGGCGACGATTTTTCTGGCCTGGACTCTACTGTACCATGCGACGTTATGTCACTGCTTGCAAACCATGCCAACGTCGTAAGAAGCTTGCTTTGTTTTCGGCTGGAACTCTCCAGCCAATTGATATACCCACCGAACTGTTTTATCGTGTTGGCCTCGACCTGTTGAGCCCTTTCCCTACCAGAGCTGGAAATAAGTACACCGCCGTTGCAACAGATTATTCAACCCGCTATGCCGTCACGCGAGCCATCCAGACCAGTTGTGCTACCGACATCACAGACTTCCTGCTCCAAGACGTCATCTTACACTACGGAGCTCCTTGCCAGCTTCTCACAGACAGGGGCTGAACTTTTTGTCTTGGGTTATTGAACATCTACTTCAGTCTTGTGCCACAAGCACAAGTTCACGACAGCATACCACCCTCAAACGAACAGCCTCACTGAACGCCAGAACCGAACACTTACAGATATGCTCTCGATGTATGTCTCCTCAGATCATCGTGATTGGATGCCACGCTTCCATTTGTGACGTTCGCGTACAACTTGTCACGCCACCGGCTGCCATCTAGAAGGCGCCAGGTTGGCACTTTTGCCACGGGGGGTTATGTCACGGTGCTACGAAAGGAACAAAGACGACGATCACCAACAATACGAAAGAGACGGCGTAGTGGGGCTAACCTAACGTTCGGTCATACTGGTTGTACCGGCCATATCTTCTGCAGAGGAAACACGGTCCCATTTATCTCTGCTCATTTCAATATGTTAGGCCAGAAAATAAGCACAGCACAGCTTGCCCTTACAAGGACATTTTATAGCAGAAAGATGCACTACAGCACATTCCAGGTACTTTGCATGTCTGTTATATCACTCAAGTAGCTGGCTTAATTGACTCCATAATTAAAACAGTGAAAAGACACGAATGAGTGAGAAGATGACTGCGCTCGTATTGTCTTACTCATCTTTGTCCTTTGTGCTAGGGTAAGTAAGAAATCTAACCGATCAGCTCAAGCTAACACCTTACTTATTGGACTTAAGGAGAAAAGAAACTTACAGATGGTGGCTTACGAAGGGAATTGTCTTTGATGGCTGCACTGCTGAGCAGGTCGGCATTCTTCTTGTCTGCTTCAATTTCCTGGTGGCATGAGACAAGTTCATAGTACAGGACACAATGCTTTCCTTGGCAAAACAATGAATGTGGGGGGTCCCACATTTCTATAACATTAATGGGGGAAGAATTGAGCAACACTAGAAATAATGGCAGGTGTAGGTCACTATTTCAGTGCACTAAGCACCCCAGAGGTCACCACATCGGGGGCAATTTAGAGATATACAATATTAGTAGGGTCCTTCGTTTTCAGGTAAAATCATCAGATGATTCTTTATTTTTGCACCCTAAACAAAGCATGAAAATTGGGTTGAACCTGATCTCTCCTTCCCGTTTTGACCTTACATAAAGGGTAAGAATAAATGCAGGCATCACTTGTGTGAGCAAGTGGTCAAGATATATGTATCACCTTAATATTATGCCTGTGTGAATATGATATGTGCTTCCTTTTCATCCAACACTCAAGCAAAAACTGACATGGGCAATATATTCAGCATCTGCAGGCATTCAGTGAACAAAAGCTTGTCCTTTAAGTAGCCGCATTTAGTACATGACTACCACAATGGCATATCACATTGCAGTTCCCACGCGTCATGCACATGTAAACAGCGATGATGCACCAGGAAGTGAATGCAGAACTGATGTTATTCTGCATTGCAAATGGTAGCTGTGATGTGGCGAGGTCATTTTCTCTACTCAGGTATGTTCAAATAAAAGTGCCAGATGGGGCTAGCTGGTATTCTATCAATTTTGTTGCACGGGCATTTAGAGCGATGCAGTAGAACAAGGACAACAAGGGCAACAGGCCTGACAGGTCTAGAATGGACAGAGAAATGCTCAAAATGCAAATGGCAATGTATGTCTACAAGGGGTTGTAAGTTAAATAAATGCACCACACGTCTTAAGGAGCATGCCCGTGTGCTCTACTATTAGTGATTTTTTTTTTTTGATAAAAGAAGTCCAAAGGATAAAGTAATCAAGGGATCGCCAAGGATATTATTCCCATTTGTTTTCATTCAAAAGTGTGAATAATGCCCGATAGTGGGAACTTATAGGTAAGTTCATCACATAACTTGGAAGCAACCCTGCTTGTCATTCAATATCATGCAAGGGTTGAAGCTCATACGAGTTGGTAACGATGCATTTTGAAAGCGTTCACAGCACACACATACTTAGGAAGAGGGACAGGCAGAGTGAAAGAGTGCGGACTTCCAACTTGTTTTATTATTTTCCTAAAGTACTGAATAATTACATTGCCAAAAAAGAAGGAAACAAGGCAAGGAACTGATATACAAGGAGAGCGACTGATATCCATCAAGTGTTATGATTCGAGCAAATGCCCACAGTGCTCTTTCATTCTGCCTGTCCCTCTCCTTAAGCATATGTGCACAACATGAACACCTTCATGTTGTTGTTTCTGTCAGTGATTTAGCTTGTTTAAATAAAATGTTCGTCTCCAAGAGGAGACAAAAGCCTGTGTTAATCATTTGTGAAAGTTACCAAAAAAAATCTCAAACTTTGGATTTCCAGACAAGAAGCCCATTTATTTTCAATTTTCTCTTTGAAAATAACACAAAATTTTTACCCCTGAATTGAAAAAAAAAGTATAAAATGTGAAATGTAAATATAAACATACCTACAAATCAACAGTGAACTCAGGGCAAATAATGGTAAAATACAAGTTATATAATTGGCACACTTAGCACATTGTGAAATAAGAAGGGAAATAATGTCCTCACTGCATGGCGTCGGAGCAGTTCTTCATTTTTACGCCTCATATCCTCCATGCGCTGCTGGACCAGTCGTTCCCGGTCCTCCCGGGACATTTCTCCAGTGGTAAGCGGCTGTGGTAAAAAGGAGTGTTGACGCTAAAGAAGGTAAGGTCGATGTACATGGTGGTGCAAATTATTTGATGATTAGGTATTGATTTATCTCTATTCTGTCTCTTTTTCATGTTCATTAATCCCTCATTTGGGTTATTTCATATCTTATTCATAAAGGATTTCACATGCAATTAGGACAACCTTGTCTTTAGCATTGACACTTGGTTGACTCCTTGTTCTTTCTTTCCTTCTTTTTTTTACCAGAAAGCCAGGTGGACCAATCCCGGAGTTAGTGCAACCTATGGTGCAATATTGTCGGAGTGCTACGAAGATAGGAGACAATGACACGTATAACTTAAACAGTTTGTTTTAGTAGTCGAGCCAAAGAGATTACTTCTTCATCTTCTAATCCCCACTAGGCTGATGCATGAGACAAAGCCTACTAAAGCTCTTATCGTTGTCTTTGTCATTGACATAGAAGAGACGCGGCATTTGCCTCCCTCTAAAAAGGAGCATTGCCCCAATGCTAGAGGAGGTCAGTAGTGTGAAGTTCCTCGCACAGTCAGTCAGTGACGTACAGTTTCATGCATAGTGCGTGCACAACTTCAGGCCAATGTTGGCAGCGCCTCGTGCAATAGGGGCTACCTGGGACTACCTCGTATGTGACGTCACTTAGGCGTAGTACTTGATATGGTCCGAAGTATCGCCTTAATAGCTTCTCGCATAGTCTTCGGATGGGCGTCCAAACCCACACTCTGTTGCCGGTTTCATAGGTTACTATGAAACCGGTTCATAGGTTACATAGGTCTATGGCGACCATTGTAGTGGCCTGCGTCGAGTCCTGCTGTTGACAGATGCGTATGCGTATGAGCTGACTAGTTTCTTCAGTGCATCGTCTAAATGCATTTGCATCCATGTCGGAGCATTGCATCCAACATCGTCCATACTTACCGTCCGTGAACAAGGCTGAACGGAGTCATCTGTGTTGTTTCTTGCTTAGCAGTGTTGTACGCAAAAGTTATATCAGGCAAGATCTCATATCAATTTTTGTGTTCGACATCCACATACATGGAAAGCATGTCTTCAAGAGTTTTGTTTAGGCGCTCTGTGAGTCCGTAGGTTTGTGGATGGTAGGCTGTTGTTTTTCAGTGAGTCGTTCCACTGAGCATCAGAACATTATCTAAAAGCGCTGCCGTGAATGCGGTTCCTCTGTCTGTGATTATGATGGTTGGTGCACCATGTCTCAACACAACATTCTCTATGAAAAATCGTGCCATCTCTGCTGCTGTGCCTCGTGGGAGAGCCTTTGTTAATGCGTAGCAAGTCAGATAATCAGTCGCAACAATAACCCAGCGGTTTCCTGCACTAGACGCAGGAAGTGGGCCCAAAAGGTCCATTCTGATCTGGTCAAATGGTGTGCATGGGACCTGAACGAGTTGTAGCAGGCTGGTTGATTTTCAGCAACACTTCATTTGGGCCTAGTTGGTACATACTTCTGAACTAAACGTAAACTGCAGTTCCTCAACGCAAAAGTGGCATTTCTCAGTGGTGTCAGCACGAGGCCCGCAGACCGGATGGCTTGCAGAACCAGTTTCAGTCGTTGCAGGTGCTCGCCAAATGTTGCAGAAAATACAATGACGTAGTTGAGATGGACCAAGCAGGTTTTCCACTGCACCTATGATAGCATAGTATTCATGAGCCTTTGGAAAGTTGCGGGCACAGAGCCCAAACCAAAGGGCAAAACTTTATTCGTACAGTCCGCCTGGTGTCACAAAAGCGGTTTTCTCACGGTCTCTTCAGCCCACCTCGATTTGCCAATATCCACTTTTAAAGTCCGTTGAGGTAAAGTAACGAGAGTGTTGAAGCCGGTCAAGGGAGTAATCTACATGCGGGAGTGGGAAGAAATCTTTCTTTGTAACCTGTTTTAGCTTGCGGTAGTTGACACAAAAACTACCGGCGATGCCCAGGGGTCCTTGGTCGGTTGAATTATGTCATCTTCGAGCATTCTAGTTACTTGCTCCTGTATCGCTTCATGTTATTTTAGATACACACGATAAGGGTTCTGGTGAATTGGTCTCGCTGTGTCTTCAGTGATTATTTTGTGCTTGGTTAAGGGCATGCAACCGACTTCTCATGTGGCAATCAAACGTGGCAATGAAAGATGCACCTCCTATGTTTACTCTTGCCGTACATTGTCCGGCAGACATCAGTAACTGGCCTCCTGCAGTCCTTATTTGAAACCCTGTCCCCGGTGTCTATTTTCTTGAGATTAACTGCAAGGTCATGACTTATTATGGAGAAGTCAGCACCAGTGTTGACCAAAGCTGTCACTTGCTGCCCGTCAACAAAAACAATAAGGTCTGCACTTACAACTTCGTTGCTGTTACAGCTCGTTGGCTTCATAGTGTCCTGTGGAGGAAGCAAGAGGGGCTTTTTATCGTCGCAACAGCTTGCAACCTTACCCCTGAAGGTCGCTGCCTTTAGTTTCCCCGGCGTGGGCTAGATGACTTCCTGTACCTGAGGTCAGTGAAAGTGTGGCGTATTGGTGCAGACGAATATGTAGAGGATGGAGATCGTGACCGATGGCCTATGTTGGCCTGGCAATTTGGCAGTGACTCATCGTCATTGGCTCGGCGCTCGTCAAAAGGAGAGCGTGTGGCTGGAAACCCTTAAAAAGGAGCTTGGCGGCGTAGGGAGTAGCCGTCGTTGGCACGTCAACTGTCAAACCATGGGCGAAGAGGTACATCGTGATGCCAGCAATCACGGGAAATGTGGCCAACACCACTGCAGTTGAAACAGAGTGGGCACCGATCTGCAGTTTGCCATACGTCCGTTTTCCGAAGCTGTGGACATCTCAGAGGCTCTTCCTGGGATGACCAAGGTGTGGCAGTCAACGGCTGGCGGTATCAACATAACAGGTGGTGAACATCACACCGCGGCGGCATAGTTCATGGAATGCGGCTCAGGACTAAGGTTCAGAGATGACAATGCTTGCCTGATTTCGTCACATATGACTTCGGTGACAGACGCCACTGGGGGTTCCACTGTCAGAGTCGCGAGCTCTTGAATTTCTTCACGAACAATCTCTCTTATCAGATTGTGCAGAGAGCTCTGAGTGTCAACAGTTATGGTGGCGGCATTGACCTCATTGCTGCTGGACAAGCTATCTTACTGCCTGCATTGTTGTCGAAGTGCTTGCTCCAATAGCCGCAGCTTTCTTGATAAAATCAGCCATGATACTTGGTGGATTGTGCACCAGTCTGGCGAACAACTGCTCTTTCACGCCGCACATGAGGTAGTGTAACTTCTTATCTGTCATGTTTGGGTCGGCTTTACGACACAAACAGGCCATGTCCTCGGCGAACATTGTGACAGTGTATTTGAGTTTCTGAAACCCTAAACCTGCTAGGCACGGCCACTTCGGTTGAGACTCGCAAGGGTGTCAAGGAGCTGCTGGGGGAAGCCACTCCATGTCAATAGACTGCCTTCTCGTCTTTCATACCACGTCCGAGCACTATCGCCAAGAGCAAAATATACATTAGTGAGCTTTTGCTTAGAACTCCACTCACTGATCTTGGCAACACGCTCGAATTTGTCAAGTCAGTCTTCCATGTATTCAAAGGCGCCACCGTGAAAGTGATCCGGAATCCGTAGTTGAAGAAGGGTTACCTGGGGCGGGCTGGACAAACGGACGCTTTTGAGATCCTGTGGCAGGCTGGTGTCGGCCATGGACGGTGATGGGCAGTGTCTGGATGAAGGTTCCTGCAAGGGGGTGAGCTCTGGAGCAAGGCCTTGCAACCTATGACTGAAACGATGCACAGGCATTGCAATAGGCGACAGTGTAAGGGCTGGATGAACGACTACCAGGAGAGTCCGGAGCATCGTATTGTTGTACCCTGCATCTCCACCAGTGTCGCGGTGCAACAAAGACAGGAGACGTGGACAAGTATAACAAAAACAGCTTGTTTTAGTAGTCAAGCCTAGAGATTACTACTTCGTCTTCTAATCTCTGCTAGGCTGATGCACGTGATGAAGCCTACTAGAGCTCCCATCATTGTCCTTGTCGTCGATATGAAAGAGACGCAGCAATATGTGGTTAATTTTCTACTACATTTACACTAATTACGCGTATATCGCTAATTTTACCTTCTATCATTCTTTCTTCTGATGGGCACTGCCGAAGCTACCTTCCAGACACCATAGCCTTGTGGAAGCCCTCCTTAGCCCAAGAAAACTCGCTCCATTTTACAAAAGTGTGCCATATAACAGCTGTCTATATATATGGCAGAGCACCCTTTACAGGGGTATAGTGCAATGCCATTGATTTTCTACTTATTGGCATTAATTACACTCATATCATTAATTTTACCTACTCTGCAACTAATTCTAGCTTCTTGCCTTGTTGAGACCTACATTTTGATACCTCTCACGACTCGCTATGACGCTCTGGTTGCACAAAAGATACATTCTTTTTTTCTGGAAGTGATTACAAGATACACAGATATGCTAAACCTATGTGAAGTCTGCTAAGACGACCTTGTCTTCAAAAAGAACACAGCAGTGGCAACCGATTACCACACAGGGAAGCCTGATGGAAGCATTAAAATCCATACACTGCACGGAGCTCCTTCCCAGCTTAGTGCCCACAATACATGATTGATAACCTCTGAATGAGACTTCACTGTCAGCACTTAGCATTATTCGCCTGTCTTCCTATCGGTTCATAAAACCCTAAAGCTGAATCTGCGCAAACTCATGTAACCTCCTCTTTTTTTTTGTCCTTTTACACGTAGGAGTATCGACAACAAAAAACAGCCATGACACTCAAATGCCTTATTATCTACATATTATCATATTTGGCAACAGTGGGTGCAAATATAAATAAATGCTAAAACATGCCACTCCTTTAGATGCAATTGTACGTTTTCATGCAAACAAAACTAGTGGAGGTCGCAGCAGTGAAATTGAACATGAAAGGGAAAAATTGTCATCCATCTGAGAGTAGCATAAAGCAATGTACCTATACAGTTTCTCAGAAAGCAAGATTTGCAGTTGAAAAAAAAAAATTGCTTCACATCCGGGGATCGAACCTGAGACCAAGGCCTTTTGGGAGTGGTTCCTCTACCATCTGAGATAACATGAGATAACAGAAGGCAAGTAGATTGCAGGGTAAGGGCAAATTGTTCGACAACCCAAAGAGTAGGGAAAAAGGGATAGTAGAGTGACCAATTCAGAAAGGAACTGGTTTCAGGTCAATGCCTGGAGAAAGACAATTGTTTTTAACTGAGGTTTCTTCAAAAGAAACCTGTATGCGTTTCATTTGTAGCATCATGCTACTGTCAAGTGGATGAGAATTTCATGGCTATATGAGTTTGATGGTATATCATCTACTACTACTAGCAGTAGTAGTATATTATTGTGTTAAGGACAAATGGTAGAATGAAATGAATGGCCGTGGACATCATAACAGCATCATTTCCCGGTGGACATCTGAACTGTTATGCAGTCCTGGGGAAAATATAGGCTAATACCCAAGTTAGACGGGCAGATTTAGTGACATTTCGACCGAGTGCACTTTGCCTCGCCGAGTGTCACTTCAACGGCGTTATGGAGGCGTGACGCTGAACAGCAAAAAGAAGTGTCATTCAGGATTAATGATAGAGCAATTTAGAATTGTACAGCTATTGGTAGAGCTAGATATTATTGATAGCATTTTGATCTTTAGAAGCGATTTAGAAGCCAAAAGCCTAATGAAATGCAGAAGGATACACAGCACGCCATACGTCCAGCGGCATAGCCTGCCAGGGGTGAACAGGAGACGAAACTAATGAGACACATGTGGTGACGGCACATATGGTAGCGGCACAGGTGTACATGCTGAACATACTTGGAGTAAAAACGCAAGGAGAGAAGAATTCTGCGTCCAGGTGAAATGCCGGGAGGCGTGGGAATGATTTAAACAAGGGGCGGTTAATTTAGAGGCTTACTAACATCGTCGAGCATTCGTACGAAGCAAAACCAGCTTCTCTCTAGCAGACAGCATGGATGCTCCTACGCCATGACAACGTGCAACCCACGTGATGGAAGCAGAATGCTATCGTCATGTGCCAAGGCAAGACCATCGCATCCAAGCAAACTAAAGCAAATGCATTTCATCACAGCCAAGTGAGTTCGCTGAACACATTAGCTGGAAAGCGCACTCCGCAGCAAGTGTCTGACAGCCTGCAAGTGGCACTAGATGCGAAGTGCAGTCGCTCGAAGTGCCCCTAAATTTGCCCATCTGACTCGGGTATAAGACGATAGGGGGAGAGAAATGTTACAATAAAATATACACAAACAAAATAGAAGGATGTAGGTGATTTGTTGTAGTGCAGTCGCAATGACATATGAATACAGAGGGCATTGTGTCTTGCATCATGTGCCTTCAATGTCTGTGTAGTTGTGTCTGAAGTGAAACAAATTTGAAGGCGATTTCATTCAAATTTTTCACCGTGTGGATTTGCGCAGAACTGGTTTGCCTGACACAAAAGTTAGGAGAACGCCTCTCCATCTACTAACATGACGCCCGGTGATTAAGTTGTATTGCTGGCATGCATATTGTAGAGGGAACGCAAGTAAAATTCCTGACATTTGTGATGGGCATTGTCAATGTATGTGTGTGGCTAGGTTTCGAACAAGCTATTTGTTGAAATTTAATGCTCATTACATGTAGTTCATGTCGGTCCTTGTTTAACTGTGCGTTAAACTTGTCCCCGCGCGACACCAACAATGGTGAAGGTTAATCTCTGCCAGGTACTACAAGATAGTTTCCCGAAAACGATGGGCCCCAAGTAAATATCACCCTGCAGACTTACGCGCCGATAGTTTTTTTCTCTAGTAAACAACGAACTTAACTTGGACAGCATAACAAACAAGATTGGGCGAGACATCAGTCCAAAACAAGATACATGCAGTAAATAATAACACCTCTGTTATTCATAGTGTGGCCAAATTAACTGCACCAGACTATTTACTTGTATTGTCTGTAATTCAGCAATCACAAATATAAAATTATAGGACACCTTACAGTCGTGTCAGTTTCTGTCAACCTTCAGGCAGGGTGCGATGGCACAGGAAAACACGCCGGCCCACAAATCAACGTACTGTAGCACACCATCAGCCTGGCCATGCCCACTGCAGGACCAAAGGCCTCTCCCATACTTCTCCAAGCACCCCGGTCATGTGCTAATTGTGGCCATGATGTCCCTGCAAACTTCTTAATCTCATCCGTCCACCTAACTTTCTACCGCCCCCTGCTACGCTTCCATTCTCTTGGAATCCAGTCCGTAACCCTTAATGACCACCGGTTATCTTCCCTCCTCATTACATGCCCTGCCCATTTCTTTTTCTTGATTTCAACTAAGATGTCATTACCTCGCGTTTGTTCCCTCACCCAATCAGCTCTCTTCTTATCCCCCTTAACCTTACACCTATCATTCTACTTTCCATAGCTCGTTGCGTAGTCCTCAATTTCAGTATAACCCTTTTGATAAGCCTCCAGGTTTCTGCCCCGTAGGCGAGTACTGGTAAGACACAGCTGTTACACTTTTCTCTTGAGGGATAGTGGCAACCTCCTGTCATGATCTGAGAATGCCTGCCAATTGCACCCCAGCCCATTTTTATTCTTCTGATTATTTCAGTCTCATGATCCGGATCCGGGGTCGCTACCTGCCCTAAGTAGATGTATTCCCTTACCACTTCCAGTGCCTCGCTACCTATCGTGAACTGCTGTTCTCTTCCGAGACTGTTAAACATTACTTTAGTTTTCTTCAGATTAATTTTTAGACCCACCCTTCTGCTTTGCCTGTCCAGGTCAGTGAGCATGCATTGCAATTGGTCCCCTGAGTTACTAAGCAAGGCAATAGCACAACCGCGGTTCAATGAACAGGCATTCGCCTCCGCAGCACAATGAAGACACAGTCATCAAGAACCTATGCAAAACTGCACAAGGAGTTTTTCAGTAGCAGTTAACGCGATCGAGTGTCGCGTTTGCGATGTTCTACATGCGACGTGTTCTCACAGTTCAATCAAAAATGGTCAGTAGGGTGAGGACAAACTCAAAGTGAAATAAAATTTGTTTTATAGCGGGCAATTGTGTTTGGTGCTTACCTGCGCCGACATGTCGTGGTTGCTTTCGCCTGGTCACACCACGACGAAAGCTCGATCAACTCACAAGCGGCACTGCGCGACTAACCACCACGACAAAAGCTCGATCTTCACAAGCAGCACTGCGCGATTAACCACCACGTTTCCAGAAGCACTCTTCGAAAGCGCAAGCAGCAATCACGAAGCAGTGAAATAGCCAGTTCGCAACACAAGCAACACGCACGTACCCAGCGGATCGCACTATGTACCGGCAAAAAACACGACTGCATGAAAAACGCTACAGAGCTGTCAGAACATCCCCGGTGTTATTTCGACGGCGTGGCTCTTTGGACGTGTTTTGGACAAGCACATCATAATTGAATTTCTCCGTTCTGTCTGCGCATGCGCGAGGAGCAATGGTTGCGAGAGAGAAATGTGGCGATTTTCGGTCCTTGAGATTTCTGTTCGCCTAGGTATAGTGCCTAGATGGATGGATGGATGGATGATTGTGGCTCAACCCTTTGAATCGGGCGGCGGCGACGCGCGCCACCTAGCCTTTAATCGTTCTATATGCATGCATACCTATGTATTTACTCCTTTACTTCTGCGTTGATATTCTCCACCAATCAGATAGCCTCCGTTTAGTTATTTCTACCTGTTCAAAGTCTATTCTACTTTCACTGTCTTTAAAACCCAAGGCTTTGAATAGTTCCCCATTAGATTCAACTGCAGGGTGAAGTTGTTTACAAGCAAGTATCAGGTGTTCCGCCGTTTCCTCCTCCTCTCTACACGCCTCGCATACCAAATTTCCTGGTATCTGGCTCGGTACGTTTTAGTCCTCAGTACACCTGTCCTGGCTTCGAACAACAATGAGCTTCCCTTAGAGTTATCGTAAATATTTTCTTTGGCTATTTTCTGCTTAAACGTCCTGTATGTCTCCAATGCCGATTTGGTTTGCATCTCTGTACTCCACATACTCCTCTCTGCCTCCTTAACCTTTTTCTTGACAGATGATTCCTTACTTGTTCCCCCGCTACTGCCCAAGTATTTGCTTGTCAATTTTCTAGTTCGCTTCCTCCACCTCGTGTCAACATTCCTCGTGTATAAGTAACTGAAAACCTTCCCAGCCCACCGAATTTCCCCCATTTTTCTCAATCGCTCCTCAAAGGCTATCTTGCTACCAGCCTCTCTGCCCTCGAAAGAAGACCATCCCAGATCCCCCTGCACTCCAAGATTTGGTGTCTTGCCATGTGCTCCCAGAGCGAGCCTACCCACCCCACGTTGCCTAATTTCCAACTGTTGCCGGGTCTCTGTTCTAATACATAGAACCGCATTGGCAAAAGTCAGGCCTGGTACCATTACCCCTTCCATATCCCTCGTACTACCTCGTACCTATTGTAGTTCCACAGTGCCCTACTCTTCATAATCGCTGCACTTCTGTTACCTTTGGTCCTTAGATATTTTTCGTACTCTGTCAGATACTCAATGCCATTATTTATCCACACCCCAAGGTACTTGTATTTATCGACTATCTCCAGCGTGGCCTCCTGTATCTTATGCTCGCCGCAACTGTTATCATTAAAAGTCATGACTGCTGATTTTTCTTTGCTAAACTTCAAGCCTAATCTGTCTCCTTCTGTACCACATATGTCCATTAATTCCTGCAGATCTTCTGCATTGTCAGCCATTAATACAATATCATCCGCGTACATCAGTCCTGGTAATGACTGTTCAATCAATTTTCCTTGCTTTTCCTTTTTCACCAATATCGGCCCATCATTGGCTGCTCAACTCCCCGAATCACAACAAAATGCTGCATCGAATACAGTTCTCAATACTTTTGTAATGTTTGAAATCGAACCCCATGAAATTACATCCATTTTTCTCAGCTTACCAGGCAATAAATCTGCCGGACTGGACGGAATTTACCCACGCATACTTAAGGAAAACACTTATATCTTGGTACCCATCTTATGCAAACTTTTTAATCATTCATTAAAATGTGCAAAGTACCCCTCTGCACTAAAGATTGCCAAAGTTGTCCCGGTATACAAAGATGGAGACCGATCCAACCCGTCAAGCTACAGACCCATTTCTGTCTTAAGTGTTATTAATAATATTTACGAAAAGATTTTATCCAATAATATTTGCAAATTCTTAGAAAAATATAACCTACTGTGTCAACAGCAACATGGATTTCGAAAACATCATTCAACGGCAACTGCAGTCCTAAGCCTAACTCAATTAATTAATACAGCATTACATGAAAATAAACTGGCCGCTGTTGTATTTGTTGATTTAAAGAAAGCGTTTGATACCGTGGATCACGCTATAACAAATTAAACCGCTATGGATTTCGCGGTGAAGCCTACAGCTTACTTTCCAGCTACATCGAAAACCGTCAACAAGCTGTAGTTATCAATAACATCATATCATCACTTAAATATTTACAGACTGGGGTTCCTCAAGGATCCGTTTTAGGGCCCATGTTATTTTCATTGTACTTGAATGATTTGCCGAAGGTCCTAAGTTGCTGTGATATTTTAATGTATGCTGATGACACTGCTATCATTGTAACCGCAGACAACCATGAGGATCTAGAAGCAAAGACAAACGCTGAATTGAAAAAAATTACAAGCTGGTTTTCTACTAACAAGCTTACGATTAATTCAAGCAAAACCAAATATATGGTATTTAGCTCACGAGCAAAAGTCATTGACAGCTTCCAAATTAACATTTTCATTAACGACCACTCACTAGAGCGAACACGCTCCTTTAAGTATCTTGGTGTCATTCTAGATGAACATCTTCACTGGAAAAATCAGATTAGCGCCATTTGTTCAAAGTTGGCTTCTGGCTGTTATGCATTATTACAGGCCCGTGATTGTTTTAACACACATACACTGCGTACCCTTTATTTTGCCCTTATTAACAGTGCATCTAACATACTGTGTAGAATCATGGGGTTTAACATACGACACTTACCTTGATCCTATATCCGGCGATTACAAAAACGGGCTATCCGAATTATAACTCAAAGCAAGTATACTGAACCAAGTAAACCAATTTTTCAGCTATTAAATATCCTTCCTTTTGATCTTTTGCGGTCTTTAAAGATAGCGCTGTGTGTAAATAACATAGTAAAATATAACCAACCTTTCAATGCCTCCCTGTTTCGCTGTCCTTCTCGACTGACGAGAAACCTCACACATAGTAACTTTAATCTGCCACCGAATAATAACATCTACAGTGAAAGATTGGTGCAGTTTTCAGGAGCCAAGGTTTGGAATGCTTTACCCCCAGAAATAAAACAGTCCCACGAAACAAATAAAGCATTAAGAACATACTTTTTGAGCCTTATTTGATCTATGTGACAGTCGTTCGCGGTTTGTGTTTGTTGTACAGTGTTCATTACAGATCTTTATTCATTCTCCTGTAAAATGCATATTATATTATTTTCTCCTCATTGTATAGTGTACTTTGGTCTTTCGCCGTGATTTTGGGCTTTCTATTTTACACAAGTGTTGTGTCATTGCCATAGTGTATTTTTGTTCCTGAACCCCACACTAGCCTCTGGCTATGGGTTCAGTCATGCAGTGTCTGATAAGTTGTATGACAAGAGTAGAAATAAAAAGAAATGAATGAATGAATGAATGAATGAATGAAATGATATAGGTTGAAGCCGAGTCCGCTTTGCTGTATCTTGGCCTCTAGGCCTTGTAGGTACAGCATAAACATCAGAGGCGACAATGGGCACCCCTGCCTAAGCCCCCGCCGAATCATTACAGGCTCCGAAACCTGCTTTTCCCATTGTATAATCACCCGGTTACCTTTATAGATATCTTTTAAGAAATTGGTTACTCCATCTTGCACTCCTAAAGTTTCCAGAATGCCCCACAAGCCCTCTTGAAGTACACTGTCATAGGCTCCCTTGATGTCCAAAAAAGCCAGCCATAGGGGTCTGTGTTCCTTTTCAGCTATTTCAATGCACTGTGTTAGCGAGAACAGATTGTCTTCCAGCCTCCTATGCTTCCGGAACCCATTTTGTAGCTCTCCAAGTATCCCCTCGTTCTCTACCCATGCCTGCAGTCTGTCCTTTATAATCTGCATAACCACCCTGTAAACCACTGACGTCACTGTTATAGGCCGGTAGTTATTTATGTCAGCTTTGTCCCCCTTTCCCTTATATATCATTCTCATCCTACTTAGCCTCCATTCGTCAGGTACTTTACCACCCACTAGCATTTTGCTCACCACCTCCCTCAATGCTTTCTTAGATTTCGGGCCCAATTTCTTTATTAACATAATTGGAATACCATCGGGGCCTGCCGATGTGCTACTTGGTACCCTCTTCTCCGCCCTTTCCCACTCTTTTTGTCCAAGCGAAAGCAGTGGATTGACCGGGCTATCCCTCTCCGACGTACTGCATGTACCATTTGTCTGTTTTGTAAATTTTTCCCTCATCATGGTTGTCAGGATTGGGGGCTCAATCCCATCGTCCGTGGTCCTTTGCCAAGATTGGAGTACGGCATGAATTCGAAGGTAGCTGGCCCATGCCGTCGTCCAACTTATTTAGCTGAGATCGTTGATGAAGTGAAGAACTGCTTCTCATCGAGAACGAGGAAAAGGGGTTTATTTACAGAAATTAACTCAGTCTAACATGACTGCTTGAGAAAAAGAGTATCAGTCCAACATGACTGCATGAGAGAAGTGACTCAGTCTAACATGACTGCTCAAGAGAAGTGTGTCCTCAGCATGCGCACAACCACAGTTTTTATACACTCGATCCGCCGGTCCTACGACGCGGCGACTGTTCGCTTACTCATCACCAACGCGCCACTGCTCTGCAGACCAGTTTACGTACACAAAGGCAACCGCGCTCTGATGCCCGACGACGGCGTTGCCGGGGTGCCGTTCCGGGAACTATCGTTGCCGATCGACGGTCGCTCGTTGTTCCGTGCCACTCCGAACCGTGAGAAGCACAAAAATACGTCGTTCCCGCGGCAGCTTGTCCAGGCGTGTCAAATCAGCTCCGCGTTGGGGAACTCTGGAATCAGTGTCCACACACCGAACTCGTCCCGTCACAATGTCGATGGGGCTGGAGGAAGGCGGCGGATTCCAGCGGAAAGGTCGCTTCTTTGAACGCCTCCCAGCTGCAGCGACGAAGAGGGAGAGGTGCGCGTCTTGCACCCCTTGTCGTAATCGGGTGGCAAGGTGGCAATCTTGCTTAGCGGCTCGCCATTCTTAACATGGTTCCTATATGCTCCATTGCCCCCTCTCCTTCTAACCGAGTACCTTGAGCTGTTACTATATACCTCTGCTCCAGGCTTGTCCTATTACCCAAGGAGTTCAGATGTTGCCAGAATTTCCTAGCTGCCTGTTTATCTTTTTTATTGCTTATTTTTGACAGCCATTGGGACCCTTTTGTCTTGATTTTCTCGTTGATCAAACAGGATGCTTCCCTTTTGCATTTTATGTAGTTTACCCATTTCCTCTCTACTTCTGCTTCAGGTTCTCCCTTACTTTTGGAATACCTATGTTCCCTGGAGGCTTCCTGACGTTTTTTTATGGCCTTCTTAACCTCTTCATCCCACCAGCTCTTGAGTTTTCGTATCCCTTGCCTTGTTTTCCTGACTCGCGCCTTACCTAGCTCACGCTCAAATAGTCTCATTAACTTTGGGTAAGTCCAATCAGTTTCAGTACCCTCTGATATTTCCTCTTCAATTTGTTTGGCCGCTATTTCCACTTCGTCTTCTGAGTAAAAAATCACTTCTGGCGTTTCCTCGCGCGTCGTTCGTGTTTTAGTTTCCCTCTTAAAACTCAACTTGATACGTTTGTGGTCGCTACCTATACTTCTGGAGCCCTGTTCATCTATAATCATGGCTCCTAATCTATTGTACATCCTATGTGACATTAACGCATAATCTATTGTCGAGTGTCGACCCCCTACCTTCCATGTTATGGTCCCGTCACACTTTTCAGTAGAGTTACAGACAACTAAGTTAAGCCTCTCACACATATCCAGCAGTATGTTACCTGTGGAGTCTGTGTGCCCATCCATATCTTCAACATGCGCATTCATGTCTCCTAATACAATTACTTCACATCCTTTTCCCAGCTCATTGATGTCCGCTGCTATACAGTCCAACATTTTTTTGTTTTCCTCTTTAGCATTTGATCCTGTCCAAAGGTATACAAAGCCTAGAAGTGTTTTCGCCCCTGCTACTTTTCCTTCTAGCCATAAATGCTCCTTGCATTCCTCTTTGACCCTTTGCCAATTTGTATTTTTATGAATGAATGCTCCAATTCCCCCACACTTTCTGCTACCCTGTACTCTGTTGCAGTATTCCCATGCATAATCAGGGTTACAGGGCGGTTGTTCCATGTCCCTAAGATGTGTCTCTACAAACCCATAAACCATTAAGTTCTCCTGCCTTAGTTGTTCTTCGATTTCCTCCCATTTTAGCCTATTTCTGCCACCTTGCATGTTAATGAACCCTATGTCTGACTTAATTGGGCTCTTGCGCTTATTCCTGTCACCTCTCCTACAGTGCCGATGTTCGCGTGTTTGTGGCTCCTGCCTCGAATCGTCCACGCCTACACTGCTTCTTTCAGGGCTCTGGGTCCCCCTAAAAAAGCTGTTGCCTGGCGACCCATCCTGCCCCCTATCCTTTTGCCAGTGGCACCACTGTAGTGAATACCATCCTGCACAAAAGGCCGGAAGCCGGTTCCGTACACGTCCCTGTTGACCTCCACCACGCTGTACCCGAGTCGTCCGCTCAGACTCCTAATGACCCGATTGGCTTCAACCACCCTCCTTTCTACCTGGTAAGCCTGGCCCTGGACCTCTGGGATAGTGCATATGGTCACATGCACCCTCCCGGAGGCCTCTCTAAGCTTACTCAGCCCAGTCTCAATGTGCCTCTCAAGGCCCTGGCTTCTCCCCTTAAGCCTAGAATATACTGGCTAGTGTGCCATCCGCGGCCTCTCGGGTGGCACCAAATGCAATGAATGCCGGCGGCTGCCACTAGGGGCGCTGCAGTGCAGGTGGGTGCCGCGGCACCATCCGGTCTTCGTAGCCCGCCGTGTTTCCACAGCACCGGCAAGCGGGCTGCTGCGCTTTTTGTTTTTATTAAGCTGTAGCAGCAGCACAGTTCAAATGTGGGCAGCTGATTTATAAATCAGGGTTTGTTTCGATTACAACAGGCTTCTCTAGCGCTTGTCGCTTGCGTGAAAAGCGTGTGCTAGCTCAGCTGGGCTTCGAGCGGGGAACCTGATGTGTTTCTATGCTGGCGAAGAGAAAACGTAATTTCTAAGGCAAATGACTTGATCTCCATGTTCCAAGGCCGTGTTGCGAGGTACAGAACACATCACACGATCCAAGGAAGGCCAGAAACGAACCAAAGCATGTCCAGCCGTGTATAGGAGATGCTAAATGATTAGCACATTTAATTTAAGGGGATAAGGCTTAATTAGAGGGATTATAGGTGTATTAATTAAGGATTAGAGTGAATTAGAGTAGGGTTTACAAGGCTTTCGCCTTCGTACGTGTATATCTTCGGCGATAGCTAAGGACACTTGTTTTTTTATTCTAGCGATGATGGCGGCGTAATTTTTTAAGGGTACGTTTCAGGTTACATTTTTCATTCTAATAAAGTAAGGGAATTCTAAGGTTACGTTACTGTTCTATTGATGTTATATTAATGCATAACCATTCAAAACCGCTGTAACCGATCATCTTTTGAAATGACTTGAATTTCTGTGTTCTTTCTTTTTATTTTATTTGCTGCTATTTCTGCCTGCTATCTTATTGTTGTCCTCATAGGTTTGAATGTTTTTGATGGTTTGTAAACCATGTACCCATCTCCTCATAATTCCCATTGGGCCCCGAGGATAGGATATTAAGCAAAAAAAAAAATGCCTGTAAAGTGGACTGCACGTGGTGTTCCGTGTACTATACATTTTTTTTATACCTGGTAAATACGCGCAGATTTCTTTTTATGTCTGATATACGTGAACAAAAATAGGAAACAGATATTTCATTTAAGCGTAACAAAGATTTTATTCATACGTAACAACAGTCAATCGCAGGCATATAAGACAGCCCTAGATATGAGATAATGCACACATACATGAATAGATCGCGCAGTGACGCAGTTTCAGGAGCTTCTGCCGTTGCCTTTGCGCTTCCCTCTCTTCGTTGATGCCTTTTACAAAAAAAAACGAAACCTCATAAAAACAAATAACTTTGCAACTGCTGTCAAAAGCTGCTTTTTCATGCTCTGGGCACCCTGGGGTTGAGGAAAGGCCAGCTGTCTGCAGCTGACCTGAAAAATCAGCTATACTCGCTACATGCAACTTCTTTTTGCTGAAGAACACAGTAAAAGCATCTTCCCCGGCCTTCACAGCGGTTGACGTCTGGCTAAGATAGACAAGCAAGGCCTCCATTGTCAAAATGGGAAGTGCAATAATGAAGCAGCGTCTGTACTAGCTTCAGCTTTTTTTTTATACTTACGCAAAGGAAGCCTGCACAATGTGGTCAAGAATTTTGGGCAGTAATCTATCGTGCAACATAACCTGCAGTATAGTAGATCAAAGCACTACTGCTCGTTTTTTCTTCCCTTTTTTTCCCCCTGGTACTCAGGAAAAGTAAGCTGAATGCTTAGCAAACTCAGGAAATATCGTGGGTATAGCTTAGGGTTTCAGGCGTGGTCACGATGGAAGAATACTTCCACCGTGGGTGTGTTTTATCGCGGGGTATCTCGTGGACAACGTCATTCACGGTGATAGAGAACGCGCGCTCGACTAAGCTGTTTTCGAACTGTTTTTCACAAACCGCAGCAGTTGGTGCCGGCCTTCTGTCCGTTCTCCTGATCATTCTTGCCCATTCTGCTGCCGCTTCGTATCAGATGGTAGAGTGAACAAGGCTACACGCCCTTTGTTCGAGCGGTAATTAACCGCTTCCACACAACGGCACAAAGCAGGTCCTCTCCTTGCACTGTCTCATGCTTCGGCATTTTTTCACCGCCGCCGCATAGTTCTCGCAATGACAGGCACACGAACATAACAGCCACGCACTCACTCTTTGACAACACCAAGCACAAACACGCAACGCTGTAATAACACTGAAAACGCAAACACAGAAACCGACGCAACAACTGCGAAAGTGATATGCGAAGCAGACGACACGCGCAGTCTGCATGGATGGATGGATGGATGTTATGAGCGTCCCCTTTGGAACGGGGCGGTGGCTTGCGCCACCAAGCTCTTGCTACTATGCTGCCTAATGATGCCCGCTATCTCTGGGGTGCCGAGAAGTGCGGACGCGCAAACATCGGCTCCCGTTTCCTCAAATGTTTTCGGTGGTGCAGTACGCGAAAACGCTTGAACACTGTGCATCATTCGACGCAGTTTGTTGCGGGGATCAAGCCGATACCGGATTTATATCGGTAGGTGCTTTTCTGGAACGTTTATACGACCTTGAACTTTTCGCCACGCCGGGCGGAGCTAACCCTAACGGGTCAACGCCGGTGAGGAGTACGGGCTAGGCCTTGGCCTAACTCCGGGGTGGTGGGGCATCATGCCCGAAGTCGAGATGGTGGAGGGGGTGGCCATCACCCCCGAAGAAGCAAGGTGCCCCGGCTGGACCACGGCAACGGGCAAGACTAAGAAGGCAAGGCAAGACACTTCCAAGTCGACGCCGAGCCCGGTAAAGCAGGGAGGCGGCAGGGGCGGCCGCCGCACGGCAGCCCCGCGGAACGCGCTGAAGAAGCTAGCCGCAGCCTCAAGGCTCCCGAGACTGCCACGGGACCATATTCGAGTCATCGTTAGGCCAAGGGGTGGCCTCGACGTGAAAAAGATAAGCACTATTAGAGCGGCACAGGCGCTGGCTATGGCGGCGGCGCTTTCACCCGACGAGGTTGGCGAAGACATCGTCTGCCCAAATAGCGTGCAAAACATCTACGTCGTCTCAACACCAGAAGAAAGGAACGCGCGTGCTTACGCGATGGTTCAACAGATCCACCTGCGCGAAGGGGTCTTTGAAGTGGCCGCGTACATGGCCGCCTCGGACAATACATGCAAGGGTGTTGTGAGAGGCGTCGACGTCGAGTTCAACGACGCTCAGCTCCGCGCAATGATCGTACACCGGCGGAACCCCACCGCGTTGGAGGTGCGTCGCATCAAGACCACCACTACGGTTATCGTCCTATTCGACGGACTGAGGGTGCCGAACTTTGTCATGTGTGGAGCAGGCATGCTGCCCTGCTCTCTATACAGAAGGCAAGTTGATGTGTGCTACGGTTGTGGGGAACTGGGCCACAGGGCCGATGTATGTCCGACCCCGAGTGTGAAGAAGTGCAGGGGATGCGGAGCCACATCCCCCACTGAAGGCCACCAGTGTGAGGCGAAATGCGGCATATGCGGCGGCCCTCACCCAACGGCTGATCGTAAGTGCGCGCAACGCTTCCAAACGCCGTATGTCGTCAGGCAGAGACGCCGGAGGCGCCGGCGGAAGAAAACAGGTGACGCCAAGAAGGCCGGCAACGCGGCACGCGAGATGAGCCAGGCACTGACGTCAGCGCTACGGAAGAGGAGCTCTTCGAGAGGACGCTCCCGCTCGCGCAGTCTTTCCCGTTCTAGAACGCGCTCCCGCTCACGTGGGCGCTCCGTGCAACGAAGGCGCTCTCAATCTAGGGGCCGCTCCAAGTCCAACGTGCGCATCGCAGGAGGTCCCACCTGGGCCGACAAAGTGAAACAGACGAAGCAGACGGGCCGGACGCAACACGCCGCCGCACAGGAGAGCGAGCGGGCGCATGATCCCAGGATCGCGCAGTTGATGAACGAAAACGCCAGCCTCAAGGAGGAAATCCGGAGAATGAAGGCCGACTTTGAGGCCTTCCGAAACGCCAGCGCCGTTCAAGCGGCTGCGCCAAGGCAAATGTCTACGGAAGAAGGGGCCACAGCAAGAGCGGTCAAGCGCAGAGCCACCTCCTCCCAGGGTACTGTTGAGGACGTGAGCACGGCGGAGGCTGCCATGCAGAGGTCTTTGGACCGCATGCAAAAATCCTTTGCCGAGCTGGTACAGAGTAACCAGGCCCTTCTACTCCGAGTGCAACTGCTTGAGAACGAGCTTGCCAAGCGATGTGACGTACACTACGGCGACGCCGCCAGGCCGGAGGCGGTGTCCAGTGAAATGCTACAAGACAACCAGCAGTCGTGGGCTGACGAGCAAAATGGCATCTCAGCCCAGCTCCGGTCCAACATGCCCAACCATGGCCAGACCGGATAGTAAGCTCATCGTGTGGCAGTGGAACTGCGCCAGCTTTCGGAGGCGCAGGCCTCAACTGGTGCAGTTCATCAAGGCCCGGGAGCCGCAAGAGAGGCCCCACGTCATTTTGCTACAGGAAACGGGAATGGAAACGATTTCCCTCCAGGGGTACCGAGCTGTCTCGTCGTTGGCGGAGAACGGGCTCGGCATCGCGATACTTATTGCAAATAAGTGCGCCTTCCAGGAGCACGATCTCCGTCTTGGCAACACCAAGCTGGAAGCGTTGCTCGTCGAGATCATACCAAACAGTTGGCTCAAGAACAGCGTCTACGTTATCAATGTGTACTGCTCGCCTAGGGACAACCGGCAGACCTTCTACAGCCTAACAACCAAGGCATCGTCCAAGGCGAGGGAGACGCCGCTTGTTCTGGCTGGAGATTTCAACGCGCCGCACGAAGCCTGGGGCTACGTGAGAAGCATTCCCAAAGGCTGCAGACTCCTGCAGGCAGCGACTGACAGCTCCCTAGAACTGATAACCGACCCCCATTACCCCACACGCATGGGAAATTCGGTCTCGAGAGACACCACCCCAGATCTGGCCTTCGTCAAGAACGCGCCGGGAGCAGAGTGGCACAACTTACAGGAGAACCTGGGAAGTGACCACTACATCGTGGAAATCTCCCTACCGGTCAGCGCGGCCCCGCAGAGGTCCTTCGAAATAGTCGACTGGGACGCCTTCCGAAAGAGAAGGAAGGACGACCACGCGAAATACGAGTCGTTTGCGGACCTCGTGGCGCAGCTCAAGAAGGATGTAGCTGCGGTCACCAGGACCGTTGAAACAGACCTCAAGCTCGATCGCATGGACGCTCGATTGGCGCACCTGCTCGAAGCTAAGAATTCCCTCACGGCCAGATGGAAGACGCAGAAGCTGAATCGCAACCTCCGGAGGAGGATTGCGACCCTCAACCGCGAGATCGAATCGCACTGCAAGGAGCTCGGCCAGCAGCAATGGAACGAAGTGTGCGCGTCCGTCGACGGCCAGATGCGTGCGGGAGGCAAGTGGAACCTCCTCAAGCAGTTATTGGACGACACCCAGTCTAAGAGAAACCACACTCTGGCTATCGATAGGCTGGTCCACAAGCTTAACAGCGAAGGCGCATCTATGACCGAAGTGATGGACGAAGTCGCGCGTCGCTACCTCCCCATCGGGCAGTCCGGGCCAGAAGATTACCCGGCCTACGGCGGCAAGGCGGACGAGGAGCTCGACGCCCCCTTCTCCGTCTCGGAAGTCAGAGCGGCCCTTCAAGGCCTCAACGGAAGATCGGCGCCCGGGCCGGATGGAATCTCGAACAGACTCCTTCGAAATTTAGACGAAGGCTCGATCGAACTGCTCACCAAAGAAATAAACAATGTCTGGGAGGCCGGCATCGTACCGGATGCCTGGAAGGAAGCCTCGGTGATCCTAATTCCGAAGCCGGGCAAGACACCAGCCATGGACAGCCTGCGACCCATTTCGCTCACGTCTTGCGTGGGCAAGGTGGCGGAGCATGTCATCCACAACAGAATATCGAGGCATGTCGAGGAACGACACCTCCTCCCGCCGAATATGGTCGGCTTCAGACCCTCCCTGTCCACTCAAGAGGTCATGCTGCTGATCAAGAGGCAGATAGTCGACGTGGTCACGAGAGACGTCCGAGGCATCTTGGCGCTGGACATCGCCAAGGCCTTCGACACGGTCAAGCACAAGCACGTCCTCGACTCTGTGACGAGATTGAACCTCGGCGAACGCTTTCACGCGTTCGTGAGCTCTTTCCTAAGGGATCGCAAGGCCACGATCAAATTGGGCCAGGTCAAGTCGGACGGATACGCGCTGGGAGCCTGCGGCACGCCGCAGGGTGCGGTGTCATCTCCACTGCTTTTCAACATCTCCATGAGAGACCTATCAGTCCGACTCGACCGCATCGGGGCCGTCAATCTCAATCACGCTATCTACGCGGACGACATCACCATCTGGTGCGGCGGTGGGTCGGACGCAGCGGTGGAGCGGGCCCTGCAAGAGGCCTTGCAAGTCACGGAAGAATTCCTCGAGGGCACGGGACTCGTCCTCTCGCCGACTAAGTCGGAACTCTTGCTCTATCGACCCGACAGAAAAGGCCGCAAGTTCGACACGACGCTGGACCAAGTACCGATCGAACTCAGAACGAAGACGGGTCAGCGCATCCAGAGGGTGGATTCTCTCAGAGTGCTCGGACTGGTCCTCAATGCAAAGGGCAACAACGCGCAAACGATCGCGCGCCTGAGTGCGAAGACGGAGAACATGCTTCGACTTGTTTCGCGAGTGACGAGCAGGAGGGGGGGCATCAGCGAAGCCAACCTCATAAGGATCTACCACGCCTTCCTTATGAGCCATATCAACTACGTGGCTTCTGCGCTAAACTGGTCACGTTCGGAGGAGAACAAGATCGACGCACTCATGAGGAAGAGTATCAAACGAGTCCTCGGCATCCCCATGACGACCAGCACGGAGAAGTTGATGCAACTCGGGGTCCACAACACCCTGAGCGAAGTCGTCGAAGCGCAGAAAACGGCACAGATCGTTCGCCTCTCTACCACCAAGGCCGGCCGCCGAATACTCGAGATGGCGGATCTGGCAGCCATGGCCGAGGAGTCGTGCGCCGTCCCGCTTTGCCAGAGTGAAAGGGAAACCTTTCGAGTCTCCCCCTTCCCGAGGAATGTTCATCCACAACACAACGAGGCCCGGCGCGCAGCCAGAGCCCGAGCACTCATCAAGACTGCCCTGCAAACCCCAGAGCGCTCGTCCTTTGTCGACGCGGCGCGGTATCCCGGATCAAACTCGTACGTGGCCACGGTGGTTGACCCCCAGGGCAAGATCCTGAATGCGGCGTCTATACAACGTTCGACGGCGTCCGTCGCAGAGCAAGTCGCAGTGGCGCTGGCTCTGTGCGAACCCGGGCGCACGCATATCTTCACGGACTCCAGGTCGGCGGCGATGGCCTTTCTCGCCGGCTCTGTCTCGGCCGAGGCTGCGGCGGTGCTGAGGACCCGTAAGGCAGGCACGGCCGGTCATGTCATCACTTGGTTCCCGGCTCACATGGGCCGGAACGTCTCCCCCGGCTCGATCAACCCTAATGAGCTGGCCCACGACCAGGCGCGAGGTCTCATCAACCGCGCCAGTCCGAGGAGCCCGGCTTCGCAGGGGATCGACCGAACCACGGACCCGCTGCTTACTTTCCACGAGATCACTACTCATTACCAGCTGGGACGCAGACAGTATCCGGCTCCTCACCCGAAGCTGGGCAGACCCCAGGCCTCGGTGCTGAGAATGCTGCAGACGGGCTCCTTTCCGTCTCGCTCGAGGCTGAGCCACTACTCTCCAGGTGTGGATCCCCGCTGCCCAGACTGCGGCGAGGAACGGTCGACCTTGAACCACATGCTGTGGCAATGTTCTGCTTTGCGCCACTCGCCTTTAAACCGGCAAGAAGACTGGGATGAAGCCGTCAAGAGCACCGACCTTCAAGTCCAGCTTCGGGCTGTCCAAAGGGCCTGCGACAGGGCTGAAGATCACGGTCTTCCGCCCCCGGCGCAGGTGCGGCCCGCGACTACGACACGGTAGTTCCTTAGGACCAATTAAAGTTTCTTGTCTGTCTGTCTGTCTATGCTGCCTAATATCCTACCTAGGTTAACCAATGAGAAAAAAAAAACACACTATGAACTACCACGTCCAAATTTTATGATACCTTATTGCGAACTGTGCTTTTGTACGTCTCCGTCCTTTGTCGTTTCCCTACTTTTCTTCCACCAATCCTCCAATCGCCTCTTACTGATGTCTATTGCGGACCTGTTTGCTTTACCACTGCTCCCGCTGAACCCAAGGGCTTCAAGGAGGCCAGTGGTGCCTAAATCGACCGCTGGATAGATGTCTTCACATTCTAATAAAATATGCTCCGTCGTTTCCCTAGCTTTACCGCAGCAAGCACATGCTTCTTCTTCCTTCTTATATCTCGCTTTATACGTGCGTGTTCTAAGGCATCCCGATCTCGCTTCGAAAAGTAATGAGCTTCCCTTTGAGTTATCATAAATGGTTTCTTTCCTAATTTCGTTTTTTCCCCTTAAGTAGTTACTCATGGCAGGTTTCTTTTCCATTGCCGCCACCCATGAGATTAATTCAGCCTCTCTGACTTTCCGCTTGACCTTCTTTGTTGCTGTGTTGCCCACCCCACAGGCCGCATACTTGCTGGTAAGCTTCCTAGTTCTTTTCCTCCACTGTGAATCAATGTTTTGCCTGTACAGATACCTGAACACTCTCCCAGCCCATTTACTTTCCTCCATATTCCTCAGCCGTTCTTCATACTCAATTTTACTGCGAGCTTCCCTCACTTCAAAACTAGTCCAGCCCATATCCCCTTGCACAGCTTCATTTGTAGTCTTCCCGTGAGCGCCCAATGCGAGGCGACCCACTGACCTTTGGTTCCCGTCGAGTCCTGATTGTACCCCTGATTTAAAGCAAACAACCGCATTTGCAAAAGTAAGTCCTGGAACCCACCCGTGTGGCAGCGACCTCTGCCGGCCATCGTGGGCATTCATTGCAGGCGGCGCCACGCTCGTCCATTGAAAGGAGCCGGTGCACGGCACACTAGCCAGTATATTTTAGGTACTATAGCCTAGGTCGTGGCCTAGGTACTACGGGGAAGAAAGTTGTTAGCTCCGTTTATCCCTATCGAGCTGGCAGACAGAACACAGAACACTTATTAGCCATCTATTAGCCCCGAGAACGAACTACAGGGGCGCTGCGAGCGCCGCTCGCGTGACGTCAGAGCAAGGAGTCGCGCCTGTCGTCTGCTACAGTTCGGGTGGTGTCCGGGCGCTTTCTGCGGTGTTTTAGTTTGCTCGCCTTCGTTCTCTCTGCCTGTATACTTATGGCGGTCGTCTCAAATATATTTTTACGACGTCTTCATTTGTGCAAATTTATTCAAAGAACTTATTTCTTAGACGACAATGCAGCTCTCGAAGGCAACGCTACAGTACCAGCCGAAGGAGCGCAGACCCGCCCATTGCTGGTTTTTCAATCGACAACCGCAAAAATATAGAAAATAAGAATCCAGTTATGGGGGACACCCTACCTGCCGCGGTACAACAAGTATGTCACAGTCACTGGCTATATATGACTTCTACAACAGTTACAGTCCGCTAAAACTGGTTTGCTCACGACGAGTAATTTATGGTGTAATATCAAATTTTTGCGTTGCTTCACAGAAACGCTCGGCAGTAACACGAGGACTTAACTAATACTGCAGTTAGGTTCTACGAGCACAACTTGCTTATTTGACTGCTTCTTAAAATTAGGCGGTTCTTCACGTGTTTATTTTAAACGGCGGTAATTTGAAGTAAAGATAATGTAGGCTTACGTCTATTTACAGAATACAAATTGGAATGCACCAATATATATTCCTTTTTCTGTGCTACACGTTCAACTCACTTGAGAAAATTACTGGTGCTTGTTGCTTGAGGAATATAGATGACGAATTTGTTTGGCGAACTGACACAGGCTACTCGGCCGAAATTTTTTAGTGAAGTATGCCTGTTGGACCGCATGCTGCAGCCAGAAAGAAGTCGAAGCGTCAATCACTAGTAGTATGGCACATATTGAAGATATAATTCCCCTGTGGTCAAAAATCAAGTGAATATATATGTAAGTCTTGTGGTGCTTTCTTTATGAATGTTTGCGATTGGATTGGAGCAAACTTTATTTTGCCTGCAGTTGGGCGAGGTTCTCCTTTATGTACCGACGAAGCGAATAGTTCTCCGTTTGCATAACGCTGGATCGAGACATGGTGAGACAGAAAGTGCTTGAATTTTTCTTTTCTAGGCAATCTAATCTGCGCTGTAGTAGCTGGAGAATATTTTAGCCATTCCAATTGGAGCTGTAAAAAATGTTTTATGGTTTCAATTTGAAATTGTAGTGAACTGATGGGTTTCACGAACAAAGCGTGCCTCGCCATACCGGCAGTCGGTTGCTATCGTTGCGTGCTATGGTTGCGTGATTGGAGTGCCATATTGTCGATAAAGGCTACTGAGGGCCACTATGAAACATTTCATCACTTGCAATTGATTGGCTCTCGATCTTAACAACGAAACTTTTCTCTCAGGTGATTGCTACTACGGTATTTGTTAACAGCCATTAGCGATTCGTTTTTTGGAGGCCTGTTGCAGAGAGGGGTGAAACTACCAGCAGACTTCTTCATAAAAAATCGGTGCCTAACTCTTTCTTTTACGCATTAATAAATGACCATATTTGGCTAGAACAACTCACCAGAGTAATAAGAATCATGATGACAGCTTCGCTGGGCAATGTCTTTCTAACACGGATAACATATTGACGCCAATTACCAAGATTTTTCTTTCATGTAAAATGCAATGTCTCTCATAGCTAAATTCTAAGGGAATGTTAAGTGTTTAGCCAAGCATCGTACCCCACTTCGCGTATTGAATTTGCAGACATTCTTTTTACGCAAAATTTATGGACAGGCACGGCGCATATATGCATTGTAAAACCAGTAGCCCCGTTCAACGCTACATAGCTTGCGATATCCAAGCCCCAAATTTATTTCACTCACGTGCTTTAGGAGAAAGAACTGTGGTTCACGCATGGCAGCAGGCAGAAGCCGGCATACGCTTCAATAAGTGCGGCTCGAGCCACCCATACCCCAAGCATACACGAAGGAAACGAGCGCGCGCGGCCGCCGAGCGAGACGGAGCGAGCGGCGTCCTGGCCGTGACGTCACACGCAAGAGGGCGCCACTCCTAATTCTCGCCGCTAATAGTTTAACGACTTAACGAAAACGGACTCTCCGTGTGCCGTGGGACGTAATGCTGGGAGCAGAAGGAATCGGTGACGCCGATCCGGAGAGACTTAGCCCAGCCTCGAAAAGGCGTCACCGTCATTACTTCTGCGTCGTGGACTGCCATGAACAAGAAGGCCTGAATCCCAACATCAGATTCAACCGTTTTTCTTCAAGGCCTCACGAAGTGGAGCGATGGGCGCGCTGCATAGCGGCAGTTCGTCGCGCTGAGTAAGCGAAACTTCGCGCCATGCTGACTACTTCGCCTGTCTTGAAGCTTGCTTGATTATCTGCGTTCTTAATAATTCGGTCTTTTGCACCTACAGTCCCGACAGCAGACCGACATATATAGCAGCAGGCATGGCTTGTGATTCACGATTAGAGACCCGGCCACAGCGACAATTAACAATTCGACAGATGCGAAGTAACCAGGTGTGTGCAAATAACCACAAATGGCCGGGCCGATTCGGTGACAATTCACTACCCCACTACGAGCAGCACAGGTTAGAGAGTTAAATGTGCTCATACTTGACCTCAAACCAGCATGTTGAGGCGGCGCAGCAAGGTAGTATTGATGAAAGCAGATCGATGTTCGAGCGCTATAATTAAAAGCTACATCACGCCAGCAGCGCACGAGCTCGCGCTGCAGCGCAATTCACACGTACGTGCGAGCCAGGGGCGTAGCCAGGGGGGGGGGGGGGGAGGGCGCTTATGGGGCTTCAGCCCCCCCCCCCCCCCCGAAATTTTTTCGTGCTCTCCATGCGCCGCCGGCCAAAGCAACCCACGGCGCCGGAAATCCTGCTCGATTTTTTCTAGAATGTCCTTCTGACGCTCGAAAAAAACATTTTAGCGCGAACATTGAGAAATCGGGCTGCATTTCGCGGCAACGCCCATGCACCGGGAGTCGCATGTCGTAACGCAAAGAGCTCCATCCGAGCAGAAAGTTCCAAAGGCGCGGCGGGCGGGCTTGTCGCGGCATCTCGCTGAGGCCGCGGAATCGGGAGCGCTTGGATCTCAATTCTGACGCTTTATGGGTATATAGTTTTAATAAAAGTTTCGTGCGAAAGGTGCATTGATATTTCCAAAGTCGTACTTTAGATTTTGAATTCCGGAACATTGTGGGCTTAATGTTGTTATAAACATCTGACGCCAAAGGTGCATTGACTTTTCTTAAGTCTTAGATCGGAACATACAACGAGACAAGCCAAATCAACACACTTTCAGAGAAGTTGACAAAACACGCAGCGAGATACGATGAGACGAAGCATTGTGGTGGTTCATTTTTGCCGTCATGTCGCATAAAAAAATAAAAAATTTAATTATATGGTTTTACGTGCCAAAATTACTTTCTGATTATGAGGCACGCCGTAGTGGGGGACTCTGGAAATTTCGACCACCTGGGGTTCTTCAAAGTGCACCTAAATATTAATACACCGGTGTTCTCACATTTGGCCCCCATCGAAATGCGGCCGCCGTGGCCGGGATTCGATCCCACGACATCTTTTTTCACGTACGCCAAAGCCTCCATGTCAAGACACTAAAGCCAGCCAGGGTAACTACATTCTTATTTATTTTTTCTACTTTGTCTTTTATTCGTGAGGACCGATTGAGCCTCTTAAAAGCTTACAGTGGAAACATTCGAATTCACCGCCCCCCAAAAAAGCAAAGGCCGTCATTTCCGCCGGAAAGGTGTTGTTTACTATGTTTTTTTCGATCGTCAGGGGCTATTACTGATAGAATTTTCTAAAGCCGGATCGAGAGACTATCAATCGTTTCCGATATTGTGAAACGCCGGATCGGCTGCGCGGGGCAATCAAGAACAAACGACGTGGAAAATTGACGAATGGGGTCATCTTGTTCCACGACCTGGCTATGGTGTTGGGCTGCTGAGCACGAGGTCCCGGAATCGAATCCCGGCCACGGCGGCCGCATTTCGATGGGGGCGAAATGCGAAAACACCCGTGTATTTAGATTTAGGTGCACGTTAAAGAACCCCAGGTGGTCGAAATTTTCGGAGTGCTCCACTACGGTGCGCCTCATAATCAGAAAGTGGTTTTGACACGTAAAACCCCCTAATTTAATTTTTAATTTTTCCACAGTGCCCGTCCCCACGTCGCTGATGTGGTTAATACAAAACTGGCAAAGTTCAAGTGAGAAACGCTGCAACATGCGCCATACAGCTAAGATCTGTCGCCTTGCGACTTCAACCTTTCGGGGCACATGCAAAAAACAGCTTGAGGGAAACAGATTCGCGTCGGACGATGACGTGAAAGAGTCAGTTGCAGATTTGTTGAAGCAGCAACCTAAGGAGTTTTATGAGATGGGAATCACCCGACTTGTTATTCAATGGGATAAATGTTTAAATGCTCATGAAGACTACTTTAAAATAAGTACCCCGTTTGTCATATATTTGCATTGGCTCACTTTCATTTGACTCGCCCTCGTATATTTTGCAGAACGGCTTTATACAGGTGCTCTCTTCTCTGTTGGGACAATAATTTCGGTGCAATTACTCACGATACACGACCGGTGAATGCTGCTCCTGCGTAATACATTGGAATAAACGACAGCGTCATTGAGATCTTTCACTGGCCGTTGCATACGTACAAATATGTAAACAAGGCTGTTGAATGACAAAGTTTTATTAACATGTTTGTCCTCAGCTTGTTAATTTCATGGCTTTTACATTTTTCATATCAGTGGCATAAACTGCTTTGCTTATTTCGAACTAATATAGTTCTAAAGTTCGTGTGATATTTTCTTTACTTATTAAATAGACAAAAAACATGGAAGCATTGATATCAGTTATTTTGAGCACAATTTCTGGCACATACGAGTCTATCTTTTTATTTTAAAATTACATATATTGCTTGTTTTGAAAGTGCGTAGCGTTCAATAATTCGCTTGCAGCATCTTTGGCAATGGCAATGCAGTCTTTATTCATGTATTTGATCTCTCGACAAATTGTTTAAGAGGAAGCTTTAGCTCGGGCCCAACTCCGACGCGGTCTATTCAAATAAATGTAAAACGCAGAAACGCTTTTCTGAGATAACCCCTGGATCACTTTTGATGAACTTTGTTGAATTTGAAAGAGTTAACTTCTAGTATCTGTTGGAAGCGGAAGTTTGATTTAGGGCCTGAATCTTGTTTAAAATATTTTTAAAAATTTGAAAGTGCGAAAAAATAGGCGCACTTCGTTTACAAAATAAAAGCTCTTCATCAAAAACAGATATCGTGGTTCTTCAAATGGCATGTATTATAAGAGTCGAAGCGGACAAATTCGGTATGTCCATTTGTATCTTACGTGAATTAGTTACGTGGTGCACAAGGGTTCTGCAAAAGCCGTATTTCGATAGTGCTAAATTGTTTGAGATTCATTTGTAACATATCAATTTTGTCCGCTGTAGATGCACTATTAGATGCGATTCACAGAATTGTGATATTATATTTCATTTTTGAGTTACAGAGTTTTAAACATGATAGTTTAGTTTCCTGAAAACTTGAGATTTGTGCCAATTTTTAATAAAAAAGTTGACAACCTAAATAAAAAAAAAATTTTGTGCAGTGGTTGCCGAGAAAAACTAATTCAGCTTCTACATGTATTTAGATAGGAGCATCCGAGATAAAGCTTCCTCTTCAGGAGGAGGCCAAGCTGCAACGTGAGCCCCCCCTTCCGAACGAAATTTCTGGCTACGCCACTGGTGCGAGCTCATATGCATTGCATCAGTTATTACCAGTTACTAAAAGGGACAGATGGCCGCTACTACAACGCAGGCATAACTACTTGTTTAGCGGCATGCAGTCAACAAAGATTGCAGTAGGCCCGCCGTTTCGCGGCACGAAGAAGGGAAACACGAGACAGCACGTAGGCGCACTAACAACTGAGTGTTTTTATTTCTTGACATAGCAATATATAGCCGCTGTCAAAAAACAAGAACTAAACAGGGCAGTCATCTGCATCGCACAAAGAAGCGAAGATACAGAATAACAGTTCAAGAGTCACTCTCAAGATACGCCAGTTCCTTTGTCGAAAGCGAAACTGAGGCTTCACTGATACATTCGTGTGATACATTCTGATTCGTGTGTTGTTTTATTCGGCGCCGTTTTTGTAATCATGCCTAACCAACTAGCCCACCAACACATGCTCAGTTTCGCGGCATGTCGAAAGACCGCTGCCGTCGCGACGCGTACGATTGTGCGCTCGAGCAGTTCGTACATCGCGGCGAGTACCGTCGTGTGCTCGAGCAGTTCCGTACACATGTGATGTCTGCTCATCGCTGCTGTGGATTCATTTATAGCGAGCATTTCCTCGCGTTTGTGCGCCTGAATCTAGCAGTGTGCAAACCTTAGCTGAAGTTCTACTTCGTACGCGACTCGCTTCGCTTGCCATTGACACCGCGCTAAAACTTCACCGCTTAATTCTTGAACGGCGTACACGTAATCGGCACTGCATAATTTCTTGCCTTTACGCAGCGTGCCATCCCTGAAAAAAATCTTCGGCGCCATCCCGCCCATGGCGGCCGCATTTCGATGGGGGCGAAATGCGAAAACACCCGTGTACTTAGCTTTAGGTGCACGTTAAAGAACCTCAGGTGGTCGAAATTTCCGGAGTCCTCCGCTACGGCGTGCCTCATAATCAGAAAGTGGTTTTGGCACGTAAAACCCCATCATTCAATTCAAAATCTTCGGCGCCCGATATTCGCTGCAGGCCGTGATACAACACAAACGAAAGTGGGGGGTCCATATTGTAAGCGTGCTTTCCGAAGCAGACGACCGAGCTTGGTACGACCCATTTTAGGACAGAGGGCGCTTTTTAGCACCTTTTTCGCAGCGCCCTCTGGGCAATGCAAGAGTCCCATCCGCGGTCGCTACCGACAGAGAAAGCGCGCGAAAGATTTGTTTCGATGTTCCACGACAGGCGCCACGGAGCGGGGCGGTTTTCTGCGCATGCGCTAATCCAGCTGCGGCAGGGGCGCGGCGTTGTACTGAGATCGGCTGTCCGCAATTTTTTTATTTTTATGCGAACACCCCCTGGCACGCTTCGGCCTCCGCGGCCCCAACCCATGTGCCGCCCTGCTTCCAGCTTTGATACCCCCGTTAGCCCTTGGATGCCTCGGAGATCCAGCGCCGCCTGCTCTATAACCTCAGGTCATAGAGTTCCTCAGGTACCCTCCCGAGGACTCCGTTTGCCGGTTACATGTGCCCTCCTGGTGCACCGCGAGGGCCGCCAGCGGCGGAGCGAACTAGGGAATACACGCATGAGCAAAAGCCCCTAAATTTTCTCTTTCGCGCCCACTCTTACGCCTGCGCACAAACGACTGGCGATCCCTCAAATGAACGTCCGGCTTTCCGAGAACGATGCCAATCCGAAGTCACAATATACCGGAGGCATTCCCATGTATACGTGATGCATACCACGAATACCACTTTACAAACCACAGCGCAGCAGCGCCAGATTTCTCTTTAGATAATATAGTGAGAAACTCTGTGGTTGCACGCACACGCACGCTTCTCCTAAATGCCAGCCGCGTTACACTGTAGCCGCGTTGTCCGTAAACTTGGTTCCTGGCCCTCTCCCTTTTCTCTCCTCCGCGAAAAGGCAACGAGCGCCGCTTGTGGCGGACGTCTGCAACCTAGATCACGTGCTGCGGCCTCTGAGATTACCACGGCGTTTGTTGCCATCTCGGAGGCCAGCAATAACGCTCGCTAACAGACGCCCGCGCATATAAAGAGCCGGCGGAGCATTCTGCCATCGCTGCCACATCCGCCGGCCGAAGTTAAAAAGGCAACGAGCGCCGCCTCACGGAATTTATGCTGAACTAACTTTAACTTAGGGAACCGCCGCCGCAATGGGAAAGCGAGCAACGCGGCTGGCATCTAGTAAAGGAGGCATTGCCCAGGCCACGACCTACTGGAACTCCAGACCTGCACAGATATCCGGCTTCTATGGGAGCAGCTTGCGCCCACTTTCGTTCAACCGACGGCCGTAGGTGGCGCTTTTATAACCTGTTCGTCTGCTACGCGGTGGGCGGCTGTGCGGCGTTGTAATTAGTACGGCAGCTGTTGTGACGAACTGCTTGTCTAGTTGATGATTTTTGCTAACACAGTGACAGTGATGTCACAAGGCTTTGATCGGTCACTTGGCCCCAAAAGTTGACTGCCCGAACCTAAAAAATGTCGGAGCGTGTAGTCCGCTGCTCTCTAAAATAGCGTTAAATAGCCGCTCCTATTGCCTTTTTCAAGCAGATTATTATAAATCACATTGTGTATAGAGTTCGCAAAGTACACAACAGTTTTATTCTACACGTTGTAAAATTCGCTTCTGCGCTCTTTAGAAACTTGAAACCACCGTAATATTCGACGACAGAACGATCACCACTCATTTTAACTCTTAAAAGCTGTCCGTGAATGCGTCGTGAGTTCAAAAAGTGAATTACACATACAGCTTCACTGCGTACGTATGTTAAGCACCACCTTTATGCTGCCGCCGTACCACGCAGAAAAGCTAGCTTTACAGTTTGAAAAGAGTCCCGTGAGACGATTTAAGGCTTGCAGTGCAGCACGTTTTATAGCACTGGGATCGCTTTATTTTTTGCAAGCTTTCTACTGAGCTAGGCAACCAACGACAATAAAAACAAGGTATGCTCACCTTTCCTTGAAACAGAATCGATCAACCTATTGCACATATCGGGCGGAGGACTTGTACTCGTGAATACTTTTACTATATACTTTTACCAGGTCATCTGCCTTTAATTACGGCACACAGCAGTAAATTCTCATGTCATATACGACACTAGGCTATCTGTAAACAACTAAAAAAACTAGATTATCCTATGAATCTTTTTAAGACAATTTTTCCAGTTTCTTATGGAGGCTAGGAAAGGGAAATTTATGCCGTCGATCTAGCATTGCGGCTGCCACCTATGCTCGTTCTTTACATTTCTTGCACCGCTCCTCCTCTTGTATTTTCACTATTCAAACGCAAAGCATTCGCAAATATGTTTTCTTTTGTATATTTGTGAATTTATTAATTTACCGCCAGTACGAGAGCTTTGTGCCTGCCCAAATGGCAAGACAAGCGCTGAACAGATCGGAGAAGCAGACGACAGCGAACAGGTTATAACTAGCGTCACTCCGCTCGTACGTTCTTTCCCTAGCGGCGAAAGGGGCGAACTAGACCAGGCGTGCTGGATGAGGGAGATCTGTGCAGGTCTGGAGTTCAGTAGGTCGTGGCCAACGTTTTTGTCGTGGCCCAGGCCACCGTCGCGCATGCGCAGAGCATTTTATATACCACGTGACCTGGTTGTCAAATCAACTGGCGCCAACGAATTTGAATCGCGGTGCACGCGCGTTGTCCAAGCTTCTTCGTGCTCGCGGGTTACCTTTCTAACACTTACGTTTCGCCCACTAGTATCCTACGGCGTTTGTGCGCTGTTAGCTTGCTGGCAGTGTTGTAGAGAGGCAGTGCCGAGCGTGCCAGAGTGAACTGGCGGTGCAATGGAGGGTGACGGCGGCGACTGGGAGCTGTCCAAGGAGAACATCCAGCCATTGAGGCATGGCCGCGCCATGTCGTCGCTGCAGGCAGCACTGGCTCCACAGTGCCAAGAAAACCTCAGGCAGATACGACGGTGAGCGCTGTCCAATGCAGGCCTTGCGTTGCGAGGGGCGGTGCACTGCCACCGTGCCCGCAGCACGCCTGCGAGGCAACGTGCGCGAATGAGTCAGTTTACATTGGCCTGGCAAGCTGGCTCCCGTGGAAAGCTTTAGTGGCGCGTTTTTGTTGCTCGAATGATTTGGTGGGTAGCTGGGGCCACTTAGGTGGTATTGCCTAACATGCAGTGAAGTACTCGCGGTTGTATGCTCACTACCGGCATGGCTGGAACTCGTGTATGGTGTAGTGGAATGGGGCAGTGTGCCGTCTGTACAGCAAAACAATAGGAGTAGCGGGGTTGGATTGGATGGAAGGTAGGAGCGTCCCCTTTGAAACGGGGTGATGGCAGTTGTCACCATGCTCAGCTTTTTATTTTGCCTTTTATTTTTATTTACCTGCGCTGTGTGTTATTAAAATTCTCGATTTTCTTTAAATACGTCTTCCTACCCTTTTAAGTATAAACCCCATGCAAGCGATCTTGCACGCGACAGCGACAAGCGACGCGATGGAGATGGCTGTCGCGTTCGCTCGTCGCCTACAAGTTGCACCCCATGCGAGCGACGACTTCGAGCGACGTCTCCCCAGTGTTGCCGGTATGAGGGCAGCAATATAGGCGCCGAAACTAGCGTGACGCGTGCTTTATTAACTTAAGTTGATGTATTTTACTGTAAAAAGCAGCATAAAATATTTGCGCTATTTGTTCGTCATTTAATTTTGTGTACTCTTTTTGACTTCCCTGCATTTTTTTAAGCAGGGCTCCCAACTGTATACTATACGCTTATGATCACTTCCGAGGCTGTACTTCCCCTCTTCGTCTATTTCCATTATTGCGAGCTTGCTGTACAACCCCTGCGACATTAGGCAGTAATCAATGGTCGTTTGTCTGTTACGGGACTCCCACGTGATTTGTCCCTCACACTTTGTTTCTCTGTTTACTATAACTAGGTTGTGTCGCTCACAGAAGTCTAGCATCAACCTCCCATTACAATCTGTGTATCCATCCAGATCCTCGATGTGGCCATTCATCTCACCCAGCAGACAAATATCGGCACCTTCTCCAAACTGCTTTATATCATCATTGAGGCACTTCACTAGATCCTTGTTCTCTTGCCTGTATTTGGCCCCTGTCCCTAAATAAACTACTCGTAGCCATTTCTCTTTACCGGCAATTGTACCTGATACCCAGACATGTTCTTTGCAAGTTAACTTTATTCTTCTCCAATTTGTTCCTTGATGTATCAGCATACCTACTCCTCCTCCCTTCCTCTCCATTGTTGTTCTATTGTTCCCTTCCCAGACGTAGCCTTCAATAAACGGTGGGTCTTCTAGATCCCTGAGATGTGTTTCGCATAGCATAGCAAGTAGGCATATACACCTACTTCTTCGTCCTTTAACTGCTGTTGTATTTCTAACCACTTCGCTCTCTTTCTACCGCCTTGCATGTTTATGTACCTGATCCTGGTGTCAAATTTATTTCTTGTAGTTTTCTTAGGACGCCTGTCGGGCGCCACCAGTAGGGCACAACGATCGACCGGCGCGCCTAGCGCGCAAAATTTAAACATGTAGTGCTAAACCCTGCATTCATAAGCTAAAACGCTCTCACAACAATTGAAGGTAATATAATAAAAAAAAAATAAACACTACAGACTGTTAGGATACATCAATAACGGCGCCTAAGCTTGCGCGTTTCCAACCACAGATCATGCAGTGTTCCTGATCGTCCGCGCAGCGTTTCGGTTGCAGAAGACATACTTGTCTACTCATTCTGTTCTGTAAGCACGCATATGTTTTTAGTATTTAGAAACACAGGACGATAAGAAGCCCGAAAGGAGCACCTGCACTGTGCCTGGTGGGTTGCATGGGATTCTTTTCATGTTGCATCAGCCTGAAAGGCAGTGGCCAGGTTTCACTGAAGAAAACGAACTAACAAACTCGCACCGAGACACACATGCACAGATACTTACAAATCCAGCGCTCTCCGTGCACATAATGTGCGAACGCGGCAGGGAAAACCACAGCAAGCAATCTGTGAGCTCCGCACGTATGGGCATGACCTCTGCGACAACCATAACTGCCGATCCTGGCGGCCCAGTGTTGTACCATTAGTTTTCCTCTTGCCAGCAATGACTCCGTTTTAGCAACTGGTGGCACTGCAGTAGGATGTTATGTTATGAGCATCCCCTTTGGAACGGGGTGGTAGGTTGCGCCACCGAGCTCTTGCTATTATACTGCCTAATGTCCTACCTAGGTTAAAGAATAAAAAAGAGGAAAAAACATTGTGAACTACAACACCCAAATTTTCTGATCCCCGATTGCGAACTGTGCTTTCGTACGTCTCAGTCTTTTGTCGTTTACCTACTTTTCTTCCACCAATCGCCTCTTACTAATGCCTATTGTGGACATGTTTGCTTTACCACTGCTTTCGCTGAACCCAAGGGCTTCAAGGAGGCCAGTGGTGCCCAAATCGACCGCTGGGTCGACGTCTTCACATTCTAATATAACATGCTCCATAATCTCTGTAGCTTTACCGCAGCAAGCACATGCTTCTTCTTCCGTCTTATATCTCGCTTTATAGGTGCGTGTTCTAAGGCATACCGATCTCGCTCCGAAAAGTAATGAGCTTCCCTTTGAGTTATCATAAATGGTTTCTTTCCTGATTTCGATTTTTCCTCTTAAGTAGTTACTCATGGCAGGTTTCTTTTTCATTGCCGCCACCCATGAGATTATTTCAGCCTCTCTGAGTAGACTGGCGTGCTCCAGCACCCCTGGAGGTCATCACAAAAACAGGCATTTTTAGCCGCCGTATGACACACTGCCTTATTCCAGTACACCATAACTCGTGTTTGTCAAAGCAGCACTGCTTGAAAATGGCCGAAAGCAGCGGGTGGAGTGCATCAATCTGCATGCTCGCACTCGACTCCACCAACGCTAACTGCGGTGTACATTTCATTTCCTGCTTTTGGTTTCCATTTGGCGATGTGCTTGGCTTTTGCTGTAGTGCTAGGGGCAATTTGTGGGGAGTCAATATTCTGTCGGCGCAGTCGCTCGATACGTTGCCGGCATTTCATAGCCTTTGGCTAACTTCTGTCACGCCACGAGAAAAGCGACAATTTGCGCTAGTGCTAAGTGTAAACAGCGTGTCATTATTTTGCATACTTTGTCGGCGCCTCAAATAGGACAGTGGGAATGCCAAGGCTGCAACCCGGACTCCTCTTTTTGAAAGTTTGGCCCCCCCGTCGCCCCTTGGGTGTCCTGTTGAAGACCCTGCGCCGCTCGCTTTATTATAATCTCGGATGCTCTCGTGAGGCCTGTTTTTAACTCCAATCAACATTACCATGAACCTTTGTCTGTAGCATTTTCTTTTACTTTGACATTCCAAATCCTCGCCAACTGCGTGCAATACAGCGAAAACTATGGGTCGCCTCCGGTCGCACTCCACGTGGATGGAAGCTTTTGGAAAGGATGACATAATGGACGAGTTCTGTTCTTGCAGCATGCAAAACAAGTTGGAAGTCGGACTTTTCAGATTTTTGTTTCTTGAGTCTAGGAATTCAAAAGTCAACTTGCATTCTTAGCAAACTTGTCTTATATAGACTTTGAGGTGCCAGCCATCCCTTTTTGTCGTTAAAAAGGAACTGTTTCATAAATTCACGAAATATTCAGTATTATGGAATGACAAATATTGCCTGCAACAAGGTAAATGCGGCAACCCAATGGCACAAGAGTGCTCTGTGCAACTTTGGCCTGAGGTCGCTGGCCGAACTTCGCCCATGGTCAGCTGCCAAGCGCAGCCCACAATTGAGGATTGACACTGGCCTCACTTTGGCTGACGTTACGGCCAGCGACATTTGGCCAACCTGAATGGGCAACTGTTAGCCACAGTAGGACCATGCTTGGCCCGATGATAATTAGCAGAATTTGGTAGGCCGCTTGTTTATGTATGTTTTATATGTATTTGTTTTTATACCAGGTGTTCTTCAGCTGCACCAAAATTAAAAAAATTGCCTGGGGTAGGTAGCACAACTCTAACCCTTGCGCTAAATTACACGACAAGGCGGCCATTCCTTCTATGAGAAATCAAAATGCTTAATTGAATGATTAACCTAATTGCACTCATTAACTGTTTAATTAATTGCTTTACGGAACATATTTCAATCTACGAATTATAGCACGCGAGTTCAAAAGGCATTTATTCACTTGGAACGAATTGTCGGAACTAAACCAGTTCGAGATACTAATTTTTAAAATGTCCGATGAAATGAATTGTGTTCCAGTTACTACTTTTGTCTTTCACAACAATTTGCTTTCAAAGTGCTTTCACAACAATGTAAGTGGATAGCAGCGCATTTTTAATACCAAGTTTGATGGCACATATCTTGAAATCGGTGCCATTGTCAGAATTTGTTCCGAGTGGTTATGCCTGGCAAACATGCTAGCTACTATTCCACAAGTGAAATATGCACTGTAAATTAATTAGTTGATTAGTGTAATTACCCTATTCCATTAAGCATTCAGATTTTTCATAGAATAGCCGCATTTATTGAGGAATTTCTTCAGGGTTAGAATTGTCCTGTCTGCCACTTGCAATATTCAAAAATTTGGTGCAGCTAAACAAAGGCACCGTGTATATATTTGTAATGCAATTGCACATGCACACTATTGTAAGGTCAGCACACAAGTAAACAATGCAGCGAATGCTTTAGAACCATTTATTGAACAAAGGCTTGTAAACCGTATGTGGCAGAAGCACTGAACCTTGTTTGCAAGTTTTCATTGCATGTGACTAGACTAAATACTGAACTGCAAAAATTAGGGAGCATACCTTATTTAGTAGTGACGTCTTCTAAGTACCACTTAAAAATAAATATCATTTGATATATGTGCTGTGTGAAGTCTATACACGGATAATGTCAAAAATCAGTTCTGTAAATTTCAGACAAGTCCGTTGCACCCTGCCTGCACCCTTTCAGTGCATCCTCTTTGTCTTGGGTGCCGAAGATCCAGTGTATCACAACGGAGCTTAGATCTTGCATGCAGACTTTGGAGTGGTCCACTATCAAAGCAGCCTGCAAATTAAGAAGTAAAAAAAATGTATTAGAATTGTTTGTCGAACTGTCTGGCCACATTATCCCTCGTTTCAGGCGCTGAGGAGCTGAAATACATGCGTTTCAGTGAGAAAATGCTACGTCTCACGACTCTGAATTACATGGAAAATAGCCTTTACTGAAAAAAACGGCATCTCAAGCTTAGCTGCAACAGGATGACGGCTACGTCCTGCTCCTCGGCCAAATTGGAATAATGTTCTGTTAACATTTGATAGCTCCTTGATATATTTGTGAGTGTTGACTGACGGGACCGTGCCCAGCAGCTAATTGAGTTACGGGCTCAATGACCCAACAAAACCGTCGCTAAGTTCGCCAAAGACATGGCCCGCGTGTGTAAACTGCCTTTTCAAGGATCTGCTGACTAGATTTGTGCACCCAGGTGTTGTCAAGGCATGTCATTCATTGCTGGAAGTTGACTATGGAGCTGCAGAGAACCAGAAAGGTGATCAAGACATAGTCATTGGCAGCAAAACCTACTCTGTGGTTGAGACACTGAGCTACATTGAGAGAGAGCAGTTCTCTGCTGTATGTCTGTACTTAACGGCAGCATGCGATTACATTCGCCACAAATTCCCGCTAGAAGACATCAATCTCAAGATGGCTGAAGTTGCTCAGGTGCAAGCTCTGGAAACTGCTTCATTAAACAGCGTACATAATTTTATTATGCGTTCCCATAATATTCAGCACTGTGAACAAAACTGAAATGGAGTTTTGCTCATCTGTGTGTGAGAAAACATGAAAGTCTGCTGATGGTCAAGGGGCACCAGAGTGGTACTTGCTTCGAGCAAACCTACACGGAGAAATTTCTGAAGCAGGCAAAGTCAGCAACAGCAAAATCATTGCAAAAATATATTGTGTCCCAGTGGAGCTTTCGCTCTTTACTCTCCAAGACACGATTTCACTTGCGGTTGTGAAAACGTAAACAAGCTTGTCGCTAAAGGTAAATTCCTTAAAAAAAAAAGTGCTGCCCCCCCCCCCCCCCATCGTGATAGTTTTGTGAATTTCCAAATCTTCAGGTTGGCAGTATGCCTTTGTAGACATTCGTATCCTTTCCACCCTAGGCAGCTTTGAAAATGTAGTCAGTAACGATTACATCATCACATTGTCATAAATGTGACTTATTCGTCAGTCGTCGCACCCGCTGGCACATTACAACCAGTGTTGAAAAATTTCTGACTACTAGTGACATCGGAACGCTTGTCAAGTGTGCAGCTAGCACAGAGTGCACCTCGGTTACAGCTAACTGGAGCATATGTACTCTATCTCGTTGACATCTGTGGAGGGCAGTGGTGGCACTGCTATGTGGTCATTTGTTGTAAAGTAACAAATCAGCTGGCGGGGACAGCAAAGTCCTTCATTGCACTGGCAAATTCATTGTAGTGGTCTTCGTTGTAAAGGCATTCACAATATATATCAGTCCTTTGTTACACAGGTCATTCAGCTGCAAACGCATTCCACTGTATCTGCTTACGCTGCACCAGCTTTGTGTCACTGGAATGCAAGACCAACTAGCCTAAGCAGTCCGTCCTTCTTTCCTTCCTTTTCATTCATGCGTGCTATTTTCAGCGCTGTTGCTTCTAATTGCGCAGGGAGAACCTCGTAGCCCTTCTCTCATGCTGGTGGTATGAACTTTTTTCCTGGGTAGCTAAAGGTGGTGTAAAAGGTGCCACGCCCTCCACATTACCTCAGCATTACGTCATAAGCAGCTTGAATATATGGAATGTTATCTTGGAGAACAAGACTGCCTTGTATTGCATGATGGACAGCTTGGGGAACAGTACCAGCAATGATGGTGAAATGTGTAGGCTACTTTGAACGTCCTGGTTCCCGAATACGTTACCTGTGCTGCTGAACAATGTTGGTAAATGTGCCAATGCTGCAATTGCAACATGATAGCGTTAAGGAGCCCGTGTTGCAGAAAATCTGGCGATGTCGGACGTCGCTTCGGCAAAAGGATTTTCGAGCCTCACATAACCAGCACATACCCAGGCCGTTCATGTGACTCAAGGAATTCACTGAAATTATTGAATTTCTCAAGCTAAAATACATGGAAAAATTGTAAACTGGCTTGCACACAACCTACAGACATGATAGCTGTCGGATTGTAATTTGCATGTACGAGAACACAATTCTGTTGTGTGAAAACTCGAACCCCTTTTCCCGCATTTCTACAGTGCATAAGCCAGAGATGGCGTTGACCATGTGCATGTGCCGGCTAGCCAGTATCTTGGAGGCCATGGAGCGGCGCGCCCGGTTCCTTGCAATACCTCCAGCTGGCGCTCGCCTCCGCTGCATCGCAGCATTTCGACCAGAAAGCCCGCCTTCGTGCATAGCATTTGCCGCGAGTGTTTTTCGGTAAACAGTATGGTTACATACGCTGCAGTTGCCAGGAAACGTGTGAAGCAGTCAGGTGCAATCGCGTTCCATCTTAACCCTTTCAGGGTCAATGACTTAAATATATGTCACCGTGAAGAAGTTTAAAATGGTCGATGCTGTATATTTACGGTGCCGTCTGTACGTTTAAAAAGCACGCCAATTTCCTAACTTTTTTTTGTCTGGCATGTGCTTCCACTATGCTGCAATACAGGGAATTTTTTTCTCACATTTCCCTCTCTCGATTTTCGTTGCATGGTTTGTTTGTTCCAGCACGTCTACTACCACTCGCTTGTTGGCATGCGCGTGAGCAACCGGCAGTTTGGGTTTTGTTCTGTGGGCACTTCAGCTTCTGGCACTCGCAAAAGTGATGCTATCTCGTTACCAATCACTCAAAGGGTGACCGCCTGTTACTCGCTCGTTCATCGCTCGCAGGGGTGCATATATGAAGGATGCCGCTGTGCATGCGTTTCCTTGGAGACTCGCGAAAACTAATCGCCTCTGTTTCACGATAGGATGAAGGATTAGTGGAAGTTTGTCACACTTCTTGCTTTTCGGACAGGCGCACAACGACACAGTTTTCTTTAGTGCACTCACCTACGTAGTTTGATTACGTTATGAACGTAAATATTAGTGTAAAAGGGGGAGCATTTGACACTTGTGAAATATTCTAGTGTGCGCATTTTTATAAGTCTTTGTTCTATGTGTGTGTATTACAATGCATACATTTTTAAAATTATAAGTTCATTTCCTATATTTATGGTTGTTCATATATACCAATGTGAAATATATTTTTCTCACTTTAAGGTCACCCTAAAAAAAATACGGTATTTTTATTTGAAATAGGTCCCTCTGGTGAATTTAAATCTGCAGTAAAAAAAATCAACCTTGGGTGGTCACATATGGCGAAAAAAGTCAATCCTGAAAGAATTAAGGCGAAGCTTAAGCACCCTTCAAATTTTTTCTCACGCCATTTTGAGTGTTATCTCCCTTCAGACTTTGTTGCTTTTGAGGAATATTCAAGATGTCCTTGCGTGCTGGGCTTTGCTATAGCCTGACATTTGATTCACTGCCAAATAGAAAATGTTCTTACAGGTCATGTTATTCGTTGTCATGTACAAGAGCTCGAAATCGTATCCAGCTAAATAGATGCTTTCAGATAACTTGCTGCAAAATGTTTCTGAATGTATTTAGTAACTGGCTACTGTAAAAGTGAATCAAGTGGTTGAAATTAATCTGAAACCCTTTGACAGCACCTTTAGTCGTTGCTGCGTTGCTTTAGGTCATTAAGCCCAAATGCATTAGCCTTCATTCAATGAATAAATCCAAAAGGCAATCACTCAGTTGATGAATCAACAAGTGCAGCTTGTGGTAAGAATCACATGTTTTGGTAATCCAGGAGACTACCTGTGTGATGTACCAGTGATCATAAGGACAAGCATGCCTTAAATGTCAATGTGAATTGCGACAGGTTGAAGCAAACTTTGCTACTGTGTTCGAGTGTTTCAACATATCTTAAGACATGTTTGCAGGATGCTTAGCCTGGCGTGTGAATTTAATTTTCTCTTATTTGCAGGGAGTTTGAGGAGGAGCTTAGAACCACATCTGGGGTCAGCCTGCTGGATGTATACCACAGGTAACATTGAGCAGCATTTCAGCTCCATTTCAGCAAGTACTTCGTAAAGATTCAGCTGTAATAATAGAGATGTGCTTCTGACTACATTGGTGCAAAATTAATTGCAAGTGTTGAACAGAGTGAATTGTGTTAGTGTTGAACACAGGGAAAAAGCTTCGATGATGTGTACATGTGGTATTTTTGTTTGTTTTTTAGGTAAATGTTAAAAAAAGGAAATATTGCTTGACGCCATCAGATTTGTTGGCCTGCTAGCAACACAAAAGTGCTTCATTAGGTAACGGGAGGGGGCAGTGCACAAAGGAGATAACACCAATGCTACACTTGCAATAAATTTTTATTTCGAAAGGTGTAGCTCTACACCAGTGCATCACCATGCGACAGAAAAAAAGCACTTCACGTCACTGCGGAAAACTAAAAGACAAAACATGCTTGTACGTTCAGTTCAAGTTACATGTCAATGTTCATGCAAGCTTTCAGAAAAAGATACAGGTGTCATTAGATTTGGTGATGTGAAAAGCCTCGATAACCTCCCTAGTTTGCCGATCCTTGTGGCGCAGAAATAATGTAGTGCCACTGAGTAATGGCAGGTAGCTGCACTAAGTTAGTGCATATTGTTAAGAATGTAGCCAGCAATTGCGACATGGAAGTGTTTTTTTTTCTGCAGTAAACAAGCTTGCAGAGTTCTGTTCTAAGCTGGGCTGTAAGCTGTCAAATAAGCCAGATCAATATGATGGGAAATGCAGTATCCAGCATGTGGCTTCACTGGCTGAATGTAGTGTTTCTGAGGTTTATTGTTTGTTTAATGTGTGATCTGATGTACATATGCCAGACTGGTCATTTTGTAAATCCATAATTGTTGGAACACAAGGGGTTACTTCAGAATAATATGCATTCACACTTGAGAGGCCATTGTTGAAACTATGCCTATTTAAAGGGCCTTGAAACGGTTCGGAAAAATTTTGTAGAGGCGTAGGGTACAGCTTAGGTAGAACATTCGCACTACAATTTAAGTGAAGCGTTACGTATTAATGGAGCTACAAGCGATTACAAGTTACCCTCCTACCTAGCCATGATTTTTCCTCCTCAACTCGTTCGCTGAGCCATCGGGGCTAAGCTCTGCCTTCACTGGTTCTGCGTCACGATGCGACGTCACATCGTCCACTTCCGTTTGTTTTGGAGCCCGCCCGTGCGAAACCTCTCCGCTAGCCTCTTGGCTGTCGACCCCAAGCGAAAGCTATCGAAGCAGCGTTTGTTGCGAGCATTCTGTCGCAGCGCCGAACGTGTCTGGTATTCCGGTAACCACACACTAGGTGAAGCTTTCGATGGAACGGTGGAGGCATAAACTCAAGCTGATGAAGGAACTTTAGCGTGGACGTACGGGAGCTGCTGATCGGTCTCCACGGTCCAGCCACCCGTTGGTGCAGAGCTCAACCAGCCAAAGAAAGAGCTACTATTTCTCTAACCAAGTGTAAAGCTTTTTAAACATATACAAAAACAACGTGTTAACAATTACACTCCTGCGAAAAATTTACACCAGCAGCAAAGAATACATTTTGTTACTGCTACTGTGTGTGGTTGAGCTCTATGCCACAAGGTGGCTGCACCGTGCAGACAATTCACATTTGCAATTCTGTTCATCCCCTGAAACGAAGCGTAAGGGGACACGGCCAGGCCCTGTCCCCTTGCACTTGCGTTTACCCTAATACCGGACTCGCGCAACGTTATTGCGTTAGTAATCTTCCGGTGTAAATGACGGCCGCAATCGCGCAAATCGTGGCGCCCATCGGACAGCGGCAGTCCGATAAGCTGCAGCCAGTCCGCTCGTCTACTGGCTTGCAAAAGGGGACACGATGTCGCAGCTTGACATATTGCCAGTCGCTACGTTTGCAGTCCAGAACGCAACAAAGTCGAATCATAGCGCTCGCGAAAAGACAGGCCGACACTGGCCGCGGAGCTCTCGTCAAAGAGGAGCACGTTGTAACATGTGAAGACACCGGCCCACTGCCAATCTCTCTGAGATATAGAGAAATAAAGTTTTTCCATGCCATGTAACACAAGCAGACGACACTTGCTGTCTGCCGGAAGTGCTTAAGTGTACTGAAAAATTATTCTTGTGCATTCTCTTTATGTTACTTTCTTGTTATAAAAACAACTTAACTAACATTTAAACTATTACGAACATCATTTGTTTACCATAAAGTTGGAAAATGTATTGATCACGTGCCCTGGTCAGCCAATCGGATAGCTCGCCCCACTGACATCATATGGCTGATTTCCGTCATATGGGTAGGGGCGGCTTAAAATTCCGCCAAGCAGTGTGCTGCGATCGGCAGCGATGTGCATTTTTAAAACCTTATAATAAATTACACACTTTATGCGGAGCACTTAGATGTGTCAAATAATGATCAGGAGGACCTACTCTAACGACTCAGTACGTTTGTAGAAAATCGTCAAAATCGTTTAAGGGTCCCTTTAACCCTCTATAGTCATTTATAGAGCCATATTACACATTTAGGTGCCACACAGGAAAAGGGCTCAGGTAAATGAATTCATGTTAAGTGATTTACTTCAGAAAATTTATTTATTCTTGAGGTTCTCACCAGTACTTTGAGCGCTCCCAGTACGGTAGCGCTCAAAGCACTCTTTTGGGTGGAGTCGTGATCCTCAAGAGTGCTTTCACCTGAGCACCTATGCTGGCCCTCTCGAGGTTAGATATATTAATCCAGTGAACTGGCGTGAAATTAGTCTAAACAGTGCAAATGCAGAAAACGCCACTGTCCTGTTGGTGATTCAGTCTGCAAATTGTGCAATAGAGGAAGGAAAAAGAAAGTGCTGCGCATGTCTGGAGACATTACGAAGTGCACTTATTACTTGGAAAGTTCTCAAGAGCTGGCACTGCTAATCCAAATAGCCGGCGAATGCGAGTGCACCTGGGCCCCTATTCTTAAACGTTCGGCTTCCGCGAAACTATTGCCTTGGCCACGCCTCTGCCAAAGGCGCATGCTGATTGGCGGTTTGAGCAACAACGGAAAATAAACAGCGGCCTACGTCATTTTAATGTCATGTTGTCGATGGGTGCTCTCAACGTATATTAAATAAACGAACACGTCTTTCGGCGTTCGGTTGGTGTTGGAGTCTTACATGCGTTGTTTCGTGGAACAAGTGGCATGCGTGCATGGTAAAAATGAGCATGTTTTTGCCTGGTCTTCAATAGATTTCAGTTGTAGCTCCGTGTTTATGATGTCTTACGTCCCTTTGTGTCCTGCTTCCTTGCGCTGGTAACATGAATCACCTGGTGCTGCCACTCGAGTGTAATCTAATCTCTCGTAATAAATGATAGAAGTCAAAGGAAATATTGCTAAAGGGACACTAAAGCTGAATGTTGAGCTGGATTTGCAAACTGCAATTCTGAAATGCCAGAAAGGTCGGCCATGTTGTGAACATAGTTTTTGCAAATAAGAAAAAAACCCTTTCTAAGATATATGTCAATCTAAGCAACCCATACATCAGACAGTGAACCTGTAGTACTTGTTTACACAGTACTGTGTGCGAGTTCTCATTCCCTTCAGATGGGGCTCCATGTTCTTAATAGCATTGTGGTAGCACCAACCGACACAGGGGTCAGTTCTGTGTCACGGAGCACATCTGTGAAAGTGGTGAGAAGCGGTGCATTTGCGCGTCCTGTCTGAATCTGGTCTGCTGGGCTATTCCATTCAGCGCAGCATAGCCCCTGCTGCTTATGAGCTTTCTATCTTTTGTAACAGCTTATTGTGACCATGACGTGCACACAAGATCCACGGAATATGGCAGTTAAGTTATGTGGCACTTGTGCAACAGCATAAGTGTATATGCATTTGTGCTAGCGTTGGAACTGGATAAGTGGCAGGGGTTATGTTGAGCGCAATGCAATTGCCCAGCAGATGATGCTCAGACAGGTGGATGCTCTGTGCGCACGTGCTTACCGTCATTACTTTTGCAGATGCGCTCCGTGACACTGCGTCGATCGTAGTGTCTGTCAACGCCCCTGCATGATTAGTACTAAAAATTTGGAGAGCTGTTACTTCTATCATCATCATCCGCCTGGTTACACCCACTGCAGGGCAAAGGACTCTCCCATACTTCTCCGACTACCCCGGTTATGTACTAATTGTGGCCATGTTGCCCCTGCAAACTTCTTAATCTCATCCGCCTACCTAACTTTCTGCCTCCCCCTGCTATGCTTCCTGTCGCCCCCTACGCTTCCAGACCGTAACCCTTAATGACCGTTGGTTGTCTTCCCTCCTCATTACAAGTCCTGCCCATGCCCATTTCTTTTTCTTGATTTCAACTAAGATGTCATTAACTTGCGTTTGTTCTCTCACCTAATCTGCTCTTTTCTTATCCCTTAACGTTACACCCATCATTCCTCTTTCCATAGCTCGTTGCGTTGTCCTCAATTTAAGTAGAGCCCTTTTCGTGTTACTTCTATACTTTCCATTAAATCAGACATATGTTACTGCATGCTGTGCTTGCTATACCAGCATCTGCCTGCACATTCTCATGGCCTGTTAGGGGAGCATTGTTGGCATGATAGCTCATTGATGCCAGTCTCTGATTGCATGTTACCACTGAAGCCTGGTCGGGCTCCAGCTGCATTTGTTCGTTTATTGAAATTGGATACCGACAAACCCACTGCATTCCGCATGGGAACCATTGTGGAACTCCCCTTTAGATTCACTGTAAAAGATGAAAAATCTAGGAAAAGTTTAGATGGGCACTAGTTATTGAGATATCTTGAGATTTGTGCAGCGTTTGCTCAGGACTGTTTCATAGCTTATTGATGATTAAGCATTACCTTGAACTCTGTATTTACCAAAGATTACACCTAGCAAGTATGGAGAACTTCCATTGAACGTTTATTTTATGGACAGAACATGAAAACATGTTGATTTCGATAATGTTGTGCTGACATATAGTACCTATATGACATAGGACATTGTCACGAGCTCTTGCAACAGAGTTCAGAAAAAGCGTGAATGACTATGGAGACAGAAGGAAGGGAAAGGACTTTTCGCTGGCTGCCTCTGTCCTGTTCCCAGGGAATGCCAACCATCCCGAGTCATCTGCCGTGTATCTTTTAAGTAAATGCTGCCTCATACATAACAATATATAACATAATGGCAAAACCTCTCAAGAAAGAGAAGCTGCGCTTCCTTTTCTCTGCTAATGACCAACCTTATCTATCAAGCAAAAAAAAAAATTCAGTTATGTCCCCAAAACTGCACAGTCGGTTATGGGGGACGCTGACGTTCAGGGCTCCAGATCTCTTTTGGTCAACTGGGTTTCTTTAACATGAACCTAAGTTCATTTGCGCAAGCGTTTTTGCATTTTGTCGCCTTCAGAATGTGGCTGTGTGCTCTTGCTCTTCACTGTCCTTTTACGGAGTGCCTTGCAAGCTCCATTGTAAAGCAAAGTTACAAGCTAGTAGCAGCTTAGGGCTCCCATTGAATGCTGCCCATACTAGTGCTTTGGGATATACCAGCTTGACCTGTCTCTTTTAATAAGCTTATGATCATGCAGTGATAGATCCTTGCACAAGTTAATATTTTTCGACGTGTGTCATTAATGTCTAATATTTTAGCGTACACTTATTTCCACCCTGAGCGCACTGTTGCGTTTCTATTGTCTTTTTTTTTCCCTTTCCTGTCAGGATCACTCTGGCATTAGTATGGCAATGTACAATACAGTTGAACCTCGTTATTTCTGAAAATGGGGTAATTTGGACTCGTCTTCTGGTCCCGGCAAGCGTATTCATTATTTAATGCAATAACTCTCGTTAATTTGTGCGTATTTGGCCGCACATCGGTTAATTTGGAGAGTGTGCCTTCGGGGAGTGTCACAAAAAAGCAAAGACGGCTGTAACGTCCAACCGAAACGAAGCCACAGTGTATGCATTGCCATGGTCATCAGCAAAAATTGTATGTATATGAATTCATCCCTATTTGTGCTTTTAAAGCCTTTATTTTTGCGTTTGACGCCGTGCATAATAATGCGTTGGCTGCATGCCTTCATAAATGCGTAGTTGCCATCCATGATCGTGTTGATAACGACCACGGCAAACGTAGTTTCGTTTCGACACAAAGCAAAGCTGTCAAGGATGAAGTGCACTGGCTATGTTGCTTTGAATGGACAATCTGTTGGTGATCAGCTCACTGGCATAAAAATAATCGGGATGTGCCCACAGCAATGAAAACAATGTTTCAGATGAAGACTCGCGCCGCAGCCACACTGCGAAGGAAGTTGCGAGACCTTTGCCGCTGCGAGCGCTAATCAGATGAGATCATGAAAATTGCAGCTTCTGCATTGCTTTTGTGCAAAATAGAAACAGGATTTGCATATTCATTCATTAAATAAGCTTTGAGATAGTACGCATTTGTTTATTGTTTTTTTGATACCCTCAATAACTTAAATTAGGTTGATTCGGACATGTTTTTCGGTTCCATGAAATCTGAATTAGCAATGTTTTACTGTATGCCATTTTCCCCCTACTTTCTTTATTACCTAGTATAGCGGCCAAGAATGTGCGCTTTAATATACCTTCTGTTCTATAAGCCTGTGCAAAGCACAAAAAATTTATCTGGAGTCTCCCACTACGATGTGCCTCATAATCAAATTGTGGTTTTGGCACGTAAAACGCCAGAATTAATTTTTTTTAGGATTGCAGTCCAGCCCCACGATATAATGAATGCAGATACTATAACAAAGTATAAAACATGACTAAGTAGATCTAAAGCTTTTGCTGGTGTTACTCATGTTTTGCTGAGATTTGCCAGATGTGATGTGACTTAATAACAAGGTTTACTTGTGCTTCAATGTAAACAGTAAATAATAAGCACTCCGTGTCGTACTTGTTCGCCAGGTATGTGCTGTGGGTGGAGCAGCACCATGTGACGGGTGGACATGGTGTCAACCTGCGGCAGCTGCTTGAGCAGGCCATCGTGCAGTTCAAGACAAACACCGAGCTCTTCAACGACGAACGCTACGTTGGCATTTGGATACGCTATGTGGGTGCTCCTCTGGAATCATTTTGTAACTGCTTCTTTATCAGCTCTTTTATTTACAGTTGGATTCTTTTGCTTTGTTTTCATGAGAGGCAATGTTTAAGTGGTATTGTTTGCATTCAATAGTATTAGCATACTCTGCAGTTGGTTTGATTTTATGATGGAAGATAGGAAGGGGGACACACAACATGTATGGTAAGTGGCTGAGTTTATCCCTTGCTGCTTTTGCCATCAGGTTTCATTTGCACTTTTTTTTTTGTGGTGGCACATGTGACCTTCAGATGAAGCCAACTGCATTGGATTGTGCTCATGCTCGAGTTGAATGTTGCTTGTTATTTCTCTTTGGTGGTTGGAACTGAGATCACACACAGAACATGTTGATGACCCTAGGGGTAATGTTTGGGTTCACAGGCTATAAGTTTCAATCATCGCAAGTACTGTCCATGCACCTTGTTGTCAGAACAAAGACAGCCCATATGCAGGCACAAATTTTCTGAGTGCCAACTATGCAAGCCAAATTGGTCAGCATGTACTTTGACTTTATACTGTTTGGGCAAGGTTTAGCTAGAAAAAAATTTTGCTTCTAAAGTCGACCATCATCAGTTGAAGTCACAGCTACTAGATCACCATTCACAGCTTCAAGGAGAAGCATCAAACTCTGCACTGATGCAGGTGACTGCTATGTAATTGCCATACTGCAAGGACAAGTGATGGAATGTGGATCCGCTCAATTGCATGGAGTCAAGCGAGTGCTATATAGCCAGTGTGGAAAATTTTGCGCACACTAAATGAAGACAAGAAAAAGACACAACGACCAGCGTAGTACTGACAGGTGAACTTTGTTCCTAGATCATATCGTATATACACCCTCGAGAACCATCTCATGATCACTGCATGAGCAACAGACCATCCATTCCACATAACATTCAGAAAGGCAGCATAATTGACACACTATCTTCTATTGTTGAGCAAGTTAATTTCGCTGTCATTCAAAGCGATAGACGGATGGCTAACACATGCTCCTTGCAATCTTGATATGTGCCAAGCTTCTACAATTTCTCTCGTTGCCCGATTAGAATTAACATACAAAATAGCAGTTTGGTAAAAAAATGACTTACACGGGCTCAATGAGCATTGAGCGCAGTGCATTGCTAAATGTGTGTAGGGCCTTCCACTCAAGCTGGCCAGGCATTCCCTAAGGGGGGATGCGGGCCTCAATATAGCAAAAAATAGTAAAAAATTTCGGAAACCCGATCTCCAAGTCTTTATAGTCCAAAGTATGCTCTAGCAAAATATTATAGCTGAATTCCGTCAACAAATGCTAAAAAACAATAATTTTAAAGCGTGGGAAGACGAAAATTAACGCCCGAATTCGGAAATTTGGCCCGACTTCAAGCCACTGTAGCTCCACACGACGACAACCGATTGGTGCCATCTTGGTCTTGTTACAAAACTGCTTCCTAGCGTTTGAATTTGGCGCGCTTCAAGCCAACCTACAGCTTGTAGAGCCACTGCAGTTGGCACCTTGTGAAAAGTCGCGAGGAGGACGCTGATTGGGTATAGTGCGCGCGACGTCACTGCGCAGAGAGATGAAACTCTTATAGGAGTGGATGAAAATGTGGGGTGAAGTGCAGCGAAGTAATATCGCGCGGAGAAGTGCAGCCCTCCGATTGGCGATGAAACGCGCCTCCTCTCCTGGCCTCCCCGGCGCGGCCAGGCCTCGTAGTTTGAAGCGTCTGCTGCTGCTCGCTCCGCCATCTTAGATGCACGTTTCCCTTTGTTGTCGGAAGCTTTTTCTTGCTGCCGTGAGTTTACCCACGCTGCAGAATTTGTTTTGTTTCATGTGCTTCGATGGCCCTCGATGCCTGTTTAAAGTAAGCTCGCAGAAAGCGTGCAGCAAAAAGGAATGCGTTTGGACGAAGAACATCGTGTCGGTGAAAATCGAAACTTTGGTGGTGCCGCCGGCTGTTTCTTCTGTGGTCAGTACGGCTGGGCCATGTTCAACAACGTTGACTTTGGTGCCATCACAAGCTCGTTCGCAGCTGCTTGATGCTGCTGGAGCAAGCTCGTGCGCTGAGCGCATTAACAATGACGTGCAAGGGCTAAGTTTGCGCACGGAGCGCATAGACACTATGCTTTACACTGAGGAGGATTGTGCAGAGCGCGAAGAACATGAAAAAAATTTGAAATCTTCCTTGGCAGAGATTTCGGTGACTTCGCGAACGTTCAACCTGCTAGACGTCATGGCGAGTGACGACAACGATTGTGGCATGGAATTAGTCATTGTTGACACGAAAGTGATGCAAAAATTTTTTGCTACTGCTATGTGTACCAAGTTTGGGACGGTCATTCTATAGTTCTCTTAAGTGCAGCAAAAGCCAGTACGACCTGGCAGTAAAGCTGGGGCTCGTGTGCTCTGGTTGTGACTTCGCCAAGCGCCATTTTTCGTTACCACGAGTCGATGGCCCATCCGCGATCACGTCCTTTGAAATAAACGTAAGGGCCGTGAAAGGTATCCAGAGCATCGGAAAGGGAGTGACTGCGCTTGCGGACTTCTGTGCCACCCTGAACCTCTCCCACCGTTACCCTTATCATAAAACCTTCAGGGGACATATGGACACCATGGTGGTAGCTTGCCAAGTAGCTGCTACAGCCACAGAAACGGCAAGTGTAGAGGTGGTCAAGACCCTCTACAAGGACTTCCTCAGTCCGGTTGGGAATGTTGACATCATTTTTGACGGCACGTGGAAGACTCGTGGACACAAATAAAACATTGCTGTTGGGTGCATCATTCGACTGTACATGGGCCTGGTGTTAGACCACGTTGTGTTGTCTAGGTACTGCCGTGACTGCCCAGGGTCACCTGACACGAGTGATGATAGCTGTGGTGACTGGGCAGTCAACCACAAGTGTCTAAAGAATAGACTGCAATGTCGGACGTATGGAGGCTGAGGCCACCCTGATTCTGTTCAGGCGCTCTCTAGAAAAGAATGGGCTACGCTATACAACCACCCTTTCAGATGGCAAAAGCTGCACATTCCATGCTTCGAAAGAAAAGGGTGTCTATGGACGTATTGACATAGAGAAAAAGGACTGCGTGGACCATGTTCACAAGAGGATGGGGACTGCTCTTTGCACCTGGCAGGAGAAAAAGAACGCGCAAGGGGAGTCTCTTGGGGTGGGAAGGGAAGGCTCACCCAAGACAAGGTCAAGAAAATCGCAGCATATTATGGATATGCTCTGAGGAGCCACAAACATGACCTCCCAGCCATGCAGGAGGCAATGAATACCGCACCGTTCCATATGACATCCACAGATGATGCCCCAGACTACAGTCACTGTCCAGAAGGTTCCAGTCCATGATGCTTTTATAACCGTGCACATGCCAGCCATGAAAAACCACCATCCCACAAAAGTTCACTGCCAGTCTCTGTCTGTACTTCTCTGGAGCCAGTCCTTGCAAGGCTGGGTGACCGTGCCTTCTTGCACCGTTGTGCTGATGAGATGACCCAAAATGTGATACGAAAGCAACAAAATCCCAATAAAGAAGGGCCTCATGCAGGGAGATATGCGATTATCTGCGCTTCTTGGAGCTCCTCGAGACTGTTGTGCAGCCAGAGTCCCTACACTCTGTTATCTGGAGTCAAAGCTCCAAAAACACGCACGAGCCTCTGCTTGCTGTGGAAAGGGCTGTTGCAGGAGCAGTCTCGCGTTTCAACCAGGGAACGGTAGAAACCAGCCGAGTGATTGCAGGGCAGCTTGGCTACAGCCCTGGGAGCTGCCTCATCCAAAGGAGGCTGTGCAAGGCCAACAAAGGGCGCACAGGGCGAAAAGCTCAAGAAGAGGATGGTTAAGAGACACAAGCCCAATGTGAGCTAGGACTACTACCCAGGACGGCTGTAAAGTGGCTGAACACCGTGAAGTGACTCACTTATATTTTTTTTCACATGCCTTTGCAGTACGCATGTTTTAACGCGACAGCGTTAAGGAGCTCGTGTCGCAGGAAAGCCGGTGTCGTCGGCGTTGGCCGTGAGCGATAAATCCCAGCAGGCACTTTATGAATAAAAAACAACTTGCAACATGGGCTGGGTGGGAATCGAACCAGGGTCTCCGGAGTGTGAGACGGAGACTCTACCACTCAGCCACGAGTTCGATGCTTCAAAGCGGTACAAAAGCGTCTCTAGTGAATGCGGTGTTGGCTTAGAAACGAGCTCTAAGGCTCAGGCCTGCGTCGCTTGCTCAGACGCACATTTCGTTGCCGCGCCGAACGCGGCGCTGCTCGACGCTCACCGCGTCCGATGCGGGACGCGTAGTCGCTGCGCCGTAGCCCACTGTCTTACACCCCTTGGCGGGTCGACGGGAACGCTGTCGCGTTCCACTCTTGAAGGCGAAGCTTAAGCATCCTCCAATTTTTTGGTCATGTTTGACTGAACCAATTTTAATCAATCTTGTTCTTATTTGTTCTTATTTTGTTCAGCAAAAACAGAGCTTCATTCTGAAGCGTTTGCTTTTCTTACAGGCTTAACAGATAAAATTACAAATGTTCTCAAGACTTTGAACGCAATTTTCTCAGCTTTGTTATTTTTGTGAAGTGCCTCTACCTTACGGAAGTTTTGAAGAAGTTTCCATGAACAGATTTAAACAAACTTGGTATCATTCTTTTCAGTAACAACTGAACTGCAGGCTAAAGCTTTTATTTTTTTCATAACCTTGATGCAATTGTAATATTTTGATAAGTAAGCTAATTACTCAAAGCTAGTTCTTACCTTCCAAGTTTGAAAATTATTTCTGGTCAATGAAACAGCTGTATTGACATTTAATTAGCTTTAGCCTATGGGGTGGGCCTTCAAGAAGAACCACATAGTTCTGAAAAGTACCTTTTTGAATTTTAAGTTGCCATAATGGAACGTAAAAAATTACCTAATTACAATATGGGATTTTGTCATAACTTCTTTTCTAAATGAGATATTTTAAATCTGTTTGCAGATTTGAGATATCCATTCAATGATGCACACACATGCCAATTTTCATCAAGTTGGGATAACAAATAAACTTTTCTTTAAGACCCTCATTCCCCCTTATTACACTTATGCATTGGCCAGGCTGACCGAGATAGTACTGCCCATGTGTGAAAGAAATTTTATACATTACATTCCCTTTACATTCTAAAAACTGGCACACATGACGCATCTAGCACTTATTACTAAGACTGTTAACCTGTTAATACAGTTGAACCATGTTAATTCGAACTTCCAGTTTATTCGAACTGATGCTGCAGTCCTGTCAAAGTTATGCGTATTCCAATGGGCAAAAACGCCTGGTAATTCGAATCTGGAAGCATTTGCATCGGTTAATTCGAACGTACCGCGCTCCGACATTGCTCTCAGCAGCGTGCGAAATCGCGTAGCGGCACCTCTGACTAGTATTGCTCTGACCCCACCATAGAGGAAAGGCTTAGGAGAAGCCCCTCAACGGCATGGGCGGGGAAACCTGAGGCAGAAATATTACCCTCTCTTGAATGGCAAGGTTGCCTTTTCTGCGTTGTGCCGTAATGTCCCAGCGACACTAGTGGCAAAACGTGCACTGCAGGAGGAAATGGTCTTGGGCCAATATTTAGTGACTCGCCGCAGCGGCAAGCGAGCCAGGAGCGGTGGAGACCAATAAGAGTGGCCCCTGCAGAGACGTACGCATGGGAAACAAGTATCATACAGACCTGCCCGACCGCTGTATTCGTACTCGTGTCTGGTTCAGCCAGACTGCTTTTTTGGCACTATCGTCTGCTCACGTGAACTCTGGCTCGTGCTTGTATTGGTTGACTTGGTTAGTCTCGTTCACGCTTGTTTTTCTACAATCGCGCATTTAACCCGAGACATCCCGACGGAAATGTTGGAGACAGTGCGCCATATCCGATTCTGTGTGACAAGACAGACCTTGAATACAAGGATGCGAAGGTGACACCCAGTACCTCATTCTCCTTGTCTTTTGAACGCGGTGACGCCATAACAGAAGGGAGCACACCAACATGATTTTGATCAGCGGTGACGACTTCGTCATCTTGATAAGACATGACTCTAGTTTAGAATAGAGGACGAAGAAGGTAAACACAGCGCCAATCTGTCAGCAGATGAATGAAAAAATACCCAAGCCTGCAGAGGGAAGCAGCAGCGGAGGCCCAGTCCTGGCCTGGTCATTTCTTCTACTTTGGTGGCAGTAGGTGGCAGAGGTAAGAAGCGCCATCAAGCAAGCTTGCAGGAATGCCAATATGCTTCCCTCCCGCCCTTCTTCGCAACTATGCTTCCCTCTCAACTTCCTTGCAACTCCCTCATCTTTGACAGTCTCTGCGCGCGCACGCCTCTATGCCGGCGGCGTCAGCTTAGCCCGCTCCTTGAAGTTTTCCTTTCTGCCGTTATTGGGAAGCGAGCATTTGCCGGTGTGGGTAGTTTTGTGATCCTCGCTCGCTGTGTGCTTGCATGCCATGATATTTCACGACTCTCACAGTTAGCCCTACAGGACTTTTATTAAAGTTTTTCCAATCCAATCTCACAGTTCATGCATCCTGCTATAGTGCAGGAATACTTCAAAAAGAAGTCCTTGTTTTAATTCAAAATTCTTTTCATTTGAACACATTTTCGGGCCCCTTCCAGTTCAAATTATTGAAATTTGGCTGTATATGGGACGTTTTAGAAATAAAGTTTAATTGTAAGTTCTGTGCTGGTCTTTGTGTCCTTTTCTTGTTGTCCTTGCTTACTGTGCGTAAAATTTTCCACAGTGAAGTCAAACCAACTATGCCGCCTTTCATTCTTATTGCTATATAGCCAGATTTGCCACTGTGAAGGCCCGTCAATGTGCTCGAGTTTTTGTATCTCGTGTTTATGCTGTTCAGGTAAAAATTCTCATGACGGTTATGGAAGGCAATGTGCGTGAGTCGTGAAACGTGCAGTGCGCACTGATCTCTGTGATCAACACCGTAGCCTAAGAGAAACAGAAGCAAGCATCATTTCATTTCTGCAAATTTTTAGAGCGATTGACCCATGTTAACTTTTCGCTTCTGCTTTGATGTAAAGAATCGTGTGCCAGGAGGGTGGGAGTGATGTCAAGGTGTGCTCTGTTACCCAGAAAACGATTGCCACCTTAGGTTCAAGTCCAGACGGCTGTGCCTGCCAAACGAATTGTAGCCTTTCTATGAAGTGTGATATGCTCTGTGCAGGCTGAGCAGTCGCCAGAGCCCCTGGCCGTGCTCAAGGCAATGTTTGAGACTGACATCGGGGTGCGGCAGGCCCAGTTCTATGCCACTTGGGCGCAGCAACTGGAAGCATCTGGAGACACCCGCGGTGCATCGCGCGTCCTCCAGGGAGGCATCGATCGACGTGCTGAGCCCACCAGCTTGCTTGAGGGGGCACTGAGGTTGGTCTGCACTTTTGAAACTCTCGGTACATTCCTGGTGTCACAGAGGGTGCTTTGCTTGCAGAGTGCTGTTCTTCAGGATATCACTGGCTGCTGTTTTACGCAGAGTACTCTAATGAATCCTAGGTTATATGTACCCTGCCAGAATTGCTGTTCATACAGCACAGGAGTGATAAGCAGTACAGTGAAACCACATAAACATGCAAAAGGATAGACAGTTGGGCGAGTTGGTACGGTAACATGATTTTGGCTTCTAGCGCGAAGTGAAACACGGACACAGAAAGGAGCAGACAGGACGAGCGCTAACTCTCAACTAAATTTTTATTGAAACGAAGAACATATATATAGGTGATTGCAAAAACCGTAGCATCAGAACATGACAATGTAAAAGCATCAGTTAAACATGTCAGTTGGTATGGAAGTCAAAGAACAAAAATTATTTCAGATTAGTACACGTATTGCGAAGGTACTGGAATTCGCAATCTAACAGAGACAACGAAGCATGACTGACGCAAGTGTCTCCTAATCTTTTTATGTGGAAAGCCTCGATAATTTCCCTCGTGGTTTGGCATCTGTGTCTAGAAAGAATTTTTGTGTCTTTAAAGAAAGGTTTGCATCCACAATCGAAACAATGTGCGGCTAAATGTGATGCGTTAGGGTTCTTTAGTGAATGTTTGTGTTCTTTTAGTCTAATGTTAATGCATCTACCACTCTGTCCAATGTAAGCTTTCCCACATTCGAGTGGAATCTGATAAACTATGTCCGTGTTGCAAGGCACTAAAGGGGACACATGTTTAACTCCGCAATCATCTTTTCTTTTTTTGCCTTCCTGTTCAAGTCTCCTATTTATCAAAGGGCACATGTTAGCCAACTTTCGTGGGGCTGAGAAAACGGTACTGACGTCATACCATACATACATATTCATACATAAACATATTAGCAGCTGAACGTACTTGCGACGAATCTTTGACCCAGTCACCTAAGAACCTAATGTATTGGCTAATGCTTAAAAGGCCAGAAACCAGCTCCACAATTTTCTTGCATGTTTGAAATAAATGCGTGCATCACCCACAGTACAGCCACTTTCTGATAATTTGGCCCTAACAGGACCAATGAAATTAGTTGAATTAATTGGTAAGTAAAATGAAACAAGATGCAAAAAAAAATGTCAGAACGCACTACTGGTTAATTTGGCAGTACAGTCGCCGACCATTTATTCGGGCTTCACGGAGACTGCGGAAATGTCCGAATAAACAGGTGTCCGAAAAAGCAGATTAAGAGAAAAAAAAGAAAGAAATCCTTTATTTTCACACACTTATGCGAGCTCGGCAGTAGGCTTGAAGAAATCGTGAATGCGCCGTTGCACACTGTTTGGTTTACATGCACTCAGATAAGCCTGAATCTCTGAGAGGGTCGTACGGTCACTATAGGCGGCTGAAAGCACAGTCACTGCTTGTACACGCTCCGCATGCGACGGCAGTGTAGCACATGGTGCGTCATCTTCCTACTCAGAGTCATCGTCCGGCGGTGCAGCAGAAACCTGACTAATGATCTTGCCGTCATCGAGTTCTGCGCATGTCAGTACAGCAGTGTCAGCACCTGTGAAACTGTCAAATGAGACGGTGTCTGGAATCGCAATGCAAGCGCTGCGCGGGTACCCGCAGAACATTTTCAGCATCAGTAGGGAGCACATCGGAAGGAGACAAATCCTAGGCCTCCCGGCACCCGCTTGCCGGCATTCCCCAACGCAGTCTGCGCGGGCGGGCACTGTCGGCGCCATTAGACACTTGACGCGATGTTTCTGTATGCCGTGTTGGATCACCGCAACCTCGACACAGCTCACGAAACAAACACCACCACGCCTACACCAGTCGCACAAACGAAAAACGTAGCCTACTTGCAGCGTCGTGCGCGAAGAAACAAACAAATCGGCTGCTGGATTGTCTTGACATGGCTTACTAAGCTGAGACTGGAACTGCTCTAGCAACTCTGTTGAACCAGGCAGAAACGATGATGATGAGTGGGGATTTCCAGTAGCGCCACTTCGTGGGGCAGCAAGGAGGCTCTGTTCAAAACAAAAATGGCGCTCAGCTAGTCTAACCATGCACCGGTCAGAGTCGATGCATGGTGCTCTCGATGGAGTGTCCGAAAAATCAGATGAGAGGTTGCAAGGTGTCCGAACTTTTGGCAGTTGTTATACATTATGGTCTATGGGGACAATGGCGGTGCCGCGAAGCAGACCGAATAATTGAGCATGTCCGAATTTTTGGAGTCCGGAAAATCAGTCGGCGACTGTATTTGCCTGTTCTTAACACACCCCAAATCAAACTCGTGCCCACTTTCTGTATCTCTGAAGCAGAAAACCATTGTAGGAATGGCAAAGCTCCTAAACAAACTAGAAATTTAATGCGCACCCAATTTTTCAGAAACAAAAATGTGATATGGTCAAATATGGGTTGCACAATGGCGGCTAGGTTTTAAGTCAGCTTTGTTGCATGGTATTTAAAATCAGCTTTGCCGCAATACGGCCCCATTATGTGGTAAAGCGTACGAATGCCTCAAATGAAGTTTTGGTTTTGAACTTGAACTGAACTTTGAACTTTATTTCGTATCTATACAACGTACAGATGACAGGGGCATAGACAAAAAGCTATAAAATCAACTTGACTAGGTCTGTGTCACACCCTTGGTTACTTTGGCAACACGTAGCAACGCGTGCATAAATACAAGATGAGCACATGTATTAGAAAAACAATATAAATATAAACAATGTGTGGATAAATGGGGCTATTTATACAAAGTTACTTTCGCACAGCACAAAAAATTGACATGAATGTGGAAATGGTAATTGTCATACAAGTTCTGATTGCACCATGCAGGCAATTTCCGAACCAGTTTTCCTGAAAATAAATATAAGACGCGCATTATAATTGGGTAAATACAGTAATCGCATTGTGAGCTACAGTTATTTTCTGGAAATCTTCCTCGGGCAGGTAGAAAAGACATTTTTGACGGGAGATGACGTTTGTTCACTGCCCCCTAAGCTGTGCTTAGACACGCCACTAAAGGTGCCGCATTTGGGTCACCATAGGGGTCTGGCGCGTGCGTGCTGATTAGTCAAATTCAAATTCTCCCGAGAACACCCATCTTAGGATTGAAATAAATCTGTGCCCATAGAAATTCATGGGCGCCAGCCAGGACCTTTGGTTGGGATCAGATTAACCAGAGTTGAATTAACAGAAGCATCCAATAGATAGCCTCAACCACTTGGTGCCGCTGCACATAGCTAAATGTGCCCCTTTGTGTAAATAATTAAACTCGGTGGTCACAGCGGTGCCCTGGTGGTGATTTTCATGCATTGTGGCAGTGTGCTCTCTCTCTCTCGTTGCTCATGATGCTTGCAGTGCCATGTTATAGAAACTGTACGACACACAATGCCCTTGTTGCAGTGGGAACACCAAGAAAGTAGTGTCTGCTGTGCCTCATTTACAGCGTTAACCGAATATTTGGTCAAACTGCTTGTAGTTGCCAACCGTTAAATCAGACGCCGATAATCCGAACATGTTCAGTAATTCAGACAGGTTCGCGGCACCGTTAATGGCCTCATAGACTTAATGTGTAAAGATGACCAATATTTCGGACAGCTGCCAGCTCCACATTCGATTATCCGGACTCCATCCGTGGCTGTAACGTATGCCTACTCTGCAGACATTGTCTCCTCTGGCAACCTCAACAAGGCATCAAGTATGGCCTTAGAAACCCTAGACATCAGCTGTGGCCTCAGAGATTACACATTGAACAGTGATCTCAGAGGCCTTGCCTTGGTTGCAGCACTGTGCTTCAGAGATTTGACTACAAATGCCAATCTTGGAACGACAGAAAGCTGAGCTAGTTGGTAAGGATTCGTAATCCAAAAAAGGGGGTAAGGCGTGCAGACACGGGCACAAGAGAAGAGAAGTGGACGACACGAACGCCGTGGGGCAACACGATTACGAATAAACCTCAACATAGTTCTAGTGGGGAAGATACATATCGCAATTAAGGAAGCTAAAGAAGCAGGATTGTGCAGATAAGTAGAACAAGGAAACAGGCTCAGAGTACTAGAAATGAAGCTTAGAACAACAGAAAGCTGAGCTACCGTATTTACTCGCATAATGATCGCACTCATGTAATGATCGCACCCCTGAATTTTGTCGTCAAAATTCAAATTTTTTTTCTTTCCCGTGGTAATGACTCATCTATACCCTAAATTGTATGTGAGTGATGTGTGCCGTGTGTGCCAGCGAGAGAGGGCCACCCTGACGCACATCCTATGGGATTGCACCAAGTTCCCCAATGAGGCTTCGACAAGTACAACGATTCCGCCTCGACTCGCGGCTGCGGCGGAATGCTACGACCACGAAAGCCAAACCTGGGCCCTCCAGCAGGTCTCGGCGGCTCTTGAAAGACAAAGGCCGAGCGAAACCGACAGAACGTTGCCCCTCAGGGGGGCGACCGACCGCGGGAGTAACACGCGCTGGAGTTGAGTAGAGTCCACCCGCTGAGAAGACGTCAGGGCCCGCGTCACGGCGCCATTTAGTCATGGTGTCGTTCTGCAGGCGACTACATGAAGTTGTCTCTCTCTCGCTCTTTCCCGTGTAATGATCGCACCCTGCACTTGTTGCAGTGATATATCGTGTGCCAAGTATAGCTAATGATGATCGCGCTTACCATCTGTCGAACGCTACGCGAACGACTATTGAAGACATACCAAGCGGTCTGCATGCACCAAACATTAAGCAGATGCCCCATTTTATTCCTTTCATCACTTTCCGCACTTCCATGAAAAAGAGAGCTACAACCAAACTTGCCTCGGCTTTATTATTTGTAGGCTTCATAATGGTTTTGGTCAACAACATCAACATAAAAGGCGTCTTTCGATTCGTCTTGTCTGCACTTGTGGGCATGCAACAAATTGCGAGCAACAACGATAGTGGCCACGTTTACACTGATACGTTAGAAGTGCACCCTATTCATACGTTGACTCTTGTAATGCAGCTAAAATATTCGCTGTAGTTTAGGCATCACTCCCTAAACTACAGGTGTTTATTTCAGAGTATCTGTCGGTATAGTCCAACTCTGAGCAGTCATTGTCACTGCCGCTCTCACCACTGTTGTTTCAGTTGGTGTCATCCTCCATTCCCTCAGCATGTTTGACAGCCTTGTCTTCTCGTTGCTGTGGATTACAATGTTGGGCTGTCCAGAGAAGGCCTCTTTATCCTCCCGGTTGGAGTGGTGCCATGTTCTCCACTGACCAGTCCACATACAGTTGACACACATGGTGTACGCATGTAGAAGGCTGAATTTGTTTGCAGGAAATGTGCCCCTGCGGTAAAATTTTAAATTTTACCACGGGGGCTTCCAATAGTAAAAAAGTTTCCGATAGTACGATATGATTGAAAACTCATTACTGCAGTAAACATTTTTGCAATCAATACCGTATTTGCCCAAACCTAGGCCGGCCCCAATTTTAAGCTGACCCCTGAATGTTCGAAGCCAGAAAACATAAAAACACTTGCCTCAAATGTAGGCTGAACAAAAAAAGTGACGACAGCACTCACAAAATGAAAACAGCATTTATTTAATCTGAGCTCACTCTACGCTATCTTCACTGCTAGCCTCATTGCTATAGCCCAGACCACATGCATGCTTGCAGACATGCGCCCACGCATGCACAGACAGTGCAGCATGGCTCGCACACATTGAAAAGCGGCGCGATCTTGGTGAACAGCTCCTCTCTGTTATCGCGTGCTTATCTTCCTCATCGCTGTCATCTCCTTGTCGCGGCACATGCAAAAAGCGTCCCCCGTTGCCACCTCCAATGCCAGACGTTTTTGACATCGATGCTGAAGTCACGCCCGGCTGGAATGTTTGATGGTGCCTCTGCGGCTAGCACAACTTTTCGTTTGAAAGCGGCACTATAGTGGCATTGCCTGTTTGGTGCCGTTACGTTAACGCAACGCTATGGGCCACATCGCATTCCGTTACGACACAGGTCAAAATAGCGACGTCGCTCATGTGCTTCGATTGGCTACCGGCACAGCTAATAGCAGCTGCGATACTGACTTTTCTAGATGGCGCTAGCTATGCACTATATTTATAATTTTCAGTTACAAACTGGCACATTTTTTTAAAATCCTCGAATCTAAGCAGACCTTAGCATTCAGTACATGTATATGATTATTTGAAAAAAAAGTACAATCTGCCTAGATTTGAATGAATACGTTATTTACGAGATGCTCCAGCTAGAAGAAAAATTCCACATTGTTCGTGTTATCGAACGTGACACGAAGAAGTCGGTGCTGGCACATGGCAGGGATCTACTGTTGACTACGGTGTGTGGCATTTGGAATGCGAAGAAGTTGACCGAGAAGAGATGTCGGGTACGAGGTTTGACTTTTTGCCATCATTGCCTCTGTTGCCGAAGTGTGTACTAGCCACAGTGATGAGGACGACATGGAAAGCGACAGCAGGGGCGATTCAGGCCCGACAGTGGCACCAGCTGTGCGTCTAGTACATACTTTTTCCGAGCTCTGGCCCACTACGGTTCACTGTATTTATGTTCGGCAGTGTCTTTTGCTTGAATATGACGAAGGATGGAAGCTTTAGCTTATCAATACTTGCCGCATGCATTACAGTGCAGCGCTGTTTCTCGCAGTCTCTACTTTTTTACTGAGGTGTCTTTTCACACACCATGTTGCTGGGTGGCCTATAGAATGTCAGCGGTATTTTGTTGGCATTTCCAATCTGGGACATTATGGAGTTATCTATTTTGTGCAGTCCACTTGGGAAACTGAAGAGTGGCTTTTCGTAGTTGTTGGGCAAACGTTGGTGGAGGTTCGTTCTTCTGAGATGGGTGCTAACATTTCATAAAGCATGTTGCCCACCCTCTGCTTGATTTGACGTTGCAACAGTAAAGGCTATTTTGTGCGTAATGCTCCTTGCCTGAAATTGCAGCATCTCACATGACACGGTGAGGCCAAAGGATCTTATGCTCCTGAAAATATTTTATTTTTATTTATTTATTTGCGATACTGCCAGTCTCAGTGAGACCAAAGCAGTGGGGCACAGTTTTACAAAAAGAAACAAACAGGTCATGCTACATGGTAAAGTAAAAGAAATAAAAGGAAAAATGTTTCCTTAACTACTGCAGAAATCACCAATGATGATGCGAAATAAAATACTTTGGGTTGGTATAACAATATGGCTGTAACAATATAACAATATAGTATTACTAGAATTTATATAAAATAGTGAATAAATGACCCATGTAAAATTGGAAAAGTTATACAGCTAACAGATACCTGTGTGGAAGCGGCCAGTTTGGGGGTTGAAATGCAGAAATTCCACGCACAGAAAAAAATATTGCAGTTTAAAATATGTGGGTGTGTTAAGTGGCGTCTTCTCTATTTGATGTCTCTAGTAGGTTGATGATGAAAGTGACGGAGAGGAAACTATGTCTGAGTGGAGGAGATTCCATTATTTGATCGCACGTGGGAAAATTGAAAACTTGAACGTGTCATTGTGAACACTGTACTGGTTTAGTTAAATGGGTGATTTTTTCGCGATAGGCGTGATGTAGACAAAGTAATGTAGTTAGCTCAGTCTCTTATAACTGCCGTGCATTAGTTGGTAGATGAATATTAAGTGGGCTTGTCTGGCCCTAACAGATAGTGATAGCTAAGAAGTTTGTAGGGGAGTCATAGGGCTTGTATTAGTTAAAAATGAACCTCGCAGCTCTTCTTTGCACCTTTTCTAGTTTTGATACGTTAGTTGATGTGTGCGGACACCAGATGATGATAGCATATTTTAAGACGGGGCGAACAAAAGTTGTATAGGCTAGTAGTCTGGTGTGTTTTGGTGCAAGGCGTAAACATCATAAGCTTGCTTAATACAGCTGAGGTCATATTATCAATATGCAAGTTGCATGAAAGGTCAGAAGAGAATGTCAAACCTAGGTATTTGTGGTTATTTACTTTATTCAGGCAAGTGCCATCGAGGGAGTAAGAAAATTCCGAAGGCTTCTTTTTTGTTGTAAAGGAAATGCATACAGATTTAGCAGTGTTAATTGACTTTTGCCATTCTTTACACGAATTAGACACCAAATTGAGTGCTCTGTTTAATAATAAGTGGTCTGCATAACTGACAATTTCTTCATAAATAATACTATCATCCGTGAAGAGCTTAATGCCACATTCAGTGTTAGCAGCAATGTCCTTAATAAAGATCAAAAATAGCAATGGGCCCAATACTGACCCTTGGGGAGCACTGAAGGTGACAGCTACAGACCTAGAAGGGGTGCTATAAAATACTGTGTTCGATGCAATAAGAAGTTTTTTATCCATGCAGTAATTTGACCATCCCCGATTGTAGCCTCTAGTTTTGCAACTAATTTTGCATGGCGTACACAATCAAATGCTTTACGGAAGTCGAGGAGGATCATGTCTGCCTGGCTTCGGTTGTTTAGGTTGAGTGCAAGGTCTCTGAATCGATGAATCAATGGTTTTAGGTGGATAGGGTAGGGAGGGAAGTAAGCCATTATCTGAAGTGAAAACCGAAAAGAAAAACTTATTGAATGTGTTTGCTCGAGCCATTTTTTCTTCTAGAGACCATTCAGGTGACACACCTGAACACGGGCGAAAGTATTTCCAGAACCTGTGTGGATTTTTGGTAATGAAGTTGGGGAATGTTGTGCTGAAATAGTGAGGCTTTGCGTTTTTTAAACTTTTCTCTGAAGTCAGTGAGAGTGGAGGTCAGTTTCTTTCAGAGATTGATTCGGCTTCGCGTAAAGTACCTCAAGTGATATCCATGGGTTTTTCTTTTGTGGTTTGCAACGTTTCATCAGGATAAAGTTTGTTGTGCAGTGTAGCGCGATTGACTTAAATTGATGCCACAAAGTGTTGATGTCACAAAACATTTCTGAAGCTGCTTGGAGAAAAACATCAAACTCATGTGCCAGGTGAGTGAGAATACGGTCATAAGCTGCTCTACGAAAATTAAGCACAGCACGCTCCAGGTTTAGCTTCTTTACGTTGCCTTCAAGCGAGAGCTTACATTTATGTATGTCGTGGTCCGATATACCACCGACTATTGCCATCTCAGTTGCGTGAAGTGGGAAATGGTTACTTATGAGTATGTGATCAAGTATGCTATTCGTAGAGCCTTGTGAGCGAGTTGGCTGGTCGACTACCTGGTTGAGGTTGAAGTTGAGGTTGAAGTTGAGGTTGAAGTTGAGGTTGAAGTTGAGGTTGATGTGGCTGTAGTGTAGTTCATGGTACTTCAGTTCAGGTCTGGTAAATTGAAGTCTCCCATGAGGATCACTCTGCTGGTACGAACGTGGAATTGCATATACTCCTGCAAGGCAAGCACGCCTTCGGATCCACTAGTAGGGCTTCGATAGACACAACCAGCAAATATACCAGTGTCATTGTACAATATTTTACAAAATACAGCTTCCACGTTGGAGACTTCAGGGAGTGGAATGAATGGAATATCATTCTTAAGCAGGGCCACACCGCCACCACGAGACAGCCTATCTTTACGAATAACAGAGTAACCTGGTGGAGATATCTCGTGACTGAAGATATGTGGGGATAGCCAGGTTTAAGTGATGGCCACTATATCGGGTTTGTGTTCTAGTAACAGTCCTTCCAGGAGTTCCACTTTATTTACTATGCTTCTCGCATTTTTATTAAGCACTGTCAGGGTCTCAAGTTTCTTTGTTAGGGTCTCACGTTTGTTTGACCTATGGTTGATGGACCATTTCTTTCTATGTTTTTTGTAGTGACACCCTTTCATATTTTTCATGATCCCAAACAAATACGCTATCATTAAGGTAGAGCTTATCGTATGATAGAGGCTTTTTTGTGTTTTTCCCGATTGGGTTTTGCACTATGCCAGAGTTTCTTTCTAGTCTCCCGCATTTTGCGGCGGAAATCCTCCCCAATAGACAAGTTGGAGCCTTTGAGCTTGTAACCTTTTCGTAATATTTGAGTCTTCTGTCTAGTGTCGAGAAGCCTGAATATGTCTGCGCTGGTTTTATTTCTTCAATTTCTACCTAAACGGTGGATGCGCTCAATACCAAAGCGTTCCAGACGAACAGTGCTCTTAATTATGTTGTCGTTCACAGGCACTTCTAGGCTTTCACTGCTTTCTCCCTCAGTTTCAGAGAGGCCATTAACTAATAGGTTTGCTCGTCTGTTCTGATTTTCTAGGTCTTCAGCGACTCTTCAAGCCTTTGCAAGCGCACCTTCATATCTGTTATATCACTTTCAAAGAATGACACCTTTTCCTCGATTGCTGTTAACACGTCTAAGTTTTGATCCATCTGAACGAGGCGTCCCTCTTTCATAACTTTAATATCAGCGGCTATGTCCTTAAGTTTTTTGGCGATCTGGTTTATGTCAGGTCCCGGATTAGGTTCTACATCACCGCACAATAGCAGTTCTCAAATACAATGTGATGTCGATGCAAATCGATATACAACCGACAGAATCAACAGAAAGGCGAGTCCGTGGGCGTGGCAGCAATAGCAGAAATGAGTCGTTTGACCGAAAACATAAACCATATCGTCTCACCTGCACGACGAAGACGAAAGGGTTAGATGCCACCATCGCAACCGAGCTGCCGTGCCCAATGAAGCCGTAGTGCGGAGGGAGGCCTTTTATACGGGTGCTGTGGTGAGACGCTGCTTGTTGGCCGTGCAGCTGCGCAGGCGCTGTCGAGTGACGTATCTTGCAGTCCCATGGTGAATCGCGGCACGACGAAGACGAAACGGTTAGATGTAACCATCGAAACTGCGCTGCCGTGCCCAATATTTGATGCATTCTTCAACAGCAGGAAACTTTCTTTGCTTGGGTCCTGGTTTGCTTTTGTTCCTGGTCTTGCATCGGTAAGCTGAGCCTTTTGTTTTTGCCAGTGTAGGGCGTGGCTTTGATTTATTCTGAACTGCTTGCACAGGGGCATGGTTTCAATTTTCCTCGGCTAACTGTGTTACACGGAGTTCAAACATGGCCGTGTAGGTATTGTACCTCATCACAATAGCAGTCATTGAAGTTGCATAGATTGAAGCATGACGAACCAGAGAGCACACATCACACCATTATCAAAGGTTGTACGGGCAAGGACGTGCTACACCATCTCGCCGCCAATGTTAGAAATACAGTAAAAGCTCGTTAATTCACTACTCGGTAATTCGAAATTTCGGATAATTTGAAGTAGTCGCTGCAGTCCGTCCAACGATGTATTGAAAGCAATATGTAACACATTTCGCTTATTCACACTGAAATCCGCACCGCCACCGATAATTCGAACTCCGCATCATCGTGGATGGGGAGAGTGCTAGTGCGCGGGACCACGCTGGCGTCGCCCCGCGGGTCGCGCTGCTTTGCTTTTTCGATCAGCGGCAAGGACGATGACACTGTCGCCGTGTTCTTTGTGTACGAGCGTGCGAGGGTGAGCCGGCGAGCGCGGCTCAATCTCGCGAGTGGGGAAGGTGGGGCGCCCTCTCTTGTCGCGCGCGAGGCAGGGGGGTGAGGCGAGGGAGGGACGGGAGGATGATCTTCGGCAGCTGCTGCTTACGGTGCGTCCGTGCAGGCGCTGCATCTTCAAAGCGATCTGCGATGTTTGCAGAGTGCGCATAGTGCCGGTAGCTTCATATACGATGTGCTTTCTATGTTTCGTTCGCGTTGAAGCGAGAGCTGTACGAACGTCAATTTGCTCGCTGCTACTGCTGCGTGTCCTCACTCCAGTGTTTTTCAGCGAGTTTCTGCGGTCATCGAGCGAGATGCGTTCATGCTTACCTGTGCGCGCGTGACACAGTGCTTGTTAAATAGTAAGCGAATGCTTACAAGTTTATACGGCTGATAAAACTATTATCCTTACTTCGTATAGCTATCTACTAATTTTCTATCGCAATCTATGCTTTGCTTTTCACGTGAGTCTGCGACAATTTTTTTTTCTCGGCCCCAGTCAGCGCGACAAATGCGCGGATTGAGCAAGAGCCATCTCGACGTCGGGCGCGTCGAACCGCGCTGGCCGCGTCTGGCTACGTTGGCTGTACCAGTGCTTCGAAGTATAGACGTTGTTCACGCCAACGTGACGTAGCGTGTGCGCGCATGCTCACGCCATGTCAGCCCATATATGCACCTTAACCGAGCGATTTTTTTCTGACTTTCAATAGTTCGAATTTTGTATAATTAGAATTTTCATAGCATCCCCGCAGAATTTGAATTAATGAGCTTTTACTGAATCGTCAAAAAAAAAAGAAAATGCACCTAGCTTGTTTTTTTTTTCCGTATGACTTCACCCCGACTTAGCCTCAAGCGACATTTAACTGCTCCATGTCTTCACCTGTTGCAACTATGGCGCTGGCATGGTACTGGCATGCTCGCATGGTCAGACACAAATATGACTATGCCATATGTCCTTGGATAACGCAGCCTGTTTTTGCACTGCTGAAGAAAATACAGACTACTACAATAAGCTGAAGTTGAATAAAACATGGTTATTATAAGGCCCAATATTTCAGGAATCACTCTGTCAGGATGATGCATGAATCCAAAAAAAGCATATTATAGTGGTTTTAATAGTTCTTGCGATACAAAACAAACATAATAGTCAGAGATGTCACGGGACTGAGTGATAAGAAAAAGATTTATCATGACAATATAAGAAGCCTTACTAGTGATTATAATCATTACTTTGCTACTGTTAGTGTAAATGTTGCAAAACAATTTAGTAGTGCATGGCCCACCACTTATTTTGAAAAGAATGAATATAGGTTTAGTTTTCACATCATAACAGGAAGAGGTAATGCTTTGCTATATGTAGGCTGCAGAGGAAGAAAGCCACAAGAATTGACGCCATGTACTGAAAGCTAATGCGGATATTTTGAGTGCTCCACCTTGCCATTTATTTAACCATTTGTTATATACTAAAATTGGCCAAGGTCGTGCTAGTATGCAAAAGCATCGACCACAACATTCTGGGTATCTACAGGCTGACATCATACGAAGCACTATGAACAATATTTTTGGAAAATAATAGCACAATAGGTGAAGGACTTTTAGCAAAAATAATGTGATTTGCCTTGAATAGCATGGTTTCGTCCCAGGACGATTCACATCTACTCCTGTGCTTACTCTATTCCAAACCATCAACTCTGCCCTTAACCAGCAAAAGATTATTATCAGAATTTTCATTCATATAAAGCAGGCATTCGATACCATTTGTCACTCGGCGCTGTTAGAAAAGCTGAAGTGCTGCAGTACTGTTGGTGGCTCTCGCGACTTCTTTCTAGTTATCTTAACATGATTTTGGCTTCTAGCGCGAAGTGAAACACGGACACAGAAAGGAGCAGACAGGACGAGCGCTAACTCTCAACTAAATTTTTATTGAAACGAAGAACATATATATAGGTGATTGCAAAAACCGTAGCATAAGAACATGACATGGTAAAAAGCATCGGTTAAACATATCGGGGGTAAGGAAGTCAAAGAACAAAAATTATTTCAGATTAGTACACGTATTGCGAAGGTACTGAAATTCGCAATCTAACAGAGACAACGAAGCATGACTGACGCAAGTGTCTCCTAATCTTTTTATGTGGAAAGCCTCGATAATTTCCCGCGTGGTTTGGCATCTGTGTCTAGAAAGAATTTTTGTGTCTTTAAAGAAAGGTTTGCAACCACAATCGAAACAACGTGCCGCTAAATGTGATGCATTGGGGTTGTTTAGTGAATGTTTGTGTTCTTTTAGTCTAATGTTAATGCACCTACCACTCTGTCCAATGTAAGCTTTCCCACACTCGAGTGGAATCTGATAAACTATACCCGTGTTGCAAGGCACTAAAGGGGACACATGTTTAACTCCGCAATCATCTTTTCTTTTTTTGCCTTCCTGTTCAAGTCTTCTATTTATCAAAGGGCACATGTTAGCCAACTTGCGTGGGGCCGAGAAAACGGTACTGACGTCTACCTATTGGCCACATTCCTTAAACCATGGGATAATCTATGTATGTAGGGTACTACAGCAAACTTTGTTTCTTTTTTCTGTTTTTCTTGTTTCTTACCAGGGCTTTTTACCCATTTTACAAGTTTTTCACAGGTTAGTGATAATAAATGCACGGGATAGCTAGCCTTTCCAAGCCTTTCTATCTGTTGTGAAAAACTTTGTTGCATATTGTGTGGACATGACTTGGCAATGGCAGACCTAAGAGTTGAATAAGCTATCCCCTGTTTAACAAGTTTAGAATGGCAAGAAGAAAATTCTAGCAGTGGCTTCTTGGCCCTAGGCGAATAATGCCAACAGACATGCTCATCCTGGAACGTTAAGCACAGATCTAGAAACTGTAATTTGTTGCCCTGGATAATCTCTAGCGTGAAACCTAGGCCCCCACCACATTCCCTAAAAACATTTAAAATATCCGTAGCTTTCTTGGTGTAGTTATCGCGAGAACAAAACACCAGATAGTCGTCTACGTATCTAAACGCATGCACCGCCAATTCCTTAAGATTGTTTTGTAGTTTTCTATTAACGCGACTTAGATAAATGTCACTCAAAACTGGCGCAACTTTAGAACCAATACAAACTCCCGATTTTTGTACATATATGGAACTACCCCATTTTACAACTGTATTCCCTATGTAAAACAACAAAAGTTCTAAAAAAGATTCCACGGGCATCCCACAGTCCTGATTTAACCGGAACTCATCATTATTGAGCGTCAGTGCTTCTTTAACACTACACAGTAGTTCCGATTGCAGAAGTGAATAAAAAAGGTTTAACATCAACACTGATCGCTGAGCATTTACCTGGATTATTTTCTGTTAGGAAGGCCACAACTTCTTCCGAATGTCTTATCAGGAAGGGGTCATTAAGACGAACTGAAGACAATAGATTATGCAAAAAAGTTGAGACTGCGTACTGCCACGTTCCTTTTTCAGAAATAATGGCTCGAAAAGGAACTTCCGGCTTATGTGTCTTAGCACTAAAAAATATTTCGAGGTGCAGACCCTTGGAATGTTTAACTCTCGACGCGAGGCGCTCCAGTCCAAATTTCTCAAGCAAATCAATTGCAGTTTTTTTCGCTTTCTTTAAATTGGTAATTTTTGGAACAAAATTTTTGTCAATAGCGGTTTTAGCTTTTTGTGCGTACAATTCATCAGGAACAACAACAAAGAAACCTTCTTTGTCCGCAGTAACCAACCTAAGCTCATGCTTGACAAAAAAACGCGACACATCAGTTGGGTTGTCTGACTTACAGGACTGAGGTACAGTCCTCGCGATCACATCAGCGCACTCAGACAGTACAAATCGAATGGTTTCCCATCCGCATGAACAAACGTCACATGTGGTGTGCCGCAAGGGTTGGGTCCCATTTTGTTCTCTTTACATGTTAATGATTTCCTATGAATATTGCAATAGTCAAATGTTTTATTGTGCATGCAGACGATGGTGTGATATTACTATTTACAATAAGTACACTTTAATTGTTGCAACACACTGTGTCCTGTGAGCTGCTAGGTGTTTCAAAGTGGTTTCGGGACAGTCAACTGTTATTAAATGCTGAGATTAAATAGATGAATTCATTCGTGAATGAAAAATCTTAATTACACTTCAATTAATGTATCACTGAACAACCGAGCAATTCAATGTGTTTACAGCATTAATTACCTGAGAATTATATTTGATAGTCACCTTCATTGAAAAGACCAAATCCATGCTGTTTGTGAAAAGCTGTCTATCAACTGTGGCGCTCTCATATGTGCCCAACAATACATTGAATGAATTTTGCTAGGATATCTGTATTTTAGCCTATTTCACTGCCACCGTAGCCATCGTTTCAAATCGTGGGGCCAAAGAAACGCAACTTAGCTAGCACGGTTACTCTGTTTACAAAAGCGGGCTCTGCATAATACTTCTTCCTCAGTGCACCATCCCACTAGTACTCCTTGAGAGACTATGTGTGCTGTTGTTTACTACTTACACAGATCTACATGATCTCCTGCCTAGTAATAATAAACACTAATACACCTCTGTCTTGTAACATCATTTTTCCATCGCTGGACAGACGCCAGGCAAGCAACATCAGTGTTAACCTCCCTGCGTGCTGCAATGTGTACGGTGAAAGGCTAATCGAATTTTCCGATGCTAAGATGTGGAATGACTTGCCTGTTGAAATAAAATTGTAACAAATTCGGACATATTATGTAAGCGCTACTTACTCTCTATCCAAGCTTTGTCTTGACCTTTTCTTGATGTACTTTTCATTTTGTGTGCTACCCATAGCTAATCTTTTTACAGCGAAGCTGTATATAGCTACTCTCTGGTGGTGGTCGATGTCTGTCAGTATACGCATTGACACGAAACAATTTTGATCTCAATCTCATGTAGGTACATTGGAAAAGATCATACTGAAATTGGCCGCTAAGATGACTCATTATGCTGAGTTTCGTTTACTTGTCATAATTAGTATGTTCACAGCGAAGATTTAAACGTTACAGAATTCCAGTCTGCTGTCAATACATGGCTGTCTACAGAGGGAGATGATTACACAATACGGCTGTAACTCTTGTTTAATCGAAATGATCTTGAAGCGAACCATACTGAAATTGGCCGCTAAGATGGCTCTGTCATTACTCTGGGTTTCATTTACTTGTCATAATTAGTTCACAGGCAAGTTGCAACACGTTACAGAATTCCAGTCTGCTGTCAATACATGACCGTTTGCGGAAGGCGTATAGTTACAGAAAATGGCTGCAACTCTTGATTTATTGAAACTATCCCAAAACAAATATGACAATTATCCGCTAAGATGACTCTAACATTACGCATAGTTTCATCTACTTTTCATAATTACGTAGTTCACAGTGAAGTTTTAAATATTGTGGAATTCCCATCTGCCACGCGGAGGTACTTGCACACGTCACTGCTTCATGAAAGAATAAGAATTGCTCCACAGTCAAAAGATGTATTCAATGTCTGTGTCCTTCAATAATCATAATAATATTAATACTGCGGTGGCGTAGAGGTAGAGCATCCGCCTCACGTTCAAGAGGACCATGGTTCGAATCCCGATGCCGCGCAATTTTCCACCGGACTAAAAAAAAAAAAAATCTGCATGTTGATAAAACTGCATAAAAAGGCCTGGAGTGCGGCCTGATCCCGGTGACCATAACCGGTAACGCACTCCCTCACCAGAGCAGGATTGGCCACGCTGGTGCAGTACTTGGCCACAACCTCTGATATGAATACGACAATCAAACCCCGGCCTTCAGTCCCCAGCAGCTGCGAAGCAACTGACCACGGCGGCGGTCAGACCTGTGACGCAGCAGAGGCTGCTAAGAATCCCTAGGTCCGGACAAGCCGCCATTGGAATCTAAACCTGGCAACGTTTAACGCTAGAACGTTACCTAGTGAGGCAAGTCTAGCAGTGCCATTGGAGGAATTAGCGGGCAGTAAATGGGATATAATAAGGCTCAGTAGAGTTAGGAGGACAAAAGAAGCATATACAGTGCTAAAAAGTGGGCACGTCCTGTGCTACCGGGGCTTTGCGAAGAGACGAGAACTAGGAGTCGGATTCCTGATTAATAAGGATATAGCTGGTAACATACAGGAATTCTACAGCATTAATGAGAGGGTGGCAGGTCTTGTTGTGAAACTTATTAAGAGCTACAAATTGAAGGTCGTACAGGTCTACGCCCCTACATCCAGTCGTTATGACCAGGAAGTCGAAATAATAATACTTTATTCCACAAAGTCGCAAAAAAGCAGCGTACATAACAGGCCTGCCAAAGCCACACAGGGCTTGAGCGGCAGTGGCTGGCAGGCAGCGGAACAAGCACTTATTCAATTGACATGTACTTTTCACATTTAAAGTAGTATATGAGGAAAAAAAAATAAAGAAGCAAAAAAAAACGAATGATTCCCTGAGGCGACTAGTCAATTTGCCTGAGTGCCTTTTTTAACTTGTATTTTGTTCGAGCGCGCAAGGCGGTCTGAGACAATTTGTTAAAATACACAGGAACATAGTAGTCTCGTGTTCTCTAGCCATATCTTGTACAACGCCTAGGTACCAGGTAAAGATTCTTAGGCCGCAAACAACGTGAGGGAATGTACTTCACCCTGAAATTACTTTCTCAGAAGTGTTTTAGCACAACAGTTTCCAGCAGTAGTTGATTAAAGTCTGGCATAAATAAGGTTTTGAAAACGTCACTTTTCTCATGAAGATTTAAATCATAGCTGATCTTCTTTAGTATAGAACGGAGAATAGAGTTGACCCTAGTTTGCCAACGAATTGCACAATGACCATAAACTGTTATGCCGTACCTTAATACACTATAACACAATGCATGTACCACAACTTTTCGAACAGAGAGGGGCATATAATATCTCAAACTGTAAAGCACACAAGATACGGCACGAAGTCGTTTGCATACATAATCTAAGTGGGAGTTCCAGGAAAGATCACTGTCAAAGTACAAACCGAGTCACATAATCTAAAGGTTTACACAGACATGGAGAACACATTGAAGTGTGTAGTACAAACGGGTAATCAATGTCTATATTTTTCAGAGGATTGTGGAAACAAATAAGTTCTGTCTTTGACGTATTAATATTGATTAAGTTAACACAAAACCAGTCCGTAGCCTTAGTAGCCATTGCTTTTAAGGAAGTAATAGCATGCCTAAAGTTTGTTGATTGAGCTATAATGACAGTATCACCTGCATACTGATACAATCCTACAGGTACCATATCAGCAAGGTCATTCACATAAATATTATATAACAGGGGACCGAGTATAGACCCCTGGGGGATGCCAGATTTTATTGCAAGGAAATCACTTTTAGCCAGCCCTAGTGAAACCTGCTGGCGCCTGTGATGCAGATAGTTATCCAGAAGCTTCAGGAGTGTGCCACGAAATCCTAATATTGAAAGCTTGGTTAATAGAATACCATGACTCACGCTATCGAAAGCTTTGCTGACGTCAAGGAGGATGGCACATATGATCTGATTACGTTCGAAAGACAAGTTCAACATGTCAGAGAGATCTTCAAGAAGCGATTGGGTACCTTTTCCGGGGATGAAACCATACTGGGAAGAGGATAAAATCCCGTGTTTATCCAAGAAACTTGTCATTGTTAGTAATAAATGTTTTTCCAATACTTGAGATAAGCAGGGCAACACAGAAATTGGGCGATAGTTTGCTGTTCTATTATGTGCTCCTCCCTTATAAAGTGGAATTACTACAGCAGTTTTCATATTTAATGGGACTGTACCACTGGAAATGAAATTGTTAAAAAGCAACAGCAACACATCCTTGATGACACCAAAGATGGCACGCAGGTCACTTACATAAATTCCATCTATACCTGGTGATTTATTACACTTTAGGCTAAACATAAGTGACTTAAGTTCGTCTTCGGCTAGTAAAGGCAAGTGCGCGGACTCCAATGTACTATTATGCAAAGTACACGACGATGGAAGCGGTGATGCATTGCCCGACATTTGGGAGAATGAAGTATTAAAATCATTAGCAAGAGTACGGTCATTAGTTCCAGAAGAAGCGAAATCACATTCGCGATTTCGGTGCTTATTAGCACCTCTAAGGTTATTTATTAAGGACCATGTTTTTCTGGTGTCTGTTCGAGCGGATTTAAATTCATTCCGTAAATGCATTCGCTTGGCTCGACGAATCATCGCATTTGCCCTATTTCTGGCTTCTTTAAATTTTGACCGCATCGTTTCAGAGGCGGGGTAACGTTTAATTTGCGCCCAGAGAAGGTCCTTTTCTTTTAATGCAGCCAGAATTTCTGAAGTCATCCATTTATTTTCCTTGTTACGCTGTTTGACGAGTACGATGCATGTGGCCGCCTTCCTAAGCCGGTGTAATACCTCAACGAGCCTGTTGTAGATATCGGCTGGTGCAACACATTTTAAAAACGCGTCCCAGTCATAGTTTGATGCTAGAGTGTAGAAGGTTTTTGAATTGCAGATGGAAACTTCTTTCTTAACCCTTTCGCTGTCACGGACGTACCGGTACGTCATTGCGCTTCCCCCCCACGGTGTCACTGACGTACCGGTACGTTCTCTATCGTGCGTTCAAAATTTCGCGCCAGAGCGCAAAGCTGGCGCTCCTGGATTGGCCACGCTATCTGTTGACTCTTTCTACAAGTTCGTATATTCGCCCCGACCTGTGTTACTCCATGTACTGAAGAGTACGGCGCGACTGCCACGCCCCACTTTCTCTTTGCTGAGTGGCGCGGTGGCTCCGTGTTCGCTGTATCATGCGTCGCGCGCGTGTGGTTATGGGTTCAAGGGTTGTTCTGCCATCTCCGCTGGTTTGAAGGTTTTTATTTTTTCTTCTGTTGGTGTGGTTGCTACGGCGCGTCAAGTTCAGGCGCACGTGCCGTTGCCTCTCCGAAAAGAGTGACTCGTTGCTGCTTTCGCTCTCTTGTCGCACCCTCGCTTCCGGCTTGCAGCAGTAAACGTAAAGCCCTTCGAACTTTGTTTAGCCTTTTTCCATCTCCCTCTGTCTTCTTGATCGCGCAACGTCCCATTGCTCTCCGTTGTGCGGGCGACTGAAAGCGCATCCTCCCTGCGCACGGTTACTTTCGGATGGCTCAGCGCGCGGGACCTTCGTCTGCTCATTGGAGCGGTGGCTCAATTCCGATTCACAATACGAGCCGAGCTCGGATTCGGACTCGGACAGAGTCGCATGCCAGGAAGAGGGTTCCACATCGTCAGATTCGGATGTTGAACGTATTTTATAGTCAGGCTGATGATGATGATGATGTTTACTAACAACAGCTGCCGAACACTGAAATGTGCATATTGCATTGACTATGTTATTTGTATGCCAATCATAATCAAAAATAAATTGCTACGTTCATTCCCTGTTATGCTCGTTCCCTGAAACCAAGCCGACACTGGGGGTGCGTCACGGCCAGAAAGGTCCGACAGCGAAAGGGTTAATGGAGGCCACCAAGGAGACAGATAAGCTAGATTGCCGAGTCAACGAGCAACAAATAAAGTAATGATCGGAAAGTTTTGTTTCCACAACCGCAGATTGCAAGATCAAAGCTGGAGCACGAATGTTTATGTAGTCAATGCAGGAAGCGGTAAGCCGGCCAGATAGGTATTCTTCACGCGTTGCTTTTTGAACAGTAGTCTGTAGTCCCCATTTCGACAACGTATCAAGGTAATCTGCGACCAAGCCAACTGCAGGGCTTAATATATCGATATTGATGTCGCCTATCAGGCAAACGTAATCTTCGTGTGACTGAGTCGAGAGTGCGTGATCGAGTTCGGCTAAGAACAATCGGCCGTTGAAACAAGGAGGCCGATAAATAGCGAACAGAACCAATGACAAAGTAGGCGTATTTAGTCGGAGGGCAATAACTTCAGCGTGGTGAAAGCTAAAACTGAGCTTTGTTACGATCAAGGTATCTCTAACAAATACTGCAACTCCCCCACCCCGTTGTATTTGGCGCGTGTAGGAATACAACCTGTAATCAGGTAACGTGTAATGCTTCAGGCTCTCTGCTGTGACATTCATTTCTGTTATTACAAAGACACAGTGGTGGTCCAACTGCGCCATTTGCGCCATTTTGCTACATTTCGACTTGCCTGCTCCTGGCTGCGCCCACTCAAGCGTCATTCGCGCCAACTGCGCAAAAGTGCGCCATTTTCGCGTTTTTAGGGCAATGCAATGTTTTCAGTAGGGTTATGGAACTATACGTACTCTACCACACGAATCGATTTGTGAACATTCAAATACAGTCAACGATTAACATATAGCACATGACCGAAAATTCGGACGCATTTGCGGTACCACCACCTACCCAGAGTAAAATGTATATGAACGTCTAAAATTTCGGACGCAAAACACCTTAGCCGTCTGATATTCTGGACTTCTTGACATGACCACAAATCCGAAACGGCATTAATCGGAGCCTCGAAGCAGCACTCTCGCACGCAGATCCGCTTGCAGCAGTTCTTTATTCTATGTTGCAGCCGTAGCCGCAACCGCGGCAACGCTAGGCCTAGCTACTTCGACGTTAGCTACTAAGCTTGATGTGTGGCGCCGTGCTTTTCATTGAAGCGGTTCGCCGTTGTTAGTAATGACACCGACTCCGCCTTTGTAATCCTTCAGAAGTACATGTTGCTGGGCTAGTCGGTTCATATCGCTGAAAAGACCATAAATATGATCGCTTGGCGCAAACAAGGAAGGACGGAAAGGAAGGCGATGCTCCCTCTGTTCCCTGCCGTCCTTGTTTTCTTCAAGTGATCATATTTATGGTCTCAGCAATTTGTAATCCTCGCCAATGGCATCGAAGCTCGGAAAGTACGGCGCATTGCATAAGGCCAGTTCTCGAAAGTCAGCCTCGCCTCGCTACAGCATCGTTACGCGGTGAAGCACACCAAAAGTGGTAAGGGGCACCGATACGAGTACCGATACGCCTAATAAGTGTACTGGCAGGTCTTTAGAGTTATTTAGAGCTTTAGGTGCATATTTTTGTCCTCGTTAGCATACAAAATTTTATTGCTTACAAAATTAAGTTCCTTGCCTACCCAAATAAAAATGTTTGCAACATAGCGTGCATGGTATACCGCCCGTGGGACCCTAATTGGTTGCTGTTGGCTTTGTGCTTTGCTTCACTGTTGAACAGCGCTTACTGATTGCGCAGTAATAACAAGCTTTGCCAAATGGCTGCAGATTACTGCTGTACTACTCTAAGTGTTCCAATAAGACCATTTTTTTTTTGTGCTCTGAAACTGCCTCAATATGCTGGTGTGGCTGCACCTAAACTGCTCCAAAATGTCATTTTTTCTGCTCCAAAACTTGCTCCAAATCCTAAACTGGCTGGACCGCCACTGCAAAGACATCATAGTTGGAACGAGTAGATGCCGTGACTGCACAAAATTCGTCCCAGTGTTTTCGAACGCTGCGAATGTTTACATGTGAGGCACGAAAAGCGTCACCTTTGCAAGTATTGAAAAACTTCGAAACGTCTACAAAATTATTGCAAGTCGGAGAGCCAGTGTCTGCCATCTCAGCTTATCTTATCCAGGTCCGACTCCTTCTCTACACGGATGAGGGATGTGCCCTCACATTTCTTGGCGAAAATCTTGCCATTCCTTGTCCAAATGAACTTGAAGCTCTTTTCCCTCCCTTTCAGACGAGCCAATCTGAACAGATCCTTGTTGTGGTGCGTCAAATTTTCATTGAAATAAAGCCGCGGCAAAGACCCTGCTTGAACCAAACCCGAGAGACCCCTTCTTGCTCTAAACCATTTGTCTTTTGTTGCAACATCGCAAGTCTGGACCAGTATGGGCGGAATGGAATCCGTTCTACTAGGCAGGCGATGTATAGTAGTGATCATATTAGGTGTAAAATCTGTTATACTTAAATGCTGGGCCAACTTACCCATAAAAGACCTCAAATTCTTCTATAAAAGCTTCTATAAAGACGAGGGATCAGCAGTGGGTATAGTCAAAACAAAATACACTGTAGTGATGGGCGACTTCAATGCCAGGGTAGGCAAGAAGCACGCTGGAGACAAGACAATGGGGGAATATGGCATAGGCACTAGGAATAGCAGGGGAGAGCTATTAGTAGACTGCGGAACAGAATAATATGCGGATAATGAATACCTTCTTCCGCAAGCGGGATAGCCGAAAGTGGATGTGGGTGAGCCAGAACGGCGAGACTAGAAATGAAATAGACCTCATACTCTGCGCTAACCTTGGCATCATACAAGATATGGACGTGCTCGCAAGGTGCGCTGCAGTGACCATAGGATGGTAAGAACTCAAATTAGCCTAGACTTGAGGAGGGAACGGAAGAAACTGGTACATAAAAAGCCGATCAATGAGTTAGTGGTAAGAGGGAAAATAGAGGAATTCCGGATCAAGCTACAGAACAGGTATTTAGCTTTCACTCGGGAAGAGGACCTTAGTGTTGAAGCAATGAACGACAGTCTTATGGGCATCATTAAGGAGTGTGCAAGAGAAGTTGGTGGTAACTCCATTAGGATACAATTAAGCTATCGCAGGAGACAAAAGATCTGATGAAGAAATGCCAATGTATGAAAGCCTCTAACCCTACAGCTAGAATAGAGCTGGCAGAGCTTTCCAAGTTAATCAACAAGCGTAAGACGGCTGACATAAGGAAGTATAATACGGATAGAATTGAACATGCTCTCAGGAACGGAGGGAGCCTGACGAAGAAAGCGAAGAAGAAACTAGGAATAGGCAAGAATCATATTTGTGCGTTAAGAGACAAAGCCAGCAATATCATTACTAATATGGATGAGATAGTTCAAGTGGCTGAGGAGTTCTATAGAGATTTGTACAGTACCAGTGGCACCCATGATGATAATGGAAGAGAGAATAGTCTAGAGGTATTTGAAATCTCACAAATAATGCCGGAAGAAGTAAAGCAAGCCTTGGGAGCTATGCAAGGGGAAAGGCAGCTGGGGAGGATCAGGTAACAGCAGATTTGTTGAAGGATCGTGGGCAGATTGTTCTAAAAAAACTGGCCATCCTGTATTTGCAATGCCTCATGACCTCAAACGCACCGGAATCTTGGAAGAACGCCAACATAAAGCGTAAGAAAGTGGACGCCAAAGACTTGAAAAATTATAGAGCGATCAGTTTACTGTCCATTGCCTACAAAGTATTTACTAAAGTAATTGCGAATAGAATCGGGAACACCTTAGACTTCTGCCAACCAAAGGACCAGGCAGGATTTCGTAAAGGCTACTCAACAATACACCATATTCACACTATCAGTCAGGTGATAAAGAAATGTGCAGAATATAACTAACTCTTATATATAGCTTTCATTGATTACAAGAAAGCGTTCGATTCAGTCGAAACCTCAGTGGTCATGCAGGCTTTATGAAATCAGGGTGTAGACGAGCCATATGTAAACATACTGAAAGATTTATATAGCGGCTCCACAGCCACGGTAGTCCTCCATAAAAAAAGCAACAAAATCCCAATAAAGAAGGGCGTCAGGCAGGGAGATACGATCTCTCCAACGCTATTCACAGCGTGTTTACAGGAGGTGTTCAGAGACCTGGATTGGGAATTATTGGGGATAAGAGTTAATGGAGAATACCTTAGTAACTTGCAATTCGCTGATGACATTGCCTTGCTTAGAGGCAAAGCAGAAGAGTTGGTCTAAAAATTAATCTGCAGAAAACTAAAGTAATGTTTAACAGTCTCGGAAGAGAACAGCAATTTACGATAGGTAGCGAGGCACTGGAAGTGATAAGGGAATACGTCTACTTAGGGCAGGTACTGACTGCGGATCCGGATCATGAGACTTCCTCAGCAGCGCGCAATTCAGTTTCTAGACGTTTCGCTGGTCTTCAAACAAAATCATGTTTGTTGGCAGTGCTCCCCAAGATCTTCAAAGGCGTTGTTAAACTTTCAATCCAAGCATTCCAAAGTAGTTAAAAACGGAATTGCCATGTCGTTCCTTAAGTCTTCTCCACCAGATCCTGCATGCACAAAATGAGCGCCTGCTTTAATGCAGAGGTCCGACGCCTATTAGAAGCAGGTTATTCTAGCGTAGCAGTGGCCGCTGTGGCTGAACGCCTAAAGAAGTCGGTTCTGAGGGAGACGGACGGGATTACAGAAGGCAGTAATAGCAAAGAAAGAGTAGTGACTATTCCGTACATTCATTCAGTATCGCACAGGCTTAAAAAAGTTGCAAGTAGATATGATGTTAATGTTGCTTTCACTGCTCCCAATAAGCTAGGTAAGATATTTGCTGCCGTTAGAAGGAAAAAGCAGCAGGTAAAAGGCAAAAAAAGAACAGATATTTATCCAGTGAAGCACAAGAAGAGCAACAGTTTTACTGACTGTCCTTTGGGTGTGGTTTATAATGTTCCCTTTAGCTGTGGCCAGTTCTACGTAGGGCAAACGGGGCGGTGTATCAATCAGAGGCTAATGGAACATAAAAGGTCATTAACCGGTGGATCGCCTTCTAATCTTTCCCTTCAATGCCAAGATTGTAACTGCACGCCAGAGTTAGATAAATGCAGGATATTGTAGAGGCACAAGACTGAAGATAAGAGTCTTATGGTAGAGGCATGGCATAACTATAATGGTGGAAGTGCGTGCGTGAGTCAGCCTTCGATTACTTTACATAAGGAAAAGATAAAGTGCCCTAACAGCTATCTCTCGCGTAGACCAGCACATGTACCCGACTGACACGTGGTGATACCATTCCAGAGCTTGCGCAGATGAGTTTTGTCTTTCTTTCTTTCGCCTCAGTGCTCCCTTCAGTTAATAGTCGACGTACGCGTTCACTTTTCTTCTCTTGCGTCCTGTCTGCACGCCTCACCTTTTTTGCATAATGAAATATTCAGAAGAATAAGAATGGGCTGGGGTGCATTTGGCAGGCATTCTCAGATTATAAACAGCAGGTTGCCATTATCCCTCAAAAGAAAAGTATGTAACAGCTGTGTCTTACCTATACTCACCTACGGGGCAGAAACCTGGAGGCTTACGAAAAGGGTTCTATTTAAATTGAGGATGACACAAAGAGCTATGGAAAGAAGTATGATGGGTGTAACGTTAAGGGATAAGAAAAGAGCAGGTTGGGTGAGGGAACAAACGTGAATTAATGAGATCTTAGTGTAAATCCAGAAAACGAAATGGGCAGGGCATGTAATGAGGAGGGAAAATAACCTATGGTCATTAAGAGTTACGGACTGGATTCCAAGAGAAGGAAAGCTTAACAGGGGGTGGTGAAAGTTAGGTGGGCGGATGAGATTAAGAAGTTTGTAAGGACAACATGGCCACAATTAGTACATGACCGGGGTAGTTGGAGAAATGTGGGAGAGGCCTTTGCCCTGCAGTGGGCGTAACCAGGCTGATGATGATGATACATAAATCATTATCATCATCAGCCTGTTTTATTTCCACTGCAGGACGAAGGCCTCTCCCTGCAATCTCCAATTACCCCTGTCCTGCACCAACCGATTCCAACTAGCGCCCACGAATTTCCTAATTTCATCACTCCACCTAGTCTTCTGCCGTCCTCGACTGCGTTTCCTTTCTCTTGATACTCATTCTGTAACCCTAATGGTCCAACGGTTATCTAACCTGCGCATTACATGACCTGCCCAGCTCGATTTTTTTCTTTTAACGTCAATTAGGATATCGGCTATACCCGTTACCGTATCTAATCAAATCTTGGTCGGCCCCGATTCTAAGCTGACCCCCGAATGTCTGAAGCCAGAAAAACAAAAAAAGGCTTGAATGTAGGCCGAACAAAAAAAAGTGGGACAGTGTTCACAAAATAACAGCATTTATTTATTATGAGCATGTTGAGCTTAGCGTTCCTGCTCACGGTAACACTGAGCTTAGTGTCACCGCCGTTATCCTCATCCCTACATAGCCCAGACCACACGTACGCGTGCGCAGACAGTGCGGCATTGCACACGTCGAAATACGGCGTGATCTCTGTGAACAGCTCCTTTCGCTTATTGCACGCTTATTTACTTATTTAGAAAGACCTCACAGGCCTACGAGGAGGCATAGCGTGAGGGGGCATATGGTACAGCGTATCACAAGATACAGTCAGTAAAAAGATATTGATGCATAAATGGATTGAAACATTGGCTCAATATGATGAAATTTACGTATGTACAGAAAGATGTCAAAAGCAAAGGAAAAAAGGAATGAACAGATAAGCATTGCATAAAAACAGTGGAGAGCTTTAGAATAGGGGACCGAAAGAAATAGCATTGAAGCCACTGTGCATGCGCGAGACGCAAACTGCGTTTGGGTTTTGCATTGGGAACGCTATTTCACCGATTTAGCGGGAGCCCAAATAGCGGCCCCAAAAGCTTTGTGTCAACAAACATGGCGGCACCCATTGAAGTGACGGCTCTAACCTAGCACCAAACTTGGTTCGATTTGCGGTAACGGGTGAAGTTCGCAAGCTAGAAGTGACTGCGGTTATCGCGTTCTCTCGACTTGCGTGTGTTATGAAGATTAATTCATCAGACCCCACCGATTCCGAATTCGATTGTGGATTTTGTGGCTCTTAGGCCCAACACGGCTAAGCTTAGCTGATGAAGGAGGCATGTAAAGTTGGTTTGCTCAAAACTAAATGCAACTAATTGTTTGCTGCTTGCAGAATAACCTCTACATTGTAATTAAACGTGAATACACGCAAGTCAAAATTACTATTCCTACCATAAAATTGTATATTTTGTTTAATTATTTCTAATAGCTTTTCTTTGACGCCGTAGTGGTGCTGTCAGCGCAAGACGCTATCCGCAAGTGTGAAACCCTATTCTGAAACTCTTCACTCCTGCGTGCCCCAACACTAACACCCGCAAAGCTCTTGGGGCCCCAAACTATTGGGCCCCTATTCTTAAACTCTAGTATCTCCTTATGAGCATCTTCCATATCGCTGTTATCTCCTCGTTGCGGCACCATGGTGTCTACCAACCGGGAAAACTGGAAATTCTGAGGGATTTTGAATAGTCTGCAAATACTCAGTGATAACTCAAGGAATTTCGGCTTCCATCAGGAAAAATTAGATGTAATTTTATTGAAAGGGAAAGAAAGTCGCAGTAATGCCGGCTCGCATAACAGAGAGGGATCGTAACGAATCGTACTTGACGCCGTGTCGACGGTTGGAGGAGTTGCCATTGTACAGCCAATGGCCGACGGCATCGTGGCATCATCACGTACCCTATAGAGTCAATGTCTGAGAATGCCTGAAATTCTAGACGCAAGAGCCCTTTGCCGACCGATTTTCCGGACTTTTTGCCATGACAGCAGGTCCGAGACGGCATTAATCAAAGCCACCACTGCCGCCGTTTTGATTACCTCGCCGCCGTGGTAAATGTTAGACCTAGTGACTTGAACGTTCGTTATTAAGCCTCTTGCCGTTCAGCGCTGTGTTTTTCATTGAAAGAATTCGCCGCTGTAAGCAATCACACCGTCTCCGTCTTTGTGGTCCTTGCGATTGGCTTTGAAACCCGGAAAGTACAGCGCGTTGCATAATGACGGCTCCCAAAAGTCAGCTTTGCCTCAATACAGAAGTGTTTCGCCATGAAGCATAACAAGCAGGGGAAGGGGCAATTGTCACGGGACACAGTATTTATTCCTTAACCCTTTGAGGTTCGATTTTTTTATTGCAGATTCCAATTCTTCTTAGGGACTTAATTCGAAAAAAATGCACCGTTAATTTTCTAGAGTGACCGTTAAGTGAGAAAAAGGTTTTGTGTTGGTATATATGTACTCTTCATTTATGAATAACAACAGTAAAAAAGGAAATAAACTTATAAGAATTGAAGATTTGTTGGATTGTAATAGTTCAAGGCTTTGAAAATGCCCACACGAGAATATTTCGCAACTCTTATCTGTTCCTGCTCTTACACTAATATTTACGTCCATAGCATAATCAAGCTGCGTAGGTGCGTGCACTCAAGAAAACTGTGTGGTTTTGTGCCCGTCAAAAAAGCAAAACTTGTGACATACTTCTGCTAATCTTCATCTTATCACCAACCAGAGGGAATTCGTTTTTGAGAGTGTAAAAAAAAAAAAAAAGCAGCAGAAACGCATGCATGGTGGTATGTGGTATCCTTCCTGTGCGCACCCTTGTGAGCACTAATCGAGCGAGAAACAAGTGGTAGCCCTTCAAGCGATTAGTAATGAGGTAGCCATAAGTTTTGCAACCAAAAGAAGCCGAAAGTGCTCGCAGGACTAAACCCAAACCGCCGCCCGCCCGTGTGCGCTCCAATGCGCAAGCGGTAGTATATAGACGCGCGGGAGCAAACTAGCTTTAAAACAAACCATGCAACGAAAACCGAGAGAGGGAGGCACGCGAAAAAAATTGCTGGTATTCCCACTTAGTGGCAGCACATGATAGAAAAGAAAAAATTAGGAAATTGGCATGCTTTTTAAACGTACAGACAGCGCTGTAAATATACGTCATTAACCATTTTTGGACTTGTTCACAGCGCCGTATATTTATGTCATTGACCCTCAAAGAGTTAATTATACACTCATCCATCCACCACCTCCTGCCACAGTGCGGGCACCGATATGCCTAATAAGCGTGCTGGTAGGCCTTTTCGGATGTGCCTGTGGCGATTTGAGCCTTTAATGGCAGTAAAAGGCATGCATTCATTTTTTCTGACTTCCCGATCTTACGCACGTTTTCGCGGCCTTTAGGCAGTCCGAAAAATCAGATGTTGACTGTATAGCTGACGAAGAGGGTGCTTCAGATGGTCCATGGGGCGAATGCGCGATGGAAGGAGGACAATAACAGAAAGGACCTATGCATTAAGGAATGAATGGGAAAGGAACTGTGTCGCCTCTTCTTTGAAGGAGCTTGAGCTCAAAAAGCAAAGTGCTGGCTGATGCAAAGATGCAGGTGGCCCTCATCCAAACCAAAATAAACTCTTGAAAGCTGTGAAACACAAAACAGAGGCATTGTGCGCGGGCTGAGATTTTGTCAGGAGAGTTGAGGTTGACACACCAGCTGTTGAGAATCTCATTTGTGACAAAGTTCGGGCCTCACACCAATGAGCTTGCTATAAATTGATAAGTAGCTCATATTGCCTTCAGTCATGTCGTCCACATTTGTAAAGGCGACCTATTTTTGTCACTTCTATGCAGTGGTAGCAAGGAATATAGCATGAACATTAAGCTTATGGCAAATTGAACATTCTGATAACCTAAATTACATACTTCCATTTTGCTTCTGAGCTATATGTATCGCTACAGAGTATCGCTTTGGTGAAGGTACCAGTACCATGTTTTACGTGACGCTTGATGTGTGGCATGTTGGCAGCAACCTTGAAATATATATATATTTTTTCTTTCTTGAAATGCTTGAGGCTAATGAATAACTTGTGCATGTAATTCGACCGGGGGATTTAATCCTTTTCATGAAGAAACATAGCATGACTGACTTTACAATATTCAAATATTTAGTTACTATTTAATTATGACTCATCATAAAATGCTCAAAGAGTCACTCTATCACCTTGATTTTCTTTCAGTAGAGTCTCAAGCACCACCTATTTTTCACACATGTATCGACAGTCAATAATAATTCGTAACTGAAGTGGATATTCGAAAACATTTGTTTTTGTATGCATCTCGTTTTTATTCGTATTCTAAAGGTGTTTATTAGGCAGAGCTCGGAGCAGCGCAACATCGACGGGCAGGGCAGTCACAGCTTCCAAGCACGAGAGCCGTTGCTGAGCAGGAGCGCTCGACCCACTACTGTTTAGAGCCAGTAGCGCTGAACCCACTAGCGTCTCTCTTCGCTACAGTATTTAGAATGTTCCACTTGACTTGTGATGAGTTTTACCATTTTTTTAAAAGATACTTTATTCGCTGGGCATTTTGCTAACCCCTCGCTTCAGATTTAAATAAAATGAAATAGATGGTATTCAAACTGGATTAAGTCGTTTTTTTTAGCTAGCTTACTAGAGAGTGACAGCATCGGACGACATAGTGCCAGCCTGTCTTGACATAAAACAGAGTTCTGTGTCTCTCAGGGAATTTCGCAAAGGCACTCAGGGAATACATGGAAAACTCGAGGAATTTGGAAATGTCAACTTGGTAGACACCCTGGTGTCTACCAAGTTCAAGTACAACTACCAAGTACGAATTAAAGCTTAGAAAAATAATAAAACACAAACCGAATGTCTGCATGCTTTTGTTTTACTTCGCACCGCAGCAAGAGCGATGCACTTCCGTTTCATCTGCTTGTTCACACGTCGTGCAGTCGCCTGCGCAGACACCGAAACTATGCCATTTTCTATCGTATTCCACCGCAGAATCATGCTCTGTGATCCGTTTGTGTCTGCCTCAGTATTTGTGTAGCACTGACTCATACCGCTAGTCAGGTGTCTCATACACAGTGCGCAAAATTGTGTGCTATGTGAAACGAGACAATCACAACAGCTTGCGCGCAACGCAGTCAGTGCCTGTGGCGTTGCTCGGCTAAGCATGATTCCGTGGGATCAAATGCCAGCTGCAGCAGATGCATTTTGATGGGGGTGAAATGAAAAATGTGTGTGTACTGTGCATTGGATGCATGTTAAAGATCTGGTGGTCAAAATTACTTCGGACTACCTCACTATGGCATGCTTCATAATCTGATCGTGGCTTTGGCACATAAAACCCCACAATATGATTTCAACTTAACAAAGGTGTGTCGACGTTTAAAAGTGTGCCATGACAGAGCACTTTAAGTTTGTAATGTTAATGTCAGAACCATAGGAATTAGTCACGTAACGTACAGAACAATATTGTATTGCTTCCAACTTATTAATGAGAACTTTAGTGTTGAGGTCTTATACCAAAGCATGTTAGAGTATCGAATGCATGTTAAAAAAATATTGAATTTGTTACGCACCAAGTGGAGCTTGCTTAGAACTACTTATAATAAAGTTAGAATGTCCAGCTTTTAAGGTGATGTGCTGCACATGTTTGTCCCATGTAATGCCTGGCACGCACGTGCACACGCACGCACGCACAAAACACCCAGGTATTTTTCGTGATCTCCTTTTTGATTAGAATTTTTACCAGATTGCAGTAGCAAGAAATGTTAACTAGCTTTCTGCGCAAGTGGACGTGACTATATTTTGCAGTATTGAAGTTCATGTGCCATTTGTGGCACCAATAAAAAATTGTCATGGTCAGCCTGCAAAGAAGCATGTCCCTATAAACGATGCAATGGTCTGCAACAACCTAATGCGAGATGTGCTTAGACAGACGATATTAACCCTTCAAAGGTCAAAGACGTAAGCACGGCGCTGCAAACGAGTCCCAAATGGTTGATGCTGTATACGCACCTACGATGCTGTCTATATGTTTGAAAAATGCGACTCTTGTTCAACTCCGTTGCCCAGAAAATGCTGCCACCATGTGTGGATACAAGGAATTTTTTTTGCTCTGTAGTATCTTGGTTTTTATAGCATGGCTTCCTTCTCTCAGCAATCACTTGCATGGTCCTCTTTGGCCAGACCTGGCCCTTGCTCCATAAAAATCACATATCATCATCATTATTCCTTATGCCATCAAGTCAGCAACTGCTCGTCTATCCGCGTGCACAGGTCGGTTAGTCTTGCGATCTGTTTCCATTTGTCACTTGTCACTTTCCATTTGGTTTTTAATCTCTCAAAGGGTCAGCACCTGGTGCTCGCTAACTTATTGCCCACAGGGGTGCGATTACATCTGTTCACAAGCAGGTGCTTGTATATACAAAAGATGCCACAGTATACTAACGATGCTGCCATGCCTACATTTCTTTTCTTGAGACTCGAGAAAACTGATCGGCCCTTGTTGGCGATGGGACGAAGGATTACTGTAACTTTCTTACTCGTTTGGTTTTTCTGACGGGCACACAACCCTAAACTTTTCTTGCATGCGCTCACACACACAGTTAGACTACGCTACGGACGTGCGTGCTGGTTCCCCTTCTGCAAGTGAGTTGAGCGGTGATTCCTTCAATGTGGCCCAAGTGCCCAATCGGAATACAGTTGAAACCTACGGTAACAACATTCTGCAACAATGAAATTCTAGTGACAACAAAATATTTTCGTATATCTGGCAAACACTCAAAGGATTCAGTGTATTTTGCACCTCTTGACAATGAAATCTCGCGGAACGTAACCCTGTATAGTGCATACTCAGCATACTTGCACAATGCTAGCGGACCCAAAAAGGACTCATTTGCTTCGCACCTAAATTGCATAAAATGCCACATTACGTTTGCATGGGCACCGACATTTTCGTTCACAAAAGCCATCAAGCACCGAAAGTGATCGTATGCACTGGAAACACGTCATGGTCACCATCTTGTCTGCTAATCGCCTGTTTTAAGTGGTACGCATGTTGCTACCGACATGTGATGACAATTTTTGTGCCCGTAGCGCAGTGCATAATGTGCTGCTCAGTGATAAAAGTGCTTAAGAAATTAATGTCCCACTGACGTCGTTGAGTGATCGTCCAGAAATATGTGTCCCTTGTATCACGAACGCTGCTTTCACTGCCATGCAACAAGCCTCCTTTACGGATTTGGCACAAATCCACACATAGTTCGGCGCAGGGCATAGATTTGTGCGAAGGGGCTGTAATCTGGTTTGATCACTTTGAAGGGAATATGAGATACAATTACTTTTGCGCTTGGCACCACATAGGCCAAGCTGTAAGTTTTTAGCTGGTGAAGGACGGTCACCGGAAAAATGTAAACAAATGCGTATGTCAGTGTGTTTGGTTGTAAGGGCCTTTGCAGTTCATCTGTGTTGTGGCACTGCTGAACATTGGTGCAGGCACCTGGAGGCACGCGTCAGCCGCCAGGTTGCTCTCGATGTGCAGCAGCAGGGCCAGGAAGCAGCAGTTGGTGGCGCGAGACAGGATCCTCGACCTGTGCTGGCGCCATTGCGTCCACAGGGCAGGCATGCCACCGCACCAGTGATGCGCACAGGGCCCACGGCTAGGCCAGGTGAGGAGGCCGGGCCAGTGTTGCGTCGCAGTGTTGCCCGCTTGGTAGGGTCCGGAAATGCGGGCACGGCCCACATTCGCTGATTCGAGTCTAGCGGGACCGATGAAATGGATCAAATTATCTGGCGAGTTGAATAAAAGAAAGTGCAGAGAAATTACCAAACACTACCCATGATTCATTTGGCAGTATTTTCCCTATTCTAACACGTCCCCGAATCAAATGTGTCCAAAGTGGAAAAGTAACTTAGAAATGACACTAAAGCTCGTACATAAAGTAGAAATCTAATGTGCACCTGATTTCTTAGCAAGAAAAATGGGCAAGAGTGGCACAGTGTCAGCTGGTTTCCCAAGTCAGCCTCGTCATACGATTTTTTAGTCAGCTTTGCCACACTGCCGTGTTATGTGGCAAAGCTTAGAAATGCCGCAAACTGTTTTTGGCTCAGTCTTCTTGGGAAAGAAAAATGCATTAAAATTGAGTAATTACCTTAAGTAATCAGTCATTGCGGGCTGCTGTTATTGCTTGGAAATCTGTCTAGAGCAGGCCGAAAATGGGCATTTTCAGTGGAAGATGACTTGTGTTCACTGTCCCCTAAGCTCTGCTGTCACGCACCACTAAAGCTGCTGCTATTGGGGTCATCATAGAGGTCGAGTTCGAATCCTCCGGAAAATGCCAATTTTAGGATTGAAATATTCCCAGGGTCCCTTATGTTATCCCTAAGACGACTTGAAGACGAAAGCCCAAGTATTGATGCATTATAGATAGACAATGTGACGTACACATCCCACTTCATTCGCTTAATCTACTTCGCTTAGTCATCCCTTTTAATTCGCCTGGTCATCCTTTTCAATTCCAAAGATTGGGAGTTTGACTCGCACCCAAGGTTGTGGGTTCGGGTGCCTCATGGAACTCTATCCCTACCTGTGCCTTAATTAACTTTGCCTTAATTACCACTAAAGGTTTGACTCCCACCAAAAGTCTAGTGTTCAACTCTGACCGAAGGTTGCGGGTTTGAGCGCCTTAGCTCTAACTTAATTAAAGAGCAGGAGGTTTTTTGACATGAATTGTTTTATTATTTAAGTCGGGATGATGGAAACTTCAGTAATTATGTATTGTCATGTGTGCATATCAATTCGGGACTTTTATTGACACCATGCCATTAATTTTTAAATTAATTATTCATGAAAACGTCATTTGATCACAGGTTTAATAAACTGGCTGTGCAGATCCTGCTGAATTAAATCTCATTGGGTTCTACAGATATCAGAGTGCAGCAAGAGTAATCTTGTGGTTCTAGCTTTCCTAACACAAATGTTATGAAGCTTCAAAGTTCTCGTTTGATTGACTGAGGAGAAATACTTTTCTTATATCACCCTTTTTAAAAACTTAAAGCTTTTCAAAGTAACATTTGATGCCCTTTTGCCTTCCTAAACCTTAAACTTTTCAGCAAAACAAAAATGAGAAAAATTAAGTGTACCAAAGCTGAGAAAATTTCGTCAGAAGATTGTAAGGTTATGAAAAAAATGAAACTAAGAGAATAGCTAAAAACAAGAAACTGCAGGTCAGAGTCCTCACGCACCGTCATGAAAGTCCGCATTTTGCCCTCACTCGCGGAAGTTGACAATAAGCTGCAGATCATCAGTCTGTTTCCGCTGTCATGTGTGATCAGTGCTAGTCAAGAACGTTGTGTCGATCATTATGCCAAGTTCAATCATCATGCCATTTGAATGCCCTTGGCTAAGTGTACTAAGTGTGTTAGGTTAAACCAAAAGCGCTTGTCAATGTTGTCACTCATCAATAGCAATTTGCATCTGCTTGTCATTAGGGCGCGTATGCTCCTGGGTGCACAATCTTTACATCTGGGTCCAGCCCAGCAGGCTGCTTGAGCGCCCTACACAGCAGGGCAACACAGTCCAGCGTGCAACCTTCTGATTTAGCGTAGCTCTGCATTGCAGCTTTTCTTAATGGTCTTTCTTGTTAATTCTGCGGCCTTACTAGCCTCGCATAGTTTTTTTAGAGCAGTTAATTATTTGATATTACCAAATAAAATCCTTATGCATACTTACTTTTTAAAATGTTCTAAATTGATCTTGTTTATAATCAAATCAAATTTATCACAGCATATATATTAGGCTGTAAACCATTGAATTGCAGAAATTACAGGTTAAATGTGACCTATTGTTATGATGGTGATATTCAATGAAAAATGGGCTTCGTGAAAGTTGGTATAAAAATATTCCATTGACAAAATGAAATGTAGTAACATAAAAAGCCAGGGAATGAAATGTAGGCAATTTTATAGACTTGCTGTTGTTCCCATTGTTGGAGTGCAGCTGCTGCACATATCTGCATGTGCACTGGCGGCCCATTTCCTCCAAAGGTAGTCTTTTAGAAACTCTATGGCATGCCTAGGGATGTCCAACAGCAGCGCATGCACTTGTTGCGGGTGTGACAAAACAACAGAGCACCTTCTGTCTGACTGCCCATTCTTTGACGCTCAACAGTGCGGTCTTCAAACTTGTCTCGGCCTCTTGGATGACAGACCAGAGGAAAAGATCATCGGTTCTTAGCCTGAGCAGTCTAGCGTGCACAAGACCACAAAAGCTCAATAGTACTTCTTGAAGTGGACTGGGGCAATATTCTCGGGTAGTAATTTTCGGAGTTGATCCCAGATATATATCAAACTCGGATACGGTATATTGAATTATTGACTATATTCAAAATTTTTGAATTCCCCTTGAAAATCGTATGCAAAAACATTGGGGGCGAAGAGTTATGGAGTCGCCATCTGTCGGAAGCGCTTCCCTTGCGTAGTTTGACGGATCACGCGGCGTGCTCCTCATAGGTTTCGCTTACGGTGCTCAATAAAAACACCACACAGCAGCCCTCCTGGACATATATGTAGGTGCTCTCAAAACAAAGGAAGTTTTTCACTGTCGATATAATAATCTTGGGCAAACTGAAAACACATAATCGCTTACAGATGCTATCCCTTTACCGAATACGTACAGTGAACGCCACTGCACGAGGTCGCCGCGACGGAGTCTCCCGAACCGGCTTCTTGCGTGATAGGTAGGCAAACGCTGAGAGTAAGCTATGTGAAATATGTTCTTATAGTGGGCTGTCTGTATAACCAAATGGAGCATGACAGAGTGAAGCCTCAATGCAGCGATCGCAGGGGTTTACAGCGGCCCACTGCACGTCTGCATGCATGCCCGCGCAGAATGTCTTGCTTTCGCTGTGAACGCATTTTCGCGCTGTGCTGTGAGCTTTAGGCAGCAGCATATGAGCATTTGACAGCACACTAGCAACCATTGTTATGTGGACTCTATCAGAACTGTTAAAAAATAATTTTGTTAGAAAGACTTCGATGCCTACTGCGACTGTGATGTGCCGTTACGACGACTCAATCTTTTTTTGTCTTCTAAATTTTTGGACATTTCAATATTATTTCTCAAGTTGCGTCGCACTGTATGTTTATCGGTCTTCTCAGCAAGCAATTTCCCTCAGCTACTGTTTCATAATCCAGTGCGTTAATTCAGAAAACAAACATGACCATATGCCATGCCTTTTTTAATGTGCTTCTTACCGCTCCCTTTTCATTCCACTGAACTTGCCAGAATGTAGCATCAACAAGTTCATAGACGTAATAAAGCGTCATGACATTAGCCGGGCAGCGAGCGCAGGCGAGCGTCTCAGTGCGCGTTCTCTGCTACTCGCCGAACATCGCACAGTCCCGGCTCCGCAGCAGAAATGTTCCTCGCGTCTGTGCTTGCTTGCATACCTGAGTTGCAGTCGATGGCTGTCTGCCAGGTCTAAGTTTCACGAGCCAAGCTTCATGCAGCTTCTTGTCCTGTGGCTACGTGTGAATAAGGCTGACACCGGGCTCCGTTGCGTACGTCCGGCACTACGGGGCACCAAATACAGTCAAACCTCGATATATCGAACACGGATATATCGAATTATTGCGTATATCGAACAATTTCTATATCACGTGGAAAATCGCATGCATTTTTAATTCTTTATTTCGAACGGGGCCGGATGTAAAATGTATATATCGAACTCCGCCGCCCCAGACCAAGTGCGCTCTGTTGACAGGAGGCGAGCTTTCCCGCAACACTCTCGAAGATGGCGGCGCGATCGGCGTTCCAGACTGCTGCGTACAACAGCTGCCCACATCGGTTGCGCCGAGGGTGCCATTTGAACGTAGCGGCGTACACACGCGGCGGCTTGGAGTCAGCACGGCCGCCTCGATCACGCGCGCACCTATGTGCGCACGGCAGGGCAAGCCGCCTCGATCACGCGCGCACGGCGAGGCTTGCCCCCGCCGTGCGCGCGTGATCGAGGCAGCCGTGGAGCCAGTTGGAGCGCTTTGTCGGTGCTGAGCCACACATCATGTGCATTGCGGACTTTGTTGGCGGTGACGACAGCACCGGAACAGTGGCAGAGTTAACAGACGTGGAGATCGCGGCAGAAGTGACTGCTGAGCGGCCAAATGAAGACGCTGCCGAGGCTGATCCAGCGAGCGCTGATGTTGCCCCGCTCCCGACTGCAACTGAGGCTGTAGCTGCTTTGGCTGTTGTACGCCGCTACTGCGGCGCAATAGAAGGCACTGGACTGTCTCTTGTGGACAGTTTGGACTATGTTGAGGACGCCGTGGTCAAGCACGCGGTTGCCAATATGAAGCAGGCTACGCTGCCTCAGTACTTTCAGCGAACTAAATAAATACTCTGTTTGAAGCTTCATGTGAGTATCTATTGCGCCACGATTGGTTCATTGATTGATCTGCGCTAGTTTTTGACGCGTTTTCTACGTGATTTTATATATCGAATTCTGGCTATATCGAACTATTTTGCGATCACCGCGCTGTTCGATATATCGAGGTTCGACTGTAGAAGCCTACCATGCTGCACGCCTCCAAAGGCAGCCACTACCTATTATAGTACTTTCAAATGTTGTCAAGCAGACACCCAAGGCGGTAAAGCCTCGCCACTTAATCAGAACCGCGGCGTGGGTAGGACTATAAACTTTTGTTTTCACCTCGCTTTGGCGCTTCTGAAGCCGCCAACGCGGCCACTGTGTCCATGTGATTCCTCATGCCACATCACTCCGACGGTGGCGCCAGGTTTTCCAGTGATGGAGCTCGCCCCCAAGAGCGATGTACTACATGTATATTGAACTCCTGTTCACTGCCACATTTTAGAAGTATGCGAATAGATTTTTGAGACAGAATCGAATATGAATTGAATAGTGCCAGAAACGAATAGAGTTGAATATTGAATAGTTTTAGAGTAGCTTTCAAATAGTGAACAGCCTCTATCAAAGTAACTATAAAATGTCCACATTCTAGTATTCTTAATTTTAGAAAGTGTCTGTCATTACATGGTACATTATGAAGGGTTGTTTATTAAGAAATTATTCAGAAATTCTGAGAATTGTCTACAGATACCTAAGCATTCTTTGGCTCGGCTGTTACTTTTACTTCGTTTCCCAACTTTCAAGGTGACCCACCCCCTACCTTCAAGGTGGCCCACGCCCAATTTAAGTTGGCCCACCCCCAAATTTGAAGGTGGTCCACCCCCAAATTCAACCCTTTGAAGGTTTTCGCCGTATATGTAGGGCGGCGGTTTTCTGTCTCACAAGGTCTTTGCCGTATGGGTACGGTTTTGAGCCTCCGTTTGAAATTTCGCGCCCTAATGACGATGCGTGCTCAGTGGGAGGTGCTGCCACCTGTTTGTTTAGCGTTTGAAATTTGCGCTACCTTGTTGTGGAGATAAACAGAACTGATCTCTAGCTTCAGCGCATCACGCAGACTGCGGCAACACCCCTTTTGCGGTTTCGGTTTCGCTGCATGATCGCAACGGAGGCACGCGAAACTTGATTTTTCTTTGTTGGCACTCTCTTGCAGGGGCAGCAGAAGTTGATTTCTATCTTGATTGGTGCTGCTCTTAGCTTGTTTATCACTGCCACTCACGAGGTATTCTCGCTTTCTGCGGCAATGTGCTTACGCGAGAGGGTGCCTCGGACCTCTGCTCAAGGCAGCCGCACGCAGAGAAGATGTCATGTGTGTGCCAACACAACTCGTCACTCCAAGAGGGGAACAGACACGCGTTTTAGGTGTGCAGACTGCGATAAGGCACTGTGCGTAGACCCGTGTTTCAAGGAGTACGACACTCTGAAATACTATTGAACATTTTGCAGTGCTGAGTGATGCCGACACCAAAATACTGTTCCTTAAATTTTTTTTTACTATTTGTTCTCGACTTTATGCATTTGGTACGTTCAATATCTGCAATAAAGTAATTTGACCACCTGGGGAAGTTTTTTTCAAAATAATTCGACCCTCAAAGGGCCCATCCCCAAATTTAATGTTGGTCCACCCCCAAATTTGAAGTTAGCCCACTATCCCGTAAATTTGAAGTTGGCCCACCACCCTGTAAATCTGAAGTTGGCCCACCACCCCGTAAATTTGAAGTTGACCCTCTCCCAAATTTCAATTTGGCCCATCTCTACCACAGGCTTATGTATCCTACCTGGGTATCCCTATGGGTAACGTGCCATGCTTTTTGCGTTATGGATATGATTTTGCTAAAAAAGTTAGCTGATCAGTTTTTGTTTTGTTTCAATTGTTCCTTATTGCTCATAAAGCTACCAATCTACATTTCGACTACAGTTGACGACCGATATTTCTGACTCCATGGAGACCTGTAAATAAGCCCGAACTATCAAATGTTGCAAAAAATGAATGCATACAAAAAGAATTATTTTATTTATGTTTTAAGGCTCCTGTGCAAGGAAAAAGTGGTCGATTCATTGCCGCACGCATTTCCGCTTACACACAACCAAGTCTACCTGTATTTCTGCCGATTTTGTGTTGTCTTTGTACACCAGTGCAAGTACTGCAAAGGCTCGAGTCAGATCTGCATGTGAAGGCTCTGCACCACACGGCACATCATCATCGTCAGACTTAGAATCGCTGTTTGACGGTGATAGAACTTTATGAACTGTTTCGTCATCACTCAGTTTGGCACGCGACGACATCGCGCCGTCGACGTCTTCAGTCTTCAAATGTAATGGCGGCAGGAATTGGCACACCACAGGCCAGCAGGCCATCAATGATGCAAGCATTTGAGCTTGTTGTGGTAGGTGGCAGTTCAGGCTCCTCATTTGTGGAGTCGGGCTCATTCGGACTGCAACTCGAGAGTCATTCGGTGTTGGACTCTGAGGGTGCCGTTGGTACCATTTGATGTGGGCTGTCGATAACTTCACGAGAAAGACTTCTTGGAGCCAGCAGAGCGCTGTGTGAAATGCATACTAAACAAAGAAGCACAGAATGATGGAACGCTGCCCGGAAGGCAAATTCAACCAACAAGAGCGGGCCATGCGCAGTGGTGCCAGAATGGACGTTGTGATTGTGATGTTCATGCTACCTCACAATTCAGGCAAAGCCTCCAAGATCGGCATTTGCAGTTACATCTCTGAGGCACAGTGCTGCGACCCAGGCAAGGCCTGAGGGATTACCACCTATCATGTAATCTCTGAGGCTATGCTTGATGTCTCACCGAGGTGGCCAGAGGAGATAATGGCAGCAGTTGGTGTATGATACAGGCATGAACGTAGTCAGGATAATCGAACGTAGAGCTATGGGGTCATTGACGGTGCCGCGAAGCATGTCTGGATTATCTGTGTCCGACTTATTGGTCGGCCACTGTATTATAGTCTACGCTCGTTACAATGGACCCATGTACAACAGACTTTCTAATATAACAGACCATATTTCAATCTCACTTGGCTCTACCTATTTTAATAATGCAACGAGGTTCACTTTTAACGGACCGTGTTACAATGAACTGTCGGCTACAGCGGACGAAATTTGCGGCAATTTTTGCCAAGTTGGTTGTATGAAATGGCCTTTTGTAATGTCGACAGGGGCTCTTGCAAGGGGCAACCGACAATCACGGCTCAATATCGCGCGCGCGAGTGCAAGGGAGGAAGGCCGAGCAAAAGCGTGCTGTCTTCTTTAGCACGCGAAGCTCGGGGAAGTGGGGTGTGGGGGCGAGTGAGATCGGGGTTTTATTCCAGCGGCTGCTGCTTACGGCGCTTCTGCATAGGTGCCATATCATGAAAGCAGTCTGCAACGTAGACAAAGTGCACCCGCGTGGGCGCCGTATCCTGAAAGCAATCTGCAATGTGGACAAAGTGCACCCAGTGCCGGTAGCTTCGTATGCACTGGGCTTTTCACGTTTAGTTCGCATTGAAGCGAGAGACAACACGAAGGTCAATTCGCTCGCTGCTGCTACCACTCTTTCTCGCTCCGTTTTGACAGCGGCTTTCCGCGGTCATAGAGCAAGATGGGTTCATGCTTAGCTGTGCTCGCGTGACACTGTGATTGTTAATTTAGTTAGTAAGTGAATATTTGCAAATTTCTACGTCGATGAAACTACTATTCTTACTTCCCATAGCTGTCTACTAATTTGCTATCGCAATCGATGCTTTCTCTCTCGGGTGAAACCAACTTTTTGTTTGTTTTTTACTAGTGTTTTTGACATTTATCACTAGCTCATTGCAATAGCGTTGTTTACATCGTGACCAGAGTTTCTGAAGTGAGGCATTTCGGATAATACAGACTTAGGATAAAACCGACATTTCTTGTCGGATTGTCAGGGTCCATTGTAAGGGGACTCGACTGTAGAGTGATTTAATGACCTAGCTTTGCAAATTACACATTTTTGTGCAGAAACAAGGCATTACATGTCTAGTGTGACAAACTTTGTTTGTGTACTTGCCAAACAATGCTTACGCATTAAATAACAAATTGAGATTTAGGAGCAAACATGTAATTTTTTTGCATGCACATGAGTCTTCAGAGAGTGCCAATGATTGCTGTATAGCCTTTAACATATGGCTACCTAGGAGACGTAGCTTGCCTCCCTACACAAGTTCTCGCGTTTTATGTCTATTGAGGGCAAGCTCTGGTCCTGGAAAAGCTGCCGCTACCGTCGGTGTGACGTGGTACATGGGATAACGAGGACGCAGTGGCTGCGTCGGCTGCTTCGGAAGCGCTGAATAGAGCTGAAAAACAGAAGTTTAAGGTCCTACTTGTGCTGCAGTTCTGATTAAGTGGGGAGGTTTTCCTGCTTTGAATGTGTGCTTAACAAGACTTGAAAGCAATACGTTGTGGCTGCTTTTGAAGGCGTTCAGCATGGTAGGCTACTGTGCGGTGCCATAGTGCTGGACTACGCAGCGGAGCCCAGAGTCAGCCTTCACACGTACCCGCAGTACAAGAAGCTGCATGAAGCTTGGATTGCGATACATTGAACTCAGGTTTGCAGCGGGAAAGATTTCTGCTAAGGCATTGGGGCTATGATGTTCGGTGAGAAGCACAAATAAAGTGCACACTAAAGACGCTCACCCGCTCGTGCTGGCCGGCTGATGTCGTGAACCTATGCTCGTTACTGGCACACTTACTGGAATGGAAAGGGGACGGTGAGAAGCACATTAGAAAAAAGACTGCTAAACATACAGTGATATGCAATTTGAGTAATAATGATATTGAAACGTCCAAGAATTTAGAAGAAAAAATATTAAATTGTTGAGATGGCACATCACAAGTAGCTGTAGGCATCGAAGCCCCTAGATACAACGAACTTATTTTTTAACAGCTCTGAGAGCATCCACGCAACAATGGTTGCTTATGTACTGCCAAATGCTCATGCTGCAGCCTAAAGCTCGTAGCACGGTGCGAAAACGCACTCGCAGCGACATGCAGTCGGTCACCGCAAATCCGTGGGGTCGCTGCATTGAGGCTTCATTCTGTTATGCTCCATTTGGTTATACAGACAGCCCCCCGAACGAACATGTTTTACATAGCTTGCTCTCGGCAATTTCCTACCCTTTGCGCAAGAAACTGGTTCGGGGGACTCCACCGCAGTGACCACGCACAGTGGGCGTTCACTGTACGTGTGCGATTCAAGACTCACCAGTGTGTGATTCAAGGGTCTTTGCTGAGCGCATTTCACTCGTGCTGACACTGTTGCAGATTAATGGAAATGAACTTGATGTTCTGCAAGCTGAAATTCACTTTCGAAGGTAACAGCACGTGTGTAGTGTCGGCAGTAACCGACGCAGGGGCTGGACAAGAAGGGCCGCGAGCAAAAAGGTAAGACCACTGTTGCATTCGACATGGCCTTGGAGAAACAAATTGTCAAGTTCTTGCTTTTTCATGATCTTGTGGAAGCTGTCGGATACGTGTGCAGACATAGGCGCCAACTACAGAAGGGCTCAGCCACCCCCCCCCTCCTCCCCCGGGTGATACCGAATCTCCCTCCAGTGTACCTTCGACACACACACACACACACACACACACACACACACACACACACGCACACGCACGCGCACGCGCACGCGCACACGCACGCACGCACGCGCACACCGCACACGCGCACGCACGCACGCACGCACGCACACGCGCACGCACGCACGCACGCGCACATCGCACACGCGCACGCACGCACGCACGCGCACATCGCACACGCGCACGCACGCACGCGCACATTGCACACACACACCACAGACACCACACACACACCTAAAGTGCCATTACCAGAGCTTTGATTACCACATCATTTGAGACCGGCTGTGGTTACTCGGTGGCTATGGTGTTAGGCTGCTGAGCACGAGGTCGTGGAATCGAATCCCGGCCACGGCGGCCGCATTTCGATAGAGGCGAAATGCGAAAACACCCGTGTACTTACATTTAGGTGCACGTTAAAGAACCCCAGGTGGTCGAAATTTCCGGAGTCTCCCACTACGATGTGCTTCATAATCGGAAAGTTGTTTTGGCATGTAAAACCGCATAATTTTAATTTTTAACATCATTCGAGGTTTCTTTTGACTTCGACATTTTCACTAGAAATTTTACTGGCGCTAATAGCTTACTGCATCATCGTTGGCGCGAAAGTGCACGGCTTTTAATTCATACTGTTGCTTTCTGCAAATCCTGACAATAGGAGGACACGCGCGTTAGAAGCACTAGCGGCGGCTGCCTCCGTATTTTCTCACTTCAACATTGTTTTAAATTTCCACTGTAGACACCACGCACATGCACAACATATTTAAATGTACCTACAGCACAAAGTTCATTATACTTTTGAAAGAGCTGGAGGTAGCCAATTAAACATTATTTCTCAAATATGGATAGCCTATGCTTAGAGAATGAATATGTTGCTGTATGTTCACAACGCTTCAAATTGCTTTGCATGCTTTTTTGACATTGAAAAAAAAAAACCTATAAACTTCAGTGACCCTTTCGACAGAGTATTGTCATGTGGTGGTGACGTTGAAGAACACAGTAGCAATACTGTGAAAGACAAAACTAACTTTTATTGGGCGAACCTGTGCCCACAAAAACAGGCTACACTTATAGCACAATGACAGCGGTGAACACGGTCGGCGATCGTCGGAAATCTCATCAGCGGGTCAAGCCCGTCGGCTTTAATATAGCAGTCGTCGAATGTTCCAGACGTAATTGTTGGCACCCGCGTGCCTTCCACAAAGTTCTACACCATTCGCGTCACGCGATGAAATCAGATAACGCAAGGTTCGGCGACAACAGACAGCGGATAGAAGCATAGATAACTTTCCAGAAACTTCGGATACATGCAGGCGCGTCCTGCGCTGTACAATAACATTTGTTAGGCGGTGAAACGTGTCGCCTGATAAAGACAAACAAGTACACGTGTCAATACCCCCCTCTTAAACAGCATCGACCCGATGCTGCAAACAAACGAAAGTAATAAAGAAAAGCACTCATAGCAAAGAAAACAACAAAACAAGGAAAGTTCGTCAGCGTCCGTAAAAGGGTTCAAGGCGCACCGCGTGGACCACTTCAGATCGTACTCAGTGCCACTGTGAATGCGAAATGCTGTCTGGCACAACCTCGTAGTCCAGCGCGCCAATACGTCGGATGACCTTGTAGGGTCCGAAATAGCGTCGCAATAGTTTCTCGCTCAGTCCTTGTCGGCGTATCGAGGTCCATACCCAAACACGGTCGCCGGGCTGCTACTCGACGAAGCGTCGTCGGAGGTTGTAGTGTCGGCTGTCGGTACGCTGCTGGTTCTTGATCCGTAGGCGGGCGAGCTGTCGGGCTTCTTCGGCGCGCTGGAGATAGGTAGCGATGTCAAGATTCTCTGTCAGTGACGTGTGGCAGCATACCGTCGAGCGTCATCGTCGGGTTCCTGCGGTAAACAAGCTTAAACGGCGTGATCTGTGTTGTTTCTTGCACCGCTGTGTTGTAAGCGAATGTTACGTACGGCAGGATGGCATCCCAGGTCTTGTGTTCGACGTCGACGTACATTGCTAGCATGTCGGCGAGGGTCTTGTTCAGGCGCTCCGTGAGACCATTCGTCTGCGGGTGGTAGGCAGTTGTCCTCCTGTGGCTTGTCTGGCTGTATTGCAGAATGGCTTGGGTGAGCTCGACATGTCTTGCGTCGTTGACAGTCTCGACATGTCTTGACGTAATGCGCGACATCGGCGGTTAGGCGCAGCCAGTAATACCTTTCTTGTATCCTCGATATCGTCCGAAAGGAACCGAGATGCCCAGCGGTCGGATCATGTAGGGTTTGCAGCACTTCTGGATGCAGTGCTGACGGAACAACTAGAAGGTAGTTGGCGCAGACTGGTGAGTTCTTCTTCATGAGTAGGTTCTTTTCAAGCGGGAACGAAGACAATCCACGCTTAAATGCCCTAGGGACGGCGTCGGTGTGCCCTTCCAAATAATCGACGAGGCCTTTTAGCTCTGGTTCCTCTCGTTGCTCCTCAGCGAAGTCTTCCACGCTTATTATTCCAAGGAAGGCGTCGTCATCCTCGTCATCTTGAGGCGGCGGGTCAATGGGGGTGCGTGATAGGCAATCGGCATCTGAGTGTCGTCCGGACTTGTAGGTTACAGTGATGTCGTATTCTTGTAGTCTGAGGCTCCACCGCGCCAGCAGTCCTGAAGGGTCCTTTAAGTTTGAATGGCCTCCCATATAGGTAAGGGTGTAATTTTGCTGTAGCCCAAATGATGCCGAGGCATTCCTTTCCAGTCGTAGAATAAATGCCTTCCGCTTTTGACAGCGACCGGCTAGCATATCACCCAATCAAGTCCTTCATTCCTCAGGACTAGGACGACACCGAGGCCTAGGCTACTGGCGTCAGTGTGGATTTCGGTATCGGCGTTCTCGTCGAAGTGTGCAAGTACCGGCAGCGACTGCATGCGTCGTTTGAGTTCTTGAAATGCATCGGCCTGCGTAGTTTCCCACTTGAACTCGACATCACATTTGGTTAGATGCGTTAGCGGCTCCGCGATGCGTGAAAAGTCCTTGACAAAGCGCCTGTAGTAGGCACACATGCCAAGGAATCTACGCACTGCCTTCTTGTCGATAAGCTGCGGGAACTTTGGGATGGCAGCTGTCTTCTGCAGGTCGGGGCGGACTCCAGATTTGCTGAAGACATGGCCTAGAAACGGAAGCTCGCCGTAAGCGAAGCGACACTTTTCCGGCTTCAGAGTAAGCCCTGAGGACTTGACGGCCTCTAATACTGTCGCAAGCCACTTAAGGTGATCGTCGAAATTTCCGGCAAAGACGATGACGTCATCCAAGTAAACAAGACAGGTCTGCCACTTCAATCCTGCTAAAACCGTGTCCATCATGCGCTGGAACGTTGCAGGCGCTGAGCACAGTCCACATGACATAACCTTGAACTCATAGAGGCCGTCTGGCGTGATGAAGGCGGTCTTTTCGCGATCCCTCTCGTTGACTTCTATTTGCCAGTAGCCAGACTTGAGGTCCACCGATGAGAAGTATTTAGCGTTGCAGAGCCGATCCAATGCGTCGTCTATCCGTGGGAGGGGGTACACGTCTTTCTTTGTGATTTTGTTCAATCGATGATAACAGACGCAGAAACGTAGGGTTCCGTCCTTTTTCTTCACTAAAACAACTGAAGATGCCCACGGGCTTTTCGACGGCTGGATGATGTCGTCACGCAGCATTTCGTCGACTTGTTGTCGTAGAGCTTCGCGTTCTCGCGTCGAAAATCAATAAGGGCCCTGGTGGAGTGGTCGAGCACCCTGTTCAGTTATTATGCGATGCTTTGTGACTGGTGTTTGTCGAATCCTCGATGATGTCGAAAAGCAGTCTTTGTATCGTCGAAGCAGATTTCTGAGCTGTTGCTGCTTAATCACGGGGAGACTTGGATTTTTGTCGAAGTCTGGCTTGAGAACAAGGTCGTCGGGGTATATGCGACAGAATCCGAGAGGACAAACGCATTGCTGGTTTCTAGAATTTCCTCGATGTATGTGATTGTTGTGCCCTTGTTGATGTGCTTGAATTCCTGGCTGAAGTTTGTCCGCAACACTTTCGTGTTTCCTCCGTGCAGTCGAGCGATTCCTCTTGCGACGCAAATTTCGCGATCGAGCAGTAGACATTGGTCGCTTTCGATGACGCCTTCTATGTCAGCAGGTGTTTCGGTGCCGACAGAAATAGCAATGCTGGAGCGAGGCAGGATGCTCACTTGATCTTCGAGCACACTCAATCTGTGGTGACTAGGAAGACTCTCCGGTGGTATCGCTTGATCTTCCGACAGCGTTATTGACTTGGATTATAGTGCAGTATAGTGTAGTATACACTAGTATAGTATACCTGTAGTATAGTGTCGCCTCCTGCCAGATCTCCGTGTTATCATACATTTATGTTTCGTAGTAGTCTAGCTAGATGGCGCACCCCCCTTCTGTCATGTGACGAGCTTGGACCAATCAGGAGGTGTCATCTGGCGTGTGAAGTCCTTTTTTGGTAATAAACGGCTGCGAGCCGGCTCAGTCCTTGTCCGGTTTTCATCAGGAGCAGTTGGCTCCGTGTCTCCCTCTCTGTGTCGGGCGCTCGCCGCGCGTTCGCTGGGTGCGGGCCCCCACTTGCTTGCCGCTGCCGACACATCTTTTGGCGACGAGGATGGGATTCCCGCTGCGGTTCCGACCGAAGCCCCGGAAAACCAACGAGCTTCGTAAGTGAAACGACCCTTCCTATGTCTGCACGGCAGGCAAACGCCGTCGACGCACTTGGCGTCGCGAGGCTTCCGAGCCTAGGCCTTCTCACCCCCTTTGTCCTTCCTTGCCCGATTCCTGCTGCGAGCTCCGGCTTGTCCCCTGCACTGTCTCCTGCACGCTACCTGTCATGGCTTCTTTTACGGCGAACCTTCCCATTTTTCTTGAATTGCCCGGGCCACCGTTAATTCCATGGTATCGATGGAAAAAGGGAAAAAAATTTTTCAGGCCCACCACGAAGCGGCCGGCGGTGACGACTGGACGGGCGCGCGACGAGCGCGGACGCTCGTCAGCGCTCTCGTGCGTGAGGGACAATGAATTGACCGAATGACAATGACCGAATTCATCGGCAGCAAGATGCGAAACCAGTATCTTCAACGTTGCGCCGACTACCCCTGGCTCTCCGTGACCAGGTCACACATGAATTGCGACATCTCGAGGACTGCGACGTCATTGAGCGCGTTGAGGCTTCTGAGTGGGTGTCTCCACTCGTGGTGGTGCGCAAGAAGAATGGAACCATGCGGCTATATGTAGATCTACGGGAACAGGACAGTCTTGTGCCTCAAGTTCAAGAAAGAGTCTTGCAGAAACGGTGGCAGACTAAACAGTACGTAGAGGTGCTCAGGCAACGTAGAGGTGCTCAGGTGGGAGACACCGTCAGAATAAGATTTAACAGGAAAGGATTTTATTAAGTACAGTAAACCTCGTACAGTTAAGGCCCAGATAGGACCATCTATTTTTGTACTCGGTGATGGGAAGACGTGGCATGTGTCTAAGTTAACCCTAGTGATGAACGATCCAGCAGGTAGTTTATTGTGTACAAATGATAGACTTTTTGTGCTCATATTGAAATCTGGATAGTCATTCCGATGACTCGTCTGTAGTGACAGCGTCTTCTCATAGTTATAAGCATCAGCTAGGTAGTTCGTCTGACTGTATCACTTCCGAGTCTACACAGTCGGCAATCGTCTCTGATTCCGTGGGGGAATCGGTAGCCTCCCAGGACTTGTTGGGACATCGAGAGGAGCTTCCTGGGCAACCCTCTCCAGCTTTGAGCGACAACCACATTCACTTGTCCAACCAGGGGGAGGGAAATAATAGTGGGACGACTGGGTCTTCGAAGTCGACCGATACGCGTCGCAGCCCCCAAAGTTCTCCTGAGGTATGCACACGTCCTCATCGTGACAGAAAACGGCCTCCATGGCTCGATGATTTGGTTTCTTGAGTGTAAAGCGTATTGCCGTCTTCGAAATGCCACGGCTAGGGGCCTCGCTGTGACATTTTGGAGACAGTTCACATGTTTCGTTAACACAGGTATAAAATGTGTTCCTTGTTGCAGTGCAGTGAGTCTTGTGTCGTGTTCCTTGTCGGATTTTGTTTTGAGTGACTGCCTGTGTTTTGGTGCAACTAAATTTGTTGTGGACTTAAGTGCGTGCCTTGTGTGCGACTGGTGCGCGTGTGTGTGAACGTGTGGGGGAACGAACTGAATTTGTCCTTGGACTTAAGTGCGTGCCTTGTGTGCGCGTTTCACTGTATGCCCATTTTTTTCCAGGGGGGGTTGATGTATAGTGTCGCCCCCTGCCAGATCTCCGTGTTATCATACATTTATGTTTCGTAGCAGTCCAGCTAGATGGCGCACCCCCTTTCTGTCATGTGACGAGCTTGGACCAATCAGGAGGTGTCATCTGGCGTGTGAAGCCCTTTTTTGGTTATATACGGCCGCGAGCCGGCTCATTCCTTCTCCGGTTTTCATCAGGAGCAGTTGGCTCCGTGTCTCCCTCTCTGCGTCGGGCGCTCGCCGCGCGTTCGCTGTGCGCGGGCCCCCACTTGCCTGCCACTGCCGACACAACAACTTCGACTTCAGATCGATGATTGTGCCGTGTTGGTTCAGGAAGTCCATACTGAGAATGATGTCTCGTGAATACTGTTGGAGGATAACGAAGGTGGCAGGGTAAGTCCGGTCATGAATGGTTATTCTTGCCGTGCAGATTCCAGTCGGTGAGATGAGGTGTTCTCCAGCGGTCCGAATTCGAGGGCCTTCCCATGCAGTTTTAACTTTCTTCAACTTGGCGGCGATGTGTCCACTCATTACGGAGTAATCGGCCCCTGTGTCCACTAAGGCGGTAACTGCGTGGCCCTCGAGAAGCACGTCGAGGTCGGTGGTTCTTTGTCTGGCATTGCAGTTAGGTCTTGGCGCTGGATCACGGCTGCGTCGTGTTGAACTGAAGCTTGAACGTCGCGTCGTCGCGTCGTCTTTCGTCGATGTAGTCTCGGCTTCCCGACGTCGTCGGGACGGCGGCGTGCCATTATTATGTTGTCGAAATGGTCTCTTCGTCGTCTTCATCGGCGGCAGAGGATCTTTGTCAGTTCGACGAACAGCAACCGCACCTCCATCGGTTGCTGCTTTTAGTTTTCCGGATATGGGCTCGCAGAGCGGCCCCGGGCTGGGCCGGTGTATGGTCGGCGCTGCGGCGACAGGTAGCGGCTCTGTGACGGTGAACGGGACGGTCGTCGAGGGCTCCACTAAGTGGCGACAAGGTATTCGGCGATATCGCGAGATCGTTCGCCAATCTGTGGTCGCGGCGCCTTAACGATAAACCCTCTGAGTCCCATATCCGGTATGGGCATCAACGGTAGATGTGCCCGTCTTCTCCGCAGTGATAGCAAAGTGGACGGTGGTCAGGGGCGTGCCAAACGTCATTCTTCCTTGGAACGCCGCCTGAGGGGACGGCTTGGCGTGGTGGCGGCGGCGGTGGTGGTGGACGACAGAACTGAGTCGTCACTGGGCCCTGCCGTGGGCGCGGAGGGAGAATGTGACGGCGGGCTACAGCGGCGTAGCTCATCGCTTGCGGCTGAGGCTGCGGCGATTCAGGGCTTACTCCAAGTTGTTGTTGGAGCTCCTCGCGTACGACGTTGGCAATCGAAGAAACTTGAGGCTGTGATGAAGGCAACAGCTTCTGTAGTTCCTCCCGCACGACCACTCGGATAGTCTTGCGCACGTCGTCGGTGGCCAGTGACGCAACTCCAGCGTAGTTTTTCGACTTTGTGCGGCAGTTGAATTTCCGGTCTGCATTTTCAGTGTATTCTCGATGCTGGTGGCCTTTTGAAGAAACTCGTCGACGGTCTTCGGTGGGCTCCGTACCATTCCAGCGAAAAGTTCCTCCTTTACACCACGCATCAGTAGGTGGACTTTCTTTTCCTCGGACATTTCCGGGTTGGCGTGGCGGAATAGGCGGCTCATTTCTTCTGTAAAGATTGCGGTTGTTTCATTAGGCAGCTGCACTCTGGTTTCTAGTAGTGCTTGGGCTCGTTCTTGGCGTACGACGCTTGTGAAGGTCTGCAGGAAGCCGCTTCGGAACAGGTCCCACGTTGTAAAGTGGCTTCTCGGTTCTCGAACCACGTCCTGGCAGCGTCTTCCAATGTGAAGAAGACATGTCGCAGTTTGTCGTCGCTGTTCCAGCTGTTAAAAGCAGCGACCCTCTCATACGTCTCAAGCCAGGTTTCCGGGTCCTTGAATATTGAACTGCGGAACGTCGGAGGCTCTCTGGGCTGCTGCAGCACGATGGGGGACGCTGGGGCTGCCATTGGGGTTGCCTTGGCCACAATCTTCTTGGCCTTCTCAGGTAGAAGTCCGTGCTTGGGGGGCAGCTGTTGAAGACAGCGGGTTGCTCGATGGTCCGGGACTACGTTGGTGTTCTCTTTGTGGTCCGGGCTTGGATCACAGCTTGTCGGGGGCGTCCGGTATATGAACAAAAAGCACCTCCAGCAGATGTCACGTGGTGGTGACGTTGAAGAACACAGTAGCAATACTGTGAAAGACAAAAACTAACTTTTATTGGGCGAACCTGTGCCCACAAAAACAGGCTACACTTATAGCACAATGATAGCGGCGAACACGGTCGGCGATCGTCGAAAATCTCATCAGAGGGTCAAGCGCATCGGCTTTTATACATCAATCGTCGAATGTTCCAGATAAAACGCGTTGACTATCATAAAAAATTACGAAAGTCTGTGACAAACTGGAAGCTTCAAGAAACAGCGATGGAGGACTCCATCTTCGAGTCCTAGTCTATGCGCGGATCTTCTAGCATTTATGGCCTCATACCTTCATGCTAGTGCGTGGGACATGGCCGCCTAGGCACCAATTTCCAAGTCACTAGTTTGGAGGATTCTAAATGAAGGTTTTTCACCCGTACCACCTTACAACCAGCACCAATGCTTGGAAAATATGGACCCGTAAAATCGTCTAGATTTCTCGAATTGGGTCCTCACAAAAGCTGATGAGTCACCAAACTTTTTGAGCAACATCATGTGCACACATGAAGCCAATCTTTTCAGAAATGGCCAGGTAAATTTACCTAATGCTCACTATAGGAGTGACCCCAATCCATGCTGAGTAAAGTGCACTCAGCACCAGTACCAGCAGTCGTTGAATGTGTGGTGATGAATATATGCCGGTGTTAAAATTGGTCCCATGTTCTTCGATCACACACCGACTGGACAGCGTTACGTGGATGAAATCCTTGGAGTGCTGGATGAGTTTCTCAGCGAAGTCCCGCTGTCATGTATTCCACTTCTGTGGTATCAGCATGATGGAGCACCAGCACATAGCAGCCGCCGAGCATGAAACTGGTTGAATGCGACTTTTCATGTGCAATAGATTTGAAGGGATGGGTCTGTAAATTAGTGGCTAGGTCACCTGACCTCTCTACTTGATTTCCTTCTTTAGGGTTATGTGAAAGATCGTGTGTACATGATTGAGACGGATGTCAAATTAGTTCAAGGCAAAGATAACGGATGCCTGGCGTAAAATTCTGGCGTCGGTCATCAAGAAGGCAACTGAAATGTGATAAAACTGACATGGTACTGCATATCTGCAAAAGGAGACCTATTCGAACACATCCTCTAGGTAGCAGCTGGTGTCCAACAAAGCTTACAAATTCATAAATAATAAGGGCACCCTAAAATCTGATGTTTTTTTTTTTTTGCAGTGAAGCTGTATACCTCTACCGTGCAATTATATTTTCGTGTCGTTAGCGTGGTAAGCAAAAACTTCTCCATATGTGGGCTGATCCCGGAGATAGTACAATATCGGCCCAACCCGCGGCGGAGGTGAAGCAGGCTTTAAGCACTCCCTATACGTGGGCTGTTCTCAAAGATAGTGCAATGCTGGGCCGACGCACGGCAGAGGGGAAGATGGCGTTAAGCACTCCCCATACGTGGGCTGATCCCAAAGATAGTTCAATGCCGGGCCGACCCACGGCGGAGGTGCAGTTCGCCATTAAGGGGCCCACATAGAAAGCTTTGCTGGTTGTCCTTCAGAGTGGAAGGGCACTGAGTTATTTTGTTTCTTGTGTGTTCTTCTTTTTGTGTGCAGGCATCCCGATTGCCAATTTTGCTAATTTAGGAGTGATTATTTACTTTCTTGAATGCATTGGTTATGCCTTTTCTGAACATGTGGGTCACTTCCCGATCTGCTTATTACGCTTTTATTTTTTGACACAAACCTGTTTTTGCAGCACGTATACACTCGTGAAAACTAAAAGCGTCACTTTAATTTGGCTTTGGTCCGAAGGACGTTTCTGGCACGAGATATAGCTGCGTGCGAAACATTTTATGGCTATTCCATTGCTTTTTGCATTTCATGCTTGGTCAGAGCGCCACTTCGGATGCGTTATGAAGGTGCTTTTGTTATCAATGTGATCAGTCGGCCTTGGGAGACGGATAATAAGTGTGACGTAGAAATGAGAGGAAGGAATTGCTGCTAAGCCGCGAAACCTGCTGTTGGTGCTCCTTCCGTATACCATTATTAAGGTGATGTGCTCTCTGTTCAGGTTTGCGACAGGCAGTGCAGTTGCTTTCAATCAGCTTATTTGAGGGCACTGCTTTATGATGCGGGTGAGAGCGCACTCACAAGGTATTTATCATGCTTCGTGAGGTTTCTTTGCCAGTCGGAAAAGATTTTACGCCATTAGTGTGTCGCTGAAAACACCACAGTTAGATATCATTTTGGGTGCCTACAAATGCCTCATATATGCTTAGAAAATTACTTGAGTACTTCTCGAGTTAGATAAATAAGTGCAATCACCGAATTAGATCTCAGTAATGAAAGAATTACTGCTGGCTACTACACTGTACCGGAAACAATATGCACTAGGATTTCTTAGAGTAACACATCTTCTCTTTTAAGTCTTGGTGAATTGGAAAACACTGTATAATTAATTCAGTAACTGAAATGAGGCCAAGCTGGATTCACTCGAAATCAGAATGAACAGCAGTCACGTGTAGCAGCGCTTATACTCAGACTCACAGAAAAAGAAAGAAAAAGAAAGGAAGAGAAGCTGCAGTTTCGCCGGAAAGGTGAAGCAGTATTAGTATGCGACAATTACAGGTATGCCAAGTATGCGACAATTACACGAAGGAAAATTGCACCACTGAGAGGACTCAGTTGTGAAATTGGACTGTTTCCTATGAAGTCTTGTGGGGCCTTACATAACGCCGTGACTTCAGCGCTCAATTGTTTGAGGTCACACGAAGTTTCTTCAAGTGCAAGAAATATATATACATATATATATATATATATATCCTGGTGGAATGCGTTGTCACGCTTTCGTGACGTTTTCAAGCACCGACATACAGCGCTATCTAGATTGGTCATAGTCGGGATCAACGAGGTGCGCACACATTCAATGTGAAGTATTTTCTACAGTTTTTGTTAACACAAAGAATCTCGCTTCATGCTTCCAATATGTGTGTGTGTATACAGTGGAATCTCGATGATACGAATCTCACGGGGTCACGAAAAATATTCGTATTAGCCGAAATTCGTATCATCCAAACAATTAAATCTAGCTCAATGAAAGAGTGAGAGGTGAATTCACTCAGGCACACGTATGTACAAAGCATTTATTTCTTGAAGGAAAAGTCTCCGATGTCCTTCTGCTTCTTTTTCTTTGTCAGTTCAATTAGCAGACTTTGTTCAAATCCATAAAAACGCGTGCACGTGTCGTCGCTGATTTCATTCGCGGTCATAGCACGCCTCAGAACTTCGAGCGCATGCAGCGTTTCAGCCGCCGGTGGTGGTCCTTCGCCGTCGCCCACGTCAAAGACAAGAACGCGGCTAGAAGCACAGCATCCACTCCGTCCGATGGCACGCGGAAAAGGAGGAAAAGCAACAAAAGTGCCACCGCTTCAAACTCTTCGCGCCCAGTCGCGGCCTCCGCGCTGTCCGGCGCCACGACCGCGCCTCCGCACCAAAAGAGAGAGGGAGAAATCGCGTAACTGTGTGCTGTTCTCTTTCACTGCCGTCGGTGGGGCTCGCGGTCGCGTCCGTCCGTGCGCTGGAATGGTGCCAACTGTGGCCTGTTCTCCGCGCAGCGGTGCAACCTCCTCCCCTCCTTAGCAACAGGTGCGCCAGTCAGCAACTGTGTTGTCACACAGTAGCGGTAGAACGAGCGCGCAGGCGTCGGCGGTGGCAGCTGCACCGCCGCTCCTTCGTCAGACGTCTCGTTGCAGTCGAGTGCGACCCGTAGCTCCGAAGCGACCCAGTGATTGCGCGCCAAGTGGTTCTAGAAGCGGCAGCGGACGCCGGATTCTCCCAACATCAAACGCCAGAAGAACAAGGAGCGAATGTGCGTGCGACGAATGAACATGTCACCAGATGCGAAAGCAAGGGAGGCAGAACGGAAACGCCAACAGCGACTGATTAGATCGCCGGGTACTAAAGGCAGGGAAGCAGAACGCAAGCGGCAGCAGCGACAGGCGATATCGCCGAACACCAAAGTGAATGAATTGGAGCGCAGACAGACGGCAGCAGCGACCGGCCATTTCACCAAACAGTAAAGCCAGGGAAGTGGAGCGCAGATGGCAGCAGCGTCTGGCCTTCGCCAAGCACACTTTCAAATTTCCAAAGTGTCTTCGGTAATATTCGTATCAACCGATGCGGGTCGAAAATTGATTCGTAACAACCATTCTCTGGCACGTTGGAAAGTAATGGGGCTCGACCGGGACCACAGAAGAATTCGTATCACCCAGAAATTCGTATTAGCCGTGATCGTATCATCGAGATTCCACTGTATATATATATATATATATATAATACACTTAAGTTTAATGAGACTAGTGCCGGACGGATTCGGCGTTCTGGCACTTTGCCAACTCTGCTGAGGCAGCGTTCCATGAACGGTGTCGCTCGTAGACATTGACGCGTCTGGTGCTAGTCTTCTGAAACCTCACAAAATGGAAACTATCTCTGAAAGTGATCCTCCGAGAATGCTGCCCTAGTGCCGTGCGAACACTTGTGGCTGTTAGTGAACATTCCTCTGCGAGTGCATTTGCAATGACGCCTCTACTCTTACTATCTTCCCTCCCTCTCGCTCCTCTTAACCTTTCTCCTCTCGCTTGACTTTTCCTCACTTAGCTTAACCTTTCCCTGCTCTCGATGGCGCGCCCTCAAAGTTGCGTTCATCTGTTTGCAGCCGAGCAGCAACAGGGGGGTTTGGCGATTGTGTCGGCGGGCTCGGCGGTTGGTAACCGAGGCCACACAAAGGTGCGCGTGCGTGCCGACGAAAATGCCCCGCCGGACAACGCTGCCCTTCTCATGCAACCTGTCGCCGCGCCACCCTTTGCACCCACCACCCAGCAGACGAAGGAGAACAGCCGCTCGGCTGGGCCATGGTCTGGAGTCACGGTGGGTCCTCTTTGGTATTTCACTTCAGTTTAAAAAGGAGCAAGCCCCATGATACCACAAGTGTGGTATCATTTTATTCGCATTGAAATGATCTAGGGGGGGATGCTATTTTTATTACTCTTGCACCATCATGAAAATTACATTCACGTATAGTACTCACTGCTAAGTAGAAAAAAATTGTCATAATAAATGCAAGATTGTGTTCTTGTCCGTAAAATGCTTCCAAATGAAGAAAAATAGCATCACCCTCTACAGTCTTTAGCAATGGTGTCATGCGTTTATTCTTTTGGTTTAGCAAGAAGGAATCATTAAAAAACACCGTAACGAGTTTGAAATTAATTTGACTTCAGACCTCAATATTTTTTGAACTGCTACAGCTATCGAAAATCTAATTACTGATTTGAATGCATGAAAAATTACCCCAGACAGTGGAGTTTATTAAAGATTCACCCAAAAATAGGAAACACATTTTTAGGACCCATGTCCCCCCTCAAATGCCCTAGAAACATCTGTGTTCTCTTCCAAATACTCGATGAGGCTCTCTTGCTCCAGATCTGCTCGTTGCTGTCCAGTGAAGTCTTCTGCGCTCATCATTCTAAGGAAGGCATTGTCATCCTCGTCATCTTGCAGCAATTGGCATAGTGTTTTCGTCTGGACTTGTAGATTATAGTGATGTCATATTCATGCAGTCTGAGGCTGCACCGCATCTGGTGTCTTGAAGGGTCATTTAAATTCGCTAGCCAACACAATGTGTGATGGTTGCTAACGACCTTTAATGGCCTGCCATATAGGTAAAGGCGGAATTTTGCTATAGCCAAAATGACGACCCATGCCTTTTCAGTCGTAGAATAATTGCCTTCCGCTTTTGACAGCGACCGGCTAGCATAAGCTATCACTTGTTCAAGCCCATCTTTCCTCTGGACTAGGACGGCATCGAGGCCTAGTCTGCTGGTGTCAGTGTGGATTTCGTCGTAGTGCGCAAGTACCGGCGGTGACTGCATGCGTCGTTTGAGTTCTCGAAATGGGTCGGCCTGCGGCGTTTCCCACTTGAACTCGACACATTTAGTTAGATTTGTCAACGACTCAGCGATGCGTGAAAAGTCTTTGACAAATCGCCTGTAGTAGGCACACATGCCAAGGAATCTGTGCACTGCCTTCTTGTCAATGGGCTGCGGGAACATTGCGATGGCCGCTGTCTTCTGTGGGTTGGGGAGGACTCTAGATTTGCTGCTGATGTGGCCTAGGAACAAAAGCTCATCGTAAGCAAAGCGGCACTTTCCTGGCTTCAGAGTAAGCCCTGATGACTTGATGGCCTCAAGCACTGTCGATAGCCACGTAAGGTGATTGTCTAAATTTGCGGTGAAGACAACTTCATCCAAGTAAACAAGACAGGTCTGTCGCTTTAATCCTGATAAAACCGCATCCATCGCGTGATGGAACATTGCAGGCACCGAGCACAGTCGAAACGGCATAACTTTGAACTCGTAGAGGCTGTGTGGCATGAAGAAGGCGGTCTTTTTGCGATCTCTCTCGTTGATTTCTATTTCCCAGTAGCCAGACTTGAGGTCCATCAACGAGACGTGTTTAGCGTTGCAGAGCCGGTCCAATGCATTGTCTATCCGTGGGAGGGGGTATTCGTTCTTCTTCGTGATCTTGTTCAATCGACGATAATCATTGCAGAAATGTAGGGTTCCGTCCTTTTTCTTCACCAAGACAACAGGGGATGCCCACGGGCTTTTCGATGGATGGTGATGTCGTCGTGCAGCATTTTGTCGACTTGTTGCCTAATAGCTTCACGTTCTCGCGTCGAAACTTAATTAGGGCTCTGGCGATGGGATCGAGTGCACTCTTTGGTTATTATATGATGCTTTGCGACTGTTGTTTGTCAAATCCTTGATGACGTCGAAAAGCAGTCTTTGTATCATCGCAGAAGACTTCTGAGCTCGGGGACACTTACTCAGGGAGAGACTTGGATTTATGTCATCACGAACTATGGTCATTGGGGTAGATGTGGCAGAATCTGAGAGGAGTGATGCATTGCTGGTTTCCCTATTTTCCTCGGGTGTATGCGATCGTCGTGCCCTTGTTTATGTGCTTGAACTCCTGGCTGAAGTTTGTCAGCATCACTTTCACGGCTCCTTCATTCAGTCACGATGTCATTCAGTCATGCAAATTTCACGATCGAGCAGTAGGCGTTGATCTTGCTCGATGACGCCTCCTACGTCTACAAGTATTTTTCTGCCGACAGAAATGCTGGAGCGAAGCGGGGGATGCTGAGTTGGTCCTTAAGGGGGGATGAGGGTCTTGAAAACTTTTTTTTTATTTCTTAACGTATCTTCCTGAAAATTCGCATGCAGATATATCTTTCAATGCTGATTCCAAATATATATTCAGATTTGATATATCTCATTTAGAAATGAAGATATCGCAAAATAACTGATCCCACATAGGTCTTTTGTTACGGGCCATTATGGTAATTTCTTAATTGAAAAAACTAGTTTTAAAGAATAGCTGTCATTTCCAAGGACCTACTGCACATCCTAAAGCTAAAGAAATTTTTAAAAAGTCATCATATAGGTCATGAATGAATATCAAAGTAGGAAGAAAAAAACAATGCAGGAGTAATTAGCTTACACCTGACCTAATTGCTAGTCTATTTGGTTTAATGAAAAATGGAAAGCTTTAGGATGCAGCTGAGGTTTCACTGAAAAAAATGATACCTAATTCAATAAAATCAGTTGATGCAAACATTATGAAAAGTTCCGTAAGGCAAAGGCATTTGATCAAAAAAGCAAAGCTGAGAAAATTGCATTCAAAGTTTTGCTTACTCTGCCACTTTTGTTTACCTATCACATGGAAAAATTTAATGCTTTAGCATGCAGCCCAGTCATTACTGAACACAATAACACCAAACTCACAGAAATCTGTTCATGTAAAGATTGTGAAAACTTCTGTATTGCGTTGGCCTTTGACAAAAAAAAAAAGCTCAAAAAGTCACCTGCTATTTTCTATGAATCTGCCACACATTCACAAAAGTCCTGGGCAGTAGTCCTGGGTTCTGTCAGGCTTGTGTTTCTTGGCCATCCTCTTCTTCACCTTTTCAGCGTTGGTGTGACTTTTATCAGACCTGCACAGCCTCTGTTTATCTTTCTCAAGGCTCCTACGAATGAGGCAGCTCCCAGGACTGTAACCAAGCTGTGCTGCAACAGCTCTGCTGGTTGCTGCCATTCCTTGGTTGAAGCGAGAAACTGCTTCTGCAACAGCTCTTTCAACAGCCAGCAAAGAGTCATGCGTGTTCTTGGAGCTTTGGCTCCAAATGACAGAGTGTAGGCACTCAATGGCGTTCTGTGTCATGCCATCTTTGCAGCGCTCCAAGAGGGCCTCGTCGCCCAGCCTTGCAAATATTGGCTCAAGAGCAGTGCGAACGTGGCCTGGCAGAGGGTTTTTGTGTGGTGACGGCTCCACTTGGTTCGCCAAAGCACGATTGAAGGCACACCACGAATCAACCCCTTGAGGACAGCAACTGTGGTCTGGGGCTTCATCTGTCGAGGTCATGTGCAACAGCGTGGCATGCACTGCCTTTTTCATGCCTGCAACGTCGTGGCTGTGGCTCCGCAAGGCATACCCATAGTAGTTTGTAATTTTCTTTATCTTATCTTGGGTGAGGTTGCCCTTTCCGCCAAGAGATTCTCCTTGTGCCTTCTTCTTCTCCACCAAGTTGCGAAGAGCCGTCCCCATCCGCTTGTGGACATGGTTCAAGCAGTCTTTCTTTTCAATGGATATATATCCATACACTTCTCCTGAGGTCAATGCATGAAAGGTGCGGCTATCACCATCAGAAAGTATAGTTGTGTACCGCAACCCATTTTTTTCCAGAGACCTGTTGAACAAAATGATAGCTGCTTCAGTCTCCATCCGGCCGGCATTGCAGTCGATGTTTTTCATGCACTTGTGGTTCACAGCCCAGTCACCGTACCCATCATCACTGGGATCAGGTGCCCCTTGGCACCCACGACAGTACCTCGAGAGCACAACATGGTCCAGTACTAGGCCAGTGTATAGCTCTATGATGCAGCCTACTGCAATATTTGAATTGTGACCACGTGTCTTCCATGTGCCATCAAATATGACATCTACATTTCCTGGTGGATTCAGGAAGTTCTTGTACATGTCCTTCACCACTTTGACGCTTGCTGCTTCTGTAGCAGTAGCTACTGCCTGGCAAGCTTTCACCATGGTGTCCATATGCCCCCTGAAAGTCTTGTGGTGAAGTCCTCGGTGAGAGAGGTTCATGGTGGCACAAAAATCTGCTAGGGCAGTCGCTCCCTTGCCTATACTTTGAATTCCCTTCATTGCCCGCAAATTGACTTCAAAGGGCGTGATGTTGGATTTCCCGGGCACTCGTGGCGACGAGAAGTGCCGCTCGGCGAAATCGCAATTTGAGCATGTGAGCTCCAACTTCACTGCTAGGCCGTATTCTCTCTCACTGCACTTTGCGAGCTGGAGAGTGGTCATCCCACACTTGCTGCAGCTTGTGGACACAAACATCTTCTTTAGCACTGAGAGATCAACGATGATGTACTCTGTGCCGCGATCGTCATCTTCACTTGCTGTGCCGACGTTCATTAGCTCGAACTTGCGGGAAGTCGCGGACTGCTTCGCCAATGAAGTTTTAATGTTGTCTGCGTAATTTTCGCGCCCCGCGCACTCCGCCTCCGTGAAAAACACCGTGTCGAAGCGTTGAGCACGCGAGCTCGGTTCAGCCGCGTCCGTTGGCACCGAAGCGGCGTGCGGAAACGCCGAAGTCAACGTTAGGCTTAGGTCAGCCGGCTCAGCCGCTTCCGACGACACGGAATCCGAAGCGACTTGCAGCGTCTCAAAAGTTGGCATTTTCGACGGGCTTAGTCCAGGCGCATCCACCGGCACTGCACAGACTTGCGTTAACGAAGTTGACACTGATCGGCACTGTCCAGCCGCGTCCACAGGCGAAGCTAGCGTCGACGGGGTTTGTTCAGCCGCATCCACCGGCGAAGCTGTTGTTGGCGAGCTCAGTCCTGCCGCATCCACCAAGGGCACAGCAGCTTGCGGCATCACCGAAGCTGTAGTTCTCGACGATGTAGCACTGTTCTTATTCCACGCGCGTCTCTTTTTGCCGACTGCTTTTCGCGTGCTTGCTTTCAAGCGCGCGTCTCGCACCATCGTGACACGCGGAACAAAGCCACCAGGCACGCAAAAGCAAGAAATTCGTGGTTAAAAGAAGCGACCCAATAGCCAAAATATCTAGAAGAACGATAAAGAAAAAGGCAGAACGAAAAATACTAGGAAACAAAGAGGAGCTCGAAAAATGACGTGCGTGCAGGCGAAAGCAGACGACGTGAAGGAGTCGGACAACGCGGCCGCGGAAGGCGAAGCATACGTCACGGCCAATCAGAGGGCTGCGCCTCGAGGAGGCGCCCGGTTCACCCAATCAGCGGCTGTCTCGCGACGATTTCCCGCTTGAGAACGGGTGCCAATCCCTCCGCTGCACGAGGGTCAACAGCGTGCCGAGGGGCGCCAGAATGGAGAGCGGGAAACCAGCTTTCAAACGAGACCAAGATGGCGCCGATCGGTACGCGTCGCGCGGAGCTACGGCAGCTTGAAAATGAGGCAAATCTTCGCGCTTGGCGTTCAATTTCGGCTCACCGACGTTTATAAATTACCGTTTATTTTATACTTTGAGTAGGAATTGCGCCATAATATTTTGTAGAGGCATAGTTGGGACATTAAAGACTTCAAAAACGCAATTTTTGAAAATTGCCATTTTTGACCATTTTTCGCGATTTCAAGACCCGCGTCCCCCCTTAAGTACACTCAAGGCACACTGACTGGAAGGCCTCTCTGTCAGTATCGCTTGGTCTGTGGACAGCGTTATCGACTTCGACGTCAGGTCGATGATGGCACCATGTTGGTTCAGGAAGGCCACGCCGAGAATTACATCTCGCGAACACTGTTAAAGGACAGTAAGCGTTGCAGTGTAGGTCCGGTCATGAACTGTAATTTATTCCGTGCCGACACACACACACACACACACACGCACACGCACACGCACACACACGCACACACACACACAGTCAACGACTGAATTTTCGGACCTGCCTGATACTTCGGGCGTCTTTGCGGCACCGCCACGAGCCCCATAGAATCAATGTATAAGGACATCTGAAGTTTCGGACGCTCGAACCCCCCGTTGTCCAATTTTCCGGACTTTTTGACACGACGGAAGGTCCTTTGGCTACTCACGCAGCGCCCTTGCGCAGGAAATCGACTTGCAGCCGAAGCATATCACCCATGGATATCACCGCTTTGAACCACAACTAGCCAAATCTAGCCGTCACACATCGATTTGGTCAGGCCACGCTGGCTCCGTTCATCGCCGCACTTCCGCCTCCGGCAGAGTTTCCGGAGCGGCGCCATTTCATTTGTTTGCGTAGGCCACGTTTTGGCTAAAGCCCCTGCATCTACGTGCCACCGCCGGCCAGGTTAAGTACCGCCAACTTACCCTCCTCCTCCACGCTCTTCTCCTTCTCACCCCCTTAGCTTCCGGCGTCAAGCGGAACTTACGTAGCTTCAGCTTCCTGTTCCGAGTGGAAGTGACACTATGTTTTTTTAGCGTTCTTTACTTTCGCGTCGATAGAGAGCTGTGGTTGAAACTGTTCATGTGATTCCATCCAAGAACCACCGCCTATCATAATCGGCGATCTGGTCGTGTTCGCTGCTTCGCGTCAACCTGCGACTGCTTGTGCCACGAGAGACAACGTACAGTGGAATGTAGTGCCTGGGTGCTTGGAGACTGCTCCCGTTTTTCGTGCATTTGGAAAACAGCGACCGCAAACTACTACTTCAGCGAAATACAACAGCTTGTCCCCTTTGAATTCTTCTTGTTTTGAAGCATAAATCCCCTCCAGCCAGCACATATGGCTGGAGGGGATTTTAGCGAAGGAGTTCGCAACGCTAATTTGTATGGCAGACGCATAGAGTTTATGCTGTTGATTCCGAGTTTGAACTTGTCTCGTACGGCAGATCGAAGGTAACGAACGTCTCAAGTGTGTGCACGTGAAGAACTGCAATGACGTGAAGCTATGAAATGCAACAAGTTCAAATTTGTGTGGAGGGCATTCAGTGACATGGTGAAAACAAGTGTGCTTTTCTTGTGTGATATGAGCGGAGGTGTGCAGTGAATTGGTGCCTGCGCGCGTGTTGTAACGTGTGCAAAGGTGTACGGCGAATTGTGTGGATGACGCGAGCAGATGCGCACTGCGAATTGTGTTAGTGTTGCGACGCGAGCAGATGTGTACGGCGAATTATGTTCGTGTGTTGTGGCGTGAGCAAAGGTGTACGGTGAATTGTGTGTTGCAACGTGAAATTACGATGGCTATTTCTTTATATATATTTTTTTTATTGCGAGTGTTCAGGAGGTGAACACGGCAGTATTTCGGGCGGTAGGTGTGTCATACTTCTGTTGTCGCGCTTGTATCCGTCCCTGGCCTAAGCGCTAAAGCACTTCCATCCACCCGCCACCGAAGTTTTATGCCGGCAGGAGCGAGGATGAAGGGGCTTTTAACCTTACTTACTCAACTTTACTCAAAGCGTTCAAATTTTGATGTACGGCAGTTTAGTTATTGGTCGAAATTACATCTACTTGTTTGGTGAAGTGAAGCAGCACTGATTTGCTGAATGCTTTAAGAGCTATCCAAGCTTTGTGAAGTACATAAATGTGAAATTGGCTTATACCTACTGCTATTGTATGAACAAATACTGTGCGTGTCATGTACCACTCTGTCAACATTTCATATGCCTACATTTTCTATATACAGTCGGAACCCGCGATAACGAAATACCGCAACAACGAAATTCCCGCGACAACGAAACATTTTCGTATTCCCAGCGAACGCCCATAGGATTCAATGCATTTCGTACCTCTCGGCAACGAAATGTAGCTGTACTGCAATCCCGCATGAACGAAATTTGCCGGAACGTAACTCCGCATATTGCGTAAGGCTAGCAGGCTCCAAAATGTGCTCAAATGCGATTGTTCTGCATTAAAATTGCTTAAAATACCACCACATTACACTTGTGTGGCCGCCGGAATTTTTGTTCACCAGAACAACCAAGCGCCGGAAGCGATCAGTGCGATGGAAACACGTCATGGCCGCCATCTTGTTTGTTGATCGGCCGTTTGAAGCGGCACCATGAGCGGCACGCACGTTGCTACCGACGTGTGACAACGGTGTTTGCGCGCCTGCCAAGCAAGATCGTTGTTTGAAATGCGCGTTCATTTTGCGTTCCCCGCGGTTGACGACTTGGCGAGGCCTAGTCCAATCGCGTGAGGCGAGACTGTACGCAAACTGGATGCGCGTTTTTGAACAACAATCCCCGATTGCGGCAGTGCGCTGCGTAATGTGCGCCTCGGCGGGAAAAATGCAGCAAAGCAAAGAAATTCACGTCCCACCTACGTGGAATTGTTTATGGTGCTTGAGATGGCGGTTGCGGCATATGGAGTGTCACGCATGGGGCCGTGATTGACCGATCGTCCGGGAATACGCATCCCTTGCTTCAAGAACACTGGTTTTGGTGTCGCCCGACAGGCATCGTGTGCGGATTCTACGCCGGATGTAGATTTGCGCGCAAGGGCTGTTATCTCGATCGTTTGCTTTCGTGTACACGAGATACGATTACTTTTGCGATCGGCACCGGCCCTGTCGGCGCCTACGGGGCAACAGCGTGCGCTGGAGAAATGCTGCTGCATGCGCTGTTGCTCTGCGTCCGGTGCCGAGTTACGCAAAATCTCGGCAAGTGATCGCATCTCCAAAAGCAGTTGACCGCAAATTCTGCGCTACGGCACTACTGCCAATGCTGGTCGACGCATGCAGCACACTTTGTACTGTCAACAATGCGGTTCTATATTCTCGAGCAAAGCTTGCAAAGTAAGCTAATGGAATTTGGACAGTAAAGTTTTGTTCTGCGATGCATTACCTATCTGTGCTGTCTCTTTTCGCAACAACGAAATTCTCGCGACAGTGAATTTTTTCGCGTTTCCCGCCGATTTCGTTATTGCGAGGTTCAACTGTATTCTGTTCGTAAAGGCTAACTGTCCTCCACCTTGCAGTGAAAAGAAAGTTCATACAGGATATACCAATATGGGCTTCTTTCATAATGGATGCTTCTGGCACACAGGACTAAGACGAGAAGTAGATATGAAGCACATAAGTGCCGACTTACAAGTTTATTTTGAAGCGTGCGACCATATATAGAGACAAAACCCTATTTTACATCACGTATGCACTACCTGCAGACATTTTTTGTCATCATGCTAGTCCAATGGCTCCTTGCGAGATAGAGCAATAGACTGGTTTGCCACGCAGTGGGAATCATCAAGGCAGAATCCATCGACCGGTTAGGCAATACCTGTGTGGCAAAACCGTCTATCGCTCTATGCCTAAAAGAGCTGTCATACTTGCATGAAGTGGAACAGGGTTGTGCCTATACATATGGTCCCGTGCTTCAAATTAGTCTACATGTTGGGCCCGTGCTTCAAACTAAACTGTTCCAATAAGATATACCCATACAGGCTTCTTTCATCATTGAAGCTTTTCGCGCACGACAGGACAAGAAAGTCAGTACCCATGTGCTTCATGCCTACTTCTCGTCCTAGTCTTGTGTGCTAAAAGCTTCAATCATGTCATATTAACATGCCCAAGCAGCCACGTCAGTCAACATTTTTTATTGCTTCGGCCACTCTTGGGTGGATGACAAACTTTCCCTTTCACAATTCTTCCTCTACCTTGCGGGCTTCCACAGAACTAATTTCCAAGTGCTCTGTTCTGCAGTGCAGGGCCTTAAAATCAAATTTGTTATGCAGAAATCATCTAGCTAAACGAAGTCTTATCACAGGGACCATTGCTCTCCGCCTGACATAGCAGAATAGTACAGAGGTTTCTTTAGTAAGCAGACCTCGCAGTTGAAAAATTTGTCCCTCTCTAGAAATCGGAACTTTGGTCCCCCAACCTGGTCAAATGCTTTCAAAGTTAAGCAGAACTGTGTGCAAAACTATTGCAAGACCAGTACAAAATTTTGCATTTATTTCACTTTTCAGTTCACAGCATACAGCTTGTAGAGCAATCCATAAGACCACTGCTCTCATGTATGTTACTTTATAACATAAATCTACAGTTGTACATTTTGAAGAGTTCCTGCAACAAGTGTTGAGAATGCTAAAGTGCATGTCATCTGCTAGATAATGCTGACAAATGTCTATCGAACATCCTTACTATATTGCTTTTCCTTCCCTGCATTTTTTTTTACAATTGCCAGTATTTCATAAAGCATTTTAAAGATATTGCATATAGCCCACTTAGGTACTAGACTAGATAGCAACAAACTGACAGATTTCGCGTGTTGCCCGACCAGCCAGTTTATTTTTTTGAAGTGGCTCCTGCATTCTTTTTAGGCCATTGTTTTGCAATACCTTGTGAAGGTTCGATCACAGACAGCAAGGCGCCCCATTCATAAGCTCTGAAATAATAGAAGTGAGGTGATACCCAGTGCTTTCCTCTCCAGAACTGCATGTCATGATTGGCGTGCGTTTATATTGAGTAATACCGCTCGGTGTTACAAAGGCCGTCTTCTCGTGGTCCATGTCTGCAGCCGAATGAGGGACAGTGGAAGAAAAATACTTTGCGCCGTGAAGGTAGTCAAGGATGTCATTGATACGTGGGATAGGGTAAACATCTTTTTACTATGTTGTTCAAGTGCTGTAATCCACACAGAAGCACCAGGCTTTGTCCTTTTTAACTAGGGCTACAGGTGATGCCCACGGGCTGGAATATGGCTTAACGATTCCTTGAGGAAGCATCTTTTCTACTTCTGTTTCAATCACTTGTGGCTCATCCAAGGCCAGATGGTATTGTCTCCGGTGAATTGAATTGGCATCCCAAATGTCAATGATATGCTTCTCGATGGAAGTCGGACCTAAAGGGCGACCATTCAGGTCAAACATTTCGCTGAACAAGGCAAGGAACCAATGTAACTGGTCGGCGTGCTGAGGCGGACGATTAGTACAGATCATATTTGGGAAGTTTGGCAAGGCAGCTGGTGAAGAAGACGAAAAATTACTGCGAGACGACGACATTCCGATAGTCAAGGTCGATAGGTGATAGTGAAGGCGAACGACTCTGGCGTGTAAATAGCCGAGGGGCAGACATCTGGGAGCTAACCAGCAATGCAATGTCCATCTCTCTGCAAACTATGCGAACAATGCTCTCGGATGTGGTCGGCTGAGGTGCGGAATGGTCTTCACACAATGATGTAGCGGCTATATTTGGAAGATGGGTATACAAATGCACAATTCGACAGCTTTTAGCTTCTTTGAAACACTGGCATTCACTTAATGTCGTCGCTGCTGGCAAGTTCTTGTATGCGAGAAGGTTAAATGTGTCGTCTGTTATGCCCTTCAGTACATGGTTCACCTTTTCTTTGGCATTCGCTCGTCCACCTTGCAGCAAAGGGCAAGAAGATCCTGAATATATAAGGAGCAAAAAACAGGGAAATGTATTTACAGGGTATATACAAGTGAATGGCAGAGCAGACAAGTCCGTAACACCGTCTTTAACTGCAAGCTTGCACTCTCCTTCCGTTCAGCATTGTAGCAACATAGTTCCTTGGTCATCTAATGGCTTTTGCAGCTTGATGCATTCTGATGCTTTTTCCTGCTATAATTAAGTCTTGAGGAGTCTTTGATATGCCATTTTTAGTGGTCACAGGAGTATGTTCTCGTCTTTATGACATTGCAGATGGTCCACTCAGCTAAACCCAATGTATAACTTGAACCTCAATGTAAAGCATGTGACCTCACAATCTGCTAGCTGATTATTTGAGACTTTGCTGTATCTTGAAATGCCCAACGAACTACCACGGAAAAAAAAAATGCCAGTTGAATATTTAAATATCACATTCCCAACTGTCTGAATAATCTGACTAGAGTGTGATGACTAGCTTGATTTCATGCACTGCTCTCCCGGCCATATATATTTCTCTTACGTGCAGTCCTGTATTATTTTTAGACTGTCATTTCACAATCGTTTCTGAAAACTAAATCACATACAGCAACGAAAAGTGCCACATGCATAAACACTTATTTTCAGGAGAAAGGTGACAGTCGGCACATTTTTTTTCTAAAACTGCATGTCACTATTCTTCAGTCATCGAATGGGTTGAGCGGCTTGATGCATTCCAATGCTTCTGCTGCTGCATTTGGCTGTTGTAGCGTCCTTCTTGATTGTCTCATTTCGGTTGTTGCAGAATATGTGCATCCTCATGTTCAAAAAACAATTCACTAGTTTGCGTGGTACATCATGGCATGTGGGTATTGCATTTACTGTGTTCTTCAGAATTTCATCTGTGAGATGCTGCAGCTGAATCCTGCCATCTAAAAAGCTCTGCTCATGCATCTTAAATGAGGCCTCGCAATACTTCAGCAAACCTATTGCTGCTTTTGATGCCGATTCAAGTGGAATTTTTTCGGGCAAATACGACTTTAGCCGCAGCCACTTGTTTTCTGCGGCATCAAGAGCTTCACCTGTGGTAGCATCTGCACATATGTGACATGTGCTGCAGTTGTTTTTTTACATTTCTTACAGCATAGCCGCACACATAGAGAAAGGCGTCATCTAACTCCACGTATTCCACTGTCTGTGGTGCTGGGTGATATATAATACCAGAACAAGGCTGCTGTACTTTGTCAGGAAATCCAATTAGTTCCTCTGCGTCTGAACGTTCGTAGTTCCCTCTGGGGTTCCACCGAAGAAACTGAGCAAGAGAGGCAGTGCGCAGTGTGGACTTGAATTCGCGAGGAGATGGAACGGGGTTCTTCATTCTTATTGTTGAGAAGAAGTTTTCCAATGCACGGTGCCCTAGTCTGGAAAAGAGCACAAAGTGGAACCCCTCTTTCACTACAAGGTGTTCCTGCAGTTCCATGGCTGCCATTGTGGTCAGGATGGTTCCTGTCTGCACTGGCTTCCATCCACGGCTGCCTCCTTCAATTTTCATTGCTTCGACAAGGCCAATTATTTCTTTAAAAAAGGCATCGCCTCTCGCACCAAGATGTGTCTCAGCCTGTTTCCGGGTTCTGGATGTGATTAGTGCAAACCAAGTGTGCATCTTGTCAAAGAACCATGCAGTTGTTTGAGCGTCCCTCTCAAGATTGCCCTTTTCGACGTGGCAGTACAGAGCAGCAGCGGTGTCATGATGTATGAGCAAATATGCAGGGCATACCTTCATTTTTTCATAATGCCCTGGGCTCAGACAGGTTTTGGTTAATTTTGGGGCCAGGCGGAACTCATTGTCTTCCTCCAGTTCAAGAAGTTGCTCGACATGGTCTGTGGAGACCACTGCCGTTGGCAGTTCATTCCTTTCCACAATATCTTCTGGAAGGTGAATTTTGTGTCCTCTCGTGAAATGCCCTCTCAAGTTCTTGAACACATGTGGCGCATCGGCAATAAAATATAGCCGCCTGTTACTATCACATGGGTGTGGAGCATGGCACTTTCGAGCTTTTTTTGTGACAGTGATGCCAAATAGCCTCCAGAGTGCCTGATTGCATGGCCCCATGTCAGTCACAACAGCATGTATTATAACACCAGCATTTTCACAGGCACTTATGATCGTACTGACCTTTTCCTTTACTACGTCAGCTCGGAAAGAATGACCAGTAAACTCATAAGCTACCGTCTGTTTCCACCGATTATAAATTCCTCCTAACATAAAGACGAGGGCATGCGTGGCATAGCAAGATTCCGGAATTATGTTGCTGGTCAAGGGTATTGTTGGCTTTCCCAGCAGGGTCCCAGTAGATGAGTCAAAGTCCAGACCCTTGCTAATCTGCATTTCATCTAGCATCAGAACTGCGTGACGCTCCTTGAGTGACAGCTGGACCATCTGTACAATAGAACAACGAAAGATGCTACATACATGAGTTTCACAATTACCTAACAATGAACGAATGTTTATCGCATCTCTCAATATTGCATCTCTAGTGCTAGAGGTATAGTGAGTCTATATGAACAGAGTGAGTAATAGGAAGAGAGTGAATAACTAGGAACAGTACACACCTTAATTTTCAGCAAATCTATCACTTCAAACAGCAGTCCAGGAGCAAAATTGAACCCTTGTAATTTTTTCTGTCGTGTTCGTTCTGATGGTAGAGGCATACCCAGTTCACGGGCCACATTGTATCCTTGAGAGCGGCATGACAGCTTTAGCTTCAGTGCCTTTACAACAGTTTCCGTGCTCCATGCTGTACCCCGCATTGTCCCTTTCTGCAGACAAAGTGCCTGGTCGCTGCCTAGGTAGCCTGCAGTACCTGTATGTGCAATGCATCAAAATGAAATTCACAAGAATTGCTTGTTGCACAAGTTTGAACATGGTATAACTGTGATGGAATTGGTGAAATGGCAGAGAAAAAGAATTTCGACTCCATCAAAATCAGCTGCTGGGCCGGGATTTGTTTGCGGGACCTCATGCTTAACAGCGCAACACCATAGCTACTAAGCTACCGTGGGTGGTTGTGCTACTACTTGTGTCCATTTTTCCCTTTTACCTGTTCCACTGTAGTCATCCCAATCAAGGTTCAATTCACAAAGGGGTGTCACAGGAATAGCACTGTATACCTGCATGAGATTCCTGTTTTCGGTTTCCAATACACTGACTCCCCGCTGTGATGCAGAGAGCCTCCTTTTCAGGTGCAATATATCAGCTGCTGCCTCTGTTTCAGCATTTGTTTCTGAAAATAATCCAGCATATGATCCATTGCAGTCCGCATTCTCAGTCACATACACAAATGGAGTACCACTTTGCACGCATGAACTTCACATTCCATGTTTTTATCTATCCTCACCTGCTCGTGACTTTAACAATTGACCTTGGCCTATGCTTGTGCTGCTGGACTCTGAAAGTTATAAGTGCCAAATACATACTTGCAGCGGTATTCAAAAGCAGACTCGAGCCCTATAGTTGTGCAGGGCTATTCATCTACACTAACCTCTTGTGATCCCACCAGTAACGAATTGACTGTGAATCCTTTATTGGGTTTAGGTCACAAGGTTCTTGCTTGCGCTTTAGCAGTGACTGGCCAGTACCAATTTTAAGTCCTGGAAGTTTGAATGGCTGTTGCATACTGACCAAACGCACATATCATGCCCAATAGTCTAGTACGATAACTTGTCAGATTTAACTTACCACGTTTGCCTAAAGTGCTAGCAGGTGGTTGTGTGTCCTGCTTTGGACTTTGCACACAATTTATTTGCTGCTGTCGTAGTACTGATTGGCCAGGTAGTATTTCTGGAAGAATTGCCTCTAAAAGTTGGATAGGCACTTATGCAATATATATCTGCAGCATAACTTAAGCAAAATATACCACATCTAGCAGCCTTGTTAGCACTTACCAGTTTTTCCCAGAGCACGAGTTGCTGGCTGCCTATTTAGCTTCATGTTGGGTGCATGAACTGCCCAGTGTGCTTTCAGGAGTGACTGCCCAGGTTGTATGTGATGAAAACTGGCCACTGAAGATCACAAATACAAACACATTTGCACTACCTGTTATGAACTTGTAGAGCACATTGATGTGTCAATGACACTACACTTTATACTCACTGGCAGTGTGCATGCTGCAAGTCACTGGCTGCCCGTCCTGCTGCAGGTTCGATTCCTGGTGTCGTTTCAACAGCGATTGCCCAGGATTTGTACAGACAAGGTCAAATCCTGAAGGTTATAAATGAGAATAAGCATTCAATTATATAATACACATTGAAAATATGCCTGCAATTAAGTCGTAAAGCACATCCAATAGCAATAATATGAGCATACTTGTACCATTTTTGCTCGCACTTCTGCCTGGTAGCTGTGGCACCTGCCCGAGGCTGAATCTAGATGCACACACTTTTGGCTTCAGAAGAGATTGCCCTGGCTTTGTTGCACTGGAAACTGAATTGGAAACAAAGCACCTGCTCATAAGCTTGTGGGTGTACAAAGTACAACGATGAACAAATGCACTTCACTAGATTAAAAATGCATCAATAAGAGTGGCTGCAGAAAAAGGCTAGTATTGTGATGTGTTCCTAGTTTCCCTCGTCAGTGCAGCAACTGAATACCCCTTGTATTCAAAGGGTATTTAGATTAAGGATAAGGAAGTACAGGACGAGGTTTCTTGCACAAGGATGGACAACTGGGCTTAATATTTATGGTATAGAAGTCTACACATTCAGACTAGCATGCAACAAGCGCATGTGTCGGCTTCCATGTGAACCTTTTTGTGCTTATACCAAAAATATATGTTTACTGAATTCAGCAGTTCAAAGAATTGGGCAAGTTCCTATATTACACATTGCTGAAGCACATACAATGGCATTTTGCCATGTAACACAGAAATGTTATCGGCCTGGAGAGTTCCTAAATTAATATGCATTGGAGGAGCATACATACCTTGCATTGTGGCCAAAGAAGTTAGTGGCTCACGACTGCACAATCCTCTGAAGCACTGTGATGTAACTTTAATGTGTGCAACATTTTGAGAGCCATCTGTAATTTGAGTGTATTACATAGATTAGTAGTAAAATTTGAAGCTTGTAAATGATTTCCACCTATAGGCAGCTGCGTTACAACTTGCTTTGATAACATACCTTGCGTCGGCATGTTTCCTTTTTCTGATGAGGCATGGTCAATGCCTTGCTTTGCACCTGCATTTGAGTGCAATTAATTTTGATGATTATTTATATCAAAAGAGCATGAGATACTACATGTGTAGGCAGTTGAGTGAATGTATTTGTACACGGATGGCTTCTTACCTTGCTCTTGAGCCATGTGGCAGAAGACAGGGGGTGGCAGTGCATTTAGCATCACAGTTGTGCAATGTCAGTGGGTAAAACTGATTCTCAGTGAAGTGGGCCTGCGAGTTTTAATAGTACCAATAATCATCAGTGCACGCATACATATTTATAACTAGCCGGTACAATGTTTGCAAATTTCCTTGTGTGCAAAAAACACACGGATGTGGAAGGCGCACGGTGCCTGTGTGTGTCTTCTTTCTTCTATGTCCATGTGTTTTTCACACAAGAAAATAATCTGCGAACATGTTATACCAACAAACCCAAATGTCTACACTGAGGTACAACAATGTCCTTATATCTGCAAAACCATGTGTATGCAATGCTGCTGCTATCTTGCTGTCCCTGTAACATCTGGTAAACAAATGTATGGTCTGAACCAGTAAACACATGCAAAGTTATTTGATTATGAGACATCTGAAGTGTTTACTGCACTCGACTGTGAACATAAATGTGGGAGGTCATCATCATCATCAGCCTATTTTTTATGACCACTGTAGGATGAAGGCCTCTCCCTGCGGTCTCCAATTGCCCCTGTCTTGCACTAGTTGATTCCAATTTGCGCCTCGGATATCATGAGAGAGGTAGTGGCCGAATACTGCACTACCTCCCTCATGACCTAGCATGGCAGGCAGCATTTATTTTTAATAGCGGTGTAAATGAGAGCCATGTATAACACATCAATGTGTTGAACTTTAGATGTGCTATTAGGTGCTATTTACATAACTGCGATTAATATTATTTATTACTCTTATTTCAAATATGAAATACTTATTTTTCAATATACCCTTATTTCAAGCATGAATAAACTGCTCCCAAACTCAAGGCGCATTGCATAACTTTTTCAGGAAATATGGCACATGTTCTGCTTGTGAAACAAACATGATGGTGCAGAATAGAATTTAGTACATCGGCATGAATGTCACTTTGTGTATTAATATTGCTTAGTGATGAATGTTGCTGCTAAGGCCCATCCATCCCTGAGCAACAGTATAAATGTGGTCGCGTTTACTGCACACAAAAAGATGTCTAGTAAAGGTTACACTATGGCGACACTCTATAGTTTCGGTTATAGCACCGGCAACAAAGCGACTGATTTTGGGAAGCAGGATATACACCCTCGCCTAAGCATGTTACATGAGCAGCGAAATGTACATACCTCGCAAAGCGTAGTGGAATTCGCCGTCGCGGGAATCTCCTCGATTTGCTCCGGACAGGTGATACACTCCAGGTCGTTATCGCCGAGAGGCGCCGGGGCGGGTGATTTCCAACATGCCGGACACATGCAGCTGCCGATGATGCAGCCCCAGCCCATGGCTCTCCGCACTTTGTCAGCGAAAGAGGACGACAGGCAAAGCGTGCGGGCGCAGTGTATGCAAACAAGCGCGTAGATGCTCACGAATGACGCTTGGTGGAATGGCTAGTGCGAGCAACTCAAATAATCAACGGTTGCTTAGCACGGGCGTCTCACCATCCTCTGCAATCGGAGCGGAAATTCTCGCAGCGCAACTCCAGGAAGCGGAAACGCCGGAACCGAAAATGCCGGAACCGGATTTGGTGTGAGGGGAAAAGGCGGCGCACAACAAAGGTTGTCGCTACTTAAGAAAGCGCCGGTGGCGCGTAAATACAGAGGCTTTAGTTTTGGCTAGCGTGGTGTGTGGTTGTGCTGTTCTGTCAAGTGTGCTTTGCGACGCTAGGCCTAGGTGCTTTGACGCTCGTCTGCAAACTCCACTGTTGGCAACTTGAGGATTTCGCTTGCCTTCGATAGCCCCCACTCCGTCTTCGTCGTCCTCGCCGATGGCATCGAAGCGCGGAAAACAGTACCGTCGGTTAACGATGGAGAAGAAAGCCGCCATTATTAAGCAAGTTGTGAGCGGCCCATCGCAGGCTGACGTGAGCAAGGAGTTCGGCATGGAGCAAGGAGTCAGGTTGTGGGGGATTCAGAAGACTCCGATGTTGAAAATGAGGAGCGAATGCCTGCGCCGCCTACAAGCGCCGAGTTGACGCGAGCACTGTTGACTCTTTCATCGGTGTATAGTGCTGACATGACCCTTGCTCAGATCGAAGTGAATATGATCGCATGCAACCAGAACACCGTCCAAACAATCAAAAAGTTTTTCAAGCCACTGCAGCAATAAAACCGGCTGCCCGACGATGCACATGTACATAATAAACCGGCAGTCGGCTGCATGTGGAGTTATTGAATGTGTTTTTTATAGCCAGTTCACTGATGCTTTGGCAGGGTTTTGGAAACGTGGTAGTTCGCCCTTTACCTCTAGATCCGAGAAACAAAGAAAAAAAAGTGAGTTTTTAACATGCATTTATTTTTTCGGACGTTTTTACATTCCCTAGAAACTCCGAAAAATCGGTCGTTGACTGTATATATTTTTTACCTTCCTCAAAATTTCAATATGTTTCAAGGTGCAGAAATGTGGTATTATAGACTGCACTCCCGGGGGCCTAGCACCTGCCGTGGTTCCCAGTGGCTATGGTGTTGGGCAGCTGAGCACGAGGTCGCGGGATTGAATCCCGGCCACGGCGGCCGCATTTCGATGGGGGCGAAATGCGAAAACACCCGTGTGCTTAGATTTAGGTGCACATTAAAGAACCTCAGGTGGTTGAAATTTCCGGAGTCCTCCACTACGGCGTGCCTCATAATCAGAAAGTGGTTTTGGCACGTTAAACCCCATAATTTTGGGGGGCCTAGCTATCGGATATAGCAAAATTATTCAAATTGGATGATTAGGCAAATAACTATGCCCCCCCCCGGAAAATTGGTGATTACCAAAACAAGCGTGTTGAGAAAAGTGGAAAAAGCTAGCCACCGTGTGAAAAAAGCATTTTATTCTCCTGGATGCATGAAATTGTCAAAGCCAATAGCTCAGAAGGCTCTAGGGGAATAATTTGGATGGGGATTTCCTCGCTGCCTCCACTTTGCAGCTGCTTGAAAAGCTGCCGAGGACATTCGCTTTCTCTCCACAGTAACAACCCGACAACAGTCCTTTTCAGGGGGGACACTGCTATTGATATAGTATTAATTTTTTTATCAATATTAATTAAGCTTTCGAACCTTACTAAGATTCTTGTGGTGATTTCAAATGTGTCATTCTTTTTCCAATAGGCCATTTACTTCTCGAGATAAATCAAATTCATTGTTCATCATTTGCAGAAACAAGGGAATACCCGCGCCGCAAAAATTCATATTGTCACATGCCTAGTACTAGAAAACATATGGAACACAATGGTAGGAATACCATTGATATAACTACTGTTAGTAACTCTATAGCAATTCAATATTCACTGTTTCAAATATGAGTTCCCTACTGTCATCTAAAGCAGAACTGAAAAATTTTAAACATAAATTCCAATATCTGTTCCTACCATTCTGTACTTTGCAAACTCAGCTACAAATAAGCCACAACAAAATTTATGGCTCTACCTGCCTTGAAGGCAGAGATATTGCTGCTGCAGATCGGCAAGAAGTAAAAAATTGGTGTTTTGGCAAAACGAGTAAAAAGAAATACATTCACTTTTAATCAAAAGTGCAGAAATAAGTTTGCACTCTGTTGCAGTGAAAATGGCTAAAAGCCACCAGGAATGTAGTCGCTCTGACTACGACCACTCAAATGTGGCAAAAACATTGTTTAGCGTCGTTCGCCGATTTCTGGTGGCTTGCATCGCGCGCGCGGCAAGGTTGTCATTCACGCGGGTCAAGCTCCACGCTGATGCTATATCGCTGCAGCACGCACACATGATAACAATCTTCGTGGCGAGGCCATATCCCCATTCGCTTTTGCTTACTGCAACGCTACCGCCACACACCTTGCACTTGACAAACGTCAGTACGTTCACGGAGTTCTACTGACGATAGCGTCGACCTATGCGGCTGCAACGCGGTTGGCGTGAATGAGCAAATCCAACTTCCACTTTGTCGCTGACATTGACGCAAGAACTTGGAAGTTCTTTTGAGCATTCACCTCCCTCTGCAGCAAATCCGCACGCTGCAACCTTGCAGTGTCACGGCGAATGCGGCTGCTGTCCGGAACACACTCACTCATAGGTGAGTTGGCTAGGCCTACTTCAGCAGGGGACGATGAGGATGATTATTGATGTTCTCTGAAGGAATGGAACGCCTTTGAAAGTTATAAGCTGATCACTTCTTCGTTTTGCCATAGTTGTGCCTCGTGGTGAACTTCCCCGGTGGATCGGTCATCGTTCCACATTTGTCACAAACCGAGACGTACCGTCGCATCGCCCGCGGAATGGAGCAAACGACAGGAACCTTGCACAGCCAACCACAGCACGCGTTTCTGATCACGCGCGCTAGTCGGCGAATGGGATTGCACGTTCGGACTTTTTCCTCTTAGCGGATTTTTAACGTCACTGGCGAGCCAGCGGAGTTACTTTAGGCGGGAAATTGAAGAAAAGCTCCTCTTTCCAATGAGACCAAGATGGCTGCGATCACACATAGGCAAGGAGCTACACGCCGCGATAAAAAGGGTTGTTCTTGCACGGAATTCAGCTAAGTGATGTTATAAATTGATATTGCAGGCAAAATACTCTTCCGCGAGATGTGAAAATTGGTGAATTAACGGAACAGTAGCTGTAGGTACTGAAAACGTTATTTTCAAAAAGTCGATCATTTCGTGATTTTTTTCGCCTCAAGACACGTGTTCCCCTTTAACTCCTGCATAGTTTCAGTTCGCGCGGCGGTTGAATTGCCAGTTCCTCATTTCCAGTGTCTTCTCGATGCGGGTGGCCTCGTGAAGAAACTCCTTGACAGTCTTGGGTGGGCTTCATACTATTCCGGTGAAAAGCTCCTCCTCCACACCACGCATGAGTATGCAGACTTCTTTCTCCTCAGACATTTCTGGGTTGGCGTGGTGGAATAGATGGCTCATCTACTCCGTGATGGTTGCGATGGTCTCATTGGTTAGCTGCGCTCTGGCTTTTAGTAGAGCTTGGGCTTGTTCTCTGTATACGACACTTGTGAATGTTTTCAGGAAGCCGCTTCGGAACAGGTCCCACATCATTAAGGCGGCTTCTCTATTCTTGAACCACGTCCTGGCGGTGTGTTCAAATGCGAAAAACACATTTCGCAGCTTGTCGGAGTCCCAATTATTGAAGGTGGTGGTTCATTCATAGGTCTCCAGCCAGGTTTCTGGGTCTTCAAATGATGATTCACGGAAAGTTGGTGTCTTGTTCCAATGCGAAAAAGACATTTCGTAGCTTGGCGTTCGAGTCCCAGTTGTTGAAGGTCGCGGTTCATTCATAGGTCTCCAGCCAGGTTTCTGGGTCTTCAAATGATGATCCACGGAAGGTCGGTGGCTCGCTGGGCTGTTGCAGCATGATGGGGGGCGCTGGGGCTGCCATTGGGGTTGACTTGGTGATGATATTCATGGTTGTCTCAGGCAAAAATTCGTGCTCTAGGGTCAGTACTTGCAGCCTGCCGCTCCCTCGCTGGTTCTTGGCAACGTTATTGTTGGCTTCTGCATTCGGGCTTGGGTCACGGCATTCAGGGGGCATTCGATACATGAACGCACTAGCACCTCCACCAGATGTCATGTAGTAGTGACGGAAAAAAAAGCAGCAAGGCTTTTACTGACGAAACTAGCGTTTTATTGGGCGAACCTATGCCCACAAAAACGGGCTACACTTCAAGTGCAATGATAGCGGTGAACACAGTTGGCGATCGTCGGAAGTCTGATTAGCAGGTCAAGCGCATCGGCTTTTATACGTCGGTCATCGAAGGTTCCAGAGTTATCGCTGGTGCCCGCGTATCTTCCGGAAAGTTCTACACCATTTGCATCGTGCATACATGAAATCGGATTACATACGGTCTGGTGACAACAGACAGCGGGTAGAACCATTGATAACATTCGAGAATCTTCCGTTACATGCAGGCATGTCCAGCACTATGCGATAACATTTGTTAGGCGGTGAAATGTAGTCACCTGATAAACAAGCACATGTGTCAGTAGGGTCACATTTTTATAAGAATTGACATCCAAAAATTTTAAACGATCGAAGTTTGGTGTGCTACAAGAATGAATGCTCTAGACCGATTTGAGCCATGTCAAACTTATTTAATGTAATAACACCTAGTAATGCCGAGAGCAAATTATTTTTAAATATTTTTAAATATTTTTTCATATTTAGGTCTATTGTCAGGCTGCCTACCAACCGGGAGAACCGGGAATTCTCAGGTATCTTGGATAGTCTGAAAATACTCAGGAAAAACTCGGGGAATTTGTGCTTGTATCAGGGAAAATTGGGTTTAATTTTTTTGAAAGAGAACGAAAGTCGCGCTATTGCTGGCTCGAGTAACAGAGAGGAATCGTGAAGAATCTACTTTGACGCGGTGTCGTCTGCTGGAGGAGTTGCCAGTGTACATTCAACGACCGGCTTTCCGGACACCCGATAATTTGGACAGCTTTGCGGCACGATTACCTACCCCATAGAGTCAGTGTATAAGTACGTCTGAAATTCCTGACGCAAGGACCCTTCGCCATCCGATTTTCCGGACTTTTTGCCGTGACTGCAGGTCAGAAATCGCATTAATCAAAGCCACCACTGCCGCCATTTTGATTACCTCGCCGCCTCGAACTGGCTCTCTCGCACGCAGGTCTGCTAGCAGCAGTAGCCACCAGCGCGGCAACACTAGGCCTAGCTGCTTCGATGTTCGCTACCGAGCTTCTTGCTATTCGATGCCGTGTTCTTTATTAAAACAATTCGCCGCTGTCAGAAATATCATCGATTTCGCCTTTGTCGTCCTCGTAATTGTCTTCGAAGCTCGTAAAGCACAATGCGTTGCATAATGCCGGTTCCCAAAAGTCAGCTTCGCCTTAGTACAATAGTGCTACGCGGTGAAATATAATTGTGGAAAGGGGCAATAGTCACAGTACAAAGTATGTATTCCTAAATTATACATGCGTGCACCCTCCATCTCCTGTCATAGTACGAGCACCAATATGCCTAGTAAGTATACTGGCAGGCATTCAGAGCTTTTTCGAATGTGCCTGTGGCGATTTGAGTCCAAAAGAACCCCTCAGCAGGTCTGGGCATTGTGAGCTGACAAGCGCAGAGCATTCATTGTGTGATAACAGTCGTGTTTGCAAAGTATTACATAGCTATGCACCACAGAAAGACCTGAAATTTCGAACCGAACGCCGTTTTTCCTTCTTGCGGCCGCCGCGCACCAAGCCAGAGGATGACGTACACTTGCTAGTGCGCCTATGTACACATGTTTGCACTGTGACGTCGCTCGTGGGGACACATGACTTCATGAATTAGGTATTCAAGGCAGGATCTGTTATTTGTATAATATATTGCTTGAATAGACGAAGTAAAGCTTAGAGAAATAATAAAACACACAAACTGAATGTCTGCATGTTTTTGTTTCACTTCATACCGCAGCAAGAGAGATGCACTTCTGTTTCATCTGCTTGTTCCCACGTCGTGCAATCACCTGCACAGACACCAAAAGCGCGGGATCATGCTCTGTGATCCGCTTGTCTGCCTCAGTTTTCGTGTAGCACTGATTTGCACAGCTAGTCAGGTGTCCTCGTACACAGCGCGCAAAATCGTGTGCTGCGCGAAACAAGACAATCACAACAGCTCGCGCGCAACACCATCAGTGCAAGTGCGCATTGTCACAAAAGAAAAGAAAAAAAGAGCGAGGAGGAAAAAAATGAAGGCTCCCGGGGGCCCTTGTATGTGTCACGCGATCCTCAAGGTCCTGTGTGGGAGAATGCAGGGAAGGTATTTCGCTTGCGGAGGTTAGATGGGGCGAGTGGAGAGAGTGTCCTGCTTGGCAGTGAAGCTCGCCTCCTTAAATCATGGGTTGGCGGCACTAAAATATTTCTTCAGCTATTAATGAGCCGATTTGCAAAATTTTCTGCAGGAGAACGCTCTTTAAAAAACACGTAACAACTTCCAGCACATAAGCAAAATTTGGTATGGGGCCTGGTTAGGGGCAGTAAAATATGTGCATTCATTTTTTCGAACTAGTACACTATGTTTTGGACGTTTTCGCGGCCCCAAGGGAATCTGAGAAATCGGACGCTGACTGTACAACTGACCAAGAGGATGTTTCAAATAGTCTGTGGGGCAAATGCGCGAAAGAAGGAAGACGAGAACAGAAAGGACCTATGCATTGAAGAATGAACGGGGAAGGAAGCGTGCCACTGCGTCTTCAAAGAAGCTTGAGCTCACAAAAAAAAAAAAGTGATGGCTGATGCCGAGATGCAGGTGCCCCTTGTGCAAACAAAATAAACTCTTTAAAAAACGCAACACTCGGGCGTTGTGCGTGCGCTGAGAATATGTGAGAACAGTTGAGATTTACTAAAAAGCTGTTGCGAGAGAGAATATCACTTGTGAGAAAGTTTTGGCCTCATACGAATGAGCTTGCTATCAATTCATAGAAATAGATCTTATTGAAAATGTTTACTTCTACATGCATCTCCTTTTTATTTGAATTTTAGAATGCTCAAGTCGATTCGCAATGGAATTTATCTTTTTTTCGAAGGTATTTTATTTGCTCTGCATTTCACTAACCCCTCCCTTCTGTTTTCTTTGCACCACTCCTTACTATTAAAACTGGATTGAGTAGTTCTTATTTGTTTTTAAGATACTTGCTAGAGAGTGACAGCATAGGGTGACACGGTGCCAGCTCGTCAAAGTTCTCTGTCACTCAGGGAATTTTACGAAGCCACTCAGGGAAAACTTACTCGGGGAATTGGGACATGTCAACTTGGTAGACAGCCTGATTGTACCTTAACTGTCCACCTTTCTGACAGAAGGAATACAGTAGAACCTTGCTGATACGATCCAATTTTGTACAATTTCCCTGTGCCAACGTTTGTAATAGACAACAAAAAAAACATGACCCAGTACGGTTACGCTTCTTTCTTGCTGATTGGTATGTTCCTGAAAAAGCGCTCGTCTTTTGGCACTAAAGTTCAGTGCATCTCCAAATTGGGATCATATTGTTATAGGGGAATAAAATATATGTATTTACAATATATACAGTCACGAAGTTGTAGCTCAATAGTCAGGGTACCACCATCTACCGATCGTCGAGACACTTCAACTTCCTCTTCACCTCACAACGTCCTTTCGTCCACAGCGGCACAAACTCGTACGTGACAGTAACCCCCAGCGGCAGAGGCATCGTCTCGATACTTTCTAGGGTGTCAAATCAGTGTGCGAGTTATAGGGCTTTAGTCGCGAAATGTGCACGATATCAGTTCTTGGTGGGGTAGAAGACGTTGAAGTCACAGGTGATATCTTATATGTGAGGCTGGCGACTTGGCGAAGAACGTGGTAGGGCCCGACATATTGCGGCAACAGTTTTTCGCAAAGGCTGCCACGAAGGGAGGGTAACGAAAGCAGGACAAGTGACCCAGTGCTGAAATTAACATCCTGACGACAACTGTCGTAACGGTGCTTTTGGCTAGTCTGAGATGCCAGAAGACGGTCACGGGCAAGGCGACGTGCTGTGGCGGCACGAACAATGGTGTTGTGAGTATAGAACGTGGTAGTGGTGGTATTGGAAGGGAGCAGCAAGTCGGGAGGCAGGAGTGGGTCACGGCCATATAGTAGATAGAACGGAGAATAACCAGTAATATCGTGACACTACGAATTGTACGCAAACGTCACGAAAGGTATAAGGTGCAGTCCCAAACCCAGTGATCATCGGACACATACATGGAAAGCATGTCCGTTAGTGTACGGTTGAGACGTTCGGTAAGTCTGTTCGTCTGTGGGTGGTAGGCCGTCGTGAACTTGTGGAGCAAGAGCGAAGAAGGTCATCGACAATCTTAAAAAGAAAACAGCAGCCCCTATCAGTGAGTAGCTGACGGGCACCATGGTGTAGGATCACCTCATGAAGGAGAAAATCAGCCACATCAGTTGCGCAGCTCGTAGGGAGGGCCCGCATTATGGCATAACGCCTGGTATAGTCTGTCGCAAGGGCCACTCACTTGTTGCCCGAGGATGAAGTTGGAAATGGGCCAAGGAGGTCCAGACTAACGCGGTAAAATGGCTCACTGGGGATATCTATAGGCTGAAGGTGCCCAGCAGAAGACAATGGAGGCTTCTTGCGGCGTTGGCAAGGTTCGCAGGCTGCGACGTAACTTCGAACAGAGTGATATAGCCCAGGCCAGAAAAATCGCCTGCGGACAAGGTCATACGTATGGGAGACACCCAAATGACCAGCGGTGGGCGCATCGTGCAACTGCGAGAGAATCGTCGACTGCAGGTGCTGGGGAACAACGGCAGTTCAACACCATGTGGACTCATATTGTGTCGGTATAAGGTCCCGTCCTGCAGAACAAACATACGGAGGGAAATGTCCTGTTGCTCCGAGGTAAGGCGTTCAATGATGGATCGCGAATATGGGTTACAACGCTGCTCGTCGGCGATGCGGGAGAAGTCGGAGATTGACAAAAAGCAGGTATCTGTATCGGTTTCAGTGCCATCGGGAGGTTTGACAGGATAGCGGCAGAGGCAGTCGGCGTCCTTATGTAGCCGCCCAGATTTGTAGAACACGGAAAAGGTGTACTCTTGCAGGCGCAAAGCCCAGCGGCCGAGACAGCCTGTCGGACCCCTGAGTGTGGGTAGCCAACATAACGCATGATGATCTGTCACGACGGTGAAATGCTGACCGAACAAGTAAGGGTGGAACTTAGCAAGGGACCAAACAGGGGCCAAGCATTCACATTCTGTTATGGAGTAGTTGCGCTCTGGTGCTGACCGAAGACGGCCAGTATACGTGATCACGTGATTGATGTCCCGCTGTTGTTGGGACAAGATAGCACCAATGCCATGGCCGCTTGCATCAGTGCAAACTTCTGTGTAAGCATGCAGATCAAAATGACCCAACACGGGTGGATTGATAAGGCGACCGATAAGCGTTGAAAATGCTGCAGCCTGGTCGGGTCCCCAACGAAAAGTGGCGGTCCCTTTTGAGGAGGTCTGTGAGAGGATGAGCAATTTTGGCAAAGTTCTGGATAAATCGCCGAAAATAGGAACACAGCCCTAGGAAACTTCGGACATCGGTAGAAGAATGCGAGTGGGAACTCACCAATGGCACACACTTTATCAGGATGAGGCTGGACGCCTGCAGTGTCAACCAAGTGACCAAGTACAGTCGCCGAACATTTATTCGGACCTCACGGGGACTGCGGAAATGTCCGAATAAACAGGTGTCCGAAAAAGCAGATTAAGAAAGAAAAAATGAAATCCTTTATTTCCACGCACTTATTCGGGCTTGGCAGTAGGCTTGAAGAAATCGTGAATGCGCCGTTGCACGCTGTTCCCTTTACGTGCAGATAAGCCTGAATCTTGGAGAGGGTCTACGGTCACTATAGGCGGCTGAAAGCACAGTCACTGCTTGTATACGCTCCGCGTGCGATGGCAGCGTAGCACATGGTGCGTCATCTTGCGACTCGATCATCGTTCGGCGGTGCAGCAGAAACCTGACGAATGATGTTGCTGTCGTCGAGTTCTGCGCATGTCAATACAGCAGTGTCAGCACCTATGAAACTGTCAAATGAGACGGTGTCCGGAATCGCAATGCAACCACTGCGCAGGTCTCGGCAGAACATTTTCTGCGTCAGTAGGGAGCACATCGGAAGGCGACAAATCCTAGGCCTCCCGGTACCCGCTTGCCGGCATTCCCCAGCGCAGTCTGCGCGGGCACTGTCGGCGCCATTAGACACTTGACGCAATGTTTACGTATGCCGCGTTGGATCACCGAAACCTCGACACAGCACACAAAGCAAGCACCACCATGCCGACACCAGTCACACAAACGAAAAATGCGGCCTGCTCGTAGCGTCTTGCGCGAAGAAACAAATCAGCTGCTGGATTGTCTTGACATGGCTTACTACTCTATTGAACCTGGCAGCAACGATGATGATGAGCGGGGATTCCCAGTAGCGCCACTTCGTGGGGCAGCAAGGAGGCTCCGTTCAAAACAAAAATGTCATTCAGCAAGTCGAACCATGCACCGGTCAGAGTCGGTGCATGGTGCTCTCGACCGAGTTGGGTCAAGGAGTGTCCGAAAATTCAGACGAGAGGTTGCAAGGTGTCCGAACTTTCAGCAGTTGTTATACATTTGGTCTATGGGGAGAATGGCGGTGCCGCGAAGCTGACGGAATAATCGGGCATGTCCGAATTTTTGGAGTCCGGAAAATCAGTTGGCGACTGTACTCTTATTTGGCGGTGGTTGAAATAGCATTTTGCATAATTGAGTTCTAGGCCAGCTCATCGGAAAACAGCAAGGATAGCTGCGAAGCAGTGGAGGTTGCTCTTAAATGTCGGTGAAAAAACAATGACGTCATCAAGGCAGAAGAGGCATGTGGTCTATTTCAATCCACGCAGAAGAGAGTCAGTCATGCGCGCGAAGTAGCAAGGGCATTTCACCGTCCGAAAGGCATCACGTTAAATTGGTAGAGACCATCTGGGGTGATAAAGGCGGTCTTTTCGCGATCTCGTTTATCCTTAAAGATTTGCCAGCAGCCAGAGCGCAAATCGATCAACAAAAAATAACTGGCACTGTGTAAGCAGTCCAGCGCGTCATCAATGTGCGGAAGTGGATACACATCCTTTTTGGTAATCTTATTAAGGTGACAGTAATTGATACAAATTCTCCAGGTGTTTTCCTTTTTCTTAACTAGAATGACAGGTGAAGCCCACGAACTGCAGAAAGGCTCGATATCTTTGGAGAGCATTTGGTCCACTTCCGTTTGGATCGCCTGGCGTTCAGCCACAGACACACGGTAGGGCTGCCGGTGTATAGGAGGAGCGTGACCAGTGTGGATTGGATGGGTGACGACACGGGTTCGAACTAGCGGGCGATTGCCAAAATCAAAGCTGTCTTCATAGGACACCGGAATGCGGCAAGGAGCGTCGGCGTAAGCACGTCGTAAATCAGTAGCTATCATTGGTGTAAACTTGTCGTTGCGTGAAGTAGGAGAGGCAGAAGCGGCTGCAGTGTCGAACCGTGGTTCGGCCGTAAGAGCAGCTACTCCACAGTCTTCCAAAGGGGCAGCACAGCGAGAGATACACCCTCAGGAAGCACTTGCAGGCACGAACCAAAGTTCAGAGGAAGCCACGCTCGATTGTTGACGAGAGTTACAATTGAGCTTGGTAGCGCTATTTGACGGGCCAGGACGACGTCGCAAAGTGGGGACACCACGTAAGGACCATCTCGAAGTGGTGGAGAAGGCGACAGGAGGACGTAAGTCGCAGCATCAGGTTGCAATCGAACAAATTCACTAGAACGAAGTTGGGACTTGTGGTTGTCGGTCGGGTCGGGAGAGTAATGGGGAAGTTCAGTTCAGTTTTATTTCCTTAAAGACCCCTTTGCTAGGGGTATTACATAAGGGGTGGGTACAGTTGATAACGCAAATGTAAACAGAGGTATACAGAAAAAATTTTCGCAAGTGCATAAAAACAAAGAATAACATGTGAAAAAGCAGGTTATTGATTAGTTAACAAGGACACATTTTCGAAAAACGATGTCGGGCAAGTGATTGCAGCTACGTGGTGGGGAAGGGCGTTCCAATCTGATGCTGTGCGGGAAAAAAAAGACGAGGAAAAAGTAGTTGTGTGGGAGCGTGGGCGTAAGACTTGTAATGGGTGCCTAGTTCGTAGCGATATCCGTGCGGGTGGTGTGATATATGGCTCGTGAAATAAGGAACTGTAAAAGAACTTATGAAAGAGGCAAAGGCTGGCAGTAGCGTAGCGACGTTCAAGGGGCTGTAGATCAGATTTTGCTCTTAAGGATGATACGCTTACGTCGTATGAGTAGGATGAATGGATGTATCTGACAACACTGTTTTGAAAGGACTCGAGCTCATTAACTAGATAGACTTGATATGGGTTCCAGATGGGTGATGCATATTGAACTTTCGCTATGATAAGGGATTTGAAAGCTAGGAGTTTTACGTTCTGCGAGGCGTCATGCAAGTGTCGTCTCATGAAGCCAAGAGTTCGGTTAGCTGATGAAAGTATGTTGGAAATATGCGTACCCCAACTGAGATCACGAGAAAGTGTGACGCCCAAGTACTTAAATGATTCTACTGATTCTAAGGGAACGTTTACTATTGTATAAGAGGACAGGAAAAGGGTTACGGCGGTGGGTAAAAGATATATGTTTACATTTGTTGGGACTAAGAGTCATCAGCCAGTTTTCACTCCAAGACTGCACGTTAAGACTTTATTGTAAGGTGTTTTCGTCAGTAGCATTAGAAACTTGATGGTAAATCACACAGTCATCGGCGAAAATTCGTATCTTACAAGATACGTGTTGGGGTAAATCATTAATATAAATTAAAAAAAGAAGAGGGCCGAGAACTGATCCCTGAGGGACTCCAGAAGTTAGATGAAGAAGAGTGGATGATTTGTCATTTACAGAAACGAATTGGTAGCGATCAGTAAGGAATGCTTCGAGCCATTTGACTACGTCACGGTGCATGTTCAAAGAAGAAAGCTTTAGTAGTAAGTGGCGGTAAGAAACTTTGTCAAAGGCCTTTTCATAGTCCAGAAAAATAGCGTCAGTTTGTTGGTTAGAGTCAAGGTTTACATGTAAGTCGCGTAGAAACAAAGCTAGTTGCGTTTTGGTAGAGAAACCCTTGCGGAACCCATGCTGTGCTGAATGAAAAAATTGATTCGCGTCCAAATGATTTATGATCGGGGAGTAGATGACGTGTTCCATGATTTTTCAAGGAAGGCTAGTTAGAGAGATGGGTCAGTAATTTAGCGGTGTGTTCTTATTACCAGACTTGTTGATGGGAATGACCTTCCCCACCTTCCAGTCGTGAGGCATGGAACCCGTAGAAAGTGACTGCGAGAATATAAGACAGAAATGATGAAGAAATATATTTTGTATTTTTTAGCAGTTTAGAGTTTATACCATCTATACCTGCTCAGAATGAAAGTTTAAGGTTTTCAATTATGCGCAAAACACCATCAGGACAAAACACCACGCTCGGCATGCTAGAAGCTATGTTGCAGGGGACATTAGTCAATGGAACGTTATTATCATTAGAAAATACTCACAAAAATGCGTTTTAAATATGAGTGCGCACTCAGTTTCAGGCATGATTTCACCCATATCATCAACAAGAGTTACAGTGCGTGTGTTACTTGGGTTGCAGTGGCGTAGCCAGAAATTTCGTTCGGGGGGGGCTCACTTTGCAGCTCAGCCTGCTCCTTGTAAAATTAGTCGAGGGATCAATATATATATATATATATATATATATATATATATATATATATATATATATATATATATTTCGCATTTCGCCTCCATCGAAATGCAGCCGCCGTGAGCGGGATTCTATTCCCCCGACCTCGTGCTCAGCAGCCGAACACCATAGCCACTGAGCAACCACGGCCTTTTCAGTTGTGTTGGCGGTGATTGCACGGTGGCTTTGGCCCGGCCATGGATCGTCTTTGTAACTTTCATGTGCTTCTTTGAACAGTTTGCTACAACGCTTCACAGTGGCCTATGACACGCAACGTTCAACGCATACGGCAGCCATACGGCGAATAATTTCTTTTTGGGAAACATCTTCATTTGTCAAAAACCTCACGACACCAAGCTGTTCAACTTTTGAAATGTCTATTATGTCACGCAACCATGTTCAACCCCGTGTATGAGAGCATTAAAGAACATTTAACCTCACCTCTGCATGTCACTTGTACATGAGATGCGTATGTGCTACGCGCATGCCTCGAAAATAATGAACCGAACCATTATTGCACGGGGCGGGTTGTCTCACATTCATTTGACTCGCCTTCGTACATCAGAAATGCGAAGATACAATGGAATATGCAGATGTGAAGATACAGCTTGATACAAGGCAAAAAATTGTCACTGGAAACAATGTTCACTGCGCATATGCACAAAACCTCGCAACAAGATATTTAAATATGCGCAGAAGTCACCAATAAATCTACGTACCTAAGAAAAAGTCACTGTATATAATGCGTCAAACAAGGCAAATAAACAGGTTGCGCAACCACAGATTCACAGATCACAGGACCCCCCCCCCCCCCCCCTTCCTCCACTCCCAAAATGTATCGCGGGCGACGGAAGGCGGCGCGCTTTCTCCCCGCTTTTCTCCCTTGCGCACACAAGACTCAGCCACCATCGTCGGCTCACCCCCTCCCCTTCCCGCCCGCACGCTTTCACTCGCACATAGAGCATGCGGCGCGCGGTCACGATGTTATCGCCCTTGGCCGTTATTTATACGGAACATGAGGGCAACGACAGGAATGCGCCTGGATTCTTCATAGAGCTGCTATCGCAATAATAAAATAGTATCCGGCAACTGAAGCGTCCCGTCGCCCATTACTTTCCGCAAAAGAAGCAACAAAATCGAACTTTCACCATGCGAAAATTCACTGCGCCGCAACAATGTCTTCTTTTTTTTTTGTGGGCGGGGGGCGGCGAAATAGAATAACGCAAAGGAAAGCATGTTGGCTACAATCGAATGCCTACTATGGGCACCCTAGTGTGGCTACCGAAGGAATATCGAAGAAAACGTGTGACGCTTGGTCCACAGAAAACCATACGCGTACTGCTCGTAATCCTACACCGGCGAGACAAAATTTTCCGGAGAGGTTGCACTCAAGCGAACGCGTTGCAATCCATCGAGTCCCCGCAGTGCTGCCGGCGAGCGACTATGCATTGTTTCTTTTTCTCGTCTGCTAGCCAGAAAGCGTCCAAAACTCTGCTATACGAAAATGCAGTCGGCCAGAGAAAAACAAACGCGCATCCAAGTGGGCCGCGCGGCTATCGATGCAGCACGAGAAAAACGCATGCGCTCTGGCTGGATCGGCAGTCCGCGGGTTGCGAAAAAAAAAAAGAAAAAGAAATGAGAAGGAGGCTCAATATATCCTCGCGAATAAAAGTCTAGGTAAAAAAATAAATAAGAATTTAGTTACAATGGTGGCTTTAGTGTCTTGACATGGATGCTTTGGCACAGGTGAAAAAAATGTTTATATTCTTTTCTGTGACCTGAGGGCACAAATGAACCACCACAACGCTTTGTCTCATCGTTCCTCGCTGCGTGCTTTGTCAACTTGTCTGATAGTATGTTGATTTGGCTTGTCTCGTTGTATGGCCCGATGTACTACTTTAGAAAAGTCGATGCACCTTTGGCGTCAAATGTTTACAACAGCATTAAACCCAAAAAGTTCGGGAATTGAAAATCTAAAGCACGACTTTGAAAATGTCAATGGACCTTTCGCATCAAAATGTTATGAGAACTTTATACCCACAAAGTTTCAGAATTGAATGAAGTCCAAGCGCTCCGTAGATTCCGCGGCCTCCGCGAGATGCCGAGACGAGCCCGCTCGCCTTCAAAACGCCCTTGAAATTTTGTGCCTGGCGGGGCTCCTTGCGTTACGATATGTGACTCCCGATGCATGGGCGTTGCCCCGAAATCCAGCCCGATTTAGCAATGTTCGCGCTAAAATGTCTTTTCGAGCGTGATTAAGGACATTCTAGACAAAATCGAGCATGATTTCTGGCGCCGGGAGTTGTTTTGGTCGGCGGCACATGACAGCACGAAAAAAATTTCGGGGGGGGCTGAAGCCCCATAAGCCCCCCCCCCCCCTGGCTGCGCCCCTGTTGGGTTGATAACTTTCCAAAATTTCTTGGGGTTGTCTGTTAAAATTTTAGGCAAGTCATTATTGAAAAAAGACCGTTTGACATTGCGAATAGCACGTAAGTATTCACTCTCAGCGGCGTAATATTTATCCCATGAAGTTGGGCTTGGTTTCAGCTTGGCACTACGAAAGTCTTTTTTTCTTATTTTCCAACCTCTTTAAATTGTTATTGAACCAGGGGTTCTGATGATTCGCACGGAATGTTAGTTTCAGAATATACTTGTTTGCTAGTTCATTCATTTTATTTCTAAACAGATCCCAGTTGTCTTGAACAGATCGTTCATTGAATGAGGTTTTAAAGTCTGCAAAAAAAGTGCATAATTCTTCATTTATAGCTTCAAAATTTGCTTTTTCGTACAGGTTGATAGTTTTGCTGGAAAGAACACAGGGTGCTGGGGCAAAGTCAAATGTGGCATGAATCACACTGTGGTCGCTGATAGGACGAAGGTAGGTAACTGATGATAATGATTCTGGATGGTCAGTAAATATAAGGTCCAAAATGTTTGCGCAGTCGCGCGTTACGCGTGTCGGCTCTGAGATAAGCTGTGTTAAGTTAAAATTCAAACAGATGTGAATGAAATCGTTTGCCTCTGTGTTATTTATTGTGGAAGTTAGGTTATTCCAATCAATAATGGGAAAGTTGAAATCACCGAACGGAAGGATATGAGCGTTACGATGGCTTACTGTAATCTGGCATCAAGTACTGTTAAGTTCTCCTTAAGTGAGAAATTTGGATTACTGGTAGGTGGCCTGTAGCACACACCTAGAAGGAAATATCGAGAGGAAGAGGGAAAAAGAAGCCATAGTATTTCTAAGTTGGAAGAAATAATAATTTGTGTACAGGATAATTCACGACTACAAGCAATAAGAACGCCACCCCCGCGTGCCCCTTGACGGTCGCAGCGATAAACATCGAAGTTTGGCAAGTCTTGGACTACTTCATCGTCCCTAATTTCACTTGTGAGCCACGTTTCCGTTAGAACTAGCAAGTTAGATGACGTCACGAGATTTGATATTGCGTCACGTTTGGGAATAAAACTGCGGGCATTAGTGTGAACAACAGATAGGGAAAGGTTTTTCTTAGTGGCGGAAGGGCGGTTATTAACTGCACGAATTTTGTGCAATGATTGCTACTGAATATTTTTAACTGATTTCGTCAAATCGTCATATTCATAGCGCTGGGAACCCATAACGAGCGTTTTGAATTGCGTGGAAAAAGGCATAGATTGACTTTTGTCATAGGCGATAAGATGTTTTCGGGCGTTCCGAACTGCGGGTGAAAAATCTTCGCTCGCGCTATAATTTGTGCCTTTCAGTTTGCGGCCGTTAGACAGGACTGATTCTTTCATTTCAAGGCAAGTTCAAGTTCAAGGCAAAGGGTGCCGGTTGCACAGTCAATAAGTGCTGAATGGGCACTCGGAAGGTTGATTCCAAGAATCACTTTGTGGGGACACTCGGCCAGTACGGTGAACAGGACTAACACTGCACGGCCGGCAATGGTAACACAGGAGGTGCACATTCCCATCACAGCTGTTGTACTGGCACGGCAGGCTACTCGGCAGGTGTCAGGACTTTACGGAGACGGCTACAAAGATCTGGTCGCATAACTGACACCTGAGCGCCAGTATCGATGAGTGCTTGAACGGGTACATCATCAACAAAAATTTCAACAAGGTTCGATCAAGCAGTACGGAAAATATTTCCGAAATGCGGGGAGGCGAAGTGTTATGGATGTGGACGCAACTCTGAAACCCAACTCTGAAGAATGCGGAGGTGGCCAACATGCAATTTATTTCGCAGGCATCGCTCTCAAGTCTTCGTTTCTTTATTCAGAGTTTTCCTCAGCTGCTGCCCCGATATTCCAGTGAATCTGCCGAAGACTCTTTAGACGAAGATGAGTTAAGGTGATGCTGTATTTACTCATGATACCGCATAGCAACGCAGAGTGCGAGAGGATTTTTAACACGGCGTGAAAAACGGACTGAGTTCCGCTCATCAATGTGCAACACAAGCCTCCAACACCTGCTGCTAGTGAAGGGCCGTCAGTCTGGACCATGTTTTGTAGCAAAGCTACTCCGACAAATTTTTGAAGTGAACAAAGTCTGCTACTGCAAGGTCCTGCAAAAGGACTCATCTAACACTGCCTGAAAGTTTGAGCACAACACCCCCCGGTACCACCGGAAGCTGAAACAGTGGATGCCTCCCCCCCCCCCCCCCTGGCGCGAATAAAAGTCTCCCAATTTTTTTTGATCTCGCCAGGTTGGCAGGTATGGCATATGGTCGAGGCGAGAAGTACCAGTGGCTACTACGGCAGTGGCGGGAGATGTGACCGATCCGAGAGCAAGTAAAGCATATTGGCCTGTCATCCAGTGTTCGCCACTCAGAGGGGTTTCAATAGCGATTTGAGAACGACTGTCGAGGTGCAGCAGAGGCAATTACAGGAGTGGTAGGGGTCGGACATGGGCGGACGGCAGACTGGATGTCCATGTTTGCAATTTCTTGGTGGACAGCAGCTTGAATGAGCAAGATGGTCATGTTCTCATGCGTTATGGGGGCAGTGAGAACTTGGAGCCATAGCCTCATGTTCGCGACGGATGACCTGTGTCAAGCTTGGTGTTGTAGGCGGATGTGACGCCGGAAGGTTGTAATGTGACACCAAAGGGTCGTTGTAAGAGGAAGTGGCAGCCGTATTCGGAAGTCGATCGAAGCGTTTTACGATGCGTTTGCTCTTTGCTTGCTCAAAATTCCGGCATTCCTTAATGATGGACTGAACCGATGAGCAGTTCCTACAAAGCAGGAAGTTAAACGCATAGTCTGCGATGCCCTTCAATATGTGTCCAACCTTATCGGCCTCCAGCATGTCCGTGTCCACTTTACGGGAGAGAGCCAGAATGTCTTGAATATATGCGACGTACGATTCAGTTGATGTCTGGGCACGAGACGCTAGCTCTTACGTGGCCTCCATTTGATGTCCCACAGGTCTTCCGAAAAGATCGCGTAGCTTTTCCTTACAGGAGTCCTAGCTTCTAATGTCGGCTTCATGTGTCTCGAACCATACCTTCGCGGTTCCTCCCAAGTAAAAGACCACGTTGGCCAGCAAAAGTGTGGCGTCCCACTTGTTGTGCTTACCGAAGAGTTCATACGATGTCAGCCAGTCTTTGATGTTGACTTGCCAGTGCCGATGAATATTCCCTAGCTGGGTTAGCGCCACTTCCGCTGGTGTGCGAGCGGTGGAGGCAGTGTCAGCAGCGGAGGCAGCGTCAGTAACCATAACAGCGGAACCGATGTGACGCCCGCTGGGAAGATCCAGGGCCGGCTTGTGGCGAGAGTACCCTGCACGTCCACCAAAATGTTACGGAGGAATAAAATATATGTATATACAATATGTTACAGTTACGAGGTTGTAGCTCAGTAGTCGGGGTACCACCATCTACCGAACGTCGAGACACTTCAACTTCCTCTTCATCTCACAACGTCCTTTTGTCCACAATGGCACAAACTCGTAAGTCACAATATGCTTTCTGGCCGCTAGATCCTATGTAAACAAGAAAAGGTGCAAGTTTGGGTGCGAAGTTTAGGCGCGCTTCAAAATCGAGCTACAAGATTTATTCATTCTAAGTACTCCTACAACATCAGTATATCGGCATTAAAAACAGAATCTGGCTTATCATTGCTTGCATCTCGACGCCACATTGCTAGTCTTTGTCTTTTTCACAAGTTCTTTTACAGCTCACTTGGCAAAGCACCATACATTCTCCCCCCGGCACGCATATCCAGTCGCACCGGTCACCCGCAACAAGTCGCGCGCCCACGTACACGCACTGTCACTTTTTCGTCTTCATTCTTTTTTCGTGCAGCAACAGACTGGAACGGCCTTTCCAACGAAATCACAGTCATAACCTGTCCTAGCACATTTTTAAACACCGTAACAAATTATCTTACCCTGTAATAAAAATATGGCCTTCAATTTCTTTATGTGTGTATGTACCCACCCCTTATGTAATACCCCTTCAATGGGGCCTTTAAGGAAATAAAATGAAATGAAATGAAATGAAAGCAGTCACCTGCTGTTGTAGCAGCTTTCCTGCTGTGCTCGCCAGCCTGTGTCGCTTGAAAACGTCTGCTCGCACTGTTTTCTAATACCTCGTGGGTTGTCGCATGCCACGTTTGCAGCTATTGTCACCAACTCCATTGCGATAAGCTTACCTGTTTCACAGGGCATGGGGCATATTGCCGTAGGAAGGGTACTGCTGGTGTTTCATAGGAGATAAACCAAATGCGCCTGCCATTCCTAGCGGCAGGCGGAGTGAGGCGAGTGTCGTGGGGCCCAATAACGTAAAACTATTCCAATATGTTTTCATTCAAATCTCCTGACGTCAAATTTGCCTGACCACCGATGCAAGCATCGGGCGGTGACCTGCACTGTTGTTAGACAGACCAATCAAGTGCTCTCCTCGTTTATAGGAGGTCACTTTTGTTTGCTTTAAAAACGAATAACATTGCCTACACTGGGCGGCTTGCCTTATCTAATTGGCTGACAAGAGGTGAGGAGCACACTTAAGTGGAGAGGGATTCGATGGGGCCGAGCCAGTGCACTGAAAATCGAGAACCGGATGAAGAGGGTGTTGCCGGCGTCTGCGATTGGTCAGTTTTCCCTTACATAGCTTGCGGTGGCTGGTCGAAAATTATGGCATACAACGGAAGGTTAAGAATTCTGCTAAAAAGGATCCTCAGCAAAGAAAAGTTGGCTGAGCGAGGTTGTAAATGTGCTGAAAGGGCTCGAAGACAATACACGGGCACTCAAAAAGCTTTATTGTACTCAAATAAACCCATGCTCTCCGGCAGATGAGAGTAGCCAGTGCCTGAGCGATCGACGGCAGCCATCTTTTATTCCTTTCGGAATGGGGCAGCCTGTGGCTATTCAGAGAAAAATTCAGTTTTATTCGGCATATTAATGCATCTTTAAAGCGTACACGTCACTTCGACACGGTGAGTTTTCGCGTTTTGTGACGTCGTGTGATGGGCAGGTGAAATGGTTGTAGCGCGAAAACTTTCAACCAATAGCCGAGGGCTAATGGTGAAAAGACGTCAAATCAGAAATAACTATTTTTCTTTTGTTCAGTCCAGTCGTGCATAATCAGAGTGTACACGTCATATCAGATGGGGAGCTATCGCCGTTTGCGTGGCGTCGCGTGACTGACAGGCGAAGTGGGGGTGGCCCAAAAAAGTTTCTCACCAATCGCGGAGGGCTAATTGCAGAATTGGAATAGAAACGTTTGGAATAGTTTTACGTTATAGCGCCCATATTCTGCTGACGGTTCACTTTGGAACCGGTTCGCTCAGGCTGTTATGTCTGGGTTACATCACTAAAAAGATGTCACTAATACGATTTCGGCTCTAATAGGAGTTCGTTTTGCCGGGGCTCATCTTCTTGGGGTGGGTGATTGCGATGAAAGTTCGGTCCATGCATCTCATAACTTCGAGAATCTTGCAATGGTCCAGGAAGCGTATTTTACTGTGGATCAGTGTCTCGTACTGCGAAGATTTGCGCAACGTTTTGAATTGCACAGATGTCAACTACAGATGAGTCTTAAATTTCTTAGTGACTTCGGGTCGTACATTTTCCTGGTTACTGCGTTTTTCTCACATTTTTTTTCCAGCACAAATGAGGTTTGGAGAAAACGAGGAAAAAGATTCTGTGACATGCTCATTTTGATTACGGCAAAGGCTTAATTATAAGATCAAGGATGATACCGGGGTCCAGTCAAGCAAGTATAAATGCTCTACACCAGGCTGGAGCAAAGGGACACGAAAAGATATTTGTGCTAATTTACGGCTTTTTAGAAGTTCAACGCTACTGAGTTCGTTCCACATTTGTGCATTTTTGTTGTCTTGGTGTCTGAAAAGTTGATGGCTGTACCAAGTTTAGTGGATTTATAAACAGTTTTCAGAGATGGCTTGCCTCAGCTGACACTCTGCTGTGTGCAGGCAAAGCAGCGTCTGCAGTTGGTGTCTGCCCAGCCGGGCTTTGAGGTCTTGGAGGAGCAAGGCAGTGAGCCACTTCCATGGTGAGACCTCCCAGCTTTCTGACCTGTTTGGAATTGTGGTATTTTAGGGGGGCATGGTGTTTAGTGTTGTCCTAATTATTCAGAGACTAGATTCAATTAAAATACAATCTTACTCAGTCTTTTGAGAATGAGAAGAAAGGTGGTTAACCGACATTGATGCCTTAGGTAGCATGTGTGGGTTTATGGACCAGTTGCCTTCACCCAGAAAGATCACATACTCATGACGCCTGCAGCAGAAAGGGTGTTTCACATCCGTCACCAAGGTTTGTGAGTGGTGGTGCTGGCTAACACTCGCAAGGTTAGTTGTAGTAGTAACACATAAATACCCAAGAAAGTGGATGAGGAAACCGCACCATAGTAGCTCATTTGGTTAGAGTACATTACACTGCAAGAATACATTAGCATACTACGACGTTCTAAAAAGAAATTTTTTCACGAAGATCTTGAAAACATTATGCACGTTAACCCCCAAAAATTCTGGAATCTGGTCACCCCGTGCAAAAGTCGTACTCGAAACATTTCTTTGGTTAACCATGATGGCTTACATGTCCCTGATATTGAGCGCGCAGTTGTCATGAATTCATATTTTTCCTCCGTGTTGACCCACGAACCTGCACTTCGTATTCCCCCAATACCTGCCACTAGTTTTTCCCAAATGCTGCCAGTTTTTATAACCCATGAAGGTATCGCTAAACTCGTCGACAACCTTAAGTTGTCAAGCGCTCCTGGGCAAGACAACATAACTGCCAAAATATTGAAGGGCACCGTGAGCATTTCTAGCCATATTTTGCAAATTATTTTTCAGCAGTCTGTTTCAAATGGCGAAATACTAAATGATTGGAAAACTAGTAAAGTAACCCCAGTATTTAAGGCAAACAATCGATCCGATCCTTCTAATTACCGCCCAATTTCATTAACATCTATTCCATGCAAGCTACTGGAGCAGATTTTATATTCGCAGATCGCATCACACCTCGACAATAACGCTTTCTTTTATGAGAAACAGCACGGTTTTAGATCAGGCCATTCTTGCGAGTCCAAGCTTTTCGAATTCACCACAGACCTTCACTTAAACTTAGATTCTTCTTTTCAAACTGACGTCATTTACCTAGACTTCTCCAAAGCCTTTGATTGCGTTCCACATCGGCGTTTAATGGCAAAACTGTCCTGCCCCACATTAACCCTTTAATCTTGTCACGGATTGACTGCTCTCTCCGCGAACGCTCACAATATACAGTAATAGGGAACCACAGATCGCAAAATACTACAGTCATCTCTAGTGTCCCCAGGGATCGGTGCTGGGACCACTCCTTTTTCTGATATTTTTTAATGATCTTCCTAATGCAATATCTTGTATCCGCCTTTTCGCAGACGATTGTGTCCTTTACCGCCGCATATCTACTCCCGATAATCAGACTCTGCTTCAACGCTACTTAAATCTCATAGAAACCTGGTGTATGTCATGGTTATGCAACTGAACATTTCCAAATGTAAGTTCATGCATGTATCAAGGAAGCGAATTAACCTCAGCTATCCGTATTCATTAAATTCTACACCACTCTGAAACAGAATCATACAGGTTGTGGGGAGCACTCGCCTCCATTTCCTCCCGCGTACCCGCGGCGACCCGTTCGCACGTGGCGACGAGGCGCGCCGTCGTGCACAACCCGTTCGCACGTGGCGACGGGTCGTGCCGGCGTAGACAAGGGAGAGAGGCACTACGCGCCCTCCGTTTCTTCGTCGCTCTCATGATGTGCGTACTCCCCTTCTCCTATGCGGCTCACGGGAAAGGGAAACGTATCCGGCGGGCGAGGAGGACATCCCCTCGCAACAAGGTAAAAAGGCATAAAAGCGCGCGACCGAGGGATACTCCCTCTCTCGGGACGCCGATGCCTTGGACCGCCTGGACTGCATCTGCCGCATCCCGTGAGTGACCTCGTTTGTGTGACCCACCCAGGCAACGAGGCAAGCCTTTTACTACTTTTACTGAGAGGACGTCCCTCTGCGAGTGTTTGAGATTGCAAATAGCAATAAACGTTGTTACCGTTGACACCGCTGTTTGCCTTATTCGTCTGAACCCGGCGTAGCCGCGATTCCTGCGCTACGGGTTGGGAGTACCACGGAGCGACTGCGTGGGGCTAGATCCGGAGCTCGCCTTCAGCCCTAGCCGCACACAGAGTGGAACCCCCACAAGGTATCTTGGAATCATCGTGAACAACAAACTAACATGGTCTGAGCACATTGCAAAACTTTGTACAAATGCTTCCAAGTTGCTTGGGTTTTTCAGATGATCCCTCGCTTTTTCACCCCGTTCAGTCCGTCAACTCGCCTATGTAACATTCATCCGTTCGAAACTCGAATATGCCTTGGCGATCTGGTATCCCCATCAGAACTATCTAATCGATCAGCTTGAAGCCATCCAAAATCGCGCGGCCTGTTTTATCACATCGCAGTATGACAAACGACACAGTATAACTCTTATCAAAGCATCCCTTTATCTTCGACCCCTGGCACTTCGGCCTAAAATTTCACAGCTTTGCCTATTTCACAAATTGTACCATACCTTCCCACAGCTAAGAAATTCTGCATTACACCCGCCGCTTCGCACCTCACGCCGTCTTTTCAACTCTTTAAGTTTGCAGCGCATACATGGCTCCACAAACTCATTTAATAAATCTTTTTTACCTAGCTCTATTACATTGTGGAATGACTTACCCGATTCCATAGTTACTGAAATACAGTCGCTGACCGTTTATTCGGACCTCACGGGGACTGCGGAAATGTCCGAATAAACAGGTGTCCGAAGAAGCACATTAAGAAAAAAAAAATGAAATCCTTTATTTTCACGCACTCATGTTATGACGCACTCATGTTATGACCGTCTCCTTTGGAATGGGGCGGTGGGTTGCGCCACCAAGCTCTCGCTACTATGCTGCCTAGTATCCTACCTAGGTTAACCAATGAAAAAAGAAACGAAAAAGGAAACACACTATGAACTACCACGTCCAAATTTTCTGATCCCCTATTGCGAACTGTGTTTTTGTACGTCTCCGTCTTTTGTCGTTGCTCTACTTTTCTTCCATCAATCCTTCAATCTTCTCTTACTAACGTCTATTGCGGACCTGTTTGCTTTACCACTGCTCCTGCTGAACCCAAGGGCTTCAAGGAGGCCAGTGGTGCCTAAATCGACCGCTGGGTAGACGTCTTCACATTCTAATAAAATATGCTTCGTCGTTTCCCTACCTTTACCGCAGCAAGCACATACTTCTTCTTATATTTCGCTTTATATGGTGCGTGTTCTAAGGCATCCCAATCTCGTTTCGAAAAGTAATGAGCTTCACTTTGAGTTATCATAAAAAGTTTCTTTCCTGATTTCGTTTTTTTCCTCTTAAGTAGTTACTCACGGCAGGTTTCTTTTCCATTGCCGCCACCCATGAGATTAATTCAGCCTCTCTGACTTTCCGCTTGACCTTCTTTGTTGCTGTGTTGCCCACCCTACAGGCCGCATACTTGCTGGTAAGCTTCCTAGTTCTTTTCCTCCATTGTGAATCAATGTTTTTCCTGTACAGATACCTGAACACTCTCCCAGCCCATTTACTTTCTTCCATATTCCTCAGCCGTTCTTCATACTCAATTTTACTGCTAGCTTCCCTCACTTCAAAACTAGTCCAGTCCATATCCCCCTGCACAGCTTCATTTGTAGTCTTCCCGTGAGCGCCCAAATCGAGGCGACCCACTGACCTTTGGTTCCCGTCGAGCTCTGATTGTACCCCTGATTTAAAGCAAACAACCGCATTTCCAAAAGTAAGTCCTGGAACCATTACCCCTTTCCACATACCTCGGAGGGCCTCGTACCTATTGTATCCGCATAGCGCTCTGTGCTTCATTATGGCTGCGTTTCTCATCCCCTTGACTGTTATGGTTTTTTCCTGTGTTTCCATATATCCATTGCCTTCGTTTATCCATATACCAAGGTATTTATGTTCTGTTACCCGAGGTATTTCTTGGCCCTGTATCTCCACTGTCTGTTCACTGTTTTCATTGAATATCATAACACCTGATTTTCTAACACTAAATTTCAAACCTAAATTGTTGCCTTCCTGTCCACAGATTTTAGCCAGACGTTGCAAATCACTTTGCTTGTTAGCGAGCAACACAATGTCGTCCGAATAAAATAAACCTGGGAGTTGCTGCTCTATTACTGTACCTGCTTGTTTGTATGAGAGATTAAACCCGATATTACTTCCTTCTAGCGCCCTCTCCATCCTCACCATGTACATCATAAACAGCAGCGGAGATAAAGGGCACCCCTGCCTCTGTCCCTTGTTGATTTGAACTTTCTCCGCACTTCTCATCCCTTCCCATTCAATGCAAACTGTATTTTCTAGGTAAATCTCTTTCAAAAGCTGTAGACAATCGTTACCTAGCCTTCCCCTTCCAGAATATCCCACAAAATGTTGCGGTCCGCGTTGTCGTATGCTCCTGTAATTGTCCAAAAAGGCCACATACGTCGGTCTGCTTTCTGCTTTTGATATTTCGATACAGTGAGTAAAAACAAACAAGTTATCATCCAAACGCCTACCTATTCTAAAGCCATTCTGAAGCTCTCCCAAAATGGCATTATTCTCTGGCCATGCATGAAGCTTTAATTTGATTGCCTGCATTGCTAGCCTGTATATTACCAATGTAATGGTCAACGGTCTATATGAGTGAATTCTGTCTCTCTCCCCCTTACCTTCATAAATTAAATTCATTCTACTTTGTCGCCAACTGTCTGGTATTTGTCTATCTTTTAAAGTTTTTTCCACTGCTTTCACCAGAGCTTCCTTACTTTTTGGTCCCAGTTCATTTATCAGCCTAACGGGAACCTCGTCTAGCCCTGTGGCTGTGCGCTTAGGAATTTTCTCTTCCGCTTTCTTCCAGTTTAAATTTGTCAGCACCAGCTCCTTTTCCACTTGGGTCTCTTTCATGCTCTTTTTTTCATCAAGTACAACCTCGTCATTGCCTTGGAAGGATTCGGCTGTTGCGTTTCGGATGTAACTTATTGCCGCTTCTCCTTCCAATCATTTTTCATCTTCATCTAGGATATGCTGTTGTATTGTTGTTGACTTCCTGCCTAATAATTTTATGTGATTCCAAAATATTCTAGGTGCGGCCTTCTTTTTCTCACGTATTTCTGACAACCAATGTTCACTTTCACCTTTTAATTTGGCTTGCAACAGTATTTGAACCATAGACGTTTTCTCCCGGTATATTTCCCATTTACTGGTTATTTCATCCTGTGGCAACTGCGCCTTCTTTGCCTGCCTGTGCTCTCGAGATGCTTTCTGTTGTTTGGCAATCGCTTCTCGTATCTCCTTGTTCCACCAGCTTTTCGGTTTCTTTTTTCCTTTCCAACGAACATGTTGTTTCTCTTTCCGTATTTCTGTCATTACACTTAGAAGCTCACCATATTCCCACTCCTTACTTGGCCACTTGCCAAGTTCTTCCTCAACTCTAGTGACTGTATTTGCTATTTGTTCAGCGTTCAAATTTGGACTGGCCATTTTGCTTTCCTTGCTCTCTTTCCCAACTACATATCCCATTTTCAAAATGATGCGTTTATGGTCACTCCCTATGCTGCCAAACCATTCCTCATTGATGACCATTTCTCTCAACTTATCATGAATTTCTTCTGTCATCAGGCAGTAATCAATGGTCGATTGCCGGTTTCCTACTTCTCACGTGATCTGTCATTCACACTTAGGCCCTGTGTTGTAGGGGTTGAGGACGGACTTCGGGATGAAAACAAACTTGGCAGGGTTTATTTTCCATTATATACAGAGAGGTGAGAGTCAAGTAACAGTCGTACAGTCATTACGGGCCGGCAGCCACTCGGACGCTGCGGCCCGCGGCAAGAAGTTCGAGAGAGGTGAATCAGGGAATGCTCTGGTCTCTCTGGAATGCTTCTTTTAAACCCTTCGAGCACTGGAAGTCGCGTCATGTTCGACCAATGGGAGAGTTCGCTCAGATGACGCCATTTTCGGCCAATGGTTGGCGCCCGTGCCGCGGTGCCACACCAGCTGGAGAGAGTCGCCGCCTGGTCCCCCTTGCTTGATCGCTTGATCCCCCTTGCCTTGCTGACTAGCAACTTGCCGTCAGAAAAGCCAGGTGGGGGCGATGCTGCCAGGCCTTCCCGGTACATCGCAGCCGTCTTGTTTCGGGACCCACTTTCCTTGCAACAATGCCGGGCTATCCCTTCGTTTTCTGGAAAACTCAAGCATTGAATAGCTCCACCGGCGGCGTGCGAACTTGTGGCCTTCAACTTTTTTGCTCGGGCGCTCCTCTGGAATGTGCTTTCCGTGTTTTCTGCACTTCTCAATTAGCTGTGCGATTCAATGTGGTCTGGGGAACTCGAAGTAGGCACAGGAAACAGCCCCATATCTAACAGTGTTCACGATAATGAGGTTATGTTGCTCACAAAGGTCTATCATTGACTTCCCGTTATTGTCGGTATAGCCATCTAAATCCTCTATGTCTGCATCCATGTCACCTAATAGGACAATTTCAGCACCATTCCCAAAACCCTTAATATCAGCGCTTATGTATCCCACTAACTCTTTATTCTTCTCTGCGCAATTTTTTCCGGTCCACAAATACGTAACTCCTAGCCAAGTTTCTTTCCCACTCATTGTACCTGATAACCAAAGATGCTCTTGACATTGTGAATTTACTCTTTTCCATTTGGCTCCCTGATGGATGAGCATTCCGACTCCCCCTCCCTTTCTTTCCGACTTAGTTCTGTTGCACCCTTCCCATACATAATTCTCAATAACTGGCGGGTCTTCTGAGTCTCTAAGGTGCGTCTCTGTAACCGCATACACCCCTATTTGTTATCTATGTAACTGCTCCTCAATCTCTGCCCACTTTCCCTTTCTTCTGCCGCCCTGCATGTTTATGTAGCCTATTGCATGGCGAGCTCTTGTTCTTGCTTTCCTCCTTTTTCTGTTATCGCCGGCGATGCTCTTCTGATGTTCCCCTAGGGAACCTTCTTCATTACTACCTACTCTGACTTCCTGAGCGCCCGCGGGCCCCCTAAAAAAGCAACAGCACGACCCCCAAGTCGCCAGCCCACTTCTCGTGCTAGCCTGTAATTGAAGTGGATCCCATCTCGTTGAAAACCACCACAACTTCTCACTTCCCTGTTTACTTCGACTACCTCGAAGCCCTTCTCTCGGCTCATTTTCCATATTGCCTCATTGGTAGCCATTACGGCTCTTTGTACGTGACTGTCACGCACAGGCACCTCCGGTACCGTGCACACCATGATCTGCACTTTAGGGCATAGCTCGCGGAAGTCGTCCACCCCCTTCACCAAGCGCTGGGCTAGTCCTGGCCCTTTCCTGTTTAGGACGTCATGTAGCCCACCTGCTACTACGACAAGGTTGCTTTTCTTTTGCTCGCTCCATGACAGAACTCAGTGTCCGCCCTGGAAATGTGCCTACCGCCACTCTTTTGTCGCCTTTCACCCTCTCCACAATTGCTTTTGAGCACCCAGCCATGTTTGAGTCGCCAGCGATAATCACACTTTCACCCTCTCCTACTTCTCCCTACTTCCCTGTGTCCTTTTCCGCGTGATTCTGAATCGACAAAGGGCATTGTCCCCTGGGCTCCTGCTTTTTCCGTGTGGCCTCAAGGTAGGTGCCGCTCTTTCCAGCTTCCTGTGGCTGCAGCGTCGCCTCACTCGGGGCGTGTTGCGCTGCTTCACTATAGCTACGCCGATTCACTGGCGGCGAGCTGGCGACTGCTTGCTTTGGCTCCCTGCCTCCCACTTCACCTGTAGGGTCTACCCTACTTTCTGAGTCTTTGCCACCGCTTTGGTGTCCTGACTCGACATTCTCCGCTGCCCGCGTCTCAAGTGCATCGAGCCGCTTTTTCAGTTCGGCGCTCCTTTCTTTCTCTTCCTGAAGCTCGGCCACAGTCCTTACTAACTGCGCGGCCTGGGCAGCCTCCACCTTGACGAAATTTTTAACTTTCGGCTGCAGTGCTACCCGCTTCTCCTGCTCCTCCCTCAGGTTTGCCTTAAGCTCTTCGAACTTAGCCACCCAAATCCCTTCCAGTTTTTGGATGGCTTCCCTGACGCCCTCGCACGACCTGCACGTGAAACTAGACCCCTCTGCATCTGCTAAATTCTGGAAATTAGGAGACGCGGAGAACTTAGCAAACTAGACCCCACCGCATCAAACTCGTGCCCGAGAGCAAGCGAACGAGCTTGGCGACGGCGAAAACGGCAAGTGCGTACGGCAGCGGTCAGACTCGGCAAGCGTAAGGGGCGGTCCTTTATTTGTGCGTTGCGTCGCGGAATATTCGAGACGTGTCCACGATCGAGATGCGTTCAACGACGCCGCACATGTCACTGTGCGTTGACAAAAAAGTGATAACACATATGAATGGTGAGGTAGAAATTAATGCACGTGGCACTATCGTGGGTCGGAACGAGGCAGAAACCAACGCCTCCTAGGAGGCGTTGCAGAAACGATGATGTTGAGCGGGCATTTCCAGTAGTGCCACTTCGTGGGGCAGCAAGGAAGCTCCGTTCAAAACAAAAACGGCGTTCAGCAAGTCGAACCATGCACCGGTCAGTCGGTGCATGGTGCTCTCGACCGAGTTGGCTCAAGGAGTGTCCGAAAAATCAGACGAGAGATTGCAAGGTTTCCGAACTTTCGGCAGTTGTTATACATTATGGTCTATGGGGAGAATGGCGGTGCCGCGAAGCTGACTGAATAATCGGGCATGTCCGAATTTTTGGAGTCCAGGAAATCGGTCGGCAACTGTAGAATCTAGTAAATTCAGGCACTTATTAACAGCACATTTCAAGGGCTGAGTTATTTTGCCGTGTTTTTAATGTGTATGCATGTTTTTTGTTTTGTTTCCAAGTTCTTGAGCCGCTGTGTCTGTCTTAGTGTTGATGCTTCTGATGATGTTAATGTTGAACATGAACCCTGCACTTTGTATTGCTTTTTTGTTGTTACCGACCATTGTATATGTAACGACTGCTCCCCCCCCTCTTATGTAATGCCCTAAGCCAAGGACCTTTAAGGGTAAATCAATGATGATGATGATGAATGATGAACACCACGTTGATCTCGCAGCCAATGAACCAAGGTGTGTCATTCACCACACGAGAAAGATTTACTGCCACTACCTGCTCAAGCGCATGCTCCTTTGCTATGACAACGGTAGGGAATACTCCGTCGACCTCCTCGGGGGGCTATACAGTCAAACACGGATACATCGAACTCAAAGGGGATCACGAATTAATTCGATATATTAAAAATTCGATATAAAAAATACAGGCCCAGAGCCGACCTGTGGCGGACGATGACCTACCGATCGGCGCATTCAAAAATGACAACTATTTCCACACACACGACGCAACGTAATGCTTTATTTGCCTTAAAAAAATCGCTTATGTTGGTCTGCTTCTTCGCCTTGCAAATGAAATTAAGGACGCCAACCTCGATCTTATCTAGGCTGTTCGGGTGCGAAAGCCCGGTTCCTTCCATGTCGCCGCAACTTCGGCGAATCAAGCTGAACGCGGCCGCCACTTCAGCGGCGGAGTACGAGCGTGTAGCCACCCCCTCATCCAAACGATCTTCGTCGCCACTCGAGCTGTCGGCCTGGGTCCCTGCGACTGCAGCTACAATGTTCTCGTCGGCGAGGCTCGCAACAGCCTCAACATTGCTGTCACCGTTCACATAATCGTCCGCAGACACTTCGGCTGGAACGGCAGCCGGGAAAAGGGACGACAACGCGCGAAACGCGTCGTCCATGCACTCGTCGCCGTCTTCGCAGGTTTCGGGAAGTTTGGCCGTCACAAGGCCTGCCTTTCGGAAGCAGTTGGCCACGGTATCCTGCTTCACGTCTCTCCAGGTGCCCGTCATCATGTGAATGGCCCCCAGCAGGTCAACCTTAAGCTCGGTGCCCATGCGGAGGTTCACCAAAAGCCTATCAATGAGTCGCTTCCTGTAGCCGACTTTGAACGACTTAAAGGGAAGCTGAAACACTTTTCGAAAAAAATGAGTTCTCTGCGGCATTCTACAGTTTTGAGTCCCCTGAACACGAATATCTCGTTCAAAAAGGGCGGAAACAAGCGCAAGCGTCTGTTTTTTCATGAAAATGCGCACCAGCGCCTCAGGGTATCGCGCGAACGCCGCTGTTTCCCGTGATTGGTCGGAGCCGCTGTGACGTCAATGGCAGCAGTCGCCGCTCGGCGCCGCCGTTTCAGAGCGTAGCACACTGTTCTGTTCTGGCTTCATAGCTGAGTTGTAAGCATTATGGATCGTTCTCGCAGTCTCGGACAGCTTGTATTTTCGCCGTACATGTTTGAACCGACAGCCGATACGAAAAACCATGGCGGCAACGGCGGCAACGACGATGTTGAGTGTGCCAAAAGCGAGAGCGATGTGTGCACCTTCTCGCGCGTTGGAAATCTTAGCTGTTACGTATGCTTTTTTTTTCATGTAGCTGCACGTTCCAATGACGGGAGAAAAAATGCGCTAAAGTGTCACTGGGAACTTGCTGCTGGAAGAATGCCGAAGCACTAACTTCTCATTAGATTGTAAACACGGGTACAATTCCGTGATGTCAAGCACCTTGCCACTGCTTGTCTAAAGTACCGTGGTTTTCTGAGCGTTGATACACGATCGCGAACATAAGTGCCGCGTTTCAAAGCGCGTACATGCAGTGCTGCGAGGTACAGTCATGTAAGTTGCTTATCATACACATCCAGATCGAGATGGTCAGGGGGATTATATGTGCAATATTCAGAATATGGTTCGACGACTTTGCGATTGTGGCTCGATCAAGAATCGGTATGCACGCTCCATGCTAGTGTTGACATAAAGATATTAGGCAGTTTTAGCACCGCCGTGTGGTAAACATGATAACTGCAACCGTACGTCGAATGTCACTAGGCAAGCCTATACTCCAATTTATACCTCAGGTGCAACGCTGTGGAAGCTACGCACGAAGTCCGGTTACCAAAATGTATTACTGCGTGCGTTTCCGTCTATGGTTCGCAGCGTGCCAGCGGCATTTGCTCACGCGAGCATGCACGTGAAGCTGCCGCGACGGGCTGCAATTAAAGAATGCCGAAAAGAAAATTGATTTAAAAGAACGTGTTAGCAGCCGTATAAGTACACGGATTGTTTCTATGGGTAAATTCTTTTTTTTTTTCATTCAGAACTGAGCTTATATATGAAAAGTTTTCTAAAAAATCGGGTCAAGAAACACCGAACTTTTTCTAAGTGCGAACGCAGCCAGTGCAAGAAGTATCTCAAGCCTCTACAGCGTTGCACCTGATGTATGAAACGGAGTATAGCAACGCTAGCCACAACGCGTTTCCGCATTTGTCGTAAGGCTATCCGGCTATCGCGGAAACGGTCCGAGCACAGCACAGTTGATTTCGTTGGCACGAACTTATCTCTCCTCACCGCACTGCGCTGCAAGCTTCTTGTGCTTCGGGAACCTGTGAAACACCACATCGTCTCGCCCGCGTGTGTTCGCGCAGCCAAATGCTGCACAGAACGAGGGCATGTTGGGCGCCCTTGGCTGTAGGCCCTCACGCAGCACAGAAGGAAAGAACAGTTTACGAAAATCGCAAAACAAACGTGAGCAGCGGCGGCGGCAAATCTCTCGTAGCGTCGTTCAGTAAAGTGCAGGGTGGAAAGAGGCATGCCAGCGCATGCCAGCACGCCGGTCCGGCAGCTCGGTCTCCGCCAGTGACGTCACTCTCGCCGGTTCTCTCCTCTGGCAACCACCTCACCCGGCGCTCCGGGAAGCGATGGGGCCGTGTCCGCGGGGGTGATTTAGAAAGTGATTTCCGCCCCTTATATTACCAAAACGAAGAAAAAAAATTCGGAACCGTAAATTATTACGTCTGTTCTTCCCAATCCCAGCAATTCATGGAAATTGAAAACCGTTTCAGCTTCCCTTTAATGATGCCCTGGTCGAGCGGCTGCAACTTCGCTGTCGTGTTCGCGGACAGAAACTTGAGCGCGATGTTTTCGAGCTCGCAGGTGGTGTGATGGGCCGAGCAATTATCGACGAGAAGGCAAGCGTGACGCCCCGACTTGCCCAGTTCGGCGTCCCACGCTTGCAGCCATTCTGTAAACAGCTGACGCGTCATCCACGCCTTCTTATTGAAGGTGTAGCGAACGGGGAGCTGCTTACAGTTTTCGAAGCAGCGCGGTGCCCTTGCTTTGCCGATCACAAAGGGCTGGAGCTTTTGAGAGCCATCCATGTTTGCAGCGAGCAGAACGCTCACGCGGAGTTTGCTCATCTTGCCCCCGTGACACGTGCTGCCCCGGACATCGAGCGTCTTGCTGGGCAGCATCTGCCAAAACAACCCGGTCTCATCGGCGTTGAAGATTTCCACGGGTGAAAACTTCGCGCAAATTTCCGGCCATTCCTTCGAAATCCACTGCTGGATATCCTGGCTGATGACGGCTCCGCTTTCCCCAGAAATGCTTTTGCCAACTATCTTGTGGCGGTTCTTAAACCTCTGCAGCCACCCTGTGTTGTCGGCGAAGTTGTCATTACCGAGTGCAGCAGCAAACCATTTAGCTTTAGCCATTAGCATTGGGCCATGCACCGGAATGTTCTTAGCCTGCGCCTCTAAACCCCACGCATAGATGGCCTTTTCAACTTTCTCGTGGGCAGGAGTGGGCACACGACAAGCTCCCGACGTTCGTTGCTCCGCCGATTTTGACTTTATGTCCGCCTTGTTTTTTAACAAGGTGCTTAGAGTGCTCCGAGGATTCCCGAAGTCATCTGCCACCGTCGCACTTTTCTTGCCCGCCTCATCACGCTGAATGGCTTTCAGCTTTGTCGCAAAGTCCAGGTTCTTCCGCTTCTTGACGCTGCTTGTGCTTGCTGCACAAGCAGCGTTCTGATTACGTTAAGTAATCCGAAGATTGCAGAATAAAGGTAGCGCATTCCTGCAGGGAAATTTTTTGCCTGAGTTACATTTTTTTGTGTGATCTGTTAATCCGAAAACCCGCTTAATCTGAAGATTTTTTGTGGTCCCGATGACTTCGAATTAACGAGGTTTTACTGTACTTCCAAAAATGGAACACCTTTTGTTTCTGCTTCTGCTTGCTGAATTTATGCGTTGTAGCAAACAGAATTTAACATTCTTTTGTGCCGAGTTTTGCACGCCCGAGAAAATATACGTATTTACAATATATACAGCTACAAGGTTGTATGTAGCTCAGTAGTCAGGGTAACACCGTCTACGGATCGTCGAGACTCTTCAACCTCCTCTTCACCTCGCAACGTTCAATCTGCCAATGGCGTGGCGTGTTTAGTCGCATGTCTCATTGCAGATACGCCCGTGTACTGTGCGTTAGATGCACGTTAACAAACCCCTGATGGTCAAATTTAACCTGGAGTCACCCATCACTTTGTTTCATGATGACAATGTCACGAAGGTGACGGCGAGCCGGTTGGCACGCAGACAGACAGAAGGGGACTCTACGGCGGCAGTTCATTGGGCAAACTCGTGCCCGAGAGCAAGCGAACGAACTTGGCGACGGCAAAAACGGCAAGTGTGTACGGCAGCGGTCAGACTCGGCCAGCGCAAGGGGCGGTCCTTTATTTGTGCGTTGCGTCGCGGAATATTCGAGACGTGTCCACGATCGAGATGCGTTCAACGACGCCGCACACGTCACTGTGCATAGACAAAAAAGTGATAACACACATGAATGGTGAGGTAGAAATAAATGCACGTGGCAATATCGTGGTTTTGGCTCGCAAAGCCCCTAATTAAATTTAGAATGGAATGGTATGGCAGCTAAACCATTAATCCAAGATAGGTGAAAATTTCCATGATCATGCATTGGCCGCTGTAGAATCCAAAAATGACATTTTCAAATATTTTCCCATGGTTTATCGACTCGTGTCCCCCTTCGATGCATTGTATGTACCCCTTTATACATACCGTAAACTCTTAATACATAATAAAGCTGCTTTAGTCTAATTATTGCTTTGTTCCCCAGTTCTCCCAAGTTCCGACCCAAATGCATACATTTTAAATCGGGTTACTCGAGGCACTCCGATAAACTTCTCCACTTGGAGCAAACTGGCAAGGGGCATGTGCTCGCTCGCAGCGGCTCCTTTCATGCTGACGCTCTCGGTTGCCAGCTATGCGTGCCACCTGTGCGCACCCTTTTCCTCCGTGCCGGGCCCTGGGTGTGACTGGTGGGGAGCGCACTTGCAGCGGTGCTCGTGGCCTGTCCTTCTCACGGCATGCACCTTCCCTCATCCTTCGGATTGTTGTTTTTGATGGATCCAATCGTGCGCAGCATGTTGATAGTCGCTATTGCCGGATATACGATCACTGGGACAGAGAGCAACTGTCATTGCGCTGGCCCCAGTGAAAACAAACCGAGGAAACAAACGCGCAGCCAACAGAGTGCGGGCGCACGTGCATGCGTTTCCACGGAAACGGCGGCAGTGCAACCGCACGACTTTGCTCCACCAACAGGGAGAAGCAGATAAGCCCCGGACCTCCTCACCTGCCCTCTATTGCTGACTCGAGTGGCAAGGTAAAAGAATGTAGTTTTATTTGGGGGGCCTATTTGCACCAAGTGAGTGGTCTTTTTCCTCCGTAATGCACTGGCGTGTTGTTGGTGGCGGCCGGCAGTGCTGCCTTGGCACTGTGGCCATGGTGGCTGCTGCATTGTGGAAGTAGTCCACAACGGAACAGACAAATATTACACTGCACCGCCTTCTGCATGCCCAAAGTCACCTGCACCAAGGCCCTATTGGTTCCCTCTCGCAGCTTGTGCAAAGGAGCCAATCGCGACCAAGAAATTAGATCATCATAATTTATTTTCCCTTAAGTACCCCATGGGGCATTAAATAAGGGGGGGGGGGGGTGTTCTCTTCCTGTTTTGCGCTGCCATACTCATATTGAATTTATGTTCAGCTTGAAATGGTCTCGGAGATACTGCAGCAGGCACACGTTGATATTGAGACCACCTTGTGCTTTCTTGCAGCACTCCTGCCCTGATCCCAGGCTCGCGGCAAGCCCTCAGGTGAGCATGGAAAACGCGATGAATGGTTTGTTCGCGTGTTGACAAAGACCTGTGATATGGCTCAAGTGCATGTCAAATTATTTTTCATGTATAGAAGTGTTACAGAATGTCAAGGATGATAGCCGTGTCATCATCATCATCAGCCTAGTTACGCCCACTGCAGGGCAAAGGCCTCTCCCATACTTCTCCAACTACCCCGGTCATGTACTAATTGTGGCCATGTTGACCCTGCAAACGTCTTAATGTCATCCGCCCACCTAACTTTCTGCCGCCCTATGCTACGCTTCCCTTCTCTTGGAATCCAGTCCGTAACCCTTAATGACCATCGGTTATCTGCCCTCCTCATTACATGTCCGGCCCATGCCCATTTCTTTTTCTTGATTTCAACTAAGATGTCATTTACCCGCATTTGTTGCCTCACCCAATCTGCTCTTTTCTTATCCCTTAACGTTACACCGATCATTCTTCTTTCCATAGCTCGTTGCGTCGTCCTCAATTTCAGCAGAACCCTTTTCGTAAGCTTCAGGTTTCTGCTCCATATGTGAGTACTGGTAACACACAGCTGTTATACAATTTCCTTTTGAGGGATAGTGGCAACCTGCTGTTCATGATTTGAGAATGCCTGCCAAACGCACCCCAGCCCATTCTTATTTTTCTGGTTATTTCAGTTTCATGATCCGGATCCATGGTCACTACCTGCCCTAAGTAGATGTATTCCCTTACCACTTCCAGTGCCTCGCTACCTATCGTAAACTGCTGTTCTCTTCCGGGACTGGTAAACATTACTTTAGTTTTCTGCAGATTAATTTTCAGAAGCAGACCCTTCTGCTTTGCCTCTCCAGGTCAGTGAGCATGCATTGCAATTGGTCTCCTGAGTTACTAAGCAAGGCAATATCATCAGTGAATCGCAAGTTGCTAAGGTATTCTCCATTGACTTCTATCCCCAATTCTCCCAATCCAGGTCTCTGAATACGTCGTGTAAACACGCTGCGAATAGCATTGGAGAGATCGTATCTTCCTGCCTGACGCCTTTAATTCTTTATTGGGATTTTGTTGCTTTCTTTATGGAGGACTACGGTGGCTGTGGAACCGCTATAGATATTTTTCAGTATTTTTACATACAGCTTGTCTACACCCCGATTCCGTAATGCCTCTATGACTGCTGAGGTTTTGACAGAATCAAACGCTTTCTCGTAATCAATGAAAGCTATATATAAGGGTTGGTTATATTCCGCACATTTCTCTATAACCTGATTGATAGTGTGAATATGGTCTATTTTTGAGTAGCGTTTACGGAATCCTGCCTGGTCCTTTGCTTGACAGAAGTCTAAGGTGTTCCCAATTGTATTTGCGATTACCTTAGTAAACAGTTTGTAGGCAACTGACAGTAAGCTGATTGGTCTATAATTTTTCAAATCTTTGGCGTCCCCTTTCTTATGGATTAGGATTATGTTAGCGTTCTTCCAAGATTCCGGTACGCTCGAGGTTATGAGGCATTGCGTATACAGTGTGGCCAGTTTCTCTAGAACAATCTGACCACCATCCTTCAACAAATCTGCTGTTACCTGATCCTCCCCAGCTGCCTTCCCCCTTTGCATAGCTCCTAAGGCTTTCTTTACTTCTTCTGGCGTTACCTGCGGGATTTCGAATTCTTATAGGCTATTCTCTCTTCCACGATCGTCGTGGGTGCCACTGGTACTGTATAAATCTCTCTAGAACTCCTCAGCCATTTGAACTATCTCATCCATATTAGTAACTATATTGCCGGCTTTGTCTCTTAACGCATACATCTGATTCTTGCCAATTCCTAGTTTCTTCTTCACTGTTTTTAGGCTTCCTCCGTTACTGAGAGCATGTTCAATTCTATCCATATTATACTTCCTTATGTCTGCTGTCTTACGCCTGTTGATTAACTTGGAAAGTTCTGCCAGTTCTATTCTAGCTGTAGGGTTAGAGGCTTTCATACATTGGCGTTTCTTGATCAGATCTTTTGTCTCCTGCCCTAGCTTACTGGTTTCCTGTCTAACGGCGTTACCACCGACTTCCATTGCGCACTCCTTAATGATGCCCATGAGATTGTCGTTCATTGCTTCAACACTAAGGTCCTCTTCCTGAGTTAAAGCCGAATACCTGTTGTGTAGCTTGATCCGGAATTCCTCTACTTTCCCTCTTACAGCTAACTGATTGATTGGCTTTTTGTGTACCAGTTTCTGCCGTTCCCTCCTCAAGTCTAGGCTAATTCGAGTTCTTACCATCCTATGGTTACTGCAGCGTACTTTGCTGAGCACGTCTACATCTTGTATGATGCCAGGGTTCGCGCAGAGTATGAAGTCGATTTCATTTCTAGTCTCACCATTCGGGCTCTTCCACGTCCACTTTCGACTAACCCGCTTGCGGAAAAAGGTATTCATTATCCGCATATTATTCTGTTCTGCAAACTCTACTGATAACTCTCCTCTGCTATTCCTAGAGCCTATGACATATTCCCCCACTGACTTGTCTCCAGCCTGCTTCTTGCCTACCCTGGCATTGAAGTCGCCCATCAGTATAGTGTATTTTGTTTTGACTTTACCCATCGCCGATTCCACGTCTTCATAAAAGCTTTCGACTTCCTGGTCATCATGACTGCATCTAGGGGCATAGACTTGTACCACCTTCAATTTGTACCTCTTATTAAGTTTCACAAGACCTGCCACCCTCTCGTTAATGCTATAAAATTCCTGTATGTTACCAGCTATTTCCTTATTAATCAGGAATCCGACTCCTAGTTCTCGTCTCTCCGCTAAGCCCCGGTAGCACAGTACGTGCCCGCTTTTTAGCACTGTATATGCTTCTTTTGTCCTCCTAACCTCACTGAGCCCTATTATATCCCATTTACTACCCTCTAATTCCTCCTATAACACTGCTAGACTCGCCTCACTAGATAACGTTCTAACATTAAACATTGCCAGGTTCAGGTTCTAATGGCGGCCTGTCCGGCCGCCATAGCCGTGTAATGGAAGCTAAATGCAGTAGAGCCTCATTCCCACATTTTTCAAGGGATTGTAGAAAGAAACAGGACACAACAGCCGGAAATATGCAACAATGAGGAATGCCCCAAATTGCCACAGCAACGTCAGAAACAGCTCTAAATGGCTCCCATTACAGTTACTAGAGGTATTGGTGCTTGTTCTGTGAAAGGAGACGGCGCATGCACGTATGTATAATCAAAGGACACATACTTTTATGTTGCGTGAAAAAGGCCCCTTTTCACTCTTGATATGCCTCGATGCATAACATGGCTGTATGTGGCGAAACTGACTTCAGATAACCGGCCAAAAAAAAAAAAGCACAACTGTGCAGAGACGTGCTTATAGCGGCTGACCATTGCATACTCCCAGCGTTTTGAAGCAGGTCCATGGACAAGGCTTAACTGCAAGCATGCATTTATCACCTTTGTAGTAATGTTCCGAGAGTTAATTTGCCTCTGCACTGTTGAACTTGCATGACTGCTGCGTTCGAATGCAATGCAAGACATGGGAACATTGCACAATGGCACATCAAGTGGGAACATAACACACAGCTGGCAATGGGTTTAAAGTCCTAGTGCGAATATACGATGTAGTAGCCAGGAAAACCCAGCAGCAAGGAACATATCAATGGGGTTCCACTGTACTTGGGTTACCTCGTGCAGCTTCATTCACGGTGCAGCCGACAGAATTCCTAGCATACCCAAGCGAGCGCTGGCTTCTGTGTACGGCAGTGCCTTATTGAAGGAGAGATTAAGCAAGACAGTCGATGTGAAATGCTTACTTGCAAAGCGCATGCAGAGATGAGTGTCGTCTCCTAGGGTGTTCCTTATTCTCAATGCAATCCTGCCTCTATTAGCACAGCATACATTTGCAATAAGCATGCGTCGTGCTTATGTGTAGCAACCAAGCATGCCTAAACATGAGCATCCGAAGCACAGGCATTTTCTACTTAAAAGTCTGAACCTATTTTGTAGGAAGTTACGAACACTATCCGCTGTGTAGTATGTGCAGCCGTCTGAGGTTGCTACTAGTTTGCATTGCGCTAATAGGCAAGACAGGCTAGGCAGATTATGCTCCTGTCTACATGCTTTTTGCGAACATGCGGTTAACATTGACTATCACATAGTTGCTATTTGTTCATGTTTAAAATAAGTTCAGCTGCATTTGTAAATTGCTCTTCTGCAATACGAAACAGGGCCACTTTCACAGTGAGTAGACTTGGTAAGCCAGAAAAGGCGTATAAACGAGACGGGTGGTAATGCCACCTTGACCTACCAGCTTGCCATGAATTTTTCTGCTTGGGCCTCGTTAAGCTTTTATTGGCACAGGTGGGCCACATTGTCTTTTAGATGAGCCAGAGACTGAACTTGATAACCTGTGGTGCTTTTTACTGCACCACAGCTGCCTACATGAAAAAATACCTTCAAATCCATGACATCACACTGATGTACCAGCAATGAAATTTAGGTATGAAATTCATTTTTGAAGTTTGGTCTTTGTCTTGTCTAGTAATTTACCTCGTACCACCAAATTTAGGGAATATAGTTTTGAAGGAGCATTTTATTAGCTTCAACTGGTTTAGTGTTTTGTAATGACTTACCAATGTGGCTGGCAACAACCACAGTAACGCTTCTTGATCTCTTCATTAGAAATGTTGAGTTGCGCTGTGCGCAGTCTGATGTCTAACTTCTGCCTCAGCGACCATCTCCCAACATTTATTTCTGTAAATGAGTCTTGTAGAGTTATTGATCACTACACCAGTAGCATACCTTTCTTATAGATCAATTAACTCTTTCACATTAACCACTTTTCATGAATCTTTCGAACATGTAAGCTGGGATGATGCACTGAGTGAACATGATCCAGAAGTTGCCTACGACAGGTTCTTAAAACAGTTTACATCTACAATTCATGCTTTCCACAAAAAACATTTAAACGATCAAATAATTTTCGTAAGCCATGGATAACAACTGACTTTTTGCATTTAATAAAAAATGAGAACAGAAAACTTTTTTATTCACATACCTTCATTAATTCAAACTAGATGTCCTGGTGCACTTGTTGCTTTCAAAGAACATGGAAATCACATCATTAAATAACTTTCTGTTGCTAAAAGCAGATGCTATTGTAAACACTTGATTTCATTGAGGCAATACACTGGGGACATGTGGTGCAAACTAAATGCAATATTTGGCAGAAGTACTGAACAACATGAAGATTTCTGGAGCATTACTAGCAAATGCATTTAACCGTTCGTTTCTATTCTCCCATTATTTTTCGAAGGCGACAGCCTGTATTACATGCAGCTGTGCTATGAGCATATATAGTGTTTCAGCAACCAGTATCTGAATAGGAAGTTATTACAATCTACACACAACCTACATATCCGGACAGGCCGCCATTGGAATCTGAACCTGGCAACATTTAACGCTAGAATGTTATCTAGTGAGGCAAGTCTAGCAGTGCCATTGGAGGAATTAGCGGGCAGTAAATGGGATATAATAGGACCCAGTGAGGCTAGGAGGACAGAAGCATATACAGTGCTAAAAAGCAGGCACGTCCTGTGCTACCGGGGCTTAGCGGAGAGACGAGAACTAGGAGTCGGATTCCTGATTAATGAGGATATAGCTGGTAACATACAGGTATTCTATACCATTAACGAGAGGGTGGCAGGCCTTGTTGTGAATCTTAATACAAGGTACAAATTGAAGGTCGTACAGTTCTACGCCCCTACGTCCAGTCATGATGACCAAGAAGTCGAAAGCTTCTATGAAGACGTGGAATCGGCGATGGGTAAAGTCAAAACGAAATACACTATAGTGATGGGCGACTTCAATGCCAAGGTGGGTAAGAAGCAGGCTGGAGATAAGTCAATGGGGGAATATGGCATAGGCACTAGGAATAGCAGGGGAGAGCTATTAGTAGACTTTGCGGAACAGAATAATATGCGGATAATGAATACCTTCTTCTGCAAGCGGGATAGGCGAAAGTGGACGTGGACGAGCCCGAACGGCGAGACAAGAAATGAAATAGGCTTTATACTCTATGCTAACCCTGGCATCATAGAAGATGTGGACGTGCTCAGCAAGGTGCACTGCAGTGACCATAGGATGGTAAGAACTCGAATTAGCCTAAACCTGAGGAGGGAACAGAAAAAACTGGCACATAAAAAGCCGATCAATGAGATAGCGGTAAGAGGGAAAATAGAGCAATTACAGATCAAGCTACAGAACAGGTATTCGGCTTTAACTCGGGAAGAGGACCTTAGTGTTGAAGCAATGAACGACAATCTTGTGGGCATGATTAAGGCGTGTGCAATAGAAGTCTGTGGTAACTCCGTTATACAGGATACCAGTAAGCTATCGCAGGAGACGAAAGATCTGATCAAGACAAGAAACACCAATGTATGAAAGCCTCTAACCCTACAGCTAGAATAGAACTGGCAGAACTTTCCAAGTTAATCAACAGGCGTAAGACAGCAGACATGAGGAAGTATAATATGGATAGAATTGAACATGCTCTCAGTAACGGAGGAAGCCTAAAAACAGTGAAGAAGAAACTAGGAATTGGCAAGAATCAGATGTATGCGTTAAGAGACAAAGCCGGCAATATCATTACTAATATGGATGAGATAGTTCAAGTGGCTGATGAGTTCTATAGAGATTTATAGAGTACCAGTGGCACCCACGATGATAATGGAAGAGAGAATAATCCAGAGGTATTTGAAATCTCACAAATAAGTGAGATTTTTGTGAGAATAAGTGAGTCACTTTTCTGGTATGTTGCCTAGAGGCAACATACCAGGAAAGCATTTTCTTGCCGAATTATGGTGCGGAGTACAATGTTTCTGGCTAGGAATTTTTGGCTGACACTGAATGACAGCCAGCAACCATCATTTGTTGGGTTAGAGCAGAACATAGAACTAGGAACAAGTTTGGCACGTGACTTGCTTTCTTTTGAACGGCAGATCCAAGATCTCCAGCTGTAAGGATATTTCACATGTGATGTAAAATAAATGAAATGTACATCAATGGGTCACATTCAATGTACAAATTCTAAAAGAAACCGTAGGTGGCTCAGTGTGAAGCAGACTTCCAATTTCTTGCTGTGTGTTTGCCCCTGTATTGTTGAAAAAGATGCTGCAAAGTATTTGTTCTCTTCATTGATTATGTTCATTCTCATTGTGTGTGCACATTAAGACAGAAAAAATGTTTTCTCAGTGTTCATTTTTCTTTCCCTACGGGTTTAAGAACTGGGGATAATTCATCAGGACCAGCTGCTTTTGATGTATCTATTTGTCATACCAAGCAGTCAACCTCATTAATGTCAATCTGAATGTCTAGCATAAAAGACTGGGTTATCGGAAGTGCTGCCACCTTTCCAGCACACTTTGAATGAATACAAGTCAATTGCTTTGAACTAAAGCCTCATATTCTGTGTGGGATTTTATAGTACAGTCAAACCTCAATACAGTGAAACCTCGTTACTGCAAACACAGCATTAACGAACATCTCTGAAGTCCCCTGCTCATTGCTTGTAGTTTCAATGTAATGAAGTGGGGTTTATGTAGCTCGTTCGAGGGATCGCAGGTAGCTCTAGATACGAGTCCTAGCGCTTCGCACCAACAACCCGCGCTCGTGTCTCGCGCCGCAGCGGTGGCAGTCCGCACAGTGCCACATGCATATTACCCACTACAACTACAGTGCCACATGCATATTACCCGCTACAACTTCCCCCGGGGCGAAGAGGAGCCATCCTGGCGACCTAAGGCGATGCTACGATAAGGGGGTCGTGGTACGGCTTCAGGCGGCTGATGTGAACAGTCTCGCGGCCACGGCGGCGTTTGTCCGAAGATGGCGTCACCGGTTCGACCACATAATTCACAGGCGAAGTACACGCGACGATCCGGTACGGACCTTGATATTTCGGGGCAAGCTTTGGGCTAAGGCCTGGAGCTTGGAAGGGCAGCCGAAGCCAGACGTGAGAGTCCACGGCGAAGGACTGTGTGGGCTGATCGTTGTCGTGGCGATCTTTGCGGATTCCTTGGGTATCCGACGTGAACGAGCGAGCCAGTTGGCGGCACTCTTCAGCATGGCGAGCAACTTCGGAAAGAGGGGTGAATTCAGAGGCATCCGGGTGATATGGTAGTACGGTGTCGAGGGTAGTGGATGGTTCACGCCCATAAAGAAGGAAAAATGGTGAGAAGCCTGTGGTAGCCTGAACGGCGGTATTGTATGCGTACGTCACAAAAGGGAGGACATCGTCCCAATTGGAATGATCCGACGCAACATACATGGTGAGCATGTCCCCAAGGGTGCGGTTGAATCGTTCCGTTAGACCGTTAGTTTGTGGGTGATACGCCGTAGTGGTGCGGTGAATAGTGCGGCACGCGGCGAGTAGCTCATTAATAACTTCGGACAAGAAGACACGGCCTCGGTCACTGAGCAGTTCTCGCGGTGCGCCGTGCCGTAAGACGAAATGCCGTAAGATGAATGCGGCGACGTCGCGAGCAGCAGCCGAAGCAAGTGCAGCAGTCTCAGCATATCTTGTCAGGTGGTCTACTGCGACAATTATCCATCGATTTCCGGTAGCGCTGCATGGAAGAGGCCCATAAAGGTCGATGCCAACCCGATCAAAAGGACGTGCAGGACACGGTAAAGGTTGCAGAGGGCCTGTCGTATGAGAAGATGTCTTGCGTCGCTGACAGGCTGCACATGACCGAATGTATTTGCGGACATAAGAATACATGCCGCGCCAGTAGTACCGCTGGCGGAGCCGCTCGTAGGTTTTCAGGACGCCAGCATGAGCTTGTTGTGGGTCTGCATGGAAATACGTGCATACGTCGGAACGCAAATGGCGAGGGATGACTAGTAGCCATTTGCGACCGTCGGGCTGATAGTTTCGGCGGTACAAGATGGCGTCCCGTAGCACGAAGTGGGTGGCTTGGCGACGAATGGCTCGAGGGCATGTAGACGTTGAAGAACTGCTAAGAATGTCAATAAGAGAAACAATCCACGGATCTTTTCTCTGTTCAGACGGCATGTCAGTAACAGCAAGCGTAGCAACCGGGCACTCTGTGGATGAAGGTGGCCTTTCGTCGGATCGCATGGGCGCACGGGAGAGCGCATCTGCATCAGAATGTTGGCGCCCGGATCGATAAATGACGCGAATGTCAAATTCTTGGATCCGAAGAGCCCAACGTCCAAGACGCCCCGACGGGTCTTTCAGTGACGCAAGCCAGCAGAGCGCGTGGTGGTCTGTCACAACGTCGAACGGACGGCCATACAAGTAAGGGCGAAATTTGTTTAAGGCCCAAACAATAGCTAAACATTCTTTTTCCGTGACAGAATAATTGGATTCTGCCTTCGTGAGAGCACGACTCGCATATGCAACCACATATTCTGCAAAGCCAGGCTTCCGTTGTGCAAGGACGGCCCCAAGACCAACGCCGCTGGCGTCGGTATGAACTTCAGTCGGTGCACTCGGGTCGTAGTGGCGTAGGACAGGCGGTGAGGTAAGCCGACGACGCAAAGTGGTGAAGGCTTGGTCACACGCCGGAGTCCAGTCGCGAAGGTCACCAGAGCCAGCCAGGAGCTTCGTCAGGGGAGCGATGATGCAGGCAAAATTGCGCACAAAGCGGCGAAAATAAGAGCAAAGACCGACGAAACTGCGGAGCTCTTTCACTGTAGTCGGCCGCGGAAATTCTGCGACAGCACGAAGTTTGTCAGGGTCGGGAAGGACGCCGTCTTTGGACACGACATGGCCAAGTATGGTCAGCTGGCGGGCTCCGAAGCGGCACTTTTTCAAGTTAAGTTGAAGGCCGGCGGTGGTAAGGCAAGTAAGGACTTCGCGTAGACGAGAGAGGTGAGTGGTGAAATCAGGGGAGAAAACTACCACGTCGTCTAAATAACATAAGCATGTCTTCCATTTGAGGCCTCGTAGAAGATTGTCCATCATCCTTTCGAATGTCGCGGGTGCATTGCAGGGGCCGAATGGCATTACGGTAAACTCATACAGGCCATCAGGCGTAATAAAAGCTGTCTTGGAGCGGTCGGATTCATCCACTGGCACTTGCCAATAGCCCGATCGCAAGTCCAAAGAAGAAAAGAATTCGGCACCATGAAGACAATCTAAGGCGTCATCTATGCGCGGTAGAGGATAGACATCTTTTCGTGTAATCTTGTTGAGGCGACGATAGTCCACACAGAAACGAATCGAGCCATCTTTTTTCTTAATGAGTACTACAGGAGATGACCAAGGGCTGCAGGATGGCTTGATAACACCACGTTCAAGCATGTCTTCAACTTGCTCGGCGATGACACGACGCTCGGTGGATGACACGCGGTACGGACGCTGGCGTAATGGTGCGTGATGTCCCGTATCAATGTGGTGAGAGACGGTACTTGTGCGGCCTAATGATGCTTGGTTGCAGTCAAAAGAGGCGTGAAAATCATTTAAAAGAGTAATAAGCCGCTCACGTTGTGTCGGCTCGAGGTCAGAGGCAATAGAGCGACAAAAAACAACCGGTGGTACTCGGTTAGATGGCACATGGGGTGCCAGTGCTGTTACGTTGGCAGTATCCACGTCGTCGGGAACAGGGAAATGCACAATAACGTCAGCGTCCACAGTCTGGATGGTACCAATAGTCTCGCCACAGTGCAAAGCCAAAGTGTACGAATTTGGGTTAGAAATCAGTATTTCTGCAGCCCCATGGTGCACCGTGAGGAGAGCGAAAGGCAACAATATAGGCTGGCGGCGAATGAAGACGGCAGCGGGTGAAAACATGACCGTCGCTTCGGCAAGCGATGCGCATGAAAGAGGGACAAATACCGCGCTGTGAGGGGGAAGGTCAGTATCGGAAGCTACACAGATCCTGGTAACATCATGAACTTTAACGTCGTGAGATGGCATATCGCACAGAACGGAGAACTGAACCTCAGCACGTGCACAGTCAATGACGGCGTGATGGCGCGACAGAAAATCCCAACCGAGAATCACATCGTGGGAGCAACAAGTTAGCACAAAGAAATCAATCGGATACAAAATGTCTCGAATCAACACCCTGGCAGTGCACATGGCGACTGGCTGAACTTGCTGTGCACTGGCTGTTCTAAGCAATAATACCGAAGGCATCATGGTCACTTTCCGTAATTTACGGCAAAGTTTCTCACTAATCACAGATACAGCAGCACCTGTATCGACGAGGGCAAGACATTTGATGCTATCAACAGACACTTCAATAACGTTAGCGGGGGAAAAACGAGGACTTTGATGTTCCGACGATGACGCAGTTCGTGCCTCAGGAACTGCGGAAATCAGTTTTCCGCCTCAGTAGTACTGGCACTGGGCCTACGACGCATGGGTGAGAGTGAGCGCCGACGAGGGGAAGGCGAGCGACGAGTATTGTAGAGCTGTGACTGCGGTGCTGGTATGTCATCAGCAGCGTAGACTTCCGATGGTGGTCGCTGAGGCATACGGTATGGTCGGAATCCGGAGCTGGGTGGTCGCGCGGTGCCCACGAAGGCCGGCAAGCGCCGGCGGCAGAAGCGCGCTACATGCCCCGGTGTACCGCAGGCATAGCATATTGGGCGGTTGTCAGGAGTACGCCAAGGATTTGTGCCTTGCTGCTGTGCGCTGAAAAAGGGAGCGACCTGCTGGCGAGGCGAGGGCGGATGAGAGAACACAGGCTGGAGAGGCGCTGAAGGCGGAGGAGAGAATCCCGGCAGACGAGGCGCCCGTGCAGCGGCTTCAGCATACGTCAGAGGCGCGGCCACGGGAGCCGGCTGACACGGAGGTGGAAGAGCTTCGGTCACTTGCTCTTGAATTACCTGTCGGATCGCTGGAGCCAAATATTGAGAAGGCTTCTCCGTGGTCGGCAAAATCGAGAGCTGTCGCGCGACCTCCTCGCGCACAAATTCTTTTATTTGCGTCAGCAAAGTTGCGTGGTTGTCGCCAATAACCAATGCTGCTAACGAATCTTCCGTAGGCGGTGGGCGCCGAGCTAAGATGCGTTGTTTCCGTAGCTCGTCAAAACTTTGGCACAAGTTGATAACTTCGGCCACCGTACGCGGATCCTTCGCTAGCAACATTTGAAATGCGTCCTCATCAATGCCTTTCATAATGTGTTTTATCTTGTCCTGTTCCGCCATTGACGGATTCACGCGCTTACACAGGTCAATGACATCTTCGATGTAACTTGTGAACGTTTCACCGTGATGTTGCGCGCGCCCCCGTAAGCGTTGTTCTGCGCGAAGCTTGCGCACAGCGGGGCGCCCGAACACTTCTGTGAAACTTGTCTTGAATCTGCTCCACGTTGTGAAATCGTGTTCGTGGTTTCGGAACCAGAGGTTCGCGACGCCGGTTAAGTAAAACAGCACATTGTGCAACTTTGTGACGTCGTCCCACTTGTTATGCTGGCTCACCCTTTCGTAAGATGACAACCAATCCTCCACGTCATGATCATCGGTGCCGCTAAAGATGGCAGGATCACGCTGGCGCAATGCACCGGAAACGATGACCGTCGGAGGCTGGGGTGCATCTTCCTGGGTGGTTTCGTCAGGCATGGTCGCAGCAGTCGGTAGCGTCCTGCTTCGGAGTTCCAGTTTTTGAGGTTACCCCGCAGCTCCACCAAATGAAGTGGGGTTTATGTAGCTCGTTCGAGGGATCGCAGGTAGCTCTAGATACGAGTCCTAGCGCTTCGCACCAACAACCCGCGCTCGTGTCTCGCGCCGCAGCGGTGGCAGTCCGCACAGTGCCACATGCATATTACCCACTACAACTACAGTGCCACATGCATATTACCCGCTACAGTAAAAATATTTCAGTACTACGAACTTCGTAATACTGAACGTTTCAGAAGAATGACCATTATTCAGTTTCCGTGTCATGTTAACATCTTTGGTACTACAATTTAATGTTCTGACGTCTCGGTATTCTTAGATTTCCCTGTATCCTTCACTCAGTTGGAGCAGTAGGCTAGCAGACAAGGCATAGAGAGCGGATGCCGCAGTCCTTGGGTTCGGAGAACCTGAGATGGCGCTGGAGGGGAAAAACGCGGGAGGGAACTTTGTTCTAGTGCAAATGCCACATAGCGTGTTTCTAGTGCATGTTCCGCCCAGACAATTGTCTCCTAGCAACTGAGGTGCATCTCTCCTCTTGCCTTTGTTTCTGCGCATGCCCCTTCTTTCTTTCACACTTCTTTTTGTGGCCATATCAGCTAGGTGCGTGGGGAAATTTAACCTCCGGGCTTGGGGGGGGGGGGGGATGCCACATGGACGCAGTTTCTGGATGGTCTTGCTTACACGTGCTTGCACTTTGGAATAGTTCAGGTGTCCGCCTCAAGCGGAACAGTTGCAGTGTCCCCAGCAAGGAATGTTGAAAGCAAACAAACAGACAAAAAATGTTGTGCTTTGGAGGCAACAGGGAGCTTCCTCTTTGTCAGTGGTTTTCTTGGCGTCAGCATCTTTATTGTGCGTTCCACTCTTATTATACAGTGCTTTAGTGGTGTGTGTGGTGCCAGAATCTACTGATTTGATGTTGGCTGAGAGCCAACAGCGATGCTTTCATGGATAGCTCAAATGGTGGCAACTTTTGAACTGGTAGGTTTATGGGCGGAATGGTTAATTTTGTGGCTTTCACTATAACAACCTTTCAGAATAAAGAACAATTTGTTGCGGTCCCCTGAAGTTCGTTATGTTGAGATTTTGCTGTATATAACAATATTTAACTAAATTCATGATGTAACTATATTTATTTCCAAGTCTAAGATCCGTTGAAAGACGTGAATATCTTTTTTTTTGCTATTTAACAAACTAATTTTATGATGAGGTTTCAATTTAACAAAGTTTTCGGTCATTCCAAACATGTAGTTGAAGCTTGTATAGCTAACAAATCTGGCAAGAAGCTACAAAAATGTCCTCCCAGGCAAAAGTTATTCCAAGCGTCCTTCCGCATCGCTGTACTAGGAGAATGCCAGCAAACTTGAGAAAGGAAAAAAAAAAAAATGAGAAGCATGCATAGACAAAGTGGCAGGAAGGCGCCTGGACTAACAACTGAACTTTAATCTTGAAAACATCCCACAAGTCTGTAATGAACGTGTGCAAGGCACAGCATATCAAGTGCACAGTAATCACCTTATATATACAAGGCAACACTAATTAAAGAAATTAAAGCTGTTTCTTAGTTAGGAACACTGATGGTGCGCTTACAGACTGCTCGGGGTAAAGTTTATTGATATTGTTACACACGAGGTGTTTTAATGCAGAACCAGATGAATCTGGTTGATAGGCGCGGTTGTTGAAGAGCGGTCTCGCGGCAGCTTGGCTCACGTCGTTCTCTTCTTTCTTTCATCTGGTTGTTTGCGTGGCAGGCGTGGTTCATGACAGCTTGTGACATTTCCCCGCTGGCAGACGAAGCCCGCCGGGCGAGTCAGTCATCTCGCAGATTGTAACGCCTCAGACGCGCGACGTGTGTCACTTCAGCCTTGGCCGAGCGTCGTCCACTGCTCGTGAGACGCGCAATGCGGTAGTTTACATCGCTGAGGCGCTCCAGAATAACGTAAGGGCCGACGTAGTGGGCGAGAAACTTCTGGCACAAGCCACGCTTCCGCAACGGCGTCCAGAGCCACACAAGGTCACCAGGATCGAAGTAAACGTGGCGGTGACGCCCGTCATAGCGTATCTTGGACCGGTCCTGCGATGCTATGGTGCGTAGCCTAGTGAGGCGTCGCGCTTCTTCTGCTCGACATAGGAGCTCATCAATTGATTCGTTGTCATGAGCGAAGTAGGGAAATATTGTGTCGAGGGTGTAGCGCGGCGGACGAGCATACAGAAGGAAAAATGGTGAGTAACCAGTGGTCTCGTGTCTCGCGGTATTGAAGGCATAGGTAATGAAAGGCAAGATACTGTCCCAATTCTTGTGTGCTGAATCGACGTACATGGACAGCATGTTGGCAAGCGTTCTGTTTGTGCGCTCGACCAGACCATTAGTTTGTGAATGGCAGGGCGTAGAATGGCGGAAGCTACATGAACACAGACGTAGGGTTTCTTCAACCACGTCCGCGGTAAACTGTCGCCCACGATCGCTGATTACTATGCGAGGAGGTCCATGTCGGAGTATAATGTTAGCCAGCAAGAAGATAGAAACTTCTGTAGCTGTGGCCGATGGCAATGCGGCGGTCTCACAATAGCGGGTAAGGTGATCTACGCAAACGATAACCCAACGATTACCCTTGGAGGATCGGGGGAAAGGGCCCAGAAGATCTATACCAACTTGCTCAAAGGGGACGGTAGAAGGGGAAACTGGTTGAAGCAGGCCATGTGGCGCTTGTGGCGGACGCTTGTAGCGCTGGCATTTAGAGCAGCTGGCGACGTACCGTTCGATATCTTTCCGCATCTTAGGCCAGTAAAAACGTTCTTGAGCTCGGTAGAGTGTCCGTGTGGAACCAAGATGACCGGAAGTTGGGTCATCGTGCATGGCGTGTAATACTTGGTGGCGAAGGTTCGTGGGGACAACTAAAAGGTAGCGTGCACCGGTGGTCGAGTAGCTCTTCTTATACAGCGCGCCACCATCCCGTAGGCGAAAGCGACTGCCCGCAGGTGACCCCTGTGCTGCCGCGAAGAGCGGTTGTAAGCTCTCGTCCTTGTGCTGCTCGGATATGACGGTACCCATATCCGGAAATTCCGGGGACACAAAAGCGATGTACTCCTCAAAATTGTCTGCATCACATTCAGTTGTTTCAAGTGGCATCCGAGAGAGACAATCAGCGTCAGCATGCCGCCGACCACTTTTGTAGCAAATAACGAAATCGTATTCCTGTAGACGGAGGGCCCAGTGCGCTAGTCGTCCTGAGGGATCCCGCAGATTCACAAGCCAGCATAGCGAATGATGATCTGTTACGACAGTAAAGGGGTGCCCATAGAGATACGAACGAAACCGTTGCACGGCGAAGATGACCGCCAGACACTCTTGTTCGGTGACTGTGTAGTTGCGCTCGGAGCGGCTCAAGGACCGGCTAGCGTAAGAGATCACGCGCTCTCGGTCGCCAACACGCTGAACTAGCACAGCACCGATGCCTACGCCACTGGCATCGGTGTGAATCTCAGTTGGTGATGAAGGATCAAAGTGGCGAAGAATTGGTTGGGATGTCAACAGGAACTTGAGCTGGCAAAATGATGAGTCGCAATCTGCAGTCCATTCAAAGGGAACGCCTTTTTGGAGAAGGCGTGTAAGGGGATGAGCCATGTCAGCAAACCGGGGAATGAAGCGGCGAAAATAGGAGCACAAGCCCAAGAAACTTCTTAACTGCTTGACAGAGTTGGGTACCCTAATGCTTCTACGGCCGCAGTCTTTTGCGGATCTGGTCGGATGCCTTCTTTAGCGACCAGATGGCCTAGCACAAGAGTTTGCCGTTCCCCAAAACGGCATTTTTTTGAATTGAGCACAAGACCCGCTTTCTCCAAGCAGTTCAAGACCAAATCCAAACGTTTGTTGTGCTCACTAAACGTTCGCCCGAAGATCACAACATCGTCTAAGTAGCACATGCAAACTTCCCATTTTAAGCCGCGTAATATCGTGTCCATGAACCTTTCGAACGTTGCGGGCACGTTACACAACCCGAAAGGCATCACGTTAAACTCGAATAGTCCGTCGGGTGTTACAAATGCTGTCTTTTCTCTGTCGTCCTTGTGTATAGGAATTTGCCAGTAACCTGACCGTAAATCGATTGAGGAAAAGTAAGATGCCGCAAAGAGACAGTCGATGGCGTCGTCAATTCGGGGGAGCGGATATACATCTTTCTTAGTAATGGCGTTTAGGCGACGGTAATCAACACAGAACCGCCACGTACCGTCTTTCTTCTTCACCAATATTACGGGGGCTGCCCAAGGACTAGATGATTCTCGAATGACGCCTTTGCATAGCATTTCTTGGACCTGATCACTGATTATCTTGCGTTCTGATGGGGATACACGATAGGGTTTTTGTCGGATTGGCTGGGCGGCTCCTGTGTTGATGCGGTGACGAGTTCTGGACGCAGGAATTGATGGCGGTCCATTGTGCTGCGCAAAGTCGAATACCGAGGTATGTTTCGTAAGCAGGGCCATCAAAACTTGACGCTCATTATCGCTGAGTGACTTATCAATCATGGAAAGTATCTTTGAGCTCCCGGAGCTCGAGACACTGGTTGCTCCTTTATCGGGGAGTTCCGCAAGTACTGCCACCGATACGGGAGAGTCTGTCGGAAACGTGGCAATCTTTAGGCCTTGAGGTAGCACTGCCGCTTCAGTGGAACAGTTTAGCGCCCACAGCCCCGCGCATCCATTGGTCACTGAGACCACGCAGTGCGGAACTAATACGTTTTTCTTGAGGCAGTTCCGATGTACAGGTTCCACTGCAGCATCGAACGAGATAGGAGTCGGAGATGAACAGGCAACGGCAACACGCATCGCGGATAAGGCGGGCACAACTGTATCCTCAGACACGCACAGCACACTCTCCGGGCAAGCTTCACCTTCAAAGAGCACAGGTGAAACACTGGTGTCGACACTGAGTTCTCCCGTCCGGCAATCAACATTCGCACCACACAACTGCAAAAAGTCAATCCCCAGAATCACGTCATGCGAGGAGCGAGGAAGAACAGTAAACTCTGCATTAAAAACTTTCCCACCTAAAGACACATCCACGTTACACACACCAACCGGGTATAATGCTTCACCACTGACTCCACGGAAACTTGTGCACTGGTCCCAACGAAACATAACCTTGCGTCCCAGAAGGCCTTTAAGGGGGGACGCGGGGATCAGATCGCGAAAATCGCATAAAAGATCGATTTTTGGCAACGACGCGTTTCGGTATCTGCAATGCCTAATCTACATTGTATCAAAATGGTTTGACTGAAAACGCACTAAAAGTGCCCGAAAAAAATTAATTTATCAGTGCGTAGGGCGAGAAAGCGGCTTTAAATCGCGTAAAATCACCGCAGTTCGCGGAGCCCTAACTCGTCTTTCCCGCCACCGAACGCCGCCATCTTGGTATCGTTCGAAAGCTCGAAGTTTCGCCATTCCGTTTCTGAATTCTTCTGTCGTCGCCATCTTTTAACAAACACACAAACACAAAAGAAGCGCGGGTCTGCTAGAGGCGGTCACACGGGCGCTGCGATGAAAGCGGGCGTCCGATTGGTTGCCGTACTGAAAGGCGTCTCGCCATTGGTTGCTGCTGCAGCAGCGGGGAAGCTGGCAACCATGGCGGTCCGCAGTTGTCTGCTTTGAAAACCACGCCGGCGTCTTTCTTCGTTTGACACTCGCAGAATTCGGATTTATGTAAGCTCCCAGCTCAGCGATGGATCGTCGCGCGTTCGAAAAGAACTTTTAAATGAAGCATGCCTTCGGAAAACGGAAGCGCAAGCCACCTACGGCGAGAAAAAGACGGCGGCCAGTGGGGGAAGCGGAGAACCCGACTGAACACGCGGATAACGTGCCGCGTTATCTTGCACCGTGCGATTCCAGCAGCGAAGCCGACAATCGCACTGTGACATCGACACTGATAACACCGGAAGACGTGCCAACGGAGGCTCTCGCACCTGTGCGTATGGCCGCGTGAGTCGGCAAGCGAGCTCGCGTTGTTGGAGGCGACGCGGGTCGAAGGTCTCCATCGCCGGCAGAGACGGTGTGCGTTTCCGATGCATCGTGCGATAGGGACACGCAGCCTGCGAGTGAGCCCCAACCGTCGACGAGCTACATACTGTATGGTGACTCAAGGCTCACCAGACGAATCGTCGCACGATTCAGACGCGCCTCGAGCCGCGTTTTGTGTCAGCGGCGACTGCAGAAGCGCAGGCATGTAGTGTTCGCGACTCCCTTCGCGCAGTGTCCGCGACTGAGCGGAAGCAGCAATGCCAAGAACAAATTTCGGCCCCTTGTGACTGTGAGTTCATTACTATGCCTGTTTCCGCGATGAACTCTTCGATCGCTAAAGCACTGTGCCCAAGATGCCAACAGCGTTCTGTGGGTGTACACTGCGATACCAGGCTCGGTCTGGCAATGAAAATGGTGGTCATGCACTACTCCAGACGGCGCAAGAAAAGGATAAAGAACGCCTGAAGAAGGCATCCAAAGCCCACCAAACAATGAGGCAAAGGTGTAAGAAGATGCCTGACAGCAATGATTCAAAATAATACAGCCCTGGTGTTTTGCAGTGCTCTTAAAACTTTGCAGCCTGTTTTCTCAATTGCATGTTTTTTGTCAATCATCTCGCTCGTGGAAAGCGTAGCACAACAATGGCTGGACCGATTTTGGCCCAGTTTGTTTTGCTGTGATCCACAAGCTGTGCTGTACTTAAAGACAGTCTTGAAATGTTTCTTTATCTTTCCATTATTTAATTATTTCACAATTACTACATGGCTCCATGCAGTGAAGCACAGTCACATGCATGTTATGCTGAGCAAAAAATTATTTGCGCACTAAAAAAAAAAAATCGAACACTGTCTTGATGTAGATTAGACATCTGGGCAAACATGCAAAGTATTCCCAGCTCCTTATCATGTTTCATTACTGTGCCAGGCTTTCCACAAGCAAGGAACCTATAAATTCTTATAAAACAAAAACTAATTAACATATCCTAATGAACTTTTAGATTTGTCTCTTTATTGCAATGTGCAGTGTGTGTGCCAAATTTCAGCCCTTTCTGTCAAGAAACAAAAAAGTTAATTCTGATCCCCTCCTCCCCCCTTAAACCCCACACTCATGACCGAGACAGTTGCTCCCGTGTCGACTAAAGCCATTGTGGAGACCCCATCAATCAGTACATGAACCTTATTCTTTAGCATGAAAATAGTTGGAGGCAGTTGAGTCGGCAGCACACATTTTCCAGCGACCTCACCTCCATCGGCCGCGCTGGCTAGTTTCCCGGCGGGGGCGACACGAAACGGCGCCGAGGCGATGGTGACGTGAAGCGCGGCCGAGGGGATGGTGATCGGGAGGCTCGGAAGGCTGGTGGTGGCGTCAGAGTACGGTCGGAGGCAGGGGAGTGGTAGCGGTTCCGGGTTCTTTCTGCTCCAAAGTAGGTCTCCTGGGCGGTGCATCGGTCCTCTCGAAAGTGGCTTCCTGAAGAGGAGTCTCCTGGCCACTGAGTGCGCAGTGTACGACCGCTAGACCGCGTAGTCGGCACTGACGATCCGTAGTTTGATGCTCGGCGTCGGCTACAGTACCTAGCTATATGGCCAGGCATGCCGCAGCAGTAACACACTGGCGAAGGGCGAACTTCAGAATGCGGATTGAAGTAATCTGCCGAAGACATCGGTTGAGGGTAACGAGGCTCTTCCCCTTGAAAGTCGTAGGTAGCGGCGAGTCTTCGTGGACGAAAGTTGCGTGGGCGTGGATCAAAATGTTGAGGGGGCGAATCATTGCGTGGTGGTTCGGTCGTAATGTAATGCGGTTCGTCTCTGGAGCTGATAAGATCCGCGACGTTCACCGAGTGGTTCCAAGTAGCCGAAGGGGGTTCCCGAAAAGTGTCTCGGAAAACGGAGGAGCTGCAACGAGGCGCCGCATAACGTGCCTGTTCGTCATGTCGCTGGAGCTCCTCGCGGACTATCTGGCGGATGGCGGACGAAAGGTCTGGGAGCAGAGGACTCGTGTCAACACTTGCTACAGTCGTTACATTGGCCAGCCGTCCAAACTTTGGTGTAATTCGGCGAGTTTTCAGCGCCTCGAATGTACGGCAGTGCCGTATCAGTTCTGATACAGTGTGCAAGTTCTCTTTACCAATGAGGAAGTTGTACACGTCTTCCGCTATTCCTTTTACTACGTGCCCCACTTTATCTTCCTCTGTCATTTGAGGGTTGACGGTGCGGCACAGCTTCAAAATTTCTTCGATGTAGGTAGTGCAAGTCTCGCCGGGTACCTGAAGCTCTCTGGGCTAATGTGAGTTCCGCACGTTTCCTCTTTGCGTCCGAGTCACTGAAACACTTTTTGATTTCCTCAACGAAGCGTGTCCAAGTAGTTAGCATGTCCGCGTGGTTGTCGTACCATACCAACGCCGTGCCGGCCAAGAAGAAAACAACGTTCCTAAGCTGACTGGCAGCGTTCCAGTTATTGTATTGGCTTACCCTTTCGTAATGGGTTAGCCACTCATCCACATCTTCCTCTGCCTTCGCCGAGAACGTGCGTGGCTCTCGGTAGTGCTGGATAGGGACTGGGCTCGCCGAGGCACTGCTGGTGAGGGTATTTTGCTCTGTGGCCATGACTGAGCGCGACGGCGAAAGTCCGGCGAGGCGACGGCTTCGGCGTAGCTCTTGTGCTGGTGGCTCCGTTGTAGGTCGTGGGAGTTACCCCGCACAGCTCCACCAAATGTTACACACGAGGTGTTTTAATGCAGAACCAGATGAATCTGGTTGATAGGCGCGGTTGTTGAAGAGCGGTCTCGCGGCAGCTTGGCTCACGTCGTTCTCTTCTTTCTTTCATCTGGTTGTTTGCGCGGCAGGCGTGGTTCATGACAGCTTGTGACAATATGATAGGCCTCAACTTTTTCCTGTCGAGTCTTAGCCTTCGCCACGACTGATGTGTTGCTGAAGATGGGAGTGCAGTCGCACTCCTTACAGTGTAGCAGGAGATCACCACCCATGCCTGTGGGTACCACATTATCACGCTCACTTATCTGATCATTCTTGATGCATCTGATCATTCAGCTCTGTACAAAATAGAAGCAGTTTCAAACATGGGATTGCAGTCGCAGCAGTGAATGCCCAAATGGCCTGAGATTACTCTAGTGACGTTATATTGGTGCTCCATTCAGGAAACACCACTGCAGCATTTATCGTGTTGGCAAACAACTTGCATAGGCTGCAGGTGCTTCTGTGCAAGGGGACGGGTTGGGGGTGAACACGCATCAACAAGCACATGCTGGGGGGTGGAGGGCTTACCTGCCCTCCCCCTCAGCACAAGTGTCCAGTTGCGGGCCACATGCTGTATCTTGGAGGTGAGCTACGGCTAGCGCAAGCCGAGATGCTTGGTGCCTTCGTGGGGATCTTGTTCCGAGTCTCGTAGTGTTGGTGGTCGTGTAATCTGAACTGTCTGAGACACAGTACGAAGCGTTTGCTTGTGTTGTGACAGTTTGTGGTCATTAAGTGCAACCTGTTCGTGTTTGCCAGAGCATGTGCGACACTGATAAAACTATGCACCTTCCTTTGTGTTGTGGTCTCTTTGCTATCGCCATCAGTGCTCTGCTTTTCTGGCAAAACTGACTTTTTTTCTCAGAGTGGGTATCCATATCTTTTTACTTTTGTTTTTAACTTACGGGCACCATCTGATAATGCCGGTGGACACTGAGTAGTCAGCCATAGTTTCCAAGTTTACAGGGCTGTGTGATGCAACTCGCATAAATCTCGGATGCTGTGAGCGACGCCGATGCGCTGCTTTAGGCGCGACCTGCACCGCAGGCCCTGACACTCATAACCGCTCTATTGTGGTCCAAACTTCTTGCAATTCGTTTATGAATGCCTATCGACAAGACACTGTCCACCGGAAAAGCTCTGAGAATTTATCAAGTTGTTTTTAGTGCTTACACTTTAAAACTTCAAAATTAACAGAATTCGCATTCAACAAAGTATTTCGCTGCGAGTGCAACTGCTTTACATTGAAGTGTGACTTATGTTATACAAGCTGCTCATGAAATTCACTTGGTAAATGTGATGCAATTGTTTGCTTACATTTGGAAGAGGGTTAAGCATGGTGTTTGCTTTGCAGCGAGCGCAAGAAGTCGGCCGACGTCTACAACGGCAACCGCTTTGACTGCTGGGAGGTCCCGCTCTGTCGGCCTGATCCACCAGATCTGCCCACACGGCCCATGTATGACAAGGCGAGCGTCTACCGGGGCACCACGGAGTTCCAGTTTGAGGAAATCCGCATGGCTAAAATTCGGATACGGGAACGTAGGCTGTGTGCGTGTTTGTTTTTCCTTGGTTGATTTAAGATTTTGCAGTGACAATTCAGAGTGGTGAATAAAAGATTGGAGGATCGCGTTCAGCTGTTCTAAGGGAAGTGCACGTGTTGTGGCTGGTTGGCCTGTGACTTCAAGCAAGAAAAACAGAGAAATGCACCAGTCACGATGAATAGACAATATGTAGTACTGACAACTTGTAAACAAAAAGTAAAGAAAAGTTCTCTACCACGGACTCGGCTAGCTAACCGCGCACTTGGTTACAAAACTATCTCTGGTCGACAGCGGCCCGCAAATGTGCCACTGTGGACCAGAAACACGCGACGCAAAGTAAGGCACACGCATACGCTCGCCCCAAGCGGCTCCCATGCAAAAAGGGCGCCTCGCGATCTTGGGGGAGCAAACAGACACACAACCTTTCTCTTTGAAACGCAACTTCACTCTCTCAACGACACCTCGAGGTGGAGGGAGGTGCCTGCGGTCAGCGAAGGGGGGTCGAACCGGGGATGGTGGCGAGGCTGCAGGCATGCAACCCGCCGCTTGCAGGATTGTCTCCTCAGTGTGTTCGAGGCACCTCGGTTTCTAAGAAAAACAGGGCCTGGTAGCGACGGCGCCGTGTTCGTTGCTTACAAACTGAATGCTTAATCTTTTCAGCATTGTTCAAGAACCTCGATAATTTGAACTTTCAGCTAATTCAAGCTAGCGCTTTGGTCATGTCATAATCTTTAGAGGGTAGGAAACAATCCTAGATGCATGCAAAGATGCATGGTGCACGATCCCGCTTGCCATGGTCAACATGGCCTTTTAATAAAGTGCAGGATTTCATATGCCATGGACGGCACTAAGGATCAAATGCTTTGGTCTGTTGATAGCGATAAGGAGTTGTCTGATAGCGAAGACGAGCGATATCTATTGCCCCACGTGAGTTGTATCGGTGCAGTGAAAATCTGGGCAGCAAGGCACGCTGCTGCCATTTGTGTTTTTATTTATCGTAACTTTAGTGTGTTGGGAATAAATCTGCCGTTTCCAAATGAGATAAAATAGTATTTTTATATGAAAGCGCGAGGTGTGCGGTATTGTACTTTTTTTGTTTGTCGCGGAAAACTGGTGCACATTACAATCGAGGGCACGTTAGAATCGAGTAAATACGGTAATAATGCCTTTGTTGATTCGGAAAGTCTGGAAATTCAGACTCATCCTCTGGTTCCGGTAGGCATGTGCATTATTTATCAAAATCAAACTCTTGGTAATCAGGTGTATTTGGCCGTGCACCGATTAATATGGACAACTCTCCGAGCTCAGTGTGCGTGGAGCGCCGCAAATGTGAGAGACAAAAGAGTGGGAATGGCACTAGCATCCAACTGAAAGGAAGCAGTTGAGTCCTCATTGTCATCGTCATCAGCAGGAATTGTACGCTAATGACGGAAAGGCTTTGTGTGTATTTGTGCCTTTATAACCTTATTGTTGCATTTAGTCGTGCATAACACGTTCGCTGCATGCCTTCGTAACTGTGTAGTCACCATCGATGATCGCATTGATAGCGACTGCAGTTTTGTTCACAACACTTGCGTTTCTACTCAGTGCAATATATGGCTGTGCACATATCACAAACAAGCTGTCGAGGATCAAGAGCGCCATCAATATAGATGAAGAATCTGTTGGCAACCAGCTCACAGGTGAAAAAATAATCGGTATGTGCGTGTGATAGTGAAAAGCATGTCTTTGAGGAAGATGCGCACCGCAGCTGCACTGCGAGGGAAGTCACAAGGCCTTTGTCGCTCTGAGTGCTAGTCAGCCACAAGATGACTACCACAATTGTAGCTTCCATGCTGCTTTTGAGCAAAGAAATGGGATTTGCCGGTCAATGCAGCAAATAAAACTCATGTAGTAAGCATTTGTTTGTTTTTTTCATTACCCTCGATAATTCAATGTACGGTTAGTTAGGAAATTTTTTTCAGTCCCATGAAATCCGATTGAACAATGTTTTACTGTAATAGATATCAGATTCACGAATATAAGTGTTCGAGCATTCAATGTTTGATTTGTATATTAAGTATTTGCAGGCGCCGAGAAACAAGTGGTTGCCAATATAATAAGCACCACGAGCGAGATGGAGATAATAAAATATTGTAGTAAATAGCCTCCAAAGTTTTGTATTCTCTTTCAGTACCTCAAGCACAAAGCGTGTAGTCTGTAATGTCATTTTCTAGGTGACGCTTGTCTCTCTTTCTGGTTATTCCTTTTTCATAAAATTTTATTGCTTTTTGTTTGGCATTTTTTTCTGCTGCCTGCTGAAGGGGAAGTAGGGGATCAGAGCTAACTTTTTTGTTTGTGGATGCAGAGCGTTGAAATTAGGCGCACATTGCAAATCATATTAAAGAGGCAGTTATAAGTAATTCATAAAGGCGATTTCATTAGTCGATTATGAAAGTGTCCGAATTTCCTGCTTGCAGGTCAGAGTGTTTCTTTTCGAGGGCGAAATACTGCTGCTGCACTTCAACACTTCTTGTGCTAGACACTCTACTTTAGGACACCCATCTGGTGCCTACGCTAGTTCAACGCTAGCCTTAATCCATGCATACTGTCCCACGTTATTCATGGCTCTTATAGCTGCATGTGCGCTGTCTCTTTTATTAGTGACATTAGATACACTTCAAAATAGGGTCTAGTCTGCAAAAACCCGTGCTTTTGCGCAGAGGTGCGAGGCTAAGTACCAGCACATCGTCGATGGCTTTCTGAAGCACCCACTGATGTCTGCCATCTAACAAGTAGTTCATGACTCGACACAGGGCTCTGCTTTGCTGTTGCTTTACTGCTGAACATTGTGCGCAATTTTAAGATATTGTCACGTGGTAGTGACGGTTGAGAAGGCAGCAAAACTGTGATTAACGAAACGAGCGTTTTATTGGGCGAACTTGTGCCTTCAAAAACGGGCTACACTCAAAGAAGGATGGTAGCGGCGAACACGATCGGCGGTCATCGAAAATCTGATGAGCGGGTCAAGTGCGTCGGCTTTTATACATCTGTTCTCGAATGTTCCAGAGCAATCGCTGGGACCCGGGTGCCTTCCATAAAGTTCCACATTATTCGCGTTGCGCACACATGCAATCAGATAACACAAGTTGCGGTGAAAGACAGTGGACGGAACCATCGATAACATTCCAGAAACTTCTTTTACATGCAGGCGCGTCCTGCGCTGTGCGATAACATTTGTTAGGCGGCGAGAAGTGGTCGCCCGATAAAGAAGTACACGTATCAATATGTTAACGGCTTGCTCTGTCTGGTGCAATCCAATTAATCCACTTACTGGCGGGCCCGATTCACCACATGCTCAGATAAGGGTTGTGCTTTGCGTTCCAAATGCAAATCTGGCTTCCAACTTTCTTTTTTTAATACAAGCAAGGATTTGCCACTTACGATCACTGTAATCATTAGAAAAACAGCATATAAACAACATTTCCGAAGCAGGCCTAATGGGCTAGCCCTTTGCCGGCAGTATTGATGCACCAGTTGCCATAGCAACAGCCAATCTAAAAGTCTCTTGGTGTACTGTTATGCTGCGCCAATAGAGGGGGCTGTGTGCACCACGGGGTTTGTTGAACTGGCCCTCGTTTCTTTATGCTTGTGTCTGCTCTTATCCCGTGTGAGCATTGTAAAGAGGAGGGCAGGAACGGAAATGTGAAACAGGCAAAGCTTTGGAGCTTTTGAACAGTACCAAGATCGCAGCCTTTGTAGGTGGGAAACGAGATGTCTCTAACTTTGGTGTTCTTGTGTGATTTTGAGCTCTTTTCTTGCCATCTGCACTCAGCAAAATTTTTTTTCTAGCTCTTCAAGCTTTCTTTGCGCATCCACTCGTATGTCAAACATAAAATTTAGCATAGTGGCGGCTCTATATGTACACCATTTAAAATTCTTGCTTGGTCCAAGGTGTAGTTGCAGGTCACCTTTAATGCACAGACATTAAATGGTTGAGTGCCCTGCCTTTTCCAGTGGAGCAGCGGCTGGAGGCCCAGCGACACCGGTGTGCACAGATGGAGCTGGAGCGACTTCAGCGCCAGGAGAGAGAGCAGTCCGAACGCGACCAGCAGGTCGAGGCACTCAAGTGTGAGGTGCTGCAGTTGCGCCAGGAGCTGCAGAAGATGCGTAGCATGCTTGCCAAGACCAGGTGTGTTTCACCTGTCTTTGTGTTTGTCTGCGTGCCCACTGGACAGAAAGGGTTAAGCGGGTCACTGAAGAGAAATGATTTTAGGTGTGTTAGTACCACAATATCAATACAGCAAGACTTTTTTAATTTGGAAAATTGGATATTTCGATGCCTCCTCTGGTCCCTGTAGGCATATGCATTATTTAGTGCAATCAAACTCTTGGAAATTCGGATGTATCTGGCCACACACTGTTTAATTCAGATAACTCCCGGAGTTCGAAGAGCACAGAGCACTGCAAATGTGCGACTCAAAAAGAGCAAAAACGGCGCAAGCATCCAACCGAAATGCAGTGGCAGAGTCTGCATTGCCATAGCCTTTTGACACGAAATCGTACGTCAATGCACGGCTGGTCGATAAAAGCGTGTTTAAAAGTGTTTATCTAGCGGCCGCGGTAAATGACAGCAACGCCGGAACACTTCGTCTCTATTTGTGCCTTTAAAAGGTCCCTGAAACGCTTCGAACAAATTTTGCGGATGCATAGGGCACAGCTATAGTAAATGATTCACACCAAAATTTGTGTAACGTGCCTCATATTAAGAGAGCTATGGATGATTACAAAGTACTCTCCTCCATAACCATGCATTTTTTCCTCAACTTGTTTACCGAGTGATTGGGGCTAAGCTCCGCCTTCACTGGCTCTGCGTCATGATGGGACGTTGTGCCGTCTACTTCTGGTTGTCTTGAAGCCAGCGCGCGAAGCCTCTCCAACCTCTGCCAGCCGCCTGGCGGTCAATCCCAAGCGACAGCTATCAAAGCAGCATGCGTTGCAAATATTCTGTCGCAGCGTCGAGACTGTCCAGTATTCCGGTAACCGCAGGCGAGCTGGTCGTTGTAACGTATGGGTGGAAGCGTGAACTGAAGCCTCTCCATACTGCCATTTTTTTCAGTGTATAAGTCACACCTATGTATAAGTCGCATCTCCTCAAAGCGGCAGTTTTTCTGAAAAACAAACAAACATGTATAGTCAAATCCGCTTATAACAATATTCAAGTGCCATGAAAATTGCATTGCTGTAACCGATAATTGCTATAGCTGGGTTGCATGAAAAAAAAAAAATCAAAATTGGGGGAATTGCAGAACTGATGTGATAAAAAAATAATGGCAGGGAGGCCAGTGCCTCTCCTTACCACTTATCTTCATCCGGACGCTGATTGTGTTCACTCGTTTAGTTGCTTCTTGGGCGCTCCAATTCCATATAACAGGCTGCGGCTGTCTGCAATAAAGAATGGCGCTGCTATAACAACTGCAAAGAGGTGTCACGGGTGGCAAGCGATATGTGAGCTCCGCCAAGGCATCGCTTTGGTGGTCCAAAAAGGGGCCTTTAAAAATTGCAAGAAGGCTGCCACGGCAGTCTATCAGCTTGAGAAATCCAGAAGAAAAGCTGAAGCGAGATCGCATCAAGGCATCTCGCCATGTACGTCTCACTGGCTTTCACGAGAAAACCCTATCGCTGCCAGCCGTGCATGCTTTACGCGAAGCTTGCTTACATCCTTCTCTAAGTCAAAACAGCACTGAAGGAACTGAAGCATCTGCTGGGCCTCCTGTGAAGACAACGTTGAGGCAGCCTGCCCTACCACGTCAGTGTTGTCGTCGCTATCTGATGCAAGCATGTTTGCGACGATTGCCTCATCAGTTAGAAGTACTTAGTTTCTAAATCTATAGTCGTGCACTTTCTTTTCATTGGCAACGTTGTGCATTGCCAATGATCAGTGGTCGAGTCAGCCATCTTACATTTTGGTGGCGAGTCATACGAGGCAAGAAACCACATGGCCAGGAATTACTTTGATACAACCAACAAAGGTGAATGCGAGCAACTTAATCCGTTAGCAGAATAGCGCTCAATAGGAGCCAGTGCAGCAACATGCAAGCAGCACAGTTGGTGTGGTCCATTGGTGTTTCGGAGGGTGGTGCAGTGTAGAGCTATGGGCGCAGCCTATTCGTGTTTGGAGGGGTGGAAGGGCGACAGGAAAGAGGCGCGCAGGGAAGGCTGGAAAATGAGCGTGCGGCGGCTGTTAGAGCAGCACCCATTATACAGTGGCAGGAATTTTATTCTTTTCATATTCAAGGAATTCGCATTTCACTACCTTTTGGGTCGGACACCCTGCAGCCAGACTTCATCATTTCAACCGATAATGCAGCATCGGGGCATTCTAGTAAGGGCGTTGTTTTGTCATGAAAAAAATTTAAAAGTCGACGGTGCAACTGCTTCTCATTGTCATAACCGATATATATTTAAAACCAGTATCGTTATAAGTGAGTGCGACTGTATATATCACACTGGTGTATAAAACGAACCTGTTCATTCGGTAAGCGATATAAAAAAAAATAGTGATGTTTCACTTTGTGAACACGGGTCACGTGCAAGCAATGGTATGGATACTCCATGGGCATTAGTGCTGTCGTGGTCGCTGTGATGCACTGTAACAAGTCCAAAGGCGATAACATTGTCCCCGCGCGCCATATGCTGCATGTGCGAGTGGAAGCGTGTGACAGTGAGATGAATCGCACACAAGGGAGGAAGGCGGGGAGGGAGGGGTGGTGGCTTGTACTCTGGTAGCAATTGCGTAGTCTTGAAAGGCCACATCTTGAAAGGGATCTGCAGATGCGACGACTTCGGAGCCGGTCGACTCAGCCCGCCGCCGCTTGCGTTGCTGCTCCGTCCTTCTTGCACTGTGCTCCGCAACTCCATCACGAGAAGAACCCCGCGCATTTCGTGTGGCCAAGTCATTATTGAAACCGATTTTGACAACAGTTTTTTTTCCAAAAAGCAACAGCTGTATATAAGTCACAGGACATGTAGAATGCATTGACGAAAATTTCGGGAAAAAGAAAAACTTCAACTTATACACAGGAAAATAGTGTACTGTTGCGGTGATGGAGCTTCACCGTAGACATATGTGAGCAGCCCGATCGGTCTGCACGGTCCAGCCACCTGGTGGCACAGAGCTTAACCAGCCAAAGAGCTAATATTGCTCTAACCGAGTGTAAAAAATTTCTAACAGTTAGGAAAGCAGTGTGCTCACGATTACGCCCCTGCCAAAAATTTAGACCAGCAGCAAAATAGAATACACTTTGTTACTGCTATATTAGTTCTGTGTTTGGTTGAGCCCTGTGCCACCAGGTGGCTGCACCGTGCAGATTGTTCACGTTTGTGCCCCCACTTATCCCATGAAATCGTTAGGGCCAGTCCACTTGTGCTTGCATTTACATTTACCCAAATACCGGAAATGCGAAACAGCAAGGAGGTTCAGCTTGTCCGGTATTCAAGTAAACGCATGCGGACAGGGCGTTGGGGTGGAGGCGTAAACAGAAATGGCCTGCATGGTGCAACCACCTGGTGGCACGGAGCTCAGACAGACAGCAACAGCTAATAATGCAGCAGCCAAGTGTATTTTATTTTGCACAGATCTTGGTGCCTATCGGATACTGACAGTCAGATGGGGTGCAGCCACTCTGCTCATCTGCTGCCTTGCAGAGGGACACGATGTCGCAGCTTGACATATTGCTAGTCACTACGTTTGCAGCCTGCATTGTAACAAGGGCAAGCCGTGGTGCTGGTGAAAAGAAAGATTGAGACCAACACTGACCACTGAGCTCTTGTCAAACCAGTGCACTAGCAGACGACACCTGCTGCATGCCAGAAGTCTTGAGGGCAGTGATAAATTGATCTTGTGCATTCTGTTTTTGTTACAGTAAAACCTCGTTAAACTGTACCCACTTATAAATAGTATCGTTTTAAAAGTAGTAAAGTCAAATACCCGACTGGCGGCCATTGAACATAGTGCGTTTTGTACCAGCATAAACCGTACCAGCTTATTGCATAAGTGTCGGTTAACATAGTGTTTAGACTTTTTGTCGCGAAATCACGGTGGTATGTCAGCCCAACAGAACGACGAGCCTCGGAGATTGGAACGGCTTCCAAACGCAAACGCAGAGGGCCCTTGGAAGGGTGAAGCCACATCAATATCAGCATCATTTCGGCACCGTGCCAGAGTCGGAATGTTGTGGCCCATGTTGTAGTGTCGTTCAGAATAGGAAGAAAAATTGGGCATCGTTCATGCTGTTGAACGTGCAATGAAGAAGTCTGTGCTGGCATGCATAGGGCAGCCAATAAATATACAATCGAAACCCGCAATAACGAAATCGCCGGGGAAAGCAAAACATTTCGCTTTTGCGGGAATTTCGTTAGCGCGAGAAAGAGGCAGAGAAGACAGGGAAAAGAATTCGCTTGCAAAAAAAACAATTTATTGCCAAAAGTCAGCTTACTTTGCCGAGCCTTGCCTTGCAGCAATTTTACTGCTCTTGACTCGCACTGCAAGAAATGGTCCATTGCCACGTCGTCATCATGCTCACCGAAGAATGATCGAATTACATCGAAGGCATTCAACACATCCCGCGGGTTCGCAGACCTCTCTTGATTTGGTGTCTGGTGGTCGTCGGCACCTTGGCAAACGCTACTTATGAAGACCTCATCAGTCATCTCTTCATGGACGACAACACCTTAATCCACGCGAACGAACTCATCGATGCTGAGGCCATCCGGAACACCATCTGTCACGGCAGAAAGTTCATCCCATGCGTGGGCCAGCGATGGCGGCACTGCGCCGTCAGCACTGTCAACTAGTGCACCTTCAGGCGAATCTTCTTGCGATGCCACTGGATCAGCGCATGATGCTTGCCGAGTGGCAATGAAGCCGGCATGATTAAAACAATTAGCTATCACGGCTGGCGACGTCGCAACCCATGCGGCAGCCATCATCTCAAGCGGCATGAACATGTCCACTACGGTGGGATGCTTCAACTGGAGGTTCAGCAGCAGACACTGAATCAGCCTCTCCTTGTAGGCACACTTGATGCTACGAATGACGCCTTGATCAAGCGGCTGCAGCACGGAAGTGCAGTTCGGTGGAAAAAAACCAAGTGCACGTTTCCCAGTTCTACGTCATCGACATGATGGGCACTGCAATTGTCCAAAAAAAGGCTGACCGATCTGCCTGCCTTCCGCATGTCCGTATCGAAGGCCTCGAGCCAGCTGCCAAATATGGCCCGGGTCATCCATGCCTTCAGGTTTGCGGTGTACTGTACGGGCAGCCGACGATTTCCCTTGAAGCAGCGGGGCTTCTTACTTCTGCTGATTACAAGCAGTGGCCGTTTATCTGTGCCGTCCATGTTGGTGCACAACAAAATTGTTACATGCCGCTTGCTGTGTTTCCCCCCGCGGCATTTCTGGCCTTTTAAGTCCAGGGTCTTCGATGGCAGCATCTCGTAGAATAAGGCCGTCTCAGCTGCGTTGTAAATGTCCGAGGGCTTGTACTGGTCCAATACTTCTTTGTTGGTCTGCAGCCACGACGACGTTGTCAAAGGGTCGGCGGCTGCTGCCTCCCCGGAAATGACATTGGCCACTATGTCGTGGCGGGCTTTGAAACAGCTCAACCAGCCAGGGCTAGCCTTAAAATCAGCGTGCCCGAGAATGCATGCGAAGTCCAGTGCTTTCTGCTGAAGAACTCTGCCAGACAGCGACACATTGTTGGCACGCTGTTCACAAAACCATGCAAACACCGCCTTGTCAACGTCTGGAAAAGCCGCAGCACTCACCGTTTTGTTTTTCGCACTCACACCATTTCCGAGCGCGCCGAGAATGGAGGCCTTGTTTTTCAGGATCGTCGATATCGAACTGCACGTAATTTCAAATTCTTCGGCGATATCCATTTTCTTCCTGCCCTTTTCAGCTTGGGCAATAATTTCAGCCTTATCCTGCAGTGTCATAAATTTCCTCTTTTTGGCTGGAGGCGGCATATTAGCAGGGCTGTCAAAGCAAGTGGCCCGATTGGCACAGAGACACACAATTGTCGCACTCTAGCACCAACAACACTGAGCACACGACCATGTGCGGCGGTACACAAAGACCACTGATACTAAAGCGTTATCCGGGTTATCGGAGCCTTCACGTGTAGTAGATGTCGATTTGGCTGCCACGCACACAGGCATTTCGCTCCGCATTTAGCACATGCTGTAATGGCACACAGGATTAAATAAAATGTGCTCACTGCGAGATCGCCTACGGTTCGTCTTTTTTTATTTGTATCATTTAAATGCTAATTGCATTTTTGGCCCGGACACTGCGCAGTCACCCGTTGCGACGGGCGAACGACCACCACCACCACCATCATCATCATCGCTGTCGTCTGTCGCGAGAGGTGGTGCGAGGCTTTTTTTATTGTAAACAATGATGGCGGTGGCCATGCAAGTGTGCTGTGGCGGTAGTTAATGCAATTTAAGCGCACAACGAATGCATTTGAGCAGTTTCCGGACACAACTAGTGTTACATGAGTAGATTATTTGCGGACTGTCATTTCAGAATATTTCGTTGATGAGGGATTGCTATCGAAAAAAGTTTCGTTGTTGCGAGATAGGAAATGCATTGACTCCTATGGCTGTTCGTCTGGGATCCGAAAATATTTTGTTGCGGCGAGAATTTCGTTCCCTCGGGATTTCGTTACCGCGGGTTTTGACTGTAGTGCAAAGCCAATAGTGCAAACAGTGCAGCCGATAAAGGCACGCGGAGTTCCGTTTGCCAACATGGCTGCCTTGGAATTTGTCGCTGATTTCTGCACTTGGACATTGCTTTTTGTATTCTTCTTACACATTATTTAGACATTTCGCATATTCAAGAACTCTTCGAATGCAGCCGTCTGCGTCAGATTTATCAAAGTGGTGCACTTAATTACGTCGACATCTACAACCGCAGATTGTTGCTATCATCAAATATTCTGAAAAAGATGCATTGCCGATATTAAATAACATTGACGCGTAGGAAAATGTTGTCACGTGGTCGTGACGTCAAAGAACACAGTAGCAATACTGTGAAACACAAAACTAACTTTTATTGGGCGAACCTGTGCCCACAAAAGAGGCTACACTTATAGCACAACGATAGCGGCGAACACGGTCGGCGATCGGCGAAAATCTGATCAGCAGGTCAAGCGCGTCGGCTTTTATACAGCAGTCATCGAATGTTCCAGATTAATCGTTGGGACCCGCATGCCTTCTACAAAGTTCTACACCATTCGTGTCAAGCGATGAAATCAGATAACACAAGGTTCGGCGACAACTGACAGCGGATACAAGCATCGATAACTTTTCAGAAACTTCGGATACATGTAGGCGCGTCCCGCGCTGTGCGAGATAACATTTGATAGGCGGCAAAACATGTCGCCTGATAAAGACAAGTACACGTGTCAATACCCCCCTCTTAAAAAGCATCGATCCGATGCTGCAAACAAACGAAAGTAATAAATAAGCTCTCTTAGCAAAGAAAAAACAAAATAAGGAAAGTTCGTTAGCGTCCGTAAAACGTTTAAGACGCACCACGCGGACCACTTCAGGTCGTGCGTGACGTCGCTGTGAATGCGAAATGCCCTCTGGCACGACCTCATAGTCCAGTGCGCCAATACGTCGGATGACCTTGTAGGGTCCGAAATAGCGTCGCAATAGTTTCTCACTCAGTCCTCGTCGGCGTGTCGGGGTCCATACCCAAACACGGTCGCCGGGCTGGTACTCGACGAAGCGTCGTCAGAGGTTGTAGTGTCGGCTGTCGGTCCTCTGCTGGTTCTTGATTCGCAGGCGGGCGAGCTGTCGGGCTTCTTCGGCGCGCTGGAGATAGGTAGCGACGTCAAGATTCTCTTCGTCAGTTACGTGCAGCAGCATGGCGTCGAGCGTCGTCGTCGGGTTTCTGCCGTAAACCAACTTGAACGGCGTGATCTGTGTTGTTTCTTGCACCACCGTGTTGTAAGCGAATGTTACGTACGGCAGGACGGCATCCCAGGTCTTGTGTTGGACAACGACGTACATTGCTAGCATGTTGGCGAGGGTCCTATTCAGCCGCTCCGTAAGACCATTCGTCTGTGGGTGGTAGGCAGTTGTCCTCCTGTGCCTTGTCTGACTGTATTGCAGAATGGCCTGGGTGAGCTCCGCTGTAAAGGCCGTTCCTCTGTCGGTGATGAGGACTTCTGGGGCACCATGTCGCAGCAGGATGTTTTCGACAAAGAGTTCCGCTGCTACGGCGGCGCTACCTTTCGGCAGTGCTTTAGTTTCAGCGAAGCGGGTGAGGTAGTCCGTCGCCACAACGATCCACTTATTTCCGGTTGTTGACGTCGGAAAGGGTCCCAACAAGTCCATCCCGATCTGTTGGAATGGTCGGCAAAGAGGCTCGATTGGCTGTAGTAATCCGGCTAGTCTTGTCGGTGGTGTCTTGTGTCGCTGACAGTCTTGGCATGTTCTGACATAACGGGCGACGTCGGCGGTCAGGCGCGGCCAATAATACCTTTCCTGTATCCTCGACAGCGTCCGGGAGAATCCAAGGTGCCCAGCGGTTTGATCATCGTGTAGGGCGTGCAATACTTCTGGACGCTGTCCTGATGGGACAACAAGAAGGTAGTTGGCGCGGACTGGTGAGAAGTTCTTCTTTACGAGTAGGTTGTTTTGAAGCGAGAACAAAGATAATCCTCGCTTAAATGCCCTAGGGACAACGTCGGTGTGCCCTTCCAAATACTCGATGAGGTTTTTCAACTCTGGGTCTGCACGCTGCTGTTCAGCGAAGTCTTCTGCGCTTAAAATACCGAGGAAGGCGTCATCATCTTCCTCATCTTGCGGCGGCGAGTCAATGGGGGCGCTTGATAGGCAATCGGCATCAGAGTGTTTTCGTCCGGACTCCTTAGGTTACAGTGATATCATATTCTTGCAGTCTTAGGTTCCACCGCGCCAGCCGTCCTGAAGGATCCTTTAAATTCGCTAGCCAACACAAAGCGTCATGGTTGCTGACGACTTTGAATGGCCTGCCATATAGGTACGGGCGAAATTTCGCTGTAGCCCAAACGATGGCGAGGCATTCCTTTTCGGTTGTAGAATAATTGCCTTCCGCTTTTGACAACGACCGGCTAGCGTAAGCTATCACGTGTTCATGACCATCTTTTCTCTTTACTAGCACGGCACCGAGGCCTAGACTACTGACGTCAGTATGAACTTCTGTATCGGCGTACTCGTCGAAGTGAGCAAGTACCGGCGGCGACTGCATGCGTCGTTTGAGTTTTTGAAATGCGTCAGCCTTCGGCGTTTCCCACTTGAACTCGACGTCACATTTAGTTAGGTGTGTCAGCGGCTCAGCGATACGTGAAAAATCCTTGACAAATCGCCTGTAGTAGGCACACATGCCAAGAAATCTACGCACTGCCTTCTTGTCGATGGGCTGCGGGAACTTTGCAATGGCAGCTGTCTTCTGCGGGTCGGGGTGAACTCCAGACTTGCTGATGACGTGGCCTAGGAACAGAAGCTCATCGTAAGCGAAGCGGCACTTTTCTGGCTTCAGAGTGAGCCCTGATGACTTGATGGCCTCTAATACTGTAGCAAGCCACTTAAGGTGATCTTTGAAATTTCCAGCAAAGACGATGACGTCATCCAAGTAAACAAGGCAGGTCCTCCACTTCAATCCTGCTGACACTGTGTCCATGACGCACTGGAAAGTTGCAGGTGCCGAGCAGAGTCCGAATGGCATTATTTTGAACTCGTAGAGTCCGTCTGGCGTGATGAAGGCGGTCTTTTCGCGATCTCTTTCGTCGACTTCTATTTGCCAGTAGCCAGACTTGAGATCCATCGATGAGAAGTATTTTGCGTTGCAGAGCCGATCTAATGCGTCGTCTATCCGTGGTAGGGGGTACACATCCTTCTTTGTGATTTTGTTCAGTCAACGATAATAGACGCAGAAACGTAAGGTGCCGTCCTTTTTCTTTACCAAGACAACAGGGGATGCCCACGGGCTTTTCGATGGCTGGATCATGTCGTCGCGCAGCATTTCGTCGACTTGTTGTCTTATAGCTTCACATTCTCGCGGCAAAACTCTGTAAGGGCTCTGGCGGAGTGGTCGAGCGCTCTCCTCGGTTATTATGCGATGCTTGGCGACTGGTGTTTGTCGAATCCTCGATGACGTCGGAAAGCAGCCTTTGTATCGTTGGAGCAGACTTCTGAGCTGCTGTGGCTTAATCACGGGAAGACTTGGAATAATGTCATAATCTGGTTCGGGAACCATGGTCATTGGGGTAGATGCGGCGGAATCCGAGAGGACAAACACATTACTGGTTTCCAGGATTTCCTCGATGTACGCGATCGTCGTGCCCTTGTTGATGTGCTTGAACTCCTGGCTGAAGTTCGTCAGCAACACTTCAGTTTTCCCTCCATGAAGTCGAGCGATCCCTCTTGCGACGCAAATTTCACGGTCTAGCAGTAGACGTTGGTCACCCTCGATGACGCCTTCTACGTCGGCAGGCGTTCTGGTGCCTACGGATATGACAATGCTGGAGCGAGGCGGGATGCTGACTTGACTTTCGAGCACACTTAAGGCATGGTGACTACTAGAGCTCTCTGGCGGTATCGCTCGATCTTCCGACAGCGTTATGGACTTCGACTTCAGGTCAATGATTGCGCCGTGTTGGTTCAGGAAGTCCATGCCGAGAATGACGTCTCGCGAACACTGCTGGAGGATAACGAAGGTGGCAGGGTAAGTCCGGTCATGAACAGTAATTCTTGCCGTGCAGATTCCAGTTGGCGTAATGAGGTGACCTCCAGCGGTCTGAATTTGGGGACCCTCCCATGCAGTCTTAACCTTCTTCATCTGGGCAGCGATGTGTCCACTCATTACAGAGTAATCGGCCCCTGTGTCGACTAAGGCAGTGACTGTGTGGCCGTCGAGAAGCACGTCGAGGTCGGTGGTTCTTTGTCTGGCGTTGCAGTCGGGTCTTGGCGTCAGTTCACGGCTGCGTCGTGTTGAACTGAAGCTGGAACGTTGCGTCGTCAAGTCGTCTTTCGTCGGTGTAGTCTTGGCTTCCCGACTTCGGGACGGCGGCGGGACGGCGGCCCCGGGCTGGGCCGGTGTATGGTCGGCGCTGCGGCGACAGGTAGCGGCCTGGTGACAGCGAACGGGACGGTCGTCGAGGGCTCCACTGAGTGGCGGCGAGGTAATCGGCGATGTCACGTGGGCGCTCTCCAAGCTGTGGACGCGGCGCGTTGATGGCGAACCCTCTCATTCCCATATCGCGGTATGGGCATCGGCGATACAGATGGCCGGCTTCTCCGCAGTGATAGTAGAGCGGGCAGTGGTCGGGGGCTCGCCAAATGTCTGTCTTTCTCGGGTAGCTGCGCTGGGCGACGGGTGGGCGTGATGGCGGCGGCGGTCGACGGAATTGCGGCGTTGCAGGGCCCTGGTGCGGTCGTGGAGGGGGACCTTGACGGCGGGTGACGGCGGCGTAGGTCATCGCTTCTGGCTGGGGCTGCGATGTTGTAACTCGGGAACTCCGAGCGATCGCTGAACTTCTGCTTTGACAATTTCGGCGACCGTGGCCACTTGAGGTTGCGATGACGGGAAGATCCTTTGAAGCTCCTCTCATACGATTGCCCTGATGGTCTCGTGCAGGTCGTCGGCGGCCAGTGACTGAACTCCGGCGGAGTTTGTCGAGCTCGTGCGGCGGTTGAATTGCCTGTTCCGCATTTCGAGTGTCTTCTCAATGCTCGTGGCCTCGCGAAGGAACTCTTCTACGGTCGTCGGTGGGCTTCATATCATTGCGCCGAAAAGTTCCTCCTTTACACCACGCATCAGCAGGCGGACTTTCTTCTCCTCGGACATTTCCGGGTCGGCGTGGCGGAACAGACGGCTCATTTCCTCAGTGAAGATCGCAATTGTCTCATTCGGCAGCTGCGCTCTGGTCTCCAGTAGAGCTTGGGCTCGCTCTTTTTGCACGACGCTTGTAAATGTTTGCAGGAAGCCGCTACAGAAAAGTTCCCAGGTCGTTAAGGTGGCTTCTCTGTTCTCGAACCACGTCCTGGCCGCGTCTTCCAATGCGAAAAAGACATATCGCAGTTTGTCGTCGCTGTTCCAGTTGTGAAACGTAGCGACCCTCTCGTACGTCTCAAGCCAGCTTTCCGGGTCCTCGAAAGTTGAACCGCGGAACGTCGGAGGCTCCCTGGGCTGCTGCAGCACGACGGGGGACGTTGGGGCTGCCATTGGGGTGGACTTGGTGGCAATCTTCCTGTTCGTCTCAGGTAGAAGTCCGTGCTCTGGGGGCAGTCCTTGCAGTCGGCAGCTAGCACGCTGGTCTTGGGCGACGTTGGTTTTGTCGTCGGGCTTCGGGCTTGGATCGCGGCTTTGCGGGGGCGTTCGGTACATGAACGCACAAGCACCTCCACCAGATGTCACGTGGTCGTGACGTCAAAGAAAACAGTAGCAATACTGTTAAACACAATACTAACTTTTATTGGGCGAACCTGTGCCCACAAAAGAGGCTACACTTATAGCACAACGATAGCGGCGAACACGGTCGGCGATCGGCGAAAATCTGATCAGCAGGTCAAGCGCGTCGGCTTTTATACAGCAGTCATCGAATGTTCCAGATTAATCGTTGGGACCCGCATGCCTTCTGAAAAGTTCTACACCATTCGTGTCAAGCGATGAAATCAGATAACACAAGGTTCGGCGACAACTGACAGCAGATAGAAGCATCGATAACTTTTCAGAAACTTCCGATACATGTAGGCGTGTCCCGCGCTGTGCGAGATAACATTTGTTAGGCGGCAAAACGTGTCGCCCGATAAAGACAAGTACACGTGTCAATATACATATCTGCACATATGGGCCAAGTTGTTACACGCCGAACCGAGTTAATATGAGCGGCCGAACCACTTAAACAATCGCAGCTGTGATCCAGAGACATATATTACGGGCTGTTAATTTATTACTGATTCTCGCCGTTCTTTAACTCCATCGTAGTCAGTTTGCATGTGCCATAGAGCATTATTAGATAAAACTGTGCTCACATAAGTGCTAGTTTCTAGGCTGTGTTGTTCTCTAGCGAAAACGTGCGGGTGCCATCGCTCGCTTTGCGTTAGTATAACTGAGCGAGGCGGTTTATGGTGCTGTATACCGAATGCACAGTCTCTTGTTTACTGCTTCATGCAGAGGCAAACAGTGCGTCTCAGAAATTGAGAAATGTGTCTGCAGAGCAACGCGTACAGACCCACCCATTTACGTATATTGAATGTGACCGACAGCCTACAGGTACAGGTGACGTATACAGATGTTGGCACCGCGCTGTGTCGCTGCTTGCCGCTCATTATGCGCTGTGCAAAGTGAAGTGTAGTTGATTTCAAATCGTTAAGGCCAGTATGGAACTATAGCAGCAGTTTCGTTTGACCTAACTGCTTGCATTTCAGTTCAGGTCCGCCGGTAGCGGGTGCACGAACTCGATGCCGCCAGGCTTAGCCTTCGCTGAACAGGATCATCATTGGCTCAAGCTTCATGGGGACAGCTCGAGAGGTTTGAAGCTTGTGCATTTCAACTTGGTAGGCGTGTTTGACTCATTTTGTCGGTTCGATGGCCGATTGTGCAGGTTTCGGTCGACTTATGGTCGGTACGCTGATTTTGCCAGTGCTTTTAACAAGAAAGCCTGTCGCAGTACGACTCATGCTCATCGGTTGCGTCGTTGTCGACCTGGTATGATAAAATAGTTTCAGTGATGCACAACAGTCGGTCAATATTGTGAGCGTCTTGTCGGTCTCATATCGACCTAGTGTTACCCCTTAAAAGTACGTGAACTATGGTGTGTGCTGCCACGACCAGCAAGTGAGGACCGACGCTGCAAGAAGACTTCGTCAACAACGTGATGTTTTTAAGTGTTGCCCAAGTGTAACGCATGGGTTTTTCATTAAATTTGCTAGCCATCAATGAAACACAGCAACTATTTGGCTCACGGTGCAGTCCGGACAACTCGGATGATGCCCCGGCCGCTTTCTCTTTTAATGTGGAGTTGCAGTCTTACGCTACGCATGTTTTCGGCACCGCACCGATTCTGAGCTACCAGTAGAGTTTCAACTTTAATACATGGCACGAGTGTTTGCAGCAGCGCGCGTCCGAGTGTTTTTTTTTTTTTTTCCGGGGGACTATTTGGTGCGTGGTCACGCGTGCCACCCTTCCAAAACGTTTCACGACTAATCTTCTAGGGCAGGGAGCATGCGCCGTTGTGCCATGATAAAGGCAGATTGTCACGGGACATGTTTCTTTTCATTATAGTACATGCATGCACCCGCCGTCTCCTGTCGCAGCACGGGCACCAGTACGCCTAATAAGTGTACTGGCAGGCCTTCAGGGCAATTTCAGACATGCCTGTGACGATTTGAACCCTTGGGGCAGTAAAAGGCATGCATTCATTTTTTTTTGGCACTGCCCGATTTTTCTGACATTTCTGCGGCCCCTAGGGAGTCTAAAAAATCGGTGATTGACTAATTTGTAAACACGTTTGAATAAATCTTGTGGAGCTTCCAGCTCATTTGTTAATTCAGTGCGAATGTGCCACTGCAGGTAAGTCCTCCGTTCAGTTAGCTTCCTTTCTTCTTTTAATTCGAACAGGTTTTTGGGCCCCTTTGAGTTGGAATTATAGAGATTCGACTATAATAAATTAAATTTTTTACACGGAGCACTGAGATGCGTCAATTAATGATGAGAAGGACCTACCCTAACGACTCGGTACATTTGTACAAAATCGTTGAAATCGTTTCATGGTCCCTTTAAAGCCTTTATTGTTGCGTTTACTGCCGCATATAACACCGCATCGGCCGCGTGCCGTCATAACTGCATAGTCTCCATCCGTTCGGCAGCAACTGGGGTTTCGTCTGCACTTGTTGCTGCAAACGCAGTTTCATTTCGACTTTGCGCATGCATTGTCTGCTTGGCTTCAGAACCGCAAGGTTGCCACCCACGATTGCGTCAGTAGCGGCCGTGGATTCGGCCGCAGTGGTTGTGGCTAACAGTAGTTTTGAAATGACTCTGTGCAAAGCTGTCGAGGATAAAGAGCACCGGCTATATTGAGATGGATAGACCATCTGTTGGGCAGCAGCTCAGTGGCTGAAAAGTAACCGAGATGTCTGCACAGTAGTAAAAAGCATCTCGGATGAAGACTCGTGTTGAGGCCATTCTGCAGTCGCGAGGCCCTCGCCGCTGTGAGTGCTAATCAGTCACGAGATGACCAGAATTGCAGCTTCCGCACTGCTATTGTGCAAAATAGAAACGGGATTTGCTGATTCATTCAGTAAGAAGCATGTTGACGTAGCAAGCATTTTTTGTTTTCTTGATACCTTCGATAATTATACATTCGGTTGATTTGTACATTTTTTTTAGGTCCCTGGAAATCCGAAAATTAACAAAGTTTTCCTGTGCAGCATAGAATACTCGTAGCATAAGTCGTCGAAGACGCGAATATCTGTGCTACAAGAAGTACCCCACTCTAAGCTAAACATTTTTCAAAGGCTACATTCATAGCAAAACATGTAGCCTAAGTGTGGGGATGCGTGACTCTCACGCCTCCCCTGAGGTCTAGTTTTCCCGCATAGCTCGTCTCCTGCAGGGCGGCTTCGCCCGCCGCGTGGCCTGGCGCCTGCGGCGGTCGGAGTGGTTGAAGCGCAGTGCGAGAGATGGCGCGAGTGTTGCGCTGCTAACGCCGCCGACAGGCGAGGTTACTTGGGCGCCGAAAGGAAGGCGCTTGCTCTCTTTGGGACGGGACAGCAAGCGGTACGGACGTGCCGCGCGTGCGCCAACCCATGCTTCTGCGAGACCGCCTCGCGTGGCCGCCTTCGAATGCGCCACCGTTGGCGTGACTGTACACGCGAACGACCAGGCGTTTGAATCCAGCATGGGGCGAACATATTCGCTCGCTATCCGGTCGCGGTAAGTCGGACTTCTGGGTTTGTTGCGCGCCCATGGGCATGTTTTGTGTATAGCAACTCGGCTAGCAGGCATTGATCTATGAAAGGTGCAATAAATGCCCTTGTGAGTGTTTGCACTACTGTGTTGTCCTTCCTTTGTCCCAAGAGTACGGAGAACCCCACATCTGGCACCCAACGTGGGGCCAAAGTGTAGGGCCAGCGTGGATTTTGTTCCCTAGCGTTGGCGGCGTGCTTTCTTGAGCGAGGTGACGGTGGCTGTAGTGTGTTTGAACATGTGAACATGCTAAGCCTTTTCGCAAGTGTTTTTTTTAATGACATTCGTCAGTACGAGAGCAACGTGGTCTGCATCCTGGGAGAGCGAGGCTTAGCGCCTGCGGAGGAATGGCAAGCCTGAAGCGAGTGAGTACGGAAGCCTCTTGGGTGGTCTGAATTTCTTGTGTAAATAGCTTCTTCTATCTCTTTGACTCGGATGAAGTTGCGGCTCTGGGAACCGGGTGGCCGCAGGCTACGGGTGCCACTATGGGCTGACTGGTATTGCGGCCTAGCACTGGGCGCTCCGACACCGTCTGGGACGGTGGGCGCCGTCAACTCGGATGCTGTGTGCACCAAGTGGAGTAGGACCACCTAACAGAGCTGACGTCTCCTCGCGGCTGCCTGTTTTGCGCTCATTTTGAGTGTTGTTTTTGGATGCCGGTTGGTGTCAGGGTAGTGACGCTTTAGGCCTAAGGCTTTACGAAGCTGCCTGTCGCAGGTGGAGAGACACAACCTGGTGGACCGTGGCGTTGAGGTGTTGCACTTTGCTTTCCTCATTCTATTTAGCCTCGCACGAATTGAAATTACTCGTTCGACTCAAGGAAGCGAGCTTTGTTCACGTGAACTTAGCATTTGTGTAGCTGCCCGATCTTTTGCTAGCCGAGTTGAACATCGTACCACGTGGGCGATGCGCATGCAGAATTCCTCTCCCTTGCACTACTTTAGTGTTTGCCGAGTGTGTTGAGTGTATGCAGTTTGATTGGAGTCACCCCTGGTTTGCCGTCACCCGCACATCGTCTGCGCTGCTGCTCCGGACTACGATTGAGCCATCCCGGGCAATGGTGATGCTGTGCCAGTTCGGCGCAGCGACTTCGGTGGCCTCCTGTATCCAGCTCACAACCCTCGACGGCGGACAAAGGAGCAGGCGGTCACTGACAGCTACGGCGGCTTTTGCCAGCAGGGCGTGTCGGCGCGAGTGACGTTTGCTCGTACTGACTACTGCGTCATCGTTTCCGGAGTCCTGGCCCGGAATCGTGCCGTCGAGTCTGCAAAGCTGCTGCTGTGACCGGCGGACGCCAGCGGTGTACCCAGGGACAATGTCGGCTCGCATGCTATGGACAGTGTGTGGACATTTCTTCGGCGCGGCCACTGTTGCGTGTACTATCTTGTTCGCGAAGCACGTGTTGATGTTAGACTGTGTGACATGTTTCGCCGGAATATGTAGTGACCTAAGGTTGGAGGGATGTGGGGATGCGTGACTCTCACGCCTCCCCTGAGATCTAGTTTTCCCGCATAGCTCGTCTCCTGCAGGGCGGCTTCGCCCGCCGCGTGGCCTGGCGCCTGCGGCGGTCGGAGTGGTTGAAGCGCAGTGCGAGAGATGGCGCGAGTGTTGCGCTGCTAACGCCGCCAACAGGCGAGGTTACTTGGGCACCGAAAGGAAGGCGCTTGCTCTCTTTGGGACGGGACAGCAAGCGGTACGGACGTGCCGCGTGTGCGCCGACTCATGCTTCTGCGAGACCGCCTCGCGTGGCCGCCTTCGAACGTGCCACCGTTGGCGGGACCGTACACGCGAACGACCAGGCGTTGGGATCCAGCATGGGACGAACATATTCGCTCGCTATCCGGTTGTGGTAAGTCGGACTTCTAGATTTGTCGCGCGCCCATGGGCATGTTTTGTGTATAGCAACTCGGCTAGCAGGCATTGATCTATGAAAGGTGCAGTAAATGCCCTTGTGACTGTTTGTACTACTGTGTTGTCGTTCCTTTGTCCTTTGTGAGAATCGAAGCATGCGACCGGCATATTTGCATTTAAGGGGCGACGGGGCTCTGACAAAAATTTTATTTTTGGCAACAATTAGTTTTGGCATCTGCAATGCCTAATCTATGCTGTATCAAAGCGATTTAGCTGAAGATGCACTCTAAATGTCCAGAAAAAATCGCACAGAAACAGTGGAGCCATCTCTCATCCATCCCAGCACTGCCATATAGCTATTGTTAAGGAGCTCCATGTTCTACCTTTTCGTTCCCTCCCTCCTCACCTATGATAGCTGCCTAGGAAAAGCAGAAATCGGGGGTCGGTCTGACGAAGTTTGAAATGCAAGTGCCTTTATTTTCTCAGCGAGGCAGCGAGCTTAGAGGTGCCTTACAATTGGCTGTTGCTATGGCAACAGTGCAATGCTGCTTTGGGTGATGTGCTTGCCTGCTTCAAAGTTGATCTGCTGTTTTTTTGTTGGTCACACTGTGTACAGACCGGACTCGTGTACAGAAAGCAAAGTGCAGAAGTTATCTTATCGTATGGCAAGAAAGAAGCGCTTGTCGCAAGGATCGAACGAGCCGGCATGCGAGCCGGGAATCGGATTGTACCAGACCGTGAAAGTCAGTAATGTGTCATGGAATTCTGTATTGCATCGACAGTTCAGCTGCCCACACGAGTGGAGCGCCGTAACTGATTGAGTGGAGTGCCATTGCCGACAACCGTCGTGAGTGGAAAGGGGAGAGGTATAGGGACGACAGAACAGGTGAATGCCCATGCAAAGGTGCTGGAGCATACCTCAATCCTCACAAACTGCAGCATTTGCTTTGTGCAGGACAAGGCTAGAACGCATTCGTATGCTCCTGTCTGGCTGTGCTACGTGGTGTGGACCAACCTTGTTCTGCACTGGCTTGACCAATGGGCCACATCCAGCTTGCGCATATTGCATAAGTGCAAAACTAGTGTTCTTGAAGCAGGGAATGCGTATTCCCAGATGATCGCGCAATCACGACCCGATGCGTAGCACTCCATGCTGCGACCGCCATCTCAAGTGCCATAACAAATTCCACATTGGTGGGACATGGATTTACTTGTTTTTGTTGCATTTTTCTTGCCGAGGCACACATTATGCACTGCACTGGGTTTTCAAAAATTGTCGTCACATGTCGGTTGCAACATGCTGCCGCTTCAAACGGCCAATCAACGAACAAGGTGGTGGCCATGATATGTTTCCAGTGCGATTGCTTCTGGTGCTTGCTTGTTTTATTGTGATAACAATTATATGGACACTACAAGTGCATTTTTGCTGTTGCCGGGATGTTCTGCATAAAGTCCAAGGGCAATAGCATCGTCGCCTTGCATCGTATACCGTATGTGTCAATGAAAGCACAAAGGGAAGCCGAAGTTTGAGGCTCAATCTGATGCACGCGCAAACAGAGAAATGTGAAAGCAAACACGGCATTTTCCGTCACTCGAAGGGCTGTGTGGGGACGGGAGGTAGGAAGGGGGGCAGCGGTGTGCTTCGGCAGCAGCTGCGTATTTCGCGACTCGGCGCAAGGGGAACTGAAAATCATGGCTTAATCTCGCCCACCATATATGGAAGCAAGCGGGAGGCAGGCAATAGGGAAGATTGGGGGTGCTTAGACTCTGCCAACAAGTGCGAACTTTGCATGACTGCATGCGCAGTGTCTTGAAAGCGGTCTGCAGGCGGCTCATACCTTTGCGTGCACTGTGTTCTCGCCGCTCTTGTGTTGAAGCGATAGACCACATGAAGGTCACTTCGCTCGCTGCTGCTGCTGCACTTGCTTACATTATCGTTTTGACAGCTAGTGTCCGTGCTCATCGTGTGTGATGCGTTCATCTTTGCTCATGCGTGCTGACACCATGCTTGTTTATTCATTTAGTAAGCGAATGTTTGCATTTTTATGCAGCCAATAAAAGTACTCTCCTTACTTCGTATGGCTTTGTACTAATTCGATATCGCAATAAGTGCTTCACCTTGCGAGTGGGACTGCGACTTCTTTTTTGTCAACAAAAATGGCGGCGCCCACGCTAGTGGAATGTGGTAGTATCTTACGAAATATAAGCCACGAAGAAGGTCACGTGTGGTCGCACATGTTCAAGGCACAGAACAAGCAGCATGGCGCAGAGTGTGTGCTGGTGTGATATCGGGTGCCACAACAGCGTCACTCTTGTTTTTACACAATTGTCCGTGTGGCACTGTGTGCATTATGCTCGCTTCAACGATTTGGAACGAGCATCTGTCTTTCCACCATGGGAACAAGGGCCACTCAAGCGTTCCCGTCGACACGGCCTTACGCGGCCAGAGTCAGCGAGAACGCTTTACCATGCGCTGCCGCCATGCAATGTTCCACAGGATCAGTCGTTATTACACTGTTATCAGGAGATCACGGTTCTGTGGCGCTTCTTTTATGCGTTGCCAATTGCTGATAATGGTTGACGGTGATGTTATAGCTTTGGAACATTGGATTTCTTTTTTTTTGCTCGAAGCGACATAGATAATGTAATTTTACGGCTCTTGTGTGTCCACCGATGGTGTTGAAGTGTGTAAAGCATGGCAAGAGCCTAAAGCGTTGCATACCCCTCACTGTCTTTAAGCTCCAAGACAGCGACTTCTCCATGAAAGAAAACTGGTGACTCTTAACCCTTAGAGGGTCGAATTATTTTGAAAAAAACTTTCCAAGGTGGTCAAATTACTTTATTGTGGATCTTAAATCTACAAAATGTATAAAGTCGGGAATAAATAGTAAAAAAAAATTAGGAACAGTATTTTGGTGTCTGCATCACTCAGAAGTGCAAGATGTTCAATTGTATTTCAGAGTGTGGTTCTCCTTGAAACACGGCTCTACGCACAGCATCTTATCGCAGTCTGCACACCTAAAATGCGTGTCTGTTCTTCTCTGCGTGTGGCTGCCTTGAGCAGAGGTCTGAGGCACCCTCTTGAGTAAGTGCGTTGCCACAGAGAGCGAGAATACCTTGTGAGCGGTGGTGATAAACAAGCTAAGAGCAGGGCCAATCAAGACAGAAATCAACTTCCGCCGCCCCTGTGAGAGCGTGCCGAAAAAGAAAAATCTTTCGCGCGCCTCCGTTGCGATCCCGCTGCGGAACCGAAACCGCGAAAGCGCGTTGCCGTTGAGAGCGAGAATACCACGTGAGTGGTGGTGATAAACAAGCTAAGAGCAGCGCCAATGAAGATGGAAATCAACTTCCACCCCCCTGCAAGAGAGTGCCGACAAAGAGAAAAATGACGTTTCGGGTTCCTCTGTTGTGATCACGCGGCGAAACTGAAACCACAAAACGGGTGTTGCCGCAGTCTGCGTGACGCGCTGAAGCTAGAAATCAGTTCTGTTTATCTTCCCAAGAAGGTAGCGCACATTTCAAATGCTTCTTGTAAGTCCTAAGAGGTGGCAGCACCTCTCAGTGAGCACGCATTGTCATTATGGCGCGAAATTTCAAATGGAGGGTTGAAACCGCACCCATACGGCACAGACCTTGCGGGACAGAAAACTGCGGCCGTACATGTACGGCAAAAATCTTCAAAGGGTTAAGGAAGGAGATGGGGAGACTGGTGTAGCACTGAGAACAGTAACTGTATCGTCAACTGCACGGACGCACACTGCAACGAACACTTAAGCTGTGTACTGCGTTGGTACTCCATTGGTCTGTTGCTCTGCATCAGTGCAGTCCCAAAAAAGTGCATAGCATGGGACCAACTCCAGCTTAAACCAGAAAGCAGCCAGGGCTTCGTCTGGACTGCACAGTGAACCACGTAGTTGCCACCTTGCATAGACGGCTATCAAATTTGTCGATAAACCCCTGTGTTACATTTGGGCGACACTTCAAAACATCCCGACTTCTTGCAGCGTCGAGCCAAACTTGCTGTTGGTGACAGCACATGCCACATAGTCATTTGAAGCGCGATAACACTGGGTTGATACGAGACCGACAAGATGCTCACACTATTGAATGGCTAACTATTCAGCACAGTGTGTCACTGAGACCATTCAATCGTACCAGACCCACAATAATGCAATTGATGAGCGCAAGTTGCTGTACTGTGATGGGCTTTCTCGTTGACGGCGCCAATAAAATCGACGTGTCGACCATCGTTCAACTGAACCCTGGGCGATCGGCTGTCGAACCGACGCGATAGCTGCAGCACCTTCGCTTCTATATATTATGGATTGCACTAAAGATGAGTCAAAACATGCCTCTGAAGTTGAAATGCACAAGCTTCAACCCTCTAAGCCGTGCGCATGAAGTTTGAATCAATGTTGATTCTGTTCAGGAAAGGTTAGGCCTGGTGCTGTCGACTTCGTGCACCCGCTACCGGCATACCTGAACTGAAAAGTAAGCAGTTAGGACGAGGGAAACTGCTTTTATAGTTCCGTTCTGGTCTTAGCGATTTGAAATAAACTACTCTTCACTTTGCATGACACGTACACAATAAGCGGCAAGCGGCAACACAGCGGCAACAAGCGGCGCCGTGCCAACATCTGCATACGTCATCATTCCCATAGGCTGCAGGTCGCATTCGCTACATAGATGGTGGGTCTCCACGTGCTGACACATTTGCTGACGCATTTCTTCATTCCAGAGAAGCACTGTTCACCTCTGCGTCAAACGGGAAACAAGACTGCATTCGGTGCAGTATAACTGCCAACTCTTCTGAATTTTCCGTAAAATGTACGAATTTCAAGCAGTCTTACAATATTACGAATCTTGCTTGAAATATTACGGAAAACATATAAAAAAAAAAAACGTAAACATGTAAAACTACACTCTGGTACCTTGCACAGCCACGAGAGGGTAATACGTATGTGTGGTATCATTATCAGCAGCTGCAAGGTTGCAGTGACTTCTGTCTTCTACTAGGGGGTTACGAATCCATATCCAAAGCTCGATAGTGCCCCTAATAACGCCTCCACGTACCTGTTGCCATGCTGTTGCGTTTGCTCGCTTGGGCGCACGGCTTTGGACTTCAGTCACTGCAGCATTGGCCTCGCCTCTTGTGTGAATAGCTGCCGTGTAGGATGCAGTTCGACTCCGCCCTGCAGTGGCTTCGCAGCGCAGTGGTGGGCTCAAAGCCCAGACAGTACTTCCAAGTGTTTTTAAAATCGTATACGGCAGAATTTCCGTGCTTCATGCCGTCGAAGAAAGGGGAGAAGTTCGGATTCTGCACCACGTGTGCCTGTGATGTGAACATCTCGCGTGGCGGCAAGTCTGACATCAAGGTCCACATCGCTTCGAAAAAGCATCAAGGATACGTGCAAGCCACAAACAGCCAGCCAAGCCTAGCAAGTTTTGTACGCAGCGACAACGACCTCGGTGTGATTTGGGCAGAATGCCTCTTCACAGCGTTTTTAGTTAAACACAGCATCCCGCTGAGTGTCAGCGATCGTGCGGGACCGCTTTTCCGGAAGATATTCCCCAAGTGCGAAGAAGCGAAACACTATGCCTGTGGACAAACAAAAGACATCAATTGTCCGGGAAATGGCCACCAATGCGGAGACTCCTTTGCTGGATGCCCTAAAACAGCAAGTATTTTTTAACGCTGTGGGCGGCAGTAACAATATGAATACGCTGCTTTACCCTATAGTTGTGACCTATTTCGTTAAAGAAACGAGTAGAGTCGAAAGCCGTCTTCTTAGCCTTGGGACAATCCAAGGGGAAGCGATGAGTCACAAGATTGAAAATCTGGTTCTAGATGAGGCAATTTGCCTATTGGAAACCTGTTGGCTGTGTGTTCGGACAATGCCAATGTTATGAACGGCAAGAAAAACGGTGTTTCTACTTAATATTAAAAGAGGCTCAACCAGGTTTGATAGGGGTTGGTTGCCCCGGCGATCTCATCAACTTGGCCGCCCAGAAAGGAGCTTCATATCTTCTTGTAAAAGTTGATGAGGCTTTGGTTGTCATTTTTTTTTTTAATGCCTAGAGAAAAGCTCGAAGCGGAAAGATCGACTTAGAGTTCCAAAAAAATGCATGACGCCGAGGTCAGAAAGATGTTGAAGCATTCGCCGACATGTTGGCTGTCATTGAGAAAGTGTGTGAAGAGGCTGCTCGACCGGTGGAAACCACTACTCAGCTTTTTTTTAAAATCTGAAACAGAGCACTGCAATAAGCAGAGCTTGTTTTTGAAGTCGTACCAAATTCCGATGACTTCCTCACAAACCCCCAAGAACCCTGCACTGACCCCAATAGTCTGCTACACATCTTGACAGAACTGCTGCAGGCCTCTGAGAGAGAAAACACCGTTGAACTCTCGCTAAAAAAGAAAGGACCCCGCAGGGGCGTCTGTGTCAGCAGGCGTTTGGTGTGTTGCGACACCACGGACCCGAGCACACGAGGGTTGGACCCTCCCGCGTGTAACCGTGCGCGGCTTAGCCGTGTCCATGGAAAGGGGGATCCTGGGGGTTGAGCCGATGCTCGGTGTTTGGACCTTTAAGGCCTCCCGGCGGAGGCAACACACCTCTTCGGCCTCGGCTTCACATAGACAGCACCTCCAGACTGACCCACCTGGAGGACATCAGCAGTCACCTTTTCCTGTCTCTCCCTCCTCGAATATTCGTCTTTATCTCTCACTTTTTGACCTTTCCTGTCTCCTTCTCTCTTCTATTTACTTCCTTTCTCCTGGCAGCAAGGGTTAACCCTGTGTGGCTATCCAATCTTGGGTACACCATATTCGGTTATAGTGACGGCGTACGACTGGCGTCGTGCAGACTTGTACGCAAGCTCTGCCGCGTCCTCTCGTTGGGCTCCGTGGTGGGCGGTCGGCGCTATTGCCGAATGCATACATTTTTTCACGGAAACTTCTTTCCCCAAACTTCCTGATCGCCCTCAGAAACAAGGGCGCACCGAAGATTTATTCCAGTTTTTCGGACGCCAAATCCAAAACGTCCCCCGCTTTCACGTCATTCACTCTGAAAAGACAGACAAACCAGTGCGAACCATTTCACCGTTCCTTGTGTCAGAGACCTTGACTGATGTTTTTGGTCCAAGTTACAAGGCGTCGAGGATGGCAAGCGGCGACCTCCTCTTGGAGCTCTGTGACCAGAAGCAATATGACAAACTACCGAAGCTAGTGTCATTTGGGGAGACCCACATAATAGTAACCCCGCACCGTACAATGAACACCACCCGCGGTGTTGTGTCGGATGATGATTTGCTTGAGCTGACTGAAGCGGAACTCCTGGAGGGCTTCAGCGAACAAAATGTGATCAATGTCAGAAGAATTAGGATGAGGTGAGAAGGTAAAGAGATTCAGACGAAGCACTTAATAATCACCTTTGGTTCAAGTGTCTTGCCCGAGTCAGTCGAGGCCGGGTATATCAAGCTCCGTGTCAGGCCGTACGTGCCACACCCACTCCGTTGTTTCAAATGCCAGTGCTTCGGCCACAGCTCGCAGAGCTGCCGAGGTCGCCAAACTTGTGCTAAATGCAGTGCCCAAGAACACACCACTGAAACTGGTGAGAACGCTCTCCACTGTGTAAACTCTGATGGGGAGCACGCCGAGTACTCGCGGTCATGCCCCTCCTGGAAGAAGGAAAAGAAATAGTAACCATCAAAGTAAAAGAGAACATATCGTTCAAAGAGGCACGCAGGTGGGTTTCATACCTGCCCAAGAAAAGTTTTGCCGATGTGATGCGTCAGGGGGCAGCGACACAACGGCCACCGGCGGCTGTCCGACTCACAACCCGCGAGTCGGCAGTTACGCCATCTGCCCCCGCGGCGGTTGCAGCTAGCGCTGCTCCGCCAACCCACCAGACAGGGCCACTGACACCGAAGGTGGGCGCAGCTGAGGCTGCCCCAGCCTCCCCGGCCCCTCCCAGCGCTGGCAACAGCCGGCGCAGCCAAATTCCCCAGGGAGCCCCATCGACCTCCGGGCTGGTGGGCGCAAGGGTCTTGCCCTCCAAGGCAGGACGCTCGCTGGTAAATTCTCGCTCGCAAGAGCACGTGTCCGGCGCCTCACAAGAGGCAATGGACACTACACCTATCCTCAAGGCGCACCAAGCGCCTAAGGAGCGGTGAGGCTCCCTCGAACGCTCCAGAAAGGGCAGAACCCCCGTTACAGGGCCTCAAAATAGCTCTGTAACTTAAGGCATCACCTCCGTTTCCATACACACAGCACTTATTTACTTTCAAAGTGGATACACGAATTATTCAATGGAACGTCAGAAGTCTTCTTAGGAACCTTGATGACGTGCAAGAGCTTATCCAAAAACACAATCCAAAAGTGCTGTGTCTATAGGAAACACATTTAAAACCACAACACACGAAGTTTCTCCGACCGTATGTCAAGTTCCGCAAAGATCGCGATGATGCTGTCGTATGAGCTGGCGGTGTTGCCATTTTTATTCATAAAAGTATTTCCTGTCAGCGTTTACTGCTACAAACGCCCCTTGAAGCAGTGGCGGTTCGAGCTGTTCTCCTAAACAAACTCATCACCATTAGCTCTCTTTACGTGCCCCCACACTACAAATTAACGAAACATGAATTCCAATCCTTTATAGATCAATTGCCAGAACCTTATGTTCTCGTTGGCGATTTCAATGCGCACAGCTCCCTGTGGGGCGACTCTCGTAAACACGCGCGAGGACGTCTTGTTGAACAGTTCCTTTTTTCTTCAGGTGCGTGCTTGCTGAATAAGAAGAAACCCACTTATTACTGTCTTGCAAACAATACCTTTTCTTCAATTGACCTGAGCATAGTTTCCCCGTCTATACTGCCTGAACTCGAATGGGAAGTTACGAATAATCCCTACAGAAGCGACCACTTCCCCATACTATTAAGAACACTTAAAAAAAAATGAATATCCACCACAGGCTCCTAGGTGGAAGATTGACACAGCAGACTGAGAGGAATTCCGAAACTTAACTAGTATATCATGGGATGACATGTCTTCTTTAGAAATTGATGCTGCTGTGGAGTACTTCACAGCTTTCATAATAGATGCCACATCTAAATGCATACGTGAAGTAAGTGGCTCTGCATGCAAACGGCAGGTCCCGTGGTGGAACGAGGAATGCAGAATCGCATGCAGGAATCGGAACAAATTGTGGGGGTTGCTACGCGCCTCGCCCACTGCAGAGAATCTTGTTAACTTTAAGAAAGTTAAGTCTCAAGGCAGGAGAACCCGCCGACAGGCCAGAAGAGAGAGTTGGCAAAAGTATTTATCGGGCGTCAACTCGTTTAGAGATGAGGTCAATGCCCGGAACAGGGTGAATAGGATTAGAGGGCGACAAACATATTCACTCCCTCTAGTAAATACACAGGGCAATACACTGCAAGATCAGGTAGACTCACTTGGGGAGCACTTTGAGAGCGTATCAAGTTCAAATCATTATTCGCAATCCTTCCTGAAATATAAACAAATAGAAGAACGTAAGCCATTAACAAGAAAATGTCGAGAGAATGAGCCTTACAACTGTCCATTTAGTATTGCCGAATTGAGAGCTGCCCTGAGCGCATGCAAGAGCTCCGCACCAGGATCTGATAGGGTCATGTATGAAACGCTTAAACACTTGCACAATGATACGCAAGTTACATTACTCACACTTTTCAACACCATCTGGGATGCAGGGTACCTTCCAACCGCGTGGAAGGAAGCCATTGTGGTCCCTGTTTTGAAACAAGGCAAAGACCGTTCCTCAGTGGCAAGTTACCGCCCGATAGCCCTCACAAGTTGCATTTGCAAGGTGTTTGAAAAAATGATAAATCGGCGACTCATTCATTTCCTTGAACAGAGCAAAATGCTTGATCCTTATCAGTGCGGCTTCCGAGAAGGGCGCTCCACATCCGATCATCTCGTACGTGTTGAACGGAATATTCGGGACGCATTTATACATAAACAGTTCTTCCTATCGATATTTCTCGATATGGAAAAGGCGTATGACACAACGTGGCGTTACGGAATCCTAAAGAGACCTGTCAGACTTAGGCATCCACGGTAATATGCTTAACATAATAGAAAGCTATCTGTCCAATCGTACCTTCCGGTTAAAAGTCGGCAATGCACTCTCACGTCCTTTTACGCAAGAAACGGGTGTACCACAAGGAGGCGTGCTCAGCTGCACGCTCTTTATAGTGAAGATGAAAACGCTTCGTGCTTCATTACCACCCGCCATCTTTTACTCTGTCTACGTGGACGACATTCAAATAGCTTTCAAATCTTGTAACCTCGCAGTCTGCGAGAGACAGGTACAGCATGGCCTGAACAAAGTGTCAATGTGGGCAGACAGGAATGGATTTAAGATTAATCCTAACAAAAGCTCTTGTGTTCTTTTTACAAGAAAGAGAGGACTTATCCCAGATCCTTGCATAGAACTGCGTGGACAACAGATACCTGTAAACAAAGAACACAAATTTCTAGGTGCCATACTTGACTACAGACTTACTTTCGTCCCCCACATTAAACATCTTAAAGAAAAATGTCTAAAAACAATGAACATAATCAAACTTCTATCCCAGACAACATGGGGTAGTGACAGGAAGTGCTTAATGAATATCTATAAAAGCCTCATTCGATGCTAGACCCAGTCCACCATCTCGGAATCCGACTGGCTACTGGCGCTTTCAGAACGAGTCCCATACAAAGTTTATATGTAGAATCAAATGAGTGGTCACTTCATCTGCAGTAAACATACATCAGCCAAACATATTTTCTGAAAGTCCACTCAAATCCTCAACATCCCTGTTTTAATATCATTAATGACATGGCATATTCTACACTGTTTCGCAATCGTCCCTCTGTAAGACAGCCTTTCTAGCTGCGTGTGAGGGAGCTTAGTGAAGAAATGCACGTTCCACTCCTCAAGCTTCGCCTAATGCATCCAGCCAAGCTGCTACCTCCTTGGGAGTGGCAGCTCATACAATGTGATATACCTTTCGTGGAAGTCACAAAGCATGCTCCAGAGATTGAAATCCAGATGCATTTCCGGGAACTCCAGCACAAATACTCCTGCACGGAGTTATACACAGACGCATCAAAGTCACACGACGGGGTGTCCTATGCAGCCGTCGGTCCATCCTTCTCGGAATCCGACGTACTGCATCCGGAAACTAGTATCTTTACGGCTGAGGCCTACGCACTGCTGTCAGCCATAAAACATATAAATAAATCACAACTCCAGAAATCAGTTATATATACGGACTCCCTCAGTGTTGTGAAGGCCTTGATGTCTTTCTGTAATCACAAAAATCCAGTATTTAATGAACTCTACTCCGCACTGTGCAAAGCATATATATCTAACCAACATGTGATCATATGCTGGGTGCCTGGACATAGGGGCATCGAGGGAAACCTTCTAGCCAACCAGATGGCCACATCAATTTCATTGCATGCAGTTAATCCTACTGCTTCGGTCCCTGTCACAGACCTGAAGCCTTTCTTAAGAAGGAAACTACGAAACCACTGGCAACGCATGTGGGACGAAGAAATAAATAATAAACTGCATGTAATAAAGCCACAATTAGGTTTCTGGCCTTTTGTAAGAAAATCCCGCCGGACAGATGTCCTATTCTGCCGTCTAAGAATAGGACACACTTTTAGCACACCTAACTTTTTGCTCACGGGAAATGAGCCTCCAACCTGTGGTAGATGCGGGGAGAGGCTGACTGTCCTCCACCCTTCTGGAGTGTCGGGAAGCCGAATCCGAAAGAAAAAAAAAACATTTTCTCTTAGTATACTGGCATCACATCCCCCTTCGTCCTGTTATGTTACTTGGTCCAGAACCACTCTTTCACACCAACGCCGTCTTAGGTTTTTCGAAAGATGTTGTGTTGCATGTTATTAGCCCCACACGTTCGTGGCGCATCCTCTCTTCAGAGGATGCCGCTGCGATAATTATTTTGAATAGCACATGCCTCTAGGCCCTTGTGGTTCAAGGGCTCTGGCGAGGCAGTTGTGGGATATTTTAAACAATGCATCATTCTTTTACGATGGATTTTAATATTCATAGTATCCGTCATTAGTCATCGCCATAATATTATAGCACGTAGATTTTACGCACTTTGCAGCGATAATTTTTAGGCCACTTTACAGCCAAGTCGCATCTTCCATAATACATCGTTAACACTACCACTTGTCATGGCGCTCTTTGGCCAAACCTCACCCTTGCGCCACAAAACACCACACATCATCGTCATCATCAAAAAGGAAAGGAGCTCATTCTAAACCTCAAGCAAAAAAACTGAAGCTTCATACCAAGGATTCTGGGGAAGCCAGCCACGTGACCCATGCGGAGTGCCTGTTTTATTTTTTGTCATTGGAGCTAAACAGGCCATGCTGTCTTTTTCTCCAAAATGTTATACCGCCTTTTGAGAAGGCAAACTGTCATCTTCAGGCACAGGCTCCTCATATTCAATTACTGAGGGGCCTTTTGAACTGCTTTTCGAGGGTCTCCTGACTAGATTTATGCACCCAGGTGTTGTCAAGGCATGTCATTCATTGCTGGAAGTTGACTATGGAGCTGCAGAGAACCAGAAAGGTGATGAAGACATAGTCATTGGCAGCACAACCTAATCTGTGGTTGATACACTGAGCTGGATGGAGAGAGAGCAGTTCTTCTCTGCTGTACGTCTGTACTTAAGAGCAGCATGCGATTACATACACCACAAATTCCCGCTAGAAGACGTCAATCTCAAGATGGCTGAAGTTGCTCAGGTACAAGCTCTGGAAACTGCTTCATTACACAGTGTACGTCATTTTATTATGGTGTTCCCTGCCATCCTACCCCAGTAGAGTGGCGCTTCAAAAGTAGCAATCAATGTGCATGATGTCGAGTTTGCCAACTTGAAAGCATATCAGGTTCCAGTCGAGATATTGAATGAGCCAAGGTGCGACGTGCACTGGTTGCAATTAGGAAGCGTTCGAATTCGACGGATCGCTCAGGTTCTACAGAATTTCAATGGTTATGCTGGGTATTCTCTCCATTCCCCACAGCAATGCTGAGTGTGAGAGAATATTCAGCACTGTGAACAAAACTGAAATGGAGTTTCGCTCATCTGTGTGTGAGAAAACATGAAAGTCTGCTGATGGTCAAGGGGCACCAGAATGGTACTTGCTTCGAGCAAACCTACACGGAGAAATTTCTGAAGCAGGCAAAGTCGGCAACAGCAAAATCATTGCAAAAATGTATTGTGCCCCAGTGGAGTTTTCGCTCTTTACTCTCCAAGACACGAATTTCACTTGAGGTTGTGAAAATGTAAGCTTGTTGCAAAAGGTAAATCCCTAAAATAAGTGCTGTCCCCCACCCCCGTCGCAATAGTTTCATGAATTTCTGAATCTTCAGGTTGGCAGGTATGGGTACAGCAGCATAAGCTCGCTCAGTTACAAATGGTGTCAGCAATGGCAGCCAGGTTTTTGCGAGAGAATTACATTACCTATAAGTCGAGGCTTATGCCAAGCACAGGTTTGTTTACTCCCGTTAATACGAAGTTCACGGGGACCGCAAAAAACTTCGAATTAAACGAACTTCCAATTAAGCACAAAACACAAAAAACAGCACTTTATTTGAGGCAAAATCGAGTATTTTCTCTAAGAAAAATAGTCGGTCATCTTGCTTTGCTTCTTCTTGCCGAATCGCGCTGCTGAAAGCAAGTTCTGCAGGCTGTAGATGTGGCGGAACGCTTCTTCCGCGTTACCTTCAGCGGCAAAGAAGCGCTTCACGAGAGCAAGGCCCGCAGCTACATTGGCAGCCTTAGGTTGCGGCTCGCCTTCAACGTCATCGTCGCTTTCCTGGGTCGCTTCCTGGGGCCGAATAATCTCTACAATTTCACTATCCGTCTGCGCACCGCACGTTTCGACCGCCTTGTCTACGGCGACGTAATCTTCAAAATTGACGTCCCCGAGAGCATCACCAAAATCATTGCTGTCAAGCTCGCTTGTTGACGCTTCCTCCGCTGAAATTTCAGAGGCATCCTCCTAAGAAGCTGCCACAAAACCGCAAGCCCTGAAGCAGTTTGCAATTGTTTCTTGCTTCACACGATCCCAAGCTCGCGCCAACATGTGGATGGCACTAAGCAGGCTCACCTCGTACTTTGTGGAGCTATCCATACACAAAATCATGCGCTCGAGGAGGTGCCGCCTGTACAGGACTTTAACATTCTTGATGATGCCTTGATCCATTGGCTGCAAAACAGCCGTTTTCTTTGCACTCAAAAATGCGAGGCGTATTGCACTCAAGGCTGGCACATTCACGTGAGCACTGCAGTGATCGACGAGGAACAGCACCTTGCGGTTCGAAGCAGCAAACTTGCGGTCCAATTTGCTTATACAGCTCTTGAAGATTTCGGCCGTCATCCACGCTTTTTTGTTCGCCTCATAGTCCACAGGCAGCGTCTTCACGCCTTTAAAACATCTCGGCTTCGCAGCTTTCCCGATCACAAGTAACCGACATCGTTCCGTGCCAGTCATATTTCTGCGATCAGCACCGGCACTTTCTCCTTGCTGCGTTTGCCCCCAGCACAGTCGTCGTCCTTGAATGTCAGGGTCTTCTCTGGTAGAAGCCGATAGAAGAGTGCAGTCTCATCTGCATTGAAGAAGTCTTCCGGTCTGTATTCGGCGAGATATTCACGCAGCTTTCCGTCCTTCCACGTGGCGCATGTTTCCAGTTAACGGACGCCTTTTCACCACACACGCTCTTGAAAACCAATTCATGGCGATCTTTAAAGCGCGTCAGCCATCCATCTGACGAAACGAAGTCATCGATCCCCAACATTGCTGCAAGCGTTAGGGCTTTCATTGCAATGATGTTTCTGCTGAGAGGAAGTTAGTTGCTCCTGGCCTCCCTAATCCAAATCAGCCGAGCCTTCTCCAACTCTGGGTAAGCGCCGGTGCGCATTCACTTCCGAGAAGTGTTGAACTTGTCGTTCTCAAATGCATCCATTATTGTGCACTTGTTCTTGATGTAGTTATAGAGCGTGTTCGGCTTGATCCCGTATTTCCGGGCTATGTCTTGTTTGGCGGCACCTCCCTCTTCTCAACTTCCTTCAAAACTTCGACTTTCGTTGCCAGGTCGAGCGTGCAATAAGAGTCACTGTTTGCCATGGCTATAAACTGCGCGGCTAGGTACAGTCAATTCCGAATCACCCGTGGAACAACCTAGCCTACGAGCTACCCGCACTACGGCGCTCGACCAACACACGCACCGACATACGCTGTGCACGCTGCAAGACTAATCTCGCACAATCTTGCCAATGCCAGTATGCGGCGCTGCGTGCACCTATGGCACCCGCGTTGCCTCCGCGATCAGCTCCGGCCACGCGTGGCAGCCGCGCGTGGCCTCTGGCGGGAGCCGCTTTGCCTCCCGCCGAAGTTGATCGCGGAGGCCACGGCAGCCGTAGCAATGAATAATCGCGCCGCTCCAAGAAGGATGGCATTGCGGGCGGCTGCGGTGGCGATGACACCAACGCGGAGCAGGGAACTGTTGCAACACTTGAAAATTGCACATTCTACCAAAGAATGACGGTCACCTCGAGGATCCCGGCTGAAAATTAACTTCCAATTAAACAATATTACTGGATGAGGACTTCGAATTATTGAGTGATTTCTTCTATAGCATTACATGCAAAACTGACGGGACCAGCACTTCACTTCTAATTAACCGAAAATTCCAATTAATAGTCGGTGCGCGATACTTGACTTCCAGGTACGATGTGCTGCACCGGGGAAACCAATAAAAAGTTAATCACGATCCACAAAATGCACAATAGACGCACACTCAACATGGGTGCAGGTACACAAATCAACTGGTGAAAGCCTCATGGCACCCTTCTAAAACGTTTCCAGCAGTGTGCGTCAGAGGGCAGCACAGGAACATGAAAAAGTAGATTGGCCCTTCCTTTTGTGCACTTGTGTTGCAAGTGCCGGCCCCTTTTGTCCCGTTGAGTGCTGAATATACCCAGCTTTTGGTAGCACGGTCATATGCGTGTGTGTGTTAGTTGCGTCTGATACCAGAAGACCACTACATCAGGTTTTGATTGCGTGACTAGTCTCTTTCATGACCAAAGCCAGGCTACTGATCCATTTCCAGTGCTTTGGTAGAACACGGGGGACGCTGGAGGACGGCATCCTCCCTGTCCTGTGTTGTTCTCTTTTACTGTCTGGATTTTCTGTTTCCTCCAAAGCACTGGAAATGCATCAGTTTGAGATGCAGCTAGCCCAGCTGTCTGCTGAAGTCGGGCTTGGCGCACTTTTTGACTGTAGGCAATGCACCAAACGAAGTTGCGCCCCGCACATTGCAAAAGCAAAAAGGTGAAACACTGTCAGCACGGCAGTGTGCTTTGAATGCTTTAAAAATTTGGACTGTAACTTGATCTATACAGTTCAACTTCGATATGATGAAATCAGTAAGATCGTCACTTTACTTCGTGAAATTGAAATTTCACTAGATTGAATTTGAACTTCTTATGCATATTACAATTGCTAACCAATTCATTTTTGCATGAAGGGGCTTGAAGAAATGTCTCAATAATCTGGCAGTCTGAAAAAATTAGTTTCAATAACGAAAAAAAGAATCAATATTGTGAAGCTTGAGAGCTGGCAACTACATTAAGGGATTGATGCTACGCTGTCAAAGTCCTCTTTACGTGGCCATATGGCATGCGGGAAGTAGGAAGAAATGCAGGTCCAACGCACTGTAGTCATAGGTGTAAGCACAGCCTATGCATCTACTAACCTTGATTGCCGCCGAGAGTGATGAGAACGCGTGGCCACCAGCTCTCTTCCCCTAGCCTGTGCCTCACTCTCACACGTAGGCCATATGCCGTACCTAGGAGGTTATTTGCGACAAGTGCAAATACTGAGCCGAGACTGTTGGTGCTTTGCGCAGTGTGTTCCTGCACGTCTAGTGTTGGTGGCCGCGTAGTCTCAAGTTTTTGAGATGCTTTGCAAAGCATTCACTGCATTGTGATGGCAAGTTCGTGGCCATCGAGTGAGATCTGTTCATGTTTGCCTTGGCACAGGTGACCTCAATAAATCTACGAACCTTACTTCGTGTACCTAGTTGTCTCTTTGCTTTGCCCTCAGTGCTTAGTCCTTCTGGCAAAACTGACTTCTTCGTTTTTTTTCTCAGGACAAATATTTATCTTTTTACACTTTTGCTTTTAATTTGTGGGTACCATCTGATAAGAGCTGCGGGCACTAAGCATGGTCAGCCATGGTGTCAAAGATTTACGGCGCAGTGCGACGCAGCACAAGCAAATCTTGGACACCATGAGCCACGTCGATACATTTTTCTTGGTGCGATCTGTGCCGCATGTGCTGGCGCTCATAACCGGTTATGACCCTACCTTCTTGCAATTTATTTATTAGAGCTTACTGACAAGATACTATCCAATGGGAATGCTCTGGGATTTTGCTAAGTTTTTACTGCTGAAGCTTTGAAGCCATAAAATTTGCGATTGAACAAAGCATTTCGTTGTAAGTACAATTTCGTCATATCAAGGTGTGACTATTTGGCTAGTTTCAAATACTCAAAAGCACGGAATACCTTTTTTCGAATATGGATATGTGGTATGTAATATTCTATTCATATTTGAAACTTCAAGTATTCGCCTATCTGTTGTTTTGCGACATCGCACACCCATGTGAAAAATTCAGTAAGATTTGGTGGGGTGTCAAGTTCATAATGGAGCACTCGTATGGTTTTGTGGAGTTGGTAGCAGTCACTCGGATACGGTGGCGCTCTTTGCGACAGCAACTAGAGGCTTGGAGATCTGAAGTTCAGCCACTCAACCTGGAGGATGTGCGCCAAGCAAAGAGCTCTGATGTGAAGTGCAGTGCATTTGTCTCCTTCTGTCAGCGTGGGCGGCCTCAAAAGAGGTATTTTTCTTGGTGGTTCCTTGTATTGCTTGGTGGCTGCTGAACTGTCTGTCTGTGAGGGATTGTTGCTCATGTGTGCCTTTGTGGCGATCCCATCATCATTCCGATTGGCAGTCTTGGCACTGCTACATAAGGGACGTCGAGTTATTAACAGATGCAAAGCCCTTGCACGAGATTCAGTACGGTGGCCTGGCATTTCTCTACAGACATTTACTCTGTGGTTGCCATCTGTGAGCAATGTGCTTTTCCTCTGGTTAACTTTGCTGAGTTTGTATCCTGGTTGTCCATGGGAATGCCTCGGCATGAACCTGTTCCATGTGAATGGACGTAGTAGTTGATTGCTACCTTAGGTTCCTGGAAATAATAACCTCGAGCACAACAGTTCGAGTGCTGTGGACGTGCTTGAAAGCATATTTGCCGGCTACGACATGCCTTGCAAGGTCCGGCCTAACAAAAGCCCGTCATTCTCATTGCGAGTTTGCGGCTTTCGCTTCCTCGTACGGCATTGTCCATACGAGTGATCCCTACAATAGCCATGTCAAGTGGAGAAACTGGGAGAACGGTCTGGAGCATCAAAGACCTCTTCCACAAGGCAGTGTCATCCTATTCCCTTTGCTCTGGCATCACAGGCATCATTGGAACCACATGAGCCACAGCAGCCGGTGCCCCCTCCCACTTCTCAAGTGCTTGCCAACATAACTGAAACAACAAGCGACTTGGGATAGCCTCCAGGACATGCTGGTGATTGGGATGTTGCCTGTACCCATAGTGGCTGGCGTGTTGTTCCACCATACTGCATGAACTTGTTAACTAAAGATGGGATGTGCAGAGGTCGCCGTTCATCAACATACTTGTCAGTGGTGCCCCCCCCCTGACTGTGCCAGCAGGGACACGTTGGGGTACACAATGAAGTGCAAAGTTTGGATCTAGTGCCGACTGCTTGTGTCTCTCGGCAGCCTCGTTAGGCCATGTCTTCGGTGTGGCCCTGCGAGTCCTAATAGACAGTAGCTCTTCCAGTTGCATGTTATGATGGACTGTCACGAAATGTGCCGCAAATGACAAATTTATTCAAATGTGTTGTAGACTACAGTGAAATAAACTCAGTGTGGTAGATGATTCCCTGTTCGTTTTCTAGTTAGTCCTTGCATAATTGCACAACATTTAAATCTGTATTTAGTATACGGTTGGCCATGTTGCACTTACTGCATAAAAATAATTTAGTGACATGATCAAAGCACATGCACAAGTTAGTTACTAATTGCAGGCATTACGAGAAGGAAAATTTTCTTTACCCATTAATGCTGGAATGCGCCGTATAAAAGATCCTGTCAAGAATGGTACTGCCTTCAATAAAGCGCTGGTGTGCAGCATTGCTCTGCAGTGAACTGGAGTAAACGTTGGCAAAGATAAGCAGTGTACAGAAGTGAGCACACTGCGACTGAAGTTTCGAAGTTTGTAGCAAGTGAAGGTGGCAGTTCGTATGATTTGCGGTCGTATTGTTTGGATGGTCTACGTAGGGGTCTGAGACCAGCATGCATTGCCTTTGTGTTCCAGGAGCGGTACCAGGGACCATGCCGTGATGACCAGCAGGATGGTAAATCTCGAGCAGAGCATCCTGGTTGCTGAGCAATCCATCCTGGTCAGTCCTTCCTTGGGCAATGCCCTGAAGGACAGGGGTGAGTGACACCTTTCGCAGCTTGAAGTACTCTTGTTCAAAAGTTGACCCCCGACAGTGTGCATAATGGACCATTGACCATGGTTTCAAATGTTCAATAATTGGGAGAAGCAAGATTTCTTTATTGGTACTTAGTCTTTTATACTGACCCAAAATTTGTCCTCCTTTTCTTGCTTTCTTAGTAACTGTCAACTCTAACTACGGCATGAAGCCAAGGTTCTTTCAGAGTGTCACAAATGTAATTTCAGGGGGTTTTCTAGAGCCCATGAAAAATGTGACGATTGCATTGCAGTTTTAGACAGGAAGCAAAAGACTGTCTATGACAGTCACAAGGTAAAGGGACTGACCTCATAGCTAGTTATAAGAGGAGTTCCTGTACCCTGTTCATTACTGTTTCTAATTGAGATATCCCGACTCCTCTGGGTACTGTACAGGTCAGTATAGAATTATTCCGCTGCTTTTACTATATTTTTGAGATTGCTCATACAGTAAAAGCTCGTTAATTCGAACCGCAAGGGGAAGCCGCTTCACTTTGAATTAGCGAAAGTTCGAACTAGCGAAAGTGAAGGAGGGCAACAGTACACTGCGATTTGGAAGCAGTAGGGCATGTCAGAAATTTGGCGTGTCAGAAAGTGATGGCGTGTGCCGCGGGCACACGCAATCTTCAAGTCGAAGCTCTGGGTCCGACTGTGCCACACCACCGATGTCCACCAAAACGAACGTTAGCCGAGCCTTAACACCATCACAATGAATCGCGACGGCCGATACCTCCTAAGCTGAAAACAGAGGTGCACAACCGATGAAGACTGCCGAGACAAAGACGCTGAACATGTGAAGGTGGCGAAGGCCCTCATTCGTTGTTTCTTGATTGGAAGCGCAGCTGCGACGTACTTGATTCGCTGTGTTTTGGAGCTTGCCGTGCCATCTCCACACAACATTAGCAGCTGTACAAGATTTGCAAAGCCTCCGAGATTCGCAACGGGCAAGAAGTCTCGGAGGTTACGTAGAACGGAGAGGCGGCAGCCGCCGCTGCCTTCTGGCTGACCCCGCGTCGGTTAAATTTTTTTTCCGATTTGGCATTCTCTCGCCGTTCTCTCCGTTTCGGAGGCAATACAGCCTTGTGTGTAGGCAGTAGGGGCGCTTCTTTGGCCTTGTGTCAGGCGAGCGTAGTTCGAATTATCCGTGAGGGAACCTTCTCGCGTTCGAATTAACGGACTTTTTTATACATAGACTTCTGTGGAGCTTGGCCGGACCAAATCGTATAGTTCGAATTATCCATAAATTTGAATTATTGAAGTTCGAATTAACGAGCTTTCACTGTATTACCCTGCTTATATTTCAATGCATACACCTTGGTTTGTCCTATGCCAAGTTTCTTTCTCACCGATTTCAGGCTGCGTCCATTTTTTATAGCTTCTTCAGTCTTTCTCACGTTATAGTTTCAGATATCCCTTATTTTTGCCTCGTAGATCAGTTTTGACACTTCCGCGAATTCCGTCCTATTTCTTGAGTTAGACACTTTCATTTTTTGTATTTTCTTTATCAGGTATTTTGTTACTTGGAGAGCTTGCCTACTGGTTGCCTTGGTGCCTTGTCTCACACTTCAGTTGCTGCCTCTTAAGCTAGCCTAGTTACGATTTCAGTCATTATCTCTATGTCATCATCATCATCATCTCTGTTCTAAGGCTCCATGTTTGTTTGCAAGTACCAGGCTGAATTTGTCTGCTTTTGCCCCTACTGCCTCTAGGTCGACCTGCTTTTTCCTGACCAATTTATCTCTTTCTCTCTTCAAAGTGAGGTGAATCTTACACCTCACTAACCTATGATCACTGCACCTTACCCCACCTAATACTTATACATCTTTCACTATGCTGGTATTCCCAGGAAGTGTGAAATCGATTTAATTTCTTGTTTAACCATTAGGGCTCCTCCAGGTCCACTTTCTGTTGCTGTGGTTCCTGAGGACAATGTTCATTATTTGCAGCTCATTAGTTTCCGCAAATTCTACCAACATCTCTCCTCTAGTGTTCCTAGAATCAATGCCGTTATTGCAAATTGCTTATTCACCAGCCTGCTTTTCCCCCATTTTTGCATTGAAGTCGCCCATGGCTGTTATTGAGTTTGCCCTTTTCTCATCGCTAATTCAACATCTTCATAAAACTGTTCTATTTCATCATCATCGTGACTGGAGGTTGCAGCGTAGGCTTGTGCTACTTTTATTTATGCCTCCTATTTAGTTTTAATGCTACTACTGCTACCCTCTCATTAATGCTTTACAATTCGTCAGTGTTGCCCGCTATGTCCTTATGGATTATGAATCCTACCCTGTATTGCTTCTTATCTGGGAGACCTCAATAGCAGAAGACATGTTCGTTATTCAGCAATGTATAAGCCTCACGAGTTCTAAGCACTAAGGCTGATGATATCCCAAACAATGTCTGGTAGTTCTTCGAGCAGTACTGCTAAGCTAGCCTCACTCGACAGAGCTCGGCAATTAAAGGTTGACAGGGTCAGTTTACATTGACGGCCTGTCCAGACCCAGACATTCAGGTCCGACTGCCGCCTTGGCAGCTGCTCCTCAACTGCTGGGGACTGAAGGCGGTGAGTTAATTGTAGATATCATTGGGGAAGTTGTGGCCGAATGCAGCACCAGGGAGGCCAATTTCTGTTCTGATGAGGGTGTGTCTTTGTTCAAGCTTAGTGGGCCTTCTTAATTTGGATGTACCTGGATTAGTATAGCCCCACTCGCTCTTGGCATCGTTTACCGGTGACAGGCGTCACTCCAAGCCTGCAGAAGTTGTGCGCTGGAGGAGGTGAATTTCAAGCTCACCACCACTCATTAAAAAAAAAAGAAACTCGTGGTGGGATTTAAACTTCCAACTACAACAACTGAGCATTCGCCATAGCTCAGTCAGGAAATCCTGCAGGGTAAAAACTTCTTTGATTTGTTCGCGATAGAAGCGTTTTCCTTATTGCGATGGGTAACTCAATATAGACGAATTTCTAAGTGGTTCCGGCCTCGTAGTTCGAGTCACACGTGCGCAGGTGACACGGTGTAGTGTTGCTGAATGGTTCCAACATGGTGGTTTCGGAGTCACCCGTATGCATGTGGCCATGAATGTGGCTAGATATACGATATGTTTTCGGCGAGCCTAAACAATACTTAAATGTAATGTGGAAAAAAAAGAAAATAAGAAGAAATAAAAACTTTCAGCGCTTACCGGGGATTTCCGAGTAGCGTGTTCAAGGCGGTGCAGCAAACAACTCACAGTCTTGGCTGCCTGTCTCACACATCGGAGAAGTCATTCCTAAGAGGTGGAACTGATACTGAATCACCGCCAAAGACTGGGGCGCCAAATGAGAGAAGGATGCCTTGGTAGAGACCTTCGCTCAAAGAGCAAATTGTCAGAGTGGGGACACGGGCCGCTACAATGGTGCGGAGCCGTGCGTAAGAAAGGCTTCCTTGGAAGGTGTCCTTTTTCTGTGGTTGGAAAGAGCCTACATGTTGCCTCCTTCAAGCTACAGCACATGTGTCTGCAGTCAGTTAAGACATTGTTTGTACAGTTAGCGCGGGGAATCTATTGAAATACCCATTACCGCTGCACTTACAATACTTGTAATTTAGCAGTCGCGAATATGCGCTCGTGATCTTGTAAAAACAAAAGCCCGCGAAAACCAATATAAGTGCAAATGTAGAAGAAATAGATGGGTGCGAACTGCGACCTTTTTTACACATTTGCAAGACACATTTGCAAGACATGAAACAAGGAAGAGCGGCAGGAGAAGATGGAATACCAGTATTTAATCAAAGATGGAGGAGACATAATGCTTGAAAAACTGGCGGCTGTTTATACTACATGTCTATCGACTGCAAGGGTCCTAGAAAACTGGAAGAATGGAAACATTATTCTAATCTGCAAAAAGGGAGACATTAAAGAATTGAAAAATAATAGGCCCATTAGCTTACTCCCAGTTTTATATAAAATATTTACCAAAATAATCTCCAATAGAATAAGGGCAACACTGGACTTTAGTCAACCAAGGGAACAGGCTGGCTTCAGGAAGGGATACTTTACTATGGATCACATCCATGTCATCAATCAGGTTATTGAGAAATCCACAGAGTACAATAAGCCTTTCTATATGGCTTTTATAGCTTACGAAAAGGCATTTGATTCAGTAGAGATACCGTCAGTCATAGCAGCATTACAGAACGTTTACGTAAATGCCTTTGAAAATATCTACAGAGGTTCTACAGCTACCTTAATTGTACACAAGAAAAGCAGGAAGATACCTATAAAGAAAGGGGTCAGACAGGGAGACAATCTCTCCAATGCTATTCACTGCGTGCTTGGAAGAAGTGTTCATGCTATTAAACTGGGAAGGCTTAGAAGTAAAGATCGACGGCGAATTTCTCAACAACCTTCGGTTTGCCGATGACATTGTTCCATTCAGCAGCAATGCAGATGAGTTACAACAAATGATTGAGGACCTTAACAGAGAGATTGTAAGAGTGGGGTTGAAGATTAATATGCAGAAGACAAAGATAATGATAAATAGCTGGACAAAGGAACAAGAGTTAGAATTGTCAGTCGGCCTCTAGAGTCTGTGAAGGAGTACGTTTACCTAGGTCAACTAATCACAGGGAACCATGACCATGAAAAGGAAATTCACAGAAGCATAAAAATGGCTTGGGTGGTCTCCCTACCAGCCGAGAGACCTCAAGCGATTTTTTCAAGAGTGATTAGCGCTCATCAAGAGTGCATACCATCATCTTTTACACCGGCGGCGAATCCTTTATCTCTCCTGTGGTGCCTGTGACAGCCTCAAGTGAATTTTGCTATCCCTGGAATTACAAAGAGGGCCAATCATCCATTGCCGACTCTGAAGCAACTTATGCTCCTATTACTGCACCAGACAAATCAAGACCGCATACATATATACCGTATTTACTCTATTCTAACGCGCCCTCGATTGTAACTCGCACCTGTTTACCGTGACAAAAAAAAAATAACCTCGTTTGTAACATTCATTAGTTTTCCATGACCAAAAAAAAAAAAAAGAGTACAATACCGCACACCTCGTGCTTTCATATAGAAATCCTGTTTTCTCTCATTTGGAAAAAAACAGATTTATTCCATATACAGTCAACGACTGATTTTTCGGACCCTCTAGGGAACTTAAAAACGTCAGAAAATTTAGGCAGTCTGAAAAAATGAATGCATGCTAAAAACGCATTTTTTTTTCTTTTTTTCTCGGATCTAGAGGTAAAGGGCGAAGTATCAGGTTTCTGAAACCCTGCCAAAGCATCAGTGAACTGGCTATAAAAAATGCATTCAAAAACTCCGCATGCAGCCGACTGCCAGTTTATGTACATGTGCATTGTCAGGCAGCCGGTTTCATTGCTGCAGTAGCTTGAAGAACTTGTTGATTGTTGTTTGGACGGCGTTCCGGTTGCATGCGATCATATTCACTTCGATCTGAGCAAGGGTCATGTCAGCACTGTACACCGATGAGAGTCAACAGTGCTCGCGTCAACTCAGTGCTTGTAGGCGGCGCAGGCATTGGCTCCTCATTTTCAACTGTGGGGATGCGCGACCCTCGCACCTCCCCTGATGTTTTTCCCGCATAGCGCGTCTCCTGTGGTCCCGCTTCGCCGCGTGGCCTGCGTGACGTCAGCGCGGTCGATGTGGTTGAAGCGCAGTCCGAGAGATGGCGCGAGTGTTGCGCTGCTAACGCCGCGAGGTTACTTGGGCGCCGAAAGGAAGGCGCTTGCTCTCTTTGGGTTCGGGAAGCGAGCGGGACGGACTTGCCGTGCTGCGCGCCGACCGATGCTTCGGCGAGACCGTCTCGCGTGGCCACCTTCGAACGCGCCACGATTCGCGTGACCATACACGCGAACGACCAGGCATTGGGATCCAGCATGGAGCGAACATATTCGCTCGCGAGGACGCGGTGAGTCGGACTTCTAGATTTGTCGCGCGCCCATCGGCATGTTTTGTGGATAGCAACTCGGCTAGCAGGCATTGATGTATGAAAGGTGCAATAAATGCCCTTGTGATTGTTTGCACTACTGTGTTGTCGTTCCTTTGTCCCAAGAGTACGGTGTGAGAATCCCACATCAGGCCCCACACAACATCGGAGTCTTCTGAATCCCCCACAACCTGACTCCTTGCTCCATGCCGAACTCCTTGCTCACGTCAGCCTGTGATGGGCCGCTCATGACTTGCTTAATAATGGCGGCTTTCTTCTCCATCGTAAACCGACGGTACTGCTTTCCGCACTTCGATGCCGTCGGCGAGGACGACGAAGACGGAGTGGGGCCTTCGAAGGCAAGCGAAATCCTGAAGTTGCGAACAGTGGAATTCGCAGACGCGCGTCGAAGCACCTAGGCCTAGCGCCGCAGAGCACACTTGACACAACAGTACAACCACACACCACGCTAGCCAAAACGTGGCCTACGTAAACAGATGAAATGGCACCGCTCCGGAAACTCCGCCGGAGGTGGAAGCGGAAGTGCAGCGATGAACAGAGCCAGCGTGGCCAGACCAAATCGGTGCGTGACGGTTAGATTTGGCTAGTTGTGGTTCAAAGCTCAAAGTTGTGGTTCAAAGTTGTGATGGGCTTCGGCTGCAAGTCGATTTCCTGCGCAAGGGCGCTGCGCGAGGAGCCAAAGGACCTTCCGTCGTGTCAAAAAGTCCGGAAAATAGGACGGTGGTGGGTTCGAGCGTTCGAAACTTCAGATGTCCTTATGCATTGATTCTATGGGGCTCGTGGCGGTGCCGCGAAGACGTGCGAAGTATCAGGCTCCGAAAATTTGGCCGTCCGAAAATTCAGTCATTGACTGTACACTAAAGTTGTGATGAATAAAGCACAAATGGAAGCGGCGTACCTTGCCGCCAAGATTTTCACTGCGCCGACACGACTCACGTGGTGCAATAGATATTGCTCGTCTTCACTACCAGACAACTCCTCATCACTATCAACAGACCAAAGCATTTGATCCTTGGTGCCGTCTATGGATCGTGCACCACGCATGTTTCACACATCCAGCAAAGTCATGCTGCAAGGCACGCTTCCTTTTATTGGCGGGCGTGAATTTGTGGAAGCCACTGAGAAGCCATTCGGTGTAGAGCGCCCGAATTGTATCTTTCGCTGACGTGTTCAAACAAACATTGAGTGGCTGGAGCTGCGATGTCATGCCGCCGGGTAGCACGACAAGGTTGGTGTTGCATGCAGCCAGCTTGTCCTTGATGCGCTGGTCAAGGTGGCACCTGAACGCGTTGAGCACAAGCATCCCACGCAGCCCCAAACTACCGCCGAGTCGCTTTCGCCAAACGTTATTAATCCAGTTAGTGGCCAAATCCATGGTCATTTTTCATTTGCGCATACAATTATGCCACTCGGAAACACGATTCCTTTCAGGAGCGTCTTTCTTCTGAAGATAAGCTATGGGGCAGCTTGTGCCCATCTGCAGTGCAACAAAGCATTGCGGTGACCAGTTTTTTTTTTTCTTCAAAATAGTGGCTAGCTGGACTTGTTGGTACGAACACATTCTTTTGCAAACAGTGCAATTAACAGGACACAAAGGCACACACAACACAGGCGCTGTGGCGTTATGCTGTGTCGACACTGTCATGTGCCTCTTTCTGTGTCCTGTTATTCGCACTGTTTGCAAAAGAATTAGTTTTTTCGTGGCCAGAAGACAAAACGCGCACTTCCTTCACCCCCTTCTTTTCAATGGTTGTGGTGGCAGGCATGTTAAAGTAGAGCGGCATCTGATCGGCATTTCCAATCTGTCCGAAGTGGTAGCCGTTTCTATGGCGCAACTTCAAAACGTACTGCTGAAAACTGTGCAATTTTTGTTCATATTCTTCGGGCAATTTTTGGCACATCCCTGTCCGCCTTTAAAGAGAAAAGCCTTTTCTTTTCATAAAATTTCATAGCCAGCACCTGCTCGCTTTGAAGTCTGTCCGCATTAGCTCTTTCTGAAGAGCTAATTGCATTTCCTGTACTTTGAGCAGATCGGTTGTCACAGGCCGCTGTGCCGCTTGCTGCTCTTGCATGTATTCTGCGAGCAGCTCTTTTATTTCAGCAAAGCGTCCCTGCTTCGGTCCACTTAAACCCTTCCTTGTTGCTTTGCCGGCAAAAATATTCTCCTTCTGTATGCGCCAGTCCCGCACGCAAGTTTTGGGAACTCCAAACACCCGTGATGCGGCCCGATTTCCCTCAGTCTCCACACACATCATAACTTCACTTTTAAATGCGGAATCATGGTGGACTCGGCGTGTCTTCGCAGTCCCCGCTTCCATGCTGGCTGAATAAATGCAGAAAACAAGACAGGCGGTAGACTAGGTTACACCAGTGCCTGGGTACACGTACAACATGGAGGTATGTACATGGAGGAAGCTACGGCAGCTAGGCTAAAAGCGCGTACGAGGCGGCCATATTTTGAATGCCGATAGAGATACGCTAACGCGGATTTAGTGTCGTACTCGATTCTAATGCGCAAGCAATTTTTTGACCCATTTTACCGGAAAAAAGGTGCATGTTAGATTCGAGTAAATACGGTATACTGACGGTTAGACCTCACTTACCGACTAACTGCCGCATTTGTCGTTCCAGCTAAACAGGCTATGGTTAGATTAAAATTGTCACACATGACTGCATCTACGTCGGCAGAACTTGCAGCTCTCCATGCCGCTGTGACGTACGTCAGCAAAGAGCCAACAGAGAAATGGGTCGTATTTTGCGATTCTAAGGCAGCACTTCACGGTATCAAGTCTGCATTACATCATAGAACTTACAAGCAGATGATATCTGACATCAGGGAAGTGCACCACCATGCTCTGGAAAGAGGGCACAACATTATCTTTCAATGGATTCCTGCTCATTGTGGCATCATTGGCAACATCTTGCTGACAAGGCTGCCCGGTCTGCCCACGAAGATACCCAGACACGTCCAACACCTTTGGCGAGGTCGGACGCTGCTAGGGAACTTTGCCTACTTGCACGCAAAAAGTCACAAGATCTCTGGAGTTCAAGTGCCTTCAATTGCCGATTACATAAACTGGACCCCACGCTACGGCTACAACTACCATCTAGCCTTTCCTGCGGCGAAACAACCTTGCTGTGCCACTTGTGGCTGGGAGTGGCGTTCACGAACGCCTACTCCTATCATTTGGGAATGGCCGAGAGCCCAGTGTGCGACTCCTGTAGATGCGAGAAAACCATCGAGCACCTATTGGCTACCTGCCCTCCCTACGATGTACGCCTTTCTCTGCGGGCAACTTTACACCGACTGGACTCTAGACCTTTCACCAAGTCAACGATACTCGGACTGTGGCCACACCCATCACTGGCACAAGAAGTGATTCATGCACTGGTACAATACTTGAAGTGCACTGGCTTGAGAGACTGGTTATAGTGCTCCATAGGCACTCAGTGCTTACTCTCACCCTTTTTTCCTCTTTCTATTCTCCTTTCCTCCACCACCAGTGTGGTAGCAAACCGGGTGCTCGTCTGGTTGACCTCCCTGCCTTTCCTGTCTTTGCTCTCTCTCTCTCTCCATGTACTAACCTTTTCAATTACTTTCATAAACCTGCTCCAAAAGACGAACTTGAAAGCAAAACTTTGTAAGCAACCGAAGATTGCCATGAATCATGTGCAGGATAGTCCACTATTCGACTGAAAGCTTTATTGGTCTTCAGGACAACTTAATTTCGCTATTTCCTCAGCTTCAGAGGGAACAGATTCTATTCTCAACGGACATTCCATTGGTAAAAAAGATAATTTGCAGACCTTCATACACAAACTGAACCGTAACGATCGCTGGCATACTAACTTGGTCTTCCCTTTAATAAATGTAGACTGTACTATACATCTCGATTCCTGGTTACCAAAGTTTCTGACAGCTAGCGACATTCTTGTCGTGCAATGAGAATGGAATCCTGGGCATGTGCAGTGACTGGTCTTCGTGCACAAAATTTATGAGCGTTAAACTTAGTGTCAGGTTTTCTGATAATCAGGTTAATACTTTTTTCTTTTCTTGATTTCATTCTATACACACTGTGCGCTCGCTCCAAGTCGACAACTGTCGCATAATGGAATAAACATTGGGCACAAATGATGCGTAAGTGCTTTTATTGAAGGGACGCTGAAACGATTTCGATTATTTTGTACAAACTTACCGAGTTGCTAGGGTAGGTCTTTTTGACCCGCTGTGGTTGCTCAGTGGCTATGGTGTTGGGCACGAGATTGCTGGATCGAATCTCGGCAGCGGCCGCCACATTTCGGTTGGGGTGAAATGCGAAAACATCCGTGTACATAGATTTAGGTGCACCTTAAGGAACCCCAGGTGGTCCAAATTTCTGGAGTCCTCCACTATGTCGTGCCTCATAATCAGAAAGTGTTTTTTTTTGGCATGTAAAACCTCGTAATTTAATTTTTTTAGGGTAGGTCCTTCTAATCAGCGATACATTTGAGCTCTCCGCATTAAGCATGCAATTTATTATAAAGTTCTAAAAATGTGAGTAGATACTGTTCACAACTAACTGTGTGACTGCCATAGCTATGACACTCTTTGCCATTTGTGACACTATGCAGCACTTATACACCAGTAACTATGACACTGCATCAACTAACTACGATGCTGTATTTCTGACACTAAAGTAACTACGACACTAAGCAGTACCTATGACATTATGGTAACTCTGACACTTCGACTAACTACGACACTATGCAGTAACCAAGAAACTACAGTAACTATGACATTGCATCAACTAATTATGACACTCATCATCATCATCATCATCATCATCATCATCATCATCAGCCTGGTTACGCCCACTGCAGGGCAAAGGCCTCTCCCATACTTCTCCAACAACCCCGATCATGTGATAATTGTTGCCATGTCGTCCCTGCAAACTTCTTAATCTCATCCGCCCACCTAACTTTCTGCCGCCCTCTGCTACGCTTCCCTTCCCTTGGGATCCAGTCCGTAACCCTTAATGACCATCGGTTATCTTCCCTCCTCATTACATGTCCTGCCCATGCCCATTTCTTTTTCTTGATTTCAACTAAGATGTCATTAACTCGCGTTTGTTCCCTCACCCAATCTGCTCTTTTCTTATCCCTTAACGTTACACCTATCATTCTTCTTTCCATAGCTCGTTGCGTCGTCCTCGATTTGAGTAGAAACCTTTTCGTAAGCCTCCAGGTTTCTGTCCCGTAGTTGAGTACTGGTAAGACACAGCTATTATACACTTTTCTCTTGAGGGATAATGGCAACCTGCTGTTCATGATTTGAGAATGCCTGCCAAACGCACCCCAGCCCATTCTTATTCTTCTGGTTATTTCAGTCTCATGATTCGGATCCGTCGTCACTAGCTGTCCTAAGTAGATGTATTCCCTTACCATTTGCAGTGCCTCACTACCTGTCGTAAACTGCTGTTCTCTTCCGAGACTGTTAAACATTACTTTAGTTTTCTGCACATTAATTTTCAAACCCACCCTTCTGCTTTGCCTCTCCAGGTCAGGGAGCATGCATTGCAGTTGGTCCCCCGAGTTACTAAGCAAGGCAATATCATCAGCGAATCGCAAGTTGCTAAGGTATTCTCCATCAACTTTTATCCCCCATTCTTCCCACTCCAGGTCTCTGAATACCTCCTGTATTGGGGCGCTACATTATGACACTATGCAGTAACTATGATACTCGGTGTCAACTAACTACATTAAGCAGTAACTATGATATTATGTGACACACTGGGCCAACTATACTATGCAGCAACTAAGAAGCTACAGTAACTATGGCATTGCGTCAAATAACTAAGACACTATACAGCAACTATTACACTATGGAGTAATTACAGTGGTGCCGGTTCCCTGAGTTTCCAGCCACCCCATCCCCTACTACGTAGAAAGGGCACGTGTCATCATTCGGGCGAGCTATCAGATTTGGAAACCATGTCACATCATCGGTCATTTTTAGCAAGTTTTTGCTAAACGAATGTTGTTCGTATTAGTTGAGGTGTTGGTTAATTTGTATCTCTAAAGAGAAAGTAACAAAGAATACACAACAGTTTATCCCTACATTTGAGCACTTCTGGCACACAGCAAGTGTTGTCTGCCTGTGTTTGGGCTCTGTATGACATGAGCTGCAGTCAGTGTTTGTCTCAATGTTTCATTTCGTGAGCACCATGAATTGCCCCTGTTGCGTTGTGTGCTGTAAATTTAATGATTAGCACATGTCAATTGGAGTGGCTTCAGGGTCGTCGGCATTCGATCGGCGTCAGCATCTATGTATTTCCCGCCACCACTTTGCGGCAAGGATTACTACAAGTACAATACTGCGTATCGAATAGAGATAGTCAGTTTTCATATTTACGCTTACCGACGATTATTGTTGTCATCAAGGGAACCCGGTGAGCCTGGTAGTGGCAAATCGTTGATTCTGTTGTCAACGTGGAGCTCCGGTTTGGGAAAAATAGTATCCCTATCGAAACCAATCTCTTCGCTCAACCGGTGCAACCACTTCTCAAGCTCTGGGTCGGTACCCAAGCGGCAGTTGAAACTTGGAACTGGAGTGGGAACAGAACGTTCACAACGCATGCTGCTTGGATAGCTCACTGGGGATCAACGGCCAAGCGGCTGGCAGAGAAGTTGAAGAGGCTTTTCACGCTGGCTCCAAGACAACTGGAAGTTGATGACATGACGTCATATCATGACGCAGAGCCAGTGAAGGGGGAGCTTAGCCTTGATTGCACAGCGAACGAGTAGAGAAAAAACATGGCTATGGAGGAGGGTAACTTGTAGTTGCCCGTAGCTCTCCTAACGAGACACTTCACTTGTGGTGCGAATGTCTTACTGTAGATGTACCTTGTGCACCTACAGAATTTGCTCACAGAACTGTTTCGGGGACCCATTAATGTCCAGGTGTGCACTTTTTTAAGCAATGTAGTGACGGGAAACCCTTGTCATAGAAAACCTGTAGAAACACGAAGATGATTCAAAGTGCATTCGACAGCACTGTACCAAGCCACGACTGGCACTTTAGTGATAACCTCCAAAGAAAAACCTGGGGCGCGATCAGAGATCATTGTTCGAAAGGCACATTCAGTTTGTGTACAGTTTTGCCTCGCATGCCTGGCCTAGGCTGCGCCGACGGGTGCTGCTGCTGCCAACGTTGGTGCAGCCTAGGCCAGGCGTGCGAGGCAAAACTGAACGCAAACTGAATACGCGTTTCGAACACGATCTCCGATCGTGCCTCTGTGTGTGCTATGTCATTACTGACATGTGGGACTTAAGCTTGAAGGATATTGACGAGACATAGGCTAAAAATCCTGCAGCAAGCTTGTTACTTTAAGGCACGGATATAGTTTAGTTTCCGGTGTGCAAGGCAGCAGCCGAATATGTCTGCTACATCACGTTGCTGACATCACGAGCTCTGAAAACCCTGCATACCTCAGCATGCTGACCATGGCCTGCAGGAGTGCAGTGGCCAAGTTTTGCTGCAGAGCATGTGCACAAGTGTGCAATGAGTGAGCGACACGAAGGAGAGGAAAGGCCCAGGGCAAGGCTATATGAAAGTTTGGTTAACATACCTGTCAGTGAGCGAGCATTTTTTTGTTTGGCAAAGACGCAAGCTGGGTGCTCTTCCTTAAGTGGACCTGAACTGCTAGCTGGTGTGCTGCCCGCCAGTCAAGCTGGTACATGTTGTGTTATGGTTGAGAGGCTTCAGTGTGAGATGGGGCATAATCTGTTTTCGATGCTAGTGGCGGCTTCAGTGTGAGATGGAGCATAATCTGTTTTCGATGCTAGTGGCATCAAAGCATGCTGAATGCCACCGGGATACTACACTGTGAAGTGTCCACTTTTCACCGGTGCAAGATGCAGGGCTGCTCTTGCAATATGCTTTGCCACCTACTTGAAACACCAACTTGCCTCAAACCACTGCAACTGGCACCTTTAATGCTTGTCCTTTGCAGCCCTTGGCCAACCTGAGGAAGCACCACCCGGCACCCCGAGTGTTCACCAGGCGGGAGGGGCTGCGAGTGCTGAAAGCACCCAGAGTGGCACGAGCCTACGCACAGCTGATGTGTCGAACGTCGTGCGCAGCCTCTGGAACTGCACCTTGGCACAATCACGCCTGGATCAGCCATCACTGAGCCAACAAGATCGCACGGTGGAAGCAGCAGCAGCAGCAGCAGCAGCAAGTGCGTCCGTGCACGGGCACAATTTTCATGGGCTATTCTTTCACGTGTCCTTTAAACGCCTCATGTACTGCTGATGGGGTCCTTAACCACCACTTAGGCTTGTTGATACAGTCCGCGGATAGCATACGCTGCTATAAACGTCTTGGCCAAATTTCCCGTTGTGCGAGGCGTGTGGAGCTCGCAAGCACTGCGCCAAGTCACCTTTCTCTCAAGGACTTTTTTCAACAGAATCCTTAAATTTATCAGTTTTATCTTTATTATTTCAAACTGATTTAGTAATTCTCTTTAGTTTCCTTTTAAAAACAGCACGTTGTGTGACTTGGTGGCCCTGTTCCACTTGTTATTTTGTGCAATGACCAAACCTCCCTGTTGTAGTTATAGGTGCTGCTAATGATGGCTGGGTCATACTGGCACAGCACACTCGAAACAATGACCGTTGGAAGAGACTGTGGTGTACCTTGCTACGTAGGCTTTATCGGGCATCATCGCAGTAGTGGGTAGCACCCAGCTTTGGAGTTACAAGACAGTATGCTACCCAGCACCTCCACAAATTGCTAAGGAGGGTTTTTAATAACACCGCTCAAGCGGTGAACATGGGCAGAAAGCAGCCCATGGTGCCAGCAGCAACCAGAGCTGCCCGACTTGCACGGCATCGATGGCTGTGCCCATCGATGCCGTGCCTATGTGTGTGCCTATGTGTGCCTTTCTTCACTACTTGTGTTACGTAATGAGGAGTTCCAAACATACACTCACTGTTATAATTAGGGTTAATTATGAATGCAACACGTCTGCATGTATGGTACAGCATTGTGTGTTCCAGCTTTTTGTGATGACCTAGCAACATCTGCATTCGTGCTTTCAGGTAATGCAGAGGACGAGGCACAAACAGAGACCACTCTTGAAGGTGCTGTTGTAGGTGTTGCAGCTACGCCTTTTGAGGTGTTCTGCGAGCCCACCCACACTGGGGGGCTCTCCTGCAGTGCCCAACCTCCACCGACGGGTGCTCTGATAGACGGCGTCAATGATGAGAACAGGTGACCACTCTCAAATGCCGACGTGTCAGCACAGACATGTGCCACTACAGAGGGACTAAGCAAAGCTCTTCTGAATTAGGTGCAGCGAGTATTGTTGCTCCCAAATCTTTTGTACAAGTTTGGGCTCATTCTAATATATTACAGATGTTATGTTTTACTAATACTAAATTGTTTCTGAAATTCTTGAAGGTCTCGTAACACAGCACTGCACAAGATTGCAAAAAAGTACCTACAAGAAAAATAATGGTACAAGTAAACCTTTATGTAACTTAGTAAAATTTGTCAGTTTGCCTCATTTATTGAAATTTTGTCATATATTGATTCTATGCCTTATGCAAATAAGTACAGTTGCCGATAGATTTCTCTTGCAAGGAAGGGACCACTACATCTTCTGTATTATTGGGCAATCGGTATAAACAAATTTGAATTTGAAAAAAAAATTGTGTTGAATTTGAAATTCGGAGATGGAAGATAGTTTATCGCCATGTTGGCAATACAGTCGAACCCAACTATATCGAACCCGTTTACATCGAATTATTCTATATATAGAACAATTTCTGGTTACGGTATAGTTACAATGAGTATACATAGCAAAAATTACACTTGCATCAAACAAAAATAGCAGTGACCCCCGATATATCGAATGTCAGGCGACGGAAAAGTGCCCCCAGAAGTTGGCTTTCCCTCGCGGTAGTGGGAAAACCCGGTGGCATGGCTCCATCGAACCGCTCTCCCTACTGTGACCACGCTGCGTCGGGCGAGCTGTCGACACCCCTCTACAATAAATGATGCTGGCCCGCCCGCACTGCTTGCTCATACAGCTAATCAGAGGCTCTTGTGCTCTTGTCGTTCAAGATGGTGAAAGTGCGAGTTGTTTCGCTGCTTTTCTGGTTCATTGCGTTTGCGCCTTGTGCGCCTTCTCCCGCAGTGTTGTCGTGATGAAGCGGCAGAATTCGCCTTTCGTCGTGAAGCTCAAAATCGTAAATTGGGTCGAATGCGATGAGAAGTCGGATGTCCCCGCTGCGTGCAAGGTTCCGAGGAGCACTCTCGGCACGATTAGGGCTACAGTGGCCAAACTCGCAACGCAGTGCCCGTCGCGCCCGAAGCGTACGCATGGCCGTGTACAAGTGGTTCTTCATACGTGCCGGTTTCCGAGTGCTCATAGGGGAAATTACTTGTACTTACTGATTGAATTAAAGAAATTATAAAGTAATGGCAATGAAAGTGGATCAAATAACTTGCTGCAGGTAGGGAACCAGTTGCCTTCACCCAAAAAGATAACGTACTCGTGACACCTGCAGCAGAAAGGATGTTCCACATCCGCCGCCAAGGTTTGTGAGTGGTGTGCTCGCTAACACTCCCAAGGGTCGTCCTAGTAGTAACACATAAATACCTGAGAAAGGGGATAAGAAAACTGCGCCGCAGCAGCTCAGTTCGTAAGAGCATCGCACATGTAATGCGAAGACGTGGGATCGTTCTTCACCTGCAGCAAGTTTTTTTCATACACTTTCATTGCCATTAATTTATCACTTCTTTAATTCAATCGGTAAGTACAAGTAATGTCCCCTATATTGTCCTTGGCGTCCTTGTTAGACCGAGCAGTCGCATGTCTCTTGCAATCATAGCCAGGGTGTCCACCATCAGGGCGAACCAGGAAAACCTGCAGTTTTCAGGAAATTTGTGTGTTCTTGAAGAATCTGGGAAAATAGCAGGGAATTTTCGCCCCAGTTGCTTTAAATCGGAAATTGGTACCTCAGTGGTTATGAAGGCATGGAAGGTCTGTGCCACTTGCACCGTCTAATGCAAAACCATCGAGCTGCGCCAATCTGTGGAAAAACACCAATTTCGAATGAAGCTGGCAAATTTAGCAGAATGTGCATGTTCAGTGGTAACCACACAGCTATAGTTGTGCGTTGACTAGCATTTAGCCCTAGAATTCAAGCTTAAGCAATCCGTTTCATCATCGGCATCCTTGGAGTGTGGGTGCGTGTTGTGGTGCATCGTAACATGGCCTCAAGAAAATGAAGACCATTTTGTGTTATAAAACATATTACGAATGTTTTTGAAAAGTGCTGCGCGTTTGCATATATGTAGACCAGCTAAAAATGATTTGAAGTGGTGCTCACTTCACGGGGGCAGTCGTGAAGAAAAGCCACGCTGAACGAATGCTGCTCAGCCTGCTCAGCGTGTAGCTCATCAGTTTTGTTATGCATTTTAGCACTCGATTTTGTGCCTTACTGCTGCATCTGAGTCGATTAATGGGCAAGCGTCGTGCGTGCGATGTTCTAAATCTATTTTGTATGTGCAGCACGTCCGCTTACCGGGATGATAGTGTGACACGCCGACAAACGACCTGCTTGCTTTCGTGAAACTTCGTGGTCACAAATATCTAATGACAACTGCGATCATCGCTCAGATTTGCACTCGAGCTACGCTATTTCCTGCAGGGCCACACCACACAAAATCAGGATTTTGCTGCCCCAGTAGGCAAGCCGAAAATGTAAAGTTTTTTATTTAGGGAACCTTAGAGGGCAAATCGTGGACCCAATTAAAATTTCTGCAAACACGGAAGCCTCTGAAATTGCGTTCATGAAAATGATGTTCACAACGTGTCTTGCGCAGATTGAATCGAAAAACTTTAAAAACCGTCATCCGGTGCATGAGATATCTGTTGCCAGTTTTACACCTGCTCTGTGGCACCTGTGGTGTAACTGCTAATAAGCCTGGATAATCAAACTTCATTGATGCGTTCCCGTTACGTGCTCAAAAAGTGACCCATAGAGTTTTGCTAATTTTTTACCGGTTCATACGTTGCCGGAACACATGATTTTTCAGCACCAACATCCAGTATGTCTCCAAACTGCGATCGTATTGCACTCGCAGATAGTAAACTGCGAGTGAGGCGTGTGCAATCGATAACAGTATACAGTTGCCGTCCGTTTATTCGGGCTTCACGGGGACTGCGGAAATGTCCGAATAAACAGGTGTCCGAAAAAGCAGATTAAGAAAAAAAAGAGAAAAAGAAAGAAATCTTTTATTTTCACACACTTATTCGGGCTCGGCAGTAGGCTTGAAAAAATCGTGAATGCGCCGCGCCGTTGCACGCTGTTCGGTTTATGCGCAATCAGATAAGCCTGAATCTCAGAGGGGGTTGTACGGTTACTATAAGCGGCTGAAAGCACAGTCACTGCTTGTACACGCTCCGCATGCGACGGCAGTGTAGCACATGGTGCTTCATCTTCCGACTCGGAGTCATCGTCCGGCAGTGCAGCAGAAACCTGACAAGTGATCTTGCCGTCATCGAGTTCTGTGCATGTCAGTACAGCAGTGTCAGCACCTGTGAAAGTGTCAAATGAGACGGTGTCCGGAATCGCAATGCAAGTGCTGCGCAGGTCCCCGCAGAATATTTTTGGCGTCAGTAGGGAGCACATTAGAAGGCGACAAATCCAAAAACAGAAATGGCGCTCAGCTAGTCGAACCACGCACCGGTCAGAGTCGATGCATGGTGCTCTCGATCGAGTTGGCTCAAGGAGTGTCCGAAAAATCAGATGAGAGGTCGCAAGTTGTCCGAACTTTCGGCAGTTGTTATACATTATGGTCTATGGGGAGAATGGTGGTGCCGCGAAGCAGACCGAATAATCGAGCATGTCCGAATTTTAGGAGTCCGAAAAATTGGTCGGCGACTGTATATAAGTCCTTGCCATGGCAGCTTCACCGCAATACTCGGCTGCCCGCCTCGCATGAAAACGCCGGCATGCACCCAATTGCTAGTTTCAGTACCACCAAATCTCCGGGGTCGTCGCACATGGCATTCACAGCTATCACCACCAATCCTATTGCAATAAGCATCTTCGCCTATTTGTCTCACAGTGCATGGTGCCGTCGGAACCGTAGCGCCCGCTTTTAGTAGGCGATAACCGAAATCTGCCACCGTTTCCTGCTGCAGACTTTGATTGTATACATTTTCCGTCCGCTAGATCTCATGTGAACAAGAAAAGGTGCAAGGTGCACGTGACCTAGGACAGTACAGTCGACTCATTACAACAACCCTGACAATTCGACAAAAAACATCCGTTTTATCCGAAGTCCGTACTATCTGAAACGGCTCACTTCCGAAACTTTCATCACAGTATCTATTAAATCTGTTGCAAAGAGTGAGTGATGAACTTCCAAAGTAAAAAAAGAAACAAAAAAGTCGCAATTTCACGTGAGGGGCGAAGCATCAATTGTGATAGCAAATTCAGCAAGATAAGTGCGGCATCAGCAGCGAGCAAATTGACCTGTGCACTGTCTCTCGCTTCAATGCAAACAAAATGTCTAAAGATGGCTTTCAAGATACGGAGGCCTCGCCGTAAGCAGCAGCCGCCAGAGTAGAAGCCCCTCTCTCTCGCCTTGAAGGCAGCGTGTTTCTGCCCTGCCTTCCTCTACTGCACGCGTCATACTGCGATTGTTGGCTGACCCTCGCAGGTCAGTTGTCAGCCCGTGCGAAAGTACGTTTTATACGCCTGATTTTGAAAAAAATTGCTGTTAATTTCGTCCACTGTAGCTGATAGTCGGTTGTAGTGCTGTCTGTTAAAAGTGAACCTGATTGCATTAATAAAATAAGTAAAACAAACTTGGGGTGCGTTCATTATACGAGGCAAAAATTTTGAAAGATTTTTCTTTTGCGCGGCCACCTCTAAAAAAGTCAGTTTCGCCCGAAATGCGAACCATCGATTGCGATTCCAAATGTGTAGACAGCTACACAAAGTAAGGGTTGTAGTTTTATTGGCCGTATAAACTTTCAATCATTCGCTTCAACGCAAACTGAGCGGCAAGAACGCAGCAAACACAAAGGTATGAGCCGCCATCAACTCAGCCCCCAATGCAGATCGCTTTGAAGATAGGGCGCGCCGCAGCCATGCAATGCGAAGTTGCTGGTTGCCACAATAAGTCGTATAAGGCGCGACGGAAGACGTATTTTCTTCCTGCTTTCCTCCGTTGTACACAAGAGATTGAGCTGCGATTGTCGGCAGCCCTTGGGCTCTGTTGTGCAAACGCAGTTGCTGCCAGAGTGCGACGCCGCCGTCCTTCCCTCCCCTCCCCCTCGGCACCTTTTGTGCGAGCAAAGACGGCGCACGAGATTGAGCCGCGATCGCCTGCTTCCCTTGCACGCTTTCACTTGCACCTACATCATGCGGTGCATGGTGATGAAGACGGCAAAAATGCATCTGGAGCATTCATACAATTGCTATTGCAATAAAACTAGGAGGCAAGGTGTAATTCAGCCTCAAACAAGGCATCGGACACAATTGCACCAGCTGGACGCCATATCAGATGCCGAATCGTACCGTGTCTCCTACTTCATGGCAGCAAGTCCAGGGTGCGATCATTATGTGAAAAAAATAAAAAAATACCCTTCTTGATTGACAAAGGGGGGGTTGTGTTAAATACGCGAGTGAGTACATTGTGCGAGCATATACAATATCTAAACTCTTTACTGGAAGTGTTGGGTGACATCGACTTCAGGCTACCTATTTGCCAACAGCTGTGCCATGCTAAGCGCTGCCACCACAGCCTATGACATCGTTCAAGTAGTCGGCAATGACGACGCAGGGGAAGATGACGCGGATGAGGAAGCGTCAACACGGCCTTCGTTATCACAGGTGATGGGAGGACTGAATCGAATCGTGCACAGCTGTTGTTTAATTTTGAAGAGGATGTGGAAGATGCTTTTCGATACACTCAAGCTCTTGAACATAAGCTTACAGTGATCAGATTAAGAGAAAAAAAAAAGAAAAAGAAAATGCTCATGAATATTTTCATAAATAAAGGTGATGCTTACAGAGGTGTTCCCACTTCTTTCATCAAATATAGCCTTCTGTTTATCACTTTTCTTAGTTCAAATTTTGTTTAATTCGTACTTAGTGAGTGAACCTGTGAAATTTCAATCGACGAGTTTTTACTTCGTATAAGTTGCCATCTTACAGGGGCTTTAGCTGTGAGCCACAGTCGTCTTCACGAGAGAGATGTTCAGGGTGGTGCTACTTATGATTGCAGCCAACAAAAATTCATTAAAGCAGTGAAGGAAGTCAGCTGAGGCTGCCACAATTTAAGACATAAGATAAGAATGGAAGGAAGGGTACGCAGAACTGGCCCTACAATTTACAATTTGCAACTCGGCTTGTACTGTTGGTTGGGCGCAGTCTGCTGTCACTGTCAACTAGGCGTTGCTACTTCTGGTATTGAGGAGACATTGACAACATATCAAAACAGAAACTAAACTTTTTTTCTCGCTAGGCTAGGTCAACTCTTTGGCTGCCAAGGTTTTGTAGAAAGAGGCTGAATGCACGGTGGCGAATGCACTAATGTACTGCAAGGCTGAAGTGCTAAATTTCTATGGTATGCATGATTGTGGTGTCTAGTGATACGTCAAACAGGGGTATTTGCCTTTGGTTTGGCCAAAAGGGTCTACAAGTGCAAGAAATTTTCTTCAAAATAACCATTCTGTGGTTATCACAGTTCAAATATACGGGATCTTTTTCTACTTAAATACACGTGACCCCTCCGGGCACAACATACCAGTTCGAATTATCCATCAATTTGAATTAAGCAATTTTGAATTAAGTAAAACCTCGTTAAACTGTACCCGCTTAAACAGCAGTTTCGCTTTAAACATAGTAAAGTGAAGTCCCCAACTCAGCGGGCATTGAAGATAACATGTTTTGCATTCGCATAAACCGTACCAGCTTTATTGCGTACGTATTTGTTAACACTTAGTGTTTGCACTTTTCCTAGTGCAATCACGGCGGTAGGTCGGCAAGGCAGAACAAGCCTCAGAAATCAGAATGGCCTCCAAGCACGGACACAGAAGGCTCTTGGAAGGGTGAAGCCGCACTAACATCAACATCATTTTGGTGCCGAGCCTGATAGCATTGTGGATGGCTAGTGGCGGCCTGAGCTGTGGCGTTGTGCAAGCTAGGACTTGCATCATGCCAAGGCTTGGACAAAAACCGGGTGCTCAGCGTAAAATAAAAATTGGAAATTGTTTGTGCTGCCGAATGTGGCACAAAATCGGCGCTACCGTAGTGGCATTTGGAATGCGAAGGAGAAGAGGCTTGGCAGTGCTGCTGGGACTGCGAAAAGATGTCGGCTACGAGGTTCAACGTTTTGAAGTTAGTCTTTTCATCATTGTTGCCTCTGTTGGGGAAGGGTCGCCTAACGACAGTGATGAGGACAACACAGAAAGCGACAGCACGAGCGATTCAGGCCAGCCTTACGTCGGCCTCATGCGAGTGTTTGCTGAGCTTAAGGGAGTTCCTTAAGCTCATTGCTCCTAGGCTGCCGTGGCATCAAATGAATATAACAAACTTTTGTGGTGCAAAATGAATAAATACTGCATGTTTTTTGCCCTTTCATCGCACTCTCTCCGAGTTCCGTTTTTGACAGGTAGTTGGCTGATCTCACACTATTTCGGTTTAGCAGTACTACCGTTTAATACATGCTTTTTCCAAGCTCCGGCCAACTGAGGTTTAATGAGGTTACACTGTAGCAGGATTTCACTATAATTGGCTGTGCCCCATACATTGGAGGATAATCTAAGCTGCTATTTTTCTCTTGGTCATATCATGAGAAGCCAACAAAGACGCCAAGAAAAACACAGGGGAAATTACGTCTACTTACTAATTGAAATAAACAAATGATAAACTAACGGCAATGAAAGTGGATGAAAAAACAACTTGCCACACAACTTGATCCCGCGTCTTCGCATTACGCGTGTGATGCTCTAGCCAATTGAGCAACTGTGGTGCAGTTTCCCCTTCCACTTTCTTGGGTATTTGTGTTTCTACTAGAACTAACCTTGGGAGTGTTAGCCAGCACCACCACTCACAAACCATGGTGGGGGGTGTGGAACATACTTTCTGTCACAGGCATCACGCGTAAATGATCTTTCTGTGTTTCATACACTTTCGTTGCCATTAATTTATCATTTCTTCATATCAGTTAGTAAGTACAAGTAATTTCATCTGTTTTTCTTGGTGTCTTTGTTGACTTCTCATGATATGATCAATAAAAATCGGGCCCCTTGGTTAACCCCTTTCTTCTCGTTCTTACATAACGAGGGTTAGCACTCAGCACTCGCAGAGTCCTTGAATGCTTTTCTGGTCACGAAACTCTGCCCGCAGTTTTGTACAGGGGCAGAAACTGCCGCTAGGGTTGCTGCCGTTAGTGTAGGGGTATTCCGTGTCTGCATGCACCGCACTCGGCTGGAACAGCAATATTGAATGTGTGCGTCATTGCAGCGCAGTTATCTCAGGCAGAGGAGCATGAGATTATTTATTTAAAATAGGTCGTTTGCTTGGGCTTGTGACTCTAGGCAAGGCCCAAGAAACTCGCCAAGTACTCGCGCATTTAAGCCTCGTAGCGAGACTTGAAGCAGCGCCGCTCTCGCTAGCTATTTGTAATGAGACCGTCTACACCTTGCGAGTTTGCTGCTGTCGGATTACAAAACAGAAAAGCTACTAGATTTCCCATGTTTACAGTTTCTAAAAGCTAACTTCACTCTGCTGCAACCTATCGCAAAGACCGTCGGCAACATTTCAAAGCGGGAACGACGAAGCTTCCGTCTGTGTGTCGCGTGAATATGCGCTGATCTCTAACCTAGCCTTAACTCCGAGTTTCTACCACCGTCTGTTCATTTCCAACATGTAACCTTGACAAGTTCATGTTGTGTAGGCATTGCATGAGCGAGAGCACGTCTCACTTCACCTTGCACAGCTACGCAAGGCCACCCATGCAGCTCCAATTCTCGCGTTGGTTGTGCTTTCACAAATATCTTGCCTTCTGGGACGAGTCCCGCTATCACCTCCACTCCAATCTGGCATGCTTCATAATGACAGTGTGTGTTGCTTGGATGGACTACGCTTGCATGGCATGAGATTGCATAATGAAGACTGCACTCTGGAGTCTTGATTAACTGAAACGAAGCTGTGTTTCATGTCTAAACAAAAATAAGCACACATGTTCAGGATCATGACACTGCTACACTGCCGATTTATTCTGAATGTGAACCACATAACATAGGGCAGATATCCCTATAAGTGTCAAGCTGAGGAGACATTAATGCCCATTGCATCACAAGCTTCAGTATAATGGCACATTCCATTACATATGTTTGTCAATATGACACTGGTTGCGAAAAAAAAAAGAAATTACGGTAAACAAGGCAGGAATGCAAAATACATATAATGGAAAGCATCTCAAAAAACGGCAGCTACGAAGTAGTTCTAATGAAGTAGTTTAAAAATAGAAAAATTAACATGGTTGACATAATAGCAAATGAAAAGAGACAAATGCATTTTTTTACGATTATCTATTGCATTGAGAAAAAGCAGTGAAAAAGAAACTGCTGCTTGCTTGCATGGCTGAAACGTTAAGGAAGCAATTCAGCTGATCACTTTCTTGCCCCCACCGGCTGAGCATGCTGCATGCTTACTTGCCTCTGCAAGTTTCTTTTCTTTTGTGAAGAAGTGCAGACGGCATCTGAGAAAAAAATGCACAATTTCTGCCGTGGTGCCCAGTACACCAGTAGCCCTTTGAACAGCCAAGGAACGGTGCCAGACAAGGACAGAGCGTCACCTTTCGCAATGAACTTATTGCTTCGAAAAACGTCCATGGTGTCAAAATCTTTTTTGCACACTATGACGTGTTGAGAGTCTAAGGTAAAGCCGCCAGCTTCCTGTTGCGGAATTGCATGTTTCGACTTCACCCGCTGATCTGCGTCACTAGGGAAACAAAATACCTTTTCGCTCGTACCTCTTTAGCCGAAGCGACAACACGGTACAGATAAATTATGTCTTGAAATAAGGAAAACTGACTGCCGATGCTGCCGGACTACTTGGGCACCCAGCCATAGAATAAAGAACCAACTGACGCAACGCGCAGCTTTTGTCCAGCCCCCACCGTGCTCCCAGCGCCGCCGTGTGGTAGCTGTGGCAACATAGCAAGCTCTCCCACGGGTTACGGCGGAGTTTCGTGACCAGAAAAGCACTGAAGGACTCTAGTACTCGTGACACCTGCAGCAGAAAGGATGTTCCACATCCGCAGCCAAGGTTTTTGAGTGGTGGCGCTGGCTAACACTCCCAAGGTTAGTTCTAGTAGTAACACATAAATACCCAAGAAAGTGGTTGGGGAAACTGCGCCGCAGTAGCTCAATTGGTTAGAGTATCGCACGTTTTATGCGAAGACATGGGATCGTTCCCCACCTGTGGAAAGTTGTTTTGTCATCCACTTTCATTGCCAGTAATTTGTCATTTCTTTAATTCATTTAGTTAGTACGAGTAATTTCCCCAATGTTTTCCTTTGTGTCTTTGTTGGCTTTTCATGATATAATTAATACAAATCGGGCCCCTCGGTTAACCCCCTTTTTAATTTTTCTCTTGGGTCATTTCTGTGTTCTTTTCTGTTTGCCTTGTCATTTGCGCTGTTGTGAATGCAGAGTTCCTTACAAAGAATGGCGATCCCTGTGTTTCAGGCGCCCTGCAGATTGTGGTCCACCAGAGCCTCCAGTGTGGGCAGAGCCACTTGAGCAAAGGGTGCCCTTCGCCGAACTGGTTGGTCATTGCTTTGTCTGGCTAGATTACAGTTATCTAGCAGTTGAGGCAGCCTCTGCCAGTACACTGGCAGTAGCTGTCAGTACACTTATTAGACTTCTCTGTGTTTGTACTGTGACAGGAGGCAGCAGGTGTGCGCGTTTATATTAAACAAATACATTTTATGCCCTGTGAAAGATGCCCCTTTGGACTTGTGGTGTGCTTCACTGCGTAACACCGCTGTATTACAGTTGGGTTCACTTTTGGTAATCGGCTTGACACAGTGCTTTTTAGACCCTTGTTGTGCTTTCCGCGCCTCGACGCCATGAATAAGGATGACGAAGGCATAGTCGGTGCCAGTGCCGACAGAAACGAATCTTTTAAATGAAAACACAGAACAGCAGAAAGCTTGACAGCAAACCTTGCCGCAGCTAGGCCTTATGTAATCTCAAAACGACTTCTACACCTGCCAGTGAATTGGTGTATGGGAGCGCTGATTTGAGGCCATGAGATAATAAGAAATCGCTGGGGTGGTACCTTCAATGAATGCTGTTTCGGATTTCTGGTCGCCGCAAGAAAAAGTTGGAAAATTCACATTGTAACATAGGGTTTCAGTGTCTGGAATTTCAGACGTCCCTATACATTCTCTCTAAGGGGTATGTGGTGGGGCGGCAAAGGTGTCCGAATTATTAAGCATGTCCGAAGAATACGTCGTGTACGGAGCGCTAAAATGTGATAAGCTTCTCATTGAAGTTGCTCTGGATATTCTGGCATACCGGCAGTCAGTCGTTAGAGGCTGAATCTGAACCACTTCATGAATCAAGTGGCCCAGCCTTGCCGGCCTTGAACTATGTTCGTGTGACTCCTCGAATATTCGTGACCTACCTTGCTATTGCCTGTATTACCTCTGTCGTTAGGCCACATGCTTCTGTTTCAGGGTGCGCACAGGTCCTTGAAAACCTTGAAAACCCTTGAATTTGAATATTTGGTTTTCAAGGCCCTTGAAAATCCTGGACTTTTTGCTGCTCCTTGAAAATCCTTGAATTCCTAGCGTAGTACATGCAAATGACTATTAATAAAAAAGACGCAGTTAAAATATTTGTATTTACAGTACCGTGTTTCAATATGTGCGTTTCAGGCGTAAAAAATCAGTGTGTGCTAATATAGCCAATATTGCGCGACGGTTAGCCACACTGGAGCCACTCGGCTTTGAAGCCAACTTGAGCCGATTCAATCCAATCTGATCTTGGCGCTTTGTTATGGTGGTTGACGGCATTGCATTCTGCCGTCGCTTCTGCACCCGACTTGCTGCGGCTGAAACATCTTAATACAAAGCAAATGCCTGGGAAAAGCAAATTTCAAGGCGCGTGGCTTCACAACGAGGCTTACAAAGACTGGATTGCACTAGATTCGACGAGTGAGCACCGTGCAAGATGCAGGCCTTGCGGAAAGACCTTCGATATCACCAACATGGGCGAGTCGGCGTTAAAGAGCCATATGAAGAGTGCTAAGCATGCTGGCGTCATGGAGATTGCAGCCAACAGTTCGGTGCGAAGGTACTTAGTTCCAAGTACGGGGAAACAGTCAGCCGTCCCACCTCCTTCGCAATCGGGAAATCTAGACGATGCTTGCAAGGCACACGAGCTAGTGACGAACGCAGAGATTCTGTGGGCTTTGAAAGTTGTCACATCGCATTTCTCCTATCGGTCGTCGTCGGAAGCAGGCCAGCTATTCCAGCGTATGTTCCCGGACAGTGGCGTGGCCAAAGCATTTTCTTGCGGAGAGAAAAAATGTGCTTATGTGACGTGCCATGGTCTGAGGCCCTTCTTTTTATCTGCTCTGCAACGGGATATAAATGATTGCGATTACTACGTGGTACTCTTCGATGAGTCCACGAACGACTATCTCTAGCGGAAACAATTGGATGTTCACATCCGATTTTGGAATTCGTCTCACAAGGTGGCAACGAGGTACTATACCTCGGTGTTTATGGGGCACTCGACATCCGAAGACATCCAAGGAACGCTGCTGACTGCGCTCGAGCCTTTCCCTCTTGAGAAAATTCTTCAGATTTCAATGGATGGTCCCAATGTTAACCTGAAGTTACTCAAGAATTTCCAAGAGCACCTGCATCAAGCATACCAAGTTCAATGTCTGGACATTGGGACTTGTGGCCTCCGCACCATGCACAACGCTTACAGGGCGGGTGTTACAGCAAGTAAGTGGGGACTTGACTGTCTGCTCTCCAGTCTGAGCGCGCTTTTCCATGGTTCTCCTGCAAGAAGGGAGGACTTCTCAGCAGTTACCGGTCAGGAAACTTTTCCCCTGAACTTTGTTGCCCACCGGTGGTTGGAGAATGTGCCTGTGATAGAGAGAGCCTTGCTCTTGTGGTGTGACATTAAGAAGTTTATTGCAGCTGCAAGGAAGAAGGAAGTAAGCCCCCCAAAGTGTGGATCATTCCACAACTTGTGTGAGTTTGCCAGTGATGACCTACTGCTAGCAAAGCTTCAATTTGCACTGGGTGTGGCCATGACCATCAAGCCATTCCTCACTGAGTACCAAACGGATCAGCCCATGGTGTTCTTTCTTGCAAGGGACTTGGAAACTGTGGTCAGGAAGCTACTGACGAAGTTTCTGAAGTGCTCGGTCTTGTCTTCAGCAAAAGGAGCCACTGGTCTGCTGATGGTGGACATTGAAAGCACGGAGAACCACACTCCACTTGAAAAGGTGGATGTAGGCCATGCCGCTGAACAGACTGTCAGGAAAACTAAAGCAAGCCAAAAGGACGTGTTTCAGTTCCGCATGGAATGCAAACGCTTCTTGGTCAGTGTGACAAAGAAGGTGCTTGAGAGAAGTCCACTGAGATTCCCAATCGTGAGGAGTTTGTCCTCTCTGGACCCACGACAAATGTGTACTAAACCAGATGAGTGCCTGGCCGGCTTCAGAAGAGTGTTGGATGCCCTCATTACAGCGGACAGAATGTCTGAGCACCAAAGAGACACTGTACTAGGGGAGTACACCGAGTTCCTGCAGGAAGAGATGCATAACCTGCGAATGTTTGAGAAGAACGTAAACAGGTTGGACGAGTTCTTGACTGAGCTGATGCAGTTTAATTCATCATGTGGGGAACTGTGGAAGGTTGTCAAACTTTTGCTCGTGCTCAGCCACGGACAGGCCACTGTGGAGCGAGGGTTTAGCGTGAACCGCCAGGTTGCTGTAGAAAACCTGAAGGACCTGTCGTACATTTCGCAACGTATTGTGTGCGATGCTGTGGACAAGGCAGGGGGCGTCCTTAATGTCCCTATTACAAAAGAGCTGAGGACTGCTGTATCAGCTGCCCGGCAGCAGTATGCTGCATATCTGGAAGCAGAAAAAAAAGAAGCAATGTGATGATGTAAGGGAATCAAAGAGGCGCTGCATTGACAAAGAGATTGACGCAATGAAAAAAAAGAAAAAGAAACTCGAGGCAACAATAGCTGACCTCCAGGCTTCAGCGGATACCTATGCCGAAAAGGCAGAAGCAGCAAATGATCTGAAGTATGTGGTCAGATCAAATAGTCTGAGGAAGGCTGCACGAAGCAAGACTGAGGAACTGTGTAGCCTCAACCAGAAGATTCAGGAAAAGCGGCAGGAGCTCCCCTGAAGTTGCCATTAGCACTTTTGCAGAATGGATTGCTGTTCGACATTGGTGCAGTGCATTGGAGTGTGTTTTTCAAGACGGAACATATTTTATGTTGGTTGAGTGCAATACAATCTGTTCCTTGAAATGTTTTTCTTCGACTTTGTTCAGTAATATTATGTTGGTTTAGTGCAATACAAGCTGGTCCTTGAAATGTTCGTTTTTCGACTTTCTTCAGTAATATTATGTTGGTTTAGTGCAGTACAAGCTGTTCCTTGAAATGATTTTTTTTCGAATTTGTTCAGTAACATTATCTTGGTTTAGTGCAATATAAGCTGTTCCTTTAAGTGCTTTTTTTTCGACTTTGTTCAGTAAAATTTGTACCTGATATTGAAAACTGCTGCATGCAACATTGTGTCGAGTCCTTGAAAATACTCCCACTGAGCCTTGAAATTCCTTGAATATCCTTGAATTTTCCCCTTTTGAGTCTGTACGAACCCTGCTGTTTGTGTCCTGATGAAGTCTGCTATGTTTTTTTCCATCTCATGGTGTCAACCTTTCTTTAGTCCAGTGAACGCCATACACTTTGCAGCACTGTTGATCTCATTTGTTTCTGCCATAAGTGCACATTCTTTTCGTCTACACCGAACTGGTGCTTTCTCTGCTTGCAAAACGACCTTTCTTTTAAAGGTTGCACTGGAGTGGCATCGCTTGCTGGGTGCCAAACACAGGCTTTTTCACGTTATGGAGGCTAGGACTAGATGAGTGTAATTCTTTCAAACACAATTGCTTGGAATGAGATGCTCCGAGAAAACAAAATGGTACACACAAGTTTGTCCTAAAGCCCTATAAACTTTGCAAAGTAGCGACATTCTCCTCTTCCACTTTCACTCTACCTCGTTTCTCCTCTTTCTCACACTCCCTTTTCGAGAGTGGCACCGCCTACACCGCTCAAGCATAGCAGACGACTTTTCGCAAAGTGAATGCACGCATAGCAAGGCAGTGCACGTTAAGCATTCGCGTTGGCTTTCTAGCTCTGAATAACTTCGTCTGCAACATAGAATTTCGATACTGACGGTTATACAAATTGAGCTTTTTTTTTTCCTGCTTTGATAAAAAATTGTTTGAAAAGTATCTGAATGAGCGCTAACGCTGTACCGTGATGACTCCAAATGTATAGTGTGGGTTACAATTCGGTACACAACATTTGTCAAGTGCATGTCGAAAGAAATTATTGCAAATGGTTGTAAATAACACGTTTACGATTGAATGCCAACATCCTGACCTCCAGCTGCCCTCAGTAGCCTAAATCATCCGCCTCGTCCTTAGCATGTGAATTCATGGTGCATATCAGCTATGACGTACAAAGGCTGACAGAGGGCATGAACGATCACTGATCTGAAGGTTCGAAAGAGTATTATTACAAGCCACAGTGCTGCCAGCATGCATGTTTGCCGATCTTCTAAGCACGCACAAAGGCTCAGAGGTGGGCGCTGGTGCTATTGTTTTCCTCGTGCCTCAACGTCGACAGAAATAACAGGGCCGATCATCGCGTCTAGACTCTGCGTACGTAATACATAAATTCAGTTCTTTAGCATTCGTTCGCGAACTGGGAATGCGATAACAGCACTTCACTCAGTCTCAAACAAGAGCATAGTGGGCTTGAGTAATTTTTTTAGGTTAGTGACTTATCACGAATAGCATTTCATCGTGCGTTAGCTCATTCCTTCACTAAGTGACGTGCTTGTCATGAACTGAATTGCACTAAAGTGCATGCATTCATCATTTATTCATCATTCATCATTCATCATCATTGAGGACGGTTGCGCTCGCTCGGAAGTAAAATTTCCGAGATATGACTTTATATAGCGAAGTCATGACTGTACAAAGAATTGCCGCGCTATGACGCGTTCGAAATTGCAGTAAGTGAAATGATGTTTTATAGAGGTCAAAATGATATGAAACAGCATTTTAGTTGCAAGTTCATAGTTTATTTTCAGCGTAGAGGCATTACAGATTTGCTTATGCAGTCACAAGTAACAGCAAGTGCGTCTCAGAGACATAGTGGCCATAGGAACTAATAGTGGAACCAATGAGCAAGCAAACGACTAAGCGATTGAGCACGAACGACGACTAAGCCAGCCCGGGAACGAGCGGGTGACTGCACGTTTTCTTTGCGAGTAGTCCACCACCGCGTCTGAACCTTTGCACAATTTAAAGCTCATGCAAATTAGCACGTATGTATCAGTGACCTATGATGCTTTCTCTCGGCGACGAACGCATTGCGTAACTTAGTTTCTGGAGAACACGTACGCTTTTCATTGGTGCCACCCGTACACAACCACTCAGTGCTTACATAAGCAAAGTATGCGTTGCGTAGAAATCGTGTTAAAGCGTGCAGACAAATGACAACATGCTCAATGAACTGTGCAATATCTACTATGTTACGGCCCGCAACAAATTACGCAAACCTGACACATGCATACTATACTATGAGTCTTGCAACTTGAAAGGTGTTGGTCGGAAGTTCTCCCTCCCAATTCGTAGAAGCCATATCTTTCTTCTTAACCCGTCGCACTTACTGAACGATATCGAGAAGAGCTTCTTGCTTTTGGGAAATCTATTCTGGCATCCAAAGGCGCAGCAGATCATGGTCATGGAAAATGCCGTGGAGCGACGCCCCACTTGCCACAAAACTTGCTTCAAGGTGTTTGCAAATCAAAACAGCAGAGGAGAGCAATGGTGCCAACATGTGCTCCACGCCACTCCGTAGATGCTTCTCAAGCAAAAATGGTGCCGAAGTGTGACTGTAAAAGAAATGAAGCCGGCGCGAGGGCGCATGTGATGCCATTAAGCCAATAATGACGCGGCGTCAGCCTCGGGCAGAGCGCATGAGAAGGAGGTGACATTTTTCAAAGCGTGGCGCTATTTGACAAAGCTTAAGGGGCTTTAGTTTGTCCACTGCAAGTCTGTGGCCGCGAGGTGGTGTTATGTATCTGGTGGTTACAGCTGAACCACATTCTCGAACCCAAACTGACCCCCTACTTTTGTGCGTTATCTTTTTTTAACACTTTTCTGTTCGCGCCTATGCCCATCGATAACCCGCTGTCGGTGATTTCAACTTCAAATTTTGCCGCACTTGGAGCACTTTCGGACAGCTAGCGCTATCCAGCACCTAAAGGAGACCGTTTTTCTAGTTTTGCGTTTGTTTCTTTTTTCCACCGTGGGGGAGGGGGGGATATTTTAAAGCGCCTTTTAGTCTGGCATGCACCTAGAAGGAAAATATTTGGAGGGAGCATATTGAATGAGATTGAAGCCAAAACTGTCGGCCCTACATGTGATTGCACATCAAAGGGCGCGGTTGGTTTTAGTGTTCATGCTCTGCAGGCAGAGCCATGGTAAGGCAGCTGAATAAACGCACACTGAATAAAAACTACTGGCATAGTTACTGAGAACCAAACATATTCGCAAATCTAGATTCTTGCTTCGTGATCTCGAGGCGATGCCGATGTCGAGGTGCCGATGTCGTGCACAGCTGCCCTTTGGAGATGACAAATTTTGCCGGGTTTCAATGAGTCTGCTTCATAATTTTTTGATGGTAGTAGCAGCACAGACTCGGAAGATGTCCACAGCTATCCGCCAGCAAGTTTCATTTTCTATTCCAAACCATTTCTTTGCTGCCGAGCTCAGATCTAGAGATATCCGGTGTGTTCTAAAGATCGTACTTCTTATCTTCAGGGTGTCAATTTCGTTTGGACACGAGCATTTGTCGGTGGAGGCACAAAAAGTGAAATTATGCGCGAGAAGACGGAGTACACCTTGGCATTGTGTGCTGCATTGGCGCGCGGCGGTTCGTAAAAGTGGCAGCGTGGCTCTCACGAACTGCTGAATGGCCCCTAGGGCTTACATTTTCCCTTGTATAAAAAAAACCTTTTTGGGACAAAAAGCTCATATCTGTGGGAATGTTGTAATAGCCTTTTTTTTTCGATTTAGATTTTAAATTTTTTTTATGTTGTCTTAGTGCAAAGCAGCATCAATGTTTTTATGGAGTTCTCTCGGTTCCGCTAAAAATTTTTCTATTTAATAATTTTTTCAAATAATTGTTAATAAATGGTTGCTTGCAAATTATACCATTAGATTCTTCTACAAATTTATACCATACATTCCAATATCAAGCATTTGCTGTAACAGTAAAAAAATCCTTTCCTAGACTACCCAAAAACTACGTTTTTTTTACCGTCGACACGAAAGTGTTAATGGGGACGCGGTGATCTACCATATTTACACGATTTTAAGTTGACTCGAATGTAAGTCGACCCCCCCATATCGCGTGACCGAAAAAAAAATAAAAAAAAATAAGAGGGCATACCCAAGGGCGCATTCGATAACGAAAATTTATTAGTAGCTGACATGGTCACTGGACTACTCGTCTTCACTAGTGCTGCCATCGTCATCGTTGCTGCGGTCCCACAGCGCATCGTGGTCCAGCGAAATTTCAAATTTGGCAAACATCTTGCAGAACAGCAGCCCACGCCAAATGCACCTAACCACACGCAGCCGTCAGGGAGGCTCTTTTGACAGGTCCGGTTGGCGCAATTTTGCAGTCTTCTGCTGCCAGCCACTCATTGTACTCACGGCGGAGCAGAACCTTAAAATTAAGGCGAAGGTCCGGGCTTGTTTCCTGACCATGTCGCACTTCACTGGCAGGCACCGATCACGCATTTCAGCGACGTACGCCGCGAGCTTAGCCTACAGCTCCGGAAAGCGTCCAGACTTTGGCACGTGGGAAATTTCTCACTTGCCGTCACAGGTGAAAATTTCTCACTTGCCGTCACAGGTGAAAATTTCGCTTCGCTGCAGTCGCCACTCTCGCACCACCCGTTTAGAAACATCGAAATTGCGGCCCGCTGCGCAGTGATTTGTTTCTTTGGCGTAAAGGATGGCAGCCCTCTTGAACGCTGCTGTGAACAAGTCCCGAACGATTAGTGGGCCTGCAGCACTCATGACTGCTGGGGAAGCATAGAAGTAGCACGTAGCCGGCAGTCAAGTGGAACGCGTCTAGCCTTTAAACAGAAAAGAGAAACCCGCAAGCGCTGTCTGCTCTTCCATGAACTGCCGATGCTCCCCGCAAGCGCCGCCGTTCTGAGGGTGCCGCCGCAAATGGGAACAGCGGCGCTTCCATCAACTATCGACACCCCCTCCCCCATCATTGTTGCATGCACTGTAAAACTCTCAAAAATATTGAAAAACCCTTCCGAAAAGCAAACAAACACGCGGGATAGCGAAAAGATACGGGTAGGGCCATAGAGGAAACATAAAATTGTAACTACATTGAAGCTCCTACTGGTATCGTTTTTATTCGCGGCGCCATGTTTTGGTTTCGATTGTAAGTCGACCCCCCAACTTCAGACTTTCAAATTTAAAAAAAGGGGTCGACTTACAATCGTGTAAATAGGGTATTCGCAAGGAGAGAAAAAAAAATCTGTTTTTTGGAAGTTCGATTCGCAGATTGTGAACCCTTCTTTATGCTGTCTCCAAATATGTCCGCAGAAAAGTGCCTCTAACTATAATACATAACTCTTGCATCTGGTCTGGCAGCCAAAAGTTGATGCAAATCATTAAAAAAATATTTTTCCTCCTCGCTTTTTTTTTCCCCTTTCTTGTGGCACTGTGCACAAGCTGTTGGGGTTGTCTGGTTTCGTGCAGCGCACAATTTTGCGCGCTGTGCACAAGGACACATGACTAGCAGTATAATTCAGTGCTACACAAATACTGAGGCAAAACAAGCGGGTCACCCGCAGAGCATGATCATGTGCTGTAACACGGTAGAAGATGGCATAGCTTCGGTACTTGCGCACGTGACTGCATGACCGTGGGAACAAGCATACAAAGCTGAAGTATAGTTGCCGACCGTTTATTCGGACTTCACGGGGACTGCGGAAATGTCTGAATAAACAGGTCCGAAAAAGCAGATTAAGAAGAAAAAAAATGAAATCCTTTATTTCCACGCACTCATTCGGGCTCAGCAGTAGGCTTGACGAAATCGTGAATGGGCCGTTGCACGCTGTTCCGGCTACGCGCAATCAGATAAGGCTGAATGTCGGAGAGGGTCGTACGGTCACTATAGGTGGCTGAAAGCACAGTCACTGCTTGTACACGCTCCGCATGCGACGGCAGCGCAGCACATGGTGTGTCATCTTCCGACTCAGTCATCGTCCGGTGATCCAGCAGAAACCTGACGAATGATCTCGCTGTCATCGAGTTCTGCGCATGTCAGTACAGCAGTGTCAGCACCTGTGAAACTGTCAAATGAGACGGTGTCCGGAATCGCAATGCAACCACTGCGCAGGTCTCGGCAGAACATTTTCCGCCTCAGTAGGGAGCACATCGGAAGGCGACAAATCTTGGGCCTACCGGCACCCGCTTTCCGGCATTCCCCAGTGCAGTCTGCACGGGCACTGTCGGCACCATTAGACACTTGACGCGATGTTTCCGTATGCCGCGTTGGGTCACCAGAACCTCGACAGAGCACACAAAGCAAACACCACCATGCCGACACCAGCCGCACTAACAAAAAACGTAGCCTACTTGCAGCGTCGTGCACAAAGAAACAAATCAGCTGCTGTATTGTCTTGTCATGGCTTACTAAGCTGAAACCGGAACTGCTGTAGAGCCTCTCTATCGAACCAGGCAGAAACGATGATGATGAGCGGGGATTTGCAGTAGCGCCACTTCGTGGGGCAGCAAGTAGGCTCCGCTCAAAACAAAAATGGCGTTCAGCAAGTCAAAGGTCAGAGTCGGTGCATGGTGCAAGTGCAAGGTTTCCGAACTTTTGGCAGTTGTTATACGTTATGGTCTATGGGGAGAATGGCGGTGCCGCGAAGAAGACCGAATAATCGAGCATATCTGAATTTTTGGAGTCCGGAAAATCAGTCGGCGACTGTACATTTCTTGCTTGTGTGTGAAGTAAAATAAATAACACGCAGACATTCCATTTGTGTGTTTTATTATTTCTCTAACCTTCAATTTGTCAATTCAAGCAACAGATCACACAAATAACAGGTGGTGCCTTGAATAATTCTCAAAGTCATGTGTCACCACGAGCGACATCATACTGCGGACCCGAGTACGTAGGGCGCAGGGATGCGAGAAGGGAATGGTGTTAGGATTGAAATTTCCGATCTTTCTGCGGCGCTGAATGATGTAATTCTTTGTATACACGATTGTTGGCGCCCATTGTATGCGCTGCGCTCGTCAGCTCAAAATGGCCAGACCTGGTGAGGGCCCTTTAAGCCATGGCAAGTTTTGTGACTGGCAACACAGGTGACTCCTGGCCAAGCCCAGCCTCTAGCCGAGCCAGTCTGAGGGCACGTTGATCATTACTTGGGGTGTGTTATTGCTTGTTAACGCCATTTTGTTGTGTTCCCATGTTAGTCATTTGTGCAAGGCCGCAAGTGCTGTGATAACGGCATCTAAAAAAAATGAAAGCAATTTCACTGAGTGACAAGACGAAGATTGTGTATGTAGTTTCATGGCAGTGAAAAGCAGGCGGACACTGTTAAAATGATGGGCTATTGAAGCAGATCATGAGTTCACTTGTGAACAACAAAGGTATCGCTCCCAAGCAAGTGTGGGGGAAATTAATCCTAAATGTTTCAGGCTCTGCGAGGCAACATACCCGGATGTTGAGTCCACACTTTTGATGTGGCTGTGCCAATGCCCGATCTTGCGATATTCCAGTGAACGGACTACTTTCGAGGAAGTAAGCGGTACAGCTAACCGTGGTTCTCGGACACGACGGTGTCACCTTCAATGACAGAAGGTTGGACTGTTTCAAAGCGAGACAAGGTGTAACATACATGGAAGTCTGCGGTGAACGTAATAACATTAGTGTGGACACCCTCTCCGAATGGAAAGCAAATTAACTGCCAAAGCTTCTTGCCAGGCATGAGAACAAGGACATACTTAATGCAGACGAAAGTGGTATGTTTCTTCAGGGGGGCGGCTGCTCTGAAGAACAAACTTCTTTATTTTTTAAGATATCCGGATGAAACCTTCAGGGTACGATCACACCACCGAACTATGAGAAACTGCAAAGTTTCACAAAGATGTGTTTATTAGTTCCGGAGTTATTGAGGTCTAACTAGATAGCTCATGTATATGCCCGAGGAAGAGCCTGGAGAAATGTCAGGACATTGTAGCAAGCTGAAATTCACTGTGATGATCCCTTGATAGATATCCCAGGGGGCTGCAGAGCCCTTTTCTTTAATTTTCCCTCCCAAAAATGTTAACACAACTTTGAATTTGATGTAGCCAGTAATGACCACATTCATCAAGAATTAATTGCTTATTATAAGTTAACTGCACTAGCTTTAAAAAGAAGCCTGTTACCCCCTGGCAAAGTCATTCAGGAAGAGAATTAAAAGAAGGGCACAGAAATCTGAAGAGCGGTTCTTGAGATATCACCTTCCCCAGCACCACTACTAGCAAAAAAATCTTTTCCGAGGAAACGGGCCTTAAAGTTGAACGCACGTTTTTTTTTATTAGAAAGCTCCTGCGGAGCTTCTAATTAGCTCTTGCGGTGCCAGACTGTAAAGTTTGGAGTCGGACATAAAATGGATGGAAGCTGGCCCATGCCGTCGTCCAACTTATCCACGCTGAGGACATTGTTGAAGGGAAGGACTGCTTCTCATTGAGAATGAGGAATATGGGATGTATTTACAGTATCTACATAAGGACGTTGCAGTTCATCAGTCCAGCTGACTGCGAGAGAAAGCACACTCAGCAGCCGCACAACAGCTGCTTATAAACACTTTGTCCTCCCTAGAACCCTAGGTGAGGGAAAAACGGCCGTTCAACCTGCTACAAACGGAGTGTTGAAAGTCATCGTAGCGGACCCGCCGTTGAGTGGGGGGGGGTTTACACACACACATTCTGCACGGGTTTCACTGACCATGCCGAGGTGAGGGGGTTCTCGCTGACGTGTGTCTTGCCCCGAGCAGACGCCTCCTAATCCCCAAGTGGAACTCGCACAGTGGCCGCCGCGGCTGTTCATTGTCTGGCGTCTTCAAAGGCGCGTGAAAAGGCACCGCGAAGCATCTCCTTCCAGGAATTCCCCCTGCTGCAGTCGAACCGCAAAGGCGTTGGCGATTCCAGTAACAATACTTTGTCCATTGACCGCGTTTAGTCATAGCGGCGGCGAGGAGGTGTTGATAGGGTAGCCTCCCTCCTTAAGGCGACGCTCATCCAGTGCACCACTGAAACGGTGCAGCATAGATTGCACCAACTTACACACACAATGGGAATTACAATGGAGGAGCTCGGTGATCACAAACCTAGACTTATTGCGTCATATGCAAGCCTTGGCTGGAGACCTAGCTCCAACTGACAGTGCACTTCTCCGGGAACTTTTCCTGCAGCGCCTTCCACCACAGGTGCGCATAATCCTGACTGCGTCTTCATTCTCGACGTTGGAATCTCTGTCCCATTTGGCTAAGAAGATTACGAATGTCGGGTTGCCCTCCATGGCTATCGCCCTCCTGACCCTACATCCCACGGCACAGCCGCTGGCGACAGCTATGCGCGTCTCCTCGAAGTTAACGAGTAGTTCAGACAGCAATAGCGCGACTGACAGCTGAGGTCGCTGCCATCCGAACAGGCTGGCCGCGTTCTTTTTCACGACCTCCCCGCTCCAGCCTCGGTCACTCTAAACGCAGTTCTCCTGCTGTTATGCTTTGTTGGTACCACTGTTGCTATGGCTCTCGTGCAAACTGGTGCCGCCAGCCCTGCTCCTATGTGGAAAATGGTTGGGCTGAACACTGACACGACCACTGTTCCCGGCCCCAGATCCAGTCGCCTTTTCCACTTCACCGACTGTGTCACCAAAGTCCGCTATCTCGCCGACATTGGCACTGAGATTTGCGTCCTTCCTCCTATTTTGGCTGAGCACCACCATCCTATCGACTGGCCTCCTCTCGCCGTGATCAGCGGATCGACCATCGGGACCTACGGACCAAAGTCTGCAACTCTTGGCATTGGTCTCAGATGTACCTTTTCGTGAATCTTTGTCGTCGCAGCCTGCGTCAGCCCATCACCGGAGCCAACTTTCTTTGGCACTGAAGCTTGCCGTCAACTCCTAAGCGAGCTTAACCGTCCAAGGAGTTTCCTGTAGCGCTCCATCACTTCGGGCTGTCCAGCAGGCTCACGACGTGGCCATGAGGCTTGGTATTCCGGTCCCGACGTGGGAGGGCCCACTTAGTGGTTAATTATCACTACTTGCAGGACCAAATAAAGTTTTCCTTCCTTCCTTCCATCACTTCGGCTCCTCCAGGTGCACATCGCCGTTCTTGACCCTTGGTCAGTTGTCTTTGCAGAGTTTCCGGATGTCTTCCGAGCCCCCTCCTTTCAGTCCTCTGTCGCCCACACCGTGACACATCATATTGACACGTGTACTTATCTTTATCGGGCGACCATGTTTGGCCGCCTAACAAATGTTATCGCACAGCGCGGTACGCGCCTGCATGTATCCGAAGTTTCTGGAAAGTTATCGATGCTTCTATTCGCTGTCTGTTGTCGCCGAACCTTATGTTATCTGATTTCATCGCCTGCGCGAATGGTGTAGAACTTTGTGGAAGGCACGCGGGTCCCAACGATTAGTCTAGAACATTCGACGACTGCTGTATAAAAGCCGACGCGCTTGACCCGCTGATCAGATTTTCGACGATCGCCGACCATGTTCGCCACTATCGTTGTGCTATAAGTGTAGCCTGTTTTGTGGGCACAGGTTCGCCCAATAAAAGTTAGTTTTGTCTTTCACAGTATTGCTACTCTGTTCATAACGTCACACCACGTGACAATATCGTCACGACTTGCTCTCATCTAGCTGTTGCCAAAGAAGAGTTTGAATACATGCTTGACCTCGGCTTCATTTGTCCTTCCTCCTGTTCTTGGGCCTCGCCGCTCCATATCATGCCCAAGAAGACCAGTGACTGGCAACCTTGCCAGGGTGTCTACCAACCGGGAAAACCGGGAATTCTCAGGGATTTTGAGTAGTCTGGAAAAAGTCAGGGAAAACTCAGGGAATTTGGGCCTCTATCAGGCAAAATTAGCGGCAATTTTATTGAAAGGGTCGAAAGTCGCGGTAATGCTGGCTCGAGTAGCAGACAGGAATCGTAATGAATCGTCTTTGACGCCCTGTCGTTGGCAGGAGGAGTTGCCAGTGTACAGTCAACGAGTGACTTTCCGGATTCCTGATAATTTGGACGGCTTCGCGGCGCCACCTCGTACCCCATAGTGTCAACGTATCAGAACGTGTAAAATTTCCGACGCAAGAACTCTTTGCCGTCCGATTTTCCGGACGTTTTGCCGCGAGTCCGAAACGGCATTAATCAAAGGCACCACCGCTGCCGTTTTGATTACTTTGGCGCCTCGAACCGGCACTATTGCACGCAGATCCGCTGGCACCCGTTGCCGCCACTGCGGCAACGCTAGGCCTAGCTGCTTCGATGTTCGCTATGAAGCTTCTTGCCATTGGGTTGCGAACTTTTTATTGAAAGAATTCGCTGCTGTCAGCAATGGCACGGACTCCACCTTTGTGCTCTTTGCGATTGGCTTAGAAACTTGGAAAACACGGTGCGTTGCAATGCCGGTTCGTGAAAGTCAGCTTCGCCTCTGTAAAGAATGGTACTCGGTAAAGCTTACGGAAAAGTATTGCAGTGAGGCATAACAAGCGTGGCAAGGGGCTCTTGCCACGGAATACAGTATGTATATTTCTATTATACACGCGGGCACCCGGCATTTCCTGTCACAGTACGAGCACAGGTATGCCTGATATGTGCACCGACAGGCCTTCAGAGCGTTTTCGAACGTGCCTGTGGCAGTTTGAGCCCCTAAGGGCAGTAAATGACGCATTTATTTTTTTCCAACTGGCCGATTTTTCGGACGTTCTCGCGGCCCCTAGGGAGCTCGAAAAATCGTTCGTGGACTGTGCAACTGATCAAGATGCTTTAAATGGTCCTTGGGGCGAACGAGTGGCGGAAGGCGGACAAGAACAGAAGTGACCTACGCATTGAGGAATAAACGAGAAAGGAAGCTTGTTGCCGCCGTTTTGAAAGAGTTTGAGCTCAAAAAGTAAAGTTTTGGCTGATGCCGAGATGCAGGTGTCCCTCATCCAAACCAAAATACACCCTTTGAAGCAGTGCAACACAACACTCGGGCGTCGTGCGCGGGCTGAGAGTATGTCAGGACTGTTGAGGTTGACTTACGAGCTGTTGAGAAAGAAGCTCAATTGTGGCAGAGTTCAGGCCTCATCCCAATGAGGTTGCTATCAGTTGATAGAAATAGCTCATATTAGAAAATATTTGCCTTTGTATGCATCTCCTTTTTATTCGCATTTGATAATGTCCGACCCTATTTGCAATTGTTTTCGAAAACACTTTATTTGCTGTGCATTTTACTAACTCCTGCCTTCTATTCTCTTTTTGAATAACATAACACTGCTCCTTAGTATTCAAATTGGATTAAGTTGCTTTTTTTTTCGTGTGCTTACTAGAGAGTGACAGCATCAGGCGATATGGTTTCAGCCCGTGTTGATATAAAACATAGTTCTGCATCACTCAGGGAAATTTGCAATGGCACTCAGGAAAAACCTGGAAAACTCAGGGAATTTGGAAATGTCAACTTGGTAGACACCCTGCTTGCGACGATTACAATGCTCTCAACAAGGCCACTGTCCCGTACAGGTACCCAATACCTCACATTCTGGACTTTACGTCGGCACTGCACGGCTACGTCATTCTTAGCAAGGTTGCCTAGTGAAAGCCTAGCACCAGATCCCTGTGGAACCCTCAAATATTCCCAAGACCACCATTATAACAACCTTCAGCCTGTTGGAATATCTGCGCATGCCTTTTGATCTTTGTCATGCAGCCCAGACCTTTCAGCGCTTCATTGACCAGGTATTGCGTAGCTTGACGTGCTGCTTTTCTAATCCTGATGACATCCTCGTCTGCAGTATCACTGCCGAAGCTCATAAGCTCCATCTACATCAAGTGCTCACGAGACTCAGGAAGTTTAGTCTTGTCATTAACGGCCAGAAGAGCGAGTTCGGTGTTACAGAGTTGGATTTCCTCGGCAATCATGTCAACGCACACGGCATTCTCCCGCTCCCGAACCGCATCACAATCATCCGTGAGTTTCCTCAGCCATCCAGCACCATGCAACTGCGCGAATTTTTTCGCCTTGCCAACTACAGTTTACGCTCATTACAATGGGCCCATGTACAACAGACTTTTGGATATAAGGGACCATATTCCAGCCTTAATTTGCTCTACCCATTCCATCAATGCAACCAAGTTGGCTTTTAACAGACCGCTCTGCAACAAACTATCGGCCATAGCAGATGAAATTAGTGGCAATTTTTGTCAGAATCTGGCATATAAAACGCACTTTTGCTGTGTCGACAGGAGCTGGCAACTGACTAGCGAGGGTCAGCCGATGATTGCGGCTCAATATCGAGCGCAACGTTCCCGAAGAAGGCGGAGCGGAAACGTGCCATCTTCTTTTGCACGCGAGGCCCGGGAGAGAGAAGGGAAGGGATCGGCGAGGCGAGAGAGAGGGATCTACTCCTGCGGCTTCTGCTTACAGTGCGGCTACCGCATCATGAAAAAGATCTGCGATGTGGACAAAGTGCTCGCCGGCACGGCCGCTGTATCTTGAAAGCGATCTGCCATGTGGACAAAAGGCGCCCCTGCGTGGATGCCATATCTTGAAAGCGATCCGCAATGTGAACAAAGTGCACACACGCACGGGCCTAATCTTCAAAGCAATCTGCCATGTGGACGAAGTGTGCCCACTGCCGGTAGCTTTGTATGCGCTGTGCTTTCGGCGTTTAGTTCACATTGAAGCGAAAGACAGCACGAATGACGGTTCGCGTGCTGCTGCTGCCGTGCTCATCTTAATTTCCTATCGTAATCGATTCTTCGCCTTTCGAGCGAAACTACGACTTTTTTGTTTTTACTTTTGGCGTTTGTCACTCACTCTTTGCAATATAGTTGTTAGACATCGTAATTAAAGTTTCGTAAGTGAGGCGATTTGGATAATATGGACCTCAGATAACACGGACGTTTTTTGTCGGATTATCAGGGTTCATTGTAACTAGTCAACTGTATTACCGCCGCTTCATTCCTCTCTGCGGCAATATACTGCAGCCTCTCCACGACTTTCTCTTGGGCCTCAAGACACCGCACACTCCCCTGGCCTGAAACAACACTGCTGACCGCGTGTTTAGAGGCATCAAAGAAGCCACTGGCGGTGCTACGCTCCTCGTCCACGCCAAATGCAATGCCCCTGCATCTGTCGTTGTTGCTGCATCAGACACTACTGGCGGTACAGTCTATAAGCAATTTGTTGCTGGTGCTTGGGAGCCCATCACCTTCTTGTGCCCTCTGAGCGCCGCTACAGCGGGTTGAAGGGTAGCAAACATGTGACACCCCCTAGGCATAATGTTCGTTCGCTGCCAGGCTTGGTGGCCTACTAAAGCTCGACAGGCAACATTGGTCACCGCACCGCAATAAACACTGACGAGCACGGCTGGTCGCCGGTCAGTCATCGTTCAGCACCACCACGTTGCGGAGCGTCCGTCTATCGGAGGGTGCCTCGAGCCCTCCCTTGTTCACGACCCCAGGTGGATCGTGACACTGGCGACGTTGATGGGCTCATCATGGCACGGCCGGGAGCTGCTCGCAACCTAGTTGGCTGGGAAGCACTTGAAATTTTTTTGGGATGCTCCTTCCATGTCCTCACCGACCATAAACCACTGACTTCTGCCGTAGCATCCAGCACCTCCTCCTATGCTCCCCGTGAAATAAGACAGCTCACCTATATTTCTGAATTCACCAGTGACATTCATCATTTCAGTGGAAAATCCAATGCGCCTTTGCAGACGCATTTTCTTGTGCCGCTATCAATGTAATGGACCATGGCCAACCAATCATAGACTTTGTGGCCATCGCTACCACCCAAAGTGTCGACACCAGGCTCCAGCAGCTTCGTACGAGTGGTACCTCTCTGGTGCTTCCTTACTGTGACGTACCCCTCGTTTGTGATATGTCGACCACACATCCTTGTCCCTATGTGCCTTGCGCATACTGCGGGGCCGTCTTAGATGCCCTCCATTCTTTGGCTCATCCTGCCATTCACGCAACACAGTGACCTGCGCTTCTCGTTATGTGTGGCTCAGTATCAATGTAGACATTCATTGCTGGTCACGCACGTGCCTCAACTACCAACAGTCTAAAGTGCATCGCCACACTGCAACTCCTGTTGGCACATTCCCATCCCCGGATGCCTGCTTCAGCCATCTGCATGTCGATATTGTTGGCTCCCTTCCTCCTTGCAGGAACCATTGCTACCTGTTAACTTGCACTGACAGGTTCACCAGATGGGCTGAAGCGCTGCCCCTCCTCGGCATAACGGAGGACATAACTCATCACACTCTGTATTAGCCGCTACGGTGTCCCTTCAGTCATTACATTGGTGCCTGTGGTCCACAAATTATATCTTTAGCTGAGCCCACTTGATGAGGCGGAAGCCCGATCCCACCGATTCCACTGCTCGCGCACGGTCGGCGCGCTGGTCGTGTTACCGTCGCCTTTTGTGACTGGACCATTGTGGCACGTAGTAGTGCGCTGCAAGAGCATTTAAATAGCATATACACCGTACACAAACTATTCATATACACATCTACGCATATCATATCAAACATGTGCATATAAACTGAAGAGAAGTAAACAAAAGGAAGGGTAAGATAATGGTGGAAAAAATAGAGGTTGCTCATGGCTCCACAAAATTCGACTGTGTATCTCAACACAGTGTTGAGCCACACTATCCAAACACCCTCAGAGAGGTGTTTAAGTGACATGAATATACTACTATCTACATTGCCCGTGTCAGGGAGGCCGTGCTTGATTTGCCAGCAGTTCAGTGGACTCTGGAGAAGGACATGGCATGGGTAAAACAGGTAAGACCTGAGGCAGAGGCTTTCATAAGTGATGCTAGGATATTGAGGCATGTTACCAGTGCAAATTGAATGAGACAGCACAAGTGGGTAAAAGAACCACGAATTCTGGTCTGGACTGCAGGTGATGTTGGCCTTATGCACGAATATAGCAAGCAGAAACCACACCAAACTGTGTACATTGGTGTCTTGTGGTCTGACATTGTTTTTCCTTGAGATACCGTACCCGAGTTTGCCGTGCCATGTCTGCCCTCACCTTTGTTGCCCTGGTAAATGTTTCACAACTTTAGCTTCTTCATTACTGCTGAGCAAATGACAGCAAACAGTCTTGAGCGCTTTGTCTAGTGCTGCCATCTGTTGGCTCAGGGAGTGACTGCCTTGGCCCGCTTTCATGAATACCGTGCTTTTTTGCTGCTTTCAGCATATGCAGGAGGATCAGGCTGTCGACGATGATGAGGATGTCCTGCAGGGTATCAAACCCTTGGAGGACGAGGATAATTTCACCTATGCAGTATCCAAGAGCTTTGCCCGCAAGGTGAGGCTGGCGCGCCATGCTTATGTGTGTTAAAAATACAGTAGAACCTCGTTGATACTTTCCCATTACGTATGTTTTCCAGACACCAACATTCAGCAATTGAGAACACAAAAATGGTACAATAGAATTACGCGAATTTTTTACAGGTTGATACGTTCCCTGAAGAGCTATATTTTTTTTGCCACCAACTGCCAGTACGTCGACAAACTGTGATTGTCGTATGATACGTTTTCCGGTCGCGAGATCCCATATAAACAAGAAAATGCGTGAGGTGCACACGATTGAGAACAGTATATAGTGTGACGCGCAAGACCCGCGACAAGCGAGCCCAAGACCCGCGACGAGGAGCCACGGTTCTCGGGGGGCCAGGCGCGGGATCGACGGTAGTTGACTGAGTGACGAACAGGTGGCATGAGTGCGGAGAGGACAGCGGCGCGAGCATGCGAGCGTGCGGGGAGAGAGTGGTAGAAGGGAGAATTCGGAGTGTGGTGTGTGGTTGTGTGGGCGGAAGGTTGGCGTTCGGGAAATAAAGCGGTAGTTCGGGACCACGTGTGGCGTGTCGTCGATCGTGACAATAGCTACCCGCGGCAGCAGCTTCACTGCAATACTTGCCCTCCCATCTCACGTAAAAACACGGGCACACTCACTTTGTTATTTCGGTACCAGCAAATCTTCTCCGGGGTCGTTGCATGTGGCAGTTACAGCTATCACCACCAATCTGATTGTGATAAGCATTTTCACCTATCTGTTTCCCAACACTTGATGCCGTCGGAAGCGTAGCAAATGCTTTTAACAGGCGATAACAGAAACACGCCACCGTTCCCTGCTGCAAACTGCAATCGTATACATGTTCCGGCTGCTAGATCCCTTGTGAACAAGAAAAGGCATCAGGCTCGCGTGATTGAGAACGGTATTGACCTTTTCGCGGAGCAGGTTGTTCTAGAGAAACAAGATGGCGCTTTTGGCAGTGTGCCGCACGTGGCCTTAGCGATAGCGCATGAATACGAAACCCTTACCTCTTCTACCTTGCTTCTGTGCAATCATCTGTTGGAAATGCAACTGAGTTTTCGCTAATGTACTGCGCTCTAATCGTGCTGCAAATTGTGGAGTGCTGGATTGAAGATGTGTGCAGTAGTTGGCTGCGAAAATAGTGACTGGTGCATTAAGGAATGGAATGAATCTGTGTGACCAAGATCTGTGCGACCTACCTACATTAGGACAGAATGTGTCACCGGCCCTTCGCGATGCATGAGTTTCCCCGAGAATAAGACTTCACTCATCCGCCATTGTTGTATCACTAACGTCCTAAGAAATGACTTTAACCCCAGAATGTTGGCAAGAGTGAGTACTGCTCGTTAAACAGTGGCAGACGGAGTAGTGCCGCTTGCAGTCATAGTAAGCTTTGCATACGTTATCTACACACATCTACTCCAACTGGAATGCCAAATTACTCATGCCTACTCTGTCAGCAATGTCAAAAATAAGTGAATGGGCGCACACTTGAATACATGGGCACTTTATGTGCACAATACATGACGGACTACACCGCCAGAACACGAATGGTCGAAGCTGAATGTTTCGCGACAGTCCACGAGAGTAAGCGAGTGACTAGCGATAATACATCTAAGCCATGAGGCATTGCAATGCGCAGAAGAACTACCGTATTTATTCGAATCTAGGCCGATAGTTTTTTTCAAATAATCATATTCCAAACTCTAGGGTCGGCTTAGATTTGAGGATTTTAATAAACGCGCCAGTTTTTTATTGAAACTGCTAAATATGGTGCATAGTTAGCGCCACCTGGAAAAGTCAGCATCGCAGCCGCTACTAGCCGTGCCAGTAGCCAGCGAGGTTGCCATTTTGACCTGTGTCGTGTCGGCCATATCGGCGTGCGGTGTGGCGTTATGGCGATGGCACCAAGCAGGAGATGCCACTACAGTGCCGCTTTCAAGGGAAAAGTTGTGATAGCTACAGAGGTATCGTCGAACCTTCAAGCCGGGCGGGACTTCGGTGTCGCTGAGAAAAACATCCGTCGTTGGAGGGGACAACGACAACAGCTTTCTGCATGCGTTGCAACGAGGATGGCATTTAGCGGACCAAAGAAAGGCCGTCACCACGAAGTGGAGACAGTTTTGGCCGACTGTGTTCGGACGCAGAGAACAGCTGCCCTTCCAGTGACAACAGAAGTGCTCCAAGCGAAAGCTAGGGAACTTTCGAGGGAGTGAGGCTTAACGCCATAGGATTTCAAAGCCAGCTAGGGCTGGCTTCAGAAATTCATGAAGCGCTTCGGCTTCAGCCTCCGACGTCACACTTCAATCACCCAGAAGCTGCCAAGCTTTTCAGCGCTACGTGCTGCGAAAGAGAGAAGCGGCAGGCTACAACCTTGGGCAAATCGGCAACGCTGACCAGACAGCTGTGTATTTTGATATGCCAGTGGCGTACACCGTGAATGCAAAGGGTGCCAAGGAGGTCAAGGTGCGCTCTGCGGCCTACGAGAAGCAGCGCACAACTGTGATGCTGTGCTGCACAGCTGATGGACATAAACTCCCTCCTTATACGATATTTAAAAGGAAGACACTGCCTGCTCGAGAAACTTTCCCAAGAAATGTCATTGTGCGGGCAAATGAGGACGGGTGGATGACGGGTGCGATGGTGGAAGAGTGGGTTAAGATTGTGTGGCAACGGCGTCCAGGAGCCCTTTTGACAAAGCACTCGTTCCTTGCTGTCGACTCTTATCGTGGGCACTTGACCGACAACATGAAGGCTGCGCTCGTCCAAGCAAACACGGACCCCCACTGTCATACTGGGTGGCGTGACAGGCCAATTGCAGCCATTTGATGTCTGCATCAACAAACCTTTCAAGGATTGTCGGTGGAAATATTACATGGACTGGTTGACTGACAAAGACCACAGGCTAACGGCAACGGGCCCCATCAAACGTACATCGCTATCGCAGCTGGCGGGCTGGGTAGCTACAGTGTGGAACGACATCCGAGGTGCTTTGATCGTGTGCGCCTTTAAGGAGTGCAGCATATCTAATGCGCTTGACGGTACCGAAGATAGTGCACTGTTTGAAGATGACAGTGACAAGGAACACAGCGACGAGTCTAGCAGCAACGACGACATTCAATGAGCTCTGCACGTTCAGGTTCAATAACTGCTGTTTGCATTTTGTGAACGCTGTCCTCACTTTTTTTGTTCGGCCTACATTCGAGGCAATATATTTTTTTTGTTGTTGGCTTCGTTAGAATCGGGGTTGGCCTAGATTCGAGTAAATACGGTACGTTTCAAGCCTTGTGCGCAGTAAGAACAAATCTATGCGAATTGTGCACACCCATGAGCGATTAGGCATAAGATAATCAGATAGTGACCGCCCCAAGGAACGTTGCCGAATCAGAAACGTGACAAGCCGCTGTATCAACGTATTTAATAATAATAATATTTGGGGTTTTACGTGCCAAAACCACTTTCTGATTATGAGGCACGCCGTAGTGGAGGACTCCGGAAATTTTGACCACCTGGGGTTCTTTAACGTGCACCTAAATCTAAGCACACGGGTGTTTTCGCATTTCGCCCCCATCGAAATGCGGCCGCCGTGGCCAGGATTCGATCCCGCGACCTCGTGCTCAGCAGCCCAACACCACTGAGCCACTGAGCAACCACGGCGGGTGTATCAACGTATTTGCCAAATAAAGAATGAAGAGCAAAACACGTTGATCCTGATTCAATTCATAAGCAGAAATTTTGGATAGCTTGGAACACATATTTAGCCCTGCTTTTAGAACAAGCTCCATGTATGCTGTACGTTGCTCATGCCATTTGGACATAGCTTAATCAGCTTCTAAAGTGGTTTTGCATGTTCTGTGAAGCTGTGGCCAAAGCTTCTAGTCGTCCACCCAGTCACCATCTACGATATCTCCTGAAACTGGTTTACTAAGCCGCACCGGCAATATACACATCCATCGTAAACACAGAGGCAGCTGGGTTAAGATTGTGTGGCAACGGCATCCAGGAGCCCTTTTGACAAAGCACTCGTTCCTTGCTGTCGACTCTTATCGTGGGCACTTGACCGACAACATGAAAGCTGCGCTCGTCCAAGCGAACACGGACCCCCACTGTCATACTGGGTGCAGAGAGCATAATGAGAGCAACCCCAAGAGAGCTCGAGTGTTTTTTGGTTTAGCTAGTAGCAGTTGATGCATGATTAACAACATGGCATCTTGTGTGGACAAGCCTGATCTGAAACAAATCATATTGTACGGTAGGGTGTCATTGTCCTCCACATATTTCGTTAACCTGTTCAGTATGACATGCTCCTTTGTCTTCCCTAGACATGATGTTAACGAAATTGGCCACAGATTATCCAAGTTGAGTTGCTTGCCCTGCTTTGGTATTAAGATAGTACTGGCCCTCCTCCATTCTTCTGGATATACCCCATGTTTCCATAGTTCATTATTGTAAGTGGTCAGATATTTTATTGATTCGTCGTCCAAATTCTTAAGCAATCTGTTAGAGATGCCATTCGGGACAGCTGCTGACCTACTATTCAGATCATTGAGTGCCGTGCATACCTCACTTTCGGTGAATTCCTGATCTATATATTTGCATTCTACCCCTAAGTAATCGGGATAACTCAGATCCTGATCGTCTTTCCTGAGGGGCAAGTATTTAGTAGCCAATCGCTGCATTATGCTCTCTGCGCTTGCTGTCTGACTTTCCTGGTGTACTAGTTTCGCCACTGCCGTACGTCTGTTCGATTTAGTGCCTTTTTCGTTGAGCAGATGCCTGAGCAGACTCCACGTTTTATCCTTCCGTCTACACATTTACACACCTCATCCCATTTTTGTTTGTGCAAATATCGTGCGTGTTCCTCTATATTCTTATTGAGCTGAGCAATTCCTTTCCTAAGTCTCCTGTTTAAGCGTTTTAATTTCCAACTTTGTAAAATCGATTGCTTGGCTTCAATCGAATGCGCCAATCTACAATCAATTTGTTCGACCTCATCCTCTGTCTCTATTGGCCTCGAGCTCCACCACTGGAAAAGCTGGCACCACCATCGGCGTGACGTGCTAGGAGGGATCACGTGGACATAGCGGCCGCGTCGGCTGCTTTGGGCGCGCCGAAGCGAGCTGAAAACGAGTATAAATTCCCTCGTACGCTGCGGTCCTCATTTAGTGGCGAAATTTTCCCGCTTCGAGTGTCTCCTTTACAACGCTTGAAAGCACTACAGTAGGTAACAGCTGCCTTTGAAGGCGCGCAACATGGTAGGCTACTGCTCGGTGCCGCAGGGCCGGACACACGTAATGGAGGCCGGTGTCAGCCTTATTCACACGTAGCCGAAGGACAAGAAGCTGCATGAAGCTTGGTACGCGAAACATAAAACCGGCAAACAGTCATCGGCTACAACTCGGGTATGCAGCAAGCACAGACCCGAGGAAGATTTCTGCTACGGCGCCCGGTCTGCGATGTTCTGAAAACGCGCACTGAGACGCTCGCCCGAGTCCGCTGCCCGACTAATGTCATGACGGTTTGGTCTATGAACTTGTCGATGCTATAGATACTGGCAAGTTCAGTGGAGTAGAAAGGCAGCGGTAAGAAGCACATTTAAAAAAAGCATGGCATATGGTCATGTTTGTGTTATGAATTAATGCACTGGATTACAAAAAAGGAGCAGCGGGAAATTGCACGGTGAGAACATCGATAAACATACAGTGCGACGCAACTCGAGAAATAGTATTGAAAGATCAAAGAATTTAGAAGATAAAAAAAAAAAAGATTGAATCGTCGCGTCGGCACATCACAGTCCCCGTAGGCGTCAAAGTCTCTACAATGAAATTATTTTTGAACAGCTCTGATAGCTCCCGCACAACAATGGTTGCTTGTATACTGTCAAATGCTCATATTCTGCGGCCTAAAGCTCATGGCGCGGTGCGAAAACGCGCACGCGGAGAAAGCGACACAGTGCGCGGGCAAGCATGCAGACGTGCAGTCGGTCGCTGCGAATCTGCGCGATCGCTGCATTGAGGCTTCGTTCTATTACACTCCATTTAGTTATACAAACACTATAAGAACATATTTCACATAGTTTGCTCCCAGCGTTTACGTACCTTTCACGCAAGAATCCGGTTCGGGAGACTCCATCGCGGCGACCGCGCGCAGTGGCGTTCGCTGTACATATTCGGTAAAGAGATAGCGTCTTTAAACGATTGTATGCGTTCAGTTTGCCCAAGAATATTATTTAGACAGTAAGAAACTTCTCTCGTTTCGAAAGTACTTACAGAAATGTCCGGGAGAGCTCGCGCGTGGTGTTTTCAGTGAGCGCTGACAGCAAAACCTATGAGGAGCGCGCCACGTGATCCCTCATACTATGCCAGCGAGGCGCTTCCGATAGATGGCGACTCCGTAACTCCTCGCCGCCAATAGCCTTAGTTGCTGCATTCAAGTCGTCCCTAAGCTGAGCAACGCACTCTTGTAGTCTGATGCGCCCCTTTCTATCCGTGTCTGCTCTGTCTTTTCTGATTTTTTCTAAAGTGATCCCAGTCTATGTAAGTGAAATGCTTTACCTCCACCCCCGTCGTTTCCACCATTATGTGTAGTATATAATGGTCGCTTCCTAGGTAATCAGCTTGGTTCCCTCTATTGGAGAAAGGAAAGGGTGCCAGTGCACATTTATGGACACAACTCTCACACCATGTCTCTTAGGGTTTTTAGAGAACTTAAGAAGAACCTGCAAAACGTGGTGCTTCGAATTTTCGCGGGTGCTGCAGGTGACCTCGACCCCCTGCGCGACGGACCGCACGGTGCCTCAGGTGGGCGAGGACTTCACGGTGGGCGGTCTGACTGCACTTGTCCAGGGGGTGGCCATCTGTGAACCCTCTCCACGTGCCTCCTCAACAGCATTTGCACAGCCGTGCCTGGTGGAGCCTCTTCTGCAGCCACTGCAGCAGGTGCCGCAGGTATGTGCAGTGCACTTATACAGCCAACCACAAAAGTTCATGTGCCGTAGGGTCTCATGAAACAGAGAATTTATGAGCCGTTTCTTACCATAGTCAAGAAAATGTTAAAATACAATAAAAACTTGTTAATATGTGCCCACTTCATAAGCAATTCCAGATTAAATATAGTCGCGATAAATCCTCCTCCCTGTCGCCATTGAACCTAATGTATTGACTGACACCTTAAGCTGTAGTTGCTTAACGCATGCCCAATGGTTAGTGTGTAGTATTTACTTCATTTTGTGGTGCATACAAGCATGGAATTGGCAAAATTTTGTGCACGCAGAGAATAGATAATTGTGGATTATGGATGTTTCCTGGACTGCACTCGCCACCAAAAGTGATGTCGAAACATGGTAGGCATGATGTGTTTTCTGCTTTAATAGCTCCTAGCACTTCCATGTCGTCGTCATGAAGGATGACGTGGATGATCGCCCTGCCGTACACAACGTGGCTAGTGTGTTGACCGTAATGAGGGCCATTTGCTCAGAAATAGGGCCTGATGGAGAAACTGGTTGTGGCCGTGCTGTGTTTGAGGATGCCGTCATCGCTGAAAGGCCGCCATGGTGGCAAGTGAAACTCGCAGTTCTTTTGCTGCCTGTTCGCATATAAAATGTGTTTTTGTGTGTGTTTGCATGAGAAGTAACACTTTTTTTGGCTGGTAAGTTTTTAGATGCTCATCTGCCATTGTCAGTTAATTAGTACATGACTTAGTGCATTCCTGATCCAAGTTCCCTGCAAACTACATATTACTGAGGTTTTACTGTACTATCTTGTTTGCATATACAGTCGAAACCGACTATATCAACCCCATTTACATCGAATTATTTTGTACATCGAACAATTTCTGAGCAGAGTATAGTTGCTATGACTATAGATATAGCAAAAATTACGCTTACGTTGAACAAAAATAGCAGTGACTCCCAATATATCTAACGTCAAGCAGCGCAAAAGTGCCCCCAGAAGTTGGCTTTCCCTCGTGGCAGCGAGGAAACCTGGCGGCATGGCTCCATCCACTCGCTCTGCCTACTGTGGCCGTGCCACGTCGTGCGAGTCGTGGACACCCCCCTGCAAAAAATGATCCTGGCCCACCCGCAGCGCTTGCTTAGACAGCCAATCAGAGGCTCTTGTGCCCTTGTCGCGCAGTATGGTCGAAGTGCGAGCGGTCTCGCTGCTTTTCTAGTTCATTGTGTTGTGCCTTGTAGGCCTTCTCCTGCTTGTGCTGCTGTGATGGCTAGCGCGAAGTGAAAAAATGTGCCTTTTGCCCTGAAGCTCGAAATCGTTGGTGGAGTCAAACGCGGTGAGAAGTTGGATGTTGCCACAGCGTGTACAATTCCGAGGAGCGCTCTCAGCACGATCTTCAAGAAAGACTAAGATGAAGATTAGGGCTAAAGCGCACAAACTCGTGACCCGGTGCCCGTGGTGCCCGACACATACCCACAGCGACGTTGAGGTGGTTGTGTGCAAGTGGTTCATCTGAAGTTGCTTCAGACGTGCCGGCTTCCATGTGCCCGCTGGTGGCTCTGAAAATTCTGATGAGTGCGACGAAGCCGTTGCCGGTGTCGCCGAAGCTTGGAGCAAGCTCTCAGAATTTCCGCAAGCCGCTGATGGATGAAAGGTCGACAAGTTTGTGTGTGCAGATAATAGTGTTGCGACCATAGGAGAGCTCGAAAACGAAAACTACATTGCGGACATTGTATGGAGCACAAGTGATAGTGGGCACAATGAAGAAAGCAACGACGATCCTTTGGTGACATATTAGAACAGGGTGTCTACCAACCGGGAAAACCAGCAAAACCGGGAATTCTCAGGGAATTCGCGTAGTCTGGAAAAAGTCAGGGAAAACTCAGGGAATTTGGGCCTCTATCAGGGAAAATTAGCGGCAATTTTATTGAAAGGGTCGAAAGTCGCGGTAATGCTGGCTCGAGTAGCAGACAGGAATCGTAATGAATCGTCTTTGACGCCCTGTCGTTGGCAGGAGGAGTTGCCAGTGTACAGTCAACGAGCGACTTTCTGGATTTCCAATAATTTGGACGGCTTCGCGGCGCCACCTCGTACCCCATCAGAACGTGTGAAATTTCCGACGCAAGAACTCTTTGCCGTCCGATTTTCTGGACGTTTTGCCGCGACCGCAGGTCCGAAACGGCATTAATCAAAGGCACCACCGCTGCCGTCTTGATTACTTCGCCGCCTCGAACCGGCACTCTCGCACGCAGATCCGCTGGCACCCATTGCCACCACTGCAGCAACGCTAGGCCTAGCTGCTTCGACGTTCGCTATGAAGCTTCTTGCCAGTGGGTGCCGAACTTTTTATTGAAAGAATTCGCTGCTGTCAGCAATGGCACGAACTCCACCTTTGTGGTCCTCGCGATTGGCTTAGAAACCTGGAAAACACGGTGCGTTGCAATGCCGGTTCGTGAAAGTCAGCTTCGCCTCTGTACAGAAATGTTACTCGGTAAAGCTTACGGAAAAGTATTGCAGTGAAGCATAACAAGCGTGGGAAGGGGCTATTGGCACGGAATACAGTATGTATATCTTAATTATGCACGCGGGCACCCGGCATTTCCTGTCACAGTACGAGCACAGGTATGCCTGATATGTGCACCGACAGGCCTTCAGAGCGTTTTCGAACGTGCCTGTGGCAGTTTGAGCCCCTAAGGGCAGTAAATGACGCATTTATTTTTTTCCAACTGGCCGATTTTTCGGACGTTCTCGCGGCCCCTAGGGAGCTCGAAAAATCGTTCGTGGACTGTGCAACTGATCAAGATGGTTTAAATGGTTTTTGGGGCGAACGAGTGGCGGAAGGCGGACAAGAACAGAAGTGACCTACGCATTGAGGAATAAACGAGAAAGGAAGCTTGTTGCCGCCGTTTTGAAAGAGTTTGAGCTCAAAAAGTAAAGTTTTGGCTGATGCCGAGATGCAGGTGTCCCTCATCCAAACCAAAATACACCCTTTGAAGCAGTGCAACACAACACTCGGGCGTCGTGCGCGGGCTGAGAGTATGTCAGGACTGTTGAGGTTGACTTACGAGCTGTTGAGAGAGAATCTCAATTGTGACAGGGTTCAGGCCTCATCCCACTGAGGTTGCTATCAGTTGATAGAAATAGCTCATATTAGAAAATATTTGCCTTTGTATGCATCTCCTTTTTATTCGTATTTGATAATGTCCGACCCTATTAGCAATTGTTTTCGAAGACACTTTATTTGCTGTGCATTTTACTAAGCCCTTCCTTCTATTATCTTTTTGAATAACATCAACACTGCTCCTTAGTATTCAAATTGGATTAAGTAGCTTTTTTTTTCATGTGCTTACTAGAGAGTGACAGCATCAGGTGATATGGTTTCAGCCCGTGTTGATATAAAACACTCAGGGAAAACCTGGAAAACTCAGGGAATTTGGAAATGTCAACTTGGTAGACACCCTGTAGAAGGCGCAAGTGGCTTGCCTACACAAGCCGCTTGCGTCCTCTTACCTAAAGCTCTCCAATGTGGAGAAGTGCATGTGTCGCAGGCAGCAAAATTGACCAAGCAGAAGAGAATACAGGACTATTTCTTGCGAAACTAAATTAGTTTCATCAATAAAGTGCTTTTATAAATGCTATGTGCTTTCATGACGCCGAATTGTTTAGCAGGCCTATATAGAATTATGCCCTATATTGAACTGATAGGCGCTTTATTGCGAGTTCGATATAACCGGGTTCGACTGTACTATCGAACCCACTTAACGATTCCAGAGATAACAATTTATTGATTATAATGACCTAATTTCGCTGCACTTTTGATTTTCCGAACCTGCGTATTGAAGCTGCGCCTAGCTATAATGAAAATTTTTAAGAGCACCATACTGTTGCGACAAACAATTCACGAAAAGGAACACTGCTCGCACACGATAAATGATGACTCAGAAGGGTTTGAGTGCGAGCTAGTTGGTACAGATCATTCATATTTAAAACAGTGTCAACAATTCAAACCTGATTCCAGTAAAAAAAGGGCAGCCGTAACAGCAAGACATTTTCTAAATGCCGGCATGCTGCAAAAGCTTAATTCCGCTTCCAACCAACTAGAATGCTTCACTATCGTATGCAGAATCCAGTCGTGTCCTGCTGATAGCAAAATACAGTTAAACCTCAATATAATGAGTCTCGATATAATGAAGTATTTAACTTTTTATAACGTCTTGGAAAACTGGCGGCTCTTTATACGAAGTGTCTATTGACTGCAAGGGTCCCAGAAAACTAAAAGAATGCAAACATACTAATCCACAAAAAGGGACACGTTACAGAATTGAAAAATTGTAGGCCCATTAGCTTACTCCCAGTAATATATAAAATATATACCAAAATAATCTCCAATAGAATAAGGGCAACATTGGACTTTAGTCAGCCAAGGGAACAGGCAGGCTTCAGGAAGGGGTACTCTACAATGGATCACATCCATGTCATTAATCAGGTTATAGAGAAGTCCGCAGAGTGCAATAAGCCTCTCTATATGGCTTTCACAGATTATGAAAAGGCATTTGATTCAGTATAGATACCAGCAGTCATAGAGGCACTACGTAATCAAGGAGTACAGACTGCTTATATAAGCATCTTGGAAAATATGTACAGAGGTTCTACAGCTATATCAATTCTACACAAGAAAAGCAGGAAGATACCTATCAAGAAAGGGGTCAGACAGGGAGACAATCTCTCCAATGCTATTCACTGCGTGCTTGGAAGAAGTGTTCATGCTATTAACTCTTTCGGGACCGGGGAAAAAACAGGCAATTCTGATGGGTGTCAAAAATTATTTTTTATTACGAATAGTCATTACGCTATATTGCTGCAATGTTTATCAAAATGTAGCTAATTAGATGGTCTTTCATGCATAAAGAAAGGTTAGACTTAAAAGTGATATATAATATTTTTAAAAAAATCTCAAATTCAAGATTTGCTGAAAGAACAACATAAAAAAGTTGGAAAAGTCATGGATATAAAAGTGGAAAAACATAATAAAAAAAATTCAAGATATACAAAATGTGCTACAATGCCTCCTTTCTTGCTTGTGAAAATTTGGCACACGTATCTACAACTGTCTTTTTTTTGTGTGAAATCTAGCTTGCACCAGTGGTCAGCCACTCAGATCCCACGGTTCTTGTGCCACTCGACGAAGCAGTTCCGGGCAGTCGTAAAACACAAGTGAACTTGGCATGTGCTGCAAAAGACATTAGTTTTGAGCTCGATTTTCTTCTGCTCATAGCACAGCTTGCAGTTTCTGCGTTTTGCCACTTTTTCCGGCTTGTGGAGTGCATGTTTTGCGACGGGTGGTGGAGGCGTGTGTGCTTGCTTGGCACCGTCAAGATTCAGAAGCTGCCGAATGAGCTCTTCTCTAAAAGCTAGGTGGTCAAACCCGGCAGTGTGTGCCAGCTCAGGAATCTCTGGGTGCAATGTGCGGTGAGCTTGGAAGAGTACGAAACTGTTCACACATGCAATATCGATGCAGTGGAAGAACAGAGTCTTCCACCACCGTACGCTTCTCATGAGAACATTATAATATCCAATCATTTGATCCGATTTATCTACGCCTAGCATGCCAGCATTATAATCATGGATCAGCAGAGGCTTTGTTATAGATATCTGAGTCCAGGAGTTTTGCCTTCTTTCCCTTCTTTTTGTGGTGACCGTGTCATTTGCAGTATGAACCGTGCTCATCATGTTGACAACACGCCGGTCTTTCCACTGAAGGTACAGGATGTTCTGATCGCGCAACCATCGAATGTCGCCACGTCGAGCTTTTTTTTCCCACCGTGCATCCTTCAGTTCGGCAGGAAATCCTCGGCGATCCTTGCGTGTGGTTCCGCAAGCCAATGTTTTTCGGCTGAGAAGATGACTGAACAGGCTAGTAGAAGTGTAAAAATTGTCCATAAAGATCCTGTAGCCCTGATCAAGATATCTGTGACACAGCTGGCAAACTACGTCGAAAGCTAAGCCATGGGGCCCTGGCTGCTCACGCTTACCGGTATACACACTAAACTGCACAGTATATCCGGTGCCAGGGTCAGCTAGGACCCACAGCTTGTAGCCCCATTTTGTTACTTTATCTTTGATATACTGTCGGATGCCTGACCGCCCTTTCGATTTCACCATGCGCTCATCCACGGAAAGATCGCGATGTGGCTGGAAAAGATTCGCTGACACTTCGTTCATGTGTTGCAGGAGCCACCACATGTATCGGAGCTTTCCTCTTGAACTTTGAGTGACATCGTCCAAGTCTGCAACTTGCAACATTGCGAGTAGAGCTATGAACCGGCGTCGCCGCATGATCCGTGGTGGGAGCAGACCGCTGTACAGATCTCCTACGTTCCAATACAGCTTCAGCCGAGGAACCTTCACAACGCCCAAGTAAATTACGAGTCCGTTAAACTTTAGCATTTCACTTGGGGTGACTTCTTCCCAAGATCCATCGGAACAAGCATGCGTTGGTTTTTCCAAAATGTGAGTCCAAGCATACTTGTTCGTGTTGTCACAAATTGTTTCGATCACATTCATCGAGAAAAACAGAAGAAAGAAGTCCAGAGCAGTCAAGAATTTCTTTGATCCGCTTCTGAGCGCCACGCCCACTTCTGCGTCCAAGTACACGCCAGGTTCCCGTCGCGGCGAAAACTCAATCCGCTTCTGCGCTGGCGGCAGCAGATCATTGCCGTAGCTTGTTGAGACCCTATCAAGTAAAGATAAAATAATGAGAACATATAGCGAGTCCGTTCACCTACTCTAGAAAGAAATGAATGTGGAACTATGCTCACCTTCGGCTACTAGATGAAGTCCGTGGCTCATCATCATCCGAATCGGAGTCCGAAATAAAATCGGAGCTGCCGAAGTCGTCTTCAGACTCTTCGCTGCTCGGTTCATCAAAAAAATCCGTTGCCGAAGCAGCGGAATCGCGCGATTGACGGCGTTCTTTTCGAGCGACCGGACGCGAGCACGACGCCATTTTCCACTGCGTCCGCCGCCGCCGCAATCGAGAAAATTCTCTCTCGCGTATCGCCACCTGCTGGAAATGAAAGAAACTATGCCGAAACCGAGAGTCTAGTTCCTGACGACCTCCTAGATGGAGCTACATGTCCAAGCGCGCAGAAATTTGAACGGGGCAGTGCGCGCAAAACCGTCGATCATATATGATCGATGGCCTATGGGCCGGTCCCGAAAGTGTTAAACTGGGAAGGCTTTGAAGTAAGGATCGACGGCGAATATCTCAACAACCTTCGGTTTGCCAATGACATTGTTCCAGTCAGCAACAATGCAGACGATTTACAACAAATGATTGAGGACCTTAAAGGGCCCCTCACAAGGCCCCATAGCAAATTTTAAGTAATATGTCAGAAGTTGTTACGTGTCCTTTAAGGAGCGTTCTGCCAAAAAAAAAATGTCAAATCAGCTCATTAATAGGCAAGATAGAAATATTTCAGTGCCATGAACCCGTGATTTCAGCAGGTGGGCTCCACTGCATAGTGAGACTCCCTCACCACTCACCCCGTCTAGCCTATGCAAGGCTCTCCCATGCCGGACCCCCAGGATCGCGTGACACATACGTCACATATGCCTTCACTCCCCCCCCCCGGCAACGTGCACCTCTGCTGGTTTATCTGCTGGCGGCGTTGCGCGCGAGCTGCTGTTCCGTGCAGCGCACCATTTTGCGCACTCTGCACAAGGACACATTACTAGCGGTATAAATCAGTGCTACATGAATACAGTGCTACATGAATACTGAGGGGCAGAACAAGCGGATCGCAGAGCATGGTCATGCGCTGGAACACGGTAAAAAATGGCACAGTTTTGATACCTGTGCACGTGACTGCACGACCGTGGGAACAAGCAGACGAAACGGTAGTGTACCACTCTTGCTTCGGTCTGAAGTAATGTGTTTTATTATTTCTCTAAACCTCAGTTTGTCAATTCAAGCAACATATCACATAAATAACAGATGTTGTCTTGAATAATTCTCGAAGTCGCGTGTCACCACAAGCTAGCTCACACTGAGGACACGATTACGTAAGCGCAGGAGCCCGACTATGTCACCGTCCCTCTTTGGATGGATTCGCCTTAAGTGAAGAGGGGAACGGCATTCGGATTGAAATTTCAGGCCTTCAGGTCACAACACTGGCAGGGTGAAGAGCGGCAGCAGCGGTAAGCGAATTCCCCTTCATGCTGCCTCTCACTTCAATGTGAACTAGGCGCGCGAGAACACAGCATGCATAAAGCTGTCAGTCGTCCTAGCTTGCCAGCCTTTGCACTCTCCAGAAAATTTCTCCCAAGATCGGGCACACGCGGACGTGATCAGCTGTGCGCCTCTGTGGTCGGTCTAGAAGAGGACACGTGCTCTAACCTTCCCACTCCCAGTCCCCTCCTAGCACATGCTCACCTCCCCGCTCAGCCTCCCTGTGCCATGAGCTTTAGGCCGCAGCATATGAACATTTGACAGTACACAAGCAACCATTGTTGCGTGGACACTATCAGAGCTGTTACAAAATGATTTCGTTATGACTAGGGACTTCAACGCTTTTGGCGGCAACTTGTGATGTGCCGTTGTGATGCTGCAATCTTGTTTATTCTTTTTTCAAAAGCCTTGAACTCTTGAACATCATTATTTCTCAAATCTCATTGCATTGAATGTTTATCGATCTCAGTGAGCAGTTACCTGCTGCTTCTTGTTTCTTAACAGGTACATAATCAGGTACATTCATTGCTTAGTGCTAACTCAGACATGAGCATATACCCCGCCTTTTTTAATGTGCTTCTTACCGTTCCCTTTCCATTGCACGGAACTTGCCAGTGTCTAGCATGAACAAGTTCATAGACGAAAGCTTCATGACATTACCTGGGCGCGGATGAGCGTCTCGGTTCACACTTTCTGCTACTCCCCGAACATCACAGCCCCAACACCGTATCAGAAATCTTCCTCATGGAACTGCTTGCTGTGCAGCTGAGTTGTAGCCGATGGCTGCTTGCCTTTTCTAAGTTTGACAATCCAAGCTTCACGCAGCTTCTTGTCCTGGGGGGAACGCGTGAAGGCACACACTGGGCTCCGTTGTGTATGTCTGGCACTGCAGCATCAAGCAGTTGCCTACCACATTACGCCTTCAAAGGCAGTCACTACGTATTATAGTGCTTTCAATTGTTGTCAAGCACACATCCAAAGCGGAAAGACTTCCACACCTAATCAGAACTGCAGCGTAGTTGGGACTTTAAAAATTCATTTTCAGCTCACTTCAGAGCTTCCGAAGCAGTTGACACGGCCTCTGTGTCCATGTGATCCTTTATACCGTGTCATGCCAACGGCGGCACCAGCTTTTTCAGTGGTGGCACTTGCCCCGAATAACGGCCTTTCAAAATAATGAACCATTTGCCACGGTCCCCTGTAGTTCGTTATGCAGAGATTTCACTGTATACAGCACTCGTGCAATATTGTTAAAGAACTGGGCGGCTATAGATATGCAACTTGTTAAGCAGATGACATGCTTAACAGATTAAACGGTATCACGAAGCCTAGGACAGCTTGGAGGGAATTAACTCCTTATTGAAATGCTGAAATAACTGTGAATTACTAGTTATATCTGCTGTTATCTTGAAATCAAAGAGCAAGCTGAAAAAAAAAAGATCTCTTAGTATAATAGATATTGAATGTAATATTGAGGGCTGTAAGGTATTGCTCCAAACAGTAAATTTTCAGGGTCCGAAAGCATGTACTGGGTTTACACAATTGTAAGTTGACCTATTTTTTTTAAATTTGAACATCTAAGGGGGGGGTCCACTTACAATCGAAACCAAAGCATGGCACCGCCAAAAAGGCAAGACCAACGAGATATCAGGGGAGCTACAACATAGTTACAATTTTATGTTTGCTGTATGGCCCTACCCGTATTTTTCGCTATCCCACGCATTTGTTCATTTTTCGGAAGGGTTTTCCAACATTTTTGAGTCTTGCAGTGCACACAACACCTTAGGGGGGTGTCAATAGTTGATGTAAGTGCCGCTGTTCAATTCACGATGGCACCCTCGGAACAGCAGCGCTTGTGGGGAGTATCGATAGTTTATGGAAGAGCAGACACCTCTCATGTGTTTCTTTTTCCCTGTAGCTCTTAGTTTGACGCGTTCGAATTGACTGCCAGCTATGTGCTACTTCCATGCTTCCCCAGTCGTCATGAGTGCCGTAGGCCCACTAAACATTCGGCGCTCATCAACAGCAGCGTTCAAGGGGGCTGCCATCCTTTACGCCGAAGAAACAAATCACTGCGCAGCGGGCCGCAAGTTCGATGGTTCTGAACGGGTGGTGTGAGAGTGGCGACTGCAGCGAAGCAAAATTTTCACCTGTGGCAGCAAGCGAAGAATTTCCCACGGGTTGAAGTCTGGACACTTTTCGGAGCTGTAGGCTAAGCCTGCAGCTTACGTTGCTGAAATGAGTGATCGGTCCCTGCCAGTGAAGTGCGACATGGTCAGGAAACAAGCCTGGACCTTTGCCCTAATTTTAAGGCCCTGCTCCGCCGTGAGTACAATGAGTGGCTGGCGGCAAAAGACCGCGAAATTACGCCAACCGGACTTGTCAAAAGAGCCTCCCTGATGGCTGCGTGTGGTTGGGTGCACTCGGCGTGGGCTGCTGTTCCGCAAGATGTCCTGGTGCGGTCGTTTGCCAAATCTGAAATTTCGCTGGACCACGACGCACTGTGGGACTGCAGGAACTATGACGATGGCAGCACTAGTGAGGACGACGGCACAAGTGAAGACGAGTGGTCCAGTGACCATGTCAGCTACTAATAAATTTTCATTATGGAATGCACCCTCGGGTATGCTCTTCTTTCTTTTTTTCCCCTGTCACGTGCAATACGGGGGGGGGGAGTCGACTTGCAATCGTGTAAATACGATACTACTTTTGCTCCAAACTGTAGTCTTATTTCTGCTGCAAAAGCTGCACATGAAGACCCAAGTGCCGCTTCCATCACTGCATAGTCTATATGTCTACAATCTCAAAAAGGCAGAAAAACCATTTCATCTTCGCACTGCTGGTCTACGCGCAGCAGCTGAGCTTAGCTGTGTCTGCTGCACACGTCCTCCAAAACAGCAATACCTGGGCTGCGCAGCGTAGTCTACTGCAGCTGCCACGGGTTGCCACGACGAGCCCTTTTGCCGACAACAGAACACTAAACAAGACCCTACACCCAGAAGGCTTTGCTGCCTGTGTAGCTTCCAGTGCACTAGCAAAGACGAAAAAAATAGAGAGATAACTCCCCTCATAATTGAATGATTTGAAAAATTTTTCCACTGTGAGATTCGGGAGATGATGTCCACCAATAGTGAGGCCATTCTGTGGTTAGTTAAAAAGGTTTCAAGGCCTTTTTAAAATGCATCCTGGTTAATGTAACTTTTTGCCTGTGTCAAAGGTGCAAGAAAATTATCCTCTGTTTTGTTCTGTAGTTGTGGGTCTTGGTACTGCTGCATCAATACATTACGATTGCTTCTTAAGCCTTTCTTTCTTGCCGACATTTGGCTGTCTCGCAGGAACTTTGCAACTCGGAACATCAGCAGCCCTGCCCTCCTGCTGTGCAGCCAGCTGTGGAATTTCCCCCCGGTCCTGACACTGGCAACAGTCTACCCCTAGCCAAGCGCCGGTTCTCTGTTGCTGCTGCTGCTGGGGACCTGAGGTACTCAAGCAGTACACATGTATTGTGTTGGGCAATGTGATGCTAGGAGTTTGGCAAAGGCTCTTCCTTTGTCTGGCTTTTGCCTGAACTTGTTGATAAAGTTCAAAGCCAAGCTGTGCTGCTATGTGTTGCAGTAGATTCTAATTAATCCGACCCATCCTAATTGAAAAATCGAATCATTTGGACTTGACCCCTGTTTTCAGCCAGCACGTTGGCGACTTTCATCATCCAGAGGGTGTGCATCAGTCGTGCAGGGATGCTGACGGGCTTGAGTGCTGCAGTGCAGTCCACTTATAACAATATCACATATGGTTTATTGGTTATGACAATGAGATGATTTGAAAGTATCAACTTATGCATTAGGGCTATGAAAAAAAAATGTATACAGTAAAACCCTGTTATAACGAAGTTGAAGGGGGGGGATCATAATTATTTCATCATAACCATTAATTAGTTATAGCTACTATCCATTTCTATTCACAATTAGCAAGCAAGAGAGGATGTACTGACCACCAAATCTCGCAGCAGCCCGCCATGCGAAAAGAAATGGCCGCTACGCGGCAAGAAAACAAGCGAAAAATAAATACCAGCAAGGCAGCAAGGAATCGCTAATTTATTCACGCCAAAAGGCTCATCACTGATCGATCAACAGTAGAAAAAAATTTCTCGTGTAAAGGGGGTTTATTCGGGTCCGAGAGAAGCAGCGACCAACACGGCAGCAGCAGCCATGGCGCGTCCAGTGAACGAACTGGGTATGAGCCCCGCGATGGCAACGGGGCTTTTTAGCCTGCCGATCTTCTTCGTCACAATCATCCCCAGAATTGAAGATTAGCCATCCTGGCGATCTAGGAAGAGGTGAGAGGATCGTAATATGGCTTCAGCCGGTCAATGTGGACAGTCTCTTGTCCCCGACGACACAGATCAGGAGATGGTGACACGGGCTCGACCACGTAATTAACAGGTGATGGTTGCGCAAACACGCGGTAGGGCCCGTGGTACTTCGGGAGGAGCTTGGACGAAAGGCCAGGGGCAGCATACCACGGGCAGCAACAGGCGGTACCCAAAGCCACACGAGTGAGTCTATAGAGAAGGGGTGAGGGGGTGGGCTTAGGTCATGGTGCTCTTTTTGGTGGCACTGTTGAGCAGACGTCAAAGAACGGGCCAGTTGTCGGCATTTCTCGGCGTACTGAGCGACCGTAGAAACAGGTGAGCACTCAGCAGGGTCCGGCCGGTACGGGAGAACTGTATCAATGGTGCTGGAGGGATGGCGGCCGTAAAGCAGAAAGAATGGTGAGAATCCAGTAGTGGCTTGAGCGGCAGTGTTATAGGCGTATGGGACGAATGGAAGTACAAGATCCCAGTTGGAGTGGTCAGACGCAACATACATTGATAGCATGTCACCAAGAGTTCTGTTGAATGGTTCTGTTAAGCCATTGGTTTGTGGATGATAAGCAGTAGTAGTGCGGTGAATAATTTGGCATTCAGATAGGAGTGACTGCAGGACTTCAGAGAGGAATACGCGACCCCGATCGCTCAGCAGTTCACGGGGTGCGCCATGGCGGAGAACAAAGTTGTTCAGAATGAATGAGGCGACGTCTTTTGCTGATGCGGCAGGCAAGGCGGCGGTTTCGGCATATCGTGTCAAATGATCTACGGCGACAACAATCCATCGGTTGCCGGAACCAGTAGATGGAAGAGGCCCGTATAAATCAATGCCGACACGGTCGAATGGCTGAGCTGGGCAGGGAAGCGGCTGGAGAGGTGCGGTGGAGAAATGCGGGACACACTTGCGGCGTTGGCAGGCAATGCAGCAGCGTATGTATTTGTGGATGAAGTTGTACATCTCTCGCCAATAATATCGTAGGCGAAGCCGTGTGTAGGTTTTCGACACTCCGCCGTGACCACACTGCGGATCAGAGTGAAAAGCGGAGCATAAATCTTGTAGAAGGTGGTGGGGCACTACTAAGAGCCATGTGCGGCCGTCATTGTGGTAGTTGCGGCGGTACAAAAGTCCGTCGCGGATGGTGAAATGCTGCGCCTGTCGGCGTAACGCTCGAGGTGCCGAGGCTGCCGGAGGATTTGACAAAAAGTCGGATATCATGACGATCCATGGGTCTTTACGTTGCTCTGAGGCCATGTCCAGGATGTCAAGCGGTGAGATATCAGGTCTGTAGGTAGTAGTACTGCTGTCTGAAGTTACTGGGAAGTGCGAGAGGGCATCGGCGTCAGAGTGTCTGCGTCCAGAGCGATAGATGACACGCATATCATAGTCCTGAATTCGGAGGGCCCAACGAGCGAGGCGGCCTGACGGGTCTTTGAGGTTAGACAACCAGCAAAGAACGTGATGATCTGTCACCACGTCCAAGGGTCGACCATAGAGATATGGGCGAAATTTTTGAAGAGCCCATACGATAGTCAGGCACTCTTTTTCTGTTACTGAGTAATTAGCTTCAGGTCTTGTGAGGGCACGACTGGCATAAGCGACCACGTATTCGGCATTAGGGTTCTGACGCTGTGCGAGCACGGCACCAAGGCCGACACCACTGGCGTCAGTGTGAAGTTCTGTAGGTGCGCTCGGATCAAAGGCGCAAGATTCGCGGAGACGTGAGTAGGCGACGATGAGTCGTAAAGGCATCATCGGAGGCTTCCGACCAAGCAGAAAGTTCATTGTAGCCTTGTAGGAGTTGGTTTAGTGGTGCGATCACAGTAGCGAAATTGCGAACGAAACGTCGAAAATAAGAGCATAGGCCAACGAAGCTGCGTAGTGCTGTTAAGTTAGTGGGCTTCGGGAATTCGGATACGGCTCGAAGTTTAGCAGGATCAGGAAGGATGCCGTCTTTGAAGACATGGCCTAATATATTCAATTTTCGAGCTGCAAATATGCACTTTAAGTTAAGCTGGAGCCCAGCATTCTAGAGACAGGTCAAAACTTGATGTAAACGGCAAAGATGGGTCAGAAAATCGGGGGAAAAGACTACAACGTCGTCGAGGTAGCAGAGACAAGTGTGCCACTTCAGGCCGCGCAAGATGCCGTCTATCATGCGTTCAAAAGTGGCAGGCACGTTACACAGACCGAATGGCATTACAATGAATTCATACAAGCCGTCTGGTGTTTACAAACGCGGTTTTAGAACAGTCAGCGTCAGCCATGGGCACCTGCCAGTAGCCAGAGCGGAGATCTAAGGAGGAAGAAAACTCCACTCTTTGCAAACAGTCAAGGGCGTCGTCGATACGTGGCAACGGGTATGCATCCTTTCGGGTAATCTAGTTAAGCCTTCGATAATCCACGCAAAGTCATATGGTGCCGTCCTTTTTTTTTTAAACTAGGACGACTGGTGATGCCGAGGGACTACTAGAAGGCTGGATGACACCGCATTTCAGCATATCGTACACCTGATCATTGATAACGCGTCTTTCAGTCGCCGATACTCGGTAGGGACGCTGCCGAATGGGCGCATGGCTCCCAGTGTCGATGGTGTGCGAGACAGTCGTTGTGCGGCCGAGGGATGTTGCTTGGCAGTCAAAGGAAGAAGAGAAGCCTTCGAGCAAGCGAAGAAGTTCGTCGCGCTGCGTCGTGGTAAGGTCACTGGCAATAGCTGGCGTAAAAGAATGTGGCAGTGACTGAGGAGGCCATGCCCCGAGAGCAGCAAGATAAATGGAGTCGTCCATCGTGTCAAATATTAAAGATGTCAGTGGCTCTGCTCTGCCAAGGCTTTCACGGCGGCGTAATGTAATTGGTTCAGCCGATGGGTTGGAGACGCACATGAGAGAGGCGCCAGCTTTGAACTCGAGGACGGCGAATGGCAGTGGTAGTGAACGGCGGCGAACTATGAGCTCGGACGGAGCGAAGAGTACTGTGCCGTCATCTACAGATTCGCAAGAGATACTGACAAGAGTGGAAGATCAGGCAGGTATCGGCAGGTGTCGTCTTAAACAGCGACTTTGCGACAATGGTCCATATAGTCAGTGATAATATCGGTCGAAAACTGAAAGAGCTCGATTTCAGCGCGGGAGCAGTCAATGATTGCATGATGTGTGGAGAGAAAGTCCCAACCTAATATGACGTCGTGTGAACAAGATGGCAACACGATGAATTCTATGATATAGAGGACCTCCTGGGCCGCTATTTTGTAGCGATGCCTTATGCCTTATTCTATGCTATTCTTATCATCCACCACGCACGACCGCCTGATCCCATTGATAATGTGGGCAGACCGTCGCTCTGACCAGCGGCCAAGCGCGAAAGGCCTGAAAAAGCATAGAATCGTAAAAGGCATCGCTGCAAAATACCGGCCCTGAATGACGACACAAGCGGTGCAGGTGCCAGATGGCTCGACGTGCTGCGCGTTGGCAGTTCGAAGAGACAGTCCAGAAAGCGTCGTCGTCACTTTTCCTATCTTGCAGCAAATACAGGTATCTATCGCTGAAAGTGCAGCGCCGGTGTCAAGTGCTAGCGTCAATGTTCCTTCTATTGCGACTTCAATAACGTTTTGCAGGGAAGTGTGAGGCCTTATACATTTCGCAGACACCGCAGTTCTCGCCTCCTGAACTGCGAGCTTTAGTTTTCCTGGCGCAGAGGGCTCCGCCTATGGTGCATGGGGGAAAGGTACGGCGGCGAGGAGGTGAACGGCGACCGGAGAATGCGGTCTCGACGGCAGGAGATTCAAAGGTGTCAGAATAGTTGCGGCGTTGTTGGAAACGTGGTGCATATGGACGCACATTGTTGGAGACGTTCGGTGTAAGCAGGCGACAGTGACGTGCTACGTGTCCAGCACGGCCACAATAAAAACAAATCGGACGATTGTCTTCTGTGCGCCAATGATCTTGTGGTCGTGCATACTGCACCAGTGGCCGGACTGGAGTGGATACGGGTGGGCGCAAAGGCGGGCAAAGGGGACCGTAGGTCTGTGGTACAGGCCTCGAAGCGACTTCGGCGTACGTCAGCGGGGCGGAAACCGGAGCCTGCTGGAGAGAAGGTGGAATGTGGTTGGGTACCTGCTCCTTGATGACAGATTGGAGAGCGGGCGCCAACGGAGAACTCGACTGGCCGTGTGTAAGGGGAATCGGAGAAAGCTGACGAGCCACCTCTCCACGGACAAACTCCTTGATCTGCAGCAGCAGCGACGTGTTATCCGGGGAAACAGCCAAGCTCGACATTGAAGTCGCCTGAGGAGGAGATTGGCGGGTGGCTATGCGCTGTTTGCAGAGTTCGTCGAAGCTTTGGCAGAGACTGACGAGTTCTCAGACTGTCGCTGGATTTTTTCACCAACAGTATCTGGAAGGCGTCGTCTTCAATGCCTTTTAAGATATGGTGGATTTTCTCGGCATCAGCCATTGTGACGTCGTCGCGGTTGCAGAGGTCGACAACATCTTCTATATAACTGGCAAATGTCCCCGCACTGTTGCGCACGACTGCGCAAACGTTGCTCGGCGCGAAGCTTGCGAACGGCGTGGCGCGCGAATACTTCCGTCACGTTAGTTTTGAAGGCTGTCCACGTTGTGAGATCACGTTCGTGGTTGTGGTACCACACGCTGGCGACGCCGCTCAAATAAAACAATACGTCATTCAGTTTTTTGGTGTCGTCCCAGTGGTTGTGGATGCTCACCCGGTTGTAGTCAGCGAGCCAGTCTTCTACGTCATAGTCTTCGGTGCCGCTGAAGATGGGTGGGTCGCGTTGACGCAACGGGCCGGGGCAGACCACGGTAGTCACCGGGGCAGCGGGTTGTGGTTGCGGTGGTCCTTCTTCTGGCATAATGAAGACAGGCTGCAGCGTCCGGTTGGGAAGTTCCAGAATTCCTGTTGTACCCCGCACCTCCACCAATTGTAAGGGGGGGTTTATTCGGGTCCGAGAGAAGCAGCGACCAACGCGGCAGCAGCAGCTAGGGCGCATCCAGTGAACGAACTGGGTATGAGCCACGCGATGGCAACGGGGCTTTTTAGCCTGCCGATCTTCTTCGTCACACTCGATTGACTTTTGCTGTGTCTTCTTCAGGCGAATGATGGCTTTTTCAGCTGCAGCCACCATTTCGAGTCTGTCCTCGCCATCATCGTGAGCGCCAAAGAAGCTGCGCAGCAGGTCTACTGCATCGAGCGCTTGTGCAGGCGTCGGTACATCGGGTTAGGCTCCGGTCTGGCGTCGACATATTCGTCACTGTCGTCATTAGGCACCCCCATCACCGTGCACACAATTTCCGCCTCTGTTAGTGCTTCGGTCATCACCGCACCAGCATCAGCACTGACGTACCTCAAGAAGCTGTCGCAGTCGGGCACGATGTCGGCGTCAAGGAGAGCGTGCCATGACGCTACAGCTTGGTCACCTGCGGCACCCTCATTGGTGGCAGCACTGAAATCTGCGCTGTAACCGCTGCTGCTGACGCCAAATGAGGTATGCCGGAAGCAAATGGTGATCGTGCTTGCCAGTACACCTTTCCAAGCAGCCTGTAGCATCTCGATCGCCATGTATAAGTCGATCGTGGACTCGCGCTTCATGGTCCTATTGAGCAGAATCTGGTCGATCACACGTTTGCAGTAGCCTGACTTAAGGGGGGACGCGGGGATCAACTCCGGAAAAACGACCCAAAAATCACTTTTTAGAAAGTTGCAGATTTCGAATCTTTGACCCCTTTTCTATAAGTTTTCCAAGTATTTCCGCTGAAAACGACTGCTAAGTACCATAAATAAATATATACATAAGGCAATACAGCGAAAATTTCGTGAAAATCGGTGGAAAAGTCGCGGTTTTCGAGCGTCCCTAGCTCCGGAACGGCAGTACGCGGCGCGGCCATGCTGGTACCGTTGAAAAGCGCGCCTCTTCGCCTTTTGACTCCTCTCTTTCATTTCCTGATAGAGAGAAGGGCAAGCATAAAAAAGCAAAAAGTCTGAAGGTCGCGGAGCTGCTTGTCGCGGCCGCCGATCGGCTTGCTCCGTCACGTGCGTTCTATGAGCCGCCCCATTGGCCGGGTCTGGAAGCGAGCTGCTGCGGCGTCTGCTTCTCCCGTTTCATCGCGCGCTGGCTGCTGCTCCTTTGTTTACATGTTGGATATTCGAGGTACGCCGCCGCTTCATCGCTTTAATCGGATTTGAGTTTTCTATTTCATTTTGTGGTTTCGAGCATGACTCGGCGGGCGTGGACGACGAAATACGCGACCAAGCGCCGCTTCGGCAGCCGCAAGCGCAAGCCGCCGAACATCCGATGGATTAGTCCTAGCAGAGTTGCGTCCGCGCGCAAGCTTAGACTGCCGACGCATTGCCGGGCAATTCGCAGGCTGTTGCAGCCTTGAGTTCCAGTGGTGATGATACCGAACTAATAACCGCCTTTTCCGATGCTTCCGGGCCTGCAACGCCCTGTAAATGCTCCGCGACGTACCCCGATTGTGCCACCGCCGTCACCGAGATGAACGACGAAAGTGCGGTCCAAGCGCGTGCGTCTGCGGCCGTGAAGACGAACCGTGCATCAGCAACGGTCGCACCATGCAGTCGCATCTTGAGTCACAATTCATCTTGTCAGAAGTGTTGAATATGACCGCCGCCACTGTCCGCGCGTCACTTCGTTCTGTGCCGGCAACCGAACGGAAGATAGGGTTTGCGGCTGGAGGATCATGCTCGGTGGCGACGGACTCAAGCGAGTCGAGCAGCTGAGAAAAATGCCTTGCGCAAGAAGAGGGCACAAAAAGCACATGAAAGCAAGCATAAAAGATCCAAGAAGCCAAGAGAGCAGCCTGACTCCTGTACCTACAAGGCCGGTGGTTTCTAGTCGAATAAACATGGCCCAAAACTTCAAACACCTTTTTCTCAAAAGTTTTTTCTACCACCAAGGTCAGCTTGCAAAGCCAATATCTCAGCCACCGTTATGAATATTTTTACACCGTTTGTTTTGTTACACTCATTGTGCACCACTGCACACAGTGACATGTTTTGTTTTCAAAATAGTTGCTTCAATAATTTGTTATCTTTTGTTTTCACAGTCTCGATTTTCATGCAACTGAAGTAGCTGCAAAAGAATGAAAATATAAAAAAAATCTGTTAGGCAAAAAAAATTACAGGAATGTCACTGTGTGGAGGATACATATAGGAGTGCTATCAAAGTTTGTTTGAACTCCTAGCACCAATATACAGGTGTGCAGGCATTTTGCAAAAATGAAAGCAGAACAATTTTGTAAACAAAGATGTACTTCAGATATTGCAGCCATATTTTCACCATATTTTCACAGTTTTGTTTATGTGATATTATTAACATCTGTGCAAAATTTAATCAAAATCGGATGGTAAATAAAAAAGTTAGCTTTGATCCCCATATCCCCCCTTAAGGGGGAAGGTTACCTTCGGATACCAACTTTTTTGTTTATTGAGATATCTTAATGAAAATTTTCCGGATGGACTCATAGCAAAAGCATTAGTAGAACTACATAATTTCATGCAGTTATGTTCACTGGTTCTCAAGTTACAGCAATATGTCAGAATGGTGCACATGGTTTTCTCATTCCGCGCCTGGAGAATTCTCAAAAGGTGCTGCAACTGTGAAATTCACTATGATGATTCCCAGATGGATACCTCAGGGCAAGACACAGCCCTTTCTTTAAATTTCCTTGCGGAAAAATTTCATAAGACCACCGAATTTAGTGTTAGTGATTAAGATTTTATCAATCAAATTATGATGAAATATCACAAATCACAGACACAATATATAAAAAATATGGGCTTGTCTTGCCCTCAGAAATTTATTCAGATACACAATAAAAAAAAACTTCTGGAAATCTGATGAGCGGTTACAGAGATATGGCTGGAACAAGCAGCCTCACCAGCCAAAAAAAAAAGCCATTTTGAGAAAAATGAGCGTTGAAAGTCTTGAGCACATATATTGTTCTCAAATGACCCTCCAGCATAAGTGGAGGTGTCCTTAGGCACTCTCCTCTGTTGCCACCTTTCCACCTTCTCTTGTGATCGCTTCTTGGCCTTTTTCAAGCACAGAGAATCTTTCTCGGCCGCCCATTGAATGGCAAGGTGGCCAGGTGTTAGCCCCACTGATGAACATAGCCCTTGGGTGGCACTGTGGCAGGCACCATTATATCTTAAAACTGCCTCATGCAGTGCTGTCTCCACAGCAATCAGCGACACATGCTGCTTTTTGGGCATCAGTGACCACAGCACAGAGTGAAATGATTCTGACACATTTTGCGTCTTTGCTCCCAGGCAGCGTTGCAGAAGAGAAGCCTGTGAGAGACGCTCATAAACAGGTAGCAGTGCTTCTACAACATAGCCTGGAAGATTGTACCGATGCTTCGGAGGTGGTACACCATCGCTCTTGCTGCCGTTATGACGACACCACGAGTCTGCACCCTCAGGACATAAGTCGTAGTGAGGATCCTCGTCCGTCGATGTCACGTGGTGGTACGATGCCATCACTGCACGTTGCATTGTAGCCACATTATTAGAATAGTTCCATAGGGCCCAGCCATAATAGTCAGTCAACTTGTCGATGAGGGCCTTTGTCAGCCTGCACTTCCCTCCTAAAGCCTTGTCACTTTTCTGCACAAGGTTGCGCAGTGCTGTCCCCATCCTCTTCTGAACGTGTTTTAGGCATTCCTCTTTTGAAATGGGGACCAGTTCATAAACATTTGCTTGCACAAGGGCAGAGAAGGTGGCACTATCTTCGTCAGACACGAGCATTGTGTAACGGAGGTTGTGCTTTGGCACCGAACGTGCGAAAAGAATGACAGCTGCCTCTATCCTCCCAGACTTAGAGTCAGTGTTTTTCTGGCACACGTGATCCTCCTGCCAGCTTGCGTTCCCTGGGTCTCCACTCTTTGGTCCTACTTGGCAACCAAGGCACTGGTTTGATAAAACAATGGCGCCCAAGATGAGGCCCGCATGATATTCAATTATTGCACCAACTCCAATATGGGACGTGTGGCCACACTTGTGCCATGTTCTATCAAAGTTCACTGTGATATGCCTGCTAAAATATGGATCCATTTTCTTGTAGGTGGTTTTCACAGCAGAAGTAGATTCTGCATAAAACTTGTCTATGCACTGTGTCTGCGGTTCCCTGAGTTTCAAGTGCTTCTGAAAAGTGTTATGATGCAGGCCACGATGGGACACGTTCATCACTGGCCAAAAGTCATTGAGGGCTGTTTGTCCCTTCCCTATCTGTTTTGTTGCCACAATAGCTCTTATATTCACGTCGGAGGCCATTGAGTCATCCTGACGAGCAGAACTCCACGAGCTTGCAACTACTCCACAATGTAAACATAGCAGCTCAAGCTTTGTTGCAAGTCCCGGTTAGGTGCCTCCTTGAACCTTCATCCCAGTTGCAATGCACCACTGGCACGGGGTCTCGGATAGCAGGTCACCTAGGGCATCCATTTGCAGAAGGAGAAATTTTTCGCATTCACTTGTAGCGTTGGCAGCTTCAAGATCGCACTCCATTGCTTTAAATTTTCGCTCCGTCGCTGACGTAGCGCCAAGTCCTCGTTGCACAGCAGTGTGTTTTTTATCTGCCGCCTCTTTCCCCTCACACGTCAGGAAACATGTTTTCAAGTGTACAGGGGACGACGCGATCATACTGTCCAAGGTAGATGAAAGAAAGGATGTGGAAGCAGCTGTCGATGAGCATGAGACACCAGGCGCGCTCGTCACGACAAATTCTTGCACCGGTGGAGCAGGAGTCGTGTTGCTAGAAACGTCAACGCAACCACGCTCTTGTGTAGATGAATCAGAAGCTGCCCCACAGGAACCGTCGGTGTGATCATCGACGGCGCGCAGGTGAGCGGCGACCTTTGCCATGCGGGTGAGCTTCATGAAATGCGTCCTTGCACGCACCGAATGCGTCTAGCGTTCAGAGTTTCTTTGGGCGCATCGTGGCCTGCCGCACAATAATCGGCTGGCTAAACGCAACAATGGTCTCGTAAAGACGGTAGAAACTTGGAAAAACGGCTGCAAAGATAGACGATGGCAAGCGGAACACACAAAGGGTGTCGGCGATGGAGGAGCCGAAGCAGATGACGGCCGGACACATTATGCAGGAGACTACTACGTCATCGCACGCAGCAGCCAGTGGGAGTCGCGGGCTCCCCTGTGTCCTTGAGGAGCGCACCCTTCGCCCAATCTCAGTTTCACGTCTCAGCCGCCGGAAAGTTGAAAGCTCTCGCAAACGAACAAAGCAACACCAAAATGGCAGCACTCGGAGGAGCGGTGGAGAAATGGCATTCGCACCAAGTAGGGATATTTTGAGTGCTCGCTCGCTGCTTGAGGGCTGCCATGGCTCATTATAAACTTTGAAATAGTTTTGCGATGAATTAGACATTGATATTTACATAAATGGTAGTTTATAAGACATACTGACCGGATATGTGGTTTTCCAGAAATGACTTTTTTGTGATTTTTCGATTTTCAAAAGCTGCGTCCCCCCTAAGGGGAGATCAGGGTCCTGAAAACTTTGTTGAAAAAATTTTTCAACATACGCTGCTTAAGTTTTATTTGGAGATATATTGTAAAATTCTTATTTCGAATATGTTTTTAGATTTAAAATATCTCACTTGGAAGAAAAGATATGACAGAATACAATACTCCTAATTAGGTCATTTCTTATGGACCTTTTTAATAATGTCTCATTAAAATAGTGTTTTTAAGAACATGTAGACATGTAGTTAACGAGGTTCACAGGCAATGGGACCAGGAATGTGAAAAACATAATGAACACTATTTCAAGGGAAGACGCGGGTCTTGAAATGGCGAAAAATCTAAAAAAAGTTGATTTTTTGAAAAGTGCATGTTCTCTATATTCATACATTCAGGAATCCTTCCGCAAAATTTATAAAGTGAACTTAATCGAAAAATAATCAAAAAAACCTTTGAACTTCGTGCCGTCGCCATTTGCGAATGCGGTGGCCGGCGGCCGCTATCTTGGGCTTGTTTGAAAGCTATTTTCTTTATGTGCATTCTTATTCCAATTCAAAATGGTGTTGGAAGGGGGAAATTGATGCCATCACATCATTTCTGAAGGATGCGTCCTTGCTACTGATTGGCCAAAGTGCCCCCAAACCCATGCTCCTCGCTCCTATTGATCTGGCGCTGTTTGGCGCACACTTGACTGCTCTCGCGTTTTGCTACGTTTGTGGTTTGATCGCACCACAGCTTACGTTTGTTCAGCCACTTGCTTCTTGACAACGTTTCATAAGGCATCTTTTTTGGTGCCCGAATGGCTGGAGGAGATCGCCGTCTCAAGGTTACTACGCATCAAGCGTTTGGCAAGACGCGAAAGTGCCGTGGAATTTGTGACGGAAGTCGGCTAGGCCTGTCATTAGGAGTGGGACTCCTGTGCCAATTGTGCAATTTCGCTACAAACGCAAATTTCCGCGTGACACTGCGCCAAACACAGAAAATTGATGGAAATTCTGCCACGGTGCGCCAGAACGGCTTCAGCATGTATGCTCCGGCAGTGGCCGTGAACAGCGAGCGGATTTGTTCTCAGAAAAAGAGTGCAGCCGTTCACACGCCGCATGCCACGCGACCATGTCTCCCACACAGTTTGTTGTAATTTTTGCGTTTATAACAGTGGACTTTCTGGCCCTCCCAGCTGTCATCACTGCTAGTGGAAAGGCCAGGGCAGCTGTTTACTAGGATGCGGTTGAGTGGGCCGACCGGCACAACACAACAAAAAGTAAGCCCACTGTGCTGCGAGCAAACTAGACGTTAGGGAAGCGCACGCTGCAGCACGTTTAGCACGTAGGCGTCTCTGTCCCCAGGGCTGATATAATGTAAAACTATTCCAATCTGGGGGGTCTTTATACCCATATGGACGAGGCTTCGGTTCCCACCTGCGGCAAGTTGTTTATTCATCCACTTCAATGTCCATTAATTTAGCGTTTCTTTATTCCATTTATTAAGCACAAGTAATTTCCCCTATGTTGTCCTTCATGTGAGTGTTTGTTGGCTTTTATGATATGACTAATAAAAATCGGGCCCCTCAGCTAACAGCAATTTCTTTTAGAAATCGAATTTCAGTATTAAAAACCTTGTATTGTTTGTTATAATGCAGATATGCAAAATCTAATTTGATATTTGCAATCAGCAGAAATAACTGACCGGTACTGTTAAATATCATTCAGTTCACACCAAAATTAACAAAATTAGTTTCAGAACCCACGTCTACTCTTAAAGGGGGACATGATGATTACAGGTATCCTTACCTATTTTTGAACCAAACTTGATAAAAGTATGCATGCTTGTTAAGTTTCTGGTCCTGATTCTAAAAATGCAGTTATGTTTTCGGTAGGTTCATTGTTCCATTACATAGTTAAGAAAACAATGTATTTTGTTCTTCCTACAATAGCCTAATAAGCGACCTGAAAGAAATATATAAATGACGTGTGGATCAATAGCAGAAAGCGCAAGACTCACAGCAACGGAGCAGTGTTAGAGTGAGTTAATATTAATTCATACTATGTAGTAATACTGAACCTCCATTGTTTTTAACATGGCCATGCAATAATCACGCAAAAAGACAAATAAAAAAATAACCAGCAAAACTGCTTCCTATGTTGTGTGCTCCAAACATGTAGCTTCATGTTGCAAAAAGAACCGTTATTCTATCTGATAGCTATTGATATGGCACAGTGAATGTTTGGAAGGTGTGCAAAATTATTTCGAGAAAATCGAGAAAAACAAATGTCACTGCTATTGACATAATGTTCACCATTTTTTCATCAATTTTGATGAAACTATTGTCTTTTGACATTTTTTGTGCTGATTTCAAATGTTATTTTGCTGTAGGTTAGTTCTTAAGATAATTAACATTTCACTTCCATTGTTTAAGGGGTGTATATGGGTTATTGAGATACCTTTATTTCTGAATCAAATCTGATGAAACTGCATGTGCTCATTGAGTGTTATGTGTTTATTTTAAATATCCAGTTATATTTTGCATATACATAGTAGTTGTCTAGATAACTAATAATTACCTTCTATTGTTTCTTCTCGACACAGTATCATGCAGATTGCACACGAGATGAATAACTTTAATCGCAGAAAGTGTCATTTAATGTCATTTGCCAATTGCCAGTGCTCCACATTTTGTGCACAGCGGGATTGTTAACGAGGAACGGGGTGTACGTTTGGCTGCCGCTCACACGCGGCGAACTCTGTGCCGACGTGGCATCGTCACAGATCGCACGTGAGATGACTGTCTCTATGTTGAGATCGCAGTCACGTTCACCTTTGTCCACTGCCGCACCACAACTTGCACTTTACACAAGACAGCAGGGCATTTATAGAATCGAGGCTTACGATAATGAAGGGCATCTCCATTGCATCCGAGCCAGCCGTGCTGTATCAGTGTGAGCGAGAAAATCCGATTTTCACTTGGTAGCTGGCGTTGAAGCAAAGCCTTGCAGTTTTTCTTGAGCATTCTTCACTTTCTACAAATCATCGGGCTGCAGTAGTTGTGCTGGAATGCCGCATGTACACTGGCCGCTGCCATAACCGCTTTCATCTCCTAAGCCTATTCCGTAGTCACGGGGAGAGGCTCCTGCAAACTATTGCCAGCATCTTCCAAAGCTGCTGCGCACTTTAGAAAGTTTGATACCCCTTGTTTCTTGTTCTGCTTGCCAAATTTATGGCTTGCAGCAAACTGAATTTGACATAGCTTCACGCCAAGTTTCGCACTCCCGAGCAGTCGGCGACGAAAATCTGCCAATGGCATGGCATGCGTACGATCACGTCTCAGTCGACAAATGGAATTGTGCATCGGGACAATTTTTTCGGGGGATTTTTCTTCATAGCCATTCAGCACACAGAATAGTGGGGGCACAAAAAAACTAAATGAGAAGGCTGGCTTTTTCAAACAAGGTCAAGATGGCTGTGATCACAAACTTGCAACGGCAACTGCGCGTCACGGAAAAAGGACCTTTTTTTGCCTGGTCCTCAATAAAAATATAGCTCACAGACATTATGTAAATTGCCATTACAACCAAAATATTGGTCCAAATTTCTGAGGTGATGTATCAGACACTGTAGATTCCAAAAACAATGTTTTCAAAAAAATGATTTTTCCGGGACTTCTCAGTCTGTAAGACCTCCTGCAATTTCTTTTTGAGGCGCTCTTCTGGGAACTTCGAAAGAGTGACAAGTGACCCATCTACACAGCAGATGCAGAGGTTTTATATATACGAATTAATGCGGATCACACATAGCTCTCTATGTGTGATTGAACGTATGAATTGTGGTGTGGCATGTGTTTCGTGAAAATCGCCAATACTTTACGTAATGGCTCCAAACTTTCTTTAATTCATACATATTTGGCTGCCTGCCGGTTAAATTGGGCGACATGCCGAGTGTGGAGCACCGGAAATGTGCGATGTGAAGGAGAAAAGGCGGCCACTAGTGTGCAACCTAGATGAAGCCACGGAGTACACATTGCCATAGTTGTCAGCAGTAACTATACAGGAATGCACAGAGGAAATGTGGGAGTGCCAGAAATGCTTTGTGCCTCTTGCATTTTCTGCTGCGCAAAACACTGTGCGTGCCATGTGCCTTCAGAACTGCGTGGTTGCCATCCACAATCCTGTCGATTCATCTGCAATGTTTGCAACAAGCAGTAGTCTTGTTTTGACTCGGTGCATGATGCATGTAATGTCAGAAAACGTGACAGAAGCTGTTGAGGATGAAAAGTGATTTTACTGAGACCTGCGCGCTGCCGTCCAACCCATTCCACCGGCTATAATGATAGATAGCTGGTGTATTGCTGACCTGCTAACTGATAAAAAATAATCGGAATCTACGCATGGTAGTGAAAAGCCTGTCTACTTGCATGATGAAACTCTAGTGTTTGGATCATATATAAAGGAAATTGTGAGGCCCTTGCCACAGCAATCACTTATTGGCCACAAATAGGAATGAGGGTTGTGGATTTCTTCTGTAAATAAAGGCATGCTAATGTGGTAAGCACTTGTTTTTTGTTTTCTGGGTGTGTTGAGTTATTTGACATTTGTTTTTTCTGACATTTTCTGCAGTCCTGTGAAATGTTAATTAACAATACTTTACTGCTCTGGCCCTGCATGTAAGTTCTGAAACAGCTGCTGTGTTATGAAAATCGCAAATTACTTAGTACCCTGTTTGGCAGGGTACTATGTAATGGCAGAAATGACCGCAGGGGACTGCAACATTGTGACATTTTGGCATTCGGTCCAGCTCACTCGATGGTCTGTTGTGGCTCTGTCATACTGGGCTGTGTACTGAGTCGCAGCTTAGCAGTCGGAGCAAGTGTGCCAAAAGGTTGCGATGTCGGGCTTCCACATGACCGCCTTCTGTGTCACAACGCATGGACCTCCTGTGAAACAAAACTGAAATTGGTTCATAGAAAAGCTATTGTATACTATTTAGGGCACTCTTAAGCTTGCCAGTATGTTTTGCAGATTGGCCTTTTATGGTGGCATGCCTGAACGGAGCTGCCATCAGTGGTGTGTGGGAACCCCTTAATGCTGCAAATAATTCTACCTATTAAAAATTTAGTTTTGCTACATTACTCACATTTTAAGATTCAGGAAAAGCTTACAGCTGCAATAAAGGATTAATAATTTTCAATTCTTCAAAGAGTTTTGCCAAGTTTACAGAATGTGGTCACAGTGTGAAAACTCTTTACAGGAACATCATATATGAAAACATCGATTTCATGCCTAGCGTATCTGGAAAGCACCCATCAGCCACTTGAAAAATATGCATGATGTAAAAAACTGCGAGAAGCTATTACATGATGCTACGTGATGACATACTGACACAGAGAGCAAACGCTCAGCCGTGTATTTTCAAACTTTTTTTACTAAAATGCATTACTACATCATTCACACGTGCAGTACAGGTTCAAAAAGAAGTGTTTCAAGATGTCTGCAACATGCTTTGTACATCAATATTTTCAATATTTATTTTTATTTGTATGTACAGTGAAATCTTAATAATAATTTGAAGTATCTTAGAATCGACGGATAATTTGAACTGCTTTGTTGGTCGCAGCAAAGGCACATGTACAGTCGTCCGATTTTTCAGATTCCCTAAGGGCCAGAAAAACTTCTGAGAAAAAAAAAAAATGGATGCATGCCGTTTACTGCCCCCAAGGCCTCAAATCGCCACGGGCACGTCCGAAACGGCTCTGAAGACATACCATTACACTTATTAGGCCTACTGGCACAACTTACTGGGATAGGAGACTGTGGGTGCACGCGTATATACTGTCACGGGTAGTGCTACACACCAGTAATTAGAGAAGACGTCAATTGCTTGCTGTCTTGCAGTTCGTACTCGAGCGAGCTGCCAGGCCTTTTTTGCGTGCTGCTGAAGCGTCGCCACGTCAGGATGTGGGTCACCTTCATTCACATGAGGGAGCATGGCGTCGAGTGTTGTAGTCACTTACGGCCGTAAACAAAAGCGAACGGTGTCAGCCCAGTTGTCTCCTGAATGACAGTATTATATGCAAAGGTGACATAAGGGAGTACTTCATCCCACATTTTATGTTCAACGTCAACGTACATCGACATGTCCGCCAGGGTTTTATTTAGCCGTTCTGTGAGACCATTACTTTGCGGATGGTAGGCGGTAGTTCTGCAGTGAGTAGTTTGGCTGTACCGCAATATGGCCTGCATCAGGTCGCTGCAAGGTTTGTTCGATTCAGAAAAAGGTGCACGGCACCAAAAACGAAAAGGTGCAGCGGGTGCCGGGCTGCACCCACTCGCTGCAAGGTTCAAGGGTGCAGTGCATCGCGGCGGCACCTTGCCTTGCACCCCGTACAATCGAGCACGGGGGTGCAGGGTGCACTGCTGCACCTCGGGGAATCGAGGGTCTAAGTTCAGTGTACCGTGAGTAGGTGCAGAAGGTGCAGATAAACTTGGCTGAATCGAATAGACCTACAGAATGCTGTCCCCCTGTCAGTGATAATGGCCTCTGGCACGCCGTGACGCAGGACGATATGAAAAATTAAAAATCTGGCGGCTTCTTCAGCTAGGGGGGGGGGGGGGGTCGCTCTTGAGAGTGCGCACGTTTCTGCGTAGCGTGTCCAGTAATCCGTCGCAACAATAATCCATTTGTTCCCAGCGGTGGACGTCGGGAAAGGCCCAAGAAAGTCCAATCCAACTTGCTGGAACGGTCTTGTCGAGGGTTTGATCGGTTGCAGGAATCCGGCAGATTTCTTTAGGGGAGTCTTGTGGCGTTGACACTCTCTGCACGCACAGACGTAGTGCTTGACTTCTTCGGCAATACGTGGCCAGTAATAACATTCTCGAATCCGCGCAAGTGTTCGTGCAGAGCCGAGGTGTCTGGATGTTGCTTCATCATGAGATGCCAGCAAAGTTTCTGGACGTAACGGCAATGGTACAACAAGAAGGTATGCCTTCTTTGTAGGATCAAAGTTCTTTTTGGCTAGAACACCATTTCTCAAGCAGAATGCGGACACACTGCGCTTGAAGATTTGTGGTACGCCGTCACTTCGTCCTTCAAGGTACTCAATGAGGCCACTAAGTTCAGGGTTGGCCCGCTGTTGCGTGGCAAAATCGGAGGCGGTAACCATGCCCAGAAAAATTTAGTCGTTGTCTGTACACAGTGGTGGTTGCTCGAAGGGGGCTCGGGATGACAGTCTGCGTCTGAATGCTTTCTTCTGTTCTTGTAGAATATGGAGATGTCAAACTCCTGCAGCCGCAAACTCATCTCGCGTGGCATCCGGACGGGTCCTTCAAGTTTGCTAGCCAGCACAAAGCATGGTGATCGGTAACGACAGCAAAGGGTCGGCCGTATATATACGGACGAAATTTTGATGTTGCCCGCACTATTACCAGATATTCTTATTTTGTTGTGGAATAGTTTGACTCTGTTTTCGATAAAGAATGACTGGCATAGAGATGTGTTCTCGTCTGTTCTGTCTCTGAACAAGAACGGCGCCGAGGCCGTAACTGCTGGCGTCTGTGTGGATTTCAGTTTACGTGTTGTCGTCGAAGTGCACCAAAATGGGTGCCGATTGGAGACGGTGCTGGAGCTCTCGAAACGCTTCATCTTGTGGTGCAGGCCATACAAATGGCACATCCTCTTTTGTCAGGCATGTCAGAGGCTCTGCGTTCCGCAAGAAATCTTGGACGAAATGTCTGTAGTAGGCACAAAGTCCGAGAAACCTTCCGACGCTTTTCTTTTCATGAGGCTGTGGGAAGTGTTGCACGGCAGCTGTCTTCTCTGGGTCTGGTAAGACGCCTGCATAGTTGACAACGTGGCCCAGGAATTTCAGCTGTTTGTAGGCGAAGCGTCATTTTTCATGCTTCAGCGTAAGTCCGAAAGACTTGATAGCACGCAGTACCGCCTCTAGCCTGCTAAGGTGTTCGTCGAAGGTAGAAGCGAATACTATCCCATCAAGATACACCAGACAAGTCTGCCCTTTCAGTCCAGCCAACACGGTGTCCATTAACCTTTGGAAGGTTGCAGGGGCAGTACACAGCCCAAATGGCATGACCTTGAACTGGTATAAGCCATCTGGTGTAATGAACGCAGTCTTTTCGCCATCCCTTTCGCCAACCTCCACCTGCCAATAGCCGCTCTTTAGGTCCACGGATGAGAAGTATCTTGCATTGCAAAGGCGATCCAAGGCGGCGTCAATTCGAGGGAGCGGTTAGACGTCCTTTCTTGTGACCTTGTTGAGTCGCCGGTAATCGACACAGAATCTTAGGGTGTTGTCTCTTTTTTCCGCGAGCACGACAGGGGAAGCCCAGGGACTTTGAGAGGGTTCAATGACATCGTTGTGCAGCATTTCTTTTATCTGTTTCCTGATTGCTTCCCTTTCTTTCATGGACACGCGGTACGGTGACTGGTGAATAGGCCATGTACAGGGTCGTTCAAAATATGTGCGAACGCGGCGAAACGTGGCCGCGCTCCGCGGAGCGTCATCGCATCCGGCGCGGTCGCACATCGAAACAATGTGGCGCAGGCGCACAGCAGTCTGGAGGCGGTGCTTCGTGTCGTCTGCTACAGTGCTGAAGCACACCGTGCTTGCTTTGCTGGGAAGCGCGCCTAACTCTGTGCTGGCAGCGTCCAGACGTGGTGCCGAGGTGGCACAGTCGCATTTTACTGATTGCAGCGCGTTGTTCAGTCCTATGGAAGGGTTTCAACTGGCAGAGGGAGCTAGCTTGGGCACGGCAATTTCTTATCCACTGGCGCAGCTGATAAGCTGCTGCAAATAAGTGCCAAGCTAAGCGACTGCTCTGTACTAGTGAATGATTCTCGAATGATTCTCGGATGATTCTCGAATGATTCTCGAATGATTCTCGGATCTATACACTAGAGCTGAGAAATTTGAAACAACGGCTGCATTTAACCGAGAACGCTGCATTGCAAACACACGCTGCTGAGTTGCCATATGCGGAGCCAACAACAACGCGCTGCAGTCAGTAAAATGCGACAATGCCATCTCGGCACGTCAGGGCGCGGCCAGCACACAGGTGCGCTTCACAGCAAAGCAAGCATGGTGCGTTTCCGCATTGTAGCAGACGACACGAAGCACCACCTCCAGACTCCTGTGCGCCTGCGCCACATTGTTTCGATGCGCGACCGCTCCGGATGCGCTGACGCTCCGCGGAGCGCGGCCACGCTTCGCCGTGTTCGCACATATTTTGAACGACCCTGTACATTCCTCTATTGTTATCCGATGCTTTGTAAGCGTCGTCTGGCGAATCTTGGACGATGTAGCGAAGCAATCCTGGTAGGTATGAAGCAGTTTCTGCAGCCGTTCTTGTATCGCTTGCAGCAGAGCAGGGTTTATATGGAATGAAATGTCAGGAGGTCGAGGTGCGAGTTCGTTTTCGAGCGTGAGGATGTTGCCTATGTTGGGAATAGTCCTGAAGAGCGCCACAGCGGTGCCTTTAGCGGGATAGCGATATTCCGAGCAGAAATACGTTATCGGTATATTGGCTGTTCCTTCGACCAGGCGGACGATCCCTCACAGACGATCCCTCACAGACAACCCGCGCTCAAACAGCAAACTTGGGTTCGCTGCGACCGATCCCTCCACGCAGCTGCCGTTGTTGGTACCCACTGCGATCAGAGTACTCGACCGGGGTGGCAACGTGATATGTTCATCGAAAATCGCGAGTGAAGCAGATAATGCAGGACTTAAATTGTGCGCTATGGCGTTCTCTGGTGAAAGAAAGACTTGTGGTCTGTGTCTGTAGATTAATGACCGCACTGTTTGCCGAAAGGAAGTCTATGCCCAGAATGATGTCACTGCTCTAGGACGATGAAATTGGTAGGGTGCATGTGTCCTCGCTACGCTACACGAGCCGTACATCGTCCCTTTGGCGTTCCTACATGACCACTGCTGTTCTTATCTGTGGGCCATCCCAAGCGGTAAGAACTTTCCATAGTTGAGTGGCGAACACTGCGCTCAGGACGGAGAAGTCGGCAGCAGTGTCAACCAGTGCGAACATATCCCGGTTGTCTATCTTCACTGCTAGGCCCGTGGATTTTGTTGTGGTATTGCACGTGCATCAGGGTGTGGTGCTGCGGCTTTGCCGGTACTTGCTACTGACGCATCGCTTGCTCTCGTCGCTGGTATGAAGATTATATTGTCGCGTCGTTGACACATTTTGTTCGTACGGCGCAGGCATAGTTACATCACTAGAATGTTGCGGCGGGGAAAGGTTTTCAGCAGTGCGACTGGCTGCAACCATGCCTCCATCGGTTGCCGTCCTCAGTTTCCCAAGCTAGGGCTGGGGGACCTTCCAAGCGCTGCTTCCGCATAGCTAAGACGGAGAGAAGTAGAACGGCGGGATGAGGGTGACGGTGACCTGTAGCGGCTTGTTGACGAATTCTGCCTTTGCAGGTAGTGTTCGGTCTCAAGTGGCCTTTGGCCAGGTTGCGGACGTGGAGCCCCGATAGGGAACCCACGGATGCCGAGGTTCCTGTAGAAGCAGCGACGGTATACATGGCTGGGCTCGCCGCAGTCGAAGCATAAAGGACGCTGGTCGAGAGTCCTCCAGACGTCGGACTTTCTCGGGGTTGCCTGTTCGACTCTAGGCGGGCGGTCATTTGGTCGTGAGCGTTGCAATGGCAAGTACGCCGATTTGGTCGGCCGCACTTGGCTTTGCACAGCGGTGGCATACGAGATAACCTGAGGTGGTCAATAGGTGTATTCGGGTGCTTGGTGTGGCTGAACGAGTTGCCCTGTTCCCAGTGCCTGCTGGACTTCGTCTGATTACGTCACTGAGCGCTGCGACTTGAAGACGGGAGCTAGGGAACATTTGACTAAGTTCTTCTTGTACTACAGCCTTGATTGTGTCTTGAAGGTTGCTCATGCTCATGGTGTCGAATTCCGTGGGAGACGTACCATGGACCAGAGCGGGGTGTCCGTACTGTCTTCTTCAAACATCGAGTGTGTTTTCCATGGCTGCGGCGTCAGTTAAAAATTCAACGACTGTTTTTGGTGGGTTCCGCATTAACCCAGCGAAAAGCTCTTCTTTCACTCCTCTGATAAGAAAACCAAGCTTCTTTTCTTCCGGCATTTCTGGGTCTGCCCGACCAAAAAGATTCTTCATTTCTTCCACGAAGACGGCCACGCTTTCATTGGGCAGCTGGAGACGTGCTTGAAGTTGTCTCTCGGCTCTTTCCTTGTGAAGGACACTTGTAAATGTAACAAGAAGGCTTCGTTTGAAGTTTTCCCATGTCCTGAGCTGCGACTCTTGGTTGATGAACCACGTACATGCAGACTCCTCCAGCGCGAAGTAAACATGCTGCAGCTTTGCGTCGTCGTCCCACTTGTTGTAGCTCGCCATGTGCTCGAACTGTTCGAGCCAGTCTTCAGGATCATCGCAGGGGGTACCACAGAATGTCGGTAGCTCCCGTGGCTGCTGCAACACTGCGGCTGTAGGAGTGATGGACTCGTTCATCTTGACTGTCGTGGCCTCTTTTGCAGGGCATGTCTTCTCTGGTAGGAAGCCGTACTCAGGGGAGAGCCCAAGATTCCGGCGGTTTCTTCGTTGGTCGTCTCCTTTTGGCTGATGCAGACTGGTGTCGCGAGTGCCTGAACGAGCGCTTGACATACCCAGCACCTCCACCAGTTGTCACGAGTGGTGCTACACACCGGTGATTAGAGAAGACAAGCGCACAGCAAGACAACCATTTATTGAGGCAAACTTGTGCCCCACATAACCAAAAGCAACTAGCCGAATAGCAGCAACATGTGCGACCATGGACAGCAATCAACAAAGAACGAGCATCCCCTATCTGTGGGCAGTATTTAAAGGCTGCGAAGGAATGTGCGTAGAACTATCGCAAGAGATAGCGTGAGTTGCCCTGCCTGATACGATGGGCGAATCGTAGATACGAAGCTATCGCGGTAGGTTTGTGCGAGTGCTCACACGCATTAACTTCCATCATTCGAATGGCACCAGCACAGATGCAAAGCCCGAAAGGCACGTGGCAATACTATGGTATGCTTCACCGCAACACGTCGCACATGCTTCACCGTGTAACAGTGCTGTATTGGCGAAGCTGACCGGCATTGCGCAACGTGTCGTGCTTTCCGAACTTCGGAACCATCGGTGAGGATTACAAAGGCGGAATTGGCACCATTACTAACAGGCGAATTGTTTCAATGAAAAACACTGCAGAGAACAGCAAGAAGCTTGGTAGCGAAGGCCTAGCGTTGCCGCGGTAGTGGCTATGGCTGCCAGCGGATCTGCGTGCGAAACTGTTGGCTCGAGGCGGCGAGATAATCAAAATGTTAGTGGTGGTGGCAAAAAGCCCGGAAAATCGGATGGCAAAGGTTTTTTGTGTCCGCAATTTCCGACATTCATATACGTTGATACTATGGGGTACTTGGCAGTGCCGCGATGGCGTCCAAATTATCAGGCATGCCCAAGAAATATTTAGGTACATATTAAGAAGCCCTAGGTGGTCCAAATTTCTGGAGTCCGCTACTACTCCGTGCCTCATAATCAGATTGTGGTTTTGGCACGTTAAACCCCATAATTTATTTTTCTTGTCCGGGCTTCTGGAAAAGCTGTCGTTGACTGTATTTAGAAGCACTCCAGTATATTCGAACTCCAGGACTGTGCAATGGTTATGTCGAACAAACTTTCTCATTCCCATGAACTGCTTTTCGGAGAAACTCTATCCAAAGGCTTGATGCATAGACAGAACCCATAACGTTGCGCACTGTAAAAATTATGAGGAAAGACTTGCCGAAGCGCAGAGAAGCAGAGCACCCTTTTTTCCCCCTCTGGCTTAAATGGAGCTGGAAGGAGCCCCCAGCGTGCGCATGATTATGTTTCTGCATGCTCACCTATGCCGACGGCATGAGCTTGATCACATTACTGCACGCTCAGTTACGTAATCTCCAGCAGGTGTTTGCAGGATGAGGATATGCATCAGGCCACCAGCCTTCTCAGCTCGCCCTCGCATGTTTCCCTTGCGCTTCTTATTGCACTTGTCATAAGGAATCTAGGCCTCTCTGGCAAATGTGCGTTGATGTAGGAAAAATATCCCCCTTTTGCAGAGGGACCCCTGTGACATTTTTGGTTTTGCATGCTGTACTGCACATTTGATTGAGTGCTATATTTAGCGCTATATATCTGTACTTAATTCTAACTGCATTTTATTCGGATCAATTTCCAGCCCCCTTGGAGTTTGAATTAACAGAATTCTACTTTATTGGCTTGACATGCGCAATTGTGTGTGCAGCGCTTGAAAGGGTTAATGTGATTAGCTTTCCGTGGATGCTTCAAGCAATCTTTGGTCTGCCAATGTCTGACCTCTTTTTATTTCTGCGAGTGCATTCAGCAGGCGTACACTTGACGGACAAGTGGGAGTGCCCACTCTTCTAGCTGAAAAGCTTTGTGCCTGCAATAGACGCCTGTGCATTTGTGCTGTAGTTCATTCAAAGTCCAGTATGCTGAGCCCTAATTCTGCAGTGCCAGTGGGACAAAACTGTATGTGGCTGCAAGGCTGTGTTTAGTTTCTATGCGAAGTCCAAAAGTGTGCACACTTGTCTTGGTGCACCACACGCATGTATCTATGTGCATGTGCCAAATCAAATGCCACATTCTTCGCCCATTACACATCGTACAAAAGGTGTCCTTAGCAGTACAGTTTACTGCTACATTGTTTGAATGCTAATTCCATTAACGTTGACAGTCACTGTGAGGCGTTTTCTACCAGAATATATTTAAATGCAATTAGCATTCTTTGGAAACTTCACCCAGTTTGCAGTATGTCTGTATGTTTAGGCCTAACTTCTTTCTCACCCACATCGGTGTGCCGAGGGAACAGTGTTCAAAACGAACCGGTGGACCAACTTGGAGCACTGGGTATGTAACACTGCAGCATGTGCTGCTCTTCAGTTGAGCCCCTTTGAGGTCATAATCGTACAATGCACATAAACAATTGCACCATTATCGTAAGATTGTGTGAAGGCCTCCAATCATCTCTGGTGCATCGCCAATCTTCCCAGCACCATCCTAGAGTGTAGCAAGGAGGGCAAGTCGAGCAGCAACAGTGGAGGCAGCAGCTGTTCGAGCAGCTCGTCCCAGCACTCGGTGGGCGTGGCCACACTGAGCACCACCACTGGCCGACCCCCGACTGGCGGCAGCTCCACCTTGCCCGCCGTCCAGGAGGAGCCTGACGACAGCTGTGGTGGCGTCTCCATGGCAACGCCAGCACCACAAGAGCAGCAGCAGCAACGTGGCGAGGGGTGCGTGGTCCAGCTTGTGTAGACAGTTTTGTGCTCATTATTATTAGCATTATTAGCTTGAGCCACAGAACCCTTGCATGTACTCTTCGGGTTAGCCCTTGAATATCTGAAAATATATTAGGAATGTATGGCTAATGAGTAGTAGCTATGTAATCAAAAGGAAAGGTCATTAAATTGTATGCTTCATAGGTAAGATTTCTGTTTCAGCACTAAAAATCATAAGTTTCTGGGACAGTCCTGGTGCATAGAACTGTTTGCATTTAAAAGCAATTCCACCAGGAACTCCATCAGTGATTAGTAATATGTTAAAAAATGCTTATATAGAATGTTTATAGAATTTTTATTTAGTGTAAAATTAAGTGTAAAAAATTCAACACCAGCTTGAAGGCTTTTGAATTTTTAGCCCACCACTCCAGTTTACTGGTCACCTTTTCGAGTGGTGACTTGGCTGTTGGAATTATTCATTTGGTCAACATTTAGGCTTCTTTTTTTCTTCTTTCTCTTGCGGTCCTTGGGTGTTCTTTTACCACATGGTGGAATATTAGAAATGTGAAAGGTCATCTGTTCCCTAGATTGACCAGAAGTGAGTATGCCGGCTAGTAGGCAGCCTCTGTGCATGGGTGACCTTGCACTGAGTGTGTGCACCGTTGAGTGCATTTCAGTTTGTAGCAGCAAGCAAGACTGTCCTACTTTAAATTCAAAACAACTTTCTTTCTTCTTATTTGAACATGAATGCTCCTCGAAATTATTTGCCTGCCAGGTTACCGATTTTCGATGCGGTTAAGGGGGGAGTTGGTAATTAGAGCTATCTTGGTTATTTGTTCATAAAATTCACTGTCATTCCAAAAGGACTTCTTGTGCAAGTTGGTGCTTAAATTTCGTAGGTATACTTCGTGGCGCAAAATGCATTTCTTCCTTTCTTCTGTCCCTTTTCACGAAATGTATTCTAGGAAATCACAAAGTATACTAGTCACAAAGTATACCTAGGAAATCACTGTCATTCAGTTTCTCAAGCTGAATCACGAAATTGCAATTATTTTTTAATGGGTCAAATGATTGTGGTGATAATTGAGCTCACTAGTGTTATAGGTGCAACGACAATAGGTAAAGAAGTTCTTGGCAGAAAGCTATAATTAATGCGTGAGTGGACAGCAGAGTGTTTAAGGATGGAAGTGTTGCAAGCAGTTTTCAAGTCCAGTAATTGGCAGTTTAGCAGCTCATAAAAGTTGCATTCTAAAACGCCATCCTATTTCTTGGCTACGACTACGCCTTTTCTTCCGGCAAAAATCCTACACGATGATTAGTGCTAAGTCCCTAGATATTTTTTGCTAGCAGAAAATCTAGGGACAATAATTAGCACATGAACGCTAGTTTTGAACGTTTTGCAATACAGTAAAACCTCGTTAATTTGAAATCCTGGATAATTTGAAGGTCCCCTATTTTCCAACGTAAATTTGACCGGATAATTCGAACCGGCGGCTTAGGCCAACCTGGTTAATTCAAAGATTTGGGGTGCTATGCGGCAATTTCGGATCCCCATTTCACCGCAAACCCGACGAAACGATGGCCATTCGGAGCCGTGAGGCAACGCTACATAACAATCATGATTATTTATAGGCGAAGCGCCTGACCCGTAGTACTGCTAGCACACAAACGAGTCCATGGTACTGCCGAAGCGTGCGCCTGCAGAGGAGAAGACGTGCTTCACTGCAACGCAGCAGGCATTCCGGTTTTTGTCACATGCTCTCGTCCCCCACTTCGCACACTCCTCGCAGTCAGTGTGGGTTCCGTGCCGCTGCCACTGGCTGCCGTTCGCCCATTCTCCGTGCCTGCGGCTACGTGTGTGCGTGCAGCGCCACTCTGCACCATTCTTTTGTGTGCAGAGGTTGAGGGTGTTGCAGCTAGCGTGGTGTTCTTTCTTTCTTTTTTTTCTGAGCTGTGCAGAAGTGCCAGTGAGCGAAGATGCCAAAGTATAAGACTAACTTTGCAGCAGAAGTTCTGCTTGATCCAAGAAGCAGGTAAGAACACGTGTTCCAAGGCCGAGTTGGCTGAAGGGCACAGCGTGCCCCTCTCGACATTGTCCACAATATTGAAGAACAAGTTGAAGGTACTGGAGGCCTACAGCAAGACACCTTCTTCGAAGCGGTCGCGATTATGGGCTCCCACGTGCCAAGATGTGGAATCTGCTTTGCTGGCTGCATAAAGCAAACGCAGCCATCCTTCCCGTCAATGGAACGATACTTCGGGAGAAGGCCGACGACTTGGCTCTACAACTTGGGCACGAAGAGTTCAAGTGTAGCAATAGATGGTTCAGCCGTTTTAAAGAGCCAAGTAACTTAACCGTTGTGGCCAGCTGTGGCAAGAGCGGCAGCGCCAACGAGAGCGTCGTCGACGGAAACACGTTGGCTCCGTTGCTTAGCGAGTACGGTGCAGACGATGTGTGCAACCTTGATGATGCAGGGTAGGTAGGGTAGCCAACAGGACATTATTCTGGTTAACCTCCCTGCCTTCTGCTTTTCAGCCCTTTTTTTTACAAAAGGCAGCCCTTTTTTTTACAAGATGCTGCCCACAAAAACGTTCGCAGCGAAGGACACCGCGGTCAAGGGCCGAAAGCAGAGCAAGAAAAGAATTACCATTTTGTTCGGCGCGAACATGTGCGGTGAACACAAGCTGCTGCTACTCGTAGTTGGAAAGAGTGGGAAGCCTCGCTGCTTTAAAGATGCACAGCTGCCGCCAAGGGATGAGCTTATCTACCGCCACAACAAGAAAGCCTGGGTCACAGGCCCAACATTTGAAGATTGCGTTCGACAGTTTGACCGGAAGTTCGTCGCCACAGGTAGGTATGTACTCTTCGTTGTTGATAATTGCCCGGCACACGGTGACATCCCACACCTGAAAGCTATCAGGAGGGTATTTCTTCCTCCTAACACCACGTCGATCTCGCTGCCAATGGACCAAGGTGTCATTCACCACACGAGAAAGATTTACCGCCACCACCTGCTCAAGCGCATGCTCCTTTGCTACGACAACGGCAAGGAGTACTCCGTCGACCTCCTCGGGGCCAAATGTCTTATTACGTATGCATGGACGCAAGTGGAACCCACTTTGATCATGCGGTGTTTTGAACATGGTGGCTTCTTAAAGCAAAGCACCGTCGATGCTGATGCTGACTGTTCATGTGCACTTGATGAAGAAGGAGCTGAGTATTGCGGCCGCATCAATGCACTCTGCACAGAGGATTGCAAATCCAGTGCAGTCGGCTTCGCCGAGTATCTGAACTTTGAAAATGATCAACAAACGGGCTACTCAGACTTGGAGAGTGAAGTTACCGCTGATGCCACCATGTGCGATGACAGCGACGACGATGCTAACGAGCCCTCCGCAGCACCTGCTCTTGGGGAAGTTATCGGATCGCTGAACGTTATCAGCAGTTTTGTTGAGTGCCACAGTGGAAATTCTCAAATGCTGCACGTAGTTGGCCAACTAGAAAACATGACCCTTGGAGCCTCGAATTACATGACGCGGCAGCTGGCATCTCTGATTACTTTAAAATCCGAAGATTGCTGAATAAAGGTAGCGCATTCCTGCAGGGAATTTTTTTGCCTGGGTTGCATTTTTTTGTGTGATCTGTTAATCCGAAAACCCGCTTAATTTAAAGATTTTTTGTGGTCCCGATGACTTCGAATTAACGAGGTTTTACTTTACTTCCAAAAATGGAACACCTTTTGTTTCTGCTGCTTTTGTTCTTGCTGAATTTATGCGTTGTAGGAAACGGAATTTAACGTTCTTTTGTGCCAAGTTTTGCACGCCTGAGCATACTGTTACAGGGATAAAATATATGTATTTACAATATATACAGCTACAAGGTTGTAGCTCAGTAGTCGGGGTAAAACCATCTACGGATCGTCGAGACACTTCAACCTCCTCTTCACCTCGCAGCGTGAAAATCTGCCAATGGCGTGGCGTGTTTAGTCGCATGCCTCGTTGCAGATACGCCCATGTACTGTGCAAATCTCGGACGCTGTGAGCCAAGCAGATGCATTGTTCTGGGCATGATCTGCACTGCACGTGCTGGTGCTCGTAACCATGCTATTGTGGCGCAACCTTCTTGCAATTTGTTTAGAAGTGTTTGCCGACAAGATACGATCCGCCAGGAACGCTCTGGGAATTCGTGAAGTTGCTTCTACTGCTAAAGCTCTAGAATGCTTGAAGTAACGAAATTCACAATTTGACCAAGTTCTTCCCAGCAAATAATGCTTCATTATATTGAGGTTTGACTGCAGTACAGTCGAACCCAGTTTTAACAATCCTTGATATAAAAATTTATCAGTAATCATTTCACTGGGGTTTACAATTTTTCAACCCTGCCTATTGAATCTGCGTTCATCTATCATGAACATTTTAAAAAGCATGATGCTGTTAAAATGAACACTTCAAAAGCAGTCGCAGTAAAAGGATTGTGCATGTGGAGATCTGAAGTACGAAATAGCAACTGAACTGGGTGCGCAGCAGCGACCCCCCCTCCTGTCCTACCACAACTTAGATATGACCGCCGAGATGAGCGAGTGCTGCAAGTGGATTTCAGAAGCCGCTGGGAAAGTCACTTGGTAGCCATGCTTTCAAGGCATGTCCCAGCGTCCCACCACGGTGGCATCGGGGCAGTTCTTCATGCGGTATCGTGTGGACTGCACTTATTTAGATTATTTGTATCGATGAGAACCAAGGGGGAGCTGCTCAAGTGTCTCCATCTTATTGTTGCTGTCGATATTCATGCGACCCAAGTCAATGTGAATGCGGCACAATGAACTGTCGCCATGCAAAGTTAGATTTTTGGAAGTTACCACAAGAAACCACGAGACAACACAAGCTGACAACCCACTGCTTGTGTTGTCCCTTTCTTCAAGTCTCGTGGTTTCTCGCAGTAACTTCTCGAAGTCATGAATAACCAACTGGCGTACACACACTCTGCTGTGCAAAGTTAGAGTTGGCAGTTGCTGTTTGATGGTGCCTTGTTTATGTTGCTGCTAACAGATCACAGTGGTGTTCTACCTTTCAAACTTTGTACTTTTCCAGCCGAGCCAACATAGAAAACATAACTTCATGGCTCTTGGCACTCGGTATGTGGCTGATGCTGGACCCCTAATGGCAAGATGTTTGCAAAATGTTGGCATGCCACAGTAGTTAATGCTTCAGGCTAACTAGAACGCTTCGCCATCATGTGCAGAATCCACTTGAGTCCCACTGATGGCAAATTATAGATCACACGCTCTCGAAGAAAATATTGCAGTGGCTGCACTCATAACTGTGAGATGGCAGGTGATCAGTTCCCGTCCGGAGCTGTTTTGACAGCCATGGCGCCACATTTAATTCTTTAGACGACTTTTTTTTAACAGAAACATGTATCTTGATATGGGAAAGTACAGAAGACAGAAATGAACTGCAGTAAGATGGAAAACTAAGCTAGTTGATAGGCATTCATGTTGAATTTAATGAAGGTAAAAATGAAGATACTGAAAATGTAAATTTTGAATCAAAGTGACATCGGAATGTAGCTGCCAAAGCCACCGTCAGACTCAATTTTGGAGGTTTTAAACAGTGACTTTGTATGTGACAAACTACTGACATAATGAGAACATTTTGTGGAACGATCTAGTTCATTATAAACAGGTTTGGCTGCTTATAAAAATTTATAAGTGCCAGACCATGACCTCCGGGACTTCCAGCGTCGTGCCCTTAGTGACTGATCTTGGAGATCATGCCCCATCTCCATGCTGGTTCTCAATTTTTCCTGTCATTTTTGGCAAGCAATAATGGCTGCATATTTTATTTTTTAGCTTAGGTACTGAAAATGTATATTTGTGCTAGCTTTCTGTCGCGCATCAACTCTCATTTCAAACGTCAAATTTCCATGACGGCTGCTGCACATCTCCGCTATAAGAAAGTAGGCCTTGTATAAAGTTCAAAATTTGCTGCAGTTGCCCTTTAAGAAAACAGCTGCCCGACAGGGACAGCTGATTATCAGTCTAGAGGTTTTTCAATGTGTCCATGTGCCTTTTATGCCGTGCCTACTCCTCTCAGGGTAGAGCAAGCAGCGTCGCCTGTGGGTTGCAAGGACCCATTTTCAGAGGAGACGCGGTGCAGCATATTGACCTTGTGGCAGCCACAGCAAAGCGACCAAGAGCAGCTCCTCGAGTCATCCGGCAAGCGCCCTGTTCTCAAGGAAGATGCGCAGATCACTCTGGGTAAGCATCGTGTTTTTATCTGGGACTGTTGTTCCCAGACCATGTGGCAACTTTCCAGCATCATAGCTGAGGGGCTTTGGCATTCGTCTGCTGAGCACAATGAAGGGCTGGTGGTGGACTGCTGTATAGTCTTGCATAAGGGCAGCACACCTAAATTTGGCTTGAATATTTCAGAAAAATTAATTGGCACACTCCAAGCTACACTCTCTCCGCTCACCTCATCAGCCACAGTTGCACAGTGGCATCTGCATGGTTTCAACACAGTACAAAATTGTGTATTGCCTTCACCTATCGGTTGTAATCACAGCTTATAAAATTTCTTGCTGGGAAACTTGTCAATACAAACATTTGGGGCCATGAAATTTGTTTCCTGGTGCCCTGCAGTTTGTGCTGCAACACTTGCAGAGCATTTACACAAACATCAAGTTTCACACTTTGGTCACAATGCCTTTTGTAGGCAGTTGCCTGTGTCACACACAAAGTTCTTTGTACTCTGTGTGTACACCATCACTCTCGCACCACCTAAAAAGTATTGGGGACAAGTACTCCGCCATTTGTCGAAAACGCCTCGCTTGCGTAGTATGAAGGATAATGTGGCGCGCTCCTCGTAGGTTTTGCTGTTGGCGCTCAGTAAAAACACTAAGGTGAAATGTCGCTCCTGGGCATTTCTGTAAGTACTCTCGAAAAAAAAGGGAGCTTTTGCCATCAAAACAATAATTTTGGGCAAACGGAAAGCACAGCATAGTTTACAGATGCTATCTCTTTACCAAATACGTACAGTGACCGCCCACTACATGCACTGGCTCGCCACGATAGAGTTCCTCAAAAACCGGCTTTTTGCATAAAAGATATGCGAAATGTGTTCTTATAGTGGGCTGTCTATGTAACCCAATGGAGCGTAACGCAATGAAGCCTCAGTGCAGCAATCACATGTGTTTGCGGTGACCGACTGTGCATGCATGTCTGCGCACAATGTTTCGCTTTCGCTGCAAGCGCGTGTTCGCTCCGTGCCACGAGCTTTAGGCGGCAGTATATGAGCATTTGACAGTACACAAGCAACCATTGTTGCTTGGACAATATGAGAGCTGTTAAACAACAATTTCGTTATTACTAGGAACTTCGACCTCTACGGCGGCAACTTGTGATGTGCAGTTGCGAGGATCCAATCTTTTTTTTTTTTCCCTAAAGTTTTGGACGTTTCAGTATCATCGTTTCTCGAGTTGCAACATACTGTATGTTTATTGGTCTTCTCGGTGAGCAGTTACCTGCTGCCTCATAATCCCAGTGCATTATTCATTGTTTGGTGCTGCACCCGCACGAACATATGCCATGCCTTTTCTTTGATGTGCGTTTTACAGATCCCTTTCCAGTGAACTTGCCAGTATCTAACATCAACAAGTTTATAGACCAAGACATTAGCCGAGCTGTGCGCGCAGGGGACCGTCTCAATGCGCTCACCGAACATCACAGCCCCTACGCCGTATCGGAAATCTTCCTTGCAGAAGTGACTGCTGCACCCCCGATAAAGGCATCCGATAAAGGCATCCCAAGGTCACTGGAACGCAGGGGCAAGCATGTCAGATTTTCAAAGTACAGTGAAACCTTGTTAAACCGTAGTTGGCCGGAGTTCAGAAAAAGTATGTACTAAATGGTAGTACTGTTTAACCGAAATAGCACGAGATTGCGCCCACTTACCATATTTACACAGTTGTAAGTCGACCACTCTTTTAAAATGTGAAAGTCTGAAGTTGGGGGGTCGACTTACAATTGAAACCAAAACATGGCCTCGCCAAAAAAGCGAGACCAATGGGAGCTACAACGTAGTTACAATTTTATGTTTGGTCTATGGCCCTATCCGTATCTTCTCGCTATCCTGCTTGTTTGTTCGCTTTCGGAAGGGTTTTTCAACATTTTTGAGAGTTTTACACTGCATGCAACACTCGTGGGGAGGTGTCGATAATGGATGGAAGTGCTGCTGTTCCTGTTTGCGGCGGCACCCTCAGAACAGCGGCGCTTGCGGGGAGTATCGGTAGTTCATGGAAGAGCAGACACCGCTCATGTGTTTCTTTTTCCCTGTAGCTCTTAGTTTGACGCGTTCGAATTGACTGCCAGCTATGTGCTACTTCCATGCTTCCCCAGTCGTCATGAGTGCCGTAGGCCCACTAAACATTCGGCGCTCATCAACAGCAGCGTTCAAGGGGGCTGCCATCCTTTACGCCGAAGAAACAAATCACTGCGCAGCGGGCCGCAAGTTCGATGGTTCTGAACGGGTGGTGTGAGAGTGGCGACTGTAGCGAAGCAAAATTTTCACCTGTGGCAGCAAGCGAAGAATTTCCTACGGGTTGAAGTCTGGACGCTTTTCGGAGCTGTAGGCTAAGCCTGCAGCTTACGTTGCTGAAATGAGTGATCGGTCCCTGCCAGTGAAGTGCGACATGGTCAGGAAACAAGCCCGGACCTTCGCCCTAATTTTAAGGCCCTGCTCCGCCGTGAGTACAATGAGTGGCTGGCGGCAAAAGACCGCGAAATTACGCCAACCGGACTTGTCAAAAGAGCCTCCTGGATGGCTGCGTGTGGTTGGGTGCACTCGGCGTGGGCTGCTGTTCCGCAAGATGTCCTGGTGCGGTCGTTTGCCAAATCTGAAATTTCGCTAGACCACGACGCACTGTGGGACCGCAGGAACTATGACGATGGCAGCACTAGTGAAGACGAGTAGTCCAGTGACCATGTCACCTACTAATAAATTTTCGTTGTCGAATGCGCCCTCGGGTATGCTCTCTTTCTTTTTTTCCTGTCACGCGATATGGGGGGGGGGTGTCGACTTACCTTCGAGTCGACTTACGATCGTGTAAATACGGTACCTGTCAAAAACGAAACACGGAACTCAGAGAGAGTGCGATGAAAGGGGAAATAAACATGCAGTATTTAATCACTTCACGCAACGAAAGTTATTTTAGTTTGATGCCGCGGCAGCCTAGCAACAACGACAGCGGCCTCAAACTTACTGAAGCTGCATGCCAGCTTTTCAGCCAGCCCCCTCATCTCGGCAAACACTCGCATGGCAGATTCCTCGTTGGCCTTACGTATTCTCTGTGCACGCACTGCAGAAGTCGTGGGGCACCTTTTTCACTGCGGGGAGCTATTCTCGTCCCGACGGTAACATTCATGAGGCTGACGTAACGCACAGCTCCTGCCACTGTCAGGCCCGAATCGCCCGTGCTGTCACTTTCCATGTCGTGCTCATCACTGTCGCTAGTCAACACTTCGGCAACAGAGGCAACAATGATGAAAAGTCGCACCTCGTAGCAGGCATCTTTCTGTGGTTGCAGCAGCGCTGCTAAGCAACTTGTTCGCGTTCGAAATGCCACACACTGTAGTCAAAAGTAGATCCCTGTCGCATGCCAGCGCCGACTTCTCGTGTCACATTCGATACCGTGAACGATGTCTAATTTTTCTTCTACGCTGAGCACCCAGCGTCCTTTTTTATCCGAACTTGTCTGAGAAATGATGTTGATATGGCTTCATGCGCAAAACGCACAGGGTACTTGGAGGCTGTTGTTCCGACCGCTGAGGCTTGCTCTGCCGGGCCGCCCGATGGAGACGACGCACCGCCGTGTTTGTGTGACGAAAAGTGGAAACACTACGTGTTAACTGACATGTACACAGTGAGCTAGTACGGTTTATGCAGATACAAAACACATTACGTTCGATGGCCGCTGAGTCGGGGATTTGACTTACTACTTTTAAAACGAAACTGCTGTTTAAGTGGGTATGGTTTAACGAGGTTTTACTGTACACTTGAACCTCGTTATATTGACACACAATACAATGAAATAATGGCTTTGTGATTAAGAGGATGAACACCCAGGGTTGCCAGATTGGCTTATTAATAGGCAGATTGGGCTACTTTTGGTCCGAGCGGGCGTCAGAGTTTTCCTTTTGGCTATACGGCTATTTTTGGGGTCCATCTTCCTGTGCAAAAAGAATTAAAAATAGTTAAGCGCAAATGAAAAACACTCAAGCACGTCTGCTATAAAATCAAAATTTGCTAGTTCTATGGGAGAGAACACATATGCATGTCAAAAGGTCAAGGATCGCGTCCTTCTGATAATTTTAATTACGAAAGCTGGCCTCATGAAACACGTCTCCATCCCCGAACTAACGCTACCCGCACGCACATGCCAGCAAACATAGACTGTTGCTGTCTCCAGATGTGAGCTTTCGGCGTCCGATGTTTTAAGCAGGAGATGCTTTTAGCTCCTGTTGACGGTGCGCCGCGGATGACCTCGGCGCCAGAACGGAGGGAAAACACCGAGCTGAACCTAACCCAAATGTGCCGAATTTTCTGCCTGCTGCATGGTGCCTATGTGCACTCTTAGACAAGATATACGTCCTTTGGGGCGTATATCTGCTGCGCAACAATAATTGTCATCTCCCTTGCTTGCGTTTCCCGCCCCCTACTTTCATGTCTGGAATGCTATGTCATGCTGATAATGTGCATGCAGTTCATTACTGGGAAGTACCGGCCTCGCAGCATTAAAGAAAGGAAATGCGTACAAGAGAGATGACGTTTTTTGTTGTGGGGCAAGATAGAACCCAAAGAGTGTAATTTTGTTTTAGAGTGTGGCAATTCGCTCGGACCCTTCCTGCCCAAATTGCAGCTGCTCCAGTGCCAATGCAGAACATATCCTCTTCTGTTGCCCCACAGCCACCACAGCCATTTGTTCCCTACACAACTCCAAACCCTCCTCCTATCTTTGCAATCACTACCCTTATCAAATGTCTCTGTTTAATGAGTGTTCAGCCAGGTGTCGCTCATTAAAACCGACCTTCGAAATAGAATGTCGAACGAGTCATTGGTAGCGTTCCTCCACGTGAAGTTTGGCCTGGCCAGAAACGGAGGCTGCTGCAAGGACTTGAAACCGGGCCAAGAATTTTTGTCCCGTTTCAGATCTGACATTTTGTACGGATCAAGCAGTTCTACTTCTCAATGAGCTCGTGATGCTTAATCACAGCATACTTTTTATGTCTATATATCGTACTGGATTTTGTAATAACCGCCATCTACTGTGTTAGACTTTGTCTTGAAATTTTTTGTAGTTTTCCGTTTGGTACATTGCCTGGTGTTAAGTGAAATTATCATGAGCTGTAAGTAATGATACTGAACACCTGAATGCATGCCATTGCTTAGCGTGTTTATCGCGCATTGGTATTTGTGTGTTGTTCTTTTCGTGATATTTTAGTGCTCTGGGAAAATAAAACTGCGTTTGTAATGAAGACCGCATTTGCCTTATCATAAATTTGCTTGCATGACTGCGTTTCTGCACTTCTTGTGCTTGTGCAGCATTTGTTTTCCATGCCGCATGGCCTCAGTGACAATGCGTGCAGAGGTCATGCGTGGTCTTGCGTGGAAAAACTAATATGTAGGTATACTTGCCGAAAATTAATTCAATATGCTTAAGAAATGACTTCACAAAAAGACGAAGCTCTTTGGCTACTTTTGGGCTACCCAAAAGTTTCGCTTTTGGCTGCCTTTGGGCTTCTGCGGAGGGCAGTTTGGCTACCTGTGGTTGGCAACCCTGTTTCGCCACCAACTGAAGATGAGGAACACCACCAACAGCAGCAGCATCGCGACTGCTTCACGCAAGACGACGCTGAAGTTACGGTTCAGAACGCTGCTAGACTTAACTGCTCTAGCTGCCTGTTTCGGATAGTAAACCTAATTTTAATTAGTGGAGATGCTGGGATCAACTGCCAAACTTCCATTCTGGAACTCTGCGCCCATACGCTATGACTCGGTATGCATGAAGACGCAACCACGCACCGACCGTCCACTCCCCCTTCACCCTTCTGCTCTAGGGCGCCTTACTAGAGGGATCTGGTTGTCTTCAGTAGCACTGATGACAGTGATATGGAGGACTGGCTCTCATCTTACGCTAGGGTAACCATCCACAACCAGTGGGGTGATGCCACCAAGTTCAACGATGTCGTCTACTACCTTTCTAATGGTTTAAAAAAAAAAACGCGTGGCAGACTTTCCAACCTGGTCTGCATTTAAGGCCGCCCTCATAGACGTGTTTGGGCACCCTGCCACATAACATTTGTGCACCAAACAGCGTTTGCGCAAACTGGCACAGCAGCTGGGCAAGTTGTTCACAAGTTACATTGACGACATTGTGAACTTCTCGAAGCACGTCAATGCCTCCATGCCCAAATCTGACGAAATCAAGCACATTATGAACAGCATTGACAATGACGTCTTTGAGATGCTGCTTGCAAAAAACCCAAGCAGCGTAGTGGAGCTCATCAAGTTGTGTCAGAGTTACGACCAGCTCTGGAAACAGCGGACCTTGGCTTTTCACCTGGTTACAAATGACAAGAGCCTCGTAAGCCTGGTCGTCATCTCAGACCAGTCAACACTGCTGGCACAGATCACGGCGTTCATATGCAATGAAGTAGCTTGGCAGCTCTCAATGGTGCAGTTTACTCAGCAGCAGCCTCAGCCGCGTCCTGCTCCTTACCTATCACCCGCTATTTGGCAGGCGATTAAAGAAGAAATTGCAGATGCTGTGCCAATGTCCCATCAGTGGCATCCTGTAGCTGCTCCTCTCAAGTACGTCAGTGTTGCCACAAGGCCTTGAACGCACCCTGCTTTCACACTGCATCAACCAATGCAGGCGCAGACTCCTCCCCGTGCCCTTTGCGCTGGCCCCGTAGACGCAAACCCTTTGCATACTCCAGATGACAATCCTGTTTGCTTTGCCTGTGGTGGCCCCGGGCATATCTCTCAATATTGTTGACGCCACATGCCATTGGCTGTCTCATATGGCTATTAATTGACGACTCGCTATTGGCCTCGAGCTGCACCACTGGACGAGCTGGCTCCACCGTCGGGGTGGCGTGGCATGAGGGATCACGTGGACACAGTGGCCGCGTCGGCTGCTTCGGAGGCGCTGAAGCGAGCTGAAAGCAGAAGTTGAAAGTCCCAGCTGTGCTGTGTTTCTGATTAAGTGGTTAGGCTTTCCCGCCTTGGGTGTCTGCTTGACAACATTTGAAAGTACTCTAATAGGTAGTGGCTGCCTTTGGAGGCGTGCAGCATGGTAAGCTACTGCTCGGTGCTGCAGCGCCCAACGTATGCAACGGAGCCCGGTGTCAGCCTTATTCACACATAGCCACAGGACAAGGAGCTGTGTGAAGCTTGGCTCGCGAAACTTAGAACCGGCAGAGAGCCATCGGCTGCAACTCGGGTATGCAGCAAGCACAGACGCGAGGAAGCTTTCTGCTGCGGCGCCGGGACTGCGATGTCCGGTGAGTAGCAGAAAACGCATACTGAGACGCTCGCCCGCGCCCGCTGCCCGGTTAATGCTATGACAGTTTGGTCTATGAACTTGATACTGCCAAGTTCACTGGAACAGAAAGGGAGCGGTAAGACGCACATTAAAAAAGGCATGGGATATGGTCAGGTTTCTGTTACGCATTAATGCACTGGATTACGAAAAAGCAGAGGGAAATCGCACGCTGAGAAGACCGATAAACATACAGTGCGACGCAAGTTGAGAAATAATACGAATATGCCCAAGAACTCGGAAGACAAAATAGATTGAATCGTCGCGACGGCACATAACAGTCGCCATTGGCGTCAAAGGCTCTATAACGAAATTATTGTTGAACAGTTCTGATGGCGTCGACGCAACAATGGTTGCTAGTGTACTCTCAAATGCTCATATGCTGTGGCCTAAAGTTGGCGGCACGTTGCGAAAACGCACTCACAGCGAAAGCAAAACATTGTGCACGGACATGCATGCATACACGCAGTCGGTCGCTGCGGACCCGTGCGATCGCTGCAGTGAGGCTTCATTTTGTTATGCTCCATTTGGTTATACAGACAACCCACTATAAGAACATATTTAATATGGTTTACTCTCAGTGTTTGCCTACTTTTCATGCAAGAAGCCGGTTCGGGAGACTCATCAGTTTGCCCAAGATTATTATATGGACAGTCAAAAACTTTCCTCGTTTTTGAGAGTACTTACATAAATGTCCAGTAGGGCTGCCGCGTGGTGTTTTTATTCAGCGCCATAAGCGAAACCTATGAGGAGCGTGCCGTGTGATCCCTCAAACTACACAAGGGAGGCACTTCCATCGCTATGCTGATCAACTACCACTCCGCTACACTCCAAGCGCTCCCGATTGTCATGCCTCCTTCGACCAGTGCTCTCCATCACCACGTCAGCACTCTCTCCCCAATGCATCGTTGTCCCCTGCCTACAGAAAAGTAAAACTAAATGCCGGAGTTCACGAGGCAAGAACTGTGTCGCCATCACAGCAGCCAAGTGCTCACTTTTCTCTGTCGAATGTCATTGCTATTTCTGTCAAAGGTGCCTCAACTCTTGCCCTTCTGGACACTGGAGCCACCGTTTGTGTTAGGAATGAAAGACTTTGCCGCTGCATCCGGGAAATGACTGACCCAAGTTGCCGGCATAGGTCTCCGTACCGCAACAGTCCCAGCATGTTCAGCCGTCAGCAGCTTTTACAACACGAGTTGTAATTTAGGACATTATGTAGATTATTGAGTTCATTGTGCTGCCATCCTGCTACAATATAGTTCTTCGATAAGATTTCCTCTCACAACACAAAGCCATTGCCAACTGCAAGTGGGCAGAAGTCGAACTTTCTCCTTTATGTGACCTCCGTTTAGACAATTCTCCTGAACATCACCCTAATTTGGTCGTTGCTGAAGAGATTGACATTCCTCCGCACAATGCTGTTGCTTCAGGCCTACGGAAGCATCTCTGACAATATCTCGTCACCGATCATCAAAAGGGCGGCCGTACAAGGAAGGGTGGAACTTGCATAAGGGCCCATAAGATGGCTAAGCATTGTTCTTCAGTTACACGATAGTTAGTCTCTGCTTCGGTGGGTGTATGGCTGGCATAAGCAACAACATATTCAGGATGCCCGTGTTTTTGTTGTGCTGGACGGTGCCAAACCTATGCTGCTGGTGTCTATCTGTCCCTCCATCGAAGCTGCAAGATCGAAGTGACGCAGAATAGGAGGTCTTCTGAAGAAGACGTCGTAAAGTAGTGAATGCCTCGTCGGATGCTGGAGAGAATGACAGGTTGCTGGAGCCCTTTCTGGGCTATCAAATTTAAAAGACCCACGTGGCTTCCTTGCCTGATGGGCTGTTTGACTTGAAGAGTTCAACATCGTCGGCTACTGCTCTGGCTGCAAGCATTCAGATGCTGATCCCCTGTGCAGTCTCCTCTGTATGCCAACCTTAGTTGCCTGTCAACACTTAAACCCGTCGTCTTGTTTTCAGCATCCACGGAATCCGCCTCTTTCATGGCGTGATGGCGCATGCTCAATGCCCTAGCGGATTAGTCGTGAAACGTTTTGGAAGGGTCGCGCGCATGGCCGCGCGCCGGTAAGTCCCCCGAAAAAAAGAAGTGCTCGGACACGCACTGCTGCAAACACTCGTGCCGTGTACTGCGTTGAAACTCTACTGATAGCTCGACATCGGTGCGGTGCCGAAAACGTGCATAGTGTAAGACTGAAACTCCACAGAGAAAGCGGCCAGGGCATCGTCTGAGTTGTCCGGACTACACCAAGTAATCTGGCTCGGTGTAGTCCGGACTACACCAAGTCCGGACTACACCAAGCCAAGTAATTGGTGGCTAGCAAATTCAAAGAAAAACCCATGCGTTACACTTGGGCGACACTTAGGTACATCGCATTGCTGACGAAGTTTTCTTGCGGCGTCGGTCCTCGCTTGCTGGTGATGGCAGTGCATGCCTGACTGCACGTACTCGTAAGGCGCAGCAACACTGGGTCGATACGGGACCACTAAGACGCTCACTCCAACGATTGACCGACGATTGTGCATCACTGGAACCGTTTTATCATACCAGGTCGACAACGATGCAACCGACGAGCGCGAGTTTTACTGCAACGAGCTTTCTTGTCGACAGCATCGGCACAATCAGCATGCCGACCATCGTTCAACTGAGCTCTGCGCGATCGGCACAATAGCGACAGCGTCTTCGCTTGTATATATAATTAATCGTGCTCAAAATGAGTCAAACACACCTGCCAAGTTGAAATGCACAAGCTTTAACCCTCTCAAGCCGTACCCATGAAGTTTAAGCCAGTGTTGATCCTGTTCAGCGAAGGCTAACCTGGCGCCTTCGACTTCGTGCACCCGCTACCGGTGGACCTGAACTGAACTGTAAGCAGTTAGGTTAAACAAAACTGCTTTTATAGTTCAATTCTGGCCTTAGTGATTTAAAATCAATTACACTTAACTTCGCACGGCGCGTACACAATAAGCGGTAAGTGGCGACACAGTGCTGTGCCAACATCTGTATACGTCACCGTACCTGTAGGCTGTCGGCCGTATTCGCCCGTGTTGTCTTTATGTGTCTTCCTTTCGTGTTTGTTAACTTGCGGCAAAAACATGTCTTTTAGCAAGCACCAATTAGACCAACAAGCAGTTCTGTCGCCACGTATATCTGTGGGCCTGTACGTATTGCTTTGCTGGCACATTTCTCAATTTCAGAGATGCACTGTTTGCCTCTACGTCAAGCGGCAAACAAGAGACGGTGTATTCGGTATACAGCAACACAAACAACCGCCTCGCTCAGTTATACCAACGCCGTGTGAGCGATGGCATCCGTGCGTTTTCGCGAGAGAAGAACATGGCTTACAAATGAGCATTTATGCGAGCACACTTTTCTCTAGTAACGCTCTATGGCATGCTAAATCTGTAAGTAAGGTGGAGTTAAAGAAAAGCGAGAATGATTTAATTGACAGCCCATAATATAAGTATCTCGATCACAGTTGCCGTTGTTTAAGTGGTTCGGCTGCTCATATTGACTCATCTCAGGGTGTAACAACACGGCAAATGTGCACAGGTATGCATGTTTTGCTATGTTTTGACACTATTTTATATCAGCGATGCACCTTTTCCGCAATATTTGACGATAACAACGATCTGCGGCTGTAGATGTCGATGTAAACAAGTGCACCGCTTTCATAAATGCAACGCAGAAGGCTGCGCTCGAAAACTTCTTGAATATGCTAAATGTCTAAATAATGTGTAAAGATAACAAAAAAGTGATGTCAAAGTCCAGAAATTGGTGACATATTCCAAGGCAGTCGTGTCGCCAAACGGAATTCAGCGTGCCTTTATCGGCCGCACTGTTTGCAGAACAGCGCACTCAGGACTGCTCACCCAGTAGTGGATATGTGCTACATGGCTTCCAGGAACGACATGCTGTCCCGAAGAAGCCATTAATAATGATTCGCGATCCACGAAATGCACAACCGACGCGCACTCAATGTGGGCGCAGCTACACTAATCAACTGGCGAAAGCCCTGGGACCTTTTCAACACGTTTTCAGCGGCGTGCGGCAGAGGGCAGCACAGGAAAATGAAAAAGGCGGATTGCTTCAGAGCAGCTCCACAACCCCTGGATAGCAGTCCTCCTCTAACTACTTTCCAACACGCCGAAGCGTCCGACCTCTCACGCACTCTGCCGCCAAGCTGTTCACTTTGCCATTCGTGATGATGTTCTGCACGAATGCAACTACTCACCTGACGGCCGCAAATGGCTACTCATACCGTGCAGCCTGCAGTTTCTGCTACCTGTGAATACTTTCATGTTGACCTGCTGCGTGCCCACGCCAGAGTCAGAACATATGAATGACTTCGGCAGTGCTGCTATGGGTGACGAATATTTACATACGTCTGCAAATTCATTCCATCATGTACAGACTGATAACATTGGAAATCTGTCTCCTCGTTCAGCTGGAACTTTGCAGCCCCTTCCCTGCCATGCCTGCCCATTTTATCGTGTGGGCATCGACCTCTATGGTCCGCTTTCAATGCAACCTTTCGGTAACTGCTGGAGCATCATTGCTGTCGACCGTGTTACGCAGTACACTGAAACTGCAGCACCCCCTGCTGCCACTGCACACATCACCTCCTTCCTGCTCTGCTGTTTCATCCTCTGCCACACCCCACTTCGTGAACTCCTCAGTGACAGTGGGTGCATCTTTTTGTCTGAGGTTGTCGAAGGCTCAGCGCCATGTTATTCATCGAACCACCACCACCTAGCACCCCCAGACCAATGGGCTCACTGAATGTTTCAACGCGACTCTGGGTGACATGCTGTCCATTTGTGTAGGCCATGTATTACATCTACAACACTGCAACCTAGAGTACTAGTGCCTCCCCTTCGCACATGCACTGCGGCGTGCTACGCTGGCTCGTGCACCAAGGTGTGACCTGCAAAATTGCGTGAAACCGGCACGAGCCGTCCAAGTCAAGCTGGCGTGCTCACACATCGGGCCAGACGGGGCCACGAGAGAGCAGTGAACCAGACAGTTTTGCTTTCATGGGCCGAACGCGTCTGTGGACTTGCAGGACGCAGAGCCGTAGTCTTTGCGTGTTTAAAGTTGTGCACACCATTTGGCATATATACTACTGCAGTGAAGGGCAATAGTCAATATAATGAAGTAGTAGATATAACCAAGTAATCTTGGCTTCCTCTTCAATTTTGTTTTCACGAGGGTCGAGTGAAATGCAAATTGATTTACTTTTTACTCTTGTTCGAGCAGCACCGGAGAAACTTTGGCCCAAATTTATGTAGGAGATGAGCACAGCGCTTTTGTGAGAATATTTGGTACATACTTGCCAGCTTCCCAGCTCTCTTCTGGAGTCTTCTGAATTTCCACCACTCCTTTCGATTGTACGGACATGACCCGAAATTATCTGAAATGAGAGAACGAACCTTTGTGGGCTTAGCGTATGTCAACTATGAGCTGCACCGCCTTTTCATAGTATAAAAAGGCTCCTAAATTCAGCAGTGGTGTGTGTCTGGGTACTCACCCGGTCCTTCTCTTGCTTCCAGGTGGCCAGGAGGTGAAGGTGCTCCACCACTTGGCATCGGGCGCTTATGCGCGGGTCTATCTGGCACTGATATTGAACACCGAGGAGACATACCTGGACGATGATGAAAGTTTTGAAGTGAGAATTTTCTGCCTTCTGGCTAGTTTGGGCATGGCCTGTTTGCAAAATCACTCTTAATTAAGAGTGACCGTGCTATTGTGTACTGCATGCACCGAAAGCGATTGGAAGAGACGAAAATGCATGCTAGCCGCCACAGATGGGCAAGCTTAAGATAGGAAGGAGAAATATCAGAGTCGGACATGCTATTGATTATATGAGCAAGAGGCTTGGATACAAGATGGGTAAGATAGTGGCACAACATTTATTTCGTTAGCACACTGTTCTGACATCATTAGGAGCCTGTTTGTTGCCCTTAGAGTTTCAAAAGGGGTAATTGATATTAAACTAGTTGAGTTAAGCTGCCCTGATGCACGGGTATTGTTGCTTGGGCACTCTGATCGAACCCCAAATGTGTTTCACTGCACATGCCTTGCGACAACACCCTGTGCAGGCACCTTCCCAGATGAAGGTTGTGCTGAAGGCGGACAACAGCAGAACCAATGCCTACTGGGAGACCTACATCTACTGCGAACTGCGTCGGCGTTTCAACGAGGCCTTATCGGGGGCACCTGTGAGTGACTGCTTAACCAAGACTTTGTCACAAAGTGCGGCTATCAGCCACAAAAGATGCCAGTTGTGTGTGCCTTTGCAGTTTGCTTGTGCTGGTCGTGATAATCGAGCCATGTCATACAGGGAAGGCACTTGGGTCACTCAGCCTAGGGGATGAAATACACTGCAGTGAAACCTCGTTAAACCGTAGTTGGCCGGAGCTCAGAAAAAGTGCGTATTAAATGGTAGTACTGCTTAACCGAAATAGCATGAGATCGCCCACTCACCTGTCAAAAACGGAACTCGGAGAGAGTTCAATGAAAGCATAAAACATGCAGTATTTATTCACCTCGCACGACATAGGTGTCATTTTTGTTTGGTGTTCCCGCGGCCTAGCAGCGACGACAGCGCCTTAAGAATTACTGAAGCTGCGTGCCAGCTTTTCAGCCAGCCCCCTCATCTCGGCAAACACTCGCATGGCAGATTCCTCGTTGGTGTTGCAAGCTCTCCGTGCACGCGGGAAGTAGCGCTGCAGCAGTCGCGGGGCGCCCTTTTCATTGTGGGGTGCTGTTCTCATTGTGATGATTGCATTCGTGAGGCTGACGTAACACGCAGCTTCTGCCACTGTCGGGCCCGAATCGCCTGTGCTGTCGCTTTTCGTGTCATGCTTATCACTCTCCCTAGGCGATGCTTAGGCAACAACAGAGGCAACGACGATGAAAAGTCGCACCTCGTAGCAGATCTCTCTGTGGTCGCAGCAGCGCTGCCGAGGAACTGCTTCGCATTCCAAATGCCACACACTGTAGTCAACAGTAGATCTCTGTCGCGTGCCATTGCCGACGACTTCCTGCCACATTCGATAGCACGAACGATGTCTAAATTTTCTTCTATGCTGAGCACCCAGCGTCCTTTTTATCCGAGCTTCGGCATGGCGTGAGCGACGAGAGTCCTTGTTCGCACGACGACACAATGCGCTCTGGCACAGCGCCGAAATGATGTTGATGTTGATGTGGCTTCACACGCAAATGCACAGGGCGCTTGGAGGCCGTTGTTCTGTTCTCTGAGGCTTGTTGTTCTGCCGGGCCCCCCGATGGAGACGACGCACTGCCGTGTTTGCACGACGAAAAGTGGAAACACCACGTGTTAACCAATAGGTACACAATAAGCTGGTACGGTTTATGCAGATACAACACACATTATTTTCAGTGGCAGCTGAGTCACAGATTCGACTTTACTGCTTTTAAAACAAAACTACTGTTTAAGCGGGTACGGTTTAACAAAGTTCTACTGTACAAGCCTAGCAAGAGACTGGTTCGGAATATTTTACTTGAGTTGGCAGCACAATCAGCATTGTGCATAATGGGGTCCAGCCAACACAACCACCAAAATAAAGGCAAAGTAAATCGGTAGAGAATAGGTTAACCAAATTTACTTGTTATGCCATCCATTGCTTCACATATCAGTTCTTTACTAATTCCAAGATTAAAATGAAGTCATACCTTCATATTTTCACATTATAGTGACTGTGAAGAACGACGCATTGTCTAAAGTGAGTTACAAATTTAACTAATTGTTGTATGAATTTGTGCCCAGCAAAACAACTAACATTTCAGCACAATGATAGCGGCGAGCATAGTCCGCGACCATTGAAAATTTGATATGCAGGTCAAGCGAGTCGGCTTTTATACATGACTTGTCGAAGATTCCATCGCTGGTGCCCATGTGCCTTCCAGAAAGTACAACACAATTGGTGTCACGCTTACAATCTGATTACACAAGGTTTAGCAAGAACATACACAACAGAAAGAATCAACGGTAACATTTGAGTAAGTACCCTATTAATGCACTGAGCGGTAACATTTAGCTGTCAGTGAGTGAAATGCAGTCCCGGAAAGAAGGATAAATACCAAGTACATGGGTGAATATAACGAGCATGTACACAGTTAATGATAGATTTTTCAGACATGCCTGACGCTTTCAGACATGCCCCATGAGCCAATGTGCAGTGAAATGCATGTATAATAAAATGCTTGAGACCTCCAAACTTTTTCGTTATACAGCTCGCTTCGTTGTAAAAGTTGTGCACTTTACTGTTCACAATATGGCTCACAACATCAAGTTGAAGAGACTTAGTGAAATCAGTCACTAACCTTTTTGAGGACAAAATTTGTTTGACAGAATGCGTGACAGTAGCCAGCCTTATTGCATCGAGGTGCTCAGTGGTGAAGCACAAAAGCTATGCAAAGTTGGAATGATTGAATGATGCTATCACCTACCTTGCCATAAAAACTCAGTTTGTCTACAGGATCTTCATACTGTTGCCTTCGTACACATTCACTTCCTTTTCACTAAAACCAGTGGTAGCTTTGAGACGTCATTGATTGTAAGTTACGATTACATCATCACATCGTCATCAAATGTGATGTACCATATTTACTTACATAATGATTGCACTCGCGTAATGATCGCACCCCTGAATTTTGTTGTCAAAATTCGACCCTGAACTTGCTGCAGCGATATGCCGTGGGCTAAGTCTAGCTAATGATGATCGTGTTTAGCATCTGTCGAATGCTACAGGAACGACTCTTCAAGACATACCAAGCGATCTGCACGCACCAAACATTTTTAAGCAGATGCCCCATTTAATTCCTTTCATCACTTTCCGCACTTCCATGAAAAAAAAAAAAAAGCTACAACCAAACGTGCCTTGGCTTTATTATGTGTAGGCTTTATCGCCTTTCGATTCTTCTCATCTGCACTTGTGGGCACGCAACAAATCGCGAGCGGCAACAATAGTAGCCACGTTTACACTGATACGTTCGAAGTGTACCCTATTCATACGCTGACGCTTGTAACACAGCTAAGCTATTCGCCCACCCTTAGCAAAAACATGCAAACCCAAAGCTGCTTGAATGTTTCTCTTGTAAATTGTTTTGCTTGTTCTTGTTGTGGTTTTAGTCATCTCCTTCTCATAGTAAGCACCTTGGAGTGTCATCATTGCTGTTATATTTCTTCTTTTTATCCCCTCAGTTCTTGTCAAAGCTGATAAGAGGAACTCATTAGGTGCAGCAGCTGGGATTGAATTGGTGTTGGGTGTGTTTGTTGCAGGCGAGTTGTGTGGTAGACTTGCAACTAGCCTGCTTCTTCAACAATGGCGCCATCCTGGTGTTCCCGTACAGCCCCTATGGAACACTTTTGGTGAGTGGCTCGGTGGTCCCACCTTTCTTGCCCACAACATCTTGCAGAACAGTTGGGAGGGACACAATGGCTGAGTAACAGATAGGCTGCTAGACACATGCTTAACCTGCAGCTTGGAAACCTTGTTCTCGTGCAGACCCCTTGGCGAAGCTTTTGCTCTGGCGACATTCCTTGTTCAACCACTGTTCATCACTTCGAACCTCCATTGTCCCCTGAACTTTTGCTTTCTTCACATATTGTGCAACAAGTAGCTGAAAGAACAAACAGGACTGTGTCTTCGAAACTTGCATGCAGTGAGTGCAGACCTTCTCACCTTTCCTCTAACTTCAGCACTTTGCCAATACTGTTTGCATTTGAATTAACTGTAGACGGCAGTTGAAAATAAGTTGAGTTGCAATAGTAAACCTTTCTACAAAACACACAACAGACATTATTTCGACTCTGATGGTACCAATGAAATTGATCAAGTTATCTTAGTTGAATTATACAAAAGGCAGAAGAGACTGTGCTCAGGTTGTGTGCATCTGTCCTTGCTTCTCACACTGTTCCCAAAAAACTCCGCTGGTTCATTTGGCAGTATTTGCATCGTAAGTAAGTATGGCATTAGAAAGTTCCATTGCCATCGTGTGTCTTGGAGCCAGAAGAAGATTGGCATGATAGAAAGCGCCATCACCATTGCATGTGCATCGTTGCTGTCGCTGTGTTTCTGGCTATCGCTTGCCGACTCGAATAAACCTCGTCACATTTCGTTGAGGTCCGAGGTACGCCTGGAAACTTGGAACTTCAAAGCAGGACTCTGCCATCCATTCCCGTCATGATGGAAGACCTGTCACCATGTCCAACGGCCACAATGCTTGCCGTAGCCTGCTCGGGTGCATCGCGTCAGCGCTACCCTGCCATTCTTGGTGGGATAGGAGACCATGACGGGGAAGAATGGCTCGCCTCCTATGAAAGGGTGAGCAACCACAACAAGTGGGACGAGGCTACGAAACTGAACGTCATATTCTAACTAAGCGACGTTGCAAACTTGTGGTACCGCAACCTTGAACCTGGCTTATCGATTTGGGGTGGAATTCAAGACCAGCCTTACAGAGGTGTTTGGGCGGGTCCACAAGCTTCGTGCCCAGCAACGTTTGCGAGAATAAGCGCAGCAAGAGCGGTGAGGCATTCGCTAGCTACATTGAGGATGTCATGGATCTCTGCAAGTGGGTCGATGCGACAATGGCAGAAAGCGACAAGGTCAGGCATACTTAAAGGGGGTTGACAACGATGCCCTTTCAGATGCTGTTGGCAAAGACCCTCGGCACTGTGTCTGAAGTAGTGACCCTTCCCCAGAGCTATGATGAGTTGCGCAAGCAGTGGCGCTCGCCACACGCAGTGGTAGGCTCTTCCTCAGGCTTGACTGTTACCGCCGATGGCTCTTCAATGATGGCACAGATTAAGCAGTTTTTTTGCGAAGAGGTGGCCCGCCTACTTTCATTGGTGTATCTGACACAAGAGTCGCCTTCCTTTTCATTGACGTCCACACTGCAGCATGTTTTCCAGGAACAAGTCGCTGAGTGCATTCCCCTTGTCTTTCACAACACTCCTGCTGCTGCACCACACACCTATGTGCAGTTGGATATGGTGCCCTCAACGCTGACCCATGCCGCATTGTATGCACCAACACGGACACCTCCTTTTCCCGCCAGGTTAGTGCCGCAGTATCCCCGCCCGTAGAACCCATGTTACACACCAGACAACCGGCCAATTTATTACTGCTGCAGGATTACTGACCACATGGCACATTTCTACCGGCGCCGGATGGCACCTCCTGCTCGCTTCTGGCAACCGGCTTTAAACTACCCTCCAAGAAAATTTCAACACCATGCTTCACCGGATCCGCCCCTCAATTCTATGAGCCCATCAGACGAATCTGCTTTTGCCAGTTGTCGACCACCTTTCCCTTGCCGCCGCTCCATTTTGCCCATGAGGTGTTACCACTCGTCCCGAGGAAAACTGGTCAACACAGTTTGGGAGGTCAGAATTGCGTGTCTTGCAAAATCTTCAAGGCCTCCAATTTCCCCTCGTAACATGATTCATATGATCGTGGAAGAAGTACAGATACAGTCGCCAACTGATTTTCCGGACTCCGAAAATTCGGACATGCTCGATTATTCGGTCTGCTTCATGGCACTGCCATTATCCCCATAGACCATAACGTATAACAACTGCCGACAGTTCGGACACCTTGAAACCTCTTGTCCGATTTTTCGGACACTCCTTGAGGCAAGTCGATCGAGAGCACCATGCGCCGACTCTGACCGGTGCGTGGTTCGACTTGCTAAACACCATTTTTGTTTTCAATGGAGCCTCGTTGCTGTCCCACGAAGTTGCACTACTGCAAATCCCTGCTCGTCATCATCGTTTGTGCCTGGTCCGATAGAGTGACTGCAGCAGTTCCGGTCTCAGCTTAGTAAGCCATGTCAAGACAATCCAGCAGCTGATTTGTTTCTTCGCGCACGACGCTGCGAGTAGACCACGTTTTCTGTTTGTGCGACTGGTGTCGGCGTGACAGCGGGGTAGTGTTTGCTTTGTGTGCTGTGTCGAGGTTGCGGTGATCCAGCGCTGCATACGAAAACATCGCGTCAACTGTCTAATGGCGCCGACAGTGCCTGCGCAGACTGCACTGGGGAATGCCAGCAAGCGGGTGCCGGGAGGCCTAGGATTTGTCGCCTTCCGATGGGCTCCCTACTGACGTGGAAAATGTTCTGCCGAGACCTGCGCAGTGGTTGCATTGCGATTCCGGTCCACCGTCTCATTTGATAATTTCACAGGTGCTGACACTGCTGTACTGACATGCGCAGAACTCGACGATGGCGAGATCATTCGTCAGGTTTCTGCTGCGCCGCCGGAGGATGGCTGAGTCGGAAGGTGATGCACCATGTGCTACACTGCCGTTGCATGCGGAGCGTGTACAAGCGGTGATTGTGCTTTCAGCCGCCTATAGTGACCGTATGACCCCCTCCGAGATTCAGGCTTATCTGATTGCACATAAACCGAACTGCGTGCGACGGTGCATTCACAATTTTTTCAAGCCTACTGCCGAGCCCGAATAAGTGTGTGAAAATAAAGGATTTCATTTCTTTTTTCTTAATCTGCTTTTTCAGACACCTGTTTATTCGGACATTTCCGCAGTCCTTGTGAGGTCCGGATAAACGGTCGGCGACTGTACCAGTGCTTGCAGACACAGGAGCCACAATTTCTGTAATGCTTGCCCACCACTGCTGCAGACTTCGGAAGGTGATGATGCCACTTTCAGGTCTTTCGTTATGCACAGGTAGCACGCAACACATTGAGCCATCATCGAAGGAAAGCGTTGCGTTTTTGAATTTTTTTCCTCGCCTCTCATTCTCACAACGTCATCTTGGGATGGGATTTTCTTTCATGCCGTCATGGGCTGTACGCGCGCCTAGGTTGCATTCCTACTTACCTCTCATTATTTATTTATTTGTCCCATGTCATTTGAGGAGCAGCCTCATGCAAAATGTTTGATTGCAGAAGACACCAGCATATCTCCGTGGTCATATGCGATCATCCCCTTGTGCGACTCCCTGTGTGACGGTAATGTGCTTTTTAGGTCGTCTGACCTCTTTGCCCAACACGGAATGGTTCCTCTGCCATTCGCTGTGCTTGATTTTTGTGCTGGTGCCACTTCCATGTGTATTTCTTACCCAACATCACTCCCGCTTCATTTGTTGCGCCACGAGTCCCTCGGTTGTGTTGAGCCGGTGCACTTTCAGCGCGCATCGAGACCCACCTGCTGCTTACATCTCCACTGTAGACCCTGTGCCTTCGAATTTTTCACCACACCCCTTTACCACATTCGTTGACCATAACCTTACTCTGATGCAGTGTGACGAGCTTCTTCGTCTTCATCAATTCAGAGCTGCATTTGATTGCCTCACTACTTCTTTGGGTCAAGCAACAGCTCTCTCCAACACCATAAACACTGACTCTCATGCTCCTCTGCGGCAGCGACCTTACCGGGTTTCAGCCACAGCGAGGCTGGTTATAGACGAGCAGGTGACTGACATGCTCACTCTAGGCATTATTTGTCCATTAAGTAGTCCATGGGCATCCCCAATCAATCTTCTCAAAAAGAAAGATGGTTCCATCCGATTTTGCGTTAATTATCGTCGTTTGAATAAGATCACGGGAAAGGATGTCAAGCCTTTGCCGCACATAGATGCACTTAACTAATTACAAGGAGCCATATTTTTTCCTTCCTTAGATCTCCGCTCTGGATACTGGCAGGTGCCCATGGCTGACGCTGATCGCTGTAAGACCACATTTGTCACACTGGACAGCTTGTATGAATTTAATGTCATGCTGTTTGGCATGTGTAATGCGCCACATTTGAACGGATAATGCACACTATTTTGCGTGGCCTGAAGTGGCAAACATGCCCCTGTTGTTTACGCAACGTTGTAGTGCTTGTGCCTGACTTCTAGAGACATCTCCAATGCTTTCAACATTGATCTGCCTTACGCAAGTGGGCCTGCAACTTAACTTACAGAAGTGTTTTTTCGGCACAAGTTAAGGGGGGAGGATACACTTGAAATACTACTTTTTTTATTTGTGGACAGATCTGAACGAAATTTTCACACTTGGTGTATTTTAATATGCAGATTCTAAAAATATAATTAATTTTGCCATAGGATAAGTAGTTTTTGATATACTCTAAAAGCATTGTATAAGCTGGGTCCTTTGTTTGGAGGAAACTTAGCATCTAAACAGAAAACCCTAACACAGTAACTTGAATATAAAGACTATCTAGAATGTTCAATGAGTGTCATAAGGTATTAATAAATGTTCTAGGCTAATCTGAGCAAGAGTTAGAGCTCATCAAAGTTGTGAGAAAAAAATGCCATCTTGACATGTCAAGCATGTGACCCATTTCAAAAACTTTTTGAGAAGAGTACTGCTTTGAAAAAGTGCATATTGTTTACTGCATACATTTCTTTCTGGCAAAAAAAAAAAAAATTATGCCGATAGCTGAAATAGGACAGAAGCTATTTTACCTCCAAATTGGAAGTCTGTCAGAATTGTTGTTTTGAGAAATCAAGGAAAAACATTCTGCAACATCTTTATCGAGAACATACCAATAAAATCTCAAGGAAATTCACCAGGGGCATAAACTGGATGCATCCTATCTTTATGCCGCTTTTTGGCCAGCTTCTTTGCGCTCAAAGAAGCTTCTTGTTGGAGTTAGCACTTCTATGGCCGTCTTTCTCCTTTGCTCACTGAAATGCAGTGCCAGGAATATTCTTGTACATTGGACATGCCGCTCGCCACTGCCGCAGCCGCTGGACTTATCCGACGCGCTATTATCCTGATTACCCCCCTCGCCCCTCTAGCGCATCCTTTTCCTTCGCCCCTTCTATGCCCGCTCCATCATCTGACCCTGCGACACCTTTGACACCACCCCACTACTCCCGCTCGCCTTCTCCCTCCTGCCGCCAATCTCGCTCGCCCCCATCACGCCATGCTCCTTCTCCGACCTACTCGCCGCACCCCCGACCGGAAAACTAGACAGTGCAGCTTCTGGAGGTGAAGCTGCATTGATGACATCGGCACGAAATCCTCGCTTCACCTTACCCACGAACAAGAATCTGTTGGACGTTCTCGTCGACAATGTCCCTGTATGCGCGTTGATTGACACCGGGGCGCATGTGTCCATTATGACTGCTGCTCTTTGCTGCCCGACTCGCCATTGCTGAGAGACACACCGTCGTTCTCTTCACTGTCATCGAGCATTGCCCTCACGAACTCATTCTCGGTCTAGATTTTCTTGCCAATCATTCTGCCCTCATTGACTGTTCGGCCGGCTCACTTCACCTTGACTTGCCTCCAAGCCATCTGAGCTGCATGGATTTTATTCGCCTACCGCCTCACTCTGTGACACACGTCGACTTGTTGTCCTCACCAGCTGTACCTGACGGCAATTACGTGGCCGCACCGATTCCGGCCGTTATGCTTACACATGGTGTTACCGTGCCGCACACTGTGCTGAAAATTACTGGCAACCGCACCTGCCTTCCACTTGTCAATTTCGCGCTAACCGCGCAAGTTCTGCCTCAGGGCATCTCCTTGGCTATATTTAGCGCTTTGCAGGATGATGAGGTCGAGCCATTCACAGTGGAAGATGCCACAGCTCAGCCCATACCGTGACGTCATCGCACGGTACTGACGTCGACATTAAGAAGATGGTTTCATCTGACCTTACACTTGCTCAAGCTGAAGCTCTTTGCTGCGTTCTTGAAGGCTATCGCGACATTTTTGACTTTGACAATAGACCCTTAGGTCAAACGTCCGTCGTGACCCATCGCATAAATACTGGCGATGCGAACCCTATTCACCGACGTCCATATCGTGTTTCTGCGTCAGAACGAACTGTTATCCAACAGGAAGTCAAAAAGATGCTTGCAAAGGACATTATCGAGCCTTCCTGTAGTCCCTGGGCATCTCCCGTCGTACTTGTCAAAAAAAAGGATGGAACGTGGCGCTTTTGTGTAGATTATCGCCACCTGAACAAAATCACAAAAAAGGACGTGTACCCTTTGCCACGTATTGATGACGCTCTAGACTGCCTGTACGATGCCACCTATTTTTCTTCTATCGACTTACGGTCCGGATACGGGCAGATATCCGTCGACGACATGGACAGAGAGAAGACTGCATTTGTTACCCCTGACGGCTTTTATCAGTTCAAGGTGATGCCTTTCGGTCTCTGTTACGCGCCCGCCACCTTCGAACGAATGATGGACTCTTTGCTTCAGGGGTTCAAGTGGTCCACGTGTTTGTGCTATCTGGACGACGTCATCATTTATTCGCCCACATTCGACACGCATCTAGACCTTCTTTCAGCGATTCTTGACGTGTAACGCCACGCCGGTCTCCAGTTGAACTCGTCAAAATGTCATTTCGCTCGCCGCTAAATCGCCGTCCTTGGACACCTCGTAGACGCCAGAGGCGTGTGACCCGATCCGGACAAAATTCGCGCCGTTACGAATTTTCCTGTTCCGAAGTCTGCCAAGGATGTTCATAGTTTCGTAGGGCTGTGCTCTTATTTCCGACGCTTTGTGAAGTATTTTGCGACCATCGCGCATTCCCTTACCAACCTCTTGAAGAAAGATGCCGCTTTTTCTTGGGGTCCTGACCATGCCGCATCTTTTTTGCAGCTGACTACTCTCCTTGCCACGCTTCCAATTTTGGCACACTTTGACCCGTCTGCCTCAACGGAAGTTCGAACTGATGCCAGTGGTCACGGCATAGGAGCAGTGTTAACACAGCGCCAGCGTGGACATGACCGCGTTATAGCCTATGCCAGCCGACTTCTATCACCCGCTGAGCGCAATTATTCAATCACAGAGTGCGAGTGCCTCGCTCTTGTGTGGGCTGTTGCGAAATTTCGTCCATACTTGTACGGACGCCCCTTCTGTGTCATCACTGATCACCACGCTCTCTGCTGGCTATCCTCGCTCAAGGACCCCATGGGACGACTCGCTCGCTGGGCATTACGCCTGCAAGATTATACCTTCTCCGTAGTATATAAGATGGCACGCTTACACCAGGATGCAGATTGGTTGTCCCGCTACCCCGTCGACAAACCGGCTGATGCGGACGCCATCGCTTGCGTTTTCTCTGTGTCCCAGTTGCTTCAAATCGACAACGAACAACAGCGCGATCTATCATTACGAGCCCTCATAGACCGTCTGGAGTCAACTCCTGGCGACGCCTCTCTGCAGATGCTTCTCCTTAAGGAGGGGACATTATACCGCTGCAATCTCGATCTACACAGCCTTGACCTTCTGCTCGTAATTCCATCGCACCTGCGTTCGACTGTCCTCCAGCAACTTCACGATGCTCCCTTGGCTGGACACTTGGGCATCTCGCGCACATACGACCGTGTACGCCGTCGATTCTTTTGGCCGGGTCTCGCCTGCTCCGTGTGGCGCTACGTTGCCGCTTGTGAGCCCTGTCAGCGCCGGAAGAAGCCCTCCACACCTCCAGCTGGATGTCTTCAGCCGATCGACATCCCACCCGAACCCTTTCTCCGTGTTGGTCTAGACCTTCTTGGACCATTTCCTCTCTCGGGCTCCGGAAATAAATGGGTCGCCGTCGCTACCGATTATGCTACGTGGTACGCAATCACCAGAGCCCTCCCGACAAGTTGCGCTACTGACATTGCTAACTTTCTGCTCTATGGCATCATTTTAGTGCACGGTGCTCCGCGCCAATTACTCGCTGACCGTGGCTGCAGCTTTCTGTCGGCAGTCGTCGAGGACATCCTCCGCTCCTGCTCGACAAAGCATAAGTTCAGCACGTCCTACCACCCACAGACCAACGGCCTCACGGAGCGCCTCAACCGGACCATCACCGACATGCTTTCGAAGTACGTTGCGACCGACCACCACGACTGGGATCTTCACTTACCATATGTGACGTTCGTATATACAGTGGAACCCCGTTCATACGTTTTTCACCGGACCGGGGAAAAAAAACGTAACAGCCGGGAAAACGCAACAGTGAGGAAAGCTCCAAAAATGAATGAAAAAAGTGCAGCTTCAACTATAGACAATTTATTTCCACAGAGTGCGCTTAGGACTTAAAAAAGTCTTTAATGGTGGCTTGCCGTTTCTTTCGCTCGCTAGAAATCGCCACACGTTTCTCAATAGCCTGGAAGGCCACATTGCTGTCAGCATCGCTGTGAGGTGCGATGTACCTGTGGAAGAGGTCCAGAGCCGCGACGGCTTCTCCAAAGCTACGATTTGGCAACTCCCCGGTATCATGCGGCTCGTGCTCCTCGTTGTCAACGCACCACAGCAATGGCAACGGACAAAGGAATATCCGCGGGAAATTTTGCCCTCTTTGGCGTAATCATGCTAACGTGCTACGATTGTTTATTATTGCTGCGGAGCGCGCGCGTCCGAGCAGCCCGGTTGCGCGCAGCACGGCATGGGAGAAACGTAAACAAGAGAGGAGAGCTGGCCCGATAGGCGGAGCAACGCCACGAGCAACGCCAACTTCTCGTTTCACTTTATCTTCACAAAGAGTGACCTCAGGGCCTCTCCTGAGTTTCCTTCCTCCGTGAGTCGACACGTCCAAGTCCAAAAACGATGCGGTGACCGTAATCACAGTGATGATAGTGAGAGCATTTTTCACGAATGGCCACTTAGTGGCGGCCTCTCGAACTGGCGTGCAGCTTCTTGCAGTCAGTTCCATAGCCAAGCCCGGCCAAGCCCAGCCAAAACTCGTCAAAAGCCAAAATGGTGGTTGGAACGCGTTGCCTACTTTAGCCCAGGCGGGTGCGGGGTGCTAAGTTGTGACGTACAGTGGAATCTCAATGATACGAATCTCACGGGGTCACAAAAAATATTCGTATTAGCTGAAATTCGTATCATCCAAACAATTAAATCTAGCTAAATTAAAGAGTGAGAGGTGAATTCACTCAGGCACACATACGTAAAAAGCGTTTATTTCTTGTAGGAAAAGTCTCCGATGTCCTTCTTCTTTTTCTTTGTCAGGTGAATTAGCAGACTTTTTTCAAATCCATAAAAACGCGTGCATGTGTCGTCGCTGATTTCATCCGCGGCGTGATGAAATAGCACGCCTCAGAACTTCGAGCGCATGCAGCGTTTCAGCCGCCGGTGGTGGTCCTTCGCCATCGCCCACATCAAAGACAAGAACACGACTAGAAGCACAGCATCCACTCCGTCCGATGGCACGCGGAAAAAGAGGAAAAGCAACAAAAGTGCCACCGCTTCAAACTCTTCACGCCCAGTCGCGGCCTCCGTGCTGTCCGGTGCCACGACCGTGCCTCCGCACCAAAAAGAGAGAGGGAGAAATCGCGTAACTGTGCGCTGTTCTCTTTCACTGCCGTCGGTGGGGCTCGCGATCGCGTCCGTCCGTGCGCTGGAATGGTGCCAACTGTGGCCTCTTCTCCGCGCAACGGCGCAACCTCCTCCCCTCCTTAACAACCGGCGCGCCAGTCGGGGGCGCAGCTGCGCATAGCAACTGTGACGTCACACAGTAGCGGTAAAACAAGCGCGCGGGCCTCGGCGGTGGCAGCTGCACCGCCGCTCCTTCGTCAGACGTCTCGTTGCAGTCGAGTGACACCTGTAGCTCCGCAGCGACCCAGTGATTGCGCGCCAAGCGGTTCTAGAAGCGGCAGCGGACGCCGGATTCCCCCAACATCAAACGCCAGAAGAACAAGGAGCGAATGCGCGTGCAACGAATGAACATGTCACCAGATGCGAAAGCAAGGGAGACAGAATTGAAACGCCAACAGCGACTGATTAGATTGCCGGGTACTAAAGGCAGCGAAGCAGAACGCAAGCGGCAGCAGTGACAGGCGATATCGCCGAACACCAAAGCGAATGAATTGGAGCGCAGACGGCAGCAGCGACCGGCCATTTCACCGAACAGTAAAGCCAGGGAAGCGGAGCGCAGACGGCAGCAGCGTCTGGCCTTCGCCAAGCACACTTGCAAATTTCCAAAGTGTCTTCGGTAATATTCGTATCAACCGATGCGGGTCGAAAATTGATTCGTAACAACCGTTCTCTAGCACGTTGGAAAGTAATGGGGCTCGACCGGGACCGCAGAAAAATTCGTATCATCCAGAAATTCGTATTAGCCGTGATCGTATCATCGAGATTCCACTGTACCATGCGGGAACGTTTTCACAGCTACTACGTAACGGCGGGGTTCCTTATACATTGTATCCTATGGAAGCTATGCCGGGACCGGATGAAAACGACGTAGCAGCCGAGAAAATGCAGCAGTGAGGAACGTAACAGCGGGGTCCTCCTGCAATTCATCGCGTCACGACACCGCCGGCTATTCACCATTGTATCTCCTATATGGCCGAGAACCCGTGTTGCCCTTGGACACTTTGCTGCCCTCGGCCACACGTTCCGCCACCGAATATGCCCGCGACGCGGGCGTATTCAGTGGCGGAACGTGTGGCCGAGGGCACTCGTGACGTGCACTTTTCTCCAGGTTCTCTAATCACCTGTTCGACGTGTGGGCCTTTCCGAAAAGCTGCTGTCGCGCTATACTGGCCCTTACCGTGTGATACGACAAGTGACCGATGTCACGTATGAAATCATCCCCGCTGATCTCTCAGCGTCATCATCAGCTGCAAGTGACATCGTTCACATGGCAAGACTAAAACCATACCACACGCACCTTTCACTGCGGATTCTACAGCCGGGGGTGATGCTACGGAACAGGCGCCACACTGTGGCTGCACTGAGGAAGACAAAAACGACGTGTGTGCCGGCTTGATATAGCGTCACCATTTTGGCCTCCGTGAGCTTCCCTGTAAATAAATTGTAAATAGTATTCGGCTTCAGCTTCACTTAACACTATGAATCTTTTTAAATAATTTTTCCCGTCTCTTACGGAGGCTAGGAAAGGGAAATTTATGCCGTCGATCTAGCATTGCAGCTGCCACCTATGCTCATTGTTTACATTTCTTGCACCGCTCCTCCTCTTCTAGTTTCACTATTCAAACGCAAAGCATGCGCAAATATGTTTTCTTTTGTATATTTGTGAATTTATTCATTTACCGCCAATACAAGCACTTTGTGCCTGCCGAAGTGGCAAGACAAGTGCTGAACAGATCGCAGAAGCAGACAACAGCGAACAGGTTATAACTAGCGCCACTCTGCTCGTACGTTCTTTCCCTAGCGGCAAAAGGGGTGAACTAGACCAGGCGTGCTGGAGAAGGGAGATCTGTGCAGGTCTGGAGTTCAGTAGGTAGTTGTCCAGGCAGACCAGCAACTGGCAACTCCGCTAGTATGACAGGCCTAGCCGCCTTCCGTCGCGCATTCCACAGCCGCTTGACGCGTAGTAGCCATGAGACGACCATCTTTTCCAGCCATCCGGGCAGCGAAATGAACACCTTATCAAACGTTGTCGCAAAGCGAGTGGCTGAACAAACGTAGACAACATAGACAGCGGCGCGATGAAACCAGAGATAAACAAACGTAGCGAAACGCGAGAGCGGTCAAGCGCGCGCCAAAGAGCGCCAGACCAATAGGAGCAAGGCGCGCAGGGGGTGTGCGCGCTTTGGCCAATCGGCGGCACGGACGCATCCTTCAGAAATGATGCGATAGCGTCGGTTTCCCTTCACCGACGCCATTTTGAACTGGCGCAAAATGTGCACAAAGAAAACAGGCTCAAAATAAGCGCAATATGGCGGCCACCGGCCCCCGCGTTCGCAAAAGGCGACGGCGCGAAGTTTGAACATTTTTTACCAAATTTTGCTGATTTCGCGTTCACCCTGGCCCCTTTAACCTTGATTTCTTATTATTTTCCGATTAGATTTAGCTTCTACATTTCGCAGAGGGATTCTTGAATGTATAAACGTAGCGAAAATGCACTTTTCTGAAAATCGACATTTTTGTGACTTTTTGCCGTTTCAAGACCCACGTCCCCCCTTAACTATATTGGACCATGTTGTTCCGAAACATGGCGTACTTTCTGATCCCGCTAAACTTCACGCCATGGCCAAATTTCTTAAGCTGACAAAACTTATGGCCCTGTGTAGCTTGATAGGCCTGTGCTCCTGTTTTCACCGTTTTGTGTCAAATTTCGCTGCCATCATTGCACCCCCGACACAGCTTCTTGCTGGCACATGTGACCTTTCTACCTGGTCAGAAGAGTGTGACACTGCATTTACCAGCTTACATTGTCTACTTATGAAAACCTGCCTTTGATGAGTACATCGTAGCCTACGCCAGTCAAACTCTCACCAGACCTAAAGCGAACTACTGTGACTGAAAAGGAATGCTTAGCCATTGTGTGGGCTCTTGCCGAATTTCGGCATTACCTTACGAAGAGTTACCTTACCCAAGGTAACTCTTCTTATGCAATTGAGGGGGGGTAGGTAGCTTTACGAGCACAAATGTGAATAATGCCTACCATTGACCATAAAGATGCATAAATCTGCAAAAGAGAATTGAAATAAGGTGTACCTCACCCGTACGCCTGTGGGATACACCACTCCTTTACTTGGCAAACAAGGAAGCACATCAAATTGACTCGCGCCTGACAGAAGCGCAGGAAGAACGCTGCCAAGAACAAGTGAACAAGCGAAAGTAAAAAATAAAGATTTCTAGTAGTAGTGTTTTCTGAATTAGCCCTGGAAGAACTATAGAGAAATATATATGTTTCCGGAAAAATCACAGTTCTTTTGGATCCCTCGTTTACTGCTCTACCAATTGAAGTGCCAGACCCGACCCATGTCGCTATTTGAGAAGTTGCGTAACGATGCGTAGTCACCAGTCCCATACAAGCGCGTGGAGTGCAGGACGCTGTGGTTCTAGACACATTGCGCCCAGTGTGGAAGGTTATAGAAACACTTACATTAGCACAGCAGAGAACTGGCTACGTCAGGTGGCTCCGCTGATAACTGTGGAAGCGTGATTCAAAACACACGGAATTATTCTCCACTTCTGGCGGCCTTTTCTATACTTTCTTTTTAAGTAAAGAGATGTTAATCCATAAATATTTTCAGAAACAACAGTTGAACTTGTTAATTTTCGCTTTTCCTTCCTGTTTGGCTGTTTCATTGGCTCTCTCCCTTAGTAAATCACTTAATTTCTCAGCTCTCGGCAACATTTCTTTCCAGTTGCCAATTTTTCACGAAAAGTGCTGTACAATTATGGAAAAGCCAGACGAGGTAACAGGTGACAATCATATTTTTTATGGTTTTACTGGTTATTGCAAGGCCTGATGATGGACGCTGTTTGGGATTATCTTATTTTCCACCTTACCTAACCCATATCGCGGGTAATGCTTCGAGGATCTGCCAGCGCTGCGGCGAACCGTCACTCAAGGAAATAATGAAGCAAAAGGAAAAGTTTACTGCACCTGGCGTTTTCTCTGGCTGCAACTCGTTCCTCGAGCATACAGACCAGCTGACTACGAACCAAATCACTTTCCTGGTCCCTGGATCAGTCTAAACAAAAAGGTTGAACTAACAAAGCAACAGTGATGCGCGTGATCGTTGAATAGGTAGCGACAACTGAACTCATCTCGAGTTGATCGCGCAGGCACCGAATCGATGAGAAAACTGGCCTTCACGCCCCAGGAGATGCCGATAACCACCGCCATCTAAAAGGAGTGAAAACATTGAAAAGCATTCCACTCTGTGAAGTGTGGGGATGCGCAACTCTCGCGCGTCCCCTGATGTTTTTCCCACATAGCGCGTCTCCTGTAATCTGGCTTTGCCGCGTGGCCTGGCGCCCGCTGCGGTCGAAGTGGTTGAGGTGCAGTACGAGAGATGGCGCGAGTGTTGCGCTGCTAACGCCGCCGACAGGCGGGGTTACTCGGGCGCCGACAGACAAGGCGCTTCCTTTTTAGGTTCGAGACAGCAAGCGGGAGGGACGTGCCGTGCCGTGCGTGCGCCAACCCATGCTTCTGCGAGACCGTCTCGCGTGGCCGCCTTGGAATGCGCCACCGTTCGCGTGACAGTACGCGCGAACGACCAGGCTTTGGGATCCAGCATGGGGCGAACATATTCGCTCGCTTTCCGGTCGCGGTGAGTCGGACTTCTGGATTTGTCGCGCGCCCATCGGCATGTTTTGTGGATGGCAACTCGGCTAGCAGGCACTGATCTATGAAAGGTGCAATAAATGCCCTTGTGATTGTTTGCACTACTGTGTTGTCGTTCCTTTGTCCCAAGAGCACGGGAGGAGAGATTCCACAGAAGATGGAATGGCAGCGAGAGCTGACGACAGTCAAAGCTCTAAAATGAAAAGTGAAGTGCTTCATCCACGTATGGAGTGCATAACGCCTGGTTTACCTCTGCCGCAGCGGCGGTGAAGCAGGCATTAAGCATTCCCCATACGTGGGCCGATCCCTAAGATAGTGCAATACTGGGCCCACCCGCGGCGGAGGTGAAGCAGGCGTTGAGCGCTCCCCATAGGTGGGCCGATCCCTAAGATAGTGCAATACTAGGCCCACCCGCGGCGGAGGTGAAGCAGGCGTTGAGCGCTCTGCATACGCGAGTCCACCCAAAGGTAGGGCAATGCCGGGCCGACCCGCGGCGGAGGTGAAGCAGGCATTAAGCACTCCCCATACGTGGGCTGAACCCTAAGATAGTGCAATATTGGGCCAACCCGCGGCGGAGGTGAAGCAGGCGTTGAGCGCTCTGCATACGCGAGTCCACCCAAAGGTAGGGCAATGCCAGGCCGACCCGCGGCGGCGGTGAAGCAGGCATTGAGCACTCCCCATACGTGGGCCGATCCCTAAGATAGTGCAATACTGGGCCCACCCGCGGCGGAGGTGAAGCAGGCGTTGAGCGCTCCCCATAGGTGGGCCGATCCCTAAGATAGTGCAATACTAGGCCCACCCGCGGCGGAGGTGAAGCAGGCGTTGAGCGCTCTGCATACGCGAGTCCACCCAAAGGTAGGGCAATGCCGGGCCGACCCGCGGCGGAGGTGAAGCAGGCATTAAGCACTCCCCATACGTGGGCTGAACCCTAAGATAGTGCAATATTGGGCCAACCCGCGGCGGAGGTGAAGCAGGCGTTGAGCGCTCTGCATACGCGAGTCCACCCAAAGGTAGGGCAATGCCAGGCCGACCCGCGGCGGCGGTGAAGCAGGCATTGAGCACTCCCCATACGTGGGCCGATCCCTAAGATAGTGCAATACTGGGCCCACCCGCGGCGGAGGTAAAGCAGGCATTAAGCACTCCCCATACGTGGGCTGAACCCTAAGATAGTGCAATATTGGGCCAACCCGCGGCGGAGGTGAAGCAGGCGTTGAGCGCTCTGCATACGCGAGTCCACCCAAAGGTAGGGCAATGCCGGGCCGACCCGCGGCGGAGGTAAAGCAGGCATTAAGCACTCCCCATAGGTGGGCCGATCCCTAAGATAGTGCAATACTAGGCCCACCCGCGGCGGAGGTGAAGCAGGCGTTGAGCGCTCTGCATACGTGAGTCCACCCAAAGGTAGGGCAATGCCGGGCCGACCCGCGGCGGAGGTAAAGCAGGCATTAAGCACTCCCCATAGGTGGGCCGATCCCTAAGATAGTGCAATATTGGGCCAACCCGCGGCGGAGGTGAAGCAGGTGTTGAGCGCTCTGCATACGCGAGTCCACCCAAAGGTAGGGCAATGCCGGGCCGACCCGCGGCGGAGGTGAAGCAGGCATTAAGCACTCCCCATACGTGGGCTGAACCCTAAGATAGTGCAATATTGGGCCAACCCGCGGCGGAGGTGAAGCAGGCGTTGAGCGCTCTGCATACGCGAGTCCACCCAAAGGTAGGGCAATGCCAGGCCGACCCGCAGCGGAGGTGAAGCAGGCATTGAGCACTCCCCATACGTGGGCCGATCCCTAAGATAGTGCAATACTGGGCCCATGATCGCACCCCTGATCGCACTCTCGTAATGATCACAACCCTGAATTTTGTCATCAAGATCGATTTTTTTTATTTCCCGTGCAATGATCGCACCCCGATCTGCCGCAGCGATATGTCGTGTGCCAAGTCTAGCTAATAATGATTGTGCTTACTATCTGCCGAATGCTACGCGAACGACTCTTCCAGACAAACCAAGCGATCTGCATGCACCAAACATTCTTAAGCAGATGCCCCATTTCATTCCTTTCATCACTTTCCGCACTTCCATGACAAAAAAAAAAAAAAAAACTACAACCACACTTGCCTTTATTATGTGTAGGCTTTATATTGGTTGTGGTCAACAACAACAAAAAAGGCGCATTTCGATTCTTCTCGTCTGCACTCGTGGGCACGCAACAAACCGCGAGCGGCGACGATAGCACGCGCGTTTACACTGATAGGTTAGAAGTGTACCCTATTCATACGCCCACGCTTGTAACACAGCTAAGATATTCGCCCTTAGCAGAAACGTGCCGTATTAGGATAGTAGTGAAGACAAATTCCGCAGTTTCTGCAGCATGCCTGCCATGTGTTTCTATGTCACTGGCGGCTAAGTGCGCCCATCGTTTCTGTCCCCTCAAAGTGGACATGGCTACGTTATTGCCCCAAACTTGCAGATATTAACGGTATTATTCATTACAGATACGGAAGAAACTGTTTCAATGCACGTAATGTACTCGCGAATAGAAAAAAAAAAATCGCATGCAGCTTGCTTCGCCGGCCGGCATTTTTTTTTTTGCTGTCCTGCACTACATACAGTGGCAGCCGCCTATTTGTTGACCTGTTGTCATCCTGCAGCAATCGCAAAATGAAAAAAAAATTTCTTTTGCGGGAAATTTAACCCGCGTAATAATCGCACCCCTGAATTAGCGACAATTTTTTTTTACAACAAAGTGCTATCATTATGCGAGTATATACGGTAACTGATTTTGCAATTGTTGGTTTTTCTCTTGTGCTAGAGCAAACTTATTAATATCATGCTAACAGCAATGTTAGTAGAAACAGTATTACATATCACATTACCTGTTAACCTGAGTTGCAGTGGTGTTTTATACTAATTTGCATGGGCCAAGAACTAGCAGTATGACTAAGGGCCCAGGTGATTTTCAGCAACATTCTGTGACCATATATAGAAATAAAATGACGATGATGATGAAATCTTTTATTGGTTAAAATGACCTAAATTGTCTTAAAGGAGCATCACTAAAATTCATCTCAATTCAAGAACTTTCACAGAGCCCCAACAGCCCAAACATCAGAAATAATTTTGAAATGCGCAAAGTCACTCTGACATACTGGTGCTTGGGTTTCAGCGTGGAGCTCTAATACTAAAGGTTTCGTGATTGTTTCATATTTCAGTAGTATACAGCGAAATTATTGAAAATAGTTAGGAAATACATAGTACTTTGTCTCAACTGATTTACTATTTCTCTTTAGCGTTCTTTGAGTAAGAAATTACTATATGCTAATAATGTAGCAAAAATGTAACGTTAAACACTTTTGTGATACAGTTAAACCCACTTCCAACAATGCCGGTTTTAAAGATATCTTGAATACAGTCAAACTTTGATATAACGAACCTCGATGTTGCGAGATTCACAATGTAACTATTTTTATTTCCCGATCTTAGCTACGTCGAAAACTGTGTATATGTTTCAATTTAGCAAAGTAATCTTGCAGCATGGTTTCGATTTAACACAGGTTTCGGCCATTTCAAGCATTTGCAAGCATCCTTCTGCATGAAAACGTTGAGAAGCCATCGAGACGTGTTCGCCGGGGTGCAGTATTAAGAAAACCCCACTGCACCATTTCACACATTGGTAAACAACTCGCATCTTAAGTGCAAGAGGGGTGGGTACAGGGGAGCACGCATTTCCTCCTCTACCGTTGCTGTGACTGCGTGAGGTTTTCCATCTAGGTAATCTGTTCATTTCGGAGGTAATCTGCGGCAAGCGCAAAGCTAAAAGCAGAGATGGTTGATGCCTTGATGCGCATTGTGTTCCCGTGTGTCTACTGTTGGCGGCTGCATAATCCCAAGTTTCTGAGACACAGCGTGAAGCGTTCACTCTGTTTGTGACAGCGAGTGTCCGTGGCCATCGAGCGAGATGTTCACATTTACCTGAGTAACACATTACACCGATAAAACTAAAACCTTACTTTGCATACTTGGCTCTTTGCTATCGAAACTGTGCATTTTTTTTATCTGGACGATTATCTATCTTTTTACATTTTCACTTTCAATTTGTGGGCACCATCTTTTGACGGCTGCGGGCACCAAGCGCAGTCAGCTATGGTGTCCAAGATTTATGGCATCACGCAACGCAAATTGCAAATCTGGGACGCCGTGAGCCGTACCGATGCATTGCACTCAGCGCGATCTGCACCGCACATGTTGGAGCTCATAACCACGCTGTTACGGCCCGACCTCCTCGTGATTTCTTTACAATTTCTTACTGATTAAGTACTATAGACCAGAAATGTGCTGGGTATTTGTGTAACTATTATTACTAATGAATTAATGAAATTAGTCATTAACGAAGTTTTTCGTTGCAAATACACCTTCGTTATATTGATGTTTGACTGTATAACAATAAAGCAGCCACGGCACTGTGAACTTTTGTGTGTTCTACAGTAAAATAAACCACTTGCTGCAATGTTCTCATGCTGCATTATTGGTATAACAATGAAACCTGTCTACTGGGTGTCTGTACTGAAAGAGAAACAAACGCGAATACTCAAAGAGGCAAACGTAGTAATAACGGCAAGCTGCTGCAGCCGTGCCAGCATGCTGTGCACGTCATGCGCCTCTCTCGCCGCTTCCCTTTCATTGCTACGAAACTCGCGAGGCGACTGTGACAATAGTGCAGACGGGCGTCAGCTGTCGATGGAGGTAGGCAGCGTGCACAGGGGCTCACTTTAGTGTTCCTTTTCGTACCATATTATGAGGGGGTTTGACTGTACAGACTAAACCACTCTGGTGGATCGAACAATTCACTAGATATTTCTTCAAGTTGCCCTGACTTTCCTGGCAAGGCATTCGCATGCACGCAACAGCACCGCAGGGCCACTTTTACGTCTATGCCATTGTGAAAAACCGTGTGGCTTGTGCACTCTGTGCTGGCAGGATCTGGTGCGCCGGTACCAGAAGCAAGGCCACCGCTGCATCCCCGAGTGCCTGGTGCTCTACTTTGCCCTCGAGTTGATCACCACCCTGCAACAGGTGCACTTGTGTGGCATCATCCACGCAGATGTGAAGCCTGACAATGTCGTCATCACGGACCTGTGAGCACCTCCTTTATTTGCTTTTCCGGTTCCATACCTGCTAATCTTTACAGTTTTATTGTGAAATGCTTCACATTTAGAGCTTTGTTATCATCGTACCGACACTGATCTTGCAATTTTTCCTTTGTGCCAACTTTAGTGCAAAAGATACATGAAAAGGATAAAAATGCATTTGTTGACTGATTTTTCATAGCCCGAATAAACTGCAACCCCAATTTATACAGAGGCAGACATTTAGGAAGCTAGCCCGTCAGGTCCCTAAAAGTGCGCCTCTATATGTCCGTCTGTCTGCGTCGAAACCTTTCACGCCAAAATGGATAACTGGTTATTCCATGGTCAAACTGTGTTCGAAGCCAGCCTTTGCACTACTTGGGTCACTGAGTTTGCCACTGGATATTCCTTTGTCAGGCGTGAGAAATCTACTCAGGGTTTCTGCTATACCTTTTTCCAAATGATTTGTACCACCTGGAATAACTGCAAAAAAAAGCAAGTTATTTCTTGTGCAAGTGTATTCTCTGAAGAATCAGCGGGACTGCACCTGTCCCACAGATAACTTGAGGCCATGAGTGAAGGGGGGACACGCGTCCCTCTGCACACCTTGGGCTTCTTTCTTTCAGGCCCTGAGGTGACTACGGCTTCTTATGGAAGGGTTCAAAGCATGCAATGCAAAGAGGTACTTGGCACGCTCTACACACAAGCTTTGTGCAGTTTTCCGTAAAGTCGTCGAGCACCATTGGCACCTCTTGCGCATAGTGGTGCACTGTTAGTGCCCTTGCCCATTGAACCGAACGTCTGTTGGCACCCGTGTCATTATTGAGCAGTTCTTGCTTCCTCTTTTGTGATATACTAGACTGTGCCATCCCTTGCGAAAGCTCCTCCCATTGATGAGCTGTCTGCCCAGCAAGACCAGAAAGAATAGGTATGTCAGGCTGTTTCTGTAGCAGCCACTATGTTCAGCATAGTTGCAGGTAGCTGAAAACAATGGCTCACTCTTGCCTCAAACCTGACAATTGATCTAACTACACTGCTGGTGTGCAAGAAGTAATTTTTGCACTAGCTGGACAACTCATTAATGGCAAAAGAGCAACGAAATTGACATATTTGAAGAGTGACGACAGCTGAAAAACACAGCAATAAGTAAAACAACTCGAACTACTAGTGCCATTTACCCATTGAAATAATTATAGTTGCTTTATCTTATACGATATGGCACTACCTGCTCCTGTGGGGCTATGCATATCCCTCTGCGCACTCCAGGCAGCAAAGGGGTATGTGCTGCCTTCAGTGCAAGAAAAATATTAGTCGGAGCTCGTTATTTCGAACTTTTGGTTTATTAAAACCGATGGTGTGGTCCCGTCAAAGCTATGCATATTCCAAAGGGCGAAAACACCTGATAATTCGAATGGGCAAGCATTTGCGACAGTTAATTCGAATATACTTCGCTCCGACAACGCTCTCTGCAGCTACCAAATCATGTGGCAGCACCTCCGACCAGCGTTCCTCTCAGCCTATCATAGAGGAAGAGCTTGGGACAGACTCCTGAATGCTGTGCCCGAAGAAAAAAAAAAAAAAGGAAGGAAGGAAGGAAGAAAAAAAAAACTGGTGGAAATTTGTGCACAGGCGCACATCACCGATAACTTCTGTTAGTGATGGGTTAGTGACTTCTGTTACTGTCACGGTACCCCATAGAGTCAATGTATAAGAACGGCTTAAATTTTGCACACAAGAAAATCTTCGCTGTCCAAGTTTCTGGACTTTTTGCCGTGACCGCATCCGAAATGGCAATAATCGAAGCCACCACCACCGCCATTTTGATTCTCATGCTGTCTCAAGCCGGCGCTCGCACGCAGACCCGCTGGCAGCCGTAGCCACACCATGGCAACGCTAGGCCTAGCTACTTCAACGTTCTCTGCCAAGCTTCTTGCTGATCGATGCCGTGTGTTTAATTGAAACATTTTGCCGCTGTTAGCAATGGCACCGACTCTGACTTTGTAATCCTTGCCAATGGTTGCTCAGCACTGGTTAGTTGCATATACTGTCTCAAGGTATAAAACAAGCGGGTTGGTTTCAATATGCAGTGATTCGCTCCGTTTCTTGGAGGCACACATAGAAACAAACAAAACAGATGACGGCGTCATACAGCAGATGATTAAAGCGGGAGACATTTTTGACAGGCTAATCGTGTACTTCGCATTACCTGCTTTGTTCCACATATAATGCAAAAGCATTATATGTCCTGTGAGGCAGAAAATCCAGTGTTGTAGAGAATGAGTGGTACCAGAAATCATCACATCATGTGATGTGACAAGCGTTTTGTGTGATGTCAGTAGTAACACAAAAGATAGTAGGTAAATGATGTAACATTATTTGTAGTAATTATGGGTAATTAAGATGAATTACAAGGAAGTAAAGCGAATTAAAGTTAAAACAAGTTTGAACAAGGTGACTTAAGGTGGAGTAAAGTGAATGATAAGGTTAGTACAAATTATAGCAAGGTGGATTGAAGTGAATTAAAGGGAGATGAGGGTCCTGAAAACTGTTTTTTTTTTTAATTTTTCGAAATACGTTGCTTAAATTTTGTGTGAGATATATTGTAGAATGCTGATTTCAAATATGTTTTTAGATAAGATATCTCACCTGGAAAAAAAGATATAACAGAATACAATATTCCTAATTAGGTCATTTCTTACAGACCTTTTAAATAATTTCTCATTAAAATAAAGTGTTTTTAAGAATATGTAGACATTTCCAAAGGCCCACTGCATATCCTAAAGCTGAGCAAACACCAATAAAGTAATTGTGATTATCACAAATAAATAGCAAAGTTCAGAAAAAAAACCTATGTGGCAGTAATTAGCCTACATTTGATCTAATTAATAACCTATCACATTTAAGAAAACACTGAAAGCTTTAGGATATAGCCGAGATATTACTAAAAAATATGATACCTAGTTCACTGAAATCAGCTGATGTAAACACCATCAAAACTTCCGTAAGGCAAAAGCACTTGACGAAAAAAAGAAAGGTGAGAAAATTGCATTTAAAGTTTTACTGCCACTAGCTCTTTTTTTCTATTGAACAGATGGAAAGCTTTTGGGCTCTGGCATGCTGCCCAGGTGTTGCTGAGCGCAAGAACGTCAAATTTACCGAAATCAATTTCTCGAAAGTTTATCAAACCTTTCATAAGGCAAAGGCACTTGACGAAAAAAACACCCAGTAAGTCACTTTCAAGCTTTTGAATGCTCTCACTAGTTCATACAATACCTGGGCAGTAGTCTTGCCTCCTGTCGGGCTTGTGCTTCTTGGCCATTCTCTTCTTCACCTTTTCAGTCTCTTGTTGACCTTTCTTAGACCTGTAAAGCCTTTGTTTGTCCTTTTCAAGGCTTCTTCGAATGAGGGAGCTGCCAGGACTATAGCCAAGCTACACTGCAGCAGCCTTGCTGGTTTGTGTCACTCCCAGATTGTAGCACGACACTGCTTCAGCAACAGCCCTTTCCACAGCCAGTACTGAGTCATGACTGTTTTTGGATCTCTGGGTCCAAATCACAGAGTGCAGGCACTCAATGGCACTTTGCGTCATGCCATCACAACAGCGCTGTAAGAGGGCCCGGTCACCGAGTCTTGCAAAGACTGGCTCTAGCGCATTGCGAATAAACCTTGGCAGAGGGTTTTTGTGCGGTGATGGCTCATCTTGGATGGCCAGGGCATGGTCAAAGAAGCACCAGGAGTCATCACCTGCAGGACAATGACAGTGATCAGGGGATTCGTCCGTTGAAGTCATGGGCGACAGTGTGGCTTGCGCTGCCTTCTGCATTGCAGGAACATCATGCCTGTGGCTCCTCAGAGCATACCCATAATTTTTATTTTATCCTGGGTAAGTCTACCTTTCCCACCAAGAGACTCTCCTTGGGCTTTTTTCTTCTCCAACAAGGTGCGAAGGGCTGTCCCCATTCGCTTATGGACATGGTTCAGACATCCTTTTTTTTTACAATGTCTGAGTATCCGTAGATGCTGTCTTGAGTCAATGCATGAAAAGTGCGGCTGTCGCCATCAGACAGAACTGTTGTGTAGCGCAGCCCTTTCTTCTCCAGGGACCGCCTGAACAGGATCAGTGCTGCTTCCATGTCCATCCATCCGGCATTGCAGTCAATGTTTTTTTGACACTTGTCGGTCATAGCCCAGTCACCGTGGCCACCATCATTGGGGTCAGGTGCTCCTTGGCAGCCACGGCAATACCGAGAAAGGACAACATGATCCTGGACAACAGGCCTGTGTAAAGTTCAATAATGCATCCCACAGCTATGTTAGAATTGTGGCCATGGGTTTTCCAGGTGCCATCAAAAATGACGTCCACGTTTCCTACAGGGTTGAGGAAGTCCTTGTAGATGGTTCTGACTACTTCCACACTTGCTGCCTTTGTGGCTGTAGCTACTGTCTGGCAAGCTCGCACCATGGTTTCCATGTGTCCCCTGAAGGTCTTGTGGTGAAGGCCCCAGTGGGAAAGGTTCAGGGTGGCCCAAAAGTCCGCGAGGGCTGTAGCTCCTTTTCCTAAATTTTGTATGCCTTTTATTGCCCTGAGGTTAACCTCAAAGGGCATGATGTTTGATGGTGCGGTGACTTGCAGCGACGAAAAGTGCCACTCCACGAAATCACAACTTGAGCACGTGAGCAGTAGCCTCACCGCTAGGCCGTACTGTTTCTCATCGCACTTTTTTAGCGCAACAGTAGCCATCCCACACTTGCTGCATGTTGTGGACATGAAAATCGTCTGCAAAACTTTCATGTCCACAATGATGTACTCCGTGCCGCGACCATCGTTGTCACTCACCGAGCCGACGCCTAAAAGGTCGAACTTCCACGAAGTTGTGCACTTTTTTGTCAAGGGAGACTTCATGTTGTCTGCATGTTCTTCGCGCTCCGCACACTCAGCCTCCGTGTCAAATGACGTGTCTATGTGATGCGCATGCGAGCTTGGTCCAGCTGCGCCCACCGGCAATGCCGAAGTTGACGGTCTCAAGGAGCTTGAAGCAGCCGTGTCGACCTGCAGTGCCGTGGCTTGTGGCAACACCGAATTTCTCAAGGAGCTTGCAACAGCAGCATCGATCCGTGGTACGGTAGTTTGCGGTAACACCAAACTTGACTATCTGGATGAGTTTGGCGCAGCAGCCCTGGAAGACTGCGGTACTGCCGCTTGTCACAACACCGATGTGGCCATTCCCGGTGAGCCTCGTGCAGCGGCGTCGATAGGTGGTACTGTGGCTTGCAGTGACACCGAAGCTGCCGTAGTTGTTTTCGACTATGCAGTTATTTTATTCTAAGCATGTCTCCTTTTGCTTACCACTTTCCGCATGCTTGCTTTCAAATGCGAATCCCGCCCCATCAGAATAACGGCACAGAAACACTTACGCACAGCAGCCTGGCTAATAAACGTAGTAACGAAAATGCGAGCTAAAAGGGAGCAAATTAACGATGAAAATATTTACATGAACGATGCGAGAAGAGGCTGTGGGGCACGAAACACTGCACAACAAAGAGAAGCCTCAGATGCACGCAGACGACACGAAGGCACCACGCCATCAGCACATGGCCGCGCTGGCTCGAGAATAAGAGGAGGAGCACGCCAGGGCCAATGGGAGAGCTGCGCCTCGGAGAAGCGTGCGCTTCGCCCAATCAGCGTCACTCTTTCCGAATTTCACTCTTCGAAAACATCACTGATGCTGTCGCACACAGAATACCTTCGTCGTGTTGAAAGGCGCCAAAATGAAGTACGGGAAACCAGCTTTCAAACGAGACCAAGATGGCAGGGATCGCCCTGCATCATCTGGAGCTTTGGCGGCTTGAAATTAGGGCGAATTTTCAAGCTGCGCCTTCGATTCCGGCCCACAGACGCCTACAAATTCCCGTTTCTATAATACTTCGAGAAGTAATTGAGCAATAATACTTTGTGTTGTAATACTTTGGACAATGAAGACTTCAAAATCGAGATTTTAGAAAATTTGCATTTTTTTTTTTTTATAGATTTCAAGACCTGCGTCGCCCCTTAAGGCGGATTAAGGCAGAGTTGTTAAGAACATATGAAAATGTATGACATTGCATATCCTGGTCTCCTGATAATTGGAAGCAAAATCGATTCCGGGATGCACATATATGACGTCATGTCACATGCCACGTCATGACATGTGACACTAAGGAATGCTTCTGCATTCAAATCACATAAGGATACTTAAGTGACTGTTAATATTTTACTGAAAAAGAAAACTGTGTTGCTTTGTTAAGAGCATTAGGTTGTCTCCATTGTCTCCATTCCAGTTTCTTTGGCAAAACGTTTGCCTCACGCTTGCGTCATGTTACGAAAGCATATTAGGGGCCATCAGCACACTTTTGTATGTGTTGCTATTGCATCATGCCTTGAAAAACATGTTGGAATGTTCAGAATCGTGGCTTTCTGCAATGTCCAGAATAGAGCCTCAGGAAACTGCACTGTGGTTGTTCGTTTGTGGCACTGCATGGGACCAAAGTTGGGGGTTCGTTTATTATGAGAGCGAAAAATATCAAAATCTTGAGGAGCAAAGTTGTGGGTGTGTTTTTTATGCAGATGCACTCATTGTGCGATAAGTATGGTAGTTGCAGCTGAAAACTTGACTGGTGCTATGTGAATACCGTATTTGCCCAAATCTAGCTTGCATATTTTTGCAGAGGAAATGGGCCCAGAAAATTGCCTACACATTGTGATCAAATACGAAACCAAAACTGCATTCGTGGTGTTGACAAAAGCCTACCATCAGGGCTGTCACAGGCAGGCAGTGTCAGCACCATCACAAAATAACGACGGAGCTTGTGTTCATGAAGGTTGCTGTGGGTTCATTTTGTGCTAATCTAGGAACCTAGAGCAGCAGCCTTAGGCAACTACGTTGCTGAAATTTCACGTGACTTGGTACCGGGTGTAGCGGCATATGCTGCCGCCAGCGTTTATGGCCCTGTGCCAAGCTCGCCCGTTGCCAGGAACACTGTCGGCACATACTTCTCGTGCAGAGTAACGTAAAATATTGCAGAAGTGATAGTATCTCTAAGGGATCACTCGAGAATACCACCCCTGTATGCTTGGTGCCTTGTTGGCAAATGAAGAACAAATGGTGGTGACGCTGCACCGCTTTTATTACGAGAGATTAAAAAAAAAGTCACCATTCTGTGAAGGTAAATTCTCCACGTCTCATTTTTTCTTATTGTGGACGTGGGGGGACATGCTATATTTTTCTTTCAGAAATCTAGGGTCTCCTTAAAGAGACAATAAAGAGGAAAGTAGCTTCAGCTATATTAGTGAATTACTCTTGTGCATTACCAAAACAGCCGTTCCCCATGTTTCCTGTGCAGCCCAAGCAAGGCAGGCTTCCTCGACCGATTTACTGAGCAGGGGACCAGGTGCCTGCAGTTGATTGACTTTGGACGTGCCATCGACATGAGCCAGCTGCCCCCTGGCACAACATTCACCAACACGGTGACAACAGATGGCTTTGTGTGCACCGAGATGCGCGACGGTCGCCCGTGGACCTTCCAGGTGTGCAAACAGCTTGCTGTGCGGGCGTGGATGCCAAACCAGGTTGAGCAGGTCGCCGGGGCACTTTTGGGACTGGACAGCACATGATCAGAGAACATTGCAGTTGAAGGGTGCTTGTTGTAAATCAACGGGTCTCGCTGTGTGCAAATGAAAATATGAAGGGAGTTCTTGGGGGAGTGGTTACCCTGGAAGAGCAACGGTTTTGTTGTTGAGATACGGTAATCTCTCTTTATAAAGAAATTGCTTTACTCAAAATATTGCTTTATCTGAAATTTCTTCTGGTCTCCACCCACATGCATGCATTTTAAGCTGTGTTATTCAAAGCGCACGAAGAGTTGACCGGTTTAGAGCAGAGTGGCAAGTGGAAGCATTGCTGCTGCCAAGTGGTGGTGACCCTTGTGTACGTGCAGTGTCAAATTAATACTGTTGACGAATTAGTCTCATGCAGGCACAGAACAGGCCAAAAAAGTACCAAGCCCACAACCGATGACCGCCTAGTAACGGGTACCAAGCGATCTGGCGCTTTGCAATATCAGAAAACTGCGGTCTCTTCGATGCCAAAAAGTGGCTGAAAAACCGTGGGCAGACTTGCGCCGTAGCATTCCATGAGGTGCACTCGATGAGCAAAGTTTTACCGCTCTAAGGAGCACTTCTGGCCCTGGAATGTGCCAAAAAGCATAAAAGGAGTGTCCCTCTGATTATAAGTGACATGTAGCTCCTTGTGTCGAACATTAACGAATAGGGAAGACTGCTTTGGGGAAGGCGGTCTAAATTTGCTCACCGCTCGCCATAATTGGCCTGCATCATAATAAAGCAACTCCCCTAGCTTCATTGCACTTTTGACAGTACAAATCGACTGATGACTTGCCGAAAACATGAAGAATCTGAGCGTCGCCTGTCGGGCTGCAAACATGGCGGGTCAACGCAAGCTGGTGTTTCCCGGTGATTTTCTCGAGCCGGTCATGCTCGATTTGCGCCATCCAACTTTAGACAAACAGTCTAAATGTGTGGTAGGGTCATTGAATTTGGTTTGTAGACATTTGTCAGTGGCACGACGGTGCGTGAACATCGACACTTGAATCGTAGAATTAGCACAGTGTCGACAACGGTGCCCCGAAAAACTCTCGTTTTGCAAACTTCACGGCTGCAAACTTCGAGAAAAAATTGCCTAGTGATAATGCCCCTACTGCAAAACCACTCAGTTTTCAAGATCGCGCTGCGTATTCACAATGAGCGGCTAATCGTTTCTAGAGCACAACAAACACAACCTCAGACTCAAGCCACGGCATTTGCAGCACTTTCCAGCGCGATATTCTTGTAGTCTTCCATGACCTCTGCACTGCCCCCCTATAAGAGCGGCCACTGCCTTCCCCTCTTCATTTGCTCTCCAGTCTGCAAGTCGTTTGGGTGCCAGTCACTCCTCTCGCTCTCCTTCATGTCAACTCCTCGCCTCCTCGCTGCCAGTTTCGACGCTGCTGCTCCTCCAAAGCTGCCCTCTTCCAGCCTGCCCTCTCGAGCACAATCTTCCACCAACGGGTGACCTTCCACAATTCCTGCTTCTTGGTCTCCACCACTCCGATCGCCTTTATTCCTCTACACGTGAAGCCGATGCCAGGCCTGCCATTGCAACCATCACCATCACCAGCGTGCACAGACAAGTAAAGAGACATGCCCTGATGACATTTTGAAGCTTCTGCCTTCTGCGTCGCCCACCGCATTCAGTCACTTTGGTACCGACGGCACATGCGTTTGCATCCTTGCTGCCGTACATGCGATCACGTGTTATTCAGAGTGCTTTGTTAGCGTGCCTCACATGTGCTTTTGTCGTCTACAGTGATAAATGGATCCGTCAGTCTCCGGGTAAAAGTGTCTGACTTTGGAACAGAAAGTTCTGCTAATAAAGGTAGTGGAAAAAGGTGGCAGGCAGAAAACTGACATCAACTGTATTGAAAAACAAGGAAGCTGTGCTGGATGGCTCTGAAAAGAGCTCCTCGGCGAAGAGAAAGCGGAATCTCGATTTGAAGTATCCCCAAATTGAAGGTGCACTTCTACAGTGGCTGAAGAACATCAGGAGTACAATTCTCCCCATACATGGACCTGCACTTACTGCAAAAGCCGGAGCTCTTGCTCTCCAAATGGGCCATAAAGATTTAAAGTGCCGCAATGGCTGGCTTGAGCGGTTCGAGAAGTGACATGGCGTGACCTCGAAGTCGATCGTTGGTGAAAGCACAGCCGTGAACCGTTACACTGTAGACGTATGGCGCCAACATTGGGTCCAAGCTCTACTTGAAAAGTATGAAGACAGACATTTACAACCTAGATGAATCTGCATTTTTCTACAAGATGCTGCCGAATCGCACATTCATTACCGCTGGCAGATCGTCATCCGGAGGAAAACAGAGCAAGGAGCGTGTCACGGTGCTGTTTGGTGCCAATGCAACAGGCAAGGAGAAGCTGCGGTGCTTCCAAAATGCAACCATTCCCAAGGAATGCATCTACAGAAGTAACAAGTGAGCCTGGATGACTGCTGCTATTTTTGAAGACTACATGCACCTTTTGGATAGACGGTTCGACGCAAAGAATTGGCAGGCGCTTTTCATAATTGACAATTGTCCAAGCCCAGGGAAGATCGACAACCTTAAGACAATCGCTGCGTAATTTTTTCCGGCAAACACAACCGCAGTACTGCAACTGATGGATCAGGGCATCATTGAAACCACCCGGAAGCTGTACCGCAAGGCTCTTTTGCAGTGCATGCTCATAGCGTATGACGCCAGCTATAGGTACAACATTGATTTGCTTGGGGCGATCCACTTGCTGAACTTTTCATGGAAAGAACTCGCAACTTCGAAGGTTGCCAACTGCTTTGCGCACGCCGGCTTTTCCCCTGCTGTCGCCAACGACCCTGACAATGACCAGCCTTACGATGTCCGGACTTGTAGCGATCTGTACGAGGCTGTTCATAAAGTTGCTGGCCGAGAGGTAGAAGGTGACTTTGAGACATTGGCGTTGGCTGACACTACTGCTCTTGTGGTTGCCCCAGCGATGAATGCGGAGGTGCCAATTGACGCAGTTAGTGGCGAGCCACAAGAAATCTGCCCAGGACCGATTCCTTCCACTGCGCACATTTTGCCGCTAGTGTGGCTGGGGCATTATAGCGCGACATAGAAACGGTGGCCTTGCGATGTGAGAGGGTGAAATTTCGACCACTTTTTTTTTCTTTGCGTACCGCATTGAGAAGTCTCTCCTAAGTTTTTCCTCTGTGGCGGGTCACAGGAATGCTAGTAATCGGAGGCGCCACCGTGTGATTTGGCGCGCTGCTGAGAGCATTGTTGGGGTACAGTATGTTCGAATTAACCGTCGCAAATGCTTGTGCATTCGAATTACCATGCGTTTTCGCCCATTAGAGAACACATAACTTTGATGGACCACAGCGTCTGTTCGAATAAAGCGGAAGTTTCGAATGAACGAGATTCGACTGTAATAAGCTTCCTGTAATTAATTCAAAGTTAGGTTTATGGCCCTCCACAACGAAAACACAGTGAACTGTCATATTCTGTTGATTCAGAATAGGACACATGTGTGGCATCCATAATTTCCTACTGATTGTTGATGAACTTCCAATCTCTAGTAGTCGTGAGAGGCTGATTGTCCTCCATGTCTTCTTGTAGTGTCGAGCAGCAGAAGCTGAAAGAAACTGTCCTCTAGCATACCGCCAGCTCATCCCACTCCATCCAGAAATGTTTCTTTATGCCAAACCGTTGTTTCACACCAAAGCAGTTCTATATTTCTTGAGCGCTGTTGTATTGCATGTTATTATTAGAAATTTGTAGAGGATCCTCTTGCCAGAGGATGATGCTGTGATAGTAGTGCTCTGTATAGCACATGACACCAGGTCCTTTGGTTGCAAGGGCTCTGTCAAAGTAGTAGTGCTTCTCAAAGTTTTTACTGCTGACATATTTAGTACCGTAAAAACCCGCATATAATACGAGATTTTTTTCCCTATTATTAGCGTCCCAAATTTTCGCCTCTTACTATATGCGGATCTGAACAAAAATTTCAGTCAAAAATTTGGGCTAGAAGTTTTGGTTTCATTATTGCTGCGTGGCTACAGCATCGTTTCTTTATTGTTGAGTGCGCACCTTGGCAGCACAAGTAGAAACCACGTGTCGCGAAGTGCATCTTTTTTATTCTGCATTCAAGGACCAAGATGTCCGGACCACGAAAACAGTACTCAGCTGCTTTCAAGAGAAAGGTTAGAAAGAGAAAGCCGCACAGGACATCGGCAACAGTGCGGCCGGGAGGCAGTTTGGCGTCGACAGAAGGAAGACCTTTTCGCATGAAGTGGAACGCGAAGAAGCCGTCGCGGCCCGAAGAGTGGGACATTCTCGGAAATCGAACTCGCCCTGACGGAGTTCGTACGCCAACAGCAAGCCGCGCATCTAGCTGTGAGTGTGGAGCTTATGCAGGCAAAAGCTAAGGAGCTTGCAAGAGAAAAAGGGCTACTGAGCTCCGCCTTCAAAGCAAGCAAGCACTGGATTTATCGCTACATGTGCCGTGCTGGATTATCCTTGCGCCGCCGAACTTCGATTTTGCAAATGCTGCTCGAATCGTTCGAAGAGCTGCTTGTGGCTTTTCAATGCCACATTATTTTGCTGCGCAAGTCCAAGAACTTGCAGCTAGGGCAAATCGGCAATGCTGACCAAACGCCGGTTTATGTGGACGTGCCATCACCCCTCACCGTGCACGAAAGGGCTCTAAATAAGTTTATGTCCGGTCCATTGGCAACGAGAAAACGCAAGTTAGTGTCATGTTGTTGTGCACGGCAGACGGATGCAAGTTCCCGTCCTACGTTTTCAAGCGCAAGACAGTGCCTAAAGGTGAGGAGCTGCTAAAAAAATGTGGTCGTGAGATGCCATGAGAAAGGCTGGATGAACGAGAATCTTGTGCTCGACTGGATAAAGTCCGTCTGGTGTAGGCGGCCTGGCGCACTGTTGTCGTTCCCGTCCATCCTCGTGCTGGACGCATTTCGTTGCAATTTGGCTGACTCAGTGAAGAGGCTGTTGTGCAAATCCGGCACTGAACTTGTCGTTATCCTGGGTGGTATGACGTCTCAGCTGCAGCCTTTAGATGTTTGTGTGAACAAGCCGTTGAAGGACACGGTCAAGCAGTGTTGTTACGCAGATCGGATGCGCTCAGGTGAGCCTGCAGTGACGCCGACCGGGCGGCTGAAGCGGGCTTCGCCAGCCGCGCTATGCAAGTGGATTGTGGATGCACGGGCCAGCATACCAGAGGACCTTGTGCGTCGCACATTCAAGAAGTGCGGCATCTCAAACGCGCTCGATGACACGGAGGATGAGTACCTCTGGGAAAACATATCCGACAAGGAACTATCCTAGAAGAGCACAGCTGAGCAAGATAGCGATTGAAGTGCAGAGTGCAATTTGAATAAATGTTTTCCTCGAGTTTTCCTAACTCGTATTATGCGCGGATAAAACTTTTTTTTCCATTTCGCGTCCCAGAAATTTGACCTCATACTATATGCGGGTACGTATTATATGCGGGTTCTTATGGCACCTACAGTTGACTCTCGTTACAACGGACCCTGATAATCTGACAAAAATAGTCCGTGTTATCGCAAGTCAGTAATATCCGAAATGCCTCACTTCCAAAACTTTGGTTGTGATGTGTAACAAAAGTGAGTGACGAACGTAAAAAAAAAAAAGAAAAAAAAAGGTTACGATTGCATCGATTGCAATAGCAAATTAGTAGACAGCTATGCGAAGTAAGGATAATAGTTTTATTGGCCGCATAAAGACGTAAACTTTCGCTTACTAACTAAATTAACAAACACTATGTTATGCGCGCACAGGTAAACATGAACACATTTCGCTCGATGACCCCGGAAAGTTGCTGTGAAAACATTGGAGTGAGGAAGCACGGTAGCAGCAGCAAGTGAATTGACCTTCATGTTGTCTCTCGCTTTAACACAAAGTTAACGTCGAAAGCACAGCGCATACAAAGCTACCGGCATTGTGCGCACTTTGTCCATATCGCAGAGCGGTTTCAAGATATAAGGCGCGGCCATGCCATAAGCAGCAGCCACCGAATTAGAACCCGCCCCTGTTCCTTGCCTCCCTCCTGTGCCTCGGGCGCGAAAAAAGACGGCGCGCTTCCGCCCCGCCTTCCTCTCTCGCGCAGACGATATTGAGCCGTGATTGTTGGCTGACCCTCGCAAGTCAGTTGTCAGCCTCTATCGACACAGCAAATGTTTGTTTTATACACCCAATTTTAAAAAAAATTGCCACTAATTTAGTCTGCTGTAGCCGATAGTCTGTTGCAGCACAGTCCGTTCAAAGCGAACTTCGTTGCATTAATAAAATAGGTAGTGCAAACTTAAGTTGAAATATGGTCCGTTATATCCGAAACTCTGTTGTACCTTGTCTGTTGTAATGAACGTAGACTGTGTATCATCCTTCTTCAATGTATTTTTTATGTTCATAGTATACTTCATTAGCCATTGCCGTAATCTTATTACATATACATTTTACGCACTTTACAGCGACTGTTTTAAGGCCCCTTTATAGCCACGTCGCATCTACTTCTCGTAATTCATCACCACATTGCCAACTCAGTAGTAACACTAGCCTGGCACTTTTTGGCCATTCTTGGCCCTTGTGCCACAAAACAATCATTTTTATCCAAATATATTGCAGTCTGCCAAATGTAACATAATGAAGCAAATGTTTTGATTGATGCTGATGATTTGCCTCATGATTGTGTGAAAGAAAGCCACGGAACGGTCGGTTCCTTCTCCATGCTTCACTCTATAACAGAGGCGTTCATATTCTGCAACTTCTCCACATTCAATGCACTCTTTATTTGCAGTCTCATCTGCTTCCGTAGCACACATGCTTCCGTTGCAGAGGTGATGTGAGAAAACGATATAGGCAGGGAGGCCAGTGCCCCTCCCCACCACCTTCCTCTGCCCGGCTGCTGATTGTGCTCTCTCGTTTAACTGCTTCCTGGGTGCTCCGATCATGTGTAACAAGCCACGGCTGTCGGCATTAAAGAATGGCTCTGGTATAACAACTGCAAAGAGGTTCCGCGGGTGGCAAGCAATATGCAAGCACTGCCGAGGCATCACTTCGGTGGCCCCAAAAGGGGCCTTTTGAAAATTGCGAGAAGTCTGTCGCGGCAGCCTGTCGGCTTGAGAAATCCAGAAGAAACGCTGAAGAGAGATCGCCACAAGAATCTTGGCACGTACATCTCACTGGCTTGCACGAGAGAAGCCTACGTCCGTCAGCCATGCATGCTTTACACAAAGCTTGCCGACATCCTTCTCCAAGGCATCCAAGCACTCCACGTAGTGCGGCGAAAGGTTCCTCGCGAAAACGAAGCGCCGGGGGGCTGAATCATGTCGGGCCTCCTGTGAGGACAACGTTGAGGCAGCCTACCCTGCCGCGTCATCACTGCCGTCGTCGCCATCGTTAACCGTTGAAAGCATGTTAGCGACGATCGTCTCATCGGTTAGAAGCACTTAGCTTCCAAACCTATAGCTGTGTGCTTTTCACCGGCAACGGCATGCATTGCCGATGATCAGCGGGCGGATCAGCCATCTTCGCTTTCGGCGGCGATTCAAGCAAAATTGAGAAGCCGCGTGGCCAGGAATGACTTCCACATTACCAACCAAAACGAAAGCGAGCGATTAAGCTGTTCGAAGAACTGCACTGAATGAGGATCCAGCGAGCAACATGATGATGATGTTGATAGTGATCTAAAGAAAAGATGCTTGAGAGAAAATCTGGGGGCTTTTGCTCCTTGAATATATGATTCTGCCTAGGCACTATGAAAAAGGTTTCTTTAACGCGTGTTGTAGGTGTTAGTCCCTAGGCGTTCTGGCATTGTGGAGTGGGGTCGAGTTTGTTTACTCTTGGACGCTGCCTGTTGGTGCGGTAAAATAGGTGAAGCAGCGGGCACTGATGCCCGATTTGGCGACCGCTGTGTTGGACAGACTGTCTCGTACCTGCGGCAGGTGAGAGACAGTCTGCCTTGTGCCAGGGTGTATAAGCGTGCCAGGGGGGTGTATTGGCTGTTCGCTATCACCAATACACCCAATTTTTATGCGAACACCCCCTGGCATGCTTCGGCCTTCACGGCCCCAACCCACGGGCCGTCCTACTTCCAGCTTTGATACCCCCGCTACCCCTTGGGTGCCCTGGAGATCCTGTGCTGCCTGCTTTATTACAACCTCAGGTCCTCTCCTGAGCCCTCTGTTTGCCGATTACATGTGCCTTCGTGGAGCAGTGCTTGTAAAAAAATTCAATCTATCGGCGACGAAAAAAGAGACCCGCGACTTGTACAACACCAGTCAGAACCTTGCCCCTTCAGACACAGCGATCACTAAATGGGGCGTCCATGCCCACTGGCCCACCACGCGGGCAGCCAGCGGCGGAGCGTAAACAAACTCGACCGCACTCCAATGCCGGCATGTCTAGGGGACGAACGCATATAACATGCAGTAAGAAACCTCCTCTGTAGTGCCTAGGTAGAGTCATATATTCAACCCTGCTGTTAACAGCACAAAATGCAGACGAGAGACAAGACAAGAAGACGCCACAAGCGCTGACTTTCAACGTTTATTTTGAAAGAAGCACGGCTTCTTATACCATTGCCCACACGTGTCAGAGAGCATATATTCAAGGAGCAAAAGCCCCGAGATTTTCTCTCTCACGCCCGCCCTTACTCGCCTCTGCACACGAACAGCTGGCGATCCCTCAAATGAACCTCTCGTGCGGGTACATGACTCAGCGCAGTCTGCTTGTGGTGCAGTTGGCGTGGTCCATTTGTGTTTCGGAGGGTAGGGCGGTGTAGAGCTATGAGCGCAGCCCATTCATGTTCGGAGGGGTGGAAGGGCAACGGGAGAGAGCCGCGCGGAGATAGCTGGAAAATGGGCACGCGGTGGCTGTTGTAGCAGTGTCCCATCGTGCAGCGGCTCATATTTCTCGTTTTCTTTTTTTTTTGTCTTTTCAAGGATTTCACATTTTACTACCTTTCGGCTCGGACACCCAGCAGCCAGACTTCATTGTTATAACCGATAATGCGGCGTCTGGGCATTGTAGTAAGGGGCTGTTTCTCCATGGAAAACATACAAAAGTCAACAGTGCAGCAGCTTCTCATTGTTATAACCGATATATTGTTAAAAGCGGTATACAGTTGCCGACTGATTTTTCGGACTCTAAAAATCTGGACATGCTCGATTATTCGGTCTGCTTCACGGCACTGCCATTATCCCCATAAACCATAATGTATAACAACTGCCGACAGTTCGGACACCTTGAAACCTCTTGTCCGATTTTTCGGACACTCCTTGAGGCAAGTCGATCGAGAGCACCATGCGCCGACTCTGACCGGTGCGTGGTTCGACTTGCTAAACACCATTTTTGTTTTCAATGGAGCCTCGTTGCTGTCCCACGAAGTTGCACTACTGCAAATCCCTGCTCGTCATCATCGTTTGTGCCTGGTCCGATAGAGTGACTGCAGCAGTTCCGGTCTCAGCTTAGTAAGCCATGTCAAGACAATCCAGCAGCTGATTTGTTTCTTCGCGCACGACGCTGCGAGCAGGCCACGTTTTCTGTTTGTGCGACTGGTGTCGGCGTGACAGCGGGGTAGTGTTTGCTTTGTGTGCTGTGTCGAGGTTGCGGTGATCCAGCGCGGCACACGAAAACATCGCGTCAACTGTCTAATGGCGCCGACAGTGCCTGCGCAGACTGCACTGGGGAATGCCAGCAAGCGGGTGCCAGGGGGCCTAGGATTTGTCGCCTTCCGATGGGCTCCCTACTGATGCCGAAAATGTTCTGCCGGGACCTGCGCAGTGGTTGCACTGTGATTCCGGACACCGTCTCATTTGGCAATTTCACAGGTGCTGACACTGCTGTACTGACATGCGCAGAACTCGACGATGGCGAGATCATTCGTCAGTTTTTTGCTGCACTGCCGGACGATGACTCTGAGTCGGAAGATGACGCACCATGTGCTACGCTGCCGTTGCATGCGGAGCGTGTACAAGCAGTGACTGTGCTTTCAGCCGCCTATAGTGACCGTACGACCCTCTCCGAGATTCAGGCTTATCTGATTGCACGTAAACAGAACAGCATGCAATGGCGCATTCGCGATTTCTTCAAGCCTACTACCGAGCCCGAATAAGTGCCTTGAAATAAGGGATATTTTTTTCTTTTTTTTCTTAATCTGCTTTTTCGGACACCTGTTTATTCGGACATTTCCACAGTCCTCGGGAGGTCCGAATAAACGGTCAGCGACTGTAGTTATAAGTGGGCTCGACGGTATCTCTCATTTACAAGAAGTGCTTTGTTTGTGACGAACTGCCATAACTTGTTTGTTTCAGTTTCGAGTGAAGGTAGTATCTTTGTCGTACCACTTCTTCATTTGCACAAAGTTGGTGCAGCTCCTTCTTAAGGGATATTGCTAAAGGAATTGTCCAGTTGTTGATGCACTACAGCCGAGATGCCTGTGTTGCATGCAGACTGACTGGTTTGGCCTTCTGGGATGCCTGCACGTGCTCTTGTTCGGAGACTACATGGAAATCGAGAAGATGCCCACTGGCGCCTGGAGCATCCGGCACAAGTTCAAAAGGTGCATCTCTTTTGCCAGGAGGGTGTATTGCAGATCTGGTCACTGCGTGTACGCAAATCCAATTATGACATATTTGTCTGTATGCTAAAAACAGCTTGATTCTATACTGATTATTATATTTGAAGCCATGTAAAGCGAACCTAAAAATGCAGCTGGGCAGGACATATAATGCATAGGATAGATAACCTTAGACCATTTGAGTTACAGAATGCGTGCCAAGGAAAGGGAAGCGCAGTTGAGGACAACAGAAAACTAGGTGGGGAGATGAAAGGACAAAATTTGAAGTTGCAAGTTGGAATCGGCTGGCGCAAGACGGGGGTTATTACCCGCCATGGTTGCTCAGTGGCTATGGTGTTAGGCTGCTGAGCACAAGGTCGCGGGATCGTATCCCGGCCACGGCAACCGCATTTCGATGGAGGCGAAATGCGAAAACACCCGTGTACTTAGATTTAGGTACACGTTAAAGAACCCCAGGTGGACAAAATTTCCGGAGTCCTCCACTACGGCGTGCCTCATAATCAGAAAGTGGTTTTGGCACGTAAAACCCCATAATTTTAAGATGGGGGTTATTGGAGATGCCTTCATCCTGCAGTGAACATAGTAGGCTGATGATATTGATGATAAACCTGTGTGATGAGTTCGTTACACATGACAGAACAGAGCTGCGCTACAATGTGGAACCACCTCGTGATGACCTGATTCATGCAGCAGCGCGTGTAAGTAACGCTGCAACCTAATAGCATCTAGCTCTCTGTTGAGTTATGTAATAATGCACCATGCCCATTATTGTCTGAACATACTAACAAGCTTGCTGAACTGTATACAGTCCAGTCCACTTATAACAGTACCACATATGGTAATATATCAGTTTTAACAATGAGTAGAGGGGGGACCCTGCACCTGAAAACGTTGTTTTAAATACTCTATCGATTTTGATGAAACTTGCTTAGTTTATGTATTTCAGTGTACTAGTTTTAAATATGCATCCAGTTTTCTTTCAAAGTAAATAACTTTCCAGAAGTTGAAAAAATTCAGCTTTATTGTATAATTTGCTTGGAGGCGAGCTATCTACCAAACTATACTTGGCATAATAAATATCGACATATGAAAATGTGGGACTAACAAAGAGATCAAATAAGGAGGTATGGTGTCCTAACCCAATTTTATATCAAATGAGAACATTGCAAACTTCACTGAGGGAAATCCATCTAACTGCTAAGAAACATTTGTTTTTAATTTTCTAATAAATGCAACAATGTTATTTCTTAAATTTGTACTCTACTCAGCTTTGCCTTTCTCTGAGAAAAAAAAAAAGGAATTGCAGTGATAGCTCAAGTAGAAGCAGAGATAATGCACCTTCAATAAGGCATCATCATGAAAATTGTGGTTTTGAGAAACCAACAAAAAACATTTCACAGCTGATATATCGAAAGACAGTTTGAAAAAAACGGCACCAAAAGCCATCACTAAGCAGTAAGTATAATTCATGGCGGTTTGGCCGTTGCCAGGTCAACTACATAGTGTGCACTGCGAGCACGTACACCTCAAAAGGATAACATGTTTTTGGGCCCTCAGTTCCCTGTGAGCGCCATCCCGATGCAACTTCGCTGCAGATCTCGCGAACCAGAGTCAGTTTAGTAGCAAGACTGTAATCCTGATTGCTCTGCACCAGCTATGCAGAACCACCGCAAATATTGCGCGAGAAAACGCCGAGATTGTTCACTGTTGCAAGTCTGACAATGTACAGAGCAGCAGGCTTCACGGCCAAGGCTGTTGCACTGTTGGCGGTCGGATCTTGAACAAAATGCCGAGTCTGTTGCTCCATGGCCGTCATAGATGCAATCTTGTTGAGCGTAGCTTGCTCATGTGCTTTTATGTTATCCACTTCCTCCTCAGTTATGATAGCCGTGTTCAATTCTCATGCGAGTGTAACCGATGTGTGGATGTGCCTGATCCGACAGAGCAGTTGAGGTGTCGACGTTTGACGGCAGTACAACTTCAGCGGTGAGCTGCTGGGTATCCTGTGCAGACTGCGATGACGAAATCGCTTTCGGAAGTTTATTGCATCTTGCAAGTTGCCGCCCATAACAACTCACGGAACAAAACTTTGTCGGACCACCAGCATATCCAGCTTTGCAGTTGCAGTACTAAGACAAAATGGCGGCTGTTTTCGTCGTTTGAGCACTTGTGGCCCTTGGAGCCAATCATCACTGGCCATCTTGGTCATATGCTCAGAGGGGCCAATATTGGCATGCACGGCGCATTCCTCTGCTCTTGTTTTTTTTCGCGACCGCAGCGCCGGCAATATTGTTGACCAACGAATAAAGCCAGAAACATGAGCTTTCGAATGATACCTAAATGACTCTGGCAGAGTGCGTAATTATCGAGTTATGCTCGACGAAAATCGGGCGCCATTTGTCCCTAATTCAAAGGGCAGCACTTGCGGATTCTTGTCTTTAGGTCACGATAACAGAGGAACTGCGCGGTATTTTGTAACCGAATTTCGGAGACAGGGGCAGAAACGCGTCAGGAACATGAAAATTAAAAATTGAAAATTCGAATCTTGGGCCAATTTTCGGTGCCAAGGACCCAGGTCCTTATTGAAGTAATGTTCATCCTCTTTTCCATCAATAATAATGAAACTTGCTAGCCTTGTTAAAGTTCTTGGCTGATTTCAAATATGTAATTAATTTTGTTGTCGGTCAATTAGTTTCTGTGATATGATATAACAATTAGCTTCTATGACTTCCATTGTTTAAGGCCACAATGGAAAATAAATGGCACAATAAAAAATTATCTGTAAGGCATGTTTAGATAGCATAAAGACTAAGGAATGAAAGATAGCAAGCACATTTTTTTTGTGTGACCCTTAATAGATGTTTTACAGCCCGTTCAATACAAGCCCACAATATATGGCAGCCATGTGGCAGAAGTTGTAGCAGAATTAAATTCCAAAGCGAAAACAAAAAAAAATTGCTTGCTGTACTGCATAGAGTATATAGAGCATAGAGTACTGCATAGAGAGTTCTATCGGTTCTTGGTGTTGAGATATCAAGGCCTGAATATTACATGGAGCCCAAAGTATATGTTTTGAGAAAAGTACAAAAAACAAACAGCAATAAATGTGAGGCGATATGGCATTCAGAACAACTATTTTTGATACTCGCTCTAAACACATAAAACTTTCAGCACACATCCAATGTTGTGTGCTCCTTAAAAATATGCAATTACATTTTTCTGAGGAAAATAAAAGAACTAGTTACAATTCTTCTTGTGTTAAAAACTTGGGATGTGATTTGCAAAAAATGTATTGCAACAACATTGCTAAAATGAAGCAGGTATGTTCCTGGGTGTTCAGATACTGCAAGTTGTCATTTGGATGTTTGTATCGGTGCTTTAGCCAAAGTTATGAAATTCTAAAGTTTCAGCTTATGAAGGTGAATCTTAGTTGGTGATTTCTACAGCATTTCAAAATATTTAAGTGTCCTAAGACGCTATGTCTAGTTTCTGTGCACTCTCCGGCTCGCCTGCATTCAGGGACAAAAAATAATGATGAGAATTCAAGGAGTAGAAGGGACACAATGGTGATCCCAAAATTTGATACTTTAAAGAAGCTATACCTAAGAAATACTGGGAAAATATAACTTTCAATCTTCAAAACGGAAATAATAACAAAATAATTACAAATGCAAAAGTATCCCGCTCATGTAGACATTAGGCGCACATAGAGGCTCGTAACAGAATCTGGAATGCACCAACTCGCGTAGAGGCATGGGAATAGGCATCGGCACATTGTATGCAGTCTCTGCGGGGATAAAGGGCAATGGTTAGCTTTGCTGCTGCGTTATTGCTGATACAGTATCTTGTTGGCTCGTCTAAACCTTAGGATAAGTGCCTCCTCTTTCTTGCCGCAGGAAGATGCTTGCACTTCGCTTTTCGTGGAGGCGTGTTTCATTTCAAACTTTTTCTTTGTTTAGAGAGGGTCGATTTGTCGGTTGCGTTCACAATACGATGAACAAAGAAACAGTGTATCAGGGGTTTTCGAAGCGACCCACTGCCAGGCCTAGCAGATGAGCTAGGCCTAGTTGCCATAGTAACAGCCAATCAGAAGGCACCTTTCAGTGCACTGGCGCACTGAGCCAATAGGAGGGCCATGTGCATCACGAGCTTCGTCAGTCTGGCCCCTGATAGTTTTACGTTTGTGCTTTTTCTATGTGGCCATGGTCGGTGAGGATGCAGGGAACTGAAAGACGGAACTTTGAGCTTTCAAACGATACTGATATAGCAGCGCTCGGTCACGGGAAACACAAGAAATAGCTCCGTGAACTCTGGTGTTTCTGCACGATTTATGGGTCATTTCTCACCGTCCGCGCTGACAAAATAATTTTTTTTCTGACAGTTGGTTTAGTGGTCGGCCCACAACCCCTGCCGACCGCTAAACCAAGAGTGGGTGGGGAGGGGTCCCTCAGGACTCAATGAAGTTATTTCCTCCTCCTCTGTCAGTTAGGGTGCGTTTTGGGGCAAATCGTTTTGATATGGTGTAGATTAGGCATTACAAATGCCGAAAGTAGTTCCCAAAAGTAAATTCTTTTTTTAGATTTTTGGTTTTTAAGGCCCGTGTCCCCCCTTAAATAAATTGTCTATGTGGGCAGACGAAAACTGTTTTAACCTAAACCCCCAAAAAAAAAAGTATGTGTGTCATGTTCTCTAACAAGAGAGGTATACAGCCGGGCTCGTAATAGAGCTCAATGGAGAACGACTACAGTCAAAGACCGATAATTTGGACTCCATGGAGAACGTAAATACCGTATTTACTCGAATCTAGGTCGACCCCGATTCTAAGCCGACCCCCTAAAGTCCGAAACCAACAAAAAAAAAATAAATATATTACCTCGAATGTAGGCCGAACAAAAAAAGCGAGGACAGCATTCACAAAATGCAAACAACATTTATTGAAACTGAACGTGCAGAGCTCATTCAACGTCATCGTCGCTGTGTTCCTTGTCACTGTGAGCTTCAAACAGTGCACTATCTTTGGTACTGTCAAGCGCATTAGATAAGCTACACTTTTTAAAGGCGTGCACGATCAAACTACTTGGGATGTCGTCCCACGCTGCAGCTACCCAGCCCGCCAGCTGCGATAGCGATGCACGTTTGATGCAGCTCGTTGCCGTTAGCATGTGGTCTTCATCCGTCAACCAGTCCGTGTAATATTTCCGCAGACGATCCTTGAAAGGTTTGTCGATGCAGACATCAAGTGGCTGCAACTGGCACGTCGTACCGCCCAGTATGACAGTGAGGTCCGTGTTCGCTTGGGCGTGCACAGCCTTCAAGTTGTCGGTCAAGTGCCCACGGTAAGAGTCGACGACAAGGAGCGAGTTCTTTGTCAAAAGGGTTCCTGGACGCCGTCGCCACACAATCTTAACCCACTCTTTCACCATCGCACCCATCATCCACTCTTTCTCATTTGCCCGCACAATGACATCTTTTGAGAAAGTTTCTCGAGCAGGCAGTGTCTTCCTTTTGAATATCACATAAGGAGGGAGTTTATGTCCATCAGCTGTGCAGCACAGCATCACAGTTGTGCGCTACTTCTCGTAGGCTGCAGAGCGCACCTTCACCTCCTTGGCACTCTTTTCATTCACGGTGTACGCCATTGGCATGTCAAAATACACAGCCATCTGGTCGGCGTTGCCGATTTGCCCGAGGTTGTAGCCTGCCGCTTCTCTCTTTCGCAGCACGTAGCGCTGAAAAGCTTGGCAGCTTCTGGGTGATTGAAGTGTGACGTCGGAGGCTGAAGCCGAAGCGCTTCATGAATTTCTGAAGCCAGCCCAGGCTGGCTTTGAAATCCTATGGCGTTAGGCCTCGCTCCCTCGAAAGTTCCCTAGCTTTCGCTTGGAACACTTCTGTTGTCACTGGAAGGGCAGCTGCTCTCTTCGTCCGAACAAAGTCGGCCAAAACTGTCTCCACTTAGTGGTGACTGCCTTTCTTTGGTTCGCTGAATGCCATCCTCATTGCAGCGCACGCAAAAAGCTGCCGTCGTTGTCCCCTCCAACGACGGACGTTTTTCTCGTCGACGCCGAAGTCCCGCCCGGCTTCAAGGTTCGACGATGCCTCTGTGGCTACCACAACTTTTCGCTTGAAAGCGGCACTGTAGTGGCATCTCCTGCTTGGTGCCATCGCGATAACACCATGCCGCACACCGATACAGCACGGCCGACACGACGCAGGTCAAAATGGCGACTTCGCTTGTGTAAGGTTGGCTACTGGCAAGGCTAGTAGTGGCTGCGATACTGACTTTTCTAGGTGGCACTAGCTATGCACCATATTTAGCAGTTTCAATAAAAAACTGGTGCATTTCTTAAAAATCCTCGAAGCTAAGCTGACCCTATAGTTTAGAATGTGATTATTTAAAAACTATTGGCCTAGATTGGAATAAATACGGTAATTCCGAATGATCAAATGCGTGAAAAAATTCAATGTGTTAAAAAAATCATTGTATTTATGTTTTAAGACCCCTGTGCAAGGAACAAATGATCGATGCATTGCTGCATGCACTTCCACTTAGGTACAACCAAGTTCGCCTGTATTTCCGCCAGTTTTGAACTTTGCTGTACGCCGATGCAAGGACTGCAAAGGCTCGAGTCAGATCCATCTTTGGAAGGCTCCGGAGCACACAACACATCATCATCAGAGTCAGTCGCTGTTTGACGGTGGGAGAACTTGCTCAGTTGTTTGGCTTCATTCAGTTCGGCACACGACGAAACCGCGCTGTCAATGTCTGCAAAGTCTTAAAAAATCTAACATTGACAGGAATCGGCTCACTGCAGCCATGTAGGTCATCAAAGATGTCTGCATTTGAGCTTGTTGTGGTAGGCGGCAGTTCAGCCTTTTCAATTGCCGAGTCGGGCTCATTTGAACTGTAAGGGCGTCGTTGGTGCCATTTGATGTGGCCTATCATAACTTCACGAGAAGGAATTCTTGAAGTCAGCACAGCGCTGTCTGGAAAGCAAACTAAACAAGCAGGCACAGCATGGCAGAACGCTGTCCACAATGCATACTCAAAAAACAGAATGGCGATAGCGGGTCATGCGCGGGGGTGCTGGAAAAGGATGTGATGATCGCGATGTTGATGCGACCTCACAATTCAGGCAAAGCCTCAAAGATCGGCATTTGCAGCTAAATCTCAGAGGCATAAAGTGGCACCCAATGCAAAGTCTCAGAGATTAGCGTGTTATCTGTGAAGCCATACTTGGTGTCTCGTCGATGTTGCCGGAGAAGATAATGGTGGAAGAGTTGGTGTATGCTACAGCCACGGATGGAGTCTGGATAAATGAATGCAGAGCTAGCGGCTGTACAAAATATTGGTTTTCTTTACACATTAAGTCTATTGGGCCATTGGTGATGCCGTGAAGCTGATCCAAATTACCGAGCATGTCCGAATTATCGGTTGGCGACTGTATCTGTAAGCTGTGAACATAAATTTTTAGGTATCATCTTAGACTGCAGGTTAACTTTTGTCCCGCACCTAAAGTATCTTAAAGCAAAATGCCTCAATACTGTGAACCTACTGAAGCTCTTGTCACGCACTACCTAGGGAACAGACAGGAGATGCCTTATAAGCTTGCACAAAAGTCCAATGTGGTCACGCCTCGACTATGGAGCAATAGTCTATAACACTACTAGGCCTAGTGCTCTGAAAATGCTAGATCCTATCCACTACTTAGGCATCCGCCTTGCTACAGGTGCTTTCTGGACGACAAATCCTCTACGACACGCCTGTACGACAAATCTAACGAATGGTCTCTATACTTCTGTAGGACATATTTAAGCTTTTCATATGCCCTGAAGGTAAAATCAGCTGTAGATCATCCATGCCATTCAATTATTCACGGCTTGTCCACGGCCAGGCTGTTCCATAACCGCCTCGCCACTAAGCCTCCTCTGTCCTTCCGGTTGGAAGCACTGTCGGAAAAAAACGGACGTCCCTCTTTAAGAGAATGTCCTATTGGCTCCTACTCGGCTTCCACCGCCTTGGGAGTGGCAGACCATCCAGTGTGATGTCTATTTGTCGAAATATCAAAACGAGCACCTGAGGCACACATACTTTCGCATTTTCTTGAGCTTGAGGAGAAGTATTCCTGTGCTGAATTTTATACAGATGCTTCAAAGTTTCCTGCTGGTGTTGCTTATGCAGCTCTAGGATTGATGTTTTTAATAATTGGTACATTAAATCCATATACAAGTAATTTTACGGCTGAAGCATATGTGATTCTTTCTGCAGTAAACACATGAAGCAAACAAATCTCACTAAGGCTGTTGTCTTCACGGACTCGTTGAGCATAGTCCAGGCCGTATTGAGTTTATGAAAACCTGAAAACACTGTATATTTAACTAACTATTGGCATTGCTACTGCTCTGCTTATATGGATAAATAAGTCATCATCCTTTGCTGGGTGCATGGCCACAGTAGCATAAAGGGCAATGAAGCTGCTGACAAGAATACTAGCTCAGTAGCTTTTAGTGGCACTGACACAAACATACCCATTCTAGCCACGGGCCTCAAACCCATACTTGTGTCACCAGCTGAAGGACTGGCACATTTGCGGAAACAGTGGGATTCCCAGGTATCCAATAAACTGCCCTTGATCAAACCCAAATTAGGGCACTGGATATTGGAGAAAACAACACAAGGAAGTGCTCCTTTGTCGATTAAGAATACCTTCGGCACCACTCTTACCTACTGACTGGAAGTGTCGAAGATGTAGTGTCCAGTGCAGGGAAATAGAAACTGAGCTTTCATTCTGCGTATCATCAGCACATGCCACTTCACCCAGCACTTTCTTTCTTAGTAATGAACCACTTTCTAACCTGGAAACAGTTTTTACCTCTTTAGGTGAGGTTAATATGTCAGAAACCATTTGGCCGGGTCGTGTGTAGCACAGCCTCGCCTTTGAGGCTGTAGCTGCACTGGCACGAGTTTTTGCAGCATGTGCATCTCAGCTCTTGCTTTACTGCAAGAGCCCTGTGAAGGCAGTAGTCTGCTCGTCTGCATTTTATTACATGACTTCCTGGTAGCAAAACTTTTATGCTCATAGCTCACATCATCACTCATTGACATTACTTTGATGCTTATATATTTTGCGCATTTCACAGCGACCCGTTTTTAGGCCTCTTTGCAGCCACATTACAGCTTTCATTTGCAACTCATTTGATTATTTCATATAGAAAACAGACTATTACCATATGTCATGGTGTTCTTTGGCCATAGCTGGCCCTTGCACCGTTAAATACCACACCTCAACATGGAGGCAGACACAACAGGGAAACAGTCCATATTTACTCAAATCTAGGTTGGCCCAGATTCTAAGCAGACCCCCAAAAGTCTGAAGCCGGAAGAAGAAAAAATATATAAAAATACCTTACCTCGAATGTAAGCTGAACAAAAATGCAAAAACGGCATTTATTGAATAATCTGTCATCATCACTGCTAGCCTCATCTGTCTTTTATCGCTGTCATCTTCAGTACGCTATCTTCAAACAGGAAGTGCCATCCTCGTTGCGGCGCGTGCAAAAAGCATCTCCTATTGCCCCCTCCAACGACGAACGTTTTTCGCATCAATGCTGAAGTCACCACCTGGCTTGAAGGTTTGACGATACCTCGGTGGCTAGCACAACTTTTTGTTTGAAAGCGGCACTATAGTGGCATCGCCTGTTTAGTTCTGTTACAATAGCGCCACGCCATATGCCAATACCATAGAATAGAGAACCAGCTCCAATATGACATAGGTCAAAATGGCGACGTCGCTCGTGTGCTTCAGTTAGCCACTGGTGCCGCTAGTAGCGGCTGCGATACTGACTTTTCTAGATGGCACTAGCTATGCACCATATTTATCAACTTCAATTAAAAATTGGTGTGTTTTCTTTAAAATCTCGAATCTAAGTGACCCTAGAGTTCAGTATATGATTATTTGAAAAAAAAAAAAAACTGTCGGCTTAGATTAGAATAAATGCGGTATTTACAATATAGTATTTACAAGGAGAGCAAACATTGGACCATATGGTAAAATGCACATGCCAGATCAAAAGCATCTGCTTCATTGACGCTGCTCTAGAGGAATATTACAATAGCAATATTTTTACATTGAAACTATAAGAAGTCAGCAGAAGATTTCCAAAAATTTATTAATCTGAAAAGCTTGTAAGTGTGGCGTTCGTACTAATGAGGTTCAGTATAGTCATCGGCACAACTTGGTTCACAGAGTCAGCATAGTTCTTGTCATGATAATGCCATGCCATGCATGTCATGAATTTATCTTTCTTGTCATGCACGTCATGGTTTGATATACAGACCATGGCAGTCGTGCCAATTATTTTGTTACATACATGGCATGACATGTAATTACGTCACATGCATTTCGTGACAAGCATATCCAGAATATATCTTGCTGAAGAAATGCATCTGATGTCATTCAGTCCATTTAGTCATATCATTTGACACACATGGCATGACATAAATGACATGAGGGCATGGTATCGTGGTCATTTCTTTAACTGGATACGTATCAGAATGTGTGGCGAGACATGCGTGCATTACCTGACGTGGATTGACATGTTCACGCATGTCTGTCATTAATGTCATGTCATGTGGTACATAGTATTCATGTCATTCATATTCAGATATACATATTTATTGTTCTAAAATGGCCGTGACGTCATGTCATTCATACCATTTGTCATGACTTACATGTCATGGCAGGCATGTGATGTTATTGATGTCATCACATGATACGCACTTGTATGCCTTGTCATTCATGTTAATCCATAGGCTGTTAATCCATCCAGACGCACACACGAGTGGAGAATGTTTCAGTGGTTCTGAGCCAGCACAGTGAAAGTAGATAACTAGATAAGGAGGCAAGTGCTGGCATCTGCGATTGGACTACTTCCCCCTTCTTAGCTTGTTTTGGCTAGTCGAAAATTGCAGCATGCAATGGAAGGATAAAAATATCGCACAAATGGATCCTCAGCAAAAAGAAGTTGGCATAGGGAGGGCGTGCATGTGCCAGATGGGCTCTACAACGTTATACTGCCACCCAGAAATGTTTATTATGCCCAGAGAAATACATTCTACCCAGCAGCTCCAATTAGCCAGTGCCAAAGTGGTCAGTGGGCAGCCATCTCTCGTTTCGTTTGGGACAGGGCAGTCTCTGGCTATTCCCCCCTAAATGTTTCAGTTTTGTCTGGCGTAATAGTGCATCTTTAGTATGTATACGTCACTTTAATGTGGCGAGTTTTCTTGTTTTTCTGATGTTACGCGACATAGGCGAAGTAGGAGCAGCCTTTCAAAAAATTTAGACCAGCAGCGTAGGGGTCCTTGTGAAAAATGCATAGTTGTAAAGAATTTTGTTTGTGTTTGCCATTATCATGCATAATTGGTGTATACATGTCATGTCAGATGGGGAGGTATAGCAGTTTTTGTGGTGCCACATGACACAGGCGAAGTGGGGAAGGCCCTAAAGAATTTTCACCACTCATGGATGTCAGTTGCAGAAATGGAATAGAAACAGTTGGAAAAGATTTATTTACAGTGCCCCATGTGATTCATGTCATGTCATCCATGTAGGTCATGCATACGTCGTCATATGCTGATTGATATACTGAAGAAATGGCTATGACAGCATCATGTCATTCAAACTATTTATGTCATGACATGTCATTCCTGCTATGTATGCATGCGTGTCATGCTACCCTAAGCCTATTCTGATATTGACACCGGAACTTGTTTATCTTATATGGGTGAGCGCTTTTCACTGTATAACAAATGTTATCGCTGAGCGAAGGATGTGCCTGCATGTATTAGAAGCTTCCGGAATGTTATCGATGGCTCTACCTGTTGTCTGTTGTTGCTGAACCTTGTGTAATATGATTTCATGCATGTGCGACGCGAATGGTGTAGAACTTCCTGGAAGACGCGCGGGCACCAGCAATTGCTGTGGAATGTTCGATGGGTCATGTATAAAAGCTGACATGCTTGACCCGCTGATCAGATTTTCGCCGATCACCGACTGTGTTCGCAGCTGTCGCCGTTTTTTTTAGGGCTCAAGTTTGCTAGATAAAACGCTAGTTTCGTCATTCCCGGTTTTGCTGCTTTCTTCGCCGTCACTACTATGTGACAATATATGTCCAGTTGAAGAAAGAAGCATGAAGGCATGATGATTTCAGAGGCTAGATGGATGGATTGAAAATGCTTGAAAAGGAAAAAGCAGTGGTGCCCGCCCTTTGTACGATCCCAGAAATGCACCACAAAAGCAGCCTTGAGCAGCGGACAGCCCAGTTTTTGAAGATAAGTCTCCGTTTTGCCCGAAAGGCGAAGCATCGATTGCGATAGCAAATTAGTAGACCGCTATACTGAAAGTAAGGATGGTAGTTTTATCGACCATATAAACTTTTCAACATTCGTTTACTAGCCAAACTAACAAGCATGGTGTCACATGCGCACAAGCAAACATGAACATGTCTTGCTCAATGATTGTGGAAACTCTTTATCAAAATGCTGGAGCGAGTAAATGTGGTAGCAGGAGCGAGGGAATTGGCCTTTGTGTGGCCTCTCGCTTCAACACGAACTAAGCGACTAGAACACAGCGCGGTGCCTCTAGATGTGTAGACTCTATCTCCATTGCATATCACTTTCAAGATAAGGGCTGTGTGGCTGTGCTGTATGCAGCAGTCGCTGTAGAGTAGAACGCCTCTCCTGTTTGTGCCAATCAAGTTTCGGGAACTCGGAATGCCCGTGATGCGGCCCGATTTCCGTCCGTGTCCACACGCGTGATAATTTTCCTTTTAATTGTGGCATCGTGATGAACGCTTGGCATGTCTTCGCAGTTGGCACTTCCATGCTGGTAGAGCAAACACAGAAAACGGGAAGACTGACGGTGGACTAACCTAAGCACGTGTACTATAGCACATGGAGGAAGCTATGGCAGCTAGGCTTGAAGAACGTACGAGGCGGCCCTTTTTTAAATGGTGATGGTGATATAGCCACACAGATTTAGGGTCGCTCTCAATTCTAACGTGCACACAATTTTTGGACCCATTTTATCAGAAACAAAGTGCGCGCTAGATTTGAGTAAATATGGTATTGCTGCCTCGTTCTGCGAAGAGATCTCCGATGAGGCGATAATTGAGGTTGGCATTGAGCAACAGAGACGACGGCAGTGGCAGTGACAAGACTGACAGTTGCCTGTCTTTGAACCCAACCCGGATGTTCACGCAAAGAGCACTGTCTTCAATCAAGGCGTTCATTGATTTCGTGCACGCTAGAGGATTGCTGCCAGCGCTTGCGCAGCAGCTGGACACGATGCACACCACATTTGTAAACCTGAAATTGTCGCCAAAGCAAGCGCACATTTCTTGCTATTTCAGCGTGCCTAATGCTCGACACGCTGTTTACAGGTAAAATGAACAATTTGTTTGTGATAGCCTACTTTCTACCATGTTTATTCTTTAGTGCAAGTGGAAAACTTAGGTTCAAAGCTATGAAGGTATGTTCGGTAGATTTTTTTTATGGCAGTCCAGGTATAGCGATTATTGATTATAGCAATCTAATTTTAATGTGAAGGCATCATATGGCTCATGAGGCAGAAAATCTGGCGTTGCCGTGACGACACGATGGTCCAAAAAGGCTACGAACCCTCAACCTTTGGTGGGAGTTGAACCCACGACTTCTGTAGTTAATTAATGTGAGGTTAATTAAGGTAAAATTAAGATATATTTAAGGCACTCGATCCCAATACATTTGGTGTTAATTAAGGTAGAGTTCATTGTGGCACAGGTTTAATTAGTGTAGGGTCCATTACGGCATTCAAACCCACACCTGTTGGTGGGATTCGAACTCGTGACCTTTGGTATTAAGGTGAAGTTAATTAAAATAGAGTTAACTCAGTCATTCGAATGCACTACTTCTGGTGAGAGTCGAACTCACGACCATTGATGTTATTAAGGCACAGTTAAAGTATCGTTAAGGCACTCGAACGCTCGACCTTTGATGGGAGTTGAACCAAGAACCAGCTGGGTGTTTACCAACTGGGAAAACCAGGAATTCTCAGGGATTTTGATTAATGGGGAAATACTCAGCGAAAACTCGGGAATTTATGCTTCTATCAGGGAAAATCAGCTGTAATTTTATGGAAAGGGAATGAACGTCGCAGTAATGCTGGCTCGCCTAACAGAAAGGGATCGTAACGAATCGTCTTTTGACGCCGTGTCGTCGGCTTTAGGAGTTGTCAGTGTAGTCAATGACCGACTTTCGGGGCGGCCCGATAATTCGAACGGCTTCGCTGCACCACCACGTACCCCATAGAGTCAGTGTATAAGAACATCTAAAATTTTGGACACAAGAGCCCTTCGCCGTCCGATGTTCTGGACTTCTTGCCGTGACTTCAGGTCCAAAACGGCATTAATCAAAGCCACCACTGCCGCTGTTTTGATTACCTCGCCGCCGTGGTTAATGCTAGGACTAGCTGCTTCAACGTTCGCTGTTAAGCGTCTTGCCGTTCGGCGCTGTGTTTTTCCTTGAAAGTATTCGCCGTTGTAAGCAATGGCACTATCTCCGTCTTTGTCGTCCTCGAGATTGGCTTCGAAGGTCGGAAAGTACGACGCGTTCCTGCCAGTTTCCGAAAGTCTGCTTTGCCTCAACACATAAATGTTACGCGGTGAAGTATGCACGAAAGTATTGCGGTGAAGTATAACAAGCTTAGAAGGGGCACTTGTCACGGGACACAGTATCTATTCCTTAATTAAACACGCGTCCATCCGCCATCGACTGTCACAGTGCGAGCACTGATATTCCTAATAGGTGTACTGGTAGGCCTTTTTGGGGTGCCTGTGGCGATTTGAGCCCCTAACGGCAGTAAAATATACGCATTCATTTTATCGAACTGCCCGATATTTTGGACGTTTTTGCGGCCCCTAGGGAGTCCGGTAAGTCGGATGTTGACGGTACAACTGACGAAGAGGATGCCTCAAATGGTCTGTGGGGCGAACACGCGGTAGAAGGAGGACGAGAACAGAAAGGATTATCGCAATGAGGAATGAACACTAAAGGAAATGTGCCGCCGCTTCTTTCAAGGAGCTTGAGCTCAAAAAACAGCGTTGGCTGATGCCGTGATGCAGGGGTCCCTCATCCAAACCTAAATGAACTCTTTAAAACAGTGAAACGCAACACCGAGGCATTGTGTGGGGGCTGAGAGTATGTCAGGACAGTTGAGGTTGACAAACCAGCTGCTGAGAGATAATCTCACTTGTGACAAAGTTTGGGCCTCATACGAATGAGCTTGCTATCACTTGATGGAAATAGCTTGTATCCCCTTCAGTCACGGCGTCCACATTTATGGACGCAACCTATTTTTGCCATTTCTGTGCAGTGGTCGCAAGGATTAGAGCACACACATTAAGCTTGGTTGGGGCAAATTGAACATTTTGTTAGCCTAAATTACTTCCATTTTGATTCTGAGTGATGTGTATGTTACATAGTTTCACTTTCGTGATGGCACTACCGTGTTTTACTTGACATGGGGCATGTCGGTAGCAACCTTGAACTATTTCTTTTCTTTCTTGAAATGCTTAAGGTCAACGAATAACTTGTGCATGTAATTCGAGCAAGGGATTTAATTCTTTTTATGAAGAAACGTAGCATGACTGACTTTACAATAGTCAACTATTTAGTTAGTCTAACTATAGTGACTCAAAGAGCCATTCGATCACCTTGATTTGCTTTCAGTGGAGTCTCAAGCACCACCTATGTTTCACACGATATGTATCGACAGTTGATCATAATTCGTGACGGAAGTGGGTATTTGAGAATGTTTGACTTGATTTGCAATTAGTTTTACTATTTCTTTCAAATATATTCACTTTCCATTTTACTAATCCCTCCATTTTGATTTCTCTAGGGTGTCTACCAACTGCGAAAATCGGTAATTCTCAGGGATTCTGAATAGTCTGGAAATACTCAGTGAAAACTCAGGGAATTTGTGCTATCAGGAAAAATTAGCTATAATTTTATTGAAAGGGAGCGAAAGTCATGCTAATGCTGGCTTCGAGTAACAGAGAAGGATCGTAACAAATTGTCTTTGGCGCCGTGTCGTCGGCTGGAGGAGTCGCCAGTGTACGGTCAACAACATTTTCCGGACGGCGGGTTTTGGGACATGCCCTATAATTTGGACGACTTCGCGGCACCACCATGTGCCCCTAAAGTCAATGCACAGCAACGTCTGAAATTTCGGACGCAAAAGCTCTTCGCCATCCAATTTTCCAAACTATTTGCTGTGACCGCAGGTCCAAAATGGCAACCAAAGCCGCCGCCACCATTTTGATTATCTCGCCGCCTCGAACTGGTGCTCTCGCTCGCAGATCCGCTGGCATGTAGCCACTACCGCGGCAACGCTAGGCCTAGCTGCTTTGACATTTGCTATTAAGCTTCTTGTCGTTCGGTGGTATGGTTTTCATTGAAAGAATTCGCAGTTGTCAGCATTGTAATCCTCGCGATTGGCTTCGAAGCTTGGAAAGCACAGCCCATTGCATAAGGCCGTTTCCTGAAGCTTAGCTTCGCTTCAATACAGCAATTTCACGTGATGCAGCATACGAAAAGTGTTGCGGTGAAGCTTAAGCGTGGGAAGGGACAATTGTCACTGGAGACAGTATGCACGCACGGTCTGCTGTCACATTACGAGCACCGGTATGCCTAATAAGTGGACTAGCAGTCCTTCAGACCTTTTTTCAGATGTTCCTGTGGTGATTTGAGCCCCTTGGGGCAATAAAAGGTGTGCATACATTTTTTTACTGCCCGATTTTTCGGACATTTTCGCGGCCCCATGGGTGTTCAAAAAATCGGGCGTTGGCTTTACAATTGTCCAAAAGGATGCTTCTTATGATCCGTGGAGCGAACGCGCGGTGGAAGGAGGACGAGAAGAGACAGGACCGATGCATTGAGAGATGAACGAGGAAGGAAGTGTGCCATCGCTTCTCTTCAAGGAGCTTGAGCTCAAAAAATAGTTTTGACTGACGCCGAGATGCAGGTGCCCCTCATCCAGACCAAAATAAACTCTTTAAAGCAGTGAAACGCAACACTGAAGCATTGTGTGCGGGCTGGGAGTATGTCAGGACAGTTCAGATTGACTATCCAGCTGCTGAGAGAGGATCTCACTTATGACAAAGTTCGGACCTCATACCAATAAGCTTGCTATCACTCGATAGAAATAGCGCATGGTTGGAAATGTCTGACTCTATTTGCAATTGGCTTTATTGTGTTTCCTTTAAGATACCTTATTCGCTGTGCATTCTACTAAGCCCTCCCTTCTGTTTTCTTTTTGAATAAAGTAACACTACTGCTTACTATTCAAACTCGGTTAAGTAGTTTTTTTTAATTTTTAGCATGCTTACTAGAGAGTGACAGCATCGGGCGGCATGGTGTCAGCATGTCATTTTATGTGTCAATCAAAAAATTTTGCAAAGGCACTCAAGGAAAACCGGGAAAATGCAAGGAATTAGGAAATGTCAACTTCGTCAACACTCTGTTTCTTCTTTAATAAAATAAATACTTCCCCTTATTATTCAAACTGGATTAAGTTTTTGTTTTTAATTTTAAAGCCTGCTTACAAGAGAGTAACAGCATCGGGTGACATGGTGTCAGCCTGTCATGACCCAAAACAAAGTTCTGTGTCACTCTGGGAATTTCGCAACAGCACTCGGGGAAAACTTCGAAAACGCAGGGAATTTGGAAATGTCGGCTTGGTAGACACCCCAAACCAGTTACTCAACAACTGAAAGAGCACAGGCATTGTGTGGTGGTTGCAATGCTTTTGCCTTCATCCACGTAAAAACAACTAAGTGCCTCTTGAATTTTTTTCATTCTTTTGTTAGCTTTTTAAGTGGACTGTGCACTGTAATCTCAGTACATAAGTTCTCAGAGCAGCATGTGCATAAAGAAAAAGCCACTGCAAAAAAAATTTTTATGGTATTACATGTACGCCTTTATAAAACAAGTAGTTTCTTTTAAGGAATATGTTTTGCGCAAGCATTACTAAGTTGCACCTGGAAGTCACTGCACTTGGGTCATTATAACTGGGCTTGAATCTACTTATTTACAAATACGTAATGTGTTAAATCTGCATATTCTTCTGCACACATGCAGAAGCAAGCAAGGCGTACCGTTATGCAGTTTGGTTCATCACAGCTTAGAAACACTGCCACGAAACAGCAAGTTAAGATGATCACAAAGGGCACCAGCAACTGAAAAAGAACATTTAATGTTTATTTTTACGCATAAACAGAACTGAGAAAAAAAGTCAGAATAGTGGAAGAACTGAAGGCAGAGACTTTATGTACAGTTGAACCTTGCTGTAACCATTAAACCTAACCCGTTACTCACCAATATTAATGTTTCACAATATAACGAAGCTGGTAAAATGGGCAGTCTGCTTCATTATATTGAAATTTTGAGCAATTGAAATTTGACCTGTTATGCAAACAAATAGTCACTGACAAATTTTTCTTACATGAAAGGTCTGCAAAAATTGTCGTATTATCACGTAAACGAAAAAAGCAAACCTGAATATGCAGATGTCAATACATTGAATATGTAGTCATCAACTATGGTTGAGTCTGCTAAATCTTTTTGGCCACTTGTGGAATAAAGTCTGCATTTTCTGGCAAATCTTATATTTCGACCTATTCGTTACTTGGATTTCTAGGTTGTCACTGTCGAGCCCGAGTTATCGGTTGGTGTACGCCTCTTTCTTTCTTCAAAGCATACTGTGCTTGTCACATTGCTGGAGACAGAAAAATCTGGCATGCATTTCAGCTCTAGTTCTCTTGTGAGTGTGTATCATTTCATATATCTGTCTATGTACATACTCCATAAATTGTGTTGCAGGGGCACTGTAGGGCTATGCGTATTGCTGCTCCTGAATTTACTTGGATCTATTTCAACTGGAAGTTCCCATTGTCTTGCACACTTGTAGTGTGTAATGCAGTGAGCAACCTGTTGTTGCAGGTACTGGCAACAGGACCTGTGGAATCGCCTCTTCTCGACCCTCCTCAACATTCCCAGCTGCTCGATTCTGCCGGACCTCGCACCTTTTGCACTGGAGATCCAGAGCCTGTTGCGGAACAGGTCACGTGCGCACGATGTAGTCGTGGAAGCTCTGCGGGCCAAGAACATTTAATTACTTTAACCCTTTCCTAAATCACAGTAAATTTTTAACACGGACTTCGTACGAAAGAACTTGTCTCAGTCTCAATTACAAAGACTGAGAGTCTGTAGTGCATAGCAATTTATTCCAATTAATGTGTATACCATTTTACATGTGCCAGTTTTCATCCTACTTTAAGTCCATGTGTCAAGAGATGCTCGAGGACATTAGAAGCACATTCAATATTCTGCAATCCTAACATCCATCTTCTTACTGCACCATAGATTTCTACTTGGAAGTAGCTTACATCATCACTTGCATAGCGTAGCATGGTGCACTGCACGTCGTATGGATGCTTTAGTGTATTTGTGCCATAATAAAACAAAAAATGTGTCTGCAACTACTAGAACGTTTATCATCTATGCTTATAACCTTTTAGACCAGAAATGTTCTAATTGTGTACATACAATGTGTACAGGTGCTGCTTTGTGTTAAATAAACCTTTATAACATTTTACAGCATTTTTGTATGCAAACTCTTTCCCCCAATCGCACGCGGCACTCACAGTGGCTACCTCACATGCCATTTCTTCACTGCAAGCAATCTTCTTGCAGGGTACGCTGTGCAAATAGTGTTTTCAAAAAAGTTACTTCAGACAGTGTTTTATTTATTTATTTATTTATTTACAGATACTGCTGTCTCAATACATGAGACATAGCAGGAGTGGATACACCAGAGATTAGATCAACACAACATACAATGAACTTGAAACGTAATAAGACAACATAAATGCAATTGCCAAGTGCAAGTATGATTTCACAGCTATTATGTGTGTAAGCACATTCCTGCAGCATCTCTGGAAGCTGCCTTCCTAATTTGCATTACAGCTTTGTATGAACATGCAGGCAGCTTACTGAATAGTTCTCCAGTACAGCTGCTGCACTGCAAGGAAGTGAGGCCTACAAGGTTTGCCCGCAAGGTAAGGCAAAAGGACCATTTATTGCCAGCACACACACTGATCCCATTGTTAAAACACTTGTGCTTTATGAGGGTATATCATGCTGCAGGAAAAGTTCCTTGAGATGCACGCACAGCCACTTATAACAGGGTCCTTCGTTTTCGGGTAAAACTTAATTGCATGCCAAACAAACATTCTGTAAATATCATCAAACCAGATTTTGCTCCAAACTTCTCTTTCGTAAATTATGACAATAATGCAGGTTTTAAAAAGACTAATGAACACTGCCCACCTTTTGTAAGCAAGTGGTCAATACACAGTAGAATCAAATTGATGCGGTCCCATTACGTACGATTTCTTGGCACCAACGTTTGCGATCGAGAACATGAAAAATGACTCACTACAGTTAAGTATATTTTTTTACCACTTCATATGCTTGCAGAAAACATCTCTCGGCACCAACGTTAAGTACATCGCCAAAGTGCGATCACACAAAGCATTTTACGGCCGCTAGATCCCATGTAAGCAAGAAACGGAGGGAGGTACGCACATATGGTGGCTAAAACTAAAGCTACAAGGGGGCACTGTGACGGGCGGTGTATCTGCACCGTATGAAGGAGAGGCGTGATGAGCGATGAAATTTCTCGGCACTGCTAAGGGCGCTTTTACCCAAGGAAATACAGAAAAACAGATTTCTACAGAAAAAAAAAATGGCTGTGGCTTAGCTAAGGTTAAGCCCAGGATGCGAAGCATACTAGCCTTTATTTTAGTAGTTGAACCACTGTTTAGCCTGGTGAACTCCTGTTGCTTGGCTATATTTGGTTCGGCTTGACGAAGAAACAACTCATGCGTTACTCTGCTTCGCCTTCAAGAGTGGAACGCGACAACGTTCCCGTCGACCCGCCAAGGGGTGTAAGACAATGGGCTACGGCGCAGCGACTACGCGCCCCGCATTGGACGCGGTGAGCGTCGAGCAACGCAGCGTTCTGCGCGGCAACGAAATGTGCGCCTGAGCAAGCGACGCACGCCTGAGCCTTAGAAACAGCTCGTTTCTAAGGCAACACCGCATTCACTAGAGGCGCTTTTGTACCGCTTTGAAGCATCGTACTCGTGGCTCAGTGGTAGCGTCTCCGTCTCACACTCCGGAGACCCTGGTTCGATTCCCACCCAGCCCATCTTGCAAGAGTTGAGCCAAAGCCACCTAGAAAATCAGTCTCTGTAGCACGCCGCAACCTTCGCTTCTCATTCTTACAAGCAGCTCTGTCTCCAGGAGAAATCTCACCTCGTGAGTGTCTAGCAGAGGCAAGCGCAGCTGCTTATATACCGCCGCGACGCCGCGAGCGACGGCGCGAGTTGGAGCCCCGTTTGTTTCTCCTCTGTCGTGACGTCACGGTGTCACGTGTATTGAAGGCGACACCGCCGCGCCTGAGGAGCTGGGTTGAGCTCTCGTAATATGCTTCGCATAAAAAACATTGTTCACAGTGGAGGAAAAGAACTAGGAAGCTTACCAGCAAGTATGCGGCCTGTAGGGTGAGCAACAAAGAACGTCAAGCGGAAAGTAAGCAAGGCTGAAGTAATGTCATGGGTGGTGCTAGTGGCAAAAAAACCTGCCATGAGTAGCTTCTTAAGAGGAAAAAACGAAATCAGGAAAGAAGCAATTCATGATAACTCAAAGGGAAGCTCATTACTTTTCTAAGCGAGATCTGGATGCCTTAGAACGCGCACGTGTAAAGCGAGATATAAGAATCAAGAAGCATGTGCTTGCTGCGGTAAAACTAGCGAAACGATAGAGCATGTTTTATTAGAATTTGAAGATTTCTGCCCAGCGATCGATTTAGGAATCGCTGGCCTCCTTTAAACTCTTGGGTTCAGTGAGAGCAGGGCGGAAGTAGACATCTCCGCAATAGAAAATTAGTAAGCGGCGATTGGAATGGTGGAAGAAAAGTAAGGAAACAACAAAAAGGAGACTTACAAAAATATACTTCACAATAGGGGGTCAGAAAATTTTGTTACGGAAATTCATCACGTTTTCTTTTTTTTCTCCTTTAACGTATGTAGGACATTGGCGGTACAATAACAAGAGCTTGGTGGCACAACCCACCGTCCCGTTCTAAAGAGGACACTCATAACATCCATCCATACATACCTCAGCTAAAAGAATATACATATAGTTTGGTATATGGATAAATGAAGGCAATAGATACTATATAGAAACAGTGACAGTGACAAGAACTTTATTGGAGTGTCCTGAGGAACTTGATTAGGGGGCAACCGAAGGCTCCCCGATCAAGTTGGTGGCTCCACCCACGACGGGACAGGGAGATGGTGACTCTCCGCGACGTCGCGGGCCCTCTGGACGGCCTGTAGTTGGCTTGTGAAATCCGAGCTCTTCAGCAAGGCGTCCCACTTGGACTCGTTATGAAAGTCGGAGCCCGCGTTGTACGGGCACAGCCAGAGCATGTGGTCGAAGGAGCAGCACGCGTGACCGCATTTGGAGCACGATTGCGGAAAGTTCGGGTCTATCCAACTAAGCGCTCTCGGGGTGAGGTACGATCTCGTCTGTAAAAGCCTGAAAGTAACAGCCTGAGCCCTGTTCAGTTTCGGACTGGGGGGAGGGAATTTTCTCTTGCTGTGTCTGTAATGTGACGTAATTTCGTGAAAGGTTGTAAGTTTATCTTTGAAGGGGCAATCCTGCGGGAGAGCCGGACTGCTAGCTCTGGCGCGGTTCGTGAATTCACGCGCCAGGCAGTTGGCCCGCTCGTTAGGGTTGCAACCCGCTCGGTTAGTTGCATCGTCCATGTGTGCCGGGAACCATGCTATGTTGATATGACCTGCAGTTTCTTCTCGCGTATTAATACGAAAGCATCTGTTAACGATGTTGGCTGCGTGTTTACAAACTAGAGCGGACGAGAAAGCCCTGACCGCCGTGCGCGAGTCAGAGAAAATGGACGCCGGGCCTTTTGCGCCTTGAAGAGCCAAGGCTATCGCGGTTTCCTCCGCCTCGTTCGCGTGTTTGGCGTAGATTGATGCGGCACTGATAAGCGTTCCGCGCGCGTCAACGACCGTGATTGCAAACTTGTCTTCGCTGCCATATTTGGCGGCGTCAACGAAGAATGCATCTGCCCCGTAAGGATCTATTCGTCGAAGGATGGCTCTAGCCCGCGCTCTTCTGCGACCTTCGTTATATATTGGGTGGATGTTCCTCGGCACGGGCTCGACCTTTATACCTTCACGGGCTAATTTAGACAGGAGGAAAAAAATAACAGTAAAGGGGAATAGAAATGCGGCCATAATGAAACTGCTATGGGGATACAATGGGTACGAGGTGCTTTATTTCTTTTATTTATTTATTTTATATTTTCTGTGCGTGAATTATTTTAACACTAATTCCTCATTATGTGCTGATCGAAGTGTACATCACGGCAGTTTGTGACTTTGTTTACGAATTCATTGTGGTGCAACTTACATTTGACTTTTATACTGTTATGTTCATGGGCGTATAGGACTGCTGTGGGTTTCTGACCATATGAAGTGATTTCATTTTCCTACATATTTTTTATATTGTATCCGCTATGAGAAAAGGAGTAGCCATCACCATTTATAAGGTGACTACGTCTTTTATTTTCATTTCAATAAAAAAAAATGAGGTGCTCTGGCATATGTGGAAAGGTGTAATGGTTCCAGGACTTGCATTTGGAAATGCGGTTGTTTGATTGAAATCGGTTACAATCAGAACTCTATGGCAACCAAAGGTCAGTGGGACGCCTCGCATTGGGCTCTCACGGGAAGACTACAAATGAAGCTGTGCAGGGTGATATGGGCTGGACAACCATTGAAGTGAGGGAAGCTCAGTAAAATTGATATGAACGACTGAAGAATATGGAAGACAGTAAATGGGCTTGGAGAGCGTTGGGGTATTTGTACAGAAAAAAAAATGATTCGCAGTGGAGGAAAAGAATTAGGAAGCTTACCAGCAAGTATGTGGCCTGTAAGGTGAGCAACAAAGAACGTCAAGCGGAAAGTCGGAGAGACCTATATCTCATGGGTGGCGGCAATGGAAAACAAACCTGCCATGAGGAACTACTTAAGGGGAGACGCAGGTTTCGCATCGCGCAAAATTGCCAAAAAATCGATTTTTTGAAAATAAAATTTTCAGTTTCTATAACTTTTTTCTATTTGATACCCAAATATCATTACTGTAAACCACTTAGAAGTGCTCTAAAAAATGCGTTTTATCAGCCTAAGGGGCGAGAAATCTCGCGGAAATAAAGAAAAAACAGCGTTTTTCAAGCCACAATATCCGGAACGGCGCGACTGAGCGCCGCCATCTTGGTCTCGTTGGAAGTGCATTTCTTCGTTTTCAAATTTGCCGCTGCAGCGACCTTCTCCATGCAGAAACAAGCGCACAAAAAGCAAATGGTTAAAGGTCGCGCCGGAGTCTGTGATTGGCCGCGCCCGCCACGTGACTTCAGCGCGGTTCGCCATTGGTCCGTCGCTCGCGTCGTCTGCGCGGCTCTTCGCACCTCGCGAGTTTGGACGTCCCCACTCCCGGTAATCTCGACGTGTCGAACCGGGCGCTACGCGGACATCGCAGTAGTGCGGCCGATCTCTGCGCATGTGGACGTTTCAGACTCGCGGCTAAGCATTCGGAGCATCGGCGACGCGGACTTCACGACCAAGATCCACGCGCGTAATCCTCGGACTAAGCCTTTCAGCACTTGGTGTTTCGAAATTAGTGACGAAGCACATAGCGCACGCAATAGGGAGTCTCCGACTCGGCGATCATGCACATCTCGCGCGAATTTCTCGGACCCCCCCTAAGCAGTTCGTGCATCGGCGCCTCAGACTGCGCGAATCAGCGCATCGCTGGTCGACTCCTCGAGCCCGCGACTCGGCATTTCGTGCGTTTCAGAGTATGTCTAAACGACGTCTTCAGTTGTTCTTGTCAAGCTGTCCATTAGCCAACTTTTGGCGTAACATTGGCAGGGCTTACTAAAGTGCTTCTAGACGTCCATGGCTACAAAATGACTGGATCAAGACAGCTGCTAGACTTTTGAATTAGCCGTTCAAGACATCTGTTTGACATCAAATAGCTCATTGCGTCAGATACGACACATTTCAATCCTTTAAGCATGTCTCTATCCAAGAGAGACATGACAGCACCAGCTTTTCTTTTCCTGGCTTGGCAGCTAGCATCCCTGAGCCCTCATCAATGTACACTAAAAAGGAGTGCGTTTTCTTCACTCATTCGCTTTTTTTCTTCAATTCAGTGAAATCAACATGTACGGTTTCAAATGGCACATTTGAATGAGGTGGAAAAATCATGCTGTCTGTCTGTTTATATTTTGCCTTGTTCCGTTGACATTGTTGACATGAGCTAATGTAATCGCTAATATATTTCTTCATACCGGGCCATGTGAATCTTATCCTTATTTTATAGTATGTTGGCCAGAAGCCGTCATGCCCTCCTGACTCTGGACGGTCGGGACAGAGGTCGAGAACTTTTGTTTTCAGTGTATCCGGTACGTGAAACTTTCCGTCGAAGTACATTAGCTGTTCTCTGCCTTCCCACATTTTAAGCGAGTTCACGCTTTCCTAGTTCTCAGAGTTACTAACAATGGGAAGTTGAGAAAGTGCATCAGCATCTGAGAAATCTTGTCCACTCAAACTTGAATTTCACTGATCCAGCGAGCAATCCGCCCTTTAGGTTGACTACCATTCAGCAAATGAGTAAGCGCTTGATGGTCAGTGAACAGTTTGAATTTCATGCCTTCTAGGTACTATCGAAAGTGACTAATTGCTAGCACAGCAGCCAATGCCTCCTTTTCAGTTGTGCTGTAGTTTTGTTCCGATTTTGTGAAAATAAAAGAGTTTTATCCAACCACTGGTCTTCCTCTTTCGCTGCCACTTGTGCTTCTTCGTTGGTACAGTACACGACCTGCTCCGTAGTTCGATACTGCCGTTGTAAGTTCAAATGGAAGAGTGAAGTCCGGTATTGTGAGGACCGGGTCTGATCATATGACTAAGATCACAACCGTTACCCCCTGTTAACTCAGACCACGAAAATGTTTTCTTTAAAATAAATTTATCAGGTAATCAGATCGTTGTGGCGTGAGTGTGCAGGAAACCTGGGGCTAATTCCAATTTTTGGTTAGTTTTATACGATAATCTGGACAAATACCGGAATCAGAAGCTAATTATTGTTGGAGATTCCAATCTTCCTAGTATTGACTGTTGTTCGCTGACGTGTGGCCCCACTAATGTGAATAGTTCTAAAAATTTGACATTGGCGTGGTGCTGGCGTATAACCTACGTCACACAGTTTTACATCCAACAGGTGTAACTCGCACATCATCTTGCATCTTAGACCTAATCCTCTGCTCGACTGGCTTCGACGAGTGCAAAACTGAAATCCAGGAGGAAATTTCTAACCATAGCTTAGTGTACCTTACCTGTGTTCTTCCACGCAATTCCCATTTATGCAACCCCAAATCGATAAGCGCTAAAAACGATGAAGTGGCATATGACCCAAACATTATACTTCGATTGCAAGAAACCCTTCTTTCTTTTTGTGATGATAACGTCAACGTAATGTGGACAAATATAAAAGATGCTGCCAGCACTGCACTGACACTTTCATTCTGTTGGAATCCCACCGATGGCACCCGCTATTGAGATCCCACCGATGGCACCGGTTGTTGGAACCTCAGTGCTGACACCCGTTGTTGCAAATGGGTCGCAAGCCCCAAGGGTAGCGTTGGCCTGGCGGCCTGGGGCACACTGGAAGCATCCGAAGGTCCCGGCAAAGCATGAGTCGACTGCTAACAGAACAACTTGTTTATTCTAGCATCGCAAAAGAGCGGCCGGTCAGGTCGACCGAAGTGGAGAGACGGGAGAGCACGCTTCTCGACAGAAGAATTCGGAGCCTCTCTCTCGGCGTCCGGGGGCAGCTGCTTTTATACTCTTGGCGTTGCGGGCAAGAAGGAAGGTCACGGGATGAGACCACGTGACGGCGGCCACGGACAAGCTGAGAGACATGTTGAGACGAGTGTCGTGACGCATCAGACGGGCCGGCGCCGGTCAGACCTCCTCGCTTCACTCTTGGGGAGCTCCTCTCCCCGGCTGCCGCGCTTTGACAAGCGTGGGACACACACACACACGCACACACAAAGACACGTGGCACTGAACATGCCGGGACGCGCTCGGCGGGGATGCGTCGCGGCCGCTCCGAACGGGCCAAAATGTCCGCCGCTTTGAACGAAACCCCGGCGTCCGTTGCATCCGCGCCGGCTACACCGCGCGTCGTAGGCGAAACGTAACAATTCCTAATAAAATTAAATTGATAGGTTGAGATAACCCATGCATGACGAGAGAAATTATTCAAATAAAATGCAGCATCAAACGTTATGAAAAGCAAAAATATGATATCATCCTTATATCAAATTTAGCTCTCGATCTAAAGATAAAGCTACAGGAATCAATGGAACGCTATTTTTCCGTTGAGCGTGGCCACTTTGTGACGGAAAATCCTGCCAAAATTTGGCAATTTTTTTCTCAAAAGAACTGTTTCAAAAAGATTTCTATGGAACGATAGTGTACTTACGGATAAAAAAAGAAATAGCTGAATCATTCAACACTATTTTCTCAGCATTTCTTCAAGGCCATGTTCTTCGATGCCAATTTGCCGAAGTACTCCAAGATAATGAATACAATAGCGTTAGTATATCTACTGAAGGCGTTACTGAGCTTATCTCGCGCTTAGACAAAAAAAGTACCTGGACCGGACAGCATCCTAAATGCCTTCCTCAAAAGATATTCAGTACAAGTGGCTAGCCTTTTAGCAAATATTTTCCAGAAGTCTATCGATACAGGTACGCTTCCTGATGACTGGCATACAGCAAGTTATCTGTTTTTAATAAAGGATCCCAATTACAGATAGCTAATTATCGTCCCATATCCATAACTTCTTATTTCTGTAATATTCTTGAGCATATATTAGCAAAATCCATAAATGACCTTTAATCGCGAAAAAAAAAACAATAATTGATCCACAAAAAGTCTTCTGGCATAGATACTCCGTAGTAACTCAACTAATCACAATAGTTCAAGAGTTTTCCAAGGATTTTGACCAAGGCGGGCAGATAGATGTAATACTAGTAGACTTTTCGAAGGCATTTCACAGAGTTGTGCATTGAAAGCTAATATTAAAAATGAAATAAATTGGTTTGCCCCCGCATATTATTAACTGCGTTAAAGCGTACCTGTCCAACCGTATTCAGTACACTAGCGCTGACGGATCCTGTTCGCGTTTTTAGGTATAAGCACTGCTGTTTATTATTTCTATTAACGTTATTGTGGACGTGGCGGACTCGTCTGTATCTTTGAAGTTATTCGCAGACGACTGCATCCTATTTAACCCTGTCAACTCTGTCTCTGACGAAATCACCTTGAATAACACTTTAAATAAATTGGCAGAATGGAGTGTTAAATGGTAAATGGTAATTACCATAAAGAAACTGTGCGCATGCGCATCACTAATGAGTACAACAAACTTCCCTTTGCGTACCATAGAAAGAACAACCTCTTTGAAGAGGTTCAGGAATCCAAATATTTAGGAGTGACACTAACTTCTAGTCTTAACTGGTCTATCCATATGAGCAAGATATGCTCTATAGCCCGAAACAAATTAGGCATTTTGAAACATAAGTTGTTCGAACGTTCCCCCCCCCTGTAAGATTGATGACATATAATACTTTTATCAGACCCTCTTTGGAATACGGCAGTGCTGTTTGGTACCATTTTACTCAGGCAAACACAGAAAAACTTGAAAAAATTTGAAGATTAGCCGTCCGCTACGTTTGCAAACGTTTCAAACGTCTTCACTCACCTTCGGCGATGTTACAATTGCCCAAACTTGAACCACTTGCACAAAGGAGAAAAACAGCACGTATGAATTTCTTGGCTTAAATTCTCTTTATTTTGGTAAACTTGGAATAAAACCTTACGACTACTTGGAGAAACACACTGGTCTAGCCTCACGTCATAAACGCAGCAATCATATGAAATCTGCATTCGCTAGGACAAACCTAGATAAATATTCATTTTTTTCCGTCAACTTCACCCTTACTACGTAAACTTTGTGATTTGTTACCACGGATGTTTTCTTTTTTTTTGTTTGCACCCTCTCCTGCTTGTACTATTGTCCGCAGTATTGTACTAAATAAATAAAATTGCTTTATCGAAAAAAATAGCATCGAGTAATTCAACTTGGTAAAATATTGCATTACAGCTTTGCCCAAAGGGAGTTGTAGTTGTCAGTTTGCTGCTTTGAGTTTGCTATTACCTTTGTACTGCGTCCTAAAGTAACAGTGCATGTATCCCATAAAAGGTGCTCATTTGCGGCTAACATAAAGAATATTCTCATCTATCTGTTCTGCAGGCATTTTACGAATCTTACAAATCACAGGGACGCTTCCTAATATTGTAGTGCACTGCTTATCTCGCGCAGTTTTTCATTGAGCTCTGTTTGGTCACGCTACTAGCTGATATCGCTCACGGAATTAAGTGCTAAAGACTGTTTTATCTAGCTGTGTTCAGTTCTCTGAAAATAACAAAGTCTACGTGCTTGTCAGGGAATTCTGAAATGAAAATGAAGATTTTTTACGTTTATTCATGTTATGCGTAGTTGATTGTCGATGTATCCTGACCACTGCAGCTGTTGTGGCAAAGTTTCCTGGTGGGAGTGCGGCCATTGGGGAGGATGCCATTAAATCCTGGCTGCGTCGCGCACCCGAAAGACGCCCCCTGAAGCAGCAAAGGCAGAGACGATTTTGAGACAGTGAAGTAGACCATTGTATATCGGGGTTATTACCAGTTCCTGTAAAAATGTCTCCATATAGTTTGTCACAAAGAATTTGTCATTACAAAAAAGCCCGTAACACTAGCCTTGCTTTTCATGACAGAATATAGCATCAGTCTTCTCGTCCGACAGAAAATGCTTTCAGCAAGCCATTATTGAACTAACCACTAAATATTTACCATACTATAATATAAACATTATCATCGGACATCTCTTCATTGCATACCTGGTTACAGTAACAAGCTGCTCCTTTAAGCAGGAGGGTACACTGACCAGCAGAAGTCAGCTTCAGAAATTTGGCTATTTGTTCAAGTGTTCTGTATATCTAAGAATTTTCATATACGTGCGAGTACTAATTTTCGGCAATGGTATTATAATGACTGCTAACATTTTTATGCATTTTAAATGCTTGTAACATGTAAAAATGAAATTGAATTCGCTACAAAAAATGTCTGCTTCCCATTTGTAGCAATGCAGATGTTTTATTGAAGGAACTGTTATCAAACAGATCCTTACCTATGCTTTTAGCATAACATTATATATGCCAAGACCTGCAATATATACAGTTTATGAATTGAGGCTTGTTTTGCGAGCTTAGAAATATTTCTTCATATTGCTGGAAAGAAATGCTCGAAAGAAAGTTGATGATTGTCTGCGGCTATAGCCTTGCAAACTTTCTTGTGGTGAAGGTGAAAATACACCAGAGGGGCAAGTTTATGTTTAGAGCAAGTCTATTCGGACATATCATAAAGCAAGTGAAATTGACACAGCAAGATCACTGAGATATTGAAACAGGTGTGTTGACTTTTTGTGTTGTTCTAACGTAGATGCTTCTTGAATACCTTTGATCACACATGTAATGCCACAAAAGATGCTTTCCTATGAAAATAATTCAGGGAACTCTAGTGCTGCGTTCGTTAACCTAGCATGGGAATGATGGCTATTACATCGATTTTGCTGATGTTCGTAGTAGTGGCTTCACATATTCTTTCGACTTTGTTTAGTACACCGTATACTGATTTTATTAGCCTAAATTTCAAAGCACTGTATATGTACAAGGCAATGAGACAGCAAATCTGCGTAATTGTTGCTAAATGCAGCAGTTTCGCCTTTCGAGGTAGCCCAGCTAAAGCGTCTTAACACACTGGCTTGACTGAAGAAAATTCCCGAGGCTGTTCTATGCCACTTGTAGGCGCATGTGTTTGTGACATAATGCTTTCAATATAGGGTTTGTGTGCTCGTGGCCATATCTTCGAATCCGGTCTTGAGACAATATAGCTAATGTTTAGGTTCAGTAATTTATAGTGCAGTACTTGGTTAAAACATCAATCTGCAAAGTATTGAAGCTGTTCTAATCCAGAAAGACGAATTTCTGGGCATCTCGATGTACTACCCATCATCCCATGCTTCCCCACGCACCCTGCTTTCAGTTCCAACAAACACTGGACGGCTGGAGGATGTCGCGCGGCATTTCGTCGACTTGTTGTCGTACAGCTTCACGTTCTCGCGTCAAAGCTTGGTAAGGGCTCTTGCGGAGTGGTTCAGCGCACTCTTCGGATATTATGCCATGACTTGCGACTGGTGTTTGTCGAATCCACGATGACGTCGAAAAGCAGTCTTTGTATCGTGGGAGCAGACTTCCGAGCTGTTACTGCTTAATCATGGGGAGACTTGGATTTGTGTCGAAGTCTGGCTCAGAAACTATGGTCGTCGGCGTAAATGTGGCGGAATCCGAGAGGGCAAACGCAAGGCTGGTTGCTTCAATTTCCTCTATGTATGCGATCGTCCTTAAATTGAGAATGACGCAACGAGCTATGAAAGAAGAATGATAGGTGTAACGTTAAGGGATCAGAAAAGAGCAGATTAGGTGAGGGAACAAACGCGAGTTAATGGTATCGTAGTTGAAATCAAGAAAAAGAAATAGGCATGGGCAGGACATGTAATGAGAAGGGAAGATTAAGGGTTATTAAGGTTATGGTTATTAAGGGTTACGGACTGGATTTCAAGGGAAGGGAAGCGTAGCAGAGGGCGGCAGAAAGTTAGGTGGGCGAATGAGATTAAGAAGTTTGCAGGGACAACATGGCCACAATTAGTACATAACCGGGGTAGCTGGAGAAGTGTGGGAGAGGCCTTTGCCCTGCAGTGGGCGTAACCAGGCTGATGATGATGATGATGATGATGATGATGATGATGATGATGCAATCGTCGTGCCCTTGTTGACGTGCTTGAACGTGGCTGAAGTATGCTAGCATCACTTTCGCTTTCCTTCCGTGTAGTCGAGCGATCCCTCTGGCAACGCAAATGTCGCGGTTGAGCAGTAGACGTTGGTCGCCCTCGATGACGCCTTCTACGTCTGCGGTTGCTTGGGTAGCGACGGAAATAATTTTGGAACGAGGCGGGATGCTCACTTGATCTTCGTGCACACTGAAAGCGTGGTGACTACGACAGCTCTTCGCTGGTATCGCTTGACCTTCTGGCAGCGTTATCGACTTCGACTTCAGGTTGATGACAGCACCGTGTCGGTTCAGAAAGTCCATGCTGAGGATGACGCCTCGCGAGCACTGTTGGAAGATAACTAAGGTGGCAGGGTAGTTTCGGTCATGAACCGTAATGCGTGCCGTGCAGATTCTAGTCGGCGTTATTAGGTGTCCTCCAGCTGTCTGAATTTGAGGACCTTCCCATCAAGTCTTAATTTCCTCGAACCTGGTGGCAAGGGTTCCACTCATCACGGGGTAGCCGGCTGCTGTGTCTACTAAGGCGGTAACTGCATGGTCATCGAGAAGCCCGTCGCGGTCGGTTGTTTGTTTTGCGTTGCCCTTTGGTCTCGACGTCGGATCACGGCGTCGTCGTGTTGACGTGTGGCTGGAACGTCGCGTCGTCAGGTCTTCTTTTGTCGGCGTTTTCGTCAGCGGCGGAGGATCTTCGTCAGTACGGCGAACAGCTACCCCTTCTCCATTGGTTGCTGCTTTTAGTTTTCCGGATATGGGCTCGCAGATCGGCCCTGGGCTGGCCCTGTGTATGATCGGCGTGGCGGCGATAGATAGCGGCGTGGTGACGGCGAATGGGACGGTCGTCGAGAGCTCCACTGAATAGTGGCGAGGTAGTCGGCGATATCGCGAGGTTGTTCAGCAAGATGTGGTTGCAGCGCGTTAACGGTTAATCCTCGCAGTTTCATCTCCCGGTATGGGCATCGGCGGTAGACGTGACCCGCTTCTCCAAACTAGTAGCAGGGTTGGCGGAGGTCGGTAGCGCGGCAGATGTCTGTCTTCATTGGGGAGTTTTGATGGACGACGGGTTGGCGAGCTGGCTGCGGCGGCGGACGGCGGAACTGCGTCTTACAGTGCCCTGGCGCGGGCGCGAAGTGTTACCTTGACGGCGGGCGGCGGCGACGCAGTTCATCGCTTCAGGCTGGGTCCGTGGCCATTCCGGCTGCCCTTCGGGAAGTTCCAGTGACCACTGGATTTTGTCTCTCACGAAGGCAGCGATCGAGGCAACATAAGGCTGGGATCTTGGAAACATCCTCCGAAGTTCCTCTCGCACGACAGCTCTGATGGTCTCGCGTAGGTGGTCGGTGCCCAATGATTGAACTTTGGCGTAGTTTGCTGGGCTTGAGTGGCGGTTGACTTGTCGGTTCCGCGCTTTCACTTTTCGCGATGCTAGTGGCTCTGCGAACAAATTCTTTGATGGTCTTCGTTGAATTTCGTATCATTCTGGCGAAAAGTTCTGCAAAAGGATAGAAATTTAAGTTGGGCGAGTTGGTACGGTAACATGATCTTAGGTTGCAGCGCGAAGGGACATGGACACAAACTAGAAGCAGACAGGACTTGTAGTCCTGTCTTAGACGGACGGACGGACGGACGGACGGACGGACGGACGGACGGACGGACGGACGGACGGACGGACGGACAGACAGACAGACAGACAGACAGACAGACAGACAGACAGGAGTTGAGAGTTAGCGCTCGTCCTATCTGCTTCTAGTCTGTGTCCGTGTCCCTTCGTGCTGCAACCCCAAAAAACGTTCTGGCTTGACACCACGCGTGAATAGGTGAAGTTTCTTCTCTTCGGATATTTCGCGGTTGGCGTGACGGAACAGGCGCGTCATCTCCTCGGTGAAGACCGCCATGTTCTCGTTGGGTAGTAGTATTCGGGCTTCTAGCACAGCTTCGGCCCATTGAGCACGACGCTCGTTAAGGTCCGTAGGAAACTGCTACGGAACAGGTCCCACGTTGTCAGGGTTGACTGCCGGTTCCCAAACCACGTTCTGGCGGCGTCTTCTAAGGCGAGCTTGTCGTCGGTGTCCCAGTTGTAGAAAGTTGCGATTCGTTCATAGGTCTCCAGCCAGGTTTCTGGGTCTTCAGACGATGATACATGGAAGGTTGGTGGGTCCCGAGGTTGTTGCAGCAGAAGGGGGACGCTGGGGCAGCCATTGGAGTAGTCTTGGTCACGAATTCTTGGTCGTCTCAAGTAGAAGTCCGTGCTCCAGGGCAACTGTTGCAGTCGATGGCTTGCTGGATGATCCGGGACGACGCTGGTATTGTCTTTGCGGTCTGGCATTGGATCACGGCTTGTCGGGGGCGTCTGGTACATGAACAAACTAGCACCTCCACCAGGTGTCACGTGGTAGTGATTGTGGCGAACACACTAACAAGACTGTAAATGGCGAAACTATGCCTTTATAGAACGAACTTGTGCCCTGAAAAACACGCTACACTTACAGAACGGCGACAGCGGCGAACACAGTCGGTGGTCGTCGAAAATGGGATCAGCCGGTCAAGCGCGTTGGCTTTTGTTGATCAGTCATCGAATGTTCTGGAGTAATCGCTGGCGCCCGTGTGTCTGCCAGGAATTTCTACACTATTCCCGTCGTGCGATGAAATCAGATTAGACAAGGATAGGTGACAACAGACAGTGGATAGAACCATCGATAACTTTCGAGAAACTTCCGATACATGCAGGCGCCTCCTACGCGGTCCGAAAACATTTGTTTGGCGGTGAAAGGTGGTCACCCGATAACGATAAACTAGGACACGTGTCTATAATACTGAAAACTGACAACACCAATGCATTCTGAAAACAATCTGTTTCTCACTGGTAATCTGCATTGTGACTGTCAGTATAATGGTTTTAGTTCTCAACGGTACAGTGGCGTCAGTTCTCAATGTCAGTTTAAACCGTTGACAGTACACCAAACTAAGAAATACCAGATCTTTACCAATTGGTATAGTGTTTTTATTTCACATGTTTAGGTTTCCTGTAATGTAATAACGAATTTTTTGAAGGCTCGCAAAATGTCATGTTCTTGACTATTACATCCTGAGCATTGAGCTTATTTTTGATGTTGAAAAGGGAACTCAAGGAAAAAACCTTATAACACAAATTTATTATTTCGAACAGGCTAGGAACTTTCTGTGAAGAGAACTTCTTGAGAAGCAATTCTGTCAGCTGACGTATTGTAATATGGCAGCAGTAGTAAGGTGACACCTTATGCGCAAACCATACAAATTGCTGGTTTGATCTAATGCAAATAATGTGTGACAAAGCTGGGTACCTCAAAACCAGTAAGCTTCTCTGCAACTCGGCATTTCTGTAGTGCTTTGTAAATCGAGCTGGCTAGTATTAGTAAACAAGTGCCATATAAAGTACATCATAAATTGCAGTGTATTCTTAAGCAAGAGCAAAGCTATGTGAAGCCATTATTTAGGAATTGATGAAATAAAAATAGGGTTGTTGCATTAAGTGATTTGCAGTGCTATTTTAGATCAAGTTTTTCTTTCATTTTGTCTTTGATTGCAGGTTATGGTTGAAGGCTTTGCAGGGTATGCAGGGGTAGACATCGTGATTTTCCTGCCGCTGTTGTTTTATTGAGAAGGCTTCAAAGGTATGGCGGGTGCTGGCATCTTGAACTGCCTGCAGCTGTTCTATTGAAATAAATGCGTTTTTAACAACATTGTCAAATGATACAGCACCCTGGAGAACTCATTTCGGTAGATTCGTTCCTGTTAGCATAATCCGCGCCGGTGGTGGTGGTGAAACATTTTGTTGAATAATGACAGGATAGAGTTGAGGACGGCCTTAAGGGCCCGCCCCTCACAAAACCTAGGAGGGGCCCCTAGTCCGGGACCCCTGTGGCTTCTGCTGCAGCACGCGCTCGGGCCACCAGAGCGTGTTGATCCTCCAGGGTCGAGCAGTGGGGCAGGGCAGCCTATCAGCTCTCCCGGGTAGGGGGAATGGGAAGGGGTGTGGCGGGACCGCCGGGTTTGAGGGGCAGGCCCACACCATCTGGAAGGGGTCCGCGAACGGATGGTCACAGTATGGGCAGGCCCCGGAGAATGCGGGGTTAAAGTGTTTGACTATTGCCGGGCACAGTACTGTGTTGGTGTAGAGATGGAGGAGCCAGCGGCCGTCCGTCTTGTTTAGCCCGATGCTGGGGGCGGGTGTCTGAGCCTGTGCGATTTGTACCAGGCCGTGGTTTCTTCGAAAGGTGTAGGCAGATTGGGTGCTGGAACATCAGGTGATGGAGAGGGAGGCGGATTCCGGTCGTTTAGTGCGCGGGCTGAGTCATCGGCAGCCTCGTTTCTACCTAGCCCTGTATGACCAGGGGTCCAGATGATTGTACGCGGGTTCGGGTGATCTAGATAGTAGCATCGCTTAAGAATTTGGGCTGCGCGTTTAGTGATGCGACCCCGGAGGAGATTTTGGCACGCACTCCGTGAGTCGGTAATGGTAATCCGAGTTGTGGGGTCTGCTGCGGCGAGCGCTATGGCGACTTCCTCCGCGTGTGTGATGTCGTGTGCTGGAAAAGTGAGCCTTTGAATTCGTACGTTTTGGTGAACAACAGCGGCCGTGCATCACCCGCCGTGATGCGGGCCGGATGCGTGCGTGTAGAAGACCCCCTTGCGTGAGCTATAGCGTTGCTGTAGGGCGCTAGCCCGCGCTATACGCCTACCATCGTGGGTCCCTTATTAGTCATGTTTTGGGGCAGAGGCGGGATGACCATGGCACCATGTCGGTCCTCAGGGATCGTGGTCAGCTCTTCTACCGTGCAGGTGTAGGAGATTTGTAAACGGTGTGGGAGGTCTCTACCAGCCTGCGACGTACGAACTCGTAGGTGCGGGTTGTTGATATGAGCCTCTTTAAGTTCCCCGTATGTGTTTGTCATGCCCAGGTCTGCGAGACGTTGGTTAGATGTCGAAATGGGGAAGTCAAGGGTACTTTTGTAGATTTACAAATTGTACAGTCTAGTGTATTCTCGTCGCATTTATGCAGACGCAGGTAGGCGGTCGAATACAGGATTTATTTATTTATTTATTTATTTATTTATTTATTTATTTATTTATTTATTTATTTATTTATTTATTTATTTATTTATTTATTTATTTATTTATTCATTCAGTTTACCCTACAGGCTCGGAGGAGCATTGGGTAAGGGGGGTTACAGAAGAATGACAAATATTTAACGCAGAAAAGAGATCTACATAATAAGAGAAACAAGTAAGTTTGTACATTGGAGAAGAAGAACACTGGTAAACATTGGAAAATACATACAAAGTCAAAGGAGTACAATGGAAAACAAAGTGTAAAAACGGTAGAAAGGCATATACAATGCAAAGTCGTACAACATAGTCAAGCGAACATGTGAAGTTACAAATGTTAACGAAATTTGGCAGGATCTTTTATTGAGACAACATTATCTGGAAGGCTGTGCGATAGTGCGATGGCGCGCGGTAATGCAGAGTTATTGAATGACTGTGTACGGCCAGAAATGTGCCTGGAACTGAGATGATTATGAAGTCGAGTAAATGTGCGAAAGGAATTTCAAGCTACAAACGGCTGGACCATGAGTTATACTAGTATTTATGAAAGAGGCATAGAAAAGCAACAGGGCGGCGGGAATCCAAGTCCGACAGGGGAACATCGCGTTTAATTTGGGTAATGCTAGATTGACGACTGTAGTTAAAAGTTATAAAGCGGGTAGTACAATTTTGGATGGGTTCCAATTTATCTATAAGGTATTGTTGATGAGGAGACGAGATCGATGAAGCATATTCAAGTTGAGGGTGTACAAATGTTTCGCAGGCCTGTTGACGGATGGTAGATCGCGAAAGGTGTAGATGACGACGTAAAAAACATAAAGTACCGTTAGCTTTAGCATATATTGCCACGTGCGCTTATTTCGGCTTGTAGCGACGCAGCTGGCGTCGCTGTGACGCGACCGGCGTCGCTGCGACGCAAGCAGCGGCGCTTGACGCGTTTCGAACATGGACGCGAAAGGTAGAAATATGGGACCACCGCTTGCGCTGTCCCCGTACGACGAACGCCCTAGGCGCGCTTGCTGCTTTCGCCGTCACCGAGTGGTTCGCTTGATTTAGGGCACAAGTTCGCCCAATAAACTCTCCTAATGTTTATACCGCCGACGCTATGTCTTTTTCTGTCTGCCTGCGTGCCAGGCAGCTCACCGTCACCTACGTGGCAATATCCTCTCGATGTGAAAGTTCCAGGCTAGATTACTACAAAAATAAACGCCAAGATATTTCTAAGTAGAGTCACGAGGAACTTCCGAGGAGCAGATGTTGTAAGAAAACTTAAAATATGATTTCAGACGAGTGAAGGAAGGAACGCAGCACTTAGATGTGTTGTGTCATTTGCCAACGGTCGCACCACTGATTAACTAGGTGAAGGTCTTTTTCAAAGTTAGGTGATCATCATGACAGTTAATTGTTCTGTAAATTACGCAATCATCCGCGAACAGTCGTACGCTGGAGGAAATGTTGCTCGCCAAATCATTGATAAAAATGAGGAAAAGAAGAGGGCCTAACACACTACCCTGGGGTACACCTGACGTTACAACAGTCGTGGAGGAGCTAAAGTTATTCCCAGATACGAACTGTTGTCGATTAGGGAAGAAATTGCGAAGCCAAGATAATGTTAATGAGTCAATCCTAAGAAAAGTTAGTTTAGCTATTAGATGACAGGGAGCAACTCTGTAAAAGGCTTTTGCATAGTCGAGAAAGACGCAATCAATAATTTTGCTGTTATTCATGCCATAATGTAAATCTGACGTAAATTCCGATAGTTGGGTGTCACAAGACAACGCTTTACGGAAGCCATGTTGATTTTGAAAGAAAAAGTTATTAGATTCAAGATGGTTGGATAAATGGGAGGCAATGATGTGCTCGAGAAGCTTGCAACAAATGCATGCTAGTGAAATGGGGCGGTAGTTACCAGGTGAGTGTCTGTTTCCATCTTTGAATATCGAAATAACTTTGGCTATCTTCCAGTCAGCACGAAGAAGACCTGTTGGTAAATACTGCTAAAGAATGTAGTACAAAATCTTACTGGATATAGCTGACGTGTTCTTTAGAATTTTAGAATTAATATTGCTAATGCCACAAGATGTAGATACCTTTAGAGCGCGTATTAGTTTTGAAATGCCTTCAACACATATATTTATAGGAGACATCAAGCCATAATGAAGGTTAGACACACAGGGAGCGGAGGAGCAGTCTTCATTGGGGAACACGGAGCTAAAAAACGAATTTAAAGTAGAAGCACACTCAACTGCAGAGACAGTAACATTGTCAGCGTTGTGTAATGTAACTTTATTACTGTCACGATTGGGAGAGATAGCTTGCAAAAACTTTCTAGGGTTAGTGTGTAGAAGTGAGGACTGATCTTCGGAAAAATACTTCTTTTTGGCATCATATATTGCTAGACAGCAAGATTCTAAAAAATCCTTATATTTAGAGCATGGGGTTAAAGATATAGCCGTTTAGCAGAAGCGTATAACGTTTTCTTTTTGTTTCGGAGTGGTCTAAGTGATTTATCAAAGGATGGGTTACGTTTGTCATTAGATATTGATACAAGGCAGAAACATACTTAAACAACGCGCGCAGGTTCATGCGCCCCCTCAAGAGGACAATGGCGTATTGGAGGAAAAGACGACGAAATGATGGCACGTGTTTTCGCCGCACGCACTTGCATCGTAGAGGGCTGTTGTCAGCGTCTACAAGAAGAAGAGGTGAAGCTACGCTCGAGAGAGAAGAAGAAGGCATTCTTGCTCTCCTGTTCAGAACGCGGCAGTCCTTTTTATTTACCCCCAGGGCACAAGTTAGCCCACAATAAATAGTTGTGTCTGGACCCCCTCAATGTTCATTACAATTCTGTTGGAGGTGCTGGGTAATGATTTCCAGCCCAATTCCAGTTGGAGAAAGCAGCCCGGAACCACGCCATCTCAGACCCAACGAGTTCCGCCTGTCCACCAGCGCACGAGCCGTCGCCTACGTGGTGAGCCGCCTGAGTTTCCTCTTTTGCCGGAGCAAACTATAAAAGCAGCAGCAGACAATCCTGAAATGACATCTCGGACAGCCTCAACCCGCATCGTCGTTGATCAGCCGTGGACGCCCGAGCCTTTTCACGGCGATACCTTCGAAGACGCCGAGGAAGGGTTGGAAGGCTTCGAGTTCGTCGCTGACTACAATGGATGGGACGAAAACCGGAAGCTCCGCAACGTTTACTTCGCGTTGCAAGCCTGTGCGCGAACGTGGTTTGGAAACCATGAAGCTGTCCTCCGGTCGTGGGATGACTTCCGACGGGAGCTGTTGGCCACGTATCCGAACACAGACAGCCGGGAAAAAGCTGAAGCCGCTTTGCAAGCAAGAAGCCAACGAAACAACGAAAGCGTGGCAATGTATACCGAAGATATCTCCCGCTTATTCCGCCAGGCCGATCCGAGCATGAGCGAGGACAAGAAGCTTCGGCACCTGATGCGTGGTGTGAAGCAGGAGCTTTTTGCCGGTTTGGTTCGCAGCCCTCCACGCACCGTCGCCGAATTCCGCTCCGAGGCGACAACTATGGAAAGGACTCTTCCACAGCGTGCGAGACTATAACCGCGATATGAACGTTGCCTCTATGGATACGATGCCGGCAATGTTCGGGAACAGCGTCGAGGCCTTACGAGAACTCATAAGGTCTGTGGTCCGAGAAGGGCTTCAGAGGCAACAGCTGAACAACGGCCCCACAGCGGCCTCTTCGTTAGCAGAAGTGGTTCGCGAAGACGTGAGACAAGCAGTCCGCGAACAGCATCTGCCAGCACAGCCGCAAGCGTCGTCACCGGTACGGCCGACGGTATCGTACGCCGAGGTACTCGGAGGATCTCCAGGACGTACTTTCGTCGCGGTAACTGTGCGTGTACCCGAACCTCGGTTCTTGCCGTCTCCGCCGGAGACGAGATTCCGGAAGGCTGACATATGGCGCACTCCTGATAGAATCCCACTGTGCTACCACTGCGGCGAAGCTGGTCATCTCTACAGGATGTGCGAATACCTCAGAGCAGGACTTCGAGGGTTTTCCGTAAACGCTCCTTGCCCAAGAAACGGTGAACGCCCTTTCGAGATCCAGGAGTATTTGTCAACGCGCCAAAGCCCGCAGACTTCACAGCAGCATCAATCTCGGTCAACAGTGCCGCTGAGGTATCGATCACCGAGCCCGCGTCCATCCTCAAGCTCCCCAAGGTGACGCCCACAAAGCCCACGCCGGGAAAACTAATACCGGTGACCTGTGGAGGTGAGGCCGCTGTCGACGCAAGAACAGAGCCTCCAGCGCTGAACGACGGACGCGAGAGCAGTTGCGGAAAAAGTGACTTTGCTTCAGATTTATGTGTGTTTATAGACGGCTGCGAAATTATTGCTTTAGTAGACACAGGCGCAGACCATTCCATTATGAGTAAAGTACTTGCCAGAAGACTGAAAAAAGTGCTGACCCCTTGGAGAGGACCGCAAATTCGAACCGCCGGAAAACACCTTATCAACCCGGTGGGCAGGTGCACTTCTAGAATCGGAATACGTGGCTTTACATACGTCGCCAGTTTCATTGTCCTGTCAGAATGTTCAAGGGATTTAATTATTGGAATGGACTTTTTGCAGGTGAATGGTGCAGTTATCAACTTGCAGGAATCCTGTATGTCGTTCTCAACGAAACACGCCATCGCGACGTTCGAGTGTGAAGAAGAATTTGAAGCTCTTCAGGTTATAGACGACGACGTCATGATACCCCCAAGATCCAGCATAGCTGTCGCCGTAAGAAGCACCGTATTCAGCGACTACGAAGGAATAGCAGACGGTAACACTGCGCTCTTACTCGAAAAAGGAATCTGTATGGCAAGGGGTCTGGTTCGGCTGCGTGACGGGTACGTGTTCGAGTGTCTTCCTGACTAATTTTGAAAATGAAGTCCAGCATGTTGCGAAGGGAACCGTCATTGCCCGCCTTAACGATTATGAACAGATTACGGATTTGAGCCCTTTCGATGCTGCACTACTGGATTCTGATAACGTAGACTCCATACTCGCATCTGTCAACATCGAAGCAGCACTATCACCTAGTCAGAAGCAGCAAATAGAGAACCTTGTACGAGAATTCGCCTCGTGTTTCTCAAAGACACCGAAAGTCCAGAGAACATCCATCGCCAAACACCGTATCATTGTCGACTAAGCTGTGAGGCCTTTTTTGCCAGCATCCCTACCGAGTTTCACCGAAGGAGAGAGAGATCATCAGCAAACAAGTCAAAGAAATGCTTAGAGACGACGTAATTCAAACATCGACCAGCCCGTGGTCTTCGCCTGTGGTGTTGGTAAAGAAAAAGGATCAGACCTTGCACTTCTGCGTTGATTATCGGAGCTAAACGTAGTCATAAAGCGGGATGTCTATCCCCTTCCGAGGATCGATGACACCCTCGATAGACTACGGGATGCGAAATTCTTTTCCTCTCTCGACCTCAAAAGCGGATACTGGCAAAGAGAAGTGGACGAACGAGATCGTGAGAAGACAGCATTCATCACACTGATGGACTATACGAATTCAAGGTACTTCCATTCGGCCTGTGTTCCGCACCTGCACCTTTGAGCGGATGATGGACACTGTGCTCTCCGGGTTAAAGTGGCAGTCCTGTTTGGTTTATCTCGACGACGTCGTGATTTTGTCTACCACCTTTGCTCAGCATGTGGAACGACTAAGGACTGTGCTCAGAGCTATTAGTTCAGCAGGGCTGACGATAAAGCCACAAAAATGTCACCTCGGCTTCCATGAGCTCCTTTTCCTCGGCCATGTGATTAGCTCCGAAGGCATCCGTCCTGACCTTGAGAAGACCGCAGCAGTGGGAAAAGTTTCTTAGACCAACTGATAAAAAGGCCGTTAGGCGATTCCTAGGATTTGTGCCTACTACAGCCGTTTCGTAAAAAAATTTTTCAGATTGCCGAGCCGTTAACGCGATTAACGAAAGAAGATAAGCCTTTCCTCTGGCAAAGTGAACAAGAAGATGCATTCAATGAGCTACGACGGCGACTTCAAAACCGCCCGGTCCTTGTGCACTTTGATGAGGAAGCGGAAACAGACATCCACACAGACGCCAGCACTTTAGGACTCGGTGCCGTCCTCATTCAATGGCAAAACGGAGAGGAAAGGGTGATTGCACATGCTAGCCGCACTCTTTCGAGGCCACAGAAAAAGACTATTCACCACAGACTATTCAGCCACAGAAAAAGAATGCCTCACAGTAATATGGGCCATAGGAGAATTCCGACCATACTTATACGGTAGACCGTTCCGACCAATCAGCGACCATCACTCATTGTGCTGGCTTGCAAACCTGAAAGATCCTTCTGGACGACTTGCTAAATGGAGTCTGAGTCTGCAGGAATACGACATAACGGTTGTGTACAAGTCAGGGTGCAAGCACAGTGACGCTGATTGTTTATCACGTGCGCCTGTCGAATCTGCTCCTGTGAAAGATGGACACGACTTTCCGTTTCTTGGAGCCCTGCCCACATCTGAGATGGCCGAACACCAACAGTCTCACGCCGAGTTGCTCCTACTCATCAGGCACCTCGAGGGACACCCCGTCCATGTTCCGCGAGTTTTCTGCCGGGGATTGGCATCGTATGTGATGAGAAATGGCGTCCTGTACAAAAGAAATATTGAGCACAGCACAGAGAAATTTCTACTTGTCGTTCCTTCAGCTTTGTGATCAGAAATCTTGGAAGCCTGTCACGATGACCCATGAGCAGGACACCTCGGAGTGAGCAGAACGTTTGCCCGAATTCATGCTAAGTACTACTGGCCAAAGCTATTGACTTCAGTACAGCAATATGTACGAACATGTCGGGATTGCCAAAGACGCAAAACGCCTCCATTAAAACCCGCAGGCCTCCATCAACCAATAGAACCCCCAGGAGCCCCGTTCGAAAAAGTAGAAATGGACTTGCTCGGTCCTTTTCCGACATCGTCATCAGGGAAACGATGGATTGTTGTAGCGCCCGATTACCTAACCCGATATGCCGAGACATCCTCTCTAATCAGTGCAACGGCTGTTGAAGTGGCTCAATTCTTTGCCACCAAGATAGTATTACGACACGGTGCCCCTGCATTTATTATCATGGACCGAGGAACTTCGTTCACAGCCGATTTGACGCAATCCATTATGAAACTGACTCATACCAGCCACAGGAAAACAACTGCCTATCACCCTCAAACAAACGGGCTAACCGAGCGATTGAACAGGACGCTGACCGATATGTTGTCAATTTACATAGACTTAGAGCACCGTACATGGGACAAGATACTACCCTATGCAACATTCGCCTACAATACCGCATTGCAAGAGACCATTCAAGTAACGCCATTCCAGCTTGTTTTTGGTCGAACAGTTACTACACCCTTGGATGCAATGCTGCCTGTCAGCGACAGTACAGAACAGAATCCTGACACCAGCGACTTTAGACAGAGGGCCGAAGAAGCACGTCAGCTGGCGCGACATTGCATTCAACAAAGGCAGCGCATCGACGCGTACCGGTACAACCGGCGGCGAAGGGAAGTGGAGTACGCCCCAGGCGACAGAGTATGGGTGTGGACTCCCATGCGGACGCGCGACCTGTCCGAAAAGCTTTTGCACCGTTATTTCGGCCCTTACCGACTACTTCGCCGCATCAGTCCCCTGAACTACGAAGTTACGCCAGAAAGACAAGTGAGCTTCACGATGCCGGCGTCGCACAGAAACTGTACATGTGGTCAGACTGAAGCCATATTATGACAGGCAGTGAATATTCGACCAAACATATATTCTGTGCCATATACCACTTTAGTATGGAGAACAGCTTGTGAACAATTTAGTCGTTGCACGCATCGGGACGATGCGTTTTGGAGGTGGGATAATGATACAAGGCAGAAACATAAAAAGCGCGCGCAGGTTCATGCGCCCCCCTCAAGAGGACAACGGCGTATTGGAGGAAAAGACGACGAAATGATGGCACGTGTTTTCGCCGCAAGCACTTGCATCGTAGATGGCCGTTGTCAGCGTCTACAAGAAGAAGAGGTGAAGCGACGCTCGAGAGAGAAGAAGAAGGCATTCTTGATCTCCTGTTCAATTTCTACTGGAACGACTCCGGGAAATTACAAGGAGCAATTGGATGGTGCATCTATCACGGTAGGTCCACTGAAACCTTTTTGTGGGTCCTTTCTCCGACACCAAGGGTTAAGCCTATTTTGGCTTAGCACGACATCGGCTCCGCCATAGCGCGGGAAGGCGCGGCCGCTCGCTTAGCCGACGCCCAAGAGCGTTCTAGAACATTCCGACATGCCTTACGAGGCAATGGTAGAGGGAGAGCAAATCTCCAAAGAAGACGCCGAGTCCAACGGCTGGATTACCGCTCACAGAAAGCGGAACGCGGACAAAACCTGCGTCGAGAACGAGACGCGCAAGGCAAAGTAAAAAGGCGCCCGCATTGGCGCCAAATAAGCCAGCCAGCTAAGAAAGGTTGTCGCAGCCTCCAGGCTACGGCGCCTGCCTAAATCCCACTTTCTAGTTGTTGTCCGCCCGGGGGGAGGGTTGGACGTGCGAAAATGCAGTCAGATCAAAGTCACGAACGCCATCTTAATGGCGGCCAAGCTGCCCCCGGTGGCAGCCGAGGAGGATATCGTGTGTGCGAATGCAATGCAGAATATCTTTGTTATAAGCACACCCTCCGAATTGAACGCCACTGCATACTCCCAGGTCCGAGAGATTATCTTGGCGGATAAACGGCACCCTATCGCGGCATAGATTACGCCGCCGGGTAATACCTGCAGAGGCGTGGTCAGAGGCGTCGATGCCGATCTGCCCGAAGCTGCACTGCAAAGCCTTTTTGTCACACCCAGAAACCCGATGGTGCTCGGAGTCAGGCGCATAAAAGAGTCGACTACCGTGATCATACTGTTCAATGGCATGAAAGTGCCGAACTATGTCCGCTGCGGCCCCAACATGGTGCGCTGCACGCTGTACAAGAGGCAAATAGACACTTGCCGCAACTGCGGACGAGTCGCTCACAGGCACGACTTTTGCCCCAGACCGACCGAAAAAGTGTGTGAAAAGTGCGGAACCTTGCAAACCACAAACGGACACGAATGTGTGCAACCCAAGTGCGAGCTTTGCGGAGACGCTCACCTCACCGGCGACCGAACTTGCAAAAACAGGTATCAAGTCCCTTATGTCGTGAGGAGACGACGCAGAAGAGGAAGGAAACGCGGCAACTAGAAGAACAACGCAACGAGCAACGCTGGGGGTCGAGGAACCCCAGCTCCAGCCACAACGCCAACTACGAACGCTCCCAGGAACGCCACCGCGGAACGTTCTAGATCGAGATCCAGGAGCAGATCGCGGGTCCGGATCAACTCACAACCCACCTGGGCGGACAAGGCAGCCAAAACAGGTGAGACCCGTGCTCCCGCACAACAAGGGCAACTCCAAGAGCAAACGCTAGGCAAAATTCAATCACTCGAGCGCGAAAAAACCCGTCTCTTAAGAAGGAACTGTCTGAAATTAAGTCATTATTGCAGGAAATGCAGCAGAGAGAACGCGCGATCGGCGGCCAAGCTGCCGCAGCAGCCGCCTCTCTTAACAGAGGCGCTAAACGCAGGGCGAGCCCCGAGCCCATGGACGACGAGAAGACGCTTAACGTCTCGGGGATTAAGCAACTGCTTGACCAGCTAAGATCGGACATAGTTGCCGAAATTAGCCCCATCAAGCTCCAACTGAACGAGCACACAGCGAGGCTCCAAATTTTAGAATCCGACAGACAGCTGGCGCTGCTCGGTACGCCCCCACTACGTAAGTAAAATGGCTAACTCAAGCAATCTTGTTATCTGGCAATGGAATTGCGCCAGCTTCCGCAAAAGGAAGGCATTCTTGCAACAACTACTTAGCTCTGCTAACGAAAGGCCGTCAGAAATCCTCCTCCAGGAAACACTCACCGATGTGATCGCTCTTCGCGACTACCATGCAGAAGCGCACTTTTCGGAGGGCAAAAGAGGAATAGCGACACTCGTCTCAAAGAGCCTCGCCTATTTACGTCACGACGTTAGGCCGAACTTAAAGTCAAACACATCATGATCGAGCTCATCCAAAACGCTAAACTCAACCAATCCGTTTTCATTCTGAACGTGCACAAAGCTGATTCCATGACAAAGTTAATCACGGGGGTGGCCAACAAAAAAGGGGGGCCATCGGAGGATAATCTAAGGCGACTCTTCCACGCCTTATATTAATCAGTCACATAAACTATATAGCCCTGGCCCACAAATGGAGCAGAAGGGACGCTGCTAGAGTAGAAACAATCATTCGCAAGAGCATAAAAAAGGCACTGGGTCTCCCACAGAGCACCAGTACTGAAAGGCTGTTGGAGCTAGGTGTCCACATCACCTTTGAAGAGATAGTCGAGATGCAGCAGATGGCACAAGTTACAAGACTGGCTTCCACGGAAGCCGGCAGACAGCTACTAGCGCATATCGGTCAACGTTCGTGCATCACCAAACAGAGGGAGTGCGCGCTCCCCGTCGAAGTCAGAGAAATGTATTCAGTATCCCAGATACAGGGGCGTAGCCAGGGGGGGGGGGGAGGGGGGCTTATGGGGCTTGAGCCCCCCCCCGAAATTTTTTCGTGCTGTCCATGGACCGCCGACCAAAGTGACCCCCGGCGCCGGAAATCACTCTGGATTTTGTCTAGAATTTCTTTTGGACGCTCGAAAAGACATTTAACCGCGAAGATTGCGAACTCGGGCTGGATTTCGTGGCAACGCCCATACACCGGCAGTCACATAACGCCAAGCAGTGCCATCCGAGCACAAAGTTTCAAGGGCGCTTTGATGGATAGCGGGCTCGCCGCGGCATCTCACTGAGGCCACAGAATCTATGGAGCGCATGGATATCAATTGCGAAACTTTATGGGTATAAATCTCATAAGCTCTTGATGTGAAACGTGCATTGACATTTCCAAAGTTGTGCTTTAAATTTTCTATTGCGGAACTTTGTGGGTTTAGTGTTGTTATAAACATTTGACGCCAAAGGCCCACTGACTTTTCTAAAGTCTTACATCGGAACATACAACGAGACACGCCAAATAAACACACTAGCAGACGAGTTGACAAAGCACGCAGCGAGGTCCAATGAGACGATGCGTTGGGATGGTTCATTTGTGCCGTCATGTCACATAAAAAATATCAACATTTTTGTTTAACCTACGCCACAACATCCATGTCAAGACACTAAAGCCAGCCAAAGTAACTACGTTCTTATTTATTTTTTCTACTTTGACTTTTATTCGCGGAGGACACATTGAGCCTCTTCAATTTTTTTTGTTCTCGCTACCCTATACCGCCGGCTGCCAGAGCGAGCCAGAGCGCATATGTTTTTCTCGTATGGCCCCGACCACCACGCGGTGCACTTCGGTGGGCGTTCGGTTTGTTTTGGCCGAGTGGATTTTCACCTGACAGAGTTTTGGAAGCTTTCTGGCCAGCAGACAAGAAAAAAGAAAGAATGGTCGCTCGCCGCCATCACTGTGGGGACTCGAAGGATTGCACCGCGTTCCTTGAGCGGAACCTTTCCGGAAAGTCTTGTTTCGCCGGTGTAGGATACTGAGCAGTATGCGTATGGTTCTCAGTGGGCCAAGCGTCTCATGTTTTCTTCGGTATTAATTCCGTAGCCCCATTAGGTGCCCGATGTAGGCATTCGATTCTGGCCAACATACTTTCCTATGCGTTTCATTTTTTCATTTCGGCGCCTCCGCCCCACAGAAAAAAAAATTCATTGTTGTGGCGCAGCGAATTGCCGCATGGTGAAAGTTCGATTTTGATACTTCTTTTGCGGAAAGTAATGGGCGACGGGACGCTTCAGTTGCCGGATACGTTTATTATATTATTACGAAAGCAATTATATGGACACTCCAGGCGCATTCCTGCCGTCGCCGTCGCCCTCTTGTTTCGTATAAAGTCCAAGGGTGATGCTGTATGTGCGAGTGAAAGCGTAGGAGGGGAGGTGGAATGGGTGAGCCTACGATGGTGGCTCAGTCTTGTGTGCGCAAAGGAAAAAAGCGGGCAGGAAGCGCGCCGCCTTCCGTCGCGCGCAATACATCGGGGGGAGTGGATGGAATGGGGGCGGAATCTAGGATTCTGTGAATCTATGATTGTGCAACATGTTTATTTGCCTTGTTTGACGCATTATATACAGTTACTTTTTCTTACATACATAGACTCATTGGAGACTTATACGTATACTTAAATGTCTTGTTGCGAGGTTTTGTGTACACATGCTGTGAACTTTGTTTCCAGTGACACTTTTTGTCCTTTATCAAGCCATATTATCGCATTTGTATATTCCACTGTATCTTTGCATTTCTAATGTACGAGGGCGAGTCAAATGAAAGTGGGCCTACCCTAACCGCGCAATAATGGTTCGGTTCATTGTCTGCGAGGCATGCGCGTAGGAGAACGGCATGTCTCATTTACAAAAGTGACACGCAGGTGTGAAGATAAATGTTCTTTAATGCTCTCATACACTGGGTTGAATATGGTTGCGCCACATAATGGACACTTCAAAAGTTGAACAGCTCGGTGTCGCCAAGTTTTTGACAGCTAAAGGTATTTCCAAAACAGAAATTAATCGCCGTATGGCTGCCGTTTACGTTGAACACGGCATCTCATTGACCACTGTGAAGCGTTGGAGCAAACGGTTTAAAGGACGTTGTAAAGGCATTCCAAGACCAGGCCAAAACCATCGTGCAATCACCTCCCACACAATTTCAAATGTTCATGAGCTGATGAAATAAGAACGGAGGATAAGCATCGATGAACTGGCAGACGGTCTGAACATCAGTCACGGTTCGGTTCACGCCATAATTCATGAGCTTCTCGGTCATCGGCTCTTTGGTGCGCAATGGATCCCCAAGATTTTGATCCATCGCGAGAAGACGGAGAAGTTTCGCATTGCCTTGACTCATCTGATCGGGTATCACAATGAGGATGACGACTTCTTGTTTGCAATTGTGATCGGGGACGAACCTTGGTGCCACTACTACGAGCCTGAAACACGACGGCAAAGCTTACAGTGGAAACATTCGAAGTTACCACGCCAAAAGAACGCAAAGGCCATCATTTCCACTGGAAAGGTGTTGTTGACTTTTTTTTCGGTCGTCAGGGTCCATTACTGATAGAATTTGCTAAATCTTGAGAGGCTATCAATTGTTTCCGATATTGTGAAACGCCAGAACGGCAGCGTGTCGCAATCAAGAACGAACAACGCGGAAAATTGACGAATGGGGTCATCTTGTTCCACGACAATGCCTGTTCCCACGTCGCTTATGTGGTTAATACAAAACTGGCAAAGTTCAAGTGGGAAACGCTGCAGCATCCGCCATACAGCTCAGACCTGTCACCTTGCGACTTCTACATTTTGGGGCAACCGAAAAAACAGCTCAAGGGAACCAGATACAGACTTTTTGAAGCAGCAACCCAAGGAATTTTATAAGACGGAAATCACGTGACTCGTTAGTCAATGGGACAAATGACTAAATTCTCATGAAGACTACTTTTAAATAAAGTACCCCGTTGCTGGCTCACATTCATTTGACTTGCCCTCGTATATCTTACAGAATTCCTGCTTTTTATACGTGCCCTCTGTTGCGACTATAATTTCGGTGCAATTACTCACGATACACGACCAGTGACAGCTGCTCCTGCGTAATACATTAAAACAAATTACAGCTTCGTTGAGATTTTTCACTGGCCATTGCATATATACAAGAATGTAAGCACGGTTCTTGAATGACAAAGTTTCATTAACATATTTGTCCTCAACTTGTTCAGTTCATAGCCTTTTAATTTTTCATATCAGCGACATGCACTGCTTTCCTGGTTTCGAACTGATATAGTTCTAAAGTTCATGTGATATTTTCTTTACCTAATAAATAGACAAAAATATGGAAGCATTGATATCAGTTATTTTGGGCAAAATGTTTGGCACATATGAGTATATTCTTTTATGAAAAATACGTATTTTATTGTTTTTACTGTGCGTAGGGTTCAAGAATTCGATTGCAGCATCTTTGGCAATGACAATGCAGTTATTATTCATGGATTTTATCCCTTGACAAATTGTTTAAGAAGAAGCTTTAGCTCGGGCCCAATCCGACGCGGCCTATTCAAATACTCGTAAAACGCAGAAACGCTTTTCTTAAATAATCCTGCTAATCGCTTTTATTGAAATTGGTTGCATCTGAGAGAGAAAGTTAAATCCTAGTTCTTTTGGAAACACAACTTCGATTTAGGGCCTGAATTTTGTTTCAAATATTTTGAAAAATTCGAAAGCTTGAAAAAATAGAAGCACGACGTTTACAAACTAATAGCTATGCATGAAGAACAGACATTGTGGTTCTGTAAACGGCATCTATTATAACAGTCAAATCGGACAAGTTTGCAATGTCAATTTGTATCTTACGTGAATTGGTTACGTTGTGTACAAGGGTTCTGCACAAGCCGTATTTCCACAATACTAAATTTTTTTGAGATTGATGTGTAACATATATATTTTGTCCGCTGTAGATGTACTATTAGGTGCAATTCACAGAATTGTGATATCATTTTTCATTGTTGAGTCACGAAGTTTTAAACTTGATAGTTTCGTTTTCTGAAAATTTTCGATTTGGGCAATTTTTAATAAATAATTGACCACCTAAATGAAAAATTCGAAACCAGTAGTCACTAGAATTAAGCTTGTTCTTTTAAATGCATTAAACCTCCTCAAATTTGGTGAAGTGGTTGCAGGGAAAAACGAATTCCCCTTCTACATAAATTTAAATAGGAGCACCCGAGCTAATGCTTCCTCCAACAAAATTTCTGGCTACGCCACTGGCCCTGTATATATATATATATATATATATATATATATATATATATATATATATATATATATATATATATATATATATATATATATATATATATATATATATATATATACACACACACACACACACACACACACACACACACACACACACACACACATGGGGCCAGTGGCGTAGCCCCCCCCCCCCGAACAAAATTTCTGGCTACGCCACTGTGGTCTTCTCAGGACCAAAATAAATGTTCTTTGTCTGTCTGTCTGTGATCTCCTGTTCAGAACGCGGCAGTCCTTTTTATTTACCCCCAGGGCACAAGTTAGCCCACAATAAATAGTTGTGGCTGGACCCCCCTTAACTGTCCGTTACAATATAGTCACTAGTGGCACAGATTTGTCTACTTAAAGTGACATAATATTTCTAAAATGAATTCCAATTCGCTTCAACAGATTTGTGAATGATGGAAGAAGTGTTTTCTGAAAGAAAACCTCAAATTCATTGTTAATTTGTTCGTAATTTGCTTTGCTATAATAATCCCGGCCGCGGCGGGTGCATTTCGATGGGGGCGAAATGCGAAAACATCCGTGTGCTTAGATTTAGGTGCACGTTAAAGAACCCCAGGCGGCTGAAATTTGCGGAGCCCTCCACCACGGCGTGCCTCATAATCAGAAAGTGGTTTTATAATAATAATAATTTATTTCTACCTCAAAAAATACAGACAGAGGGAGCTGCAGAAAAAGCTGTCGTAAACAGCTTGACTCAGCCGCAGCCCCGAAATACAAAGCAGCAGCGACAGGCAATCGCATCTCAGACATGATGGCTTCATGATAAAAAACAACAACAAAAAAACAACAACATACCAAGAACATACGAAGACTAAACAAAATCTTATCTGCACTTACATGTGCAGAAACCAAGTTGCTTCGTCACAAGCAGGATTACACTTTAAAATAATCGTCAAATAACATCAAATAACAGCACAAATGACAAAGAATAATGGACACAATAAATATAGAACAAAGAAAACATCCTATATTAAGCATTAACTATACGTAATGATTATTCAGTGGCACATTCGTGTGTATATGAATTGCATATGGCACGCATATCTCGTTGGGTACAGGTAAACAAGTTGATGTTAGCAGATTCGTACGCGTTGAGTAGGGAAGGAAGTGTGTGTTGAAGGCGCTCTTTCCCGGTATTGATGCGTGCTGTTGGCACCAACCAGTTTTCGGGGTGTCTGAAAGGGTAACTTTTTTTATTTTCTTGTAAGTTGGCTAGGTGCCTAATGTTACTTATAATATTTCTTGTTTCTATTTTAAAACGAACGCTGAGCCGATACTGATACAAATTAAAAATTTTGATTATACCAGTTTCAAGAAAAAGGTGTTTGGTGGTTGTTCTGTAATTTGCATTAAAAACATTGCGAAGAAACTTTATTTGCAAAATATAAATTTTCTGTAGGCAGGATGGTGTTGCAGTGCCCCATACCAGCTCGCAATCGTTAATGTGAGAATAAAATAATGAGTTGTAGAGAAGCAGTTTAATTGGTTTAGGAAGAATGTATCTAATGCAGCCAATTGCGCCAGTTATTCTAGCTAATTGCTTGACAACTTGGTCCACATGTTCTGTCCATGACATAGTTGAAGAAAATACTACACCAAGACATTTAAAATAGTCAACTATTTCTGTTTGTTTGGAGTTAAATAGGATACTTTTATGAGGAGGAACCAGTTTATTTTTCGTCCTGAAGATTACCGCTTTTGTTTTGCCCTCATTGACACGCATATGATTAGATTGGGACCATTTCTCCAGCGAGATCATCGTCGTATTGCACGATTGTATGAGTTCGTGAATGTCATTTCCGGAGAAAAAAATGCTTGTGTCATCTGCATATATTATGAATCTGGCATTTGGGTTAATGTTTACAATGTCATTAAGGTATATGTTGAAAAGTAGTGGTCCTAATATACTGCCTTGTGGGACACCAGAATAAACAGGCTTTACTTCTGAACATGCATTATGTATGTTAACCGTTTGTTGCCTTTTAGACAAGTAAGATTTTATTAGTTTTGCAGCCTGTCCTCGGATTCCGTAGTACCATAGTTTCTGTAGAAGTAACTCATGGTTCACAAGATCAGACGCTTTTGAGAAGTCGACGAAGATTCCATTTACAAAAGATCTGTTTTGAAATTGTGACAGAATGTACTCTTTTTGTTCTAAGAGCGCCAGTTCAGTAGATTTGTTTTTTCGGAATCCGAATTGACATGGTGTTAGCAAATTGTATTTATCAATAAATTTAGTAAATCTGGAGTGCAAAATTTTTTCTAGTGCTTTGGAGAAGACAGGTAGTACGGACACAGGTCTATAATTGCCGAAATCGTTTCTATCTCCCTTTTTAAATAAAACAGTTACTTTTGCAATCTGCATTTGTTCTGGAAATATTGATGTAGCTAAACAAAGGTTAAAGATATGTGTGATGGTTGGCGCTATGATATCTGCAACATATTTTACAGGCTTTATCTGAATCTCGTCAATATCTCGGCATTTACGATTTTTTAGGCTGAGTATAACAGTTAGTATTTCATGCGTTGTCACAGGATCTAAAAATAATGTATTACCATTATGAAAGTTTATGTACTCATATATTTCGGACAACGACCCATTAGTTCTTCTGTGTGTAAAATAATTATTGAAGGCGTTTGCGAGTTCAGTTCCCGTTAGCTCTTTACCACCAATATTTAGATTATGCACATGGTTTTGTGGCTGATTACGATGTAGCAGTGAGTTTAGACGGGTCCAAATCACATCATGGCGGCCCTTCTTCACGTCTAGATATGTGGAGTAATATTCCGTTAGAGCTGATCGCAGTGTCTTTGTTAACCTATTTCGAAGCTGTTTAAATAAATGCAGATCTTCTGCAGCACGTGTCATTATAAACCTTCTGTATAGCTTATTTTTATACCTAATTTCATTCCGCAACTCAGGGGTGATCCACGGTTTGCGAATTTTTCGAGATTGTTTACATGTTTTAGAGGGAAAGTAGGAGTGGTATAACTCTTTAAAGAAATCAATGAACTTATCATAGGCTTCATTGGCATTATTTAGGCAAGCAATATGCGTAAAATCAACTTGCTTAACAGCATCCCGAAAATTATCAAGTGTAACATTAGTTATACGTTGGTATGTAATACCTTTTGGCAGTTTTAGTGTTTGGGTTACCGTCTCCATGCACAAGAACACTGGTAGATGGTCGCTGATAGGGCATGATAAAGCACCAGTCTCGAATTTAGGATGGGAGAAATTAGTGATGAACAAATCTAAAGTAGACTGACTTTCAAGTGTTATTCTAGTAGGTGTTTCGAGCGCACTCATAAAACCATTCGAAGCCAATAACATCTTAAATTCTCTAGTACAATGATTATCGCTGCTCAAATCGATGTTGAAATCACCTCCAGCAATAAGCGTGTAGCCACCGTCTGCTACATAACACAAAAATTGTCGTAGAATTTAAAAAAACAATCTACATTTCCGCTTGGTGGGCGGTAACAGACAGAGTAAAGAAATTTACCCGAACACAATGACATTATCTCATAATCCGGTGTAATTGTACTGAATGGGCTCAAAATTTCACAATTTTCATTCGCATCCAGCACTAGTGCTACTCCCCCGCCACGACCAACAGGTCTGTTAAGGTAGTATGTTCTATAATTTGCCATTCTATAGACATTATCTGCGCTAGTGCTCCATGTTTCACTCAACATTATCACAGAGAACTTAAATTGAAATTCACTGAAGAATTCTAGCAATTCTGCTTTATTTTTCACTGATCGCGCATTGATATGTACCGCTTTAATGGATGCAGATGAAAAAGACGAAGCAATGCGGTTCAGGTCATTTGGAAGGTGATACGGACACTGTATCATTTTTTCTTTCTTTACGTACTGTGCTTACGGAGTACTTATTTAAGATCGTCCAGGTCGTTTGCTCCTTTGATATGAATTACATTCATTCCTTCATCTTTGCGGATGAGGATCTTCCCATTCGTATGCCAGACAAAGCGATAACCGCTATCTTTTGCTCTTTCTTTCGCAGTTCGAAGCAAGTCTATGATATATCGAGTCATGTTTTCCTGGATGATGATGCGCGGTTCACGATTTTTGGCTTTGTTCTTAGCTCTCAGCCATGAGTCTCTTGTTGTCTGTCTGGCGAAACGTGCGATTATTCCCGGCGTCCTACCCTGTCGAGCAGGCAATCTGTGTATTGTTTGAATGTCTTCTGCCGTTAAGAGCGGGACTTCAAGCTTCGGGGCAATCGCGTTTAATAAGGAAAGTAGATTTTCGTTGGGCGCAACCGCAATGCCGTGTATCTCCAAGTTAAGTTTCCTGCTGCGGTACTCAAGGTCGTTAACATCTTGTTGCAGCTGTGTTTGCACCACTTGGGTCATGTCGTCGTTTGCTTCTAGTTCCACTACTTTCTTCTTCAGCGCCTTGACCTCAGCGTCCTGGCGGGAAACATGTCTTTCAAACTCATCAAACTTTTTAGACATATGTTGCACAGATTCTTCCATTTCTGCCACTTTTTTTGTTAATTCTGGCAAATTATCAAGTTTCTCGAGGATAGAGGCAAGAGCATGCCTGACGTCAAGATCAGGATCATTGCCTTCTTTGCTACTTCCGCGAGAAACATTTTCCCTGCACATGAGACAGCGCCACGATTGCTTTGCAGCATTGTTTTTTGCTCTAAATGATTTTTCTGTCACGTCCGCACATTTACCGAAATGATATGCGTATTGACACTACGTGCATGTCACTCGAGGCCCATCGTTACAAATAGGTGACTTACAGGACGAACACACGCTAGACACCTGGTTTGCATGATCGGACATTTCAGCAAAATGACACAAAGTACGTTTAGACAAGCAATCAATAACAGCAGAGGAGGCAGCAGCGGCAGTGGCTTTTGGCACAATCCAGTTCAACTTTAAGTAATATTGCACTAACCTGCAACAGGAGCAGTTTCGCCGTTAGCGATGTAGGCGCGTTGCTGCCGCCGCTGCCAAGTAGCCGAACGGTCCAAGCGCTCGCGTTTTATCTTGTACGGGCCCCCAGTTGGCACCTGCGCAGATTGTCTCAGGGCTGACGGCAGCGCGCTGGCGGCAGATTGCGCAGACAGTAGCACGCCTGGCATTCGATGATCAAGCTCGGTGGTGATGGCTTCAACAATGGCGTAAAATATCAGCAGCAAAACTGTCCGTTTTCCAGATTCCCGGTCGCAGGAGGGCTCAGGAAGGTGATAACTTAATTTTTTTTTGCTATAATCCCTGATAATCTTTCGTTCAGCACCAGCAAATTTCAGTGGAATATAAATTGAGAACCGCAGTAGGTTATGGTCACCAAAATTAAATTATATGGTTTTACGTGCCGAAACCACTTTCTGATTATGAGGCATGCCGCAGTGGAGGACTCCGGAAATTTCGACCACCTGGGGTTCTTTAACGTGCGCCTAAATCTAAGTACACGGGTGTTTTCGCATTCCGCCTCCATCGAAATGCGGCCGCCATGGCCGGGATTCGATCTCGCGACCTTGTGCTCAGCAGCCCAACACCAGAGCCACTAAGCAACCACGGCGGGTAGATTATGGTCAGTAAGGCCATCAAACTGCATGACAGGGCTTATGCTATGTGGCTCTGTTGTGAGAGTAAGGTCTAATATATTAGTACCGCGAGTAGGCTCAGAAACAATCTGCGTAAAATTGAACTCTAAACACAGCTCAATAAGATCACTTGAATCAATGCTCAATGAAGACAAGAGAGACCAATTAACATCAGGAAAAGTAAAATCCCGAGATAGGTAGATTTCATTAGTGGGAAACTGTTCAAGGGCCCTGCCAATACTCTTATGAAGATCCGACAGGAACAAGCGGTCAGCGGCAGGTGGGCGATAACAAACGCCCATCAGTAACTTCCCGTATAATGTAGGACAAGCCATCAAAATTACCTCATGAGCAGTGTCAGCGTCAACAAAAAACGAAGGAATAGTTTTATTGATAGCCACCAACACGCCGCCAACCTTCTTATGTGAATGATCATGGCGATAAATGGCGTACTGATCAGAAATATGAAATAACTCACAGTCACCTACATCTGCATGAAGCCAGGTCTCGGTTAGCAATACATCAGACATGCTATCTTCAAGTTATGATTCAAGCAGGGAACGTTTTGGCAACAGACTGCGGATGTTAGTAAATGATACTGAAAGTGAAGGTGCACATGAAGTTGATAACCGTTGGACTTTAGCACTGCGCACATCGGCAACTAGCTATCGAGCAGGTACTACGGAATCAGAACTGTCGCAAATATACGTGGTATTATCGATACGGAGGTTTGTCGACATTCAGATTGTATAGACAGTTACGTTCTCTGGCAAATTGAAGTAATTTCTTACGTGTCTGTCGAGTAGCTAGCGAAAAATATTCTGCAATAGAGATTCCAGTATTTTTCAGCTTATGTGCACTAGTGAGAATTTTCTGCTTATCCTTAAGAACGTAGCAATTATAGGTCTAGATTTATTTGAAGCAAATTTTCCCCAGCCGGTGCACGCGCTGAAACTGAGAACTGGAAGTTGTGATTTCCAACTTATCTGAGTATAAGACAATAATTTTTCTTTCTGTAGTTGACCAACTCTCTTTATCCTCGTCGGGGATTCCAAAGAACAACAGATTGCACCGTCGCATTGTGTTCTCAGCTTCGTCACACCTTGACATTACTGCCAGAAGTTGATTGGCAAATGAACCAGTACGATGATCAGAGCTGTTAGGCAGTGTGGGGGCATGTGAAACAAGCTTTGCCTCCAAAGTGAGCAATCTCTCTGTCAAGCTTTCAGCGATTTCTTTATCGGTAGCATCATGCTTTTCGCTCAGTCTCTTAATTTCACCTATTAATGGATTCTGGCCCACTTCTAGCATACGCACAGTTTCAAGGAACATTTCAAGTGTTTGTTCGATGCTAGGGCCGGGATTTGATTTAATATCATCCGAAAGCAACAACAACAGACATGCAGAATTTTTGCGCGAGAATGAAAAGATCAGCAGTAAACGCCACATATAATGATGCGATTCGGTCGGGCGCGACACCGCAACAAGGCAGTGATAGCTGCATTTTAGCCAGGATGCATCTTTCAAGTAACCAACCTGAAAAAACAGCAACGGTAAGCGTCTCATCCTTTCAGCGGCGTCGTGCCCAACCGAAGTGGTGCCTGGCTGGCCTTTATATCCCGCTTCATAGTGCCACGTGGTAGTGACGTTAAAGAACACAGTAGCAATACTGTGAAAGACAAAAATAGCTTTTATTGGGCGAACCTGTGTCCACAAAACAGGCTACACTTAAAGCACAACGAGAGCGGCGAACACAGTCGGCGATCGTCGAAAATCTGATCAGCGGGTCAAGCACTTCGGCTTTTATACAGCAGTCGTCGAATGTTCCAGACTAATTGTTAGGATCCGCCGTGCCTACCACAAAGTTCTACACCGTTCACGACACGCGATGAAATCAGATAACACCAGGTTTGGCGACAACAGACAGGGGATAGAACAATCGATAACTTTCCAGAAACTTGGTGGGACGCCGCTAGCGCGCGACGGCGAAAGACGTGTGGCGTATCGGCTCCGTCGATTTTCGGCTGGAGTCCCGGCTCAATCCTCTGCACCCCTAGAAGACCAGCGTGAATCGACGCAGCAAACCGTCTGGACCACGTGGATACTAATGTCTACCAGGTGGGAACACTTTTGAAGATTTTACGACCGAATTACGCCCGCCTACGTGGGCGACGCCGTTAGGCCACACGGCGACGCCGACGCTCGGCGGCGTGGAACCGGCCTCCCGATGTAAAATGACGGCTCCCGCCGCGGCATTCCTGAGGGGTTACAATCCCGATGCCATGGTCTGGATGACGGTTTCAACAGCAGAAGATCAAAACTCCGCTCCAATGTCTCAACGAAGCGGTCGCGCGTCGCTCGCTCGTTCAAGCCAAGACGGCGGCGTGCACCGCCGCCCCGGCCTCCGGCACACCGGTCGGCAAGACGCAGCCTCCGGCCTCGCGCACTGCCGAAAGCAAAGGCAAGGCCCTTACCAACTGGAAGCCTCGGCCATTTCCAAAACCGGGCCCTGACGACTTCGTGGTCGTGGAGAAGCCACGTGAACATGTGTCGCTGCACCAAGCCTTTTCGGAGAACCGCTACGGTGCTGCCATTACGGCCTACCTCGCGCCTGAGGTGGCAAAGTCTGTTACGGTTCTAATAATAATAATAATATTTGGGGTTTTACGTGCCAAAACCACTTTCTGATTATGAGGCACGCCGTAGTGGAGGAGTCCGGAAATTTTGACCACCTGGGGTTCTTTAACATGCACCTAAATCTAAGCACACGGGTGTTTTCGCATTTCGCCCCCATCGAAATGCGGCCGCCGTGGCCGGGATTCGATCCCGCGACCTCGTGCTCAGCAGCCCAACACCATAGCCGCTGAGCAACCACGGCGGGTTTGTTACGGTTCTGCCGTCCCTTGAACAAAACCGGATATTCATCCACACCCCGAACCCGGCGGCTGCAGATCAGCTCCTCGGGGACTTCTCAATCAACACCGAGCGTGGGGCGATTCCGCTCCACGGATACCTTAGACAAGATGGAGGCGATGTCTGCCACGGCGTCCTCGTCGTCAGCAACTCTGACACCACTGAATCGTTTCGGCAGCTGGTGCAATGGAGAGCAGGCACCATCGTCGAGGTGAGGAAATTCGGCTTCCCTAACAAAGCATGGGTAACCTTCGCCGGGAGGGAGAAACCGCGTTTTGTGCACTATGAGAACATGCTCATCCCAGTGCAAACCTACTACCGGACAATCCCGGCCTGCGGCCTGTGTGCGGCTGTCGGCCACCGAGCGGATGCTTGTCCCAATACGCAGCAGGACACATGCGGACTATGCGGGCAACAAGCCCTGCTTGTGGAGGAGGTGCGGGCCCCTCACGAGTGTGTTCTGCATTGCTCTGTTTGTGGCGGTGGACACGCCACAAACTCGCGGGAGTGTGTGACGAAATTCCGCACACACAAGATGGCCGCCCCAAACGGCGGGACAAAAAGGAAAATGGCGGCCAAGAAGAAGAGCCGCCCTCTTGGCTTCCCCGGTGAGTCCCCGAGCCGGGACGACAGCAACACCGAAAAGCCGGCGCCACCTACTGGAAGAGCCGGCAAGCGACCACCGACGCAGCCGCAACCATACGGCGGCACTGGAAAGCTGTCGACGTCACCACCACGCGGCGAGGCCAGGGCCTGGGCCAACGTCGTGAAACGCGGAACACAGGTGAGCGGTACGGGCAGGGCAGCCTCCTCCCCTACCTCCCCCCCCCCCTGCGGCACGCAGTGCCGAGCAAGCCAAGATAGCAGCTCTCGAGGGCCAAATTGAGATGCTGCTCAAGAAAATTGCGCGCCTGGAATCGCAGTAAAAACAGCCTGCCACTCCCCCCTCTACTCCCGCAACCGAGGCTATGGAGAGTGAGCCCGCGGCACCAAAGGCAGCACTGATCGCGGAAGCTGCCCCTGAGGCCCGTCTAGAGGCACGCATGGACGCCCGTTTCAATACCGTAGAAAGTCAAATTTCCGCGGGAATCACCTCCGCCATCGCCAAAATAACTGAAAGCATACCGACAATCGTCGCACAACAGATCTCGCAATCCTCGCGTGGCGTCCGACGAACCGGCGGTCTTATCAAAGACATGTCTGGCTGCTGTCCGAAAACGTCGCACCGCACCATTGAAACTGAAGTAAAGACAATGACAGCTGCTCGCTCTTCGGAATGGAGGATGCTCCCCTCCCCGCGAGTGCTGGCTCCGGAGCAGCGTCCCGGCTATTGGTCTTTCCCTTCAATCACCATGGCGGACAGCCCTACAATTAGGCGCTCTCCCCGTACCGATTCGGCCGCCCCCATCCAAATTACCCAATGGAACTGCCGGGGATTCCGCGCCAAGCGGGCGCAGCTCCGGTTTTTCCTGTAAACATTCGCTTCACTTCCCGCGGTGCTTGCCCTCAGGGAGCCAGGGAGTGGTGCCACCCTTACAAATTATACCACGTTCCAGCAGGACCCCTCTTCCTGTATCTGCGTGCACAAAAATTATACAGCCAACCAGGTTGATTTGGAACTCAATACTGATTATTCCTATGTGATGGTCACCCTTCTTCCGCTTAAGAAACAAAACGCACCATTACATATACTCAACATCTGTTGTTCTCCCAAGCTCAAAAATGTAACTTTCGCAGCCCTCTTCAGTCGCGCCCTGAAGGCTGCGGGCAGGGACCCTCTGGTAATCGTGGGCGATTTCAACACTCACAGCACACTCTGGGGGTACATGCGTGAGGAGAAGCGCGGGCGCAAGCTAGCGGAACTTGCGTCCACGCTGGGCCTGACTCTTCACACCGACCCTGCGCATCCAACGCGGGTGGGTAACTCCGTGACTTGGGACACGTGTCCGGGCCTCACCTTCACCAAAAACATTAATCACGCAGGATGGGCCAACACCAAAGAAACCCTCGGCAGTGACCGCAGCATACTCAACACAACCGTCAGAAGCAAACCATTGGCAAGATCCCACGCCCAAGCCCGCCTACCCGACTGGATCAAGTTCCGGCAAAACTACACTAATTCGGCCCCTATCCATGGACAAGGTTACCACGCGTGGTCACGAGAATTGGTTTCACACCTTCGTTCGACAGAAACTCAAGTTGAACTATCGGAAGCCACGCCGGAGGTGGACAACCACCTCCTGCACCTATGGGAGGCGCGGCACAGCCTCGTCCGCAGGTGGCTCCGCCAAAAACACAATCGGAAGCTCAAAATTCGCATCACCGAGCTCACCCAACGAGCGGCAGAGTACGCGGCCCAGCTCGCCGACTCAAATTGGGTGGACCGATGCAACACGGCCGCAAGACAAATGTTTAGCTGGAGCACCTGGCGTCTCTTTCGCGCCTTAATCGATCCGACTCAAAACAGAGCCGAGACACAAAAACATCTCCAGCGCGCTATCCATAGCTTCGACGGAGACATATAAAAATTAGCATGCAAGCTACGTGATCAATACCTCTGTATACAGCAGGACCCCCGAGGGCCAGCGTACTCGTATGCAGGTTCCGAGAACGCGGAGCTGGACCAACCGTTCCAGCTCCGTCACCTGAAGGCGGCCCTCACTAAAATGAAGCGAGGAACGGCGCCGGGAAGAGACAAAATAACAGTGAAGTTACTTGCCAACCTTCCCGATCCGGCCTACGAGGCGCTTCTCGCATACATAAACTCACTCTCACTCGGTGAGGCACCCCTCCCTATCGAATGGAAGACCGCCCTGGTCACTTTCATTCCGGAAGCCGGCAAAGCCATAACCACGGCCAACCTCCGCCCCATCTCCCTCACGTCTTGTGCGGGAAAGCTGATGGAGGCTATGGTGCGAGATAGGCTGTCCGAGTTTCTGGAAAACCAGAACGTTTTCGCAGACACCATGTTCGGGTTCCGCCCACACCGGTCCGCGCAAGATGTTCTGCTTCAACTAGACCGCGAAATTCTAAATCCCGTTGAATACCCCCTCAATGACAAGGCAGTCCTCGCCCTCGATTTGAAGGGGGCTTTCGACAATGTCACACACGACATAATTCTGACGCACCTCGCCCAAACCAACTATGGACACAAAGTTTCAATACGTTAAGCAATTTTCTCCGACCGGCAATCGAACATCCGGATACAAGATGAAGAACACGGACCCTACCAATCAGGCACCAGAGGTACCCCGCAGGGCGCGGTCCTCTCACCCCTACTATTCGATTTGCAATGCTGAAACTCACGGCTCAGCTGTGGAATGTAGAAGGCATACAGCACGCGCTGTATGCCGACGACATCACCATCTGGGCTAAACACGGATCGGTAGGAGACATTGAAGCCAACCTGCAGCAAGCGGCGGAGATCGTGAATGCCTACGCCCGCCGCTGTGGCCTTCAATGCTCCCCGGCCAAATCGCAATTTGTAAACATTCGCCCCTCGCCGAAGTGCACTACCAAAATCGAACTGTCCCTCCCAAATGGACCCATCACAGAACACGATGAGATCAGAGTACTGGGTACTCTTTATTCATAAACACCACCGAGTCGACACAACACTGGCCAAACTGCGCAAGGTGGGGGACCAGGTGGGCCACATGGTTCGCCGGGTTTCCAATAAACGCGGGAGGTTACGGTGCGAAGACGTCTTGTGGCTGGCGCACGCATTCGTAACCAGTCGAGTGTTGTACTCGACTCCTTACCTCCGCCTTCGCAGCTTTGACGAGAACGCCCTCGAGGTGATTCTCCCCAAGATTTACAAGCGTGCTCTCGACCTCCCGGTCAACACATCCAACCAGCGCCTCCTCGGCCTGGGAATGGTCAACACCTTCGCGGAACTGTGGGAAGCACACTTGACGAACCACTACACAAGTCTTTCAAAGACTTGTGTAGTGGTTCGTGTCTTTTCGTGTTGACTCGGCCACTTCTGCACTTGCCTCAATGCGTGATAGCCAAGACGACCTAGAAAATAGGTCTCGCCGGAATAACTTGATTTTTTTTCGGCCTTCCCGACACCGCGAAGGAAACATGGGCTGAATCAGAAGAAAAGATTACGTCCTTCTGTGCAGAGAAATTAAATGTGTCACTTGAACTACAATCTATGGAGAGAGCACATAGAATAGGGCGGTACTCTGAGCACAAGAAAAGACCATTAATAGTAAAATTTATATCATTTAAAGAAAGACAACGCGTCCTTGAGGCCGCCTCAAGACTAAAGGGAACAGGATTTGGCATTAGTGAAGACTACTCTAAGAAGGTTTGTTTTGAGCGCAAGAAGTTGCTTCAGTTTGCTAAATCACGTGGCCATGATTTCAAACTTATCTTCAATAAGCTCAAAATAGGTAAAAAGACCTACAAGTACGATGCTGATTCCGATAACGTAATCGAGTTAGACGGATAGCCATCACAGTTCGCTACATCTCGGAAGACGGCTCACGACCTGAATTTCATTGTCGTGAATTGTCGAAGTCTAAAAAACAAAAAAAACATGAGTTTGAATCTCTTTTGGCATCGACAAAACCACATGTAGTCATTGGCACAGAGTCATGGCTAGATAGTTCAGTCTACAACAGCGAACTATTTCCGTCAGACTACACTGTTTACAGAAAAGACCGCAACTGCCACGGTGGTGGCGTTTTTGTTTTGATCCACAGCAGTCTCAGCAGCACTCCCATCAACGTAGAAAGCTGCCTTTGCGAAACGGTCTGGTGTAGGGTGATGCTCGCAAACGGCCACTCTGTAGCAATCGGATCGTTCTACAGGCCCCCAAACTGCAGGTCACCGAAGCCTTTGTTTCAAATTAATGACATCATGCTCTCGTTAAACACGACATATATTATTCTTGGTGGCGACTTTAACTTTCACCACATTAAATGGGAAAACTTTCAACCGCAAAACAATTCCTCGTCTCTTATTTCCACAGCATTTTGCGAGCTGATAAAAGCCAACTCTGTTCCAGTTCGTTGAGCGCTCAACAAGGCTAGGATCAGCTAATGAAAGCATAATTGATCTGTTCCTCTGTAACGATCGAGATCTTGTGTCCAGCGTCACCGTAATTCCCGGTATAAGCGACCACGGTACTGCAAACCTAACGTGTACTGCTATGCGCCGAAAAAGCCCACCGCCACGGAAGGTGTTCTTTTATAATAAAGCAGATTACTCATCGTTATCTCTGGAACTTGACGGCTTTCTACCTGAATTTCATCGACACACCTCAAACATCGACGTTAATTCTGCCTGGTGTTTGTTTAAAGCTAAGATATTGTCATTAGTTCAAGTTTACGTCCCACCACGCATTGTATCGTCTCGACGGCAATCTGATAAGCCATGGATGAACCGCAACCTTCGATCAATTATTAACAGGAGGCACCGATTATATCGCAAATATTGCGCATGCCCGGATTCCGACACGTATCTTAAGATGAAAGACCTAAGCAAGACTATCAACAAAGAAATGAGGAACGCTGAGGCTGCATACCTGCGCACATTAGGTGATAAAATAAAATCTAATCCGAAAGATCTCTGGAAGTATGTCAAAAGTAAAGGGAACAACAAACTAACTGTGCCTGATACTATAGATGACGTAAATTACGGTGATGACGTAACCAGCAAAACTGAGCACTTCAATCACTTCTTCCAATCAATATTTTCCGGCACTGCTGCTATTGTGAAAGACTTACCAATTCCTACCGACTTCGAACAAATGGAAAACATAGAAATAACAGAACAGGGAGTTGCTTCACTGCTCAAGAACGTTAAAGATAGCTCTGCATCTGGTCCTGACCACATTCCAAACTATGTCTCAAAGAACTGTGCTGCATCCGTCGCCCCATTTCTAGTAATTCTTTTTCAGGCATCTATCGAAGAGGGGTCCCTGCCTAAAGATTGGAAAAGTGGTAACGTAGTACGTGTATTCAAAGGCGGCGGCAAGACAAAGACAAAAAATTACAGACCTATTTCACTAATTAGCGTCTCATGTAAGCTACTAGAGCATATAATTTATACCAACTTAATGAGTCACTTACAGAGCAACAGATTCTTTTGCCCCACGCAACATGGGTTTCGCCGGGGATTCTCATGTGACACTCAGCTAATCGAATTCACCCATGATATCGCATCATCAATAAATAACGGACACCAGGTTGACTGCGTATTTCTGGATTTTCAGAAAGCTTTTGATTCTGTTGCACATAACCTTCTACTCACAAAACTGTCTGCCATCAAAATTCCAGCATCACTGATGAAATGGCTTGAGGCGTATCTTACTGGCAGAAAGCAGCGTGTTGTCCTTGAAGGACTGACCTCATCAGAGACTGAAGTCTTATCGGGCGTTCCACAGGGGTCCGTCTTGGGCCCACTGTTATTTCTAATATTTATAAATGACATAGGAACGCATCTTTTCAGTCACATACGCCTGTATTCTGATGATTGTTGCATATATCGCACCATTACGCCCCCTGCCGACTCAAGTATCTTACAAAATGACCTTCTAACAGTGTCCACGTGGTGCGACAGCTGGAGCATGAAATTAAACTCTGCCAAGTGCAATGTCATTCGCTTCACTAACAAGAGGGTACCACTTGTTAAAAATTACTTTCTGAACAGTGAACCATTGATCGAGGTAAGTAGTTACAAGTACTTAGGCGTTATCTTTAAAAATAATCTTTCTTGGAATGACCATGTAGAGAGCGTGGCGTTAAAGGCTAGTCGTATGTTACATTTTCTAAAACGTAATTTCTGGAGAGCCCCCCATAAGGCAAAGGAAACGCTTTATTTAACAAACGTTCGTCCGATGTTAGAGTACGGCAGCTCTGCCTGGGACCCAGAGACAAACACAGCCATTAACCAACTGGAACGAATACAAAAACGCGCCGCCGGGTTCATTACTGCCAACTATGATTTCACTCAGAGCTCATCACAAATACGTGTTAACTTGGGATGGCCACTTCTCGAGAACCGACGGAAATATTTGCGGCTTAAACTTTTCTTCAATATTTACACAGGCAAGACTGGTTTGTGCAGGGACACATACATAAAGAACCCAAGCTACATATCGCCTAGAACAGATCATCCGCTAAATGTGCAAGAGTACAAATGCCGTATCAACATTCCTTCTTTCCAAAAACTGTACATGATTGGAATAAACTGCCGCTCGAAATTGTTACAGCAACGCCATCTGTGTTCGTAACTTTGTTGTCGAAACATTTATATCTTTAGTTCTAAAATGTGTTTCGCTTCGGACAGAATAGGAGATTAACCTTTCCTGTCCGCGGCTTTTTGCCTTACTCGCTGTTCTTTTATGCGAAGCATATTACGAGAGCTCAACCCAGCTCCTCAGGCGCGGCGGTGTCGCCTTGAAACCACGTGACACCATGACGTCACGACAGAGGAGAAGTGGCTTTGGCTCAACTCTTGCAAGACGGGCTGGGTGGGAATCGAACCAGGGTCTCCGGAGTGTGGGACGGAGACGCTACCACTGAGCCACGAGTACGATGCTTCAAAGCGGTACAAAAGCGCCTCTAGTGAATGCGGTGTTGCCTTAGAAACGAGCTGTTTCTAAGGCGTGCGTCTCTTGCTCAGGCGCACATTTCGTTGCCGCGCCGAACGCTGCTTTGCTCGACGCTCACCGCGTCCAATGCGGGGCGCGTAGTCGCTGCCCTGTAGCCCATTGTCTTACACCCCTTGGCGGGTCGACGGGAACGCTGTCGCGTTCCACTCTTGAAGGCGAAGCACTAATGCAAGAGTTGTTTCTTCGTCTAGCCGAACCAAATATAGCCAAGCAACAGCAGTTCACCAGGCTAAACAGTGGTTCAACAACTAAAATAAAGGCTAGTATGCTTCGCATCCTGGGCTTAACCTTACCTAAGCCACAGCCATTTTTTTCATTACTTTATTATAATTATAATTATTATTAATAATATCATTGCGTCGTATTATGTACTAAAGTGTATTTATATTGTATTTCATAATAACCTCTAGTGTAATGTTGTGTTAAGTATACTGTGTTTTCAATATCAATATTTTGTTGTATTGTGTATTATATCTATCCTTTTGTAACATCAATCATCTGTATTTCCATCATTTGTATACTCCTTCCCCCTACTCTAATGTCCAACATTGGGCGCTGTAGGTATGTAAGTAAATAAATAAATAAATAATCTAAAGATGTTTATTTGGCAGAGCTCGGGAGCAGCGCAACGTCGACAGGCAGGGCAGTCACAGCTTCCAAGCACGAGAGCCGTTGCTGAGCAGGAGCGCTCGACCCACTAGCGTTTAGAGCCAGTAGCGCTGAACCCACTAGCGTCTCTTCTACAATCTCTTCGCTACAATCACCCCCGGGGAACGAGAAGGGAGCCGTCCGGCGACATAACAGCTCGTCACGATGAGCGGGTCGTAGTAACGCTTTAAACGGTCGACATGGACAATGTCGCGTCCACGGCGGCGCATGTCGTCAGATGGCTCAACTGGTTCGATGACATAGTTTACAGGAGATGCGCGTTTGACAACACGATAAGGGCCTTCATACTTAGGGACCGGTTTTGATGAGAGGCCAGGGGCAGTTGAAGGGACTGAGAGCCACACGAGCGCTCCCGGATCGTAGGTGACCGTGGCAGTGGCGTCACCGCGAGTGCTCCTCTGGCGCTCTTGATCATCGGAAGTAAAGGCCCGTGCGATGTCGCGGCACTCTTCTGCATGTCGGACCGTGTCAGAAATAGGGACGTACTCGAATGCATCCGGCCGGTACGTACCCACTAGCGTCTCTTCTACAATCTCTTCGCTACAATAAATAAATAAAAAGACGCCGTCGGGTCGCTGCCTTCTTGCCCGACTACACATCCATCATCCAACACTGACGGAAGAACGCATGCGCATCCCGGAAATCTGGAGATGCCTATGTTGGCCGGAAGTTGGATGTTGGCTGGTATGTCGGATGTTGGCCGGAAGAGGGCGCGCGTGCAGGGCGCACGTGCGCCCTCTTCCGGCCAACATGAGAATTGACGACCATAGTGGCCGGCGCCTCGCGCGGGCGGAAGCATTGGCACGTCATTATGGGAACAAGCACGGATTATTCTACGTGGATGCCTCCAGCCCGCACCATGGGGGTTGGTATACGGCCGCAGTCGTCCACCAAAACACAGCGGTGAATGGCCTTACGTTCAAAGCGCAAAACATAACACATGCGGAAGAGGTGGTCATCGCGCTCGCCGCCGCAGATCAGGACTCGCGGGTCATTATTAGCGACTCGCGAGGGGCCTACAGAAACATCTAAAGGGGCTTTATTCCCTATTTTGCGTACCGCTTACTTCAAGGCAGCAATTATCTCGGTGTCCCCACGTCCCGCACGATAGTATGGACTCCCGCGCATGAGGGTCTCGAGGGAAACGAAGCAGCTGACGCCGCTGTCCACGCGCTCACTCTCCGGGCATTGCACTCATCTCCCTTTGCTGCAGGCTCCGACCCCAATCCGGCGTTTACCTTTAAGGAAATCACCCAACACTACCAATACGGCCATGCAGTCTTTCCTAAGCCCTGTAAGGGCCTCACGAAGGCGGAGGAGCGTTTACTCCTTCGCCTCTATACTAAAACACTGTTGTGCCCGGCAATCCAAAAACATTTCGACCCTGCGTGCACAGGGAGGTGCCCGCACTGTGAGGAAAAATGGTTTTCCACATGGTATGGGCATGCCAATCAACCCCGCACCTTCCCCCTATACTCAACCCTACCCGGGAGGACTGGGAGGCGGTCCTGCTCGGCTGCTCCGACCTGGCAAGCCACAAGGCCCTGGTCGGCCGTGCCCGAGCCGCGGCTACAGCCATTGGGCTTCTGTTATGAGGAGCCCACCTAGTCTTTATAAGGAACGGCCCCTTAAGGACTGCTCCACCCGCTCCTTGCAAACACTTCTACCAATAAAGTTTTTCAGTCAGTCAGTCAGTCCAGAAACTTCGGATACATGCCGGCGCGTCCCGCGCTGTGCGATAACATTTGTTAGGCGGCGAAACGTGGTCACCCGATAAATATAAGTACACGTGTCAATATCCCCCTCTTAAAGAGCATCGACCCAATGCTGCAAACAAACGAAAGTAATAAAGAAAAGCACTCGTAGCAAAGAAAACAACGAAATAAGGAGTTTTGTCAGCGTCCGTAAAAGTGTTTAAGGCGCACCACGTGGACCAGTTCAGGTCGTGCGCGGCGCCGCTGTGAATGCGAAATGCCGTCTGGCACGACCTCATACTCCAGGCGCCAATACGTCGGATGTCCTTGTAGGGTCCGAAATAGCGTCGCAATAGCTTCTCACTTAATCCTCGTCGGCGTATCGGGGTCCATACCCAAACACGGTCGCCGGCTGGTACTCGACGAAGCGTCGTCGGAGGTTGTAGTGTCGGCTGTCGGTACGCTGCTGGTTCTTGATCCGTAGGCGGGCGTGCTGGAGATAGGTAGGCGCGCTGGAGACAGGTAGTGACGTCAAGATTTTCCTCGTCAGTGACGTGCGGCAGCATGGCTTCGAGCGTCGTCGTCGTGTTCCTGCCGTCATCATCATCATCAGCCTAGTTACGCCCACTGCAGCGCAAAGGCCTCTCCCACACTTCTCCAACTACCACGGTCATGTACTAATTGTGGCCATGTTGTCCCTGCAAACGTCTTAATGTCATCCGCCCACCTAACTTTCTGCCACCCCATGCTACGCTTCCCTTCCCTTGGAATCCAGTCCGTAACCCTTAATGACCATCGGTTATCTTCCCTCCTCATTACATGTCCGGCCCATGCCCATTTCTTTTTCTTGATTTCAACTAAGATGTCATTTACCCGCCTTTGTTGCCTCACCCAATCTGCTCTTTTCTTATCCCTTAACGTTACACCTATCATTCTTCTTTCCATAGCTCGTTGCGTCGTCCTCAGTTTGAGTAGAACCCTTTTCGTAAGCCTCCAGGTTTCTGCCCCATATGTGAGTACTGGTAACACACAGCTGTTATACACTTTCCTTTTGAGGGATAGTGGCAACCTGCTGTTAATGATTTGAGAATGCCTGCCAAGCGCACCCCAGCCCATTCTTATTCTTCTGGTTATTTCAGTCTCATGATCCGGATCCGTGGTCACTACCTGCCCTAAGTAGATGTATTCCCTTACCACTTCCAGTGCCTCGCTACCTATCGTAAACTGCTGTTCTCTTCCGAGACTGTTAAACATTACTTTAGTTTTCAGCAGACTAATTTTCAGACCCACCCTTCTGCTTTGCATCTCCAGGTCAGTGAGCATGCATTGCAATTGGTCTCCTGAGTTACTAAGCAAGGCAATATCATCAGCGAATCGCAAGTTGCTAAGGTATTCTCCATCAACTTTTATCCCCCATTCTTCCCACTCCAGGTCTCTGAATACCTCCTGTAAACATGCGGTGAATAGCATTGGAGAGATCGTATCTCCCAGTCTGACGCCTTTCTTTATTGGGATTTTGTTGCTTTCTTTGTGGAGGACTACAGTGGCTGTCCAGCCGCTATAGATATCTTCCAGTATTTTTATATATGGCTCATCTACACCCTGATTCCGTAATGCCTCCATGACTGCTGAGGTTTCGACTGAATCAAACGCTTTCTCGTAATCAATGAAAGCTATATATAAGGGTTGGTTATATTCTGCACATTTTTCTATCATCTGATTCATCATCATCATCATGGTCTATTGCTTAGTAGCCTTTACCGAATCCTGCCTGGTCCTTTGGTTGACAGAAGTCTAAGGTGTTCCTGATTCTATTTGCGATTACCTTAGTAAATACTTTGTAGGCAACGAACGTAAGCTGATCGGTCTATAATTTTTCAAGTCTTTGGCGTCCCCTTTCTTATGGATTAGGATTATGTTAGCGTTCTTCCAAGATTCCGGTACGCTCGAGGTTATGAGGCATTGCGTATACAGGGTGGCCAGTTCTCTAGAACAATCTGACCACCATCCTTCAACAAATCTGGTGTTACCTGATCCTCCCCAGCTGCCTTCCCCCTTTGCATAGCTCCTAAGGCTTTCTTTACTTCTTCTGGCGTTACCTGCGGGATCTCGAATTCCTCTAGGCTATTCTCTCTTCCACGATCGTCGTGGGTGCCACTGGTACTATATAAATCTCTGTAGAACTCCTCAGCCACTTGAACTATCTCATTTATATTAGTAACGATATTACCGGCTTTGTCTCTCAACGCACACATCTGATTCTTGCCTATTCCTAGTTTCTTCGTCACTGTTTTTAGGCTTCCTCCGTTCCTGAGCCTGTTCAATTCTATCCATATTATAGTTCCTGATGTCCGCTGTCTTACGCTTGTTGATTAACTTAGAAAGTTCTGCCAGTTCTATTCTAGCTGTAGGGTTAGAGGCTTTCATACATTGGCGTTTCATGATCAGATCTTTTGTCTCCTGCGATAGCTTACTGGTTTCCTGTCTAACGGCGTTACCACCGACTTCTATTGCGCACTCCTTAATGATGCCCATGAGATTGTCGTTCATTGCTTCAACACTAAGGTCCTCTTCCTGAGTTAAAGCCGAATACCTGTTCTGTAGCTTGATCCGGAATTCCTCTAGTTTCCCTCTTACCGCTAACTCATTGATTGGCTTCTTGTGTACCAGTTTCTTCCGTTCCCTCCTCAACGCTAGGCTAATTCGAGTTCTTACCATCCTATGGTCACTGCAGCGTACCTTGCCGAGCACGTCTACATCTTGTATGATACCAGGGTTCGCGCAGAGTATGAAGTCGATTTCATTTCTAGTCTCACCATTCGGGCTCCTCCACGTCCACTTTCGACTAACCCGCTTGCGAAAAAAGGTATTCATTATCCGCATATTATTCTGTTCTGCAAACTCTACTAATAACTCCCCTCTTCTATTCCTAGAGCCTATGCCATATTCCCCCACTGACATGTCTCCAGCCTGCTTCTTGCCTACCCTGGCATTGAAGTCGCCCGTCAGTATAGTGTATTTTGTTTTGACTTTACCCATCGCCGATTCCACGTCTTCATAAAAGCTTTCGACTTCCTGGTCATCATGACTGCATGTAGGGGCGTAGACTTGTACCACCTTCAATTTGTACCTCTTATTAAGTTTCACAACAAGACCTGCCACCCTCTCGTTAATGCTGTAGAATTCCTGTATGTTACCAGCTATTTCCTTATTAATCAGGTATCCGACTCCTAGTTCTCGTCTCTCCGCTAAGCCCCGGTAGCACAGTACGTGCCCGCTTTTTAGCACTGTATATGCTTCTTTTGTCCTCCTAACCTCACTGAGCCCTATTACATCCCATTTACTACCCTCTAATTCCTCCAATAACACTGCTAGACTCGCCTCACTAGATAACGTTCTAACGTTAAACGTTAAACGAGCTTAAATGGCGGGATCTGTGTTGTTTCTTGCACCGCCGTGTTGTAAGCGGACGTTACGTACGGCAGGACCGCATTCCACGTCTTGTGCTCGACGTCGACGTACATTGCTAGCATGTCGGCGAGGGTCTTGTTCAGGCGCTCCTTGAGACCATTCGTCTGCGGATGGTAGGTAGTTGTCCTCCTGTGGCTTGTCTGACTGCACTGAAGAATGGCTTGGGTGAGCTCTGCTGTAAAAGCCGTTCCTCTGTCGGTGATGAGGACTTCTGGAGCACCATGTCACAGCAGGATGTTCTCGACGAAAAATTTCGCCACTTCGGCTGCGCTGCGTTTCGGCAGAGCTTTAGTTTCAGCGAAGTGGGTGAGATAGTCCATCGCCTCAGTGCGTTTCAGCGGCGTCGTGCACAACCGAAGTGGTGCCTAGCAGGCCTTTATATCCCGCTTCATAGCTTGCGAGGGTGTCAGCGAATGAACTATTTTGCCAGCCACCATGTAGCCGAAGGAACCAAACTTGGCCATCCTTGCACTTTGGAAACTGGGACACAAATGCTTGATCAGCCCAGCGCGGCCAAGGTTCGAGAACCCACGGAGATAAGGCACCGAGGAGCGTAATCTTGAAAAATTACCGACGATTACGTTACTTCCTAATGCGAAATTTGAGCGCAGCAAATACCTGTTTCACCTTTTCGATAGATTGAGGCAAAGAAATCGAGCAACACATGTATGCGCTATCACAGAATTTTTTTTTATTTTTCACACGTATTCCTTTAACAAAGACTCCACTAACAGTTCTTGACAGTCATGAAGGAAGCTTTGTGGTCGGAGAAATAGACTGATATATGTTCGACTTGGTACACCAATGCTTGATTCTCAAAGACGAGATCTATACAAGTGCCTCGCGAGGTTGTCACAGCCGTGGGACGCGTTACGAGCGAGAGGAACGGGATGTTCTCCCGCATAAGTGTTAGGAAATTGCTGTTTGTCTTTATGTCAACATAAAAGTCCTCCACTACTAACATCGGTGTGGATCGATGGACGGTTAATGCGAGTTGCAGGAAGTGCACGACGTCTTTCGTGAGTGCGGTAGGGGCGAAGTAGGCAGCTACTACCAGCAAGCCGTTGGGCAACTTTGCGGCGCACAGTTCGCCAACTTCAAAGTTCGAGCCGGCGCTTTGACAACCGGAGACTCGCAGGAAGGGGTGGGAGGGGGGCGGCGTGTACACACAGCGGCAAACGATGGGGGCAGAAGCGCGTGCAGCAAGCGGACAACACGATAAAGGGAGGAGGGAAGAGATAGCAGCGACTGACTGATGCCGCTGACGCCGATAGTGAGTCAACCCCAGCTGCGGAGTTGGTTTCAGGGACAACGCCGCCGATGCCGACACAAACAATATGATACCCTCACTTCCGCAGCGCTAAGAACCAGGGGGGGGACCCTTTCCTCCTCTTTCTGCATGGCGGCGACGGTGTTCTATGCAGTCACGTTATCTTGACTCTCTAGCGGCGTCAGCGGCATCCAGCGGTATCAGTCGGTCGCTGCTAGCGCTGGGGGGATGAAAGGGGGGCGGAGCTGGTTACGAGGCCGACGACAACGCCGACGCGAAACCCAGGAACGGACGCCAAAGAGCTGCTCTCTAAAACAGCAACGGTAAGTGTCCCATTCTTTCAGCGGCGTCGTGCCCAACCGAAGTGGTGCCTGGCTGGTCTTTATATCCCGCTTCATAGCTTGCGAGGGCATCAGTGAATGAACCATGTTGCCAGCCACCAGTAGCCGATGGAACCAAACTTGGCAATCCTTGCACTTTGGAAACTGGGACACAAATGTTTGATCAGCCCAGCGCGGCCAAGGTTCGAGAACCCACGGAGATAAGGCACCGAGGAGCGTAATCTTGAAAAACAGCAACGGTAAGTGTCCCATTTTTTCAGCGGCGTCGTGCCCAACCGAAGTGGTGCCTGGCTGGTCTTTATATCCCGCTTCATAGCTTGCGAGGGCATCAGTGAATGAACCATGTTGCCAGCCACCAGTAGCCGATGGAACCAAACTTGGCAATCCTTGCACTTTGGAAACTGGGACACAAATGTTTGATCAGCCCAGCGCGGCCAAGGTTCGAGAACCCACGGAGATAAGGCACCGAGGAGCGTAATCTTGAAAAACAGCAACGGTAAGTGTCCCATTTTTTCAGCGGCGTCGTGCCCAACCGAAGTGGTGCCTGGCTGGTCTTTATATCCCGCTTCATAGCTTGCGAGGGCATCAGTGAATGAACCATGTTGCCAGCCACCAGTAGCCGATGGAACCAAACTTGGCAATCCTTGCACTTCTGGAAAACAGGACAGAAATGCTTGATCAGCCCAGCGCGGCCAAGGTTCGAGAACCCACGGAGATAAGGCACCGAGGAGCGTAATCTTGAAAAACAGCACCGGTAAGTGTCCCATTCTTTCAGCGGCGTCGTGCCCAACCGAAGTGGTGCCTGGCGGACCTTTATATCCCGCTTCATAGCTTGCGAGGGCGTCAGTGAATGAACCATGTTGCTAGCCACCAGTAGTCGAAGGAACCAAACTTCGCCATCCTTGCACTTTTGGAAAACGGGACCGAATTGCTTGATCAGCCCAGCGCGGCCAAGTTTCGAGAACCCACGGACACAAGGCACCGAGGAACGTAATCTAGAAAAACAACAACGGCATCCGACTGGATCTGGCTGCTCACGAAAGCGTTGGCGAGGCGCTGAGCATCCTTGCTCCGGAGACCTCACGGCGGACCATACGGCCCACGTGATCTCCTACCATGTACAGTTTACGCAGGGTGCTGGCGGTCTTGCGGTGTGTGTGGATGAAGAGCCCAAGGACTCTGATTTCATCACGTTCCGGGATAGGCCCGGTACGCCGGTAAAGTTCGATTCGTGTGGTGTCCTTTGGTTTGGGGCGAAGAAGATGCCCGTCCGTAGTCCGATTTGGCAGGTGAGCATTCGAGCACGCAGCGACGGGCGTAGTTGTCTACTACCAACGCTGCTTGTTGCAGGCACGTCTCGATGCTGCCAATAGATTCCAGCGTAGGCCATAGCGTGATGTCGTCAGTGTACATACCGTGCTGCACGCCTGGGACGTCATTCAGCAATGAGAGGAGGTGAGCCATGTCAAGGTTGAACAGCGGAGGAGAGAGGACCACTCCTTGTCGTGTTCCCCGCGTACCGAGGGGGTACGGACCATGCTTCTTGCCTTGAATGCGAAGGTATGTCTGCCATTCCATGAGGAATTGGCGAACATACCAAAAAGCTTTATGCCCACACTTTGTCGGTGAGAGGTGGGTAAGAATGATCTCATGAGGGACGTTATCGAAAGATCCCTTGAGGTCTAAGGCGAGGACTACCTTGTCATCACTGGTGTGTTCAACTGGTTCGATAACGTCTCGTTCTAGTTGCAGAAGAATTTCCTGTGCAAAGCGATGTGGGCGAAAATGGCACATGGTGTCCGCAATGGTGTGTTGGGCTTCCAGATATTCAGAGAGCCTATCTCGGACCATGCTTTCCATAAACTTCCCCACACAGGGAGCTAAGACTGAGATTGTCTGAGAGATTAACTGAGATTGTCGATGTTAATGGATTAGCCTGGTTTGGGTACGAAAGTAACCAAGGCCGTTTCCCAATCAATCGGTAGGGACTCACGCCCCTCCCAGATCTATTGCCTGTGTCACCGCAGCTGCTGTCAGAATTCTGCGGAGCGTATTTATCTGCGCAAGAACCCACTAAATTTAGTTTTACTATTTACTGCAACTTTTTTTCTTGTGCCGCCTAAACCTTGGTCTGTTGTCCAAAGCGAAATGCCTTCAAATGCAGAACTCGCAAAATGAGTGGAGCAACTTGAATCCAAGCTTGAAAATTTGAGTTCCGAGTTTCTTGATGACGTGCATGGAAAATTCTTACTAAAAATTAGCACTTCGGGATTAGACATTCTCAAAATGAAAACAAAAAAAAACAAATGGATAATTTGGTGACCACTGTGGTATTCCTCAGCAATCTGGTAGAGGAAATGAAGGATGAAAAGGTTACACTGGTAGCTGACAATAACGCTCTAAAAGGTAGCAACAGTATGCTCACAAAACAAGTGAGCGATCTAGAACAGCACTCGAGACTGAACAACGTCGAGGTGAAAGGTGTTCCTTGTACACAAAAGGAGAGTGTCTCGCGGTGACGCAAACCATTCGCGACAAAATTGGTTGCCCACTATCGCCAAATGATCTCGACGTGGTACACTGTCTGCCTACGAAAAGTAACAACAAAAACATCATTGCCCGTTTTATCTCGCGAACGAAAAAGTCGAACTTCGTGACAAAAGCAAAGAAAGCGCGGCTAAATCTAGGTGACATTGGCTTATCGGTAAGTAAAGAAATGCCGCTATGTGTAAATGACCACCTAACACCTGAAAATAAGGCCCGTTTTTTAAGGCCGTAACCTCAAGAAATCTAAAAAATGGCACTTCTTACGTACGGACAATTCCTAAATAAAGGCTCGCAAAACAACTGGCAGCCGCGTTTTTTTGGATTGTCATGGAAGCAGACCTTTCTGTGAACACGTAGCTACCGTCGCCTTTGATAAATCGCCTTGCCAGACAAATTCACAATGTCATCATATTTTACACCTAACGAGCTAAATAATTATATGTACAATAATCACAAATCTATCATTCGTTTTAACGCACGAACCATACGCAGACACTATGATGACTTTTCAAATCTGGTTGCGACACTTCAACTCTCACGCTCAATAATTAGCATCTCAGAAACTTGGCTAAGTGACCACGACAAGAACCTGTTTTTTTTCCTAACTATGAAGCAGAATAGTCAAATCGTCCGTACAGCTGTCATGGCGGTGCCGCAACCTACGTTTTAAGTACTGTTACGTACAACAGAAGGCACGACCTTCTTCACAACGTACGTGACTGTTAATCAATGTGAGTCGAACTTAAAAGTGACTTTATTAATGTGGACAACTAAAATATAACAATAGGTTGTGTATAACGCTCGCCTTCATCGTCTACGAAATATTTTGCGCCGCGCTTCATGACGTGCTGAATATCCTTGCAGACGAGAATAAAACGTTATAATTATAGGCGATATTAACATTAACCTAGCAGACAGCTCGTCTGCCTACGCCTTACAATATTCAAATTGTTTTAATAGCTTCAGTTACGAATGCTTAATCAAAGTGCCTACGCGGTGCATTAACTATGCAGATGGTAAAATAATCGATCATGCACTTTCAAATTTGCTGTCTCCGCCAGGCGCAGGCGTCCTGTTACAAAATATGACTGATCACTACCCGATAGTTTTACGCTTTCAGAATAATGAAGACTATGTCAAAGCCACTTGCACAAAGCTGACACTTGACAAAGAAGCTTTCATTTATTCACTGAGCCAAGCTGATTGGTCTTCTATAGCAGATATGAAAGATCCACAAACGGCCTTCTCGTTCCTGATATCGGTACTAAAATGGTATTTTGACTGCCACACCCGCAAAGTCAAATGCAAAAAGAAGTTTGCGTCCTTACAGAATCCTTGGCTGTCAGATAAGCTTCCAGCCTTGATGCGGAAAAAAGACAATCTGTACTAGAAAACAAAACTACGGGCATTTAACGGCAAATTGATTAGGAGGTACAAAAAATTTTCCAACTTTCTTGCTATCGAACTAAAAAAAAAGCGAAAAAACTTTATTACGAGAAGAAATTATCAGAGATGCGGAAAAGAAAGTACTCATAAATGGGAGATAGTAAATGATTTTTTAAGTAGGCGAAACAATCACGATATTTTAAAGGAAATTATTCATAACGACAGAGCGTACACCTCCTCACAAGACATTGCTGATGCTTTTGAAGGATTTTTCTGTAGCAGCGATTCGCATATACCAACGCAATATAGCCATTCATTACGACGCCTACCTCACTCGTTCCTTTTTCCAACCACACCACAGGAAATCAAATATATTATACGAAATGTAAAAACAACATGTGCAGGTCTTGATAATATGCATTCGAATCACATCAAGCTAATCGCGCACCTAATCTCAGATGTTCTCGCAAGTATTACTAACCTGATGTTTAAGATTGGAACCTTCCCACAATAACTAAAACAAGGTAGAATTAATCCTGTATTTAAAAAGGGTGACCGTGCCTTGATTGCTAATTATAGCCCAATATGCATTCTACCCTATTTTAGCAAAGTTATTGAACGGCTGGTAGAAAAGCGCCTAAGTACCTATCTAATTTTAGTATTCTTTCACTATTCCAATTCGGCTTACACAAGGGCTATTCCCCCGAACTGGCTTTTATATCCCTAAGTGAACAATTATAGGTGGCAATGGATAAGGGCATGTATGCTGGATCAGTGTTCGTGAATCTGACTAAAGCCTTTGATAAAATTAACCACTGCGTTTTATTCTTTAAACTTGAATCTGTCGGAATAACAGGTCCTGCTTTAACTTTGATACAAACTTACCCAAAAAATAGAACACGGAAAGTTAGAATAAATGTTCTTCCTTCTAAATCAATGATAGCAAACATTGGTGTACCTCAGGGATCCATACTTGGCGCACCCTTGTTTTTAATATATGTTAACGACCTGCCTAATTGCCTGCTTTCTTCTATCTGCATTCTTTATGCAGATGACGCAACTCTCTTTAAAACTGAAATTTGTGTAGGGAACCTACTTTCTAAACTTAATACCGACTTAAACAATGTGTTAAATTGGTACACTATTAACTAGCTCAATATAAACTCGTCTAAAACTAAATTTGTTTTATTCACGTCCCACCAACGCTCATCCGCATTCATTCCTTCGCTCTACCTTGGTAATAATCTTATCGCGCGTAGTACTTCCTATAACTACTTGGGTGTAGAACTTGATTCTAACCTTAAATTTCATCAGCACAAAGCCAACGTTAGGCAGAGGGCAACGTATGGAATAAGGTCACTTTTAAAAGCTCGGTATGTATTTAAACAGGAAACACGATTCTCTTTATACTACTCATTTATCCATTCACATATAAACTATTGCACTGCATGCTGGGGCTATACGTATCGTACCCACCTACAAACATTACAACTATTACAAAATCAGGATGTTGGAATAATCATTAAGTCCTAACCATTTCAATTCCAAACAGTTATTACATACCTATAATATTCTTACTGTGGACGAACTTCTTAACTTTAATCTTCGTATGTTTTTATACCAACAACTAGATATCGCTCACCACAACAGCCTGATACCTCAATCTTGTTTAATTAATACTAATTATACGCGATTTGCACAAAACAATAACTTTATTCTTCCCAAGGTACGCACAAATTGTGGTAAGCAGAGCATTAACTTTTCGTCCGTTTCCTTCTGGAACACACTACCTCCTTCTATTTAAATTCAAAAGTCGTTTTAAACGACAACTAAAAGACAACATTTTATCATCTGCAACCACTTAAGTCCTTTTTTTCCTTTTCTCCCTTGCAAATGTACATTTGGTTACGCGACACAAATAAAAGTTCATTTGGTTATGCTTCATTATCCATTTACTTTCGTAATGGCGGTATAGTTATGTAACAAGTCGAATGTAATAATAATTATTATACTTTTTATTAGCATGTCTGCAGCTGATTTGTATTAGTACTACCAAACCTGAGCCAATACTAAGTTTGCTATTTTTCTAAATATTTTACACTATTTGTTGCAACTGTTCATATTTTTACTTATACGCTGTACCGGAGGTCCCGTTACAGTATTTGACCTCGCGACCTCCTCCTGAATATTATTTCCTTGTACTGTATCTTGTACATTAATAATAAAACCTCATTCAATCATTCAAATAGTCGAGGAGGTGAAGGTGAGGTGAAAGAGTCAAGGAGGTTGGCTAAAAGCCTAACCATCACCCGATCCCTGCCTGGCACCGTTCCTCGTTTCATTTTGGACAGGGCCGCCTTCAGATCATGGATTTCGAAGCAACGATCCAGGTCAGCGTTCTCCGTGCCTGCATAGGAGCACGCCGGTCCGAGGGGGTCCTGTTGACGACCCGATATATTTGTCTCTGAGCGCTTGTGCTAATTTCGCCGCGTCTCCCGCGTATGCGTCAAGTGCACGCTGTAAGTGTTTATGGGCGTGTTTGGCTAGGGTCTATGAGAGCCCTGAAAAGATGCCAGGTGTGACGACTTGACATCTGCGTAGCAGCAGTGTTGCAGCGCTCCACCCAGTTAGAATCGGCGAGCTGGGCGGGTACTGGTCCAGTTCTTGGGTGAGGGCTCCGATTTGTAGTTGTGTTTCTGTCTGCGCACTCGGCGGACTACCCTTACAAAAATGACTTTAGACTGTCTATAGAAAGTCTATAGACTTTTCATAGATGACCTTTCCTTTCTATAGATTTGGACTTTTGTTGATACAAAGTCTTTAGACTGTCTATAGATGATGGGGAGGATCAGGTAACAGCAGATTTGTTGAAGGATGGTGGACAGATTGTTCTAGAGAAACTAGCCACCCTGTATACGCAATGCCTCATGACTTCGAGCGTACCGGAATCTTGGAAGAATGCTAACATAATCCTAATCCATAAGAAAGGGGACGCCAAAGACTTGAAAAATTATAGACCGATCAGCTTACTGTCCGTTGCGTACAAACTATTTACTAAGGTAATCGCAAATAGAATCAGGAGCACCTTAGACTTCTGTCAAGCAAAGGACCAGGCAGGATTCCGTAAAGGCTACTCAACAATAGATCATATTCACACTATCAATCAGGTGATAGAGAAATGTGCGGAATATAACCGACCCTTATATATAGCTTTCATTGATTACGAGAAAGCGTTTGATTCTGTCGAAACCTCAGCAGTCATGGAGGCATTACGGAATCAGGGTGTAGACGGGCCGTATGTAAAAATACTGAAAGATATTTATAGCGGCTCCACAGCCACCGTAGTCCTCCATAAAGCAAGCAACAAAATCCCAATAAAGAAAGGCGTCCGGCAGGGAGATACGATATCTCCAATGCTATTCACAGCGTGTTTACAGGAGGTATTCAGAGACCTGGATTGGGAAGAATTGGGGATAAAAGTTAATGGAGAATACCTTAGTAACTTGCGATTCGCTGATGATATTGCCTTGCTTAGTAACTCAGGGGACCAATTGCAATGCATGCTCACTGACTTGGAGAGGCAAAGCAGAAGAGTGGGTCTAAAAATTAATCTGCAGAAAACTAAAGTAATGCTTAACAGTCTCGCAAGAGAACAGCAATTTACAATAGGCAGCGAGGCACTGGAAGTCGTAAGGGAATACATCTACTTAGGGCAGGTAGTGACGGCGGATCCAGATCATGAGACGGAAATAATCAGAAGAATAAGAATGGGCTGGGGTGCATTTGGCAGGCATTCACAGATCATGAACAGCAGGTTGCCATTATCCCTCAAGAGAAAAGTATATAATAGCTGTGTCTTACCAGTACTCACCTACGGGGCAGAAACATGGAGGCTTACGAAAAGGGTTCTACTCAAATTGAGGACGACGCAACGAGCTATGGAAAGAAGAATGATAGGTGTAACGTTAAGGGATAAGAAAAGAGCAGATTGGGTGAGGGGACAAACGCGAGTTAATGACATCTTAGTTGAAATCAAGAAAAAGAAATGGGCATGGGCAGGACATGTAATGAGGAGGGAAGATAACCGATGGTCATTAAGGGTTACGGACTGGATCCCAAGGGAAGGGAAGCGTAGCAGGGGGCGGCAGAAAGTTAGGTGGGCGGATGAGATTAAGAAGTTTGCAGGCAGGGCATGGCCACAATTAGTACATGACCGGGGTTGTTGGAGAAGTATGGGAGAGGCCTTTGCCCTGCAGTGGGCGTAACCAGGCTGATGATGATGATGATAGATGAAAGTCGATAAAGTTTCTATTTCTTTTTGTCTATTCGCAGTCTATAGACGGTCTATAGAAAAAAGTGGATAAGGTGTTTGTTTCCTTTTTGTCTGCTTCCCCTCTATAGAATACCTACAGACGAAAGTCGACACAGTCTCTATCTATTTTTGTCCATACTTTGTCTATAGACTTTCTACAGACGAAAGTCGATAAGGTTTCTATTTCTTTTTGTCTACTCGCAGTCTATAGACGGTCTGTAGAAAAAAAGTCGATAATGTGTTTGTTCCTTTTTTGCCGACTTCCCCTCTATGGACTACCTATAGACGAAAGTGCATACAGCCTCTATCTATTTTTATCCATACTTTGTCTATAGACACTCTATATTATGGACAATAGTCGAGAAGGTCTCTATTTATTTTTCTCTACTCCCGGTGTATTGAATGTCTATAGAAGAAAGTCGATAATGTGTAATTCCGAGTTCCCATAGCCCCCGCCCTCTGCGAACGCGATGATGTGGCACTGGTTCATGCACGACGGCACCGCAACCCCGGCGCGGCGGGCAAACCGTGCAGACTACTAGTCTGCGTTCGGTGCAGAAGCACCGAACGAGCATCGCGGCGGAGCAGGCAACGTCCGAGTCACCAAGGTCTTCCAGGCACCCGAAGGCCCTAAACCTGGCTGCTTCCCGGACGTACACTTCGTGGAGACCGGGTGGTGAAGATCAGATGGTAAAGATGTGGTAAAGGTGGTAAATAAGTGGTGAAAGCCGGCAGACCAGGTGGTGAATTCACCACCTGGTCTGCGTTGTTGTTGTCTTGCATGTCTATAGATTAACAATAGAGAAACATCGTTTATCTGGGCCTAACCCGTGTACGCTGTAACCAAGCGCAGGTACCGGTGGATAATACGTAGCTGCGTTTGATATAACCCACTGAAGTTGTGTACTGCTGAGATTGCTGTATAGCCTATTTGTAGGCTTTAGTATACACATAGTGTATACCATCGCATTTGTTAACCACATGATATGGTCTACGTAGTAGCTCTCGGCAATCCCAAGATAGTCCTCACAGTTGTCGCATCACTTTTGAGGCAGTAGAATAAAGAAAGCAAAACGCCGATCCAATTGTTATAATAGATCTTATGAACGCCAGCTTCAGCTACAAGTGGATTCCAAACAGGCATCAAGCTAACAGCAAAGACACTCGTAATGTTTGTAGCTGACAACGCGGACTTTGGGAATGTGCGATGGACCGATGTCGCGCATGTGGTGTTCGCTTTGTGTGTCGTCCGATCCTCGGATACTTTTCACATTGTATTCATATCTCGGCTGCGTCACTAACATCGGGCGGTTTTTTGTTTACTGATATCCTGCACTATAAACTCATCAAAGTTTCTCATTCACTTAAAATATGTGCCAAATTCTTTGAGCCCACCCAGTTTTTCGCCGGCGCTATGCCTGCGCAGCCACGCATATGAGTACTTCAATGCTGTACTGATTGCTGATTGCTTTGACCTATCATCGGAACAGAAAATTAGCCCTAACATACGTGCGGGCCTTAGTGTGAGGACCTTAGTGTGAGGTGAGGACCATAGTTTTGAAGCAATAAACGACAATCTTGTGGGCATCATTAAGGAGTGTGCAATGGAAGTCGGTGGTAACTCCGTTAGGCAGGATGCCAGTAAACTATCGCAGGAGACGAAAGATGTGATCAAGAAACGATAACGTATGAAAGCCTCTAACCCTACAGCTAGAATAGAACTGGCAGAACTTTCGAAGTTAATCAATAAGCGTAAGAGAACTGACATAAGGAAGTATAATATGGATAGAATTGAACATGCTCTCAGGAACGGAGGAAGCCTAAAAACAGTGAAGAAGAAACTAGGAATTGGCAAGAATCAGATGTATGTGTTAAGAGACAAAGCCGGCAATATCATTACTAATATGGATGAGATAGTTCAAGTGGCTGAGAAGTTCTATAGAGATTTATACAGTACCAGTGCCATCCACGACGATAATGGAAGAGAAAATAGTCTAGAGGAATACGAAATCCCACAGGTAACGCCGGAAGAATAAAGAAATCCTTGGGAGATATGCAAAGGGGGAAGGCAGCTGGGGAAGATTAGGTAACAGCAGATTTGTTGAAGGATGGTGGGCAGATTGTTCTAGAGAAACTGGCCACCCTGTATACGCGATGCCTCATAACGTCGAGCGTACCGGAATCTTGTAAAAACGCTAACATAATCCTAATCCATAAGAAAGGGGACGCCAAAGGCTTGAAAAATTATAGACCGATCAGCTTACTGTCCGTTGCCTACAAACTATTTACTAAGGTAATCGCAAATAGAATCAGGAACACCTTAGACTTCTGTCAAGCAAAGGACCAGGCAGGATTCCGTAAAGGCTACTCAACAATAGATCATATTCACACTATCAATCAGGCGATAGAGAAATGTGCGGAATACAACCAACCCTTATATATAGCTTTCATTGATGACGAGAAAGCATTTGATTCTGTCGAAACCTCAGCACTCATGGAGGCATTACGGAATCAGGGTGTAGACGTGCCGTATGTAAAAATACTGAAAACTATCTATAGCGGCTCCACAGCCACCGTAGTCCTCCATAAAGAAAGCAACAAAATCCCAATAAAGAAAGGTGTGAGGCAGGGAGATACGATCTCTCCAATGCTATTCACAGCGTGTTTACAGGAGGTATTCAGAGAGCTGGATTGGGAAGAAATGGGGATAAAAGTTATTGGAGAATACCTAAGTAACTTGCGATTCGCTGATGATATTGCGAATGATGATATTGCGTGATGATATTGATGTAATGAGGAGGGAAGATAACCGATGGTCATTAAGGGTTACGGACTGAATTCCAAGGGAAGGGAAGCGTAGCAGGGGGCGGCAGAAAGTTAGGTGGGCGGATGATATTAAGAAGTTTGCAGGGACGGCGTGGCCACAATTAGTACATGACCGGGGTTGTTGGAGAAATATGGGAGAGGCCTTTGCCCTGCAGTGGGCGTAACCAGGCTGATGATGATGATGATGATGATATTGCCTTGCTCAGTAACTCAGGGGACCAACTGCAATGCATACTCACTGACCTGGAGAGGCAAAGCAGAAGAGTGGGTCTAAAAATTAATCTGCAGAAAACTAAAGTACTGTTTAACAGTCTCGGAAGAGAACAGCAATTTACAATAGGCAGCGAGGCACTGGAAGTCGTAAGGGAATACATCTACTTAGGGCAGGTAGTGACTGCGGATCCGGATCATGAGACGGAAATAATCAGAAGAATAAGAATGGGCTGGGGTGCGTTTGGCAGGCATTCTCAGATCATGAACAGCAGTTTGCCACTATCCCTCAAGAGAAAAGTGTATAATAGCTGTGTCTTACCAGTACTCACCTACGGGGCAGAAACCTGGAGGCTTACGAAAAGGGTTCTACTCAAATTGAGGACGACGCAACGAGCTATGGAAAGAAGAATGATAGGTGTAACGTTAAGGGATAAGAAAAGAGCAGATTGGGTGAGGGAACAAACGCGAGTTAATGACATCTTAGTTGAAATCAAGAAAAAGAAATGGGCATGGGCAGGACATGTAATGAGGAGGGAAGATAACCGATGGTCATTAAGGGTTACGGACTGGATTCCAAGGGAAGAAAAGCGTAGCAGGGGACGGCAGAAAGTCAGGTGGGCGGATGAGATTAAGAAGTTTGCAGGGACGGCATGGCCACAATTAGTACATGACCGGGGTTGTTGGAGAAATATGGGAGAGGCCTTTGCCCTGCAGTGAGCGTGACCAGGCTGCTGATGATGATGATGACGTGCGGGCATCACATTTGGCGGTATACGCTGGAAGATATGCTACAAATACGCTGTATTACTCATCGACGCTGGCAATAATGCGTCTGAAACGTCTGAAGGGCCCTGTAACGGCTTTTTACTAACAGCGCATTTATGTTAGCGTTTTAGTCTCATACGATAGCCCACAGCGTTTGTCATGCAACCTGCCAGCTCATTTCCTTCGTCCATGAAAAAAGATGAATAACGGAAAAGAAAAGCCACCCGTTCCGGCGCGCATGGCGCGCAGAGAGGAAGACAGAGACAAAAAAAGGAGGAAAAGGCGCTCACACTCCTCCGAGCGCGCACGCCCGCGCGCGGAGCTCCTGCGCATACTCGGAGCTCTTGCGCATGCGCGGCGGTGCGCCGTCTGTCCGATTCTCAACGGGTGCGCCAGGCACGTAAACGGTTGTACCGGTGTTCGGTGTCTGCCTGAACGTTAGAGTCTGTGTATGCGTGTCTTCTTTGTGGCATCACACGTCAACTACACTGAACGGTAAGCGTTAGCAAAAATGTTTTGCGTCAATAGCTCATGATTATGTGAGCGCATTTCGTAGCGCGAAGCGGCTGCATGTAACGCAGGGGACTCGGGTATGGGGAACCAGCGCTGGAGTTTTCACGGCGCCTGCAGCGCCGCCCTGGCGGTCAGAACGTGCACAATGCAGCCTCCCCCGCCTACGAAAATTGCGTTGCGTGCCCTTAAAGTCGAAGGAAAACAAAAGGGCGCCGACGATACTGTTGCGTATACAAGTGCCACAACTAAGTCGGGATGAGGGAGGATGTATCCTTCTGCGTCTTTCCATCCAAACCCTACGAACAAGAACGGAGGCGGCGTTGGATCCAAGCAGTCAGGCGAGCGGAGTAAGCTCCCGTCTTGTCGCCCTGTCAAGCGGTGTCGGGCTGGTTTCTAAATCAAATTTCGCGTGTATCCCTGGTTTATTCGATAGTGAGGATGGTCAGCCATGGCAGACAGTACCAAACAGCAGAACCTGCAGTCGGTATTTCGTCGGAAACGAAATGAGCAATAGCATGCACTATCCGGCATATGTACCATTTTTCCTTCGCAATGCCACCGCCAAGCCCCTTCCAACGCCACCGCACCAAGTGAGCGATACGAAAGGTAAAAATTATCCATTCATTGCCAAGAATTATGTGGGAGGGAAGCTGCCTTGTGATACGAGTTGTATGCGCATAGTGCCGGCGCATGCGCGACTAAGGCACCTATGTGTTTATAGAAATGCGCATGCGGATGAGGACTCGGCGCTGAGATGCATCCGGCAAATTTATGTAATTAGTGCTAAATGTAGCCAGGATTGTTAGGATTAAGCAGCGGAGAACTCAAACCTTTGCTTGCGCGAGTCAGCTGATGGGATAAAGCTTTCTTCTCCATTGACTGCAGTGGCGAAGTAACATCAGATTTTTTTATGTCTAGCCAGAGAAATATGGAATATCTTCAGGCCAACTAATACTTACGAAACCACAGCGCAGCACGACCGGAGCCATAACTGCTAGATTTGCGAGGCAGGCAGCCACGCAAGCATGGCATCGATACACGACGCAACCGTTAAAGAAACGTGCTCGCCGCGACGCACTGTGAAAAATATTTAAAGCTTAAAAAGCTTCTTTCGTCATTTCTTCACTTGATGGCGCTAGCTTCTTTACAAAAACTCCACTTCAAGCGGCGCGAAAACGGAAACATACGAACTATAATACGGCTGCGTATGTGTGTGTCGCCTGGTTGTGTGGCTGAAATATGCCGCGTTTCGTCGCCAGGGCGGCGTGCAACGCACTCTTTTCGACGCGCCGCCTATCCAGCGCTGGTTCCCCATAGTGTCGGTTTGTCGTTGACATGGCTTGATAACACGGTCTTGTTCTCGCTTCTACTATACGGAATGTTTTACGGCGAGCGATCGCTCGGGCTTGTTGATTTTACCATTATAGTTTAGGTGCGTAAAAAAGGGAGTACACCATGTTTTAACTTGATACCGAGCTACCAAAAAGCGGATTGTGTGTGTTGGGCAGCCAGTCTGGTAGATCTCATTTCGTGGCGCTTGATCCGGCCGCGATGAATGCTGCGCCGCATGTGTAGTGAAATTCTCGTGACACGCTTTACGTATATATCTCGAAATTGTGTTAGCATCAAGAATGTTCTGACAGACACGTATAGTTAAATAACTGCTAACGTACTCGGATGAAAGGCCGTGTTTGCGGGGCACGCATCAGCAGTGTGTGCACTGCCGTTTTCGCATTGTTTAAAAGTAGCAGTATTTTTAAGGTTTATGGCAACCAATCTAAATGATTTTAGGAAGTTACCGCAAGCAAAACACGAGACTTGAAGAAATATCTAGCAGAAATATCTAGATTCACCCAATCTATTTGTATGCAACCACAAACGCTTTTGGAGCATGAAACCTGCGATGAGCTCAGTCACTCGCAGCTTCGCAACTTAGCCGAAAAAATTAGAGAACAATAAATGATGGCTCCAGAAAGCACATTTACAGGTTTCAAACTGAAGGCATTGCGTTTGAAGGTAGTGGAAGATAATTTTTTGTCTGTTTTATAAACAGTTCAGTAGCAGAAGTTATCTTTCGGGCTATTTGCTTCGACGTCATGCAGTTTACGTGCTGTTAATCACCAGACAGCTGCTGGCGCAAATTCGCATTGTGCCAGTCGTGCTTCGTAAGAAGCCCTTGTCGTGCATAATAAGTGTTCCGGTTTTCATTACTGTTGCATGTAGTGCCATCGTCTTGGACAGACTGTATACAATATGCGCTGTACAAAAGAACAAAAAGCCAGATTATCAATTTGGTGGTCTTTTCTTAGTAGATAACGCACAGATTATTCAAATAATTCAGTGGACATTGCATTTGTTCTAGCCTTATCAACACACCTAAGAGATCGTAACATGTTTTAGTTGATAAGTAACCTGATCAGTACGCCCCCATTCATGTGCATTCTACTGAAAGTGTGGCAAATGTATTCATCTCGAAGTATGAAAAAAGAGACATTGCAGACTGTTCTAAGCGGAAATAAATTGCAAATGTTAACGTGATTGTTCGAAACTGCAGTCAGTATGCTGAGCATGTTCGTTAGGCACGGGCATATTGCATTAACACCTGAAAAATGTGCACAGTCCAGCCGGGTATCTTTGTTTCAACAATTATTATTATAGGAATCGTTTGGGATTCTCGCATTTCTTTTATTTTTATAAGTACGCTTTGTGTCACATGAACCTGTCTTGAAACGAAACGTACCGTTGCTGGCGCCGGCGACCATTACGGTTGTCTAACTGCTTATCATACTGTAATATAACGAAACATCATAATGGTACTGATTAATATTGCCATGTAGTCTTTAGTCAGAGGTAAACAAAGTTAACTAGAGGCATAAGTGATGAGAGCAAATTATATAGAAAACTGCTATTGAACCGTAAAAACAACTCATTGAATAGTTTTCCCTCACATTGTTGCATTTGCTTTACGTGTGTCTCTGTGTCTTCCGTGCTGTACTCGTGTGGTCATCAATTACGAACTTGCCGAAGCCCTTGTCAGCTTTATTAAACAAGGGATTCAAGTCAGTTGAATCTAATACTGCATGTGAAGTGACTGACGTGTTATTCGTTTTATCTAAATATTATGGACTGGCAGTACTTGGCAAGCATTAAGCCACAATATTTTTTTTATTGCACATAAGCTGCAGGCGTCATAGATTGCCAGAAAATTTTCATGAAAACAGCCAGGGAAGGCTTGGAGAAAGATCGGGAAATTTTAAAATGGCCACATAGGTATGCTGTCTTGTTATATGTCATACAAAGTTTCCAGAGAATCTCTGTGGTAAATATATTTTGAAACGTTTCACCTCATATAAATTGAGGGAAATTGGTTCCATTTATTGAAAGAAAAAGAAAGTCAAGCATACTGGCAAGGCATTTCTTACTCAATATGTTTTTTTTGCGTTAAATAAACGTCCTGAACCTCCATAGCCTAGAAAAAATTTTCATCTTTCAAAGCAGCTTAAATAATTTACTGTGATAGAATTCATTCAAACTATACTATCAGTTCTGTTTCCTAGGTGGTGCATATCTGTCGTGCCATGACACAAAGTGCTCGTGTGGTATTTCGGGTGCTCATGTGGTATGCCTAACTTGGAAACCTGTTAGCATGCCCAAGCGGCCTCATTACCTGTAAGAAATTAAGTGACCATATCAATACAATCAACCCATCTGCCTCTGTTAAAGTTATGGCCAATGACCCATTCATTTAAAAGTATGAGAAAGACATTAATATGTGTATTAAGCAAAATAAATTACAATCTTAGGCATGATACTGCGAATACTCCAGTCACATCTTCTGAGCATATCCCTATGCACGGGCATACTTAACTAACATACATAACATAACTTAGCATACTTTTTGGCTGGTAGTTAAGTATGCACGGGCATACTTAACTACCAGCCAAAAAAATGTACAGGCAGCCCAACTGGGTAACGTTTCAGCAATAAATATAGAGACCGTTTGGGACAAGTACATTAATGCATCATATATGAACTTGTCATAAAAGGGAACATACTGTTGCTGCCACGAGCAGCAGTTGTGACTTTTTAATTGTTCACCATACCATGCAAAAAATATTGTACAAAGGTACTGATTTGTATTGACAAGCAGCCATTAGTCATAGTCAAACGGCCTTAAGTATTGACTTAGATGGTTTGAGCAAATATATTAAGCTGCTAATGAACATAGAAAAAATACACTTTTTGTTATTTTTGCCTCATATTGCTGCATTTACTTATTTGCAGCATACACCTGCAGCACGTTTGGGACTAATGACACAAAGGTCAAAGCCAGCCTGGCGACCATGCTTGCCAAGGAGTAGTGTAAATATTTAGTCTGTTTCCATAATAGCATAAGACATGAGTTTAAGGAATTCATCTATTATATCGAGCAATAAAAGCGGGTAATGCATTGCCGGTGCATTTGTTTTATTTTTTGCCCTGCATGATTCAGCACTATGTGAATTCTTTCTGTTTATGCAACATATATGAAAGTACAGCTGGTTCAGGAGCATTATTAATCTACTAACGGTAATGCAGAAGTGCACATGAAAAGCAACAGGTGTACATGCATAAATACATTCAAAACTTTTTGCTACCGCATGTAAACAAAAATGTAAACTAACTTGTACGTAGCCGCTATGGAGTTATGGCCTTATACACTCTTTGTAGACTTGTCTATAAAATGTCTGTGTTTATAGAGTGTATAGATTAATGAAAATTCATGTTTGTTGACAAATGCATGCAGAATGTCATAGAAAAAAGTGTATCGGATTATAAAGTTCTGTTTTCGTAGACTGAAGTCTATGGAATGTCTATAGACTATCTATATACATTTGTCTATAGACATTCCATAGACTTCAGTCTACAAAAGTAGAACTGTATATATAGTTCTACTTTTGTAGACTGAAGTGTATAAAATGTCTACACACAAATGTCATCTATAGACATTCTATAGACTTCAGTCTACAAAAGTAGAACTGTGAGCCTATACACTTGTCCAGACATTCTGCAAACAACTGTCTACAAACAAGAATTTTAATTAATCCATAGACACTCTATAGACAGTCTTTAGACTCAGACTTTTTATAGACTAGTCTATAAAAAGTGTATGGCCATAAGTCCATAGACACTCTATAGACAGTCTATAGACTCAGACTTCTTATAGACTAGTCTATAAAAAGTATGGCCATAAGTCTATAGACTGTCTATAGGCAGTGTATAGACAGTCTATAGACTCAGACTTTTTTATAGACTAGTCTATAAAAAGTGTATGGCCATAAGTCTATAGACCGTCTATAGACAGTCTATAGGCTCGGACTTCTTATAGACTGAGTCTATAGACTGTCTATACACTGCCTATAGACAGTCTATAGACTCAGACTTTTTTATAGACTAGTCTATAAAAAGTGTATGGCCATAAGTCTATAGACCATCTATAGACAGTCTATAGGCTCAGACTTCTTATAGACTAGTCTATAAAAAGTGTATGGCCATAAGTCTATAGACAGTCTATAGACAATCTATAGACTCAGATTTTTTATGAGATTTTTTTCTATCTGTTTTTCTATGACATGTGTACTATAAAAAGTATGGTCATAAGTCTATAGACGGTCTATAGAGAGTGTCTAGACAGTCTATAGAGTCAGACTTTTTATAGACTAGTCTATAAAAAAGAGTATGGCCGTAAGCCTATGGACTGTCTTAGACTAGTCTAAAGAAATGTCTATAGATAGTCTATAGACTTCATAGACAAATGTCTATAGACTATGGACTCTCTATAAAAAATTTTGTAAGGGTAGACTGTGCCGAGCCTCCCAGAGGTGCAGGAGGTGGTTGTCCACTGCAGGTGTGGCCTCTCAGAGTTGAACTGTCTGCTCGGTGTGACGAAATGACGACACGAGGTGTTGAGACCAGGTGGCGTGGCCCTGGTGGGCTATGGGGATCGAATTGGTATACTCCGATTGGAATGTAATCCAGTTGGAGAGGTTTGCCTGTTGGCAAGGTCAGGAAAAAGGTGGGGGGGGGGGGTTTGGATTGTGGTAAGGACAATGCAGTGGTCGCTGCCGAGGGTTTCCTTGATGTTGAGCCAATCTGCGTGTCTGATGCTTTTGATCACTGTGACGTCGGGACATGTGCAACGAGTCACAGAGTTGCCAATGCGTGTTGGATATGTAGGGTCCGTCAAGAGGATGAAGCCCATGGTAGAAATGAGTTCCGCTAATTTTCTACCGCGTCGTTTCTCCCGATGGTAAACGCCATGGGTGCTGGGTGCATTAAAGTCACCTACTATGACCAGTGATTCCGTGCCTGCCACCGCGAGTGCTTTGCTAAGGATGTCTGTGTAAGTTATGTTGGGCAGTTTATGGGAAATTTAAGTGTTAGGAATGTGTATCGATAGGCCCTGCTTCCTAAGTGGGAGGAGGGTCACAATAGCATACGAGTAAGGCGGGTCGAATTCTAGATCCACCAAGTTGGCGGTGTAATTCCAGTGCACGCATATTGCGGTTTGTGGGTCCCTTCGATATACGGTATAATTTGTAAGGACGGCGTGCTCGCCTAGCTCCTGGCGAGCCACTACCGCGCGTAAATCGTGATAGGTTTCTAGGTGGAGCCGGAGACCAGCCTGCTTACTACGGGCAGCCTATGTGAGTTCCCCTAGGGGAGCAAGCTAGTAGTCCGGGTGGCGGCGGGTGCAATGTGTGGCAGGCAGGTGGGCCCTGCCTCGATGGAGACCTCTCGGTGGGAGGTCCCGGCGGAGTGGGGCCTTGCTTGGAAGGGCCGGGGGCCCCCGTCCAGGGTGCGGGGGTAGAGGAGATTTGGTGGCAGGAGATGGAGGGTCCTGCCATGAAGCCCGGGTGGCGGGCACCCTCGCCTGCCGTGGTCGCCGGCGTTTGCGTTTCGTGGAGCCGGGTTGGCTCTCCAGTAGAGGGATGGGCTATTTGGTGGTGGCGCCCTGTAGCGCTCCTTACAGCTCCGGTCCCCGGTGACGTGGGGTCCAGCGCCAATAGCGCACTTTGCTGTGCGCACGTGAGGCGTGCGAGCCCATCCATAAGTGGCACCCTGTTGCCACAGGTGCCGCAGAGGTCCGGCTTGGGGCCAGGGCAGGCGTCGGGGTGGTGTTTTTTTACGGTCTTTTTTTACGGCTGTACAGGGATTAGCAGGGCGTTGTAGGTGACGTACCTGGACTTTACCTTGCTGGAAAAGGTGAGCCTCACCTTGTTGGAGGTGCCTAATCGCCGGATGTTGAGGATCTCGCACTCCGGCCAGTAGAGGCGTTGCCGAAGTTCGGCTTCGGAATCGGTACTACGCACTGTCACCACTACGTAGCAAGAGTCCTGGGTATCCACTCGTAGGTACCCGAAAAGAGGAACCGGACCAACAGAGGAGGGAACCGAGTTCACCGATCAGTTTCGCTGCAATAAGCGGGTTTGGGGTGTAGACTAGGATGAGGTTTTTGGTCACGCACCATCACTACTGTGACCAGCCGGTTGGCGTTTGCTCAAAGGTGGGTGATGAGCGCGCTGCCGGCTCTGTTCTCGAGAAAACGGTGGTGAGGATCAACTGAGTCCGTGGTTTCAGAACGACGAATCTGTTCCAACTAGGCTGACTCGCAGTCTTGCTTCAGTTCAAAATCAGTCGTTTTCGGTTTCGGCAGAGGTAGAGGTTGCCACATGGGTTTCTTCTTCCCCTGCTGCGGGCCCGCGGAGTGGGTCGCAGGCAGCGGGAGCGTTGTGGCACGGTTGCGAGCTGCAGCATCAGTAGCTGCCATTGCTGCGTCGCGCGGCCGCTCTCGTCTTGCCACCGCGGCAGCAAGAGCGGTGCTCTTAAAGGTTTGGGGCAGCTCCGGTCTGCTTTCCGAGGTTTGTATGGTTATCCACAGCATGTTACGGGTGTTGTAGCCGATGTAAGTGTCCACCTCAGGTGCGGGAGTAGCTCGGGGCCGATCGCCCGTTCTACTGGGAAGCGCCATAGCCAGTAGGCCTAGCGGAACTGCCACCGGTATCGAGATGTAAAACGCCGGTGAAAGTTGTAAAATGGGTCCACATGACGAAACGTGGTGTCCAGATCAACCGGACCACATTCCGGAGACGGTGGTAAAGTTTTGCAGGGGGTCCGAAGAGGTGGCTAGCGATTCCGTGCGAAAAACGTCGGAGCCGATACGCTGCACGTCTGATCCGGTCACGCGCTCGCAGCGCCCCCTCAGCAGGCGATTTGTGTCTTGCCCGAGCAGATGAGGGTTGGACCCTTCTGCGTGTAGCCGTGCGCGACTTATCCGTGTCTGGAGAAAGGGGAATCCTGGGGATTCAGCCGATGCCGGGCGTGCGGACCTTTAAGGCCCCCCGGCGGAGGCAGCATGGCCTCTTGCTAGACATAGAGAGCACCTCCATACTGAACCACCTGGAGGAAATCGGCAGTCACCTTTTCCTGTCCTCCTCTTCAGTCTGTCTTTCTCTCTCACTTTCTATTTTCCCTGTTTTCTACTCACTTCTTTTTGCTTCCGGCTTTCTGGGCGGCAAGGGTTAAACTTGTTTGAGTAGAGAACCTTGTGTATACCATATTTGTTTATAGCAGTAACGTACAGCTGGCGCTTGCAGGACGTGTTCTACACTTCCTGCAGCATCTTTTTGTTCGGGTCTATCGTGAGTGCTTGGCGTTGCACCCGAACACTGAAAACTCTTTATGGATGATTCCTTTCCGAGACTCCTTCCTCGCTTGACAAACGTGGACGCACAGAAGTATTTCAATATTTTGGCCACCACGTAGAAAAGTTTCCCAAGTAATACGGGGTAGATTCTGAAAAACCAAAAGAGAGCGTGAGTCATCTCACGTCTCCTTGACGCGAAATGTCGAAGTGATGCCATAGGCCAAGGTTACAAAGCTACGAAGCTAGGCAGTGGTGACCTTATTTGGGAACTGTAGGATAAGAAAAAAAAAACACTATGACAAGCTACATAACCTTGTCTCTTTGGAGACGTGCCAGTTGCCATGACTCCCCGGAAAGCTATGAACGTCAGCCGCGGCGTTATTTCTAATGACGACCTGATGGAGCTGAGAGAGGGCGAACTTTTGGAAGGTTGGAAAGGGCAAGATGTGATCAATGTCAAACTAATTAAGATGAGACTTGATGGTAAACAAACCAGACAAAGCGCTCTCCCATCACCTTCGGTTGAAGTGTGGTGCCCGAGACAATCGAGGCAGGCTATGTAATGATCCGGGTCAGACCATGTGTCCCGAACCCTCTGCGGTGCTTTAAATGCCAACGATTCAGCCACAGTTCCCATAACTTCCGAGGCCGACGGACCTGTGCTAAATGCAGTAGACACGAAGACCCAACTGAATACGAAAACGCTTTACACTGTGTAAACTATGACGGGGTGCATGCCGCATACTCGCTGTCCTCCCATCCTGGAAAACAGAACGAAATCTTAACAATTAAGGTAAATGAGAACCTATCATTCAAGGAAGAACGGATGAGGTTGCTTTTTCAGCCATAGAACACCTTTGCTGAAGAAGTGCGTCAGTGGGCAGCGTCACAACGGCTTCCGGCGGCTGTTCGTCCCACACGCAATGAGCCGCCAGCGGCGCCACCCGCCCGCTTGGTGGCTGCAGCCAGTTTCATCACCCCAGCAAAAGCGGCCACTGACCTGTGGGCTGGTGGCCTCAGAGGTCTTTTCCGACGTGTCGAGGCCTTCACGCCAAACACAGCACTGGCGAGAGCGGGTGTACAGCTCTTGACAAGGTTCGAGGGACACAACAACCAGTCAGACGGCGCCGCCAGCACCTAAGGAGTGATGAAAATCTCTCGACCGCTTTAAAAAGAAGAAACCCCGCATCTCAACGTCCGTAAAGGGCTATGTAAATTTTCTCCTTAAAGTACATGGCACAACACCCTTTTTTTAAGATGGGCACTCAAGCAGTGCATTGAAACGTAGAGGTCCTTTTCACAATCTTGATGATGTTAAAGAGCTCTTTCGCAAATTTAGTCCCCAGGATGCTATTTTCAAGAAACATGCCTCAAACATGCCAAAACAAATTTTTTCCCCACAGTATGCTATCCTTTCTAAAGACTGCGATGACACTGTCATCCGGCGCTGTGGCTATAGCAGTCGACAGAGACGTTGCTTGCCGGCGATTAAAACTTCGTACGCCCCTAGAGGTAGTAGCTGTTCGCGGACTGTTGTTTCAGAAGTTAATCACTATCAGCTCTGCATACATCGCTCCTAATTATCAAATTGAAAAAAACAAAAGCCAAAAGGAAGCTTGGGGACGACTTCGCGACTCACTAACCACCGAAAACTTGATCAGTCTTAAACAAATAAAGTCCCAGGGTAGAAGAACACGCCAACGTACTAAAAGCGAGAGAGCTGGGAGTACATCTTCGGTATACATTCTTAGAAAGACGAGACGAAAGTTTTGAGTAAATAAATTAATGGGCTGGGTGCAGACAAATCCGCTACCCTTTGAAAGTAGTCAAGGTGATAGCTTAAAAGATCAGGCAGATTGTCTAGGCGAACGCTTTCAATACGTCTCGAGTGCATCGCATTATACAGAACGTCCTGAGGAGCGCGAAGAGCGGATCCCCTTAATTGTAAAGATTCATCGTGTGAGGCTTACAATCGCCCATTTAGCTTAGCTGAACTTGAGGCATCGCTCAGTTTTTGCAACAACTAGGCGCCAGGTGGTGATCGCATTATGTATGAGATGATTAGATACTTACAAGCTGAAGCGTATGCTACATGCTGAAAGAAGCTATAGTTATCCCGATACTTAAACAAGGCAAATAGTCGTCCTTACCAGTAGCTACAGGCCAATGGTACTAATAAGCTTTATGTGCAAAATATATGAAGAAAAGATAAACCGGCGCTTAATCTGTTTCTTAGAAAGTAGCAAAATAGTAGACCCCTTCCAGTGTGGCTTCCAAGAGGGTAGGTTGGCAATAGGCCACCTTGTTTGCATCGAGGAAAACATCAGAGATGCATTTATACATAAGCAGTTTTTACCTTCGGTATTTCTAGATTTAGAGAAAGCATACGCCACAACATGGCGTTTCGGGATTCTGCAGATCTTTCCGCTATGGGGATCCGTGGAAATTTGTTAAATACAGTTGAAAGCTTCTTGTTGAACCGTGCCTTTCGTGTGAGAGAGGGCAATGTTTATCTAGAACATTAAACTAGGAGACCGGCTTGCCACAAGGGGGTGTTGCTTAGTTGCACAGTGTTTGCTACAAAAATGAATTCCCCGTATGCAGTCATTCCACGCAGCATGTTTCATTTTGTATATGTCGATGTTGTGCAGATATGCTTCAAATAATGTAATACTACTGTCTACAAATGGTAGGTGCAGCTTGCATTAAACTTATTGTCTAAATGGACAGATGTATATGGGTGTAAAATAGACGCGCAGAAAAGTATGTGTATATTCTTTTCAAATAAAAGAGGCGTGACACCAGTGCCAAATCTCAAGCTCAATCAAGAGCAACTATCTGTAAGCAGTGAAAACAAATTCCTGCGAAGAATTATAGACTCCAAGCTTGCCTTCATTCCCCCAACGTTAATATTTGAAGGCAAAATGTCTAAAGACGATGTCCCTCTTAAAAATTTTGTCGCGCTTAGCATGGGGTAGTGATCAACAATACCTCCTGAACTTGTACAGGAGCCTTGCCCGCCCCTTTTGCCTTTGCTATGGGGCTATAATATATCATTCTGCAGCGCCAAACGCGCTAAAAATCCTACGCCCTGTGCACCATTTAGGTATCCGCCTACTGACCAGTGCTTTAAGTAAGCCCTGCAGAAGGCCTCTGTCTGTTATCAAGCGAGTGGTCACTCCGTCTACAGAGGTCATATTTCAGCTTTGCAGATTATCTGAACGTAAACTCTAATCCTGGACATCCTTGTTACACAACTGTAAACGATGTGTTGTGTGGCATATTTTTAAATAAACGGCTCATAGCCAGGAAGCCGCTGTTACGGAGTGTTATGAATTTCAGTGGAGAAATGTGTGTCCTATTTCTAGAACACCATGTTATGCTTCCAGCGAAGCTGTCACTGCCATGGCGGCGCATGTCATGGGATGTGACGTGTCTTTTGTTGAAGTCAGTAAGCGTGCCCCTGAGATGCACATTCGGTGCACTTCCTTGAACTGCGGTCGAAGTACTGCTTCTTGAAAATTTACGCCGATGCATCAGTCACATGCCGGTGTGTTATGCAGTCGCTGGTGCTTCCTTTTCGCAGTCTGGCATTCTGCATGCGCAAGCATCTTTACGGCTGAAGCCTTTGCACTATTATCGGTTGTGAAACACTTCAAATAATTAAAACTTGAAAAGGAAATGTTATTTACCGACTCTCTAAGCACTGTCAATTATTTATTACCGCTACAAAAGCTTAAAAATCCGGTAATTATTGACATTTTTACATTCTTGTGCGGGGTTTATGCATTCAATCGATGTTTCATAATATGCTGGGTGCCTGGGCCCAGCGGCATCGTGGGTAATGTGCTCGACGACAAAATCGCCACATCCGGAACAACAAAGGCTTTCAACTCTTCCATAGCTGCACCCCCCCCCCCCCCCCCCCCATAGAGGTGAATCCTTTCATTCGGAAAAATTAAGAGACTATTGGCAATGCTTGTGGAATGCCCAAATCTCCAATAAACTTAATCTAATTAAGCCGCAGCTAAGCACTTTACTATAAACAATAAAATAACGAGAAACCGATGTCCTGTTCTGTCGACTAAGAATAGGGCACACATACGGTACACACAACTTGCTGACTAGTGATGAATCTCCTACATGTAGTAGATGTGGTGAAAGAATGACCGTCATGGATGTCCTGGCGGAGTGTCGGGAAACAGAAATCGAGAAGAAAAGGACTTTCTTTTAGCTTGTCGACAGCACATGCCTTTACATTCAGCATTGTTTCGTGGCACAAACCCATTATTCGACACCAAACCTCTTTAACATTTTTTTTAAAATGACACTGTACACTGCACATGAGCAGTCTAAGAATTACGTAGTACGGCCTCTTACTAAAGGTAGTTACTGCGTTAGGTACACCTAGTACAGCACGTCTCTCCTGGAGGGCCCTGATCAAGCAGTATTATTACGTTCACACACCCGTTTCATTACACCATCCTTGTGCAACAAAGCATTTCTGGTCATAGTTCATCCCTCTGATCATTGTGATTGTTTTAATACTGGTATAGTGTATGCAATTTAAAACTACTGATTTTATGCCTATTTACAGCCATACTACATCCATCATTCAAAGTGAAATTCTTCATTTAATAAACGATACCGCATGAACCCCCTGTATCATCATTCTCTTGTTGGCATAAAAAAACTACAGCTTGCACGTCTTGGCTGTGTACAGGGTGTTTCACATAATTTGGCCCAAAATTTAAATATATGCAAACGCTACCTATCTGCCAGCACCTAGGCAATATTGTTTGCCGTCGCTTGGAGATAGCTTATTTTTTTGCATTTCGCCTAGCTAGATAATTCGCCCTAATTAATTATGCAACTTCTGAATAATAATTAGATGAAAAGTGTCAATTAGAAAATTGTACAGCAACACGAGAAATTCCCGATACAGCTTTCTGTTGCTCAATGCGTGCTACATAAAAATGTTTTTCCGAGTGTGAACGAGCCAAAGTGCCTCAAGCGGCCATTCGTGCGGCAACATGGCGCATATTAGAGGGCTTCTTTCATGCTTGGAAAAACATATTTATCTAGCACGTATTGAGCAAGAGAAAGCTGTAGCGAGAGTTTTTCACCTTGCTATAAAATTTTCTTTTTGACACTCTTCATGCAACTAGAACTGAGAAGTTGATTAATTAAGACTATGTAGTTACGCGAAAAGAAATAAATAATATGAGTATTTCCAAATGAAAGCGAACATTACCTTAGTTTTGCCCAGCTACGTAGCATTCGCATATTTTAAATGTTTGGTCCCAGTTAAGTGAAACAACCTGTACAGTTCAGATTATATTGTTGTGCGGGACACGAGCGCGGCTGGAAATCAGCAGAAGGAATCGAGTGATGCGTCTCTGAAGAACAAGCAACAACAGGCTTTATTTTCATGTTCGTCCAGTCTCTACGGCTCCGTTGCACACCCTCGTTCCACTTCCCTTTCCCGCACACTCAGCGATAAGGTTTTATCGAGTGAAAAAGGAGAAAGTGTGTCTGGTGCTACTGTGCGACCGTGAGGCCGCCACATCACTTCCCCTCCTATTGAGTTAGCGAGCGTTCATGGGGCTCTTGCATTGCCCAGGGGGCGCTGCGAAAATGGTGCTAAAAAGCGCCCTCTGTCCTCAACTGGGTAGTACCAAGCTCGGTCGTCTGCTTCGCAAAGCACGTTTACGACATGGACCCGCCTCTTTCGGTTCTTTTGAACCGCGGCTTGCAGCGAATATCGGGCGCCGAAGATATTTTTCAGGGGTGGCACGTTGCGTAAAGGCAATAACTTATGCAACGCCGAATGCGTGTACGCCGCTCAAGAAATAAGCGGCGAAGTTTTAGCGCGGTGTCAATCGCAAGTGAAGGCAGTCGCGTACGAAGTTGAACTTCAGGTAAGGTTTGCACGCTGCTAGATTCAGGCGCACAGACGTGACGAAATGCTTGCTATGAATGAATGCACAGCAGCGATAAGCCGGCATTATGTGTACGGTACTGATCGAGCGCACGATCGCACGCGCCGCGACGGCAGCGGTCTTTCGACATGCCGCGAAACGGCGGGCCTCCTGCAATATTTGTTGACTGCATGTCGCTCGACAAGTAGTTATGCCTTCTGCACTGTACTAGCGGCCATCTGTCCCTTTAGCAATTGATAACTGATGCAATGCTATGAGCTCGCAGTAACGTACGTGCGAATCGCGTGAGCTCGTGGGCTGCTCGTTTGATGTAGCTTTTCATGACAGCGCTCGGACATCGATGTGCTGCAACCAATAATACCTTGCTGCGCTGCTTCAACGTGTTGGCTTGAGGTCAAGGATAAGCACATTTAACTCTTTAACCTGTGCTGCTCGTAGTGGGGTAGTGAATTGTCACCGAATCAGCCCGGCCATTTGTGCTCATTTGCACGCACCACTTCGCACGGGTCGAATTGTTAATTGTCGCTGTGGCCGGGTCTCGAATCGTGAATCACCAGCCATGCCTGCTGCTATGTCGGTCTGCCGTCGGGTCTGTAGGTGCAAAAGACCGAATTTTAGAACGCAGATAAGCAAGGTTCAAGACAGGCGAAGCAGTCAGCATGGCACGAAGTTTCACTTGCCCAGCGCGACGAACTGCAGCTATGCAGCGCGCCCGACGCTCCGCTTCGTGAGGTCTTGAAGGAAAACGGTAGAATCTGATGTTGGGATTCAGGCCTTCTTGTTCATGGCAGCCCACGACGCAGAAGAAACGACGGTGACGCTTTTTCGAGGTTGAGCTAGGTCTCTCCGGATCGGCGTCACCGATTCCTTCTGCTTTCAGCATTGCGTCTCACGGATGGTCCGTTTTCGTTTAACTCTAAGCTGCGACGAGCTCGCAGCGTGGTCGACGTGGTCTGTGAGAAGTGACGAGCCTTTTCGCACTCGCAACAGGGCAGAAAAGAGCGAGAATGGACGCAAAACTCGGCCTAGAAGCGTGTTTCGCCACAGACAGGGCTCAATACGACCCAAGCTGCTACGACCCAGATGTCGTTTCCCGCGCCGCCACCAGGCGCCGCTACTATACCTCAAACTCCAGCGCAAGACGCCCATAGGACGATTTAAATTGTTCAGAAGCCCATAGACAAGAACGGCACCGAGAGCGGCGCTGCTGCGCCGGCGTTGAGAGCGCCGCATGCGGAGCAAAATTCTATTAGCGGTGGTGCCCCTCTCCCATCTCTCGTTCGCGCCGCCTTGATTGCCTCCTGCACTGCGCGTGTTTGGGCACGTTTCGCGCCGCGCGCGGTGTGTGCGCGTGGACATTTCCTTCGAAGGGCGGTGTACAGTCTCTCGCACATTTAGGGGAAAACTCGAAGCGCAGCAGCTCGCGCAGATGCTCGAGGGGCGGGATCTTGAACGGCGTCGTCTGCTACGGCGGCGCACGCTGGCCGCATTGTCGAGAAACGTTCTACTGTCAGGTGCAGGGCGCTGATCACATCGTTACTGCGTGAAAGGAGCCGGTATTCTTTGCTAAGCGTTGCGCGACGCCCACTGATACGCCTCGAATGTAAGTTCATCGCTGCATGGCAGTCATAGACGACGTACTGATTCCATACATTCTTGACGGCCCGTTTCTGGAAGGCGACTATATATTCTAACGCGATAGGACGCCGATCCACACTGCTCGTGCTGTGCAAGAACTGCTAGAAGAGCGCGCAGTCACTCTCTTGGAGCGGCCGCCTCAATCCCCGGGCGCCAACATCATTTAAAATGTCTGGGGCTCGTTGAAAGTATCGCTGGCGCAACATACCCTCTATCAGTCGCCCGAGGATAGGCTTCGATCCACCATCGTCAGTGACTGAGACGTGCAGCGAATGAACACATCCCTGATCAAGTCATTCTACACTTCACTGCCTTCCAGGATGAGCGCTGTCATCGCTGCCGCTGGGGACATGACGAGATACTAACTGAAGTTCCGAGCGTGACGTGTCCAATTCCCCACCGGCGGGCAGGGTCTGTCTGGTGTAGCGAATGATTATCGAGAAAAATCACTTCCAGCTCATTGTCTGAACCTAAAACGTTCATTTAATCGTGTCCGTTTGTTTCACCGTGTTCGACTCCCATTGTTGAGTGCTTTGTTTTCCTTTCGAGTCAAACAAAGACTGAGCACGTTGCGCGCACATCTTGGTGCGTTTTGTCGCTGCTCATTACGGTAGCACACACAGTGAAGAAATATACGTGCACACGCTCAGTACTCCGGCCCTTCGAAAGAACAAATGAACCATGTTGTCAAAAGAAGTTTGTGGAACTCCATTATCGCCAATGAAGGATCAGAGTGTGGCGACGCACAACGTTTAGTAAAGAATATCAGCTCAGTTCCCGCAGTACCGATGAAATCGGTGCACTGCCCCTGACAGTACCACGCTTCCCGAAAATGCGGCCAGCGCGCGCCGCCGTAGCAGACGACGCAGATCACGACACCGCCCCTCAAGCGTGTGCGCCTGCTCGAGCTGCTGCCGCCGCACGACTCCATTGCTTGCCGCATCGCGATGCAATACGTTCCGAGTTTTCCCCTTAGTGTGAAACAAACTGCACACGCTATATTTGCCTTTAAGAAGATCGGTACGCTTGACGATTATTTTTATGGCTGCAATGCGGCGAAAGGGCAGCGTCTGCTTAACCATGTAAGGGACGCTGAGCAGGTAATTGGAAACGACATCGTATGTGCCGCCGGAAAAATCGTCAGCACATACGATGCGGCACATACATACGGCACCTACGAGCTAAAGTCATTTTTGCAGTTTCTCACATTATGTTTGCTACAAATCCGTGTTGTCTCTGATGGCGACAACGGACTTCTATCGATACTGTGCGGAAATAAACAAGATATATCGCTGAATAGCACAAGTACGACATGCGCACACAACTTTAACTAGTACGTCCCCTACAATATGGAATAGAGGCAGCAATGTAGACAGCTTGGTCATTTTTTAACAGTACTCAAGAGACGGAAGTTGAAAGTATTGTGACGCAGCAGTAATCACGGCGTTTATTCCGCGTCAAAAGATTAGGCGAACCGACCACGCCCACAGCACGGAGCACACCCGAGAACCAGCCCCACAAGCGATGATGAAGAAGAACCCCATATGAACCCCGTATGATGATGATCGTGTACAGATGACAGAATATAGCTTATAAATTCCCACACTAATGTCCCCTCCCGCGAGAGCGGCCATCCTGGCCGCAATTCAAAGGGGCGGTGAACGTCTCGTGAAAGGCTTCATACGGGAAACGTGGACAATCTCAGCGGCGCGGCAGCGGCGGTCATTTGGAACAATAACTGGTTCCACGCGATAGTTCACTGGAGAAGTCTGCTCCAAGACTCTGTAGGGGCCGATGAAGCGAAGCTGAAACTTGTCACACAAGCCAGGAGTACGAACTGGTGTCCGGAGAAGCACTTCCTCGCCAGGGCGGAAGCACACGACACGATGAGAGGCGTCGTAATGCTGCTTGCGGTCCTGTTGCCGTGCTTCGGTGTTGATGCGGGCGAGCTGGCGACAACGCAGAATGCGGGACACATATTCTTCGCAGGAGGAAGGACATTGATGGACAGTTGGCGCGAAGAAAGAGACGTCAAGACAGGTAGAGGGCGAACGACCATAGACAAGGTAGTATGGCGAGTAACCGGTCGTGCGTTGAACGGCGGTATTATATGCAAAGGTAACGAATGGTAAAATTGCGTCCCAGTTTCTGTGATCCGGGTCAATGTACATGGCTAACATGTCAGACAGCGTGCGATGAAATCGCTCTGTGAGGCCGTTGGTTTGTGGATGGTAACTGGAGGTAGTCTTGTGGGTGGTTCCGGAGGCTCTGAGTACTTCGTCTAGTAGTTGCGAGAGGAATGCTTTTCCACGGTCGCTCAGGAGGACGCGAGGAGCACCGTGACGCAGTATTAAGGATTGAAGTATGAATGCAGCAACTTCAGAGGCCGAGGCAGAACTCACACAAGTTGTTTCGGCGTAGCGTGTCAAGTGATCAACGGCTGTCACAATCCATCGTTTACCGGTGAGAGTCACAGGAAGAGGGCCATATAGGTCAACTCCAACGACCTCAAATGGTTGTGACGGACAAGGAACCGGTTGCAGTTGTCCGCTTGGAGCTGATGTAGGGAGCTTTCGACGCTGACATAGAGCGCAGGAAGCGACATACCTCGCTACACTGGCGGACAATCCAGGCCAGTAGAAGCGCCCTTTGATGCGGTCATAGGTTTTCTGAAAACCAAGGTGACCAGCAGTCATGTCGTCGTGAGAAGCCTGCAGGACATGAGCACGTAGAGAGCGTGGCAGGACAGGAACCCAGCGTTGACCGTCAGGGTGATAGACATGACGGTATAGGACGCGGTTTTCAATCTTAAATTGCGTCAGCTGCCGACGAAGGCGGGCGTTAGGCGGGCGCGAAGCTCCTTGAAGGTGGTCTATGATGCGCCGACAGTAAGAGTCGGCAAGTTGATGAAATTGGAAGGATTTGTTGTCGTGTGGAGGCATCTCGTCGACAGTGGCCAACAAGAAAGCATCTGAGGAGGGATCGAGTGAAAGCTTGTCACGGATGGGAGTTGGAGCTCCATTGCATGGTGTCGTAGGAAGCGGACAGCGAGAAAGCGCGTCTGCATCTTGGTGTTTTTTCCCGCACTTGTAGGTAATGGTAAAGTCGTATTCTTGCAAACGAAGAATCCACCGACCAAGTCGTCCAGACAAGTTCTTCAGCGTCGAAAGCCAGCATAATGCATGATGGTCTGTAACGATCGTAAAGTGGCGGCCGTGAAGATAAGGTCGAAATTTCTGCACAGACCAAATGATAGCTAGACATTCCTGCTCCGTGATGGTGTAATTCTTTTCGGCGTTTGTCAGAACGCGACTTGCGTATGCGACGACCCTCTCACCTAAAGTGTCGTCTTGCTGTAGGAGAATGCCACCAATTCCATGACCACTAGCATCCGTATGCAGGAGGGTAGGAGCAGCTTCATCAAAATGGCGTAGTACCGGTTCAGATGTGAGAGCGCGCTTCAGATGGGTGAACGCAGATTCACATTCGGGAGACCACACAAAGGGAACATTAGAACCCAGTAATTTGTGCAGAGGTGACGCTATTGAGGCGAAGCCCCGTATGAATCGCCGAAAAAAAAAAATAGGAAGCGAGGCCTAAGAAACTACGCAAATCTTTGGTCTTTTCGGGACGAGGGAAGTTCTGAACTGCGGAAACCTTGTCAGGATCAGGACGAATGCCATCTTTGCTCACAATACCCACCCGCCGTGGTTGCTCAGTGGCTATGGTGTTGGGCTGCTGAGCACGAGGTCGCGGGATCGAATCCCGGCCACGGCGGCCGCATTTCGATGGGGGCGAAATGCGAAAACACCCGTGTACTTAGATTTAGGTGCACGTTAAAGAACCCCAGGTGGTCGAAATTTCCGGAGTCCTCCACTACGGCGTGCCTCATAATCATAAAGTGGTTTTGGCACGTAAAACCCCAAATATTATTATATTATTGCTCACAATGTGACCTAGAACTTTGATCGTCTTGCTGGCAAAATGGCATTTCTTGGTGTTTAGCTGAAGTCCAGCGTTGGCAAGGCACGTGAGAACTTCATCCAGACGTTGCAGGTGCTGAGAGAAGGTTGACGAGAAAACAACAATATCGTCCAGATAGCACAGGCAAGTCTTCCACTTCAGGCCACGAAGAACGGTGTCAATCATGCGCTCGAACGTTGCGGGCGCATTGCAGAGGCCGAATGGCATGACATTAAACTCGTACAGCCCATCTGGTGTTGAAAACGCTGTTTTCTCCTTATCGTCCTCATGCATAGGTATCTGCCAGTAGCCGGAACGCAGATCGATGCTGGAGAAGTACTCGGCACCCTGCAGGGAATCCAAGGCATCGTCTATTCGCGGCATAGGGTATACATCCTTGCGCGTGATCTTGTTAAGTGCTCGGTAGTCGACACAAAATCGAACAGAGCCGTCTTTTTTCCGAACCAAAACAACGGGGGAAGACCAAGGGCTAGCAGAGGGGCGTATTATGTTTCGTTGGAGCATGTCGGTGACGTTCTCGTCAATGACTTTCCTCTCGGCTAGCGATACGCGATATGGTCTACGGCGCACGATGGATGTACCATCTGTCTCTATCCGATGCGTCGTAATCGAAGTCTTTCCCAACGAAGTTGAATGCGCGTCAAAGGAAGCTTCATGTTTTTGGAGCAAAGCAAGCAATTGTTGTGACTGCGAAGGCGTCAGGTCGGAACTGATGGCAGCTGCAAGAGCTGAAGGAGATGCGGCCCGTCCGGTACAAGGACCTTCAGAAGAAGCTGGTTTAAAGGAAACAACAGATATAGACTCCGATTCAGTGGCGCAAGCCAATGTAGTGCCTTTAGGGATGAGAATCTTTTCGGATGTCGGGTTTGTAGCGTAGAGAAGTGCAGAGCCATGATCAAACCTAACCAGCCCTGATGCAAAGGCTATCCCTCTTGCAAGACAGCGTGTAGATGGCGATACGAGCACGTCGCCGCAGTCAATCACACCAGACGTGATAGTAACGATGCTTTGATGGCGAGGAGGTAACGCGGTATCTTCTGCAGCAAGGAAGTGAAGGGGTGCGGCATCTGCATGAAGTGAATAGGTCGTGTCGGTCATGTGGAGAACGCGTTGTCCACAGCAGATGGAGGCGGAGGCCGTAGAAAGAAAATCCCATCCCAATATGAGCTGCTGGGCACACGAACTTAGCACTGCAAATTGTACGTGATGTAGAAGTCCATCGATGGAAATACGAGCTGTGCACCAGGCGATAGGTCGAATGGAGGCCCCTTGAGCAGCGAGTAGCGTAGGTCCATCATAGGGGGTCATAACTTTCCGAAGTCGCGAACACAAATCACGGTGAATGACTGAAACACTAGCACCAGTGTCTATTAAAGCTTCTACTTGTACACCTTCTACTACAACCAATATCACATTGTACGGACGCGATGGAGGAATTTCTGTCCTGTCGTTCGATGCAGCTTTTCCTCCAAAAGCTGCATAATTCAGTTTTCCGGACGACGCTCGGCGAATTGAGAAGCAGGTCTCAGTGGGGACGTAGAGCGGCGAAGGGGTGACGGCGAGCGGCGTCTCGCAGGACGGTAAGCCGTCTCGGATGCTACAGTAGGCGATGGAGAGCGTCCGCGCGGTGGACCATAAGGACGGCGTTGGTCATGGAAGCTCCCTAGACGATGGAAAGTAGCTCCGGGCGAAAAGTCATCCCGTTCGTATACATCATATCCGCGACGTTCGTCTTGCTGGCGCTTGCGGCAAAAACGCGCTATGTGGCCACGATAGCCGCAGTAGTAGCAGATGGGACGAGGAGGACGCCACTGCGGATAGCTGGTTTGGGTAGGTGCGCTGGTAGTCATGGAAGCGATGTGAGCCGGTGTTGGTTTTGGAGGCATCGGTGGGACGATGACTGGAGTAGCTGCGGCCACTTGTGCGTACGTTGATGGGGCCCTAGGGGTGAGAGGGTCCGTGTACGCTGCACCAGCCATGGATGCCAATTCCTCCTTGATGACGTCTCGCAGATTGGTATCGGAGGCAGGAGAAGGCATAGGTCCCGCGGCTAAGCCAAGATACTGGAGCTCTTCTCGAATTATTGCGCGTATCATCGCTCTTAACGCAGGGTCGTCGGTGGTAGTGTTTGTAGTGGTGTCTGGCTGCAACCGTACTGATTCGAGTTCGTCAAGGCGCTGGCAAGTAGCGACGATATCAGTGACGGTAGCGGGGTTCTGGATGGCTAAAGCATTGAAAGCAATAGCTCCGATGCCTTTGAGGATGTGGCGAACCCTGTCTGATTCGGTCATGGCCGTGTTCACGCGTCGACAAAGAGCAAGCACATCCTCGATGTACGACGTATAAGATTCACCGGGCTGTTGCTTGCGAGTGTCGAGCGTCTTTTTTGCGAGGGCGGAACGAACAGCCGGTGTGCCGAAGATTTGGCGGAGCTGCTGTTTGAAAGCGCCCCAGTTCGTGAAATCAACCTCATGGTTGAAAAACCAAGTCTTCGCTACTCCTGTCAGATAAAAGGCGACGTGACGTAGCTTGGACGCATCGTCCCAACGGTTAGCCGAACTCACTCGGTCATAGTCGTCCAGCCAATCCTCGACGTCTTCGCCGCGAAGTCCAGCAAACAGATGCGGATCGCGCTGGTGCCCACTGACAACCCAATACGGAGAGGCTGGGGTAGCCGAGGCCGAGATGGTGGAAGTAGAAGTGCCTGTTGGCTCGTCCTGCGACATGCTGGCGGACAGCTGGCACAATCGGCGACCCGATCGAAGCTCCAGGAGGTTGAGAGGGGAGTCAGAGGACGGGGGACCGAAGAGCACACTCCACCACTTGTGACGCAGCAGTAATCACGGCGTTTATTCCGCGTCAAAAGATTAGGCGAACCGACCACGCCCACAGCACGGAGCACACCCGAGAACCAGCCCCACAAGCGATGATGAAGAAGAACCCCATATGAACCCCGTATGATGATGATCGTGTACAGATGACAGAATATAGCTTATAAATTCCCACAGTATTATTAATCATTCCTGCTTCAGCAATGCCGGCGCGACCAAGACGCGGGTGTGTATCGTCCAGTAACCCGATCGATCGGTGCGATGGTGAAGCGGGAATGAACTCCGGTCATGTTCAATGCATCATGCACATATTCAATTTCTCGGCACGCGTGAACTTCGGCCACTGCTAGCGCATACAACAGACGTGGTTTCCATTCTTAGACAGCGCACACACAAACGAAACACGAGAAAGAAGACAGGACAAGCACTCGTTGAACTTAAAGTTTTTGTATGAATAAAAGGATTATGTACCGAGTAATTATTAATTTCACGTGGGTTAGATATAGAAACCGTCATACACTCAGGAGTGATCAATAAACGATCTCGCTTCGTTTGCCAGATGTTTACTTCGCTCGGCGCACCGCAGTAATCCATGTCTGTCGTCTGCTTCTTTCGTACCATTTTCTTGTGAATCGGTATAATTTCACTGGTGGCATCAACCTTTTCATGTTTACATTGCTGTCGTGACAGTTAACAACACAATAATAATTTCCGGTCATCCGAAGAGGCGCCGTCGCAAACAAGAGACGTATCGCGCGCAGCGCGAACTGAACGCGGGCGCGACCGCGAAGGGAAGCGGCGACGGAAACCTACACCTTCTCGCGTGCAGCGAGCGCCAGAAAGCCTTCTCGCGTGCAGCGCGCGCTCAGCCTGGCCTCCTCAGGGCCCGTACACTCTCAAGTTCAACAAATGGCCACAGAGGGCGAAAAAATCGACCGCGCGCCGCTGCTAACAAAGCCGACCTAGTAGCATCACCTCGGGATTCGTTCGTTAGTTCCAACATTTCCCGGTAGAGGCGTCGTAATAAGCGCAATTTTATCTTACAAACTTTCTCTTACAATAACCAAAGCATTTTTGTTACATAAAAAACACGGCAAAATTATCATTGCTAATTAGTTATTGCACTTTTTGTTAGTAACTTTATTGTTTCTTTGTCATTATAAACGCAAATAGCGTTCAGCATCATCGATCCTTCACGTGACCTCTGGCCTGGATTTAAAATTTTTACCGGTATTTTCGAGTGCACGAAAGCACGGATTCATTCGTTCGTACACGTAGACTGGTTGCTTCTTTGTTGCTAAAACAAGTTCATTTCGCTTCGATGCCTCGCGTTATTTAACTTGGGTTGAAGTGACGTGTTTGCAAGCGGACATGTAAGCCCGAAAGCTAGGTTTCGGTCGTGAGCCATACGTCTGCATTGAAACGGGAACCGTAGTCTGCGACTGAGGACAGCAGTACCGGTGAGTCGTTTAATATCGCTGCCTGAATCCTTATGTCTCGTTAACTTACAGGCGGAGACAAGTTAACGAACTAGATGCTGCATTACATATGGGCAGTCAGGGCCTTTCGTTGCTGTTACCGAAATAAACCTTCAGTTACGGGCAGTTGTGAGTCAGTGTTGACTTCTAATTCTTGTCTTCCTTTGTTGCGCTACTTGGTCACATTAAGGAGACTTTGTTCGACAGCGGGTGTGAGAAACGCCGCACACTCGCAGCAGGCAGTCGTTATACACACAAACTCACGAAAAAAAAAAGAGATATCGGAACCTGCGTCACATTTTCATCTTGTAGCCGTGTGCATGGACGACTGAGTGGCTTATTTTCGTGCCCGCCGGCAACTTTCTTTCTTTTGGTAAGTAAATTGAAGCGCAAGTAGTGAATTTACTGTAATAAACAGTTGTTCTAAACCAGCTGTATTAAACCATATTTCGTTCTTGTTGGTTCCAAATTTTCTTTGTGGTCGGTTTGCTTTACCTTAGGGTATTTATTTATTTATTTTTGCAGTAGTGAAGCGGTACATGACGTTCGTGGAGAAAAATAATGTACACCAGTCCTAACAGCTTCATGTCTTTCATACGTTTGCTTGTGGAACTAGTAGTGTGATCACTCCTAGTGTATAAATCAGTCCATAAATGTTCTCATTTGTTATCCTAATAATACTTAAGCTGTTGACATAACTTGTAGTTTGGCAGATATCAACGTTATGAACAGTAGCAATATCTATTTAACTCCACAAAGACCAATGTATCATTTTTGATATGCTTGATTTGATGCCTGAAAAATCTCATTTTGTGCTCTAATCCCAATGTATAGCCCATACTAGCATTCCTGATATTCTGTAGGAAGTCTTCATTTGTGAATAGTTCAGCAAATGAACTACTAATGAAGTAATTATCAATGTAATTCATTTATACTGAATTATAATTTTGCTGTTCACTCCATCGTAATATATTCCCTGTGACCATAAATATTAAGTATTTTAAAGTTTTCTTGGACTTGGAACGGTTTTCGAGCTTTGTGGGTTAAATTACCACGCTGCTTAAGCACCTTAGAACAAACAGTGTACATTTGCATTTTGCGTAGCAAAATTGTTCTTTTTTCAATTTCTGATAGAGTCAAAATTTCTTTTCCAGACATACAGTAAAAAGAATGGTTCCTGAGTAAAGCAAGGCACTGCATGCATTGAAGAGAACCTACTGTCTGCTACAACAAGGTAAACAACACGGAGTTCAGAAATAAATCCTCAATAAATGCTGTATTGGCTTGCTAGTCTTTAGATACATTTCATGTGTTTACAGCAGATCATATGAATGTTTCTTCGTATTTACAATTTACCATTATTAGTTCAAACATGAAAAGAAAACACTGCATGAGTTTGCCTAATCTCTTGTGTGAAATCCATATGTGACCAAAAAGTATCTTTCTTGTAGTGTAATGGCATACTGGTAAAGGGACTTCGGAATTATACAAATTAGTCATTTTGTTGCATGACAGCAGCTATTGTTTAAGGCAATATTAGCACACTAAGGAAAAGAAAGTGCAGACAATTTGAGAATGAAGGAAAAAAAATGTTCATACTGCTTTCGTCACGCATAAATAAGTAACAGTAACAACAGTAAGCAGCAACAGTTGAGGCACAGGAACAACCGGACATATTAGCCAGCTATGCTTGTAAATCATCATCAGCCTATTTTATGTCCACTGCAAGACGAAGGCCTGTCCCTGCGATCGCCAATTACCCCTGGCCTGCGCCAACAGATTCCAACTAGTACATGCAAATTTGTTAATTTCATCGACCAGCCTAGTCTTCCGCCGTCCTCGACTGTGCTTCCCTTCTCTTGGCACCGATTCCGTAACCCTAATGGTCCACCAATTATCTAACCTACGCATTACATGACCTGCCCAGCTCTACTTTTTTTCTCTTAATGTCAGTTAGAATATCGGCTATGACTTTATAATGATTTAATTCTCACTCGAACTTATCGGAACACTAACGCATTTAACTTCTCAGCTCTACCATGAGCAATTCGGTTATGGACTTTGCTTCCGTCATGTTTGAATGTGACAGACGAGCGGAAAACTAAACATTTTTGCTTAGGTCGGTATTTCAGCCATTGACGCCCATGGCGTGTCAAGTCAGCCATTCCGTCATGCGGCGCGTCCAGCATTTTTGCGCTGTTCTTCATTAGCATAAGCATTAAAAAACGTGAAGGCTTTCGAAAGCTTGTAGCAAGTCGGCTACGATGCTTGCCTTGATAACGTGGCTAAATACAAGTACGGCGAGGTCTACAATTTTAGCTATCTTGCAATCAACTTTTTTTATATTGTTTAAGAATTTTTCTCTCTCTCTCTCTTTCTCTCTTTTTTATTTTTTTTATTTATTTATTTATTTATTTATTTATTTATTTATTTATTTTACAGCGAAGCTTTCAGCTTGTCGGTACTCGGCATTTTTCGTGTCAGCGTCCGTTAGCAAAATTGTGGCCTGATTCCGGTGGCAGTGCAGGACCAGGAGCAGCGCTGGCTTGTAACCCCGTAAAGCAGCGGATTCAATCATTCAGCAAAGCGAAGCGAAAAGTACAGGCGCCCAAATCTTTAACTGGTGTGCGGGAGCGGCGACTTTTCCGTGCGTCAGCGCCGTACGACGGGGCGAGGCTGGAAACAGTCTGAGGCTAAGCGCATGCGGACAAAGCGCGCTCAGCTGGGCCCATCATCTACTAGGCTGTTTCCAGCCTCGCCGCGTCATACGGCGCTGACGCCCGGAAAAGTCGCCGCTCACGCACACCAGTTAAAGATTTGGGCGCCTGTACGTACCAAATCACGCAATAAACGTACAGAATACCACTCACTTCGATAAAGAACAAGCACAAAACAACCATACGTCCACGTAATTGATAAGGCGCTCCTGATAACAACGCGAAGCGCGTATGTTGCCCGAAAGACTACTGTTGCGCAAGCTGCCGCGGCGATTGGGGATGACGCCCCTAACCCTTCGTATACAAATGACTCATAATGGCAAAGCCGCGCAATTCAAAAAGACAGGCACGTGACAGAGACACAGGACAGCGTCCCTGTTGAACCAGCCTAGCAACTGATTTCATTGTTGTTGTAGGAACGCTATGGGTACGCAACGCATAGTTTGGACTACCGAGGTTCAGCGTGAATGCGAGGAGCGGCAAAGGAAAAAAAAGAAACTGCAATACGACCACCGCAGACGTGCTGTCAAAATTACCGTTACTCCCATTACCTGAAATTCCATTACTACTATTACTCTAAAGCAATAAAGCATTGCGAACCACCCTCAGCAGTTAAAGTGGTAGTTTTCAACAGCTTCACTGGACATCCACTTTCGCAGGGCCGAGACGGCGTCTTCTTTTCTTTCTTTTTTATGTTTTTAATCTTTGCCTGAGGACCGCGATTGCAGTTATTGTAGAGCACTGACTGTATTACAGAGATAAATAAATACTTAGTTAAACTTTCTCTTAAGATTTTATGCATGTGTCCATGTTTGCTACGAAAAACGGGCGATAAAGCACAATATTTCCATGAATGCTGAAATAAGTGGTAATCAAAAATGCTCATATTCGCCACTTGCAAACAACTGATACGGTATTCCTGCATGGAATGAGAGTGCACACATTCAGTTTGTTCTCACGCTTAAATGCAACATTAATCTTAGTTATATCATAAGAAGCCAAAAACAAAGAGCCAAGAGTATTATATATATATATATATATATATATATATATATATATATATATATATGGCGTCGTGCAATTAAGTCATGTTGCGTCATTACCGAATAAACCATAGGAGATAAGCAAACGCACTTTACCATTGAAAATTCGATCCTTTGGAGAGTGTGCCTCAGAAGTGGTTTCCTCGACTTGCAGGAATAATATCAATTAATCGCCTGAGTGGTTCAAAACAAAATATTCTGCGTCGACAATGTTACCCAGCTCTATCGGTGCTGGAAGAACTGCGGATAACAGCTGACCTTCCGAAAGCCCGCAAGGTTTGACCTTGTAGAGCACAGCGACTTTTGGGCCTCCGATTTCTGGAAGTTGGCACCGAGACTCGTGGGGAAAAAAGGTAGAGAGGTTGCAAATAGTTGTCAGGGCGCCGCGCTGTCCAAAACAGTCTGCGAAAGAAAACTTTGTTAACCTGTCCACGTTGCGAGAAAGAAAGGCATACACGGAATTTGTCGCCTTCTCCAGCAGTGGCGGCATGACACAAACGAACGAAAGCCCCACGGTAGGCGGAGGTGTACGGCGAGTCTGTGGAAGGCGACATACATTCAAGGCCACCGGTTCAGTGCGCACGTGAAGGAAAGCACAGAAAGCAGACACCAACGAGAATAGATAGAAGTGGTTCTTGAAAGGAAAAGGAAAGGTTGACGCTATTTTCCGCGGCCCTTGCGAAAGCACGGCATAGCAAGGACGCCAGACGAGTGTGGGAATGGGAGAGGGAAAGGAGAAGGGGCTCATCAGTCGGTGACCTACCCTTCCATGGGTTTAGGAAAGGCACGGGTGAACGAAAGGGCTGAATGAGGTGCGGATTGCCGCGACAGACAGAAACGACGCGTACCTAGTAATGACCCTGTTTGCGTAGTTGCCTCCTTTGTCTGCTACGACCATAATACTGCGCTCGCATTTAAAAAATTTTTTTTTGCCTATCAGTAAAGCCTCTTAAAAATAATGGGGTTGGGGGGTGGGAGATTAGTAGCGTAAATTTTATTACCCGTTTTCCTTTTTCTAGCCTCTGACTGCTACACGGACGGTAGTTATAGTATTCAATATAGTGCAGAAAGTTAAACGGTAATTGAAATTAGTGCGGCCTACGTCTTCTTTTTTTGCGTTTTTTTTTTCTGTCTCTAGTGCCGCAATTAGTTTCTTTGGGAAAAGGAAAGGCTCTGTGGCCTGCCTGACCTCTGCCTCTTGTTTTTCAGTATCACGGGTGTCAGTGGCAAGCCCGCTTCTTCCCTTATTTATCTCTCTATGGTGTCCCAACTATCATGCATCAAGATTGAAAGATATGCAAACGCCACGTAGCTATACCGAACCAAAGTAATGCTGTTTACCGTCTCTCTGAGATAGAGTATTTTTGCATTCAGCCTAATTGCATAATTAGACTTAATTAATTCATCAATCAACTTCTCAGTTAGTATACTTATATGAAATATGTCAATCAGAAAATTGCAGACCGACATGCGAAACTCCCGTTGCAACTTTCTGTGACATAAAAATGTTTTTCTGAGCGTTAAAGAAGCACGCGAATAAACGCAAAATTGCCGCGCGACTGGCCCCTAGAGGCACTGTGCTCGTATTCGTGTGTGAATATACTAAAGCATGGGGGTAGTTAACTGTGGTTGAAATTGAAATGCAGAAAATAATGAAAAAGGGAAATCAAAGTGGACGAAAAGACAACTTGTCGCCGGTGGGAACCGAACCCACAACATTTGCATTACGCGCAGGTATATACCGGGTGTTTCAGCGAACACTTTCAAAATATAAAAAAAACTGCCTGTGGCAGCTAGCACAATTCTAGTTCATGGGCTGGTCTACTCGATTAGGCGGACATTACTTACTAATAAGAAAAATACACTAATGAAGTTTTGAACTAATTACCTTATGGCACATACAGCAATTTGAAAATTCTAGCCGAGGAGTTCGCAAGGCGGATCACTTGGAACGAATTCTCATGTTGACACCAGTTTGAGATATTCCCGAACTTTACGTTGAAATCCACTGGCGTTCTAGTTACTTTTGTGCTTCAATGCATAAAACAACGTCTTGTTAAGGAAGTAAGTGGAATGGCAATGCATTTTTACCGCAAGTTTGATAGCAGTTGGGAATCGGAGTAGCATTTAGGCAAGGAATCCTTCGTGCCATAAGGCTGAGTACGTCCGGGAGTAGGAGTGAAAAATAAGGGGTTTATTTTACATTGCCATATTAAAACAAGTAGTAAAATTCAAGTCAGGACACGGCAGATGTCTGGACACCTCAGCACACAACAAAGGTGTTCGCTTTTTAAAAGTTTTTTTGTTGTTGTTGTTATTGTTGTAGTTGTTGTTATAAAGGGAATTCGATGTCCTTTTAGTGGTAAAACAGGGGTGTCGTAGCGTTCTTACAACTTCGCCTCTGATATCTAGCCTTCGATGCAGGGAAGAGGCAATCCGGAAACAGATATGATGATGATTGTGATTATAATAAGAGGAAAAGACGCCATTTTCTGCAGTCCATTAGGGAGCACGGCGCAGCGTCGTAGGGGAGGGCAGAGGGGGAGTTAAAGATGAGGAGATATGCAGCAGTTGGGGGGAGCTCGTCCGCACAATGAGGTGCCGCAGAGAGGCAGGAGCCGGCAAGGCCAGGCCGGTGGTGCTCAGTTGTGTGCTGTAATCCCGCTCATCTCCACGAACTCCAGCAGGCTGTATAGTTCAAGCGCTTTCCACAAAATAGTTCACGCTCCCTCCACGAAATTCGTCGACTGGGTTCCTTGCTCTCCGCGACGGTCATCTTGTCAGGGTATTCACGCTCTTTACAGTTTCCATAGAGGGCGGTGGGATGCCGTGGCATCCTAGTGAGCCGCTTGTTTGCCCGTCACGGTCGGTGTTGGGCACTGTCGGCAGGTAGGCGGGCGCTGATGAAGGGGCCTGCACCCCCGTCCTTGATATAATTTTTATTTATTTATTTATTTAGAAAATACTGCAAGCCTTGTAGTGGCCCTTGCAGGAGGGGCAGAAGTACAGGAAAACAACAACAAGGAAATCCAAGAATGCGTGAGTAGCAAAACAGAAATAACACGAATTACACTGGAATGATTGCAGGAAAATGAAAAAATAGCAATTTCAGAAACACTGCGACTAAACAAGATAAAATTGAAGCAAACAAAATTTTTCAACTGTCGCACTTTCAGCTGTCAACGCATTCAATGCTTTCAGTGTTAATAAGCGATATTGGCAAGTTATTCCATTCGGTTATTGTGCAAGGAAACAAGGAATATTTAAAGGCGTTGGTCCTGGCAAAATACGGGCTTAATGACTTGGCACGCCGGTGCCTTGTCAATCGCCGTGTTAGTGGTTGTATGTACTGCTGCCGATTAAGAAATAGCTGATTATTCTGAAGCAGATAGAGCAACTTAATCCTTTGAATTCTCCTTCGCAATTTTAGTGTTTGTATATTATTCAT